>NC_066384.1:2662500-3992500 GCF_013377495.2 Cygnus atratus
TTTTTAATTCACCTTCTCCATTTTCCTCCCTTCTCGTCTTCCTCGTTGTAAGCCCCGTTAAAACCTGTCTTGCTGGCTGTTTTGTCTGAACCCAGCAATGGCAGGCAGGAGAGGTGTTTCAGGTACCTCTCTTCCAAAGGTCTGTCCTGACTCTGAGTAACCATTGCTATTTGTAAGCTCCTTCCCTTGCATTTCCATGCTTTTCTTTAGTAAACAAAAGGAAGAAATAGATTTCTGGTCTTGCTACTATTATGAGGTCACAGAGATTTGCACAATTACAGGACTGTTACTGAATTCAGGCTTAATGTCCCTTCTGTAAAATAAGATGTGGATGTGCGTGAAAAAATAAGGGGTGCTGGGAAGGCAGGTGTGACTCGGGACCCATCCTGCTCCTACCGCACTGCAGCCCAGCTTTCCCCGTAAGTCCTGTGGGAGGCGAGATGTCCCCAGGACGGCCAGGGCTCAGGGACAGACACACTGACAGCAGCCGGAGGTCTCCACCTGGGTGCAGTGCTTGCTCCCCACAGGAATGGGCTCACCCCGTGCAGATCCATCGCCTGGCTCAGTCAAGCTTATTTAACACAATACTTCATAGCTCCCCTGTCACAAGCGATTACTCATTACATGCATTAACATCCCCAAACTGTGCGTGTCCTTAACTCCTGATGAAGCACAGCCCATAAATATAAAGGGAACAGGTAAAGGAGCGTGTGGGGGAGTCACAGCTCCCCCGTGCCCTTTTCGTAGGGCCCCCCAGGGATGTCAAATCCCCTTTTTTCTCCTGCTGTTTCCTTCGGGGGGAGGAGGGCAGCCAGAGCTGGCAGTTCTGCAAGGAACCAGGCTCACGCTGCAGCTGCTGGAAAGCCCATTTCCTATGGAGATGACCAGGGCTTTGCAAAGATCCCCGAGCTTGCAGGCTGCTCCCCAGGTACGGCCTCACAACAGAAACAGTCCCTTTTTCTCCCCATTTTCCCCCCATCTCTACCTTCACTTCATTCCTTGCCATTTCCCTTCTTTCTGACCTGCAGCTCCTCCAGCCCCTGCGCGGCTGAGTACAAATCCAAACCAAGCTGGCGCTCTCCTGATTTTTATCTCCGTAGGGTAAATCATTTTCCAAGGGGAGATAGCAGAACTTGTTCCTGCAGGACAAAGAAAACCCTTTTGCAGCACCATCACCTCCAGTGCAGCCAGAGCGGATCCATCCCCTGAAGCCTGAACTGTCTGAACGCGCTGCAGAGGAGACCTGGGTGCAGAACTTTCAGCAGGATTTCACCTCTCGGCGCTGCTCCCCACCTAAACGTGAATTTCCACAGAGTTATTCTTTCTACAACAGTGAAGCTAACTTTCCTTCTAGCTGATCAGAAGGCTCGTGGGGGGCTCAGGGGGAAGCTGCGGGGCACCCAGGGTGCTGGTGGTGGGGGGAGCGCAGCAGCATCGTGGTGCAGGCAGGGTGGTGAATAAATGCAGCCCTTTAAAAGGAACTTTTTTTTCCTAAACCTGGTTCTAATAAGCAGTCTGACTTTCTGCCTTTCTGCTCGTCTCCCCAATGCCTTGTAATACTGACAGACACTGACCTAATGATGCATTTTACAGTGTTAATGCTATTATTAAACTGCTGCCGGGAGCTTTTAATTCATTAACTTGCTCTTGCTCTGGCGGGACTGTCTGGATTTTCAGTGAGCAAACAATAAGAAACAAAATATTTAACAAAGTCTTTCAGAATTCCAATATTGTGCCATTGATTTTGTGTCACTTGGACTTCAACAGCTTAAACATTATTGGTTTCTGTCATTAAGGATTGGGAAAGTGGAGCTGTGAAAAGCTGCAAGGCAAATGAGTGAATATTAAGACTGTTTTTTTGCTTTGTATCTGGAACCGCCTCCCTTTCCAATAAGCTGTTACGCCACAGGAGAGTACGATCAATTAAAATAAAGTAAATTGCAGGTGGAAAAAATATTAGGAAGAAAGCTACAACCTGAGGAGATTTCATCCCGCCTGGGATCGCAGCAGGGAACTCGGACGCAGCACTGCTACTTCGCCTTTGCTCCCCAGGTTTTGGGACCGATGGCTCAGCCACACCAGCAGCTGCCCTTCCCCACCAGTCCTGCTCAGCACCAATCCTGCACCATGCTGCCCATCACCACCACGGGCAGCCCACCGCTGCCAGACCGCAGCAGGGGACACAGGCACAGGAGAGCACCCGCTCCCTGCTGCGGTGGCCGTGGCACGGGGCTGCTGTACAACGTATCCCCTTAAAGACATCCCTAAAACCCCAAAATCTTCCCCAAATCCTTGTAATTTATTGAACATCCAGCACAGAAGGTTCCCCAGCGCTTGTTCCCTTTACAAGGGAAGAAATGCGAGGGGCAGAGGGAGATCGGGGCGTCCGCGGGCTTTGTGGGCAGCTGCTGGCTGCTACCTGGGCTGGGAAATTATTTCCAGGCGGAGGGAAAACAAGCTGTAGGGGATGAATAGATGGCATTGTGCAGATTGTCTTCTGCACAAAAGGAATATCATAGCATGCAAATGTCATTTGTATTGTGATCATTAGCTTGAGCTGTGGGAGGTGCCTTATATCAGTTAAATTCTTCCAGGGGCTCCCACAGAGAAGAGGAGAACTTCTTCAGTGCACGGTGGCGTTAAAGAGAATGCTGCCTGCTCCAAGCAGATGTTCCAAGGATTAGATAGCTCAGTTTGCAAGACAGCATCAAATTAAAATAATAATAAAAAAGCTACAATATTTATGGGCTGCTCTGCATCTACTGGAAACCTGAGACGAACACATGATGTCTGGTAGCTAAAATTACAACCAGAAACAGGCCTGCACACACACCAAGTTTGACTTTGAAGGAGGAGCAGCCACAGGTTGAGGTTGGTACAAGAAGGGTGGTGTGAATTTCGGATGTTTAAAATCATTTCATTTAGATCTGGACGTCGATAACCAGCTCTGGCACATGCACATCAGCCCCTGGCTGGCCCTGCTGGGGGGGCAGAGCATGGGGCTGCACTGGTGAAGGACAAACTGCTTCACAAGGTCTCTCTTTCTGCTATTCATTTCTTTTTCTTTCCAGAAATCCACTTCCTCCCCTCTCCTTCAGAGTACAAACCACAGACAGAAGGCTGACTATGCTCCTGCCTCCACTGCTGTGCCAGCACATCCCCAACCTGGCCACTTCCCAGCCCCGCTCCTGCAAAGCTCTGCCTGGCCGCCGCTCCTGCCAGCCCCGTGCCATCACCTGGGCTTGTCCCACGGGCACTGGCACCAGCAGCACGGTGGCTAAGCCCAGCCTGCCACCAAATCAATCTCCTCGAGCTCTGGGGTAGCAGCTGATGCTGCTCCTGTTCTGCCCCAGCGCAGCTGCTCTCCTTGCTCCACCTGCTCCTTCTCTTGCTTTCCCTAAAACCCTCTGACCGCAGAGCTGCGTGCTCCTTTCTGGGGATGGGTTTTTCCTTGTCCTTTAGCCTCTCTGCAGGGGGCTGAGCTCTCATTTTTGAGGCATCTCACAAGTCTTGTGCACGTCTTGGTGCTGGTACTGGGCAGGCTGAGCCAGGGAAGTGAAGGAGAGCTCTGCCTTTGGCGCTGGGAGAGGCAGCAGGGGAGGCTGCAGAGGGGAAGGAGCAAAGCCCCAGGGTCGCTCCTTCCCTCTGCTCCCTGGAAGAACCTCTCCAGGGGCTCTGCAAGTGCCTCTGCCCTTTGAGAAATCTCTGCCCTGCCTCCTGCATGGGTGCTGCTGCCTGGCTCCGGGTCAGCCCGAAGAGGAGCTCTGTATTGCTGCGGAGCCCGCTATAGATGGCAGCATTGGCGAGCCAGAGGCTCTGGCTGCTCAGCTGGGCTTATTGAGTTTAATTAATATACTAAATACAATAGAAAATATGACATAGGTAATCCTGAGCACAAACCCTTCCCTTTCTGTAGCTGCTCTCTGAGCTCTGGGAGCAGAGTTGCCCTTCGAGGCTGCGCTCCCAGAGCAGCCCAGAGCCATGGCTCCCAGCCAGGCTCCAGGCACCGTCCCTCTGCCACCCCGAGCCTGGGTTGCCCTCGTCTTCCACCATCAGGAGGTTTAATTCCCCAAATTCCTGCTGGGAAGCAGCACGGGGAGCTGTGGGGTGAGGTGCTGCTTCCCCCGCCGGGCTGGGAGTGCTGCTCCGAGGAGAGCAGACGGGGACGGAGAGCTCTCGCCGCCAGGTTTTTCCAAGCCCTCTCATCTCCAATATTTATAGTGACTGATGGTAACTCAAACATGGTTTGTGATTCAACATGATGAACCTGAAGCCCTAAATCACACAAGTCTGCCAAGTACTTTAGCCCTCTGCCCTCACCACCGTAAACAGAGTACGTCCGCGGTGCTCCTGAGAGCAGCTTAATGAACTGCGCGGTGCTGCCAAGAGACTCTCGAGTGCTTCGTGTCCCTCCTGTGACAGTCCCCTGCCCCCTTCCCTGCGTTTTCTGCAACGTTTTGTTGTAATCGCTGCACTTCTGCTGGGGAAAGCTGCGGAGGAGAGCAGCTGGGCAGGCAACGGGCTTCTTAAGCGCTGCTGTTCCGCAGTGCCGGCCGTGGCGCAGAGCCGGGACGTGCCCCAGCTGCGGCTGTGCCGGCCGGATCCTGCCCCAGCACCGGGGCTGTGCTGCAGGTGGGATGCCTGCTCCTGCGCTGCTCAGGGGGACGGGGCAAAGGGAGGGAATGCCCCTGCGCCCAGGCTCCCGGTCCTGCCCCGCTGCAGGAGGCTGCTGAGCACCAGAAGGCAGGGGCAGCTTCCCACATGGCTAAAGGAAGGAAACGCCTGCGTGGTACCTCACTGTAAATGCCTCTGAGATCCCATCCAAAGCCCCCGTTATCTCAACAAGTTTCCTATTTGTTTTCCAGAGATAATATACTCTGTAGCCTTCTGTTATACTTAGAAAGGAAAAACCTTTCTTCCTCTATTTTTTAATCGAGAACCCTGGTGGAAAACAAGCTTTGTTTTCAGAAGCAATTACATTCCATCTCTTAACTGGATTAGGTAACTTGATAAAACTCCACTGGAGAAATATTTGCTCATATTTAATCATTTGTTGACTTGGCACCTCACGAAATAAAGCAAAATTAAATAAAAATGTGTAAAGGGCAACCCACTTGCTGATAAATCCTACCCGCTCTGAGCAGTTTATTACAGGAGCAACGATCCATTAGCTCCATACATAAATTAGAATCGTGCATTCCGTTTATGGAGTTGCAAATTGTCGGCTGCTGCCATTATGTCAAAAATACCCTGTGCCAAGGGTGAAACATGATTATTGTCTGTTCTGTCTGCCCTCGGCAGATGCAGTCCGGACAGTTTAGGGTCAGGCAGTATGAGAAGCAGAAAGACTCCAGGTCCTTTCCCTACTTTTTGCTGCTTGTATAAACAAAAGCAATCAGCATACATGCATGTTAACATGATCCGAAGACTTGTAGCGAATACTCTATTAGTGCCCTGCAAACCAGCCCCTGTAGCATCTATCGATCATACCCTTTTTGTTATCTGTGTCCAAGTGCAAGAATACAGCCCTTGAAATGAGATCAAGCCATCAATATTCTCCCTGGGTGTACATGCTGCTGGAACTCCTTATTGCAGGTTGGATCACTACCCTAGGAGCTTTCCATTATTTCCTAGACAAAAAACAGAGGACTGCCGGTTCTGCTTGATATTTCCACGGCTACATATATGCTGTTAACGGGGAAATAAAAGGCTGTAGTGTTATTTGTGGTTCACAGGTACTCATTATACAGCTATAATGATAGAAAAACAATGGGTCTTGGGGGAATTACAGCAGGAATCAGTTCAGCCAAGAATTGACATTGCCAGCCCCGCTAAGACTCGCTTTCTTGCAGCCTGAGCTGGAGCTTTAGCCTGAAGTGGACACCCAGGTGCACCGAAATGGTGCGATGAGCCCTGCCAGCCCAGACCCTGCAACCCACAGGGCTGCAGAGAGGCAGGGGGCAGCTCCTGGAGGCAGCACAGAGGTGCAGAGCAAAGCCCACGGCATCGCCGCACCGGCACAGCCTGCAGCTCGTGCGACCTTCATCTCCTTATCTCTCCCCCGGACGCCGGTTTCTCTCGACGAAAAACCTATCTGGGGGAGCTGACAGACAAAGCAAGGCGAAACCACAAAGGGATTCTCCTTTCAGCTGTCTCCGGTGCTGAAGGGCAGCGGCGGCTGTCGCGGTGTGAGCGGCACGACGCCCGCAGGAGTTTTGATCGGAGCGTCGGGCTGCGCCTGGCGGAGTGCGGGGCATTGTTTCAGGAGATCTCCAAAGACGTCGGCGTGAGCAGAGCAATGTCTCATTAAGCTGTCAGGCAGAAACGGGGAGGCTGTCAGAGCGTGCTGGCTGGAGGCATTTATGGGGATCTGGAAGGTGTTACCATACCTTCATTTAACAATTAATAAAGCCCGAAGGCTGAATGTGATCCCGGTGCTCTGGCAAGGCCGCGCCGGGGTGGGCAATCTGCAGGGCACGGGCTCTGCCGAGAGGTTTGCCCTGCGAGCAGCAGCAGGGAATTGGCTCAGTGAAAAAGGAGTATAAACACAGATGTAATCCCATAGAAGTAATGTGCCCTAATCAAAAAATACCTCCAGTACCTGCTAGGAAGCTGCACACTTGAGCTGGGATAAATCTGTTTATGTGGGAAAGGTCCCTATCACAGCCAGCATGGTACTTCGCTCATTAGAGGCTTCAGTTTTAATTTAGTTCAGCCAGCGCCGAATATACTTAGTCAGGAGAGGTATGAGTAATGCAACAGGGCTATGTTTAGTATGTTAAATCATTCACTGAGAGGCATCTTTGAGCAATTCATTTATTCTATGGAGGTTTATTTCCTATTTTATTATACATTTCACATCGTACGGTTGCTCTAAGGGAGGTGCGTGCTGAGATGCCCGTGCACGCACACACACAAACCTGCACAGGTTATTTGGCTACGGACTGCCAGGTGTAGCTGAAAACAGCAGTAAGAACAGCAGCTGCACAGTGTGGTTTGAATGTATGATATTTGGCCTGAGAAATGTCACAAGCAAAGCTGTAGTGTATCATAAATGGTCTGGACTGGGCCTTGGGCAGTGGTTTTGCAGGTGACCCAAAGGGCCGTATCACTCCTGTCTTTCTGGGATCTTGGCTCAGCTCACAGAAGTGGTGTCGCTGCTGGGCTCTTCCAGCAAAGTTCACCATTCCTTCTCCAAAGTGATTTAGCTCTTGGAAAACCTCTACACCATCTCCTATTTGCTGAAGATCTGCCACAGGTTCTGAGCACGAGTTTGCGCTCACCCATCTACCCACTGGACGGTGTGCTAGGTCTCCTTGGTGCTGCACAACGGCCAGGACCCTGCAGGGGAGATGTCTGGATCCAAACACCCGGCGCAATCTGGTGTGGGCTCGCTTGGCTGGCCCCGACCGCTCAAGTCAATGCTCTTGAGATTTAAATGCTCAAAGATTTAAGGATCTGGAAAGGGCATTGCCAAAGGGGAGGATTATTCAAATTCTCTTCTCTTCTTTGGACCCACAATGCAATGCCATATTTTAAGCTCCCCTCCAAGGCCAAACACAGCTGATAGTGGAGGCTTAGCTCTCCGCTAGCTGGAGGCAGGAGCAGCTCAGGGTGTACGAAGACAGAGCTGGGTGACCCTCTCCTTCCAGATGTGCTCATTTAAAATGATGCTTAATAACCTCGTCTCACCTGCATGGGCAGAAAAAATAAAATAGAAGAGGTTGTGCTTTATTTGTTCTTCTTAATATGAAATTCATGCACTGATTGCCTTTGCTCTCTCCAGCCAGGCTTCTGGGAGGTATGAGATTCAGTTCATGAATCTGAATCTGGGGAAGCTTCATCTTTTGAGCTTTCAGTTCAGGGAAAGTTACTTGATAGCCAGAGAGCCAAGGGGGAAATACATTATTGAAAGAAAAGCTTCCTTTTTAATCTAAAATTCAGCAGGATCTTTGAGATGAAAAAGGTTATTTCCAAGAGTCTGTCCAGCATATCTTGAGGGCTTCTCTTTCCCATACAATAGTGAGTGGGAGGGAGGGAGGCAGGGAGGAAGGAGCTCTGGTCAGAAGCAGAGGCTGCTGCTTCTCTCTCAATTACACCGGAATCCCATCTCCTGACAAGGGAATAGCAATTCCCCTTGCAAAAAAGTGCTTCGAGGTTGACTGTGGAAAGAGGAGAAAGTAATTATGGCTTAACTGTGCAAACAGCCACTCCTGGGAGCAGCATGACAAAATGCAGAGGGCTACTCACATGAGTAATGTTTGAGTAAAGCACTTGAATTGGAGCTTCGGTCCCTTTGAACCCCATTTGCTGAACGCAGTTTAGGAGCACAGTGGAGCCCAGAAAAGATGATGCCAGGATTTCTGGGGACAGGAAGGTGCTGGGATGTTTGCACTCAAGGGGATTGTTCAGTGGCCCTGCAAGAGGCACAGGTTCAGATGTTTGGTTCCTTCCATTGCCTCTCCACCGAAGAACTTCAGAGCAATCTCTGATGAGATTCTTGTTTTCTGGGGAGATGGTGAACCAGGTAGTACCACGCTCAGTACTGCTGCTACCTGCTGCCTTGGTGTTTGTCGAGCCTCTATCTGTGCCTTATGCCATTTCTGTTCTGCTTTTCTCCTGCCTGCAGGAGGGATCAGGCTACCAGGCGGATTGAAACCTGTTCGCAGCTTTCCCACACTGCACCCAGCACCGAGCTGCTCCACGCGCTGCAAAGCTGGAGCTGAGCAGTCCCCGAAGAACTGAGACTGGATCAGATCATTTGGCAATTGCTGGAAAATTACCTGCTCTCTGCAGGAGAGAGAACAACCCAGGGTGGCTGGAGACAGTCTGCAACAGCGTTCTGCAGAGACAAATTCCCCAGGCCCTTCAGCAGCTTCCCAGGTGAGGTCCTGGTGCCGGCAGCCCCCGAGCTGTGTTTGTCCCGCTGCGCTGCTTTCCCAGACACGGCGCCCGGCGATGGCAGGCAGGAGCTGCTTCCAAAATCTGCTGTGGGAAAACAGCGCCGGGCACAAAGGGATGCGTGCTCCCTGAGCACAATCCTGGGCTCTGCTGCACAGGGGATGTTGCTGCTTTCCCCACAGGTGACCACGGGCAGCAAGGAGAAGGCAAACCCTGTTTCCATCATCCCACGTGGCTGGGGACGGGGTGCTGGAGCTGGTTCCCTTGCGAGGCAGCAGGAGAAAATCTTGCAAGAGATATTCAGGCTTGGGAGAAACCTGTTTTTCTCTCTGACCTGGAAACAATCCAGACTTGCTTCTGCTACCAATTTAAAAACATTCTCTTGCCACGGTCAATTATTTTAAATCCTCTCCATGGACTGTGCTATTCTCAAGGAGCTGGCAAGAGCAGGAGCCATGCGGCTGTGTCTGCACAGGGAAACGGGGAGCGACAGGCTCCTGCTCCTCTCTGGGGATGCTATTAGGTGGGATCTACGTGCAGGGATGGCAATGCAGCAATTCTGCTGTCAGCAGTTTTCTCCACAAACATTCTCACACCTGACACTCCTCTCCACCCCGGCGGATAGATCTGGGGACTCACTGTAGTAAAAGGAGGCTTGTGTTCCTGCCACTGAGATGACAAATACTAAATGAGACATTCTTGTTCCAAAGAGTTGTGGGTTTTTTTGTTTTGTTTTGTCCTTTTTAATTTTGTTTTGGTTTTGCTCCTGTGTTGGCTACAGGCTGCCAGCTGCACAGCTTCCACATGCCCTCCCCGACCAGCTCGCTTGCTGCTGCCTGGGTTGCATCCTGGTTCCGACGTGCCCTGTGCCTGGTGCTGAGCAGCAACATCCTGACTTCTGGGACTTTCCAGGCTTGTTGAAATGCAGGCTTGATGCTTTGCACTTATTTTAAATCACTGAAACACCATTAAGCTGGGAGGAAAAATAAAAACCTCTGCTGGCTTTCAGAGAAACTAAATTACACTAGCATAGTATTCAGAGCAAATTATCTCTTCCACCTGGTTTTACCAGGAACAAAACCTCAAGCCCTGGGATTCAAGCTCCCTGGAAAAACTAATTATATTTTAAGTTTAAAATATTAGTTACGCAAAGAAGTATTTGCCTAACTTTTGCAAAAAATAATAATAATATTCTTTCCTTGTTGAACAAAAGTATTCACAGTAGTTCATTCTCAACTTTTCAGGTATTTGAATGTGGGTGCAGATGGAAAGCAGCCGGCTGGCAGCCTGGAGGGCTCACGGAGGATTCAGTGGGAACTGGGGAGAAGCGAGACCTTCTACCAGAGGGCAGTGGAGGTGGCGGAAGGCACTGCTGCCGGACACCCCGCAGCACCACCGGGAGCTGCAGGGACAGACAGCACTCGTGTGGGTACGGAGAACAGCCGGTACTACTGCAGCAAACGAGAAAGGGAGAAGTGACGGGGAGTTTCAAAGCACTGTGATTGAGCTCCTTTGCTTCTATCTTGCAAAGCCACCAGAGCTCCACTTCTGAACGGTCATTTTTGGTTTGCTTTTAAAAAGGGAGAACAAGGAGATCTCAGGGAAGCACCGTCACACAACCTCCAGAACATTTTCTTCCTCTTGCAGCTTTTAACAGGTACCGGGAAAATCCATTTCACGTTTTCCAATGGAAACAAGTGGCCTACATAAGGGATATGAGGTGGGTCCAGGGGAGAGCTCACAGGTACACTTCCTGCAATTATTTCAGTTACAGTCTGTTGTTTCTTGAGTGTCTCACTGCATGGAGCTAGGGGAGTTGCAGGTGGTTTCCCACGACATCCGCCCTGCTTTCTGCACTCTCTCGTTTCCCTATGTGAAACCGTGGTGTGCAGAGCCATATGGTCTTGAGCAATCAAGACTACTTTCTGCCTCATTTCTTTTGCAACCTACATAGCGATTCCAGCGTTACGTTTAGAGCTGCTAATTATTATCCACTGCAATATGGCAGACAGCATACTATTTGGTAATGATTCAGGCCAGTTCTCCATGTTTACTGCGATGGCAGGTCAGGCAGTGGGCGCAGCTGCTCTCACTGTGGACGTGTGGATGGGCTTGGGAGCCTGCATTTCCCTGCTTTGCTCGCTGTCAGGACATCAGCACACTCTGCTCCACAGCCCTTACCCGATGAAGTGTGCAAGTTCATGCATACGACTGAGTGCTTTGCATCACTGCAGCTACTGCTTCCAGAGAGAGCATGGCCTTACATGTTTACTCTAATGAAGACAAGATCGTAATCCTGTCTAGGCACCTGACACTTTGGAAAAATACCCAAATCATAGCTCCCGCCTACCTGCGCTCCTTCTCTACAGATTAATTTCTGTGACTCCAGGAAAGGCAGAGCAGGAGAGCCTCAGCCACTGCTCACCCAAAGCCCAGGGCTTAAGGAATGGGATTCCCGGCTTCTACCGTGAGCGGCAATCCTGCCTGCAAAGCTCATGTATTCCTCCTCCTTCGTGTCTCCTTATCCCAGTTCTTACCCTGCCCCCTGTAATATAATTTTCCTGTACACTTTTATTCAAAAGGAATCACCTGACAAACCTGCAGAAGCCTTTATCTGGGGGGAGGTATCAGTTAATATTGGTTAAAATAGATTTTTTGAGCACGGAGTATTGCTTTTTTTTTATGCCTAAACTGCAAAGTGATGCCTTGAAGATGAGATTAGTTCATTATTTATAAAAGTAAAATCCCTCAGAATGTATTAAATATGAAAACATTGTATCGGGGTGTAAGATTTGTGAGGATTAGGCTCTGAAGTCTAGACATTTATCTCTGAACGCATTACATTTGCATTCATTACATATCCTGCTGTACCTCTAAACATGAAAACTGATCTGCAGAACAGATGATCAAAGCAGGGAAATGCAGATCAGAAAACATGCTGTGTTCACTTAGGAACAAAAAAATGTTGTAAAAAAAAATAATTGTCTGATATTGCAGTACATGAAACCATAATGTAAGCCCCCGCAGCAGCGATGGGGGAACCTCAGAAGTAGCTGGCACGGCTTGGAGACGCTGCCAGAGGTTCTGATGTTTCCACAAAACTTCTCCAACCCCCTTGGTGAGGAAGGGTGCGAGGACAGCAGGGATTGCTCTGGGTGCACCCTGGCACCACCACGACCCCGCAACAGGATAACCATGGGCGGTGGCTGCTCCCGCCCATCCGTGTCAATCGCTTCTTAATTTTTCACTAACGAAGGCATTTCCTTTCTTTCTGTGCTGGTTGGATGTCGCACTAACAGAGCCACCCTTACTATGCCACCGCACCTTCCCCCTTCCAACACAAGCACAGCATTCAGCTTATTCCGAGCCTCTGAACTTTACCAAGTGTTTTAAGATTTATGAAAATTCAATATTAATGATCTAGAAACCTCCTTGGACAGCTCTTCTACAGTGTGTGGATGGCGAGTTATCCAAATCTGTGGAATTTAACATTATTTTTAGCAATAATAATTGCTGTTTAACATTCCCCTGAGCTGCTGCTGGAATAGAGGTCGATCAGCATCCCGGTACGAAATGCCTGTGCCCGTACACTTTCTTAAACAGAAAACTGAAATCTGTATTGAGGATTTCTGCCTTTTCTACTTTAATCTTGTAAGTCACTTTTAGAAGTGGTCAAGAAATTTGTAGCTAAAATCTTGAAAACAGGTGAAGTTTCAAGTGAAATTTATCTAATTTTAAGGAACTTCCATTCTACACTGGGACTAGTGCCAGGTCTGCTGGAATATTCCCAAGTTTCATGAAGCATCCCAGTGAGCTTGGAATCACTTTAGGATGATTTATATGTTTGGAGAGAAACCAGGCTCCCAGGCTCCCTCTGGTTTTGACCTAGACAAAGCTCCATCGGTTGATTTACACCATGATTTATACCATGCATTTTTTGCATAACTTCAAATCAGAATAGAATTTCAGCCCACAAAAAGAACAGGCAAAGCGAGACTGACAGAATGGTCTGCAGAAATCCCTTCTGTATTATTAATCTGCCTTATCTCTTCAGCGTGCTCATTTCCTAGCCCAAATGCATCCAAATCCCAGATCAGAGGGTGCTATTGTTTCCAGTGTCTGTCTGTTCTTACAAAGGAAAGCTAATTAGGTTGAAAGTCTCAGTAACTGTTTAGTATGACAACAGAACCAATGAAGCACTGTCAAAGCTTGTGCTAACTGGTCCAAAACTCCTACGCTTTTAACATAAAACTCCCGTTCTTAATAGAAATTTTAAGTGACAAATCCACGGAATGAATCTAGTATTCATTATTTGCAAGAGAGTAGGAGAGGGGATTTAAATGAAGCATGTATTCTGCAAGGAGCCTCAGGAAATCATTTAACAGCTCAAGAGAGAGGGGAGCTGTGTTATCATCAGAATTTACATGATACATTAGCCAGGAGTGGAAATGTTAATCATTCTATCCAAAATCTATTTGCAAAATTAGTGGAATACTGTTGCTTTAATGCCCGTTTCTTATCATCCAAAGTGTAAATCCTTTCACCTCTTCTGGGAACTGCAGAAATTAATTTTGTGAACTGCTGTCCATTTCCCAAAACACTGCTGCAGCAGGAGTAGGGACAGACTTCAAGGTCAAAAAAGGCTAAAAGTTGTAAAAAAAAATGAGGAATTTTAGCCTTAAAAAACATGCATAAAGTCTGTGTGAGATAAACAACTGATTGTTTTATCTTGCTGACTACTCCATACAGATCTGTGAGAGAAGTCTGTGGTTTGACTCTCTCTCTTCTACCTAAAACCAATGTGAGACTAGTAATGAATAAACAAAGAAGTTTTTGATGCATGGGAGTACTACAGCTTGTTAGCACCCAGAGATTACTTTTCCTGAAACTGCATTTCAAACTAAAATGATAAATGTGTGGAAATATTTGCTTCCAGTTTTCACGCTAGAAACCTTGTTGCTTAAACTCCAGTGGCCCCAAAGTGAGCTACCAGGACGCGTGCATAAACTTAAGTACGTATCGTTATAAAAGTCCGCGGAGCTATATACGTTCCTGCATTTAGGACGTAGTTAAATACCTTACTGGATCGCAGCCCAGTTGCTCAGATTTCTCATACTCAACAATCTCACTGTAAATTTCCACTTAGTGGAAAGAAGGGGAAATAAAACCCTGCTTCTAGTGCTCAGGCTCTACCTGCTCAACAGTAAATCTGTGCCTAGCGAGCCAGGTGGGAAAGACTGGATATCCATGGTAGCACAGTTGAAACCATTTTTTTTTTCTGAAAGAAGTCAGGAATTTCTCTTGTGTGACTCAGCCCCAAATGGTATTGATTGGTAACAAAACGCCTGGAGATAAGACAGTGAGGAGCCAGAGCATAGCCAGGGGGAGCGCGGTGGTTCCCGGTGGGTCTGGAGGGCCGTGGGACGCCATCCCCAGCTGGTCAGCGTGATGGCAGTGCTGTAGGTACGTGTAATGTGCTTCAGAAGAGCTTTATGCTCTTTATGCTTAGATTAAAAAGGCCTAATTGAATGCCCCGTTAGGATAAGACATAGCTGCCGATGCTCAGGAAGGCAGGCAAATATATGCAATAGGCGGTCAATGAAATATGCTCAAAACCGATTTTCCTCTGTAGCAAACCATTGCCCTGAAACCTCTTTCTTCATTTTCACAAAGGCTGAAAGCTATTTTCTGGCACTAGATCCCCCAAATTTCCAGTTAATAAGCAGGCTTTGTGTTGTTGACCTTACACATGCTGGCACAGCCAGATTTTCCAGCAGAAATGAGAGGCCAGCAGCCAACTCGTATTACATTTTAAAGCACTGCAGCTTGGAGAGGAAAGGGAAATTATACAGCAGCACTGCAGTCTGACTGGCACCCTCGGCAGAGAGCTGTGGCACTGGTACACAGTGTTGAAATTACTTTTGGATGCTCTGTCAAGCACGAGATATAAATTGCACGATGTTTTTAAATGTTTTGGAGAGATTGCCTTTTGAGTGGCACCCTCTATTTCTGTATGTCCAGTAAGGTGTAGAGAATTCATTTGCATTTTTCATTTTTCAGTCTTTTAGCCAGCCTGGACCAGGAGGGGGAATCCAGCTGTGTGGATGATGCCAGGAATGGCTCAGCCTCCATCTGCTCTAAGATACAAATTTGATTTCTCCTCATCTTTATTTTCACGTCGAAAATTTCTCCTCTTTTTCAATATCCTTTTTTCTTCCCGTTTCATCCCTGGTGTAAATCGGATACTATCAAATGAAATGAAATGGAAGGGAATGGACTGCCTGAAGCTATTCACTGCACAGGAACTAAATACACCTCCTAATAAGACATTCCCTATTTATTTTTAGTAGCACTGTTCATATCTTTCCTGCCATTGTTGAATACTCAAGTGATGCTGCTGCTAAACATTATGACTTTCTTTCCTTTGCTTAATTATGTGCCAATCAGTGTAGAGCAAAGAAGTTGCTATCAGCTGGTTGCTGGATAAATACTGAATGCAATGAAATTGCAGACGTTACTAGGAAAATGGGCATTTCTAAACTTCAAGGTATTTAACTCTCGGAGGAAATGTGTGCCAGCTGTGTTTCTGTGGAGCAACACAGGCAGCTTATGGCCAATTAGAAAGTTTCCAGCACAGATAACCCCCATGGGGCTCAGAAGAGAGAAACTGAGAAAACCCAGTTTTTGGTACCCAGTTGTCCAGCACGTTCATGCATTTTACACTGGGCAGGCAGGAAAGTAAACGTACCCTAAGTAAGCTAAGCTGCCTTTGGCTACTTGCTGCAAATAAATTACAGGTTCCAGCGGGCATCCGACTTGTAAAAGTTGGCCTCCATCCTCCTGTGCGGCTGAGCTGACAAGGAACCCACGGAGGATCAGCAAATCTTAGCCTTTTTCCTGCAGGTGGATTTCTTTGCTTCTGGTGTCTTTACTCTGCTCTTTGTTGTTATTTTTACAAAGCTGAAGATATACTGCCTGCTCCTAACGAATAGCATGAAAAACATACGCTTCCAGAACTCTTAGGTCTTGCCGTGTAGTCTGTTGCTCCCCATATACTGCTGGGATATATTTGCCAGCATTTCAATTAGATCATCAATAACCTAGTGCAGCTGCTGAGAGAAGAACTCAGATGTTCATAAATGTTATAGTCCATTAAGTTCAGATACTTCAAAGGCAGTTTGGAAAGAAAGTCATTTGTTAGGCTGAGTGTCAGTAGAGTTGAATGCAAATCATACTGGATGCCAAAGCAAGGGATTAAAAAATGGAGTTTAAAGGTCAAATTAAGTTAATTTGACCACTCCTGACACATAATGCAACACCTTGACTTTTTAAATATTGCAGTCACTTGCCAGGGAAAGGATTCCTCCGGAAGGCTGCGAGCCCTGGCGCGCGGGGTGCTCGGAGCCCTGCCAGCAGCGGCGCTGGAGCGGTGCTGTCACTGCTCCGCGTGCACGCGCGCTTTCCACCACCACAAAATCCTTGTGCTATTTCCTACCCTCTAGACTCTGAAAAGCAGGTTAGCGCTTCAAGCACAGCAAATATTTAAATAACCGATTAACATCATCAGAGATTTTCCCATTTTAAAATTATTTCCCTCTGAGGCAGGCAGAGAACTCAAATGCCACTCCCAGGGTGTTCTTCTGCAACCTTTCCCTTGGGAAGCTGCTATTTGCATGCAGGAGAAGCAGAGTGATTTGTGGTGCTTTGGAAAGAAATAGGAATGCAAACATCAGGATGAATTACCAGCTGATGGAAAATGTGGCCAGCTCACCTGAGAGGAGGGATGGCATGACAGAAAGAGAGAGAAAAACACTAAATCAATGTGAAACTGCCAAACCACAGCTGAGATTCAACAGCAGAAGAAATCTGGGCACAGCATCTGCTTTCAGCAAGCGGGGCTGCATCCAAGGAGCTGAGCAGACTGGCACCGACCAGGGGTAGCAGAATGACAGATCCTGCCCCAGAAATAGAGGCAGGACTTTCACCCTCAGCCCAGCACACTTGCGGATTGGAAGGACTTTTCTGCAAAGGTGGAAGCTTTAGGAGGCTTAACAAATGTTTTCCCCACCTGGCGAGGGCTGGAACGTGCAGCTAAGCAGCCAAATCTGTCCTTTTCCGCACCTCCTTCATGAGTATGCACATATGGCTGGGAACGGTCACCCCAGCTCCTTCCCTGCTGACTTCCATCCTGCTGTTCTTTCTCGGAGACTCAGGGTTTGGGCTGGCTAAAACACTTCTGTGACTATTTCACTGGATTTTTTGTTTTTGTTTAACAGAGAGTTTTTCAGTAAATACTTGCTGCTATAAATCAAATTCCAGAGTTCTGCCTGGTGAACCAGTTATGGGAAATGTGTTTGTGTGCCAAATTTTGACCTCGAATGCAATACTTTTTAAAAATTCCTTTAATAAACAGGGCAACGTTTCTCAGAATACTAACCCAGCCTTGCCCAAAGCTTGCTTGACTTCAACATTCACAGCCTTAAGGACATGTGCAAGAGCAGCCTGGAGGTGGGTGATTTGGGTTCAGGATGCTTCCATACTCAGCCTGCAGCACTGATGGTCTCAGGGTGGCAGGGATGGGAGATAGGTCAGGGTCAGGGGCACAGCTTGAGGGGAAGGCTTGCAGGGCTGATGGTGAGTGAACACACAAGTTCAACCTCTTGCCTCCAATATATCTGGGAAAGATTAATAAAATAGGTAGGGAAAAATCAGCAGAGGCGGAGGACAGGAGGAGGATCTCTTGGAAGGCGATCTGTCTTCCCCCCAAATCAGCTTCTTCCAGGGAGCTCCTGCCACAAGAGGTGCAGCTGGGAGTGCAATTAGCTCCGGGGATGGGGGCTTCCTTCCCTGGGCGGGCTGCTAAGATCCCCTTCAAGGTAGTATCAGGTAGTGGTGCCCACAGGCTGCCGGTTGCTGGAGGAGTGTAAGCCAGGGGTTGGGAGCCAAGCTGCCGGCAGAGCTGCAGAGGGTCTCCTCCTCCCTCCTCCTCCCCTTATGCTCACTCAGGGTTTTGGGGCAGGCAGAGGGGCAGGGCAAGTCCCTCCTGGAAAGCAATTATCTAAATATCTGGTTCATCATTGTCACTGGCGGTAGGACGGCACATCCGTCTGAGAGTAATTAGGAGGAGGGAGGAGGGAGAAAGGAGGGAGCTTTGGAAGCAACTCATTAGCAGAATGCTAATGAAACTTTCAGCTTAGCCATGATGTTAAGTGGCGAGCAGAGGCAGACCGTGGCCGATTCCCCTTGCCATTACTGCTCCCCATCCCGAGAGCCTGTGCCAGCTCACAGAAGAGCAGAAGGTTCAGCTTTGTGCTACCTGCAGAACATGGGAATTTGGGCAAATCCCCGATGGAATGGGACAGCATCAGATCACGTACAGGAGGCGAATAAAACGAAGGCAGAAACTGCTCAGCACTAAGCCAGCTGAAGCATCCAAATTTCACACGGCTCTTGCAATGACTTGCCTTTCTGTGCGGATGTCTGGCAGCTGGAGCTGTTGCCCTTGCTTCTTGATGCAGCCTCTGGCTTGAGGGAATGGTGACTCAGAGCTGGAATAAATCCTGCTGCCTTCCTCTCTTATGATCTCTCCTTTTGAAAACTGGTAGGAGTGAAGCACAGACTTCATGGAGACTCCTGTACCTCTCCTGCTTTGTCACAACTCTGTTACACGCTGGCTTTGTGACATGCTTTGTTTTTAATCTGAAGGTGTTATTAATTCATGCTTGATTTTTTGTGCAGGTGCTTTCATCTGACATGCTGGTAGAGATGCTGCAGTTGGGGTGGAAGCAAGCTCGGAGCTGAATGTCAAGGCTGTGACTATCAATCAGCCTGCTGGAGGGAAGGACTTCCCTGAGCGAGGAGGCTTTAACAGCCTTTCTTGCACAGGGACAGGGTGTGAATCCACCTCATGTCCTCTGAAAGTCGAGTCACAGCTGGGGACCTGTGGCTGCTTTCTGCCAGGCCATCTCCCTGTGCTTCAACGGGCTTCAAGCTTTAGCTCCAAAATCTTCCCTCTCTCTGCTGACAAACTCCTTGTGTTCAAAGCCTCCTTTCCCATTTTCCTCTACATCCTCCTGTTTCCATTTCATCTACTACTCTTGTTTTTTTTCTATTCCTCTAAATCCTAAGCCTTTCTCTATCCCATGGCACAACCCACCCCTGGTCTTCCCTCGAAGACTGTCCGTCCTGTACCCGCAGGGCTCTGTGATGAGGTAGGAAGCTCCAAGGCCGAGCTGTTCTCAGCTGGGAAGGGAGGGAGGCACACAGATGCTGAGAGGGACGCAAGAGCAGGGCTGTGCTCAGAATAAAAAGAAACTGCAGCTTAGCTCTGGCTGCTCCGTCAGGTCAGAGAGGCAGCTGGAGAGCTGGCACTGTCATAGCTGCTCTCCCAGGCCATCTCCCCCGCCTGGCATCACCCTGCTCTGCCTTGCGTTGATTTTCCATCAGCGAAGCTCTGGGAGAATTCAGATCAGGCTATCAATTGTATCAGAGTTGGGAGACAGGAGGGAAATTTGATAAGCATGTGCACTAGCTGATTAAGATGGAGAGAAGAGGAGCCTCCAGTTTAACTCCCATCTGACCTTTCGAGAGGGAAGCAGCGTGTTGAAAAATGCCATTTGGAGCTCTTAAAGGTTTTATGCCCCTGAACATCTCAGAGCTGTTTAAGGAGAATGATATTCAGCTTGCTCGTGTCCTGCCAACTCTTGCTTTCACTCCCAGCAGCAGCAGCCTCAGTGGGAGGCTGAGAAGGATTTATGAAAGGTCAATATTTGAATGTGCAAAACTTACTAAGTCTATCGGAGGACAGGGAGAGGTTCTGCATCAGCTCACTGAAAACTCAGCCCAAATTTCCTCTCCAGTACCATGGCAGATGGAAAAACCCGACACGGCTCCAGTGACGTTGGCTCTGGTCAGCTGCACACATGCAGTTCCATAAACATGTCCCCAGCTGGCACACACAGATCTCATCAAGCTGTGCAAGGGAACGGACAAAACCCGAGTCCTTCCTCGGTGGATCCAAGATCCCTGCAATCACTCTTGTAAGGGTCTGAGCTGAATTGGATGAGCGGGGTCCTATCGGGGGCTTACGTGAGCTGCTGCAGCCTTCTGAAGAACCAGGACATTGTTAGTATGATAGAAAGGGAGAAGCATTCCCAGTGTGGCCAGGCTGGGAAGCCTTTTCCTTATGCTGACCACTTGTACTGGCCAGGCGACATCACAGAACTACAGCTACCAAACTGCAGACATGCAAAGTAAAGCTAGAGAGCAAACTGAGCTGTGAATCTCAAATGCCAGGGAAGGTCACTACTTGTCTGGGGCTCACAGCATCTACAGCTTTCATGGATTTTGTAGAAAGATAAAGAAATTTCACTGGAGCACAGGAAGCAACCTGGAGCGGAGGAGCTGGTGCAGCCATTGACATCTGCTGCAAAGCCAACGTGAATATTTCATATTATACGATATGAAAAGTTTGCATGTTTCTCACAGACTTGGTAGCATGGTGATGTGTTACCGAGGAGCAGCAGAGTTTCAGCATGAACATATGACATGAATTTGTTCCAGGATTTCAGGATTCTTAGCTGTAATTTTATTCTCCTTCAGGAATCTGACAGGCAGCTAGTTAAATTTCAACACAAGAGAGAAAGTGAGAAAAGGCTCCTGTCTCCTGAAATCAGCCAGGTGCCAAGACACTTCCTGTTTTGGCTGTACCTCTGCTCCACGTCAGGACTCGTGCACCAGGTCGAGCAGGGTATGGAGCAGCCTGGCAGGAGGGCTTACAAACAGGGCTGGGTGTCACAGGGAGCAGTTTGCTTGGTCCTGTTCTACAGCCCCAGACCTTTTGGAATCTCCAAATTAAAGAGCAAATGGCTTTTTGCACTTGGTTTCCAGCAGGGACCAAGTCCACGTGTGAGGGGATCAGGCACGTGTGGTAGGAGGTGCACTGGAGACCAGGAAGCCCATCTGTGTGAGTGCCAGGGCTTCCTTGTGACTTCCCAATGCCTCAAAATATTAGTGAATTCCTCAGCATTTAAATTCCTTTTGAGAGCTGAAGTGTCATTAAGTTTCCCATTTTGCTGCAATTTACAATTAGTTTACCTCATTAAGCATTGTAAAAGCTGCGGGTGAAGCACCTTGGAGGTTATCCATCACTGGTTATTGCTTCGTGCTGCTGGATTGCTGCACCGGCGAAGCAGGAGGCTCCCTGGAGACTGGAGGCTCGGCGCTGGAGCTGCGGAGCGCTGCAAGCACGGGGTTGATGGCTCTGGGGTCCCACCAGCAAAGCCATGAGGTGCAGGGCGGAGGGGTGCCAGGTGCTGGTGGCTTTTCCCATGAGCATTTCTGCTGGAGCCTGTACTGCAAAACCCTTCTGGAGTCCTGGAGCATCCCAAAGGCCAGAACCATTATTGTTCTTTGGCTCTTTTTTATTTAAAAGCATGACAGATTGATAATTAGAGGCAGCGGAATGAAACGATGAATTGCACAACACAAATGAAAGCAGCAAAAGGAGAAACTCTTGCCTTTTTACCAAATCCTTTGTAATATAAACCTAGTATCAGCATGAGGCCATAGCTGCATTTTAAGTGAACAATCTTTGACTGTTCTGCTTGTAAGAGGCCCTTATCCCTTCAAGCAATCCTGGATCTGATACTCTTCTTCTTTGTCTTTCCCTAGTGCTTGCAATTTATAGTAAGTAGTTAAATTTGACCAAAGATAGTGGCTCACATTTTCCACCCTCTGTGCCTGAGGATAGTGTTTAAATCCAGAGACAGGCTTCTCTTGTAACTGCCTAATGTTTGAGCAACTGCAATTCTCATTGAGGCTGATGTGATCCCCATCTCCGGAAATCAAGGCACTTTTATTTAATCACCGAAATTTTTAAATAATTAAACGAGAATAACTGGAACGGTATTAACCAAAGCACAACTTGCACATTGCTCATGGCAACAGGAATGGTTAAAACAAACAGAACACCTGCATCCTGTCCCTCGAGGGCCACTTTATGGATAATTTATATAATTTCTATCAGTGATGCTACAAATTGGTCTACAAGTTGTCATATCCTGCTGTTTCAGGCCTCGCACCTGGAAAACAGGGGGAACATTCGGAAAAAGCCACCAGAGCTCTGTGGCGACATTTTTACCCCAAGTCATCTAATAAATCTACATGCCAACTGTGGGATTTGGGCTTTTAATTGTTTTGATACGCACATGGCATCTCGCCAAAGAGTCAACCAAACAAAACTGCGGCAATTAGCTAAGAAGTCCTCTCTGCAGAGCTGTGCTCCTCAAGCTCCGTTCAGATTTACAAATGAGATTACTTGGGTGAGGATGTACATGCTAATCCCTCTGTACACACACACACCTGCATGCATGTGCCGGCTCGGTCTCAGCCCTGCCATACACAAATGCTCTCTGCTTTTGGTACTTTGTACCCTGAAGAGGCCATTTTGCTTTCCTCTTTGGAAAAATAAAACAGGATTGAACAACAGAGTGACAACAAACTCAGGTATGGCGGGTATGGAGCCCTTCTCCTCAGGCTACTGGCTCAGTTATGATTTGGGGTTAAAATAAAGAAGATTGTCTAAAGTGGAGGAGGCCTCAGGCTTGGCAGAGAGGAGCTTCCCTTACTGCACCTTCTTGTGGAGAGAAGTCTTCATGTGCCATCTATCCCTAATCCAGAGCTGGTCAGGGACAGTCACTGCTGCTGCTACCCAAGAGGTGCTATTCCCCACCATGCTAAATGTCTGCAGGTGTGCACCCCATGCAAAGCTTTGTGCCTGAATCTGGGATTCAAAACCACACTGGAAGCTTTTGCCTCAAGTTTAATCACTGTCTAATTACTCATATGCTCCTGACACCAGCTCCTGAGACACAGGTGCTTTGGAAACTGTTCCCCAGTGCTCAGATACCCGCAGTCCTCCCCTGCCCCTTCCTCTGCCTCCTGCGCATCATCCCACTGAATTTGGGGCTTTCTCTGTAAAATGGAGGACAACTCCCCTGAACTTTGAAGGTTTGGGTTTCAGGGTCCAGTCTTCACGTGTTTCCCTTCCACAGCTCTGCAGCAGGAGCATTTGGCACTGAGGGATTTTCTGAACCACACCAAGAGTCAGCAGCGGTTGCCTCCCAGGTACCTCTGCCCTGCAGCTCAGGCTTACTGCAGCAGAAGCTGAGGACTTCTCCATTGCCCTCTTCTGTCTGGACGGCTGCAGCTCTGCTCTGTAGTCTTTGGTTTCAGATGTACTCCCTTTGACAATTAAAGTTTATGACTTTATGTCAACAGAGCACAAACGAGCAAACAATCTCGGAAGACAGAATGCAATCTGCAAAGTACGGAAGGCTGCTCCTACCTAACACAAGGGGACAGTTAGTCAATGAACAGAGAGACATACTGAAAAAAGTGCTATATGGAACAGAAGGAACGAGCCTGCTTCGCTTTGTGAAACCAGCCTTCTTGGCTGAAGTGGGTTGCTCTGGAATGGGACCCTGCGAAGGGCGCATGTCCGGGCTGCCACTGCCGGGATGAACCGCAGCATCTGAATGAGCCGTGAAGCTGCTGGCTCAACTCGCGGGGCTCCTGCTGGTGCAGGACCTGCTGTGCCCTCCCATCCATCTATTTTTGATGATTCTTCCACACGCACAGACAATGAAAGGTGATTTACCTAGCCAAGAAAGGATTGCATTCTGCAGAGAAGTTCCCATTGCATGCACATCTCAGATTGTTCCCAGTGTGGGGTTTCTACCTCATCAGCACGAGAAGAGTATTTGCAGTCCCCTCGCCTCCTGACAGCCCACCTCTAGGTAGCAGAAAAGGGCTGGGCTTCCTGACTCTGAATCTACCTGTCCTGTATCCCTGTATGGGAAGCTTTTCTACAAAAAAGACATCTATAGGAAAATTCACATCAAGATACTGATTATTTGTATTTACCGGCTCTGTATTTGGAAAGAAAGATGCTTTCTTTCTTCCAAGAGTAGCTGTGATTATTAGAGATCTGTCTGTGCTAATTTTAATGGTGTTCCTACATGGGCTCCAGTGTGACCGTGTTATTGATGAATGAGCCAGTCAATGTGCGGCTGCTGTGTCAGAGAGCTGAGATAAATGAATGGGAATCGCAGGCAGGGGCCCTCCGCCCGCTTGGTTTCTGCAGATTCTCCATCGAATCATTTCACTAACCTAAGATGAGCAGAGCCGTGTCAGTTCACCCATGAGCCCGAATCTTTGAAAAATGCCAGGGAGTGAAAGTCTTTGTCTGCAAGCACTCACTGATACCCTGCAAGGTGGCACGAGTCGTACCAACAGGTGCTGGTCATGGCCTCGTGCTGTTTGCAGTGCCCCCTTCCTAGCCCATGGAGGCTTACTCCAAACTGCAACATCTATGCCTAGAAAAGGCAGTTACTGGAGGAAAAAAGTAACAAACTTTGGCCCTTATTTATCTCTCCATAAGCAGGTTTTTTTGTAATTAAAGACAACCATCTCCTTCTTGTCTGCTTTCTGGAATAAAAAGGCCACGCAAGCCCCTATGGTGACGAATTATTAATTGTGCTAGTCAGCTACGCTAATTGTTAACAATATCACTATAAGTAAGTGTAGGCACTTACAGGGTATCTGTGTCTTCTCAGCTCTGCTTGTGTGTCTCTGCTATGCTGTAGGAACCCCAAATGTTCATGGGGACCAGAGTCCACAGGCTGACACATTCAGAAAGGCCCTTGTAGTGCCATCTGTAAGAACACACATGGGCAGTCCCCTGTGCCAAGTAACTTCCCTGAAGTGGCTTTAGCCTGGCTCTGTGGAGCTGAGCAGGAGATCCGTAACATCTCAGGCACAACATTTTTGCCCCAGGAATTTGGCTCAGTGTAGGGCATGAATGGATGAGGAGATCGGGGAGAGAGCAAGAAGGCCGTGACAAACTGCTCCAGTTCATCTGTGGTTTTAATATAACTTCGGGATGTGACCAGAGCCCTGTATTTACTAATTCACTTGACTGGCAGGCATGTGTTAGCTGGAAAATCACTGTTTCAATAACCTGTCTGGCTCCGTCATGCAGAATCGTGAAATGGAAACAATTGCGCCTGTCACATCACCTGTGATAACCTTCAGCAGGAAGCGTGTCCCTCTTTGTCGGGGAGATAAAGCCATTGTTGATATGTAATATACTTGGCCAGTCAAACCAGCTTGAGGATTGTCTCTTGCTTTGCTAATTAATTTTATCACCCTTGTCATCTTCTACTCAAACCTAGGCAATCCTAAGCCTTGTAGAATTGATTTCAGGGCACAGGACAGATATATGCTTCTTACAAGCCAACTTCAGTTACAAATGTGAAGCGCTTGCTCTCTGCTTACTTGCATCAGCATGTTCTAAAGTAGGACACACGCTTTGACGATTTCTATTTTGGCATCTCACAATGTATTTTTATAATGCTTTTTTCCCTCCCCCTCCCCATCCTTTTTTTTTTCTTTTATCAGAGACAAACAACAGCTGTGTTATTGGCACAGTGCTGAGAAAGGGAAGCTAGAGGTTAGCAATGGCATAAAGATAAGCAGTCCCGGTGTAAATCAGATCCTTCACAATGCTGAGATTAGAAATTGTCACTTGTCTACAAACATATGATGATTTCTTGCCCTCCCCTTATGTGCCATGCCACTTCAACTTCCCATTCAAGCTGTTTATGAACACTTCACGTTGGAGTGCAAAAGGCAGGGATCAAGTCTCCATTCGTACTGTGGAATGACTGACCCTGATTCTGCTCTCAGTACCTGCAGCATCCAGAAAAATCCTTCTGTGGTGCCATCACGAAAGCAGTAAGCAGATTTAAAAAGAGATCCTGGCCCACCGGCTCCATGTTGGCAACCACAAGCCCATTTAATTTACTTTGGTTTGCACCACGTGCCTGCGGTTTGTGTTAGGTGTGCTACAGTTCAGCTATTCAGGTTCATTTGGAAGTTGAATGATTAATGACACATCCCAGAAGGGCTTTACACTGGTAGCCTGGGTGCTGGCACACTGAGCTTGCAGCAGAGAGCTCTGCGGAGGCTGCCAGGTCCACCTGAGAGGCCACGCAAATATTTGGGCAAACAAACCAGGCTTACCTCTGCACAGCGGCAGGAGACGAGGCAGCTGGGATTAGGCTACGCTGCTCAGAGCCACCTCCTCGGTCCATACGGCACTCAGACCTCAGGGTGCCTCTACCAGGAGGGAGAGGCTGGGGCATGTTTAATCCCCGTGCCAAGAGGTTTTGATGGGCAGAGCTCAGCAAACAGCGATCACATGGCTCAGCTTCTCGGAAAGCTGAAGGATGATCAATAGTTGATTAATCTAGTGAAGAAATTAATGTATTAAATGCAGTGACTGATGTCAAATACATTCTCTCTTGCTCATCGATTTCCTTATTTTTAACCTGCGTGTGCCAAAATTATGAAGCCCAATTCCAGCGTGCAGCTAGTACATTCATCTATTTAATTTCATATGGATATAATTTACTAAGCAATGTATTTGATTGAGTAAATGTGGTGCCATTGATTTTGTGGCTGAATTATCTGATTTGATTGGCACTGTGTCCCATTTAATAGAGAAAGCAACCAATCCAATAAGTAATGTTAGTAATTGGGTAGTTGTTTTCTAAAGAAAAATTACTTGAGTTTAAAGAACTAATGTTTCTCAGTTGCAGTGTAAACTAGATAAATTTCTACAACAGATGAACATGATAACATTTATCCAATGTAATAACAAAATTCTGGGCTCTGTAATGCAGCATCAAGGCAACGCTGCACCTCAGGCAGCATTCACAGAGCAGTTTATATGCAGTTTATGTTTTAATACAAAGCTCCATCATCAGGTCCATTAATTAATTAACCCACTGCGACACTGAGAAACGCCACATACCCTGATGGACTCACGAAGGCACAGAGAAGACAGCCGCCCTGGCAGCCCCACCAGCTACTGCCCTGCTCTGCAGCCCTGCTGAGCTCTCCTGCTCCCTGCACGGCCCCAGGCTCAGGCTCAGCTCCCAGGACAGCGGCACCGCAGCATTTCCCGCCCCTCTGTGTGCCCAAACTAATGACTGCGGTGAAGGACAGGACAAAGTGCCAAAGAGCTGCTGGCAGTTCCCCTCGCTGTGGCCACTCGGGCGCTCATTTTGCAGCTGCCAGCGCTCCCCTGGCCCTGCTGCTGGCGGGGGGACCGGGCAGGCAACTGCAGCGAGTGCTCTGGAGTCGGACGCACGGGTGGGTCTTCTGGCCATTCAGCTCCAGGCTGGGAGCTGAGTCTTCTCCATCCACTCTGATGTTCTGGATAACATAGCAAGAAGACTAACTGTGGGCTTCGAGCAGCCATTTCTGGCTGCAAGTCAACAGGGTTCAGAGAACGGAGCAGGGACAGCCTTCACACCAACGTGACTACACAATTAAGGACCTATTCCTTTCTGCTAATACCTTTCCACGCCTGGATCCGAGGCAAGTAATTTTATTCAAGGTGATGTTCAACACTGGTAAGAGGAAGGCTATTTAATTAAATGCTATACTTGACAAATTTGATACCAACAATCATCTGTCAAGTTCATGTAAAACTAATAGTAATAAAAGTGGAACAACTCATCTACTGATTTTTTTCTTGCCTATGCTGTATTATTTTGCAACAAGAGAAACCAGCACACATCGTTTGAATTCCATGCTTATATATTACAAAATACAATCTAGTCATAATGCTGCTGTGACAGCCAAAAGGAGCTCAGGTATTAGCAGAAGAAAGTGATTTTTTTATTATTCCATTTTATCACTGGATGGAAATTTCAAGACTCGAATTTACCAACACATCCACATCTGAACCTGAATATCTGGGAGGTCATTTACTCCACTGCACAATAAAAGGGAGTCAGACAAGGTAATGCATAATGGAAATCAAAGCCGAACTTCCATTTGCAACTGTGCCATACATAACACTATCAGCTGCACTATCTAAATTACGAGGAGATACGACTCTCTGATGATGAATACAGAACATAATGAGCAGGGAAGGATAAACCCTGAGGGAGGGGAAATGTGCCACTTGTAGAGGTGTTTATCAAAAAAGAGATATGCTTCTGTATCTTAGAATGTTATTTTTCACAAAATTTATTGCAGATACTGATAAGCAAGACCTGTTTATTTACTTCATGCCAATTACAGGCTTGTTCAGAACTGTCTATTCAGACAGATTTTCCCCACGGAAAAGGCTTTCACTGAACATTTCAGGGCTTTACTTCTAAAAAATCCAAACTTCAAAAACATTTCTAAATGTAGAAATATTCAGCTTTTTCTGTTCTCGAGGCCTAAGCTGCTGCTTTCCAATTACCAACTTCTGGCGAAAGGAAAGAAGTTTCAGGCTCCAGAACAACAAAGAATATTTCATTCTCGGAGCGCTTTGGGGAAGAATCCCTGCGGGGTCCCGGCGCTGGCCCGGGCTCCCTGGGACCCACTGCCCGAGGGGCCACCAGCCCCAGCCCCTCCTGCTGCCACCAGCATGTGGCTGCTGATGCCTTGTCTGTGCGAGCTGCTGCCAGCCCTGATGTGCTGGCATCTTCCTCTCACACGCAGGATTTACCAAGCAGTGCAGTTCTTCCCATGCAAAGTGGGGAAAAAAGAGAAGAGCTCTGCGTTAGGTCTTCTCAGCTTTTCAAAGGAGATGTTCAGCATCCGGACTCTTTTGCCTCTCCTAAGCCAGCTTTGTGTGACAACTGGAAAGGAAAATGGTAAAAATAGTGATTTATCTGCCTTTAATTAAATGCTGAGGTTTTCGTATGCAGTAGTGAAGGCTGTGTTTTGGTGCACTGTGAAACACTCACCACGCAAACGGTGGCAATTACAAGGCAAGGGATTTTGGTAATACCAGACTTTCAGTCATTTTTCCCCTTAGTAATTAGAGCACAGCAAATAAATCAGTATTCAGTTGATTTAAATAAACTGCCCCTAGAAGAATGATTTGCCGATGACTCTCCTTGCAAATCACGTATCTGCTGATGCCACATATCAAAGAAATGATTTTTGTTTCTTCAAAGTGAACGCACTTCATACAGATGGCAGGTTCCCATTGCTGCTTGCTCTTGGCCAGTAGCAGGAGCGTTGTTAGAGTGATGTGTAAGACATAAGTTGCTTGGAGTCCTGGTGCTTAAATCAAAGTGCGCTGCTGAGAATAATAAATGCACGTATGTGAGTGAAATTCAGATTGGAGGCATCTGTTTGAAAACAAGACGACACATTGTTGTCTAAGCGACTGGCAAAGACGGATGTCTCTATAATAAAACTCCAGAAAGCGCAGTCTCGGTCTGATTTCTGCCTTCAAGGACCAGACACTCTTCAGGGGCCCGTGAAACACATCAACTGTCCCAGCCCAGAGTTTACAGACTCCGTATAAGCCTATTGTCCCTACGACTCAAATAATCTAGATGCGAGCAATTTATAGAGCAAGAAAAGCTGGGGAGATCTTAAAACATATACCCTGCAAGTATAAATTCCACTAACCGAGATAGATGTCTGCCATATGGTTGCAGCAGATGCAGCAGATCTGAGATAACCCAATGCCATCTTCCTCGGGGTTTGACCTCTCTGAGCATCAAAAGGAATAAGGGTCAAATTAACTGAGGGGCCAGTGAAAAGACAGCAAGTCTTTACTGCTGTTAGGCACGCTTTGACCATTTTGTAGACAAATCTTCAGCTCCTTATTAAAGTGGCAATTTTCCCAAGCACTGTGTGTATGCTGAGGCTATAAAAGCACCAACAATGTGTATCAAAAGCAGGATCTTTGTTTACCAGATGTCAGCTAATAATAAGAGGTATTATACCAGCACTGAGACTCATTGGGAAAGCCATGTACAAGCTTACGAGCTAAGCTAGCTGATTTACTGACTGCTTCATACCCACGTTGCATGAGCTGGTTTGAATGTAATCTACTAAAAACACCCTGATGGGACCCATAAACTTTATATAAGGAGCCTTAACTCAAACAGTAAGAGACTCCGAGGACCCATGGAGAATGGCTCAAATGCTGTAGCGGATGGATTTTTTTATGCATTTTGTTTTTTCTTTCGTATTCACAAGGGCTGTTTTCTGTTTATTTTGCAAAACAAAAGCAGCCCCCCCAAAGTCTACCCGAGTCTCTCCTGCCGCATACACAGCCAAGGCAGGAGTGGTGTGCTAGCACGCTGTCATCCACCCTGACTCTGACAGCCTGCACACTGCACACAGAAACAGCTGGATGACCTTTCCAGGTATTTGTTTTCAGCAGAGATTTGTAATGAGAATAGTCAATATTATCTGATGGACTATTTGCCTTCTTGTTACAGTGGGAAAATGTAAGCAGGAAGGTACAAGCGTAGTTCTGTAGTGGGAAAAATGTTTGATGCCTTTCCTTTGGAAAAGCAGGGATGCTAGCTGCTCTGCTTCCACTGCAGGTAACCCGGCACGAAGATGTGCACGGGCTGATGCGCTGGATTTGGACTGGGGTGGCTGGGATCAGAATCAGACCCCACATGACTGCAGAAATGGAGGGGATGGTTTCCTCTGCTGCTGCACAGCGTTGGTACTGCTGGAGGGAAAAGGAAACGGATGGTGTGCGGGGCTGAGAGTGGCAGGGGGAGGACAGAGGGGACGAGACTTGCCAGGGGCTGAGCTGGCCACTGCTGCGGCAGGGAGCAGGCTCTGCGGGCTGGATTTCTGGCCAGCTAGCGCTTTTCATGCGGATGCTGTCTGCCGTTAGCTGCCAGGCAGATGGCAACTTACATTACAGGTTATCGAGTGAGCAGTGGGAGTCAGAACAAAATTATCGCTTTTCTCCTCCACACTAATGAGAAGTGCGTCACCCAGTTGTTTAGGCACAGGATGAGTTTGCTTTATGCTTTCTCCAGATCTGGTCACTGTTGGAAGAAAAATATATCTGAAAACGCATGGGCCAGTGATCTCTACTGCTCCGGTAATTTATTTCCACCCACATCTCCCCTCTCTTTGCCTATTCCTGTCTGCAGAGGAGGCTTGTAAATAGAAAACTACGAAGTTTGTGTCATTGTTGTGGTCCAAGCCCTCTCATCCACTCCCCAACTTCCTTCCACAAGCACAGAGGGCTTGCAATGTGCCTCTCCTTCCCTCCATCCCTTCGTTCCAAGGTCTGCACTTCCGATCTGCCTCCACGACCCTCAGTTCCAAATAGTTCTTCTGCAGTGTTTCTGGCCTCACCCTTCTTCCTGCTTCTCTTCCCATGAAAACAGTAACAAGGTATTGATCTACCTTGTTGAGACAATGAAGCCTCTTTAATTAGTTCATTAGTCTTTAGCTCATCTTGGATGAATGCTCCACTGAATCCTGTTTAATCACAAGAGTTGATGACTTTCAGAAGGTTTACAGGATGCGCCTGGAATTGAGGGCTGGCAGTGGCTGGGGTCTGGGGCTTGTTTAAGATCAGGATTCCACCCAGGGAGTAAAAACTCATGCTTGATGAACTGGGCCCCAAAGGTCAGCTTTAGGGAAAAGAAAACTCTAAAATGTGAAGTGGAAGACTTGAAAGGGTCTTTTACTCGGGAGCTAAAGTCTGTGATGCAGCAATGCATCCCCAGGGCTGCTGGCAAGTTCAGTCCAGGAAGAAAACCCTCCTGGTTTTAAACCTGTGTTTGGAAGTCAGAGTGAAAATAAAGGACTATAAAATTAAACAAATTTATGAGGAAATTACATTTCTTTTCTTAGATAAAGGGATAGTAAGCACCTAATTTCTACAGAATCAAGAGAATTTTTCTCTGCTGCACGGAGACACCAGCAGGACTCCTGAGCAGTGGCGCGGGTCAAAGCAGAGCATCGGCTGCCCCACAGCACGGACTGCAACGCCCTGCCCAGAAGGGCCGGGGCTCTTTCTGCCCACGGCCCCCTTCCCGTTCCACCACGACATTGCCATTTCAACTCCACTACTTTCAGCTGGGGGCTTGTCCTGCCACTGCCGTACTGCGCTCTGCAAATTAATTTCAAACCCCGTGATGCATTTTCTGTCCACAGCTCGAGCTAATCGCTGAGGAGCCGAACCAAGCAAATTGCAGCTGGCATTGTGGTGGTAAAAGTTTAATGGTGACGGTGAACGCTCTCCTGCCTCAACCCCAGCTTTAAATTCAAGCAATAACCCTGCAGGTGTATGCTAATCTGAGGGAGACGGGGAGAATTTTGATCAAAGACGCTCCTCTGAAGTGTGACCCAGAAGGAGCAGTTCCCTTCTGTTTCAGCACAGATCATTTAATGCAGAGCCCAGCTCCTTCCGCGAGGGCTGATCCCTGCCAGCAGGATGGGATCCCTAGCCTGTTTCCCAACCACACCGGGCTGTGCTGGGCACCCCAGCTCAGCTGCCCTGCTCCCTGGCACCAACCTGTAAGCTTAAGTCAACAAATACAACAGCACAAACCTGCTGCCCTTCCGATCACATCCGTACTCCTGCTTCTTCCCAGAGGAACTGATCTCTATTAAAAAGTGTCATTTGAAATGCTCACGAACCATGGAGAGAGGCTGGAAATGCATTATCTCCCCGAACCTGATACAAATAAGGATTCGGCTGTTTGATGACACCTTGAGATAATTGTTTCAAAGGATCTGAATGTAGAAAATATTTTAAAACAACTTTAGAATCAATAGCTATTTTAATTTGCAACTTGCAGCTCGCTTTCTGACAAATAACCTCAAACAGAAGGATAAATAATACAGCTTCAATTATATTTCTGTACAGTATTTATCTTATTTTGTGTTATGTGCTGCTGAGCTAATTCAATTTTCTGCTGCCAGCCCATGCTTGTTCCCCTTTCACTTGTAATGTATAACTTTATGAAGAGGGACTAAATCTTCCTGTGTGAATGGCACTTTATCCCCGAATGTGAATTTTGCTGGAAAATAAAATAAAATAGCAACAATACTCTTCATAAAACTACGAATAAAGCCCATGCAGCTGAGCTATTTTTCAGCGGTGACAAATGACACACAATGGAGGGAAGGCAGGTGGCAGCTGGAAAGCATCCAACAAACCCCAGAGGCTCCCGGCCTCACAGCTGGGAACCAGGACCCAACACCCTTGGCTTGAACGTGGAGCTCCTGCGAATTTCCAGGCGCAGGGGGTGGGGGAAGTTTGCTCCCTGCTGCCTCCCTCTGCCTCTCTGAAGGGCGCAGCGAGCCACCCAGAGAGCTGGTCGCACCGAGCTGTTCAAGGGAACATAGGCAGGAAGGTTTGTCCTGCCCCTGGTAGAGGAAACTTTTAATTGATTGTGGAGCCCAGGAATGCAAATTTCAGTGACGTTTATCAAAGGGTGAAGACAGAGGCTCTTTGGGACATTCCAGTATGCCTACCCTGGTTAACTGCGCTCTGGTGCCTTCACGTAGGGAGCGTTCACCTTGTGCTGACATGAGATTATCAGTGCCTTTTTTTCCTGGTGTTTCTGTACCTGCATCAGCGCTGGTGCAGCTCTCAGGCGGGATTCTCTCCCCCAGGAGGCAGTGCAGCTCCCTCTGAAACACAGCACGGAGCCTGTGCAGCGGCCTGTGCTGCAGGGATCCTGCAGCAGCACTGGCAATCCACACGGCTAACGATAACCTTGACGCTGAGCAGGACACAAGATAGGTGGACAGACTCCAAAACTTGCAATATGATGCTCACTTACTGACATTTCTTTAACTTTCTGTTCCATAATTCTTTGTCCTGAGTTGCTGTTGGAGCTATTTCTGGTCCTAGCCTAATGTCTTTTGATTTCTTTTTCTCTAAATTGCTGCCTCTGGAGATGGAAAACAAGCCACAAGCCCTCACTTCACGTACCAAGGCAAATGTCAACCGGCTCCTGCCTGTGGGCACCTGCACTGGTGCCAGTCATCTTAAACTATACCCAGCACAGCCAGAAAAGCCTCTGGGAAAAAATAGAGGGAGGAAGGCGTTCGGCTATAGGCTGGGAATTGTCTGCAGCAAAATGACAGATGTTTATGGTTCGTAAGTACATTCCCAAAAGGACAATGCCAGTAGCTTGATGGAAAGGGAGGAAGGAAGGATGCAGGAATTGATTTACCATCTGTGTTTTTCTCAAAAACATTTTCTCTGAGGAATATCAGGGAAGCTGACATTTCCACAAACCGGGAGAAGTGGGATTCACGGCTAATGGTGATCCTGATGGTGAAGCATCAAGCAGGGCATCCAAAGGGAAGCTCTGCAGGCTGCAACATCTACCTCCAAAGCTTCTTCACCATCTGGAATACTTACAATGAGAAAGAAACGGGCCCGCTACAACTTTGGCCCCTTGGCTTGTTGCACTCATTGCTGGAAGAACGATGACTTTCCAGCCTGCCCTTTGCACTCTGTTGTTACGAAGCTTGGTCTCAGCCCTACACACCATCTTGACAGAACACCTCTGCTTCAGAAATCTGTCACCAAATCCTGTCTTTTCCTTCTGCCTCTCTGCTCTGTGAGCTGCTGACAGCCGGCCCTGCTGGCTTGCAGACTCTGCCATGCAAACAGTTTGGGTTACAAGTGTTTGATTCTTTTTTAATTTTCCACTAAACTGCCGCTGCTCTAGTGCAAATGTCACCTAACAGGCAATCGCAGGAGCTGTGCAAGCAGAAAGTAAAACAGCAATAAAGCAGCCTGCTTTCTATTCTCTCGCACTTTGGAGTTCGAAGATCCACATCACACTTTCCTTCATTTCAGTCTGCTCAATGTTAATTTTAGCATCCAAGCCTTCTATTTTAGAGCTGAAAACACAGCTGATAACGTGGTTAACAACTGTTGCTGTGGGCTCCCTTGGCAGCAAGGCATTAGCTTCTTTGCAGGCATACAGCGTTCGGCTGCACTTCCAGGTTTCATTGTCTCACAGCTCCTCCCCAAAAATGTGGCTGGTGCTCCAGGAGCTGCGGTCACCACCGCCACCCCGCACTCAGTTCTGCACTGCCTGGCTTATTAGACAAAGGCGAGGGTATTTTTGCCACTGATAGTATCAGCTCGTATGCGATGGATACGCCTGCGAGCCATTCCTCTGGCTCCATTATTCATCTCTATTGCGTGCTGCCAGGGAGCACAAGGTGCTCGGTCCCCTTTGCTGGCACACTGCTTCGAGGAGCAGAGAACCACATGCAAGGTGTTTGAGCATGCACAGAACACCTCGGCTGGCTTAGCTAGTGCTCACTGCCCTCCGATGCTGGCAAACCCCTCTCCTTTGTCTGGTACACCAGGCTGGGGCACCCCCATTTGGTACCCACTGAGGTGCTGTGGCTACGACAACCGCTGAAGTTTTTGGGGACCTCCTGCTCTGGACCTGCATGAAAAAACAGCAGCTGCATGGTGTGATCAGCACGTGTTCTCACTCAGGCCGTGGAGCTACAGAGCTGGGAACCCCAAAACTGGGTTTCAGTGAAGAAGAGTGCTAAAAAAAAAAAAAAAAGTTTATGGACCTCTGGTACATAGCAATGGCAGAAGTTGCATGGGTTAGCCACGAGCAGAATCAGCAGAAGTGCATTTTTCTTTAATTTTATTTTCAAACCTGTAATTAATCATAGCTTAATAAGTCATCAATCTTGTGGGAAAAAAAACAGCAACTAGTAAGTAGAATACATCCTCCCACTGCAGACAATCAATGTCTTATCTTAACGCAGGGGTATTTCTTGAGGGGAAGAGGGAGATTAGATACAATTAAAGAAAGTAAATATTGAGAAACAAAGAATGGTCGCTTGCTTTCCCCGCAAAAGGACGGGAATGAGGAGACAAACACCAATACTTGAAATCCAGTACGATTATTTTCCCATTGGACATCTTGGTGAAAACGTGGACTAGAAACTACCCTCAGTATTCTCTGAGCAACTGGTTTGTATTCAACTAAGACCACAAGGATAACAAATTCCCTTTTAATCACCCTTCTTCCCCTCCCTGCAAGTTTTAAAGAAATGTAAATCTGCCATTACAGAGTCAATGCCTTGAAAAAAGTGAGTTTGCATTTTTATGAGATTTCAGAATGTGTCCTTCTAATCTTCCCGTCTCACATTTTTATTCCAGTGATTCCCTCTACTTCCTCTTGTCGGTCTAAAGTTAATTCAAGTCACTTTATACTCTAAAAGCAAGTCTTTTCTTATGTTTAAAATTCAGTTTGAACCTCTCCCAGTTCAATAGAGAGTCACTTGGGTTGTAAGCAACTGCTCAAGCGATTGCTGCTTCTTCCCTCAAGAATATTACATTCTCTGTTGCTCACAACAAAGATATCAAGAGTGTTAATATTGCTGTCGTGCTGACTGACAGCTGCTGCAAATGTGGTTGATATAAAGTTAAATTACTGCACTTCGGAAGCAGTGCAAAGCCTGCTTGGAACATAGCTGGGGTGATCTGCTCCATCCTCCTGGGGAAAAGTGGGAGTTGAGAGGCATCCAGCAATTCCCTGACAAGAGCGCTCTGAAAGCCTCGTGTTCGCCTCATCTCCACGTGCGGCTATTAAAAGGGACTGGCTTTTAACGCAGCTATGCTCGGAAACTCCAAGCCACAAGGCAGAGAAGGGCCTCCTCCTCCTCCTCCTGCATCCCTCGTGCAGGCAGCACGTGGCACACGGTGACCAAAGAGGATGGGGAAGATAACTTGTCTCAGCAACAAGTGGTCCAGGAAGGAACAGACTCCTGTATTTCACCCTGGTGTTCAGCACACAGCTCGGCAGCGAGCTCACGGACATGTTCAGATAGCCAGGCTGTCACCGACAGAACGAGCTGAGCTGCAGATACCCCGTGAGCGCATGCCTGAGACTGCTGAGGGCACGCCAGAGCCAGGATGCCCCTGGAGAGAAGACCCGGGCTTGTTCCCTATTTCACGGTTACATTTCCTTCTTGCTTCTAATCCGCAGGTATGAGATACGCTGAACACACGGCGTGACACCGCGAACACACGACATGCTCTATGGGGGAACTAAGATCAGCTGCGCAGGACGATCTTCCACAAGTACCGTCACCTCTAGGAGCCTGGGCAGGATCCTTCATCTTTCACATCCAAGTCCTGTTTCTGCACCAAACCATCCAGCGAGGCTCACTGAGTCAGCTGGAAGCTGTGTTAATAACGCACGTGCCAAGGGGTGGGCACAGGCTTGGCTGAGCAATGCTCTCTCACCATCTCCAAAGGGCTCGTAAGCTACGTCAGGGAATGAAAACCACAGGGATGCTTGGGGAAGAATTGAGTCAAACAGATGGGAACGTGGGAGTGGAGTTTGGGCCAGGAAAGGCCAATTTCAAACCATATTTTTAATTAAATTGTGGAAGTTTTTAACTGATAAAAACATCTTAGTTGGATTTAATGGCATTTAGCCGCTTTAATTGGGATGTCTATATTTGGAGTTTGCAGACAGAAACAGATAATAAGGCGACAAAAACAGATCATAGGGGCTTAAAATCCTGGCATTTGCATAACCCAATTGTTCACATTATGAAATGGAAACCCTGTTATCAGCTCCCATAAAACAGCTTGTTTTGGTAGATTGCAAATACTGTGTTTAATTAACCAAGCTTCAGGGACAGTGAATCTTATTGTTACAAGATACGACTGTGGAAATAAAGGCATTTTCATTTAAATAAAACAAAAGGGGATGTTTATCAGGATGTTACTTAATTGTCAGCACTGCTAAAGAGTTTTGTTTCTGCGATAATTTACGAACTGGAATTGATCAGTGAAGCAGGGAACCAGGCACCTTTGTCTGTACAATTAAAGCTCTGTCATATTAAATCTAGGCATTAATGATGCCAACAGCTACAAGCAAAGCAGAAAAGAATCTGCAAGTCCATTGGAAATCCCGGGTAATGAATGAAATCCAGTTTTACCCAATTAGCCCCCTCAAAGCATCTGTCTTGGTAATATTCACCTCTGGCACTTCCAGCAAGCCCAGTACTACATCAAGGTCCTACTGCGTTACTCGGCACGGTGCAGAGGAGGATAAGGCTGGGCGAGCATGAGGTTACACGTCATTAATACGTTCTTTGACACCCACTCCCACAGCATTTAATCACGAGATCTTCATCTGAAAAGCCAGGAATTGTCCACAGAGTAAGTCAGAAGGAAAATAAGTGAGCTACCGCGGAGGAAATGATTAGGTTTTCCTTGCCGAAAACACTACTGGGAATGGAAACATTCTGGCTGTGAGTGTCTGAAAAAACTACACAGTTCTTTATCTAGGTATACTTTTGCTAACATGTCTGGTATGTCAGAAGCCATTTTTTTCACTAGGCAGGGGTGGCTAGGAAGGAAATCAAACATCTCCAGAACTATTTGCTGTTTTGCAGCCTCCCTAGGCCTGGTGCCAGGGGCTACCCCTGCAATCAGCTGTGCCACGCAGGCATGGCAGGGCCATCCTCTCTCCTTGGAGCGTGCAGAATTTTGAGAAACTCAAAAGGCAGGAAAAGAGGATGCTGCACGCTGAGGATAGGCATGGGAAAGCCTCCTTGAGAGCTATTACATGGGAGCAAGGTGCTTCTGTGGCATCAGCACTGGTGATGTCCTGCAGAGCTGCAGCTAGAGAGCAGCAGCTTGCTCCCAGGGTTGGTCCCGTTGCTTTTTCTCTCCCCAGAAAAAAGACAGAGGCTGTCCCTTGCTCCTCCTGAAAGTCAACCAATTTTTTCCCCTTGATATATGAAAGTATGGAGCAGGAACCAGATATTAGGTGGAGCAGCCTTGTTTCTGATCCTGAAGGAAGCTGAGGCCAGGATGCGTACAGATACAGTCAGTGCAGTAAGTGCCTGTGCTCCTGCTCTATCTGCAATGTGGATTTCTTTCACCAGAGCTTTGCTGCTGCAAGGGCAGGTGCAGTCCCTGTCCACGTTACAACTCATACAAGCTACCAATCACAGGATGTTTCTCTAAATATGTAATTTTATTTGAAAGGACAAAAAAGCTGCAGTTGCTGAGCTGCTTCCAGGAACAAAATGCATTCCATGGCCTGGAACAAAGTCTTATTTATATGCTGTGCATTTCCTTGCTTAAATATGCTCATCACATTGGTCTTCTCACAGCACAGCACCGCTGAATTCCTTCTGTTCAGAAACAGCGGTGTGCAACGTAAGATTTGACCAGTGAAACCCCTCACCAAAATGCCCTGGGGAATGAAAACGGTCTGCATGGAGGCTTAGCAAGAGGCAGAAGCTGCTGGTGAACCCAGCAAAGCATATTATCAAAGAAACGGGCTGGAGTAATTGGAGAGGAGAGCAGATGGCTGCTAGCAATAAAAGCCTGTGAGAAACCCAGCTGAGAAGCCTACTGTGAGACCTATGGGGGCAAATTTCCCCGTGGTAGGACAAAAGACACCCAGCAAGTGAACAGTGGAAAAATCTATTGCAAGGTGCCCGTTATTAAGCAGCAGCGAAGCTGTGAAAAATAGGCAATTGAATTTGAGAAGGGAAGGAAAGCAGACACCCTGTGGACACAATGATGGAGACATTTTAGAAATTGCTGGGTGTGTAAATATGGGAAGAGCAGATGGGAGAGGTCTGAGGAGGCAGGGGAAGCGGCCTGCCCACATGTGCCAAGGGAACAGGCAGCTGCCTGCCCCTGCTCCCTCGCAGGCACACGCACAGCCACCTCCTGCTTTTGCCACTGTCTGCAGCTCCAGCAGGGCACGGAGGGGGGGTGTTTCCTGCTGCCCTGGCCCCCAGGTCTGTTTTTCTCTCCCTGCATAACCTTTCCTTCCCCCTGCCCTCCCCAGGCTCACCTTGAGCTCTCTGCAATGTCAGTGGCATCGCTCCTCTGCCTCTTCCTGTGCCATGGTGCCACACACTCTGCAGGTGAGGGATGGTGCTAGCTCTGCAACAAACCCCAACCCCCCTCGCATGCCCTGCATGTGAAATTTCGAAGGGGCTGATCTTTTTCTGTAGGCACACCTGAGCTGCTGTCACTGCCCAGCCGTGCCCTTATGATGCAGAGGGGCTGCCCAGCAGAGCCACCACCGCACTGGGAGCCAGCTCCCAGCTCAGCTGGGGTCCAGCACCACTCAGCCCTCACAGGGAAGCCTCCCTGCAGCCAGGCTGCTCTTCCAAAAGGAGAACCTGGTGCCTGAGAGTCACCAAATCCTTTAATCCCTGCAGCCACTTTAACCCTTGGCCTCCTGAGCCCTGCTGAAGGACCTGAAAGCTAGCCGAAATCCCCAAGTATCAAAAGGATCACCATACATCCTCAAATAAACCCTCTTTCTTTACCTCTCTCCCTTTGTGAGGATTTATGCTTGTGAGAGACACTGCTGTTCCTAAGGAAATGGCTTGAGGTTTAAAACCCCCCTTCTTGGTTTTTATTTCTTGTCTCTTGAGGATTAACAATCCTCGGGAGAGTGCAGAGCAGCCTGTCTATCCACTTTGGTAATTGAAATCAATTTCTCTGCCTTATCTTTAGGAAACCTATATAGTCAAGACACTAATCTGCTGGCTCTGGCATCTTTTAAATGAAAACCTATTTGAAAAAAGAAAAAAAAGAAAAAAATCCCCTTCCCTGCCTACTAATGCTCCTTCGCTCAGAGAGACAAACACCAGGCCAAGAGGCTTTTTGGAAGCAAGCACCCATCACTTGTCAGCCCTTCCCACAGCAGGGAGTATTGGTGAACCCTCTGCCCAGATCCCAGCAGTTCTGACTGCCCCAGGGAAGGCAGGGGCTGTCCCCTGCCTCAATGAGTCCTGCGGGCAGGGAAGGGGAACCCACTGCCTGCTCATGGACATAGCCAGCACGTGGGCTCCCCTAACAGCATCCATCCTCCTCACTGATGTCCCCAAGGTACCCAAAGAGGAGCTGGGAGCAGGGCCCGTGGCCAGACAGCTCCTTGGCTCCTGTTGCCATTACTGCCGGTCTCTGTTCTGACTCTTGCACACACTGTTACTGTAGAAAGGTCACAAAAACAGGATGCCAGTTGTGCATGCTGATCACGTGCAGAGCTGCGGTCAGGAATGAAGGAGCTAAATCGCCTGCAAGCCCTGCTCTGCCGAGTGGAAGAGTGCATCCCTTTGCAAACCTCTTCTATCAAATCTTTAGTTGCCTAAAATGAAGCCTATAGAGAAAAAACAGACCCAAACAATGTTTTCTCCTAATCCTGTTGATTAGGAGCCCAGCCAAGCCAATAGATTACTAATTTGAAGTCAATCAGGCTTGAAATCCCTGTAGTTTTGATTGTAATTACACAGATGAAGTAATCAATAGGGAATCATAGCACCCTGAACCTAAAAAGGGGAAGTCAAAACCCACAGGCACACTTGTGGTTCCTTGGGCTCGGTGAGCAGGGCAGCACCATGCAAGGCTGACAGCTGGGTTTGCTCCAACAGGCTGTTACACGCGGTGCATTTCGGGGGGCATCTAGTGGGAAGGAGAAGCCACAGAACAGGTAATGAGAAAGCACAGAAACTGATGGCGAGACCTAAAGTTGGAGTCCCACATGAGGCAGATTCAGAAAGGACCTGAGTTAGGGTCCCGAGATCAGAACATGACCACTCAAGGTATCTGTTCTTCAGCTGTGTGGAAGAAGCCTTCGGCACTGCAGCTAGAAAAGTGCATTTACCAGAAGTTAACAATTTGTAGTTTCTTTCAAACTAAGTGCACTCCTTGAGCAAGACAATATAATTAAAAGAGGCACATTAATATCATGAGATAAGCATCACTGACCACATTTATGGCAATATACAAAGGAATTCAGAGAAAAAAGAAACTACACCCTATAAATCAAAGCATTTTAGTGCACAGAATTCAGAAACAAATCTATGAATTGTAATAGAGCATGACAAAATCTCATAAACAGTAGTAAATATTAAACCCCCAATGACAAACAGATATGTTGCATCCTGTCTGAGGATTTTCTCAATGCATCAGATTGAGAGCAGTTCCTCAATTCTTATTCTCTTAATCGAGGTAATTTGCTTTAAGTGTTCCTTGCAGCTGAGAAATGACAATTGCCCCTTTAATATTGTGGTAATACAAACAGCAGTTTTTCACCTGATGATGCTAATCATTGTGGGCTCTCTGAGGGCAGAATTCTCTTTGGGTGAGAAAGCCTGATAAGAGACTAACACACACCAGGAAGTGAAATGGATGACTTTTGACTGGGTAAAGGTAGAGCAGGAAAAAGCCATTTCACTGCCTTGGCATCCCCATCCAGTTATTCATTATGCTAAATTGCCATTTTATTCCTTTCAGCTTCCTGAGACATCAATATAGCATAATGAAGTTATCACAAGATGCAGTTCGCTGAGCTAATTTGGTGATGGCATTAGAAAACAGTTCCAGGTAACAGCCGAGAAGAGTTTTGTTTAGAGAAGTGAACATGGGGATGGTTGGGGTTATTCAAGACAGGCAGTAGTTTCTTCCACCATCCCTGCCCTTCCAGACCAACAGAAAAGTTTTTTAATCCTTGGATTGTTAAAGATTTCAAAAAGTTTCAATACTCAATGTCACAGCAATGAAAATTGAAAAGGTTAATATAAAAATAGGCTGCTTCTGTCTCTGACCACTCAATGCTATTGAAAAGAAAAGTTTGATTTATTTCTCCAGTAGTACAGCACTTCATTAAAGTTTAAGGTAAGCCTGAGATACTTTCCTCAGCAAATGGAATACCCAAGGAGTAAAAATACGATGCTTATCAACAAATAACCCTGAGTACATCAGCTTATTTTCCTCAAACACCACTGACAAATGATGCATAAGAGGGTACCAAGAAGCAAGGAGACAGTGCCTGTCATGTCGCAATTGCTCAACACTTGCAGCCTACGATAATTTGGAAATCCATCTATACACATCTCACTACGTTTCTGACATTGGAAACTCCTTTAGCTTGACTGCAACCTCCATTCTGAATACAGGACACTTTTTTTTTTAGCTTTATGACAAACTGCAGCCAGGAGTATTTTAGCTGCAGATTTCCTCCCCTGGCAGAATCCCTCCTGCTCACCAAGCTACTGCTACACCTGGAGCCAGAGAGCCCTCAAACTAAGACAACGCAGTTGCTCGTTTCATGCAGCTTAGGCTACCACCTCCAAAGCAACCATTTGTAGCCATGCTATTTTGGCAGCAAGTTACCACACGTTAGGAACAAATGCATTCTGTCAAGCAGTTCTTTGGGTTACAACTGTTCCTCCATTAATCTTAAGCGTATCGAGCAAAGAACAAGCTCATTGTTGGAAGGAATAATGCAGAACACTGCTCAAAACATTATGTGCTACATGCAGGAATGCCTCCCTCCCCAGCTATTAGTCACTTTGCATTAATGTGCACTGCATTAATTGCTCACTGAAGGAATGGCTACAAAACACAATGGGAGTGACATTGCATGCTGACAGACTGACAGAAAATAAGAAGGTACTGGAGAAAAACATTTCACTGCGGGTTGGGTAGAACATGGCTTCAGGGCTGCACCATCACAGGGTGCTTCATGCTCCCTACTGCTGAGGAGCAGAGCAGCAAGGCACAGCAGCAGGTCTCTGGGGGATGCCAGGCACACACTCCCCAGGAGCAGAGGGTAATTGGGATACTGCAGAGTCCAGGAAGGATGAGCAGTCAAGCAAGGAGTGAATTAGGGTGATTAATATTTCCAGACTGCAGATTCAGACCACAAGTCCTTCCAGCCAAGGACCCCTACTCCAGAAGCACGCTGTGGCAGTTGCTTTAGACAAAGAGACACCTCTCAGGGCTATGGTGTGAGCTGCTCATGAAGGGTCCCTTCCTGTCACAGGGCACACTCTGGCCATTTAAATTGGAGTCCTGTTGTCTATGCCAAAGAGACAAGTGGGCTGATCTGTAAATATCATGCATTTTTACCCAGTCTCAAACTGCCACTCTGAATGCAAACCTGACTTGAAATGAATCAGAGTACTTCACAGTGCAGGTAAATAAAAGACAATACTAAGGGACCTGGATACAAAGACAACAGTTGTTCTTCAAGCATTTCTACCCCTTCCCCCTCAAATTTCAATAGGCCATGTCTAATTATTGAAAGGCACATATTCCCCCTCACACTGGGTTATTATCAGACCATACCACACGTGTCAGTCCACAGAATTAGCAGCTATAATTGGACCCTTTTAACAAGGTACACAACACATTTTAAATTAAATTGCATTCCATAAATCAGGTTAACCTTTTCAACATTGCTCTAAGAAAATTAATTACTCATATTGAAGCATATGACCTTTTCACAGTGCTTGGGATTAGCTTCCACATTTCTTTTTATCTTCTGCTCCTCCTCCCTCTTTCCCAGCCCAGCCTTCTTCATTTAAAAGAGCCCAAATAGGCAAGGCTAAACACATAGCTTCAGCTCTCATTCACAGCTCCAACCAAGCACAATAGCTGCTATTCTTTTCAAGTTCACTTCCCCTTAAGAGGTGTCCCTTCTTCCCCCTTCCCTCCCTTCTGGCCAGTGAAACAGGGCTGCCCAGGTGGCAACGTTCATCATCTGACTTTTAGCTTTGGTTTGATGCTTGCTTGAAAAACCTGGGAGCCTTGCGACTATGTAGGGAGCTGTTTCCAACACCAGCAAGAGGCAGTTTTTCTACTTTTCCAGCCCTTAGAATAATGTGAAAGTGTGATCCAGTACCCTAAAAACTAGGAAGGAAGGGAAAGCTGCTTTACTGCGTTAAGATTTCCCAGGACTTTCTACAATACTTCTGCAGGGTCTGTGAAAGTAAATGTCAGCATCATCATCCTAGCACTGGCCTAGGAACACCAGGAAAAAAGGCCTCCTATCACAGTTAGTAGTGCTGTATTTTCTATCAGCTTAAAAAAAATGTGCTAAGAAGCTTTTTCACAGAACCCTTACGAATTTCTTCTTTGAAAAGGACCCTGAAATTTGATAATGGGCCCAGATCTTTCCTTTCTACTTTTCAAACAGAAATGTAATAAGGAATGGTGTTTGGAGGGGATAAAACCAGCAACAAAGCAAACAGAACAACCTTAAACAAAACCAGGTGGGAAATACCCAAACAGATATAATCTCATTCTTTCCCCCACCTGATCCTACTTGTAGCTTCTATGTAATTTGGATTTTATGAGTATTCTTTTATCTTCCAGGGCGAGTTCAAAAAATGGACTAGCAATATCAATAAGTAACAAGTCTCAATTCTGAGAGAATTAGAACAGAAATGTTTTTCCTACTCCTTGGTAGGGAAGTAGAAGAAGCTTGGATAAGCTTTGTGTCTGAAGCAAGAGCCTTTTCTATCCTTGATTATATCCCAAGAAGTCACGTCTGTACACAGGGCACCCCCAGTAACCCACCTGTACCTCATGTCCTTGGTCACAGCTGTCCCCAGCAGCACAGTAGGGTTGTGCCAGCTCCAGGACCTTCATCAGCACTGGGTAAGAAAGAAAAAACAAATTACCACCTTAAAGAACAAACGAGTATTAAGATCTCTTCCTAGAGTCCTTTTTGAGGCAAACTCCCCCATTTTTGTTGCACTTTCTAGCATATTACATCTGCAAATGTTTATTAACACAGCTATTCTGCAGATACTTTACGTAAAAAACCTTCAACAATGAAAGTTCTTGCAATGAATTGAAAATTGGTATTGGAAGAGATTTTCATACAACAATGCTTCTATTTTCTAATACAAGGTATTAACAACTTAAAGTCAACAATTGTAACTATACTTATCTTTCTGGTATTAAAACAGAACAAAAGTGTTTTTTTTTTCCTCCCACCTATTCTCCAAACACATAGAGAATTAGTTAAGTAGAAGACTGGGAATTACTTAGTATATACAAAGACTGAATGCACCCTTAGCAAGCCTTAATTCTTTACGGTTCCTCACAGAAACTTCCTCGACGCCGTCCCTCTGGAAGCCCGCCTTTTCGGCCCGCCGCCATCTGGCGCTGACAGAAAAGGGCAAAGCGCTCCCTGCAGGCCTCGAAATGGCGGTGGCCGCCTGGCCCGCCCAGCACCGAGGTCACAAATAGGGCCCCCCCACCACTCCACAGCCGTTGCTGCCGGCTGTAGGGGCGAGGGGAGTGTCTGAGTATTATATTTTTAAGGAAATGTGGCGCCAAAAGCAGCGTTTTGAGGCTTTTTCCTCAGGGTGGAGCTATCTTGGAGGTGCTCTGGCAATGGAGGGCGCAGGGCTGCAGCAGGCAGGCTGCCCTGGGGCCTGCACTGTTCTCTGGCCCCAGTCAGAATCTCTTTCCCCGGCCAGGCCTTCAGCCTCCAGGGTGCTGTCCTTCTGTTTGGTAAGCATTATGCCTATCTGGGCCCACCACTGTGGCTTCAAGCAGCTGCTCTGTTTACCCTCCCTGCATTGCTCCTTGGCCCTCACTTCATGTTCTTCCCCACAGGCCTACCCTGTGCTCCAGACTGATCCTGGCTGCTGCCCACCTCCTGTGGTCCCTTGCTGATGGTGGCAGGCTCCTCTCCTTTGCTCGTCTGTGAGGAAACCACTAGCCCTGCTGTGCTTGTGGTGCTACAAGTGGTGGTGGGATGAGGGGGCTTGTCCCTGAAGGCCTGGAGCTGAGCTCCCCCATTAGGCCTGGACAGCCTGCTATGAGGAGACACCGCTTTGAGGAGACGCCGCTGGAGCCCCTGCCTCAAGGAGACCACCGTGTGGAGGCCCTGATGCTGTGCGGAGGCTGCTGCTGAGGGAGGAATGCTCCAGACTCGTCGCCTGTCGTCAAAAGGTAGGACATGGCGTGGCTTGGTGCCCCTGTCGTGAGGGGCCAGTGGTTGAGGGTGCGGTTCTCTTGGCTTGGAGGTGATAGCAAAATTCGTTTTTGAAGTGAGGTGCTGGTTTTTAATGGAGAGAAGTGTTGAGCCTCAGAGTGGCTTCCCTATGGGTGTGTTAAATGCTTCAGTAAATTCACGTTTGAGGGTTGATATTTGGATACAAAACCTGCAACCTCTTGACAGCATGGGAAGTAATAAGCCCACGTGAACCCAAGTCAATAAATTTGCGCTTCCAATGAATTTTTGTGCTGTTGCTACCATCCTTCTCAAATTCCTCAGGCTGTAGGACTGTTCATTGTCCTGTAATGCCAGGGCTGAATCCTCCCCTGACAGCAGAGGCCAGGAACACCACTGAAACTGATCTCCAGAGATGAGAAGCAAAGGCCATTCAGACCATGCTGTACTTACACCTTAGCAATTGTTTTTTGTCAAGAATTGACAAGATTGCAAAAGCAATTGGAATTACATAGTTCTCCCTCACCACCTGAGACACCCCCTTAAACTAATCACTTTGCCAGCTGCAAACTGATCACCACCTGTTTTTAGGCAAGCTTTGCCAACCTGAAAATCACCTCCAGTTCAAAAGAAAGCATTCTCCTCTCTATGTTTCTGCACTCAGTTCATATACAACACCACACCACTTACCATGCATGTTTTATCTACAAAATATGTTGAAAAGATAAAAAAAAAAAAAAAAGAAAAACAAAAACAAAAAACCCACACACATAAATAAGCATTCTATCAGATAGTACTTTGCTCAGCAACTTTTACAGTCTCCAGCTACCCACAGCACGCTCCACCAGTGCCCCACTTTCCTCTGGCACTCCCTGCCAGCACATACCACAAACCAAACGGGGCCCAGGTACAGCATTTAGGACACCACACAGCCATGAATTCAGTTTCAAACTTTCTACTTTGATACGTGGACCGAGGATTTTCCTTTCTCTCTTCTGGCTGCATGGGTGCACAGCCCTGGCGGTAAAAAGTATGCCTACAGATGCAGTTCAATGGATCAGACGGTAAGTTAAAAGGTAAGTAATTTTGTATTCTGTTATTTATAAAAGTTGTAGTTTTTCCGTGTGTGCTGCGCCTTTGCAGATGCATTTCTTATGGTGAAAGACACTTCCCCATCCCTCCAGTGGTTGGTTTCCACAGACATCGAAGTCCTCGTATCAGTGGTTCACTGCTGTGTGCTGACTGCTTTGACCTGTAGCAGTGTGGATCTTGGTGGTGTCAGACCCTGTACAAATGTGTGGTTTATGAAACTCTTCTCAGAAGTCAAGAACATATGTTCTGCTTTTTCTCCCTTCAAATGGGATAATCTGTGTAGTTTTACTATAGATTGTATTTCCCAGCTCTCTTCATGGCTTTAAATTGCTCTCCAAGTTGCTGAAGTCATCATGAGAAATACTGGAGTCAGCTAGATTTTAAACATTTAAAATGATATAAGACCATTTTCCTTCAGAAAGAACCTTTAAAAATTTAATTATTCTTTTTTCCTATTTCTTTTCTTTCTGTGATGGGGTTGTTGAAACCTTCCATTAAATATCCCATAAAAATAACACAGACAAAGAAATAAAAAGCTTAGAGAAGAATGTGACAAAGATATTCTTGAAAACATCAAGCATCTTGCTGCTGATCTATTGCCTTTTCGTATGGTGGAGAAGTGATTGAGGAAGAATGGGTTGCTTGGGGGTGGCTCCTGTTTTATGCTCAAGTTAATGTCTCAACTAGCATTGCAGAATGATACCTACTTGCTGGAAACTGGATTCCCATTGTTTTTGTGGTAGGATATAAGAATCTTAATAACCTAAGCACTATTAAGAGAACTGTTCCATTCTGTGTCAGGCCCAAATCTGCACGTGCTGGAGGTGAGGGTCGTGAGCGCTCTGAGCGTGTATGTACCAGAGGATCGTGAAGCAAGGCTAAATCCAGGTTTCTTTAAGCTTACTGGGGAAGTATTCAAGGCTCATGCCTCCAATTTCACAAATCATCCACCTGTTTCAGGTGAATTGCTTTTTGGGGAACTGTTTGAGACATCAAAGGCAAAGCTAACTAAAAATTATTTTTATATATGAGGAATTTTTTTTTTCTCCTTATAATATACTGTGCATTTTGCGTTTTTATTTCTGTGTACCCAGGCACATTAAAAAGATTGAACATAATATGGTAATTGTTTATCTAATTCCTAATTAAGACTGCTATTTTCCTCTTCAGAATTGCTGCTCAAAGTAAGATGTATTAAAGCTGTTTCTGAACTGTTGGTGTTGAGAATAGGCGTTGTTCAGAAGCAGTTACCTGACTACCATGGGTCTCCTGCAAGCATGCAGATGCTGTCACTGCTCTGTTCTTCAGAGACAGCTTCCCCAAACTAAAATACAAGTCAAATTAAAATACGTCACATCCAAACGCAGTGTCCTGCATCAGTGATCTAAGGATCATCTGGATGCTTTGGCCAAACACTGCAGGACCCAAGGATGTTTGTCTTGGAGATTGTCTGTTTTCTCTTAGCCTTGAGTTTTGCTGGGCTTGGTCTTGCCAGAAGACTGCTGTGGTGTGCTGTATGGGTAGCTGTATGGAAGAAGTTTTCTGGGTAGATGCCTGTACTAAATGCCAACTGGTTGCTTTCATGTGGTTCTGGTGGCTTTTTTGGTCTCTGTATGAAAGCACTAAAACCACCGGTTCTGAAGGCCTTAATCTGCAGTCAGTTCCCTTCTATGTGGCAAAGCTGCGGTGTGGGCTTGGCTACCTTCAGCTCCTTGTCATTTATAACTATGACAGTTTTTGTTCAAGTGATTTTTGCATCAGTCCATCCATCCTTGCCCTGCAGGTGCAATTACGCTTTTTTGATGCCATTGAATTGCAAAGATCTGGGGAAAACACTTTCAACATCTTTGATGGCAAAATGCAATACATCATTCAGTTCATTTGGTGTAGTGACTCCTCTGGTTTGCTCCAAGCATTAAATCAGAAAATTTGATTGTGAGTGACAGGGCCATGAAATTGTCTAGTTTACCAGACTAACTAGAGGCCCTCAAAGCTAGCAGTTAATACATAAACAAAACCAGGATCCCCATCCACCTATTCGTGACAAAGCGGTGCAGATGATTGAGCAAAGTGTCAGCTCAAAAACCAAACCAGTATCAAAAATAAAAATGCAGATTTGTTTCTAACAGACTTATTTTGCCCTAAAGTTGCATTTGTCTCATTTCACTTATTCCAGATGTCGCTCCAGTAACTCATTCATTACAGGCAAATCAAATAAACAAATGAAAAATTAAAGCTATTGTTATCCAGCTATTCCATCGGGGTGTTTTTGTATTCTTTGCATATTTATAATGTTTCTTCAGGCTGCGTGTCCAATTAGAACAGATGGCTGATAGGTTGCACTGACTTACCTACTCCAGCAGACTGGGCAAGTGTCCATATCTTCAGCAAATGAAATAACAGCAGATTTAGAAAAATACATTGTAGTCATTGAAAGCTATTTTCAGTTGCTTATCGTGTTTGTCTTGTGGTCTTTTTTTTCCAGTGCTGTTCATTATCCCTTCTGGAATTTAAATGGCACATTTTCTGTATGAGAATTAACTCCATTTGCTAGATAGAATTGATGCATCCTCATCCCCTATATGCGTGAATATAGAGATGTAGACAGATATGAATGCAAGTCACTCCTGAAATATTCTGAAGGCTAGAATATTTCTTTTCCTTCTTTATTTAATTTTGCTGTTTAGAGTGAAAAGAACAAATTTAAATAATGAAATGAACCACAATGTGTGTTCTGCTCTATTCAGGGATTTTTTCTAATTTCAGTTCATTCTGCAGAACTGCCATAAATACTTTTTACATGAGAATGCTCGAGAAATAGGTCATAGCAAAAATTGCTAATACATACATTTGATAGAAGCGATTCCAAACTTCTCAATTCTTTCAGTTTGCTTCATAAAGCAAATCACGTGAAGCTCAGGATGGAATTTTCAAGAATACTTACTTGAGAGCTGAAACCAGATGAAAATTTTTGTTAGTTTTCAGCCCCAGACACGGCCTAATCAGGGTCTAGATCTCTTAAGAGACGGGTGAAAGATCCCGAAGCTGCAGGCTTGAGTCCTGGGAGGGCAGGAGCATCAGTCAAATTACAACTTTCCTAGGATGATTTGGTTTTTGAAACTTGATTTGTAGGTGCTGCTCTTCCCATGGCCTTCTGTGGAGTGCCCTGATGCCAGCTGGAGGCTGTGTGCAGCGAAGGACGAATCCTTTCTGCTCACACAGAATCTGCTCCAATCTTTCCTTAATACTGTGTGCATAAATCTGCTTAATTGTCAGCGGAAGAAGTGTGTGGGGGGAAACCTCTGCAAGCTGTTCAGTTAGCAGCATTAACCAGGAAAGGCAGGAGCAGTAATGGATTGCACAGGCATTCAAGGAAGCTCTTTTGATAGCGAACCTGGCAGTTGCGTGGTGCTGTGTGCTCGTTTCACTGTTCTGCGAACGGGCCAGCATGCTTGGACTGGTGCATGGGGCTGCTGTAGGCAGCCTTATCTTCTGTTACTCAGGTCTTCAGTCCTTACACGTTTTACGAACTTGTCTGTATTAGGCTTTGCATACCATGCTCTGTAGCACGTGCTGCCTTACCCAGAGGGCTTCTCATCAGCTCTCTGGAATATGCTGCAGGTCCCAACCACTTGAGAGGCTCTCTCAAATGAGTGCTCTGGAAACAACAGATTTCTGTTAAGGGAAAAAGCATTCAAGTTCCCCCTACTAAATGTGTGACAAAATAAAATTCTAAACTGGCTTTGGTATCTATCAAAGTAGAATTTTTGGCTGGGGCTTTGTGTAGAGATTTTGGATTGCTTTGAACAGTCATCCTAAAACTCCAGAGGTGGGTAGTGTGCGCTAATGTGGATCAAAGCACAGTTTGGCTGGATGGATTTTGGCAAAAAAAAAGTTCTGCGAAGCTCTTTTCTCAGGGCCTGGGAGCTGGATATTTCAAGACAGTATGCACAGTAATTCAAAATCTGATCTCTTTTCCAAGGCAGTTTGGAAGAATTTCAAAAAATCATCTGAATGTGTGGATAGTTATTTAAACTGAACAGAACTTTATGCTGTGTGTTGTTGCTTAGAAGAGCTCTTGGGAGGGGGAAGTGGGGGGAAGAGTAATCTTACAAGATGGAATGAAAATGTGCACTTTACTTTTTTCAAAGTTCTTTGTAGACTTCTAAGTACTTAACATAGGGTATGTACATGGTTGAACCCAAGTAGAAAATGCAGGCTGTGGAAACTTAGGTACCTGTTTTCAGATGAAGCACTATACAAAGAATCAAATGAAGCTTTAGCCTCTCATTAAGACACTCTGCATTTTATTTACACTAATACATATTAACTGCTTTGGTCTAAGATGGTTAATAAAAATATGCCTAGAAGTCTCCCAAGAGGATAGTACGGTTGGCACTTGTACCTAAATCTGGAAGCATTGAATAAAATATATGCAGAGAAGGGGAAATAATGAAAACTGACTACACTGAAGATTTATTGTAACACTGGAAACTGTTTGGGATGTGGGACCCTTAAGTTGGTGCAATAATCATTGGAAGAAACCACCAGAGGAAAAATCATAATGGAAGAATAATGAAACAGTCTCATTTCAGCACTAATACCAGCAGCACAAGTAAGCGACTTGGTGATGCTGACCTCCTGGTAGCCTTTTCCCAAGGGATCAGGGATGCAGCAGCTGCTTCTGCAGGGTGGTGGAGTCGAGTCTTCTGCTGTGTTCCCAGCTTGTCCACTGGGCATCTTCCACATCTTCTCATGGCAGGGCCCAAATAACCAGGGTCTGCCGTGCTTTTGGCAGACCTTGTTGATTGGCTCTAATATTCCTTTGGTACATATTTCTGGTCAACCCAGCTGTGCCGTGAAGGTCTTTGGCAAAGAGTGGGTGAAGACGTTTGACTTTCATTTATTGTTCTGCTTGCTGTTAATTCTTAATATACTCATAGCAATAAACGCAAGATCTATTTCTGCCAGGCTTCAAATGTTCATCATTAATAGAGAATGAACTGAAATACAGGCTTAAGTATCTCCTTCCCTTCCTGTAGTAAGAATTTTATTTCCTTAACTAATAGATTAGTGTCACTTTAATTGGAATGAAGTTTCTAGTCTGTAGTTAAAGAAAAAAAATCACTTGCTCCATTTACTTCACAGAAAAAAAGCTGAGCAGCTAGTGCCTTCTGTGTAAAGAAGTGCTGAATTTGAGGCAGAGCTGAAATTAGCATTCTAAAGGCAGCTGTTTAAGTACAATCAATACACTGCAGATGTTCAGCAGATTCAGTGGATGGAGTGTTACTCATCTGAAGGTGAAATTAGCTGCTTTGCTTTTGTTCTTTGAAGGCTGATTCAGTTGCTGTCTATTTTCTCATATTTCACATTAAATGAGACCTGTGACTGTCATATTAATACTTGGGACAAAAGCCCTCGAGTAGTTATGTTTCAAGTACATTGTTCTAGCTCAAACCAGAGACATTTTGAATTTTTCCGATGGAATAGGAATGTCATCGGTGAGGCGTTTTTTGCTGCTTTCTAGGTATCAGAGCCTGAGATCTGGCATGGTGCTGGAACTTGGCAGACAGAGGAACTTGGTCATGGGTAAAGCAGCAGTGGCTTTTCTGCATCTCTTTGGAGTAAGAACTTTTTAGTATTGCCTTGCATCCGCTGCAGTGGTGGTCTTAGCTGAGCTTCCGTGAGCTGTTCTAACACCTGTACATAATTCATGAGAAACCAGGATGATCTGAAATACAGACCTCAGAATCAGCTGGGCAAAGCCAGGCAAATGCTGCTCTTTCCCTGCTGAAACTTCCCAGGCCTGCATTCGCAAAGCAATGGAGGTGTCAGCTGGGATCAGCACAGGTGCGGTGACCAGTGCAGTAATGTGCTGGGGTTGATGGAGATGAATAAAAGGTTTACTAGTGACTTCTCATCGTCTCTGCAATTTGAAGCTGTGTCACTTGGGCATTTGTGGCCTTATTTTGGGGGGTATTAAAGTCCCTTTATACCACTCAAATAATGTAAACGTGTTTTAAAGGAAATCAAAACTGTACCTTTTCTGCAGATTTTAAGGATGGTCATTAATAAATCCTGAGATCTGTTCCAGAGCACTCTGCAGCCAAGGGAATCCTTCTGGTGACTTAGCTGGATATTGAGTAGAGCCAGGGAAGATAAGAGGAACAGAATTTAGCGCAGCAGCAGGGAAACCCAAATATCTGGGTTCTTTGTGGGCACTTCAGGGAGGACAAAGCTTTCAGCAAGCTGTAGCAGAGCTAGCTGGGCAGTTGCACTCTACAGGCAAAGAGAAGAACAGGTTTTCTGAAGAATGAATGTGTTCTTCCTAACCTGATAGTCTCCAGGTCCATGGAGACTAGAGAGCAATCTCATTGTAAAATATTCATAGACAGCTGCTCTATAGCATTTATCCAGCATTTATCCCAGTGTTATTTAAATCTTGAGCTAGTCTGTAATTAAGCATTTATGTTTCAGATGCTTAACAGGGCGTTTTAAATGTTTAGGTCTTGTAAATGATGTTTATTTATGGTAAGCTAATTAAGCCGTCAGAGTTCAGTTTGGTCTCAGATCTAGTCCAAAAGATGAGCAATGACACTCCCTGCCATCTGAAAGCAGCTGAGGCAAGAGGAGGGATCCTCACTGGCTGCTTCCCTGGGCAGCTCCAGGCACCGAAGTGCCACGTGCTGGCCATGCAGGTGGGGACTCCGTTGGACCTTCCTGGGTGGGCACAGGGTGCTCAGAAATCCTATGGCAATTCAGTGAAGCTGTCCTACTGGCACGGTTACTGCCCTGGGCTACTGAGTCTTTCTCTGGTATTAGCCACTCCTCCAGCCCTCTTACTAATTTATTGGAGGCGAAATGCTCACCTTGGCCGCAGCCACGAGAAGGGCATTTTGGTTGCAGCAGCATTGCAGTGGGTGGGGTCTCTCGGTGGCTTTTCTACCTGGTTTTTGAGAGGTGGGAGGAAAAGCATGAGGCTGCTTACAGTGTGGAGGGTGGCTGCGTTTGTCTGACTTCAGCTAGGGTTTATATTATTGCTTGCACTGGAAATTAAAGCTTCCTGCTCTCTGACCTTGCTTCCTTCTCCTGATGTTTTTTGCCTCTGACCTTTTATTGCAAACCTGGCAGACAATGTGAAGTGTTTAAACAAACCGGACCACAAGGATTACAGTAACCCAGAAGTCAACTGTCCAGAGACCTCTAACAGTTCATTAACTTACTATGCCATCTACACTACCTCATTTGTGGCTGTCCATGCCTTCCACAGGGCTCAAAAGAGAGAAACCTTAACTCAGCTTCAAGAGGACAGAGGAAAACACAGCCTGGCAGATAGGAGAGGAAACCTGGTGCTGAGACTGAACTAGGTGTGGGTTGATTTGAGCTCGGTTTCAATATATGAGCTGAAGTGTCCTTCTGTGGTAAAGTTAATTATAATCTTTCCTCTTCCCATCGTAAGTGTGAACTCCTCGGCTTTCAGGGCAGGAATTATCTATTTCTATTGGTGAAATGCTAAGCACAATGCTATGCTGACTTCTGCTGCAGCCTCTCAGTACTATTGTAATGCAAATGCTGGTAATACAAAGGAAGCTCAAGGTAAAGAGCTGTTGGTACCATCTCGCAAGCTTAGAGCTGCATTCTGCTTCCACAGATAATCTTGCAATTTCTCAATTTCTTTTTATACATTACCAGAAGTATTTGTATGAGGAGTTGGGTCTTAGCGTCCTTAAGTTTTCGGTTCTTGCTTTTAATAATTGATTTCATAACAATGTATTCATGTATTAATTCTCCTCCTCTTCGCCCCACTGCCACCTGCTTTCAGAAGAGCTCTACCTTAAAAGCAGCAGCTGAATGAGGTCCGAAAAGGTGCATATATGGGAAGAATATCAGTTGCCTAGAAGTGTCTTTTATGACTGTGCCCTCAAGTGGCATGTTTACTTATGGTTAGCTAATTAAGCCAGCAGAGTTCAGTTTGGTCTCAATTCTAGTCACGAAGATGAGCAATCCCTGTTACTTTGAGAGCAGCTGATGCAAGAGGAGGGATCCTCGCTTGCTGTTTCCCTGGGCAGCTCTGGGTGTTCAGTGGTATAGGCTTTTCAATCAGTCATCTCAGTTCATTTTTCTTTCTGCTTTACTACTACTTATTAAAAATGACATTTGCTCAGAGCAGAACACTGCTTTTGGGAATGGGTTTGGGCAGCTCAAAGTCCTCACTTTCCCAAATGCTGCCTTCCAGTGCAGCCATTGCCGTGAGCTCCCAGAAGGTTTGAGGCCTTTGGAGGCAGCTTGCTCTGTCAGATACGAAGAACTGGCTGCTGTGGACTATTCTGTGTGTGTCTCTGGTGACTTGCTGTGAGATTTTGGGAAGCTTCTCAGGCCCTCTTATAAAGCTGTTGGTTTCTGCTTCTTGTCCACTGCAGTGGCGAGGGATTACCTTACTACATGCTTGTGTTGCTGGAGCCTGGGCATCGCAGCTGGTTTATGCTGAGTCCACTGTGCAAGCGAAGGTTCAGGTTCATCGGTCTGTTCCATGAAAATCTCAGTTGCATTCAAAAGGACATTGAAGTAGTGCGTGTAACCTCCCATTGTTTTATTGTCCACTTCCAATGCAAAAACCGCCGCTCAATCAGATTCTGTGGTGACTGGTCCTATAAAAAAGTTATTGATGGTGATCAAAGTGTAATTCGGTGAACATTTCCCCCACAAGGCTCCGAGATGCCCTGCATACACTTTGCAGGGGCCAGATGGTTAGTACACTTGCCAAATGTCACATTCAAATTCATGGCATCTCTGCTGCTAACCAGTACATTTTAGTTAATGTAAATCAAAACGCAACTCTAAATTACTTCAGTGATTTAAAAAAATAAATAAAATCTAACACTTCAATATAACTGTTCCCAGTCCGGCTCAAGTAGGGTTTGTTTTGGTTCATTTCAGGAACCATCTGTGCTTTTAAAGTACGGCTTCAAAGCAGTAAAAATAGCTCCAGAAAACAGTATGGACAAACTGGGATAAATTGGGTTAAGTCTAAGGATGGCTTCACAATATAAAAATTGGTAGAATCACTCTCTTCAGCTCTGCCTTAAAGTGGAATGTGTTGCCCTGCTGAACAGTGTCTCCACCCAAAGCCTGCATTTGTGTCAATTAAGTGTACAGAGAAGAGCAGGAGAATTACGATTAGAGGAAGGCAGCATGGGGCCTTTCGCAGGGTTGGTGGGCTGGGGAGCTGAGCCGTGAGGTTTCATCTCTGCAGCATCAGGTTCGAAGAGCTGCACTGATGCAGGGCACGGCTCTCGATGCTCTTCCTACACTGGTGCTCCAGGGGTTCATGGGGACCTTAATGTGGGAAGTGCAGGGTGGTGCAATCAGTGGTGAATCCCTTTCACTTAGAGATGAATTTAGTGCCTTATTGCTTTCATTAGTTTCCTGCTAAAAATCCTTAAAAGCTCTGTATCTATATAAATTCACACCATGCATAACCTTTAATAACAGATCAAGTTCTTACAGGGCTTCTGAACAGTACTTAAGCTATGCCAATGTAGTTACCTCTGGAAAAGTAACTATTGCCAATATTTAAACACGGGGTGAGTTATAAATCCCTCCCGTTTATCAGCAGCTGCTGAAATAAGCATTCCCTTTAACCATGGTGGGAGAGACTCCGAGGACCTGCCCACCAGCCAGATTCAGCAGCACTACTTTCCTCCCTGGGGACCAGAAACAAATCAGTGTGGAAATTGCTTCGAGGGGGAAGGTTGTCTGACTGCTGAGGCAGCAAGGCTTCCCTGCTGCCTGGGCTCGGCGTGTGCTTGGTGAGGAGAAAGGCATCCCGCGGGGTGGGAAGCTTTCCCCACGTTACATGGCAGGAGGGTGGGCATGCAGGAATGGGCTGGCACGCAGCAGCTTACCGGGACGGGAGCAGAAGGTACAACGGGGTGCAGCAGTTCAAAGGAGAGGGGATTGTAGGAGCCCTGCAGCTCAGATTGGAGATGTGATTCAGGTCCCGAAATTCACTCAAGCAGCATGTTTAAATCCGAGCAATTTTACCTGCGTATATATGCAAATTTATGGGATGGTATGACATGGAAATATATGTAAATGTTGTCAATTATTGTAAAGCAAAGGAGCATGTAGATGGAATATTCCATAAAATGTTTTATACAGCATTTTTGGAGTTCCTAAAAAAAGAACCTCAGAAACATCAATGAACTAGAATTGAGTTTGGATGTTCCAAGCCCATTACGTGGGGACGTTTTCTTTAAATTGCTTATTAATCTAACCTTGCCATACAGATTTTCAGGAACATACTTTTCTTCACTGTAACATTAAACCTTTGCAAATCAGGGAAATGTCAACTCTTGATTTACTGACAAAGCAGGCAACTGACATAACTTATCTCACTTGAGATCAGTTCATCAAACTTGGGAACATCTCAGCTGCTGTAAAATCCAGGCATTTGATACAATTGTGCCTGCTTAAAATGCAAAGGATAACCTACATTTTTAAAATGCTGTAAAAAGAACAAGAAGTGATGCCAGGATGAAAATTTATGAGGCACAGAGCTGGGATCTGAATTCAGCATTTGCTGTGTAGTGGAGTGTTGTTACTATCTTGTTTGCACAGTTGAACTAGTGTTAATAGAAAGATACAGCAGGAGGGCAAGACGTTAGCATTCAAGTCCAGTGCTGGCTCTGACCTGATGCTATATGGGAATTTTTAATGTTCATCCTTGATTTAATAGAACACTGGTTGATACCGCTGGTTCCTTGTTAGTGGAGCTGATTAGAGCAGCACATGTTTTTGTGGTTCAAGTGCGAGTGCTTGCTGCATTCAAATGCAGGCTTAAACCTACAGAAATGCAGATGAGAGGAGAGCATGTAAGTAAATCTTGTTTAATGTCAACTAGTCAGATAATCACATGGAATTAGCTTTTCAGTGTCCACCTAAAGATGCTTTTTGCACTTAGTGTAGCCGGCTGAGTTCCTCGGGGATGTAAGGTTTGCCTACTCTGTGTGCTTGCACAGGGCCTGGCACAGCCTGGGTGCGGGCTGGGTGCTGACAACAGTCTCTGCAGTTCTCATCACCAGGCTGTCAGCATCGTAGGTAAGAATCTTCCAAGATTACTTAAAGCTTTAAAAACCGAGGGCCTTTTCCAGTCAGCCTGCGTACCTAGATAACGGCCACCTTGATCTGATTCTCTCTTTATATTGTAGAAGTGTTGTACAGGCTGAGAGCAAAACTGCCATGTGAGAAGTCTTCATGCATCGTAAAACATAACTTTGGTGAACATTGGCTCTTACATATTCATGGCAAAGCTATCAACCGATGTGTTGGAAGTGGTGTTGACACAAAACCTGATCCAAGGGTAGACCAAGCCTCAGTTGCAGCTTGTAGCTCAAAAGCATTCCTCAGGATTTTGAACCCCAGATGTAAAAGGTGCTTCTGATCTTTGCAGCCAGTGCCTCGCCTGAAAAGGGCAGGGGATGGGGGTGTTCTGTCGAGGTTTTGCAGCTCTGTCTAGTGATGCGTGTGGCGGTGACTTAAAGCACTTTTAAAAAAGAAGGCTCTGCAGGTTATGAGGAAAAGCCTAACTTAGGTTAACATTTATCTTAACTGTCATCGTTGTTTGTAACACTAAATCTTTCTCATAAATAAGTGGAGAAATCTTTGCTCCTGAGTGAAAAATTCATGCTCCAGTTAAACCTCAATTATATTTCCAAACAATATTTATCAGATTTTCTAATGTGTGCTTAGTGCAGTTCAATTTCCTGCTATCAGTCAAAAGTGGCAGAGCTCGGGAAGTGGGGCTGAAAGGTGTTTGTCACACGGGAAATGGAGCGTGCAGTAACAAGGCACTGCTCCCACTGCAAGGGCAGTGCTGGACCCACTGTGTGGGTCTGTTTCTAATGAAATAGATGCTGAAAAAGGACCGGGTTGTTTCTTTTTAACACAGAGGAAGCAGATGAGAATTCTTGAAAGCTACATTCTAGGGTCCTGAAAAGTGAAACTAGTTTCATTCTGTAATTTTGGGTAGAAAGAATGCCTGTGTAATTTCACGAGTCTCTGAATTTATTTCACTTAATCTTTTTTCTACAGCATTTACAGCATTAATTTAGTCAAAACCTGACAGCTGTGCATATGCAGAATTTAAGCTATGTCCTTAGGTACACATTAAGTAAAGATTTAAGATTTGAAATATAAGGATTAATTCAACTCTTGCTTAGAGTTGCATTGCAAAATTGTTGATTGTCTAGAAATTCCTATTTCCCATTCATACAAATCTGATCATGTATAATACTACGTATAGTGCTAACTCTGGTGATTAGAAAAATAACTCCTGAGAGCTGAATGGGAACGAAGTCTGTGCTTAAGGCTGCAGTGTGTAAGTGTTGAACAGATTCTTTGTAAAGTTCTCAGAGGGAAATTTGTAGATTGAAACCAGCTGTGAGTCTGTATAGGTGATTTGTGTGCTCTGTTAATTGTATTTTCAGCAAAGTCCCTGGGACTGCCTCTCAGTTGGGCAGCTCTGTTCCCATTTAGCCAACTATTTTGGACCTGCAGTTGCTGCTTCTCTGAACTTGTGCTTTTTCTATTGAGGCGATAAAATCATACTGTTACCTTTGTTTTCTGATGCAAGCACGCTCTCTGGTCCTTTCAGGAAGGAAGGAATTAGGTGTATATTTCAGTTCTAGACCGAAGGAACTTTGTTACAGCAGGGACTTGCTCTTGGCCTGGGTAAATCTTATTCCTTTGGTCTCAGTTTTTCCTCATGTTTGGGCGCAAATTATAGCTTGCTGAAAGGGTAAATAATACGATGTCTTTGAAAAGCTCTGAACACACAAGGCAGTATTGTTATTTATCTCAGACCCGTGCTTCAGAAAGGTGCATTTTATAGAAAAGGAGGGACTAAGACAAGCATTGGAAAACAAATGGTACCCAGAGAACGGATTCCAAGATTCCTATTTCAGATACATATAAAGAGGGAAGCTATAGCAGTATCATTCAAATGTGACAGCAGTCACTCCAACCTTTGCTATTACGGCACAAAATTACATGTTCTTGCCAGAGAAGTAGGAAGGGCTGATAAGGAAGACAGCTGGGATTTGCTCTCTTATCTGTATTTTACACACATGCTTTCATTTCCCTCCCACTCCTCTGTTTCCAGGATCCAGGTCGGCTTTCCAGTGCTGCCAGTTAGTTTACATACAGTGGGGCAGCTTTGTACTGTGTAGTTTCTAAGCCCCATGAATACAGGTTGAAAATTAATTCTTTTTTTTTGTAATTGGCAACATTAAGGATGAAGTTCTGCCTGCTGAGGACTGGAAAATGTTCCTAGAGGTCTGGACCTGAGCTGTGGTGAAGGTGCAGCCCTGGGGGCAGTGTGCAATGCTTCTGACTTCATTGCAGTTGCTCTCTTGTGTGCTTCAGGATCAGCCTCTGTGCACGGAGGCCTGCTGTGCTTGCTGGAGGTCCTGCAAAACAAGCTGTAGGGTGTGCTGCTGAAAGGCTTGCGAGTTCGTTGGTCATTTATTTGGAAACTGGTGGCATGGAGGGGGAAACAAAGACTTTTAAAGACTGAAAGTGATTAAGGCTGGATGAAGGGGCGTAAATAGATGCCTTGCATGTGCTGGCTGAGGTCTGCTGGAGCAAAGCGACAAACTGACGGTATGTGAGCACCCCAGGTCCTTCTTCCTGGATGCCTGGTGGTGGCTGGGGTGGCTGCCACAGGCTGGCACTGCTGTGGGTACCCAGTGCGCACCGGGGTCACTGGCTGTGCCCTGCAATTGCATCAGCAGCATGCAGCTTCGGGGAGAAATGAAAAGGTTTTGAGGATGGAGGTGGGAAATCCACCAACAGTTGTGGTGCAGCCCGAACGCTCTGAAATCCTCCACTTATCCGCCCAACAGGAGGAGTTAGGTGCAGGTATGCATACTCAAATGATCAGTGAAAAATCCATGTTACTAAAACCACAAGGTATTCATCCGGAGGTAAATGAATGGGACTGCTGTCTGTTCACACCCTGCCCTATTTCAGTTTATTACAACGTAACTGGAGGTTGCACAGTAAGGGGGAGAGGACGCTGAAATGTTTTGGCTTGCAGTGTCCAGTGTAAGTGACGCTTGTCTTCGTTAGTACCGAGGTGTCGATACAGCATGTAGGGAATGCAGCCTCGGACCGCGTTGCTCCGCAGGAGCTAGAGAAAACAGGCTTGGCTGAAAATACTTAGTCGGAACAGATTCCTAGAGTTTGCATGACCTTGTTAATCCGTACCTAATGGCAACTGCTATTTGCTACTTAATAGTTAATCAAAAGCACTTCTAATTATACACCCTTTGGGTGCATGTTGAAGATTGAAAATCCTTGAAACTTTCACTGAAGGCAGAGCAGGCTCTAGAAATGTTGTGCAAGCAGCACAGCCGAGAAAGGGCTTTCTTGTCACAGGGAAAAATACTAATTTGTAAAGATTTTGTATGGTGGGGCTCATCCTTTTTTGGACCTTTGATCCAGGCTTCTTTTTATATGAATGGGTGTAAATCTTAAACTTCATCTTAAAGCTTGCTAAATCAGTTGTATTTTTGGTTACGCACTAATTCAGCGTTAGGGAGTTCTGGATTTTGCCTGCTAAAGAAACCAGAGCCAAATCCCTAGCTTCTGACATCCTGCTGAAGCTGGGAAGAGCAAATCAAGGCTGAAGCCGAGTCAGAAGGAGCAGAGTTTAATGTTTAACCTCCCAGCCCAGCTGCAGCCCCTCACAGTGCCTGGGAGTGCCGGAGCTGGCCGTGTCTTGTCTGGATGGGGATGGTGTGTGCTCCTCTCGTGCCCCCCAGGTGCTGGGGATGCTATTCTGGGTGTGTTTGGGAAAGCAGCACTACAGAGGCCTCTAAATGGAGAAATACTTATCTAGGTAATTTTGAAGACATGTATTATTTATCCTAATGTAACAGATGAAGGAATTGCCGTAGCCAGCCACAGAAATGTCTTTATGGCTTGCCAAACAGGGATACTGCACTCCATAGGACACTTTGAGACTTGAAAGTCGGATGCTGTGGTATGAGAATGAGTTCTGTGCAGGCTTGTATGGGTGCTTAGGGGCAAGAGCGGGACTGTTCAGGCTGGATGAAGTGCTTGGACTTGTGTACATAAGACATTTAATATTTGAAGCTAGTCAGCACCCTAGGAAGCCCCAGAGTGAGATTGGGGATTGTTCAGTAATTGCTCGCATCTCATGGAGGAAGCGGAGCACCTGTGTGACCTTGGTGGGCCATCTGCTCTGGTGTTTTGGGGAAAGGGATTGATGTTTGGATAAGCTTCTACATCTATAAAACGGGTGTGATACCTGCCATGACATTATGCAGGCATTGCGTTTAAGTGTGCCGAAAACCTTGTTTGAAGCGCGACAGGCGCTACCAGCTGTGAGCTAATGCGAAGTTACCAGAGGAGCTTTCTCCTGTGGGAAGAACAGAAGTGGGGTCAGAGAAGGCAAGATGGTGAATGTGCCCAGTTCTGCCTCCTGATACAGGAATCCCAGGTAACCCTGCCTGGTTCTCAAAAGCTTCCTCCAGGAGTGCTGGTCCGTAGGCTGAGCATTCTCCAGACTTGCCATATGCAACTGTCTGGGCCCTTGCAGAGGTAACAGAGTAGTCAGAAAGCAAGTAGCAGATACTGGTCTTCTCTGAGTCAGTGTCTTAGATCAGAGACAGAGTTAGGTCTGTGCAGTGTCCTGTCTCTCTCAGCTCTCCCTTTCATTGCTGCTGCTCGATTTCTGGAATACTGGCTGCTGCTCAGTTCCCCCACCCATACAGTTGTTGCTTACGGAAGTGTATTTTATTTTCCTCTCAATTTTAAAGATTGAGGCTTTTCCTTTACAGATGCTCGGATGCCTGAGGGATGTGGAAGAGGTGCTCTAGCGACGAGCTCCTTCATGGGCAATTGCAGCAGTCACTGGAGGAGAGTGGTTTTGAGCTGTATCAGATTTGAAACCGAGGCAAGGTGTGGGACTGATTTGATGGATTAATTGAAAAGTTAATTGGCCTTCCCAAAAATGATTATCTATCATTAACAAAATACAGCTGCTACCCTGCCAGAACCAATCTGTGAAGACAGTGTTTGGGGCCTCCTGCTTAGTCATTTTTGTATTCTGCTCATAGCTACTTGAAATACCTTTTTTTTTTTTCAATATTCAGGGTCTCTTCTGATGTGGACCTGGTGTGGGCTCTTCTGCTGGTGACTGTGCAGCTAGGACTGGAAATTGGTGAACTCCAATTCAGGGGATGGCCACGCAAGTCGGATCTGTGCTCACGGTTAAGGAAACTTGAAGAGACAAGCGTTGTGGGCTGGCTGTGCAGACGAAGGAAAGTTTTCTGTGCCAAGTCAGTTCCATTAATCTTGGGGCTGTGACATGTCTGTGCTCTTATTGATTTCCCAGCAGGCTATTCATCACCAGTCTCATCATGTTATGAGCCAATATGGAGAAGGCACAGGGGGGAAATGGGGCTGGTGTTTTTTATCTCTAGGGCACAGGATGCTCATAATCAATGCAACTTAGAGAAGGAGCCAGATGGGTTGAGATAATTGATGAAAAGTGCCTCCAAGTAGGAGAGTTTCCACACATCCAGCAGGGACACATCGGGGAGGTGTTCTGAGCCCAGCAGATCCTTACCTAGACCCAATGCTCTGGCCCCGGCCCACAGGCTTGCTCATTTCCTTTGTGTGTATTTACCCTTTGCACATTTTGTGTTTTCTACCTGTGGTGAGCACTGAATTGCCTTGAAGAGGAAGATCTCAGCTTCCTCAAGGTAAATCCTCCCAGGGCAGGTGAGTTGTGCTGAGGTGCACGAACTCACCTCAAATCCATACTCTAGTCCCTGAAACTTTTCAGATAGGGACAAAATGTATTGTTCAGCAACGTAATTATTTCTTGTCTTTTCAGTCAATAATGAGCCCTATGCAGTAAAGCCCTACATATTAAGTTGTTTTCTTGTTGCTGTTTTTTTAAGGCAGCTGCTTGGAATTGAAATAGCTCTTAGGCAAAACTTTTCTGTAGAAACAAAAGCCCGGTGTTTGAGAATTCTGCAATTAAGAACAGATCACGTTCTGGTCCCATAAAGGCTCCTGCCTCTGGCATCAGTGGCAGAGCAGAGTGTGTAGAGATAAGGACCGCAATATTTCTTTGCTTGATTGTGGCCTGAATTTTAACGTTGAGTTGCTGTTTTTTATTTACTATCACTTAATTTATCTCTTTGTCTGCTTTGTGCTTCATGCAGTGTCTTTGGCCAGGGGAAGGAAGACTGGGACAGGGCAGTTCCTGTCAGAGCGGGCGTGCTCTGGGGGAAAAGAGGCTGCTGGCTGTTCTTAGTTCTTCCTGGGCGGAGAAATTCCACCTGAAATCTGAAAACCCTTTGCCTTAGGAGCCTGGGCAAGGCACATAGTGTTGGAGGGTTTTAATGCAACAATCTCCAGCCCCCTTTGAGCTCTGCTGGGAATTTCTCCCCATCCCTGGATCTCAGAGGGTTCATTTGGGAACAGGTCTTCCAGTTCCTTCCTCCCTGCCCCTTTCTTGTCCTTCCCAGCCTCCAGGTGAGACTCTGAGTGGGGAGCCTGTGTGCTTGGGCTGCCAAGTGGGGACGAGCTGCTGCTGTGCAGCTGCAGGCTGGCCTGATTTTTGATTTTTTTTTTTTTTCCTCTGGAAATTTGTTCATTTTTCTGGATAGTAGAGCTCTTTCTACCTACAAAGAGGAGAGAAAACTCTAACTTATTTTCTGTAGTTCATAAAAGGAAGCCCCTTTCCCCATGGCAGGACTTCTCAGGAGAGTCAGTTAATAATCTGCTAGAGCCAAACCCATTAGGCGGCTCTTTAAGGTTGCCAGCGTGGTTTAATTTGCAGAGTCCCTGTGCCTTAAACTACCCTTTGACAACTCCAGGCAATTTTATTGCCTTGGAACTCAGGAATAATTACAATTAGTATCCCAAGCTGTCTGATCAGGGATGTGATCGATACCAAAATACACAGAAATAATTGTACTGGGGCAGGTGTACTGTTGCTGTGGAGGGTTAGCTTGGGCCAGATTTCCGGTGTCAGGTCTCAGAGCTCTCAGGTGAGCCTGGAGGCGCGTGGCCCTGCGGCAGGGAAGCCGGGGCAGTCCAGGAGAAGCAAGGCACGAGTGCAGGAGGCGCTGGCACACAGCTGCTGCCTCTCCTTGTGCCGTGTAGCCAGGGAGCTCAGCGTGGTAAGGCTTGGTTGCAACCCAGCAGCTGGCAAGCAAAAGCTTTGGAAGCTGTCAGCCTTTCCTGCCTGGCCTGCGTGCAGAAGTTTCTGTAACAGGGAGCTACTGAAAAAGCAAAACAGGCAGAGGGGGGCTTCCCAGCCCTCGTGCACTAAGGCTTGGACCTCCGCGGGAGGATGCTGTGCTCTGGGAGTGCTTGTGCTCAGGGGGAGCCCCGGGCTGGCACGTGATGGGAGTGCTGTCGTCACCCAGTGTAGAGGACATCCCAAGGGTGGGTGATGTCCTTTCCCTCCCAGGATTGTCACCAAGCTGCTTTTTGGGTCTTACCAAGTGGTTGCCACTGGTCCCTCTCTCAGGCAGGATAACTAAGACAGGGCGGACGGTGCCTGGCAGTGTGCAGGGTACCAGACCAGCAGGGCTGCTCTCCTCAGTGTCACAGGTCCTTGGAGCCTGAAGGCAGTTCTGTACTCTGACAAGAAGTGAGCCTTCTGCCAGGACAGCCCTTATTCTGGCACAGCAGCTGACATGCCTTTTGTAAGGCCTTCTATACCATTTATTTTGCATGCTTATGTATTGGAATATATAAAGGTGGGAAGTTCGTGACATGTTCTTGGCCTGGTGCTTCCCAGTGCTGAGCAACCCATTGCTTCCAGGGCATACGTGTGCTTATGTACGTACACAATTAGGAATTAACACCCACTTTCTGCATACTGCAGAAAATAACCCTGTGAAGCCTGTCATCCCCATCCAGTGTCAAAGCTACAATAGATAGTGGTGTAATGTATTTCTTCCCTAGGGGTATGTATTTTCTTTCACGTTTTAAATAAGAATGTCATTCACAAGGTGGGCAAAACAAATGCACGCTTCCCAGTATGTCATTAGAAGGCTTTTGACCTCGTGCCTTACAGGGTATTATTACTGTTCAGTGTGGTAGAGCAGATGCATTTTTATTGAAAAAGCAAAACTGCATTAAATTGATGGCACTCTAATTTTTCTTGACAGTAGCAAGAATTCTTATTCCCTATTTATTTTCACTCTTACTGAGAAGCATGGTGACTGAGTTACCTGGTGTTTTTGTCACTGCTGTTCATCTGTTTGGACTGTGTTGGTCCAGATAGCAGCTGGGCTATGAATATATATCACTTGATTCATATGACAAACTTGGCACAGGATGCGGAATAAATGGAGGCTTCTAGCAGTTAGTGACCTGGGTAGTAGCTCGTGAACCGAAGCGTCTTGAAGTGAAACACTCTATCAGCACCGACCCATCATCACTAGAAGTGATTCTTCTGTTGTCCACGCTCTTGCCTGGACCATAATATTTTCTGATTCAGTGCGTGTATTAGACTGGGTAGGAGAGCTACTGACTTAGTGATGTGGGTTATTCAAATCAAAGATGCTGTATCTTTGAAAAATAGCAAGATAGAGCATTCTTCAGCTAAGTGGTCCTGGCGGGCTTCAGAAAACTCATGAATTTTATTTGTACTTTTTTGTTAGCTTGCTTAAAAGTTCCTAAAACATCCAGTGCCTTCTAACCTAATTTCCAACTAGGGAAGTAATGCTGATCCATGTGAAAAGGTCAGGGAAACTGGAATTACTCAGTCCAGAAAAGACTGAGCAGAATGTTCTTCAAATGCATAAAACATAACTGCAAGGAAAGTCTCCCGTCACTTTAGACAGGTCTAGAAGAAATGGAGTTGAATAGGAAAAAAAAAAAAAGATGTTTAAATTAAATATTATGAAAACTTACCACTTCTAAAACTGGTGGAGCGTGGGATTACCCTGCCTGGAAGGTACTGAGTCTTCGTCACCAAAATCTTTTTAAGAAGAATTTGGGCAGGGATCTGCTGAGTGAGATGAACCGGTCCAGCCTCAGGTGGCAGATACCTGCTTGTTCCTGGGGATCCACTCTGGCTTGGGCTGCTGCTTCTCTGATCTGGTTTGTAGGGCTATTTGAGCCAAATGGGGTTCCTGGCTGGGGGGCAATGCTATGGGGTGCCCAGCACCATGGGGTGCCCAGCACTGCGATGTTCTAGGTGTGTGATGAGTGCTCAGACCCACTTGCAAGCAGCTTCGCATTTATCTTGAATGAATTTATGAATATATGAATTTATTTCCTATATGAATGTGTGTGTGTGTAATATAGTCAGTGTTTGCCCTGCTGTGAAATTGTGACAGTAGGCAGTAAAAATAGAAATACTTGTGATGCTTCAGGGCTGTATCAAGAGAGAACATGGGAGAAGCAGCAAGGATGGGGGTGGTCCCTCACTTGGATGAGCCTCCCCTGGAAGGGGTGAAGCCCTCTTCTCCTGACCTAAGCGTTTGAACCCAGGCAGGAGGCTCTTCAGGAAGACAGGCTTCAGCTGAACACTAGCTACGTTTTAGTCAAATGCACTTGCTATTGGTTTCAACAGAGGGGCAAGTGGGTGAAATGCAGCGGCCTATGATGCATGGGATTTTAGACTAAGTGATTGTGCTGTTGCCTATGGCCTTAAACTCTGTGAACGATTCAATTTACTGCTGATGGGGACAACAGTGTTGGGAAGATGTTCATCCTCATGCTTAGAGGATGCCTAGACAGTTTCAGCCCCTTGGTCTCTTTGCTGCTGCAATTTATATTTTAAAAAAAGTGAAGTGCTTGCAGCATTTTGCCTAAAATGGTAATAACCCTCCTCAACAAAGCAGAATACTTTCTTTAGATAAGATCATTTTAAAAGGTAACTGCTTATGATAATACAATTTATTCTTTATGGCTTGGGGGCAAGCTAAGATTTAAATGAAGCATGTCTTCCATTAGAACCCTACAGAAACAAACTAATAGGCTGCAAAGAGAACCATTTGTAATGTTACTATAATTCACATGATTCATTAAACAGAAATGGAAAATGATAGCATTTCCCTCTGAAAAAAATCCTTATGGAATTACATGCTGAGATCACTTAGTTGAACTATTTTATTGACTAAGCATCTTGTTGTGCTGATGTGTAGATTATATAGGCCTGTAGCCATTTATTTTTTCATTTGCTAAAATTAGAACTCCTTTTTATTATGGGAATGCTAACGTGTACTTTCCCTTCCAGCTGGAGCTGCCAGCTCGGGAGGGACTTTGCTTGGGGGATTCTCCAGCAGTGGGCGTTATGGGAGCACGTGGAAACGTGCCACTAGCTTTCTCCTGTGGGTCAGTGGCTGATGGGAGGAAAAAAGTGGAGACCAACCAAGGGCTGTGAGTCAGTAAAAGTCACAGAAGTGTGTTGGGTTTTAGCAGCTAAAAATAAGTACACGTGTTTTCTGGTTATGGGGAAAAAATGAAAACCAAAACTACAGAACTGTCCCTCCAGGGACTAGAACTGAAAAAAACGCTGTAGGGTTGGAGACGTTGTCTGAAAGGCTGTCAGCAGCGCAGGGGTGAGAGGAGGAGATGCAAATTAGAGCAGGAGCAGGCGATGCAGGTTTTTGTATTGCAGGCTTACAGGTTCCTGCTATGTTTGGACCTTGCTGTATGGCGAATGAGTCCTGGGTCAACGTGGGCAGCATTGATGGGTAGCAGTGAACACAGTGAACAGAGGCTAGCAGAGCTTCACACGGCTGTCCTGCGGGATCGTCGTCCAGAACTACAATTAAGTTTGGTGCAAAAACGAGCATGGAGTAGCCAGTAGTCATTGATGTCCAAAAGGGTGCTCATGTGAGACGACCCAGTTTTATGAACAGGTTAATGGCAAAAAGCAGCATGTGAATAAATGCAGCGTGTCACGAGGCTTTGCTCTATGAACCAGCTTGAGACACTACCAGGAACAGCCTCCCAGCCCCGGCGTGCTGACTGCCCCAGGACAGGAGTGCAGGTACAGCACCCTTGGCTACCTGTGCCTGGTGTGGGGAGGGGATTTATTACAGAAGCAACGGAAGTGCCGCAGGATCAGAATCCCACCTGGCTCGCTTAAACCCAGGGAGATGGAGCTGCTCGTGGAGGAGCTGCTGTCCCAGCTGCCCAGGATGTGCTGTAGGCACAGGGCTCATGAGTGGGGAGCTCATCCAGTCCCTGGGCAGGAGGCAGCCAGGCCTCCCTTCTCCCAAAGCCCAGACAGGTGGCATCTTGCAGTGCTGCTCGCAGCTGGATGCCGTGCAGTAATCAGCTGGAAAAGGAGAATCTCGCCCGTCAGAGCAGTGTCTGCTTTCCAGGTGATTCGCATCTCTGGGATCTGGAGAGTTTCTTTTGACATGCACACTCAGCCCTCCAAAGAATGTCACCCTTGATTAATGTCAGAAGGCAAAGCATGCCATTTAAAGGATTTCAGAGAAACAGCACATGGAGCAGGTCTTAATGCTGATTTTTTTGACAGCCCTCGTTTTTGTGGCCTTGACATGTTTCAGGATAGACTGTCTTCCACTGGACATTTATCAGAGGTATCACAGGGGCACAGAGACATTAAAAGCTATTTTAAATGAGTCCGGGATGACCTCAGACTGGATTAATGTATTTGGGAGCACTGACCACTCTGACAATCTCCCATTCATCAGGGTGAAATCAATCTGAAAGATGCAACGGGTTGGATCTACTTTAATGTTGACGAAGGATCAAAGAATCGTAGGTTCTGTGCTAGAATTGGCAATATCCTGGCACTTGCTATTTACTATGTGGGGAAACAGAATATTTGTTTGTATCTATATATATACATACGCACACAATGTTTTCCCTCTTTTGTAAGACGTACAGCAAGAAAAAATAATGGCAGACTGGGATAATGGGTGTTTTTGACAGTCTCATGCATCTCTTCATTGGAATTACCAGATGATAGTGTTATTTCCATGCCAGGCAGCAGGGGAAAGGGAAAGCTGCAGTAATGGAATGTAACTCTTTTGCCGTGTCACTTACACTTTACTTTATTAGACAAAAGTCAAGTAATTAATCAGTTGATTGCTTAATTCAAAATTCAGTCAATTGCAATTTAGACTTCATCACTGTGCTTTCCACATGATGAAATCTGTTTGATAAATTTGATCTTTGGTTGCTTGGCTATGAATAAATAACACAAATTTGGGGTAGAGACAAGTCAGACTTCAGACTTTTGTGCGAGGGGAAATAGAAACATCAGAGGGAGTGAAATTTTACAGGGAGATTTTTACGACAACCCACTTGGATTTTTAGAAAATGTGTGCAGTGTTGTGTTTTCAGAAATGCTGTGCATCTGTATTTCCCATTGATTTCACCTGAGTTGTGATAGATTTAACTTCAGAAAACCAGATCTTGTATTTCCAAATGGTAAAGCTTCCCTGGTGTAGCTCATATGCATGAACAAAAATACATCAGAAACCAGCCCCGGTCCTGCAGGGAAGATGCAGCGCTGCCACCGAGTGCTGCGGGGAGCTCCTGCACAGAACCCTGCCTCCAGAAGCTCAGGACTTGCCAGGTCAGGTTCAGAGCACTCTGCACGAGCCTCCTGCAGTAAGGATGAAGAAGAGGAGCAGAAGGGCTGCCAGGCAAGGAGGTGGCAAGTGAGAAGAGGCGCTGGGTCCATCACCCAGTGAGGACCGCAGCTGGCCGTGCGCAGCAGCCATCTCCCAGGCTGTGAGCGTGCCTCGGAGCAGCCCTGAAGCAAGAGCTGTGCAGGAGGGAATTAAACTCCTGCTTTTGTGAGGTGAAGTATGAGTACAAGTACAGAATAACTGAATACACAGTTGTAGAGATGCTTACTTTCCTTTGAAGAATATTCATTCAGTGGTCTCCTTAACTGCAAAATAATAAATCTGCACTCCATCCTGGATTTTCCACTGTAAGCTATAAAAGAAGCTGTCATTTCCTATTGTCTAAACAATTTACAGCAGCCTTAAGGAGGGTGTCTCTCGGCAATCTTGACATCTTGAGTTGATCATAAATTCACAGCTATTGTTGGAGGAAATGCTTTTCCCTTTAGATAAGCACAAATGAAAAGCTTGAAAACCCACTGGAGAGCCGTGGCGAGGCGACTGCCTCCTGCGTGTTGTGCCTGAATAGCAGGGCAGTCCCGTGCCAGCGGGGCAGGACCGTGCTCTCCCGCTGCCGGGGGCAGCGGGGAGGAAAATGCTGCTTTTACCTGCTGATGTTTTCTTAGGAGTTTGTATTACTTTAAGAAACTCTCTGCAGTGGAATCGTAATCTGGTAAACCTGGAGCCCATGAAATGAGATTTTCAGTTCTGTGAGTTAGCAATAGGTATGATACATTAAAGAAGATTTACTCCCCGCATAAGGGAGATTTTGATGAGAAGCCTGATATGCTAACCACAAAGAGTTCTGGCCTAGGGCACTGCATGCCTGCTGACCTCATCTTGCTTTTTCATCTGCTTGCTGTGGTCAAACGACAGCCCCACAAACAAAATTGCCCGCAATACTACATACACATTTCTACAGCAGAAAGGCCAGGGAATTTCTTCTTGCGGAAGATGAAGGAAGCTGTCGGAAGGTGGAACTGCAAGGCATTCGTGGCATTCCTTCCAGGGTAGGAATTGGGTCTGGAGCTTCTTGTGGTGCCACCAGGGAACGCCTGCTGACGCTGGGCTTGGCGCTGGTTGTGCGCTTCCTTCGGGTCTGTGGTGCTTCTGCAAACCTGCACCAGTCTTCCCAGAAATCCACTCTGTGCAGAGGGGTGGTGAAATGCGCTAGGTGTGCACCACAAAACTGCTTACATTCTGCAAGGAGCAGGCACAACTTCCTCTGAAGCTGCAGCGAGCGCCTTGGTGCGGTGTTTGTGCTGCTGGAGCCCCCGATGCTGCAGGGCGCGCTCAGCTCGGTGCAGTGGCAGCGTGTGCCCTTTTCCTGCTGGCTGCTTGGCACGTGGTGTGGCAGCCACAAACCCGGAGGAGACGAGTGGTTTTTGGCAGCGTAAAGGGCTAATGACATCAATGAGTTTCTGCTCATCTGTCTAAAACTCAAAGTGCTTTTTGGATTCTAGCACTTCTTTTTTCCGTCACCTCTATTAGAAATTTTCTCCTAACTAGAAGAAACCTTCCTCTGTCTTTTGAGGTTTGTCCACACCTCCCTCGGTGTTCCAGATGAGCTCGCTGGTGGCACTGCTGCAGTGAGTTTGCCGGAGCGCTGGGGCAGGGGTCCCAAAAAGGTCAGTGCCTGACAGCACAGGGGCAGGGCTGGCCCATTACTGCTGCATCTGCTGCCGGCACAGTACTCCCCTCGTCTCTGGTGTGATATTATCGAGACATTACCAGTGTTTACCTGTCAGACTGCTCGGCCCCGCAATCACCCTAAATAATAGGACAGGGAGAAAAAAGCGGCCGTTGTGTTATCTCTGCTGACACACACATGCCTGCAGGAGGGCTGCCAGCCCCGCTGCGCTGACCGGGGCGCTGGCGGGGCCGACCTTTGTTGTGGGAAGGCTTGGCCGTCGCAGCGTGTGTGCACAGCTTGGCCAAGGGGAGCCTGTGGAGCATTTCTGCCTGTGCTGAGGCCTCCCACGGTTCAAAGCTCCATTTACTAGGTAGCAAAATGTTCTTGGAAATCTTGTTTTTACAGGAAGTTCTCGCCTCTCCCAGTCTTGCGGGTGAGATTCACAGGTAACGCAACAACAGCTGCAGAAGGGAGGAAAACGGTGTAACATCAACCAGGGTGACAAATGTCATTGGAGATAGCGGGCAGATGTGTGACAATTAAAGAAGCTGTGGAGGCAGCTAGGCAGCAGATCACGGAGAATCCTCGCAGTCGCTTCTGTAAGTGTGGGAGTGGGGAGAGGAGCAAAGCTTTGTGCGTCTGCGAGTTGCGTGCTGCAGGATGAGCAGTGAGAGCACCCCGTTACTGCGTACCCGTGGGTACACGTGGGGTGGGTAGCAGCTAGCTGCTGCGAGTTGTTGTATTTATATTCATTGGACATAGCTGACTCAGTTACGTTTATTTACCTCAAAGTTTTTAATGGGATATAATTGGAAAAGATTTATACCAAATCTGCATATTGATTTGACATTTAAGTATATGATTAAAAGCTGCTGAGGTCATCACTTGACTAAATTGGCTTAATGAATGTTGATTACACTGTACATATTAATTTAATTTAGTGAGATCTCTATCTTCTGAATTGGTTATTGCCTTCTGTTCAATTATTATTGATTAGGATATGGGAGGATGCCAGTACTAGTTCTGTCCCTCAGCCGGTAGGTCCAGGGCATCCCACGTGCTGCAGCACTGGCTGATCAGAGCACCCACAAGCAGCGAGCACGTGCTGCTTTGTCTGCTAGGACCATGTCCTTCCCTCAACAATAGCAAAAATCATTCTGGCTCAGGGAAGGTTCTCTCAGGAACTGCTGCGGTGTGTGTTCTTACACCGGCAAATGTGTGCACTCGTGAGAACGGTGTATGAGGAGGTGCCTCTACTGAGCTTTCTGGCTCAGGCTGTTGGAAATCTGCCTGCAGAAGTGAGTGACGAGTGGAGTTGCCCCCACTAAAAGGCTGTGGGGGATTTCTCATGGAGAGAACAGTTGGTCTGAGCATCTCCTCTGCCTGGCTTCCAGTGCTGCTCTGTGAAGTGTTTTTGGAAGTAGGTAGAGCTTGCTGCTGTTGGCTGACCCATGGCTCTGGTGTGTTTTGGGTTGGGAGAGTTAAGAGAAGAGCTCTTTTTCCCCCCATCCCTCTCTGTTACCGTGCTTGTAGGCCCTACACTGCCACCAGCCAGGGATGCTGGGACCCCAGCAAGCCCGCAGCTCCCTGGCTGTCACGCTGCACAAGCTTGGTGGGGTGGGAGAGGCGCTGCTGCCTCTGGAAACAGCTCCTTCTGAGGGAGCCAGGCTCCATACGGGATGTGTTGTGGTGGCATATGCCATTAATCCCGCACGCTGAATTATTCAGCGGATCAGAATAATGAATCATTGAACAAAGCCTGGCATCGTGCGGCTCTGTAGTCCTCGGTTGCCTGGTGCAGCAAACCCTGCCTCCGTTCCTGGGCAGGAGCGCTGCAGCTCAGCGTGACCTCGCCATGGCCGGGATCCCGGGGGTTTGTCTTCCAGCCCACTTGCTGCGGGAGCAGCACCTTCCACCTCGCAGCTCACAAGCTGAGTCAGCTGAGCAGGTTTGGCTCAAAGTGCTCTCCTGCACAAAATGTGGAGCTGCAGCAGCTCCAGGAGAAGCAGCAGAAAGGATGACACCCCTGAAAAAGCCCTTTCTGCACTGCTGGGTTTGTAGCAGTGAGCAATACGAGCTGTTCTGTTAACTGGTGTAAATGGCTTTCAGTAGAGCCGTGCTGACTTCCACCTGTCGTGGATCTGGCCCTCTGTCTCCAGCGGTGTTCTGCAAAGAAAACACGTGCTCCTCTTCTGAAGCATAAGAGGAATTTTGCTGAGGCAGAAGTGGTTCATAATGCTGGGTGTTAAGAGTGCATTGCTCTGTGTTTGCGGGAGCGTATATTAATTATGACTTCAAATTTCTATAGCTGTATTGTTCATGAGCTCAGTTTCGAATGAGCTCCTAAACCCACGCTCTGGCATGACAGAGCTGTGCAGAGTAGCAACAGGAATCTTCCCTGGGGCTTGGGGGTCACACAAGACAGCCAGGGCAGGCAGGGGGGGCAGCCCCATGCCAGCAGGACCCGCCTGCTCCTGGACTTCCCAGGCCTTTGGCCACAGATGCCCTGGGCGATGGGAGGAGAGGTGTCTGGGGAGCAGCGTCTGGACAAGGGGCATGTCCAAGGGACTGGTGCTGGGCTTCTCATGCCACGGCAGGAGCGCGGTGTAAAGGCACAGCTACATTAACAGACAAATGGAGGGTTGTTCTGGCAGCCCCTGACCACACGGCATGCAGCTGGGTAATGTCCTCGATGTGTAAAAGCGGTAATTTGGGTACCTTGGAGGAAAATTGCCATCCGCTTGTCCTCAAATCACGGCTGTCAGTGCATCAGTATGTGTACTGACAACTGTTCTTCATTGTGAAGTTAACGCTGACTTGCCCCCATGCTCATCCAAGACCCTTGGAAAAGGTTAATATTCACATCAAGAGCTCCTTTTCTTACTGTCAGCTGAGGTCCAACAAGGGCCTCGACTGAACTTAGTGGCTTGCTTGGAGGATGAAAAGGAATCTCCTAAACAGTCGGTTCTGAGCTGAGCAATGTTCTGTTCTTAATGAATGTAGCTTTTTAGGAAGAAAATCTAGACCAAGTTTGATTTGGATAACAGCTGACCTTGGAGTGTGGAATTTCTTGAAGGTCAAGTCATTTGTTTGCAAAGATGTTTTTGATTAGTCATTTTGCTTTGACATTGTTATAAAGTTCTGTTTCACAAGTTGGTAAATTCCTATTTTTACTTATGGTGGCATTTAAATTCCTACTTAACTGACACTAAACAAATTTGATTTCCAAATTCTTTAGCTCAACTCCGTAAAAGACGCATGGTTTACCTGTTAGGGATGTCTCAACTAATAGGTCTCAGCAACCACCCTGACCCTCAAGTCAAGGAGTGTGGATCAAACGGGGAGGAGAAAACCCAGAGAACACAGGGCTACAATTCATAATAAGTGACGAAAGAAGTTTTAAGTCCCAGTGCAGCGCATGTAATGAGCAAGTGATCTGAAAAGCGTTGCAGCCGAATTGCTGAGAGTCATGTTTTTCCCACAGAACTCATTAAATCTTTTTATGTAACATTGCTGCAGCCACACTTCCCAAATGCTTTCCTCATTGTGTGTTTCAGTTGGTGTTTCCATGTATTTTAATTCCTTTGTCCTTTCAATTTAAAGAAGTCATGGTTCAGCAACCTAAATAGCTTAATAAGGAGCACAAGAAATACCTTCTAAAGACGACAAGCTCTGGTGTTTCGTGTTTCAGCACTGCAAATTCCTCCTGGAAAGGAAAAATGCTGTTTGTTCCTAGCTTTGAGAACCTAGGCAATGAGAAGCGCTGTCAAAATGAAAACGTTCACACAATTCCCCGGCAATAAAAGCTGCCACAGTGTGTTGGAAAGCTTTGGATTATTACCTGGGAAACCTATGGCCGTAGTTGTTGAGGGGAGGGATTTTGAAAGCAGCAGCTACACCAACGTATTAATGCAAAATGCCCCTGTAAAGACTGGGGGTGGAGCAGACACAGCTCCGCTCGCTGCCTTTGAAAGCCTCGGGTGTTGCTTTTGTGCTATTGACGGAGGTTGAGGCTAGTACAGTTTCTTAATCACCTTCTGGCAAACGCTGCTAAGGCTCATTAATGCAAATTAACAGATGATCTATTTTTCCAGAGCCTGTCCCATCACATGAACTGCCGTTATACAGTAACTTTTAAAAAAAATCAATTTTGTAGTGCTTACTACAAATTGATTTATGGCTTTTCTGCTTGGAGCTGATGAGGCCTGGTGAGCCCTGAGCAGCCGAGTTGTGCTCTTCTTGCTCCCACGTGCGCCGCTGAGGGCAAAGGCTGAAATCGGGAGTGCAGTAGTAACACTGGCCTTTAAAAAATAAATAGTCAGTCTTGTGATGTCTTTCTGCGGAAAGCCTCATGTGCAGAAGGGAGTTGGGTATTTGCAGTGACCAGTTCCGAGTGCGTGGCAGTGCCGAAGGGCTCCGCTGAGCCTGAGAGTGCATCTCGGGGGAGCTGGTGGGCTTCAGGTGCGGAGCGTACATCGCTCTGCAGCGGGTGAGGAAGGTGTCAGGAGAAACTTTGAGCTGCTTTGCTTGTTGGGGCGGACGTGGGGAGATCCTGGAGTGCTGTCACGGTGTGAGAAGGCACGGGGCAGGCAGCGTGAGCACTGGCTGCAGGGCACTGAGAGCTGTTGGCCTGAGCGGGCTCTGCTTGGGCTGTAGCTGGGGCTGAGCTGGGTGATAGGCTTTAAGAGCAGAAATCTTTGCTGAATTTATTCAATATGTTGAGGTTTTCCTTGATTTTTCTCCCTTTGGAGGCTTAGCAGCGGAAGACTGAAGCTGATGTGAGAGCAGAGGGGCCGAGCAGCTGCTACATGTGGGAGGCCTGAGCAGAGAGAGGGCTCCTCCGAGTCCCTGGCCCTGACTCAGAAATCATAATCGCTTTGTGGTGGCGTGGTCTCCTGGGCCCTGGCCAAGTAATTAAGTTTCCAACTTGAAATGAAATGTCTTTCTTGAAATGGGAATTTAAATGAATTAGCTGCATTTATCAGCAGGTGCTGAAGGGGCTATTTTAATTTAAAAGGTAGGTATAATCCTGGCTTGGCAGATACAGCTTAATTACAGTCAGTTTTAGCAATAAACAAAAACACAAGGGGAAGAGCAGAGCCTGGCCTTGGTAGCCAGGGATTTAAATTTTTACAAGTATTGAAATTGCTTTCTAATTAATTTACTGACCTAATGTGTGCCTGTGGAAGTTAGTTAGCTTGATCCCTTAGCTGAATTATGTCATTTAACATTTAAATTTGAGGCAGGTAATGAGCGTTGTGCTTGTGGGGATGCACGGAGCGCTCTGCTCCTGTCCTGGAGGGCATGCGGTGCGATGCCAGGAGCAGCTGAGCTGTGTCATGCCGAGCGGCTTGGACTGCGGTAGATGCTTTAAAACACACTGTGTGCATGTGCTGTAAGTGTGCTGCGTCCCTAAGTGAAAGGGATGAAGTTTATATCTGTAGTGAAAAACAGGCAGCACATAAAACCATTTCAGTTTTTACAACTAATGTCAAATTTGAGGAAAATACGACTTCCTGAAGTACCGAAGAAAAGGGGAAACTTTTAGCTGATCACCAAGTTGTAAGCTGATAAGCCTGCTAATTGTCTCCAATATTTATTTAGCACTCAAAAATGGTGTCATATTCTGAAAAACACATTAGCTCTCTCGCTCATCCCATTAGTGTAGTTCATCGTGCACTGGAGTTTGCCAGAGTTAGAACACAGCTTAGAGTGTGGACTGTGATCTGAAGACAGATGTGTATCTCAGGCCTGATTATAAGCTGTAGTTGGCAAAACAGGGAGTGATTTAATGAAGTTTTGATACAGCTCATCAGATACTGAAATGGGAAGATGCAATATTAATTTAGAAACACATTATCATTTCAATTGTAGTCATTCTGAAGAGTATTAATAACAGGGGAGCTTGTGGCAGTTTGGAAAGATGATGTATTATTCTAAAGGCAAAAATATTCTTCAGAATTGTTTCATTTGACACCTAAACAGCTAGCATGTTCCCATTATCACCATGTAATCAATTTTTTTGCCGTGTCTTCTATGCTTATGAAACATAATCACTTTAGGCATTTCATGTGTTGTACTGCAGGCTTCTGAAGTGGGTAGGCAGGGCAAGCTTAAAACACTAGGTTGACAACTTATCTTTTAATCCTAAAATTCCTCTGTGGAATTAGCTGACTTCAAATTCCATTTGACAGCAGGACCTCCTTTTGTTCTCACAACCGAAAAGATGCATGTCATATACAACTTGCTGCATCTGCGTCAGATCGTGACATTTAAAACAGACAGTACTGACCACCATGACTGCGAAAGCTTTAATCCTTTTTACATGAAAGGTAGTGCGCCTTGGGAGAAATGAGTTGCATCCTGCTCTGCTTAAAGAGTGGGGTAATCCTCAGCTGGCGTCGGAGTAGGGTCTCTTACTGCTGATGATGGAGGATACAAAAAGCAGATATCCTGACTTTTCCTGACCCCATGTGAAATTTAATAGAAAACTTGGCATTGGGTTCATGAACTGAGCAAACGTGAGTCGATTGTTTGGAGGTGGCGTGAAGTCGGGCCCTTTCTCCGTGACACTTGCTGGGGTTGTGGCCCCAGAGCACACAGCCTGCGTTCCTCCTGCTGTGCAAGCAGAAGCTTGGCCTCGGCAGAGCGCAGGTGGTAGCTGGCAGGAGGGGATGCTCAGGAATGCGGGAGTGTTGCTGCTGCTGTCTGCCCCTGTAGGATTTCAGCTTTCTGGTATGAGAAGAAAATGAAATTACCTGAGAGTAAAATACATGCCCGTGACCATGCATTGTATGGGTGAAGTCTGGGAACAAATGTTCAAAAGAGGTCCCCAGTCTCATGAGCAGAAGTCCTTTAACTGTGCATCTGGATTTTCAAATGCTCCAGTGATGTGGCTGTGACCAAGTCCACTCGTGGTATCTGCTTCTTCCTCCTCTCCTACCCATCCACGTGCAGCAGCTCCTGAGCCTGTGAAAGACCTGGGGAGTCCGTGTGCTCTGGGGCTGTATGCAAGGCATGTCTGCAGCCTGTTAGTGCTTGGCTCAAATCAGCAGGCTCCCTCTGAAAGCACTGCTTGTGACTTGAGCAAGCTCCAGTCTGAGTAAGTACTTAATTAACGCAGTCTCCTGGCAATGGAGCACAAGCAAATTTCCCATCTAAAAGCAGAATCAAGGCAATATTTTGTGTCTATTCTTAGTCACATCCATTTAATCTGTAGATATTAAAATCCTCGAATGGGCTGACTGCAGGGCAGCTCCTTCCTAATGCTTTGAAGTGAATTCTAGCCCACTGCATCGCCGTGCCACATTGCCAAGTTTTAGGATCCATGTTCCTTGGATGCTGTCCCTCCAGGGGATGCGCTAGAATAGAATTGAGCTCTTCTGTTAAACAAGTGGGAACCCTCTCTTGCAAGCAGGGTTAGTGCTTATGGAAACCGGGGGTCCTTAGTGGCTTTGTGGCTGCCGTGGCTTAGTTTTACCACTGACAACAGCTAGCATTGTGGGTGCTGGTGCTCACGGACTTCTCGGCTCCACCAAAACACAGGTATTTAGGATTCTGTCCCTCTGTCCTCAGGTCTTAGCAATAGTGAAGGATGAAGTCACCCAGGGGTTGGGGTGCTTTGGATTTGAGATAAGAAACGAGTCAAGATGTGAGCATGGCTAGAAGATCTTACAATACCTGTTTTAGGCGTAAACAAGATTCGTTTTGATAGCTTCATGGAAAAGTTCACAGCGGAAACAGAATATTGGTCAATTAAGTGGCTGGGTGCTCAGAGACCTGCCCGCAGACATCCCACCCTTCCCTTCATAGTTTGTTTTCATCATGAGCAAGCATTTTATCATTCTATATATATTTAAACCAAGGATGAGCGCAGACTAATCTGCCACCTTGACTCAAAAGAAGGTGGCAGTTCTCATTTGAGGATGTATTTCTGTAGAGCTGATGTTTGGGAGAATCGCTTCCTCAGTGCATCTTGTGCTTGGCTGCACGTTGGGGCACAGAACCGTGCTTATACCCGAGCTTTTACAGCAGTACCTAGACTATATAAAAAGTTGCAGATTTCCTACTGGGGAATGCATGTAGCTGTCATCTGAGCTGCCCTTTGACCATTACTTCTGTTTAAAATCTTACCTATATTTACCTGCCCAGAGTAGAAGTGCTCGAGTCTGGCTGCTGGAAGGGGCAGTTGTGCAGCGCTGCGCCTCAGGGGGCACGGCTGGCTGCGTACAGCTGGCCCCTAGGCTGCCCTTGGCTCCTGACAGCCTCTTATTTTGGGTAGAAATCTACAAAAATAAATCCTTGTATTAGATTATGTTCGCAATTGAAATCAACAAGGGCCTTAGCTGCCTCTCCAGCGCTCAGTGCTCTTTCCGTGTGATGAGGAAGGATAAATAATGAGGCAATATTTTACTCTTCAGATTCTGCCATTGGCAATGCTTCTGACTGTGTTCTGCGAACTCGTGGTGCTGGTGGCAGGATTCCATGGCAGCCCTCGTAATAAATCACTTGGTTTAACGATGAGGAACATTTCATTGGTCTGATTAGCACCAGGTGAAGTGATTAGCACAGTCGAGGTGGGGAAGGAGTGGGACTGAACTCAGACACAAAACCTTGTATTTGCAAACCAGCCATTTCTTCTTTTTGGGGTGGGGGAACAGCCCCAGCATCGGGTGCCTCTGGCCAGCCCTCTTGGGGGGGAGGGGCACAAAATATTTATCGCAAGTGTTGTATTCCTTAAAGACTTCTTCCTATTTTGCTGCTTGTCTCGGCTTTCAGCTGCACTCTTTGGCTGCTAGGAAGGCTTTGATTCTGCTGACGAACACTTCACACGGATCCATCCCCTGCGGAAGCTCTGAGCAGCCCCAGGCAAGGTGGCTGTGCCACCCACATCGGTGCCAGGCTCAGGTGGCAGTCCCGCTCGCAGAGCTCTGCGGTTGGTTCTGGAGCTTTCTGTTCTGTCCTCACCTTTACAATTCATCCTCTATCTCTGCATTGCATGCATGGTTTTTAAATTGCAGCTTAAGGCTCATTTCTGTATCGTACATACACTCATGTTTAGGATTTTAGTAGTTCTAGTTCATTGTATTATAATTGGATAGCCTTGGGGAAATCACTGTCAGAACTGATAGGCTCCTAGCAGTTTTTGTATCAATTGGTGAATTACATGTGCATTTCTCAGATGCTCAGATATTTATACATTCCTCCCGTGCTACCCTTTCTTCAGAGAACCACTGAAACTAGCATCACAGGCAGTGGAGGGGGACAGCTTTCCTTTAAACAGGGGAGGTGTGCAGCCTTCAGAGCTGCTGAAAACAACAAATAGAACAACTTGAAAGCGATGGAAATATCTCGAGCAGTACTTATCTCCGGTGGCGTGGGGTAAGAACGTTCTCAGAGCCTCCCAAACCTGGCCTGGTTGCGTGATGTTTGTGCGAGTGCTGCCTGTCAGCAGACACCCCAAGGGACCTGCAGCCGGTGCTTTGTCTCAGCGGAGTGTAGGGGCATCCCAGCTGGGCCCATGGCCTGAGGAGACCATCCCTTGGGACTGCTGATGCCTGGCGAGGGGCTTTTCCTCCCTGGGTGTAAAGTGAGGAAGCTTTTCCCGGCGGTGGGGGGCTCTGCACCAGGCCTGTACCCCACCCTGGAGCTCCTGAGTGCTCTCCTAAAGGGCTGCTGGTCAGGTGCTGACACTCCTTTAGACCTGGCTGCTAGCTGAGTCTGGTGTTTTGAGACCTCAGGGTGTTTTAGAAATATTTATGGGATGTAGTGTATAGGAGCTTTCATCTGCTCAGAGCTTGCTCTGAGCACACTAACACATAGGGGACCTCTTTTTTCATTTTTTCAATAACACTTCACACTTGCAAACCTCCCCATCTGTTCCAAAAGGAGTCTGGCAAATGATTTTGTTACATTTCACCATGTTTCAGAATGAGCATGCACATTTCTACCCTTGGAAATCACTCAAATAAAATACAATTGAAGACCAGATTAAAGATTTTATAGTCTGATAAACTTCCAGGTCTGCGGTCAGTTCTGCCAGAAGCAAAAATGTTTCACTTCTCTGGTTATTATCTGCCTGAATAGAGAAGGTCTGATGAAAGCCCTGCTGCTCCCCTCATCCAGCTCCAGTTCCTCTGGGTTTCATCCTGGCGCTTTTGCTTTGCAGCAGCAGCCGGGGGCTGGGACCGGCCCCCTGTGCGGTGGGATGCCGTCCCAGGAGCTGGCAGGCGGCAGCTGGGGAGCAGAGCTCTGGTGTCTTTGTCATCGTTTGGCAGAGGGGGCCCTCAGACACGGTGGGGTGATTCACCCAGAACAAGGCAGGAAACTTGTTTTCCTGCCGTGTCGGATCCATCTCAAGAATCCCGAGGCAGCGTGTGCTCTCCAGCAGAATTCAGTGAATCCTTTCCTTAAATTATACAGAATCCAGTGACAGAAGGGATGCAGAAAGTGCCTCTGTCCCTTTTAGCTGATGATTGCTCTGTTCCCTTTTGTTTACTCACTGTACTTGCCTTTTTGAGGATAAGACCAGCCATTAATTTCCTAATTTGCGGGCCCAGCAGACTCGGCTTTCAAAGGTTATTGCTCACACAGCCTGGTCTCCCAATCCTCTGGGACACGCTCTGTGAAATGGTAGAAATGGTGCATGATGAGGGAATGCCCTTTGGAAAAGGTTAAGCCTGCCGCTAGTTTATCTCAGCCCTGCGAGCAGGGGAAGAGGGCCTGTGGGAAATCAGAGGGAAGCAGGCGTGCTCGCGCTGATTAGCCCTGGCCTGCCTTCTCCAGCGGGGTGGGAGAAGTGCGCGCAGAATTGGGATGAGCCCTGTCTGCAGACAGGCTGCCTGTCCCGGCACTGGGAGCCACCGGCTCCTTCTAGCTCGTTAGTCTCGCAGTGACTGTGCAAAATCCCCGTCTGCAGTGTCGTGGCAGAACCATCGCCCGCCCTCCTAGAACAAACCAGGTCTGCATTTATTTTCGTTCTGGCCTATTAGTGAATTATGACCCAAATGCCTTTTACATTGCCGCTGTCTGCACTCGGTTTCATGGGTTTTCTGCAATATGCGTAACTCTGCAGTTGGATTTTATGCTTGATTTGGTTATTGAAGGGAAAACAGGACAGCCGTAGCCTGGACAACTGGGAGGAATGAGAACAAGCTGATTTTTAACTATTAGCTTCCACCACACCGCTGTAAACAAACTCCTGCGTCTGCCTAGCTGGGAGATGCTCATGTGTGCTAATTGGGGTTTGTTAGCCCTTTTGTTTGTGCAGTCTCCTTCAAGTGGAGACTGGGAGGCAGCCTCCTGGGACTGCTCGCTTCTTTGATTCCATCTGCAAGTCAGCAAGATGTTGCAGATGCTCCACATGTTTTCTGGCTCGTTCTTCCTTACAGTGCAAGGGAACTTGGTTTAACAAATAATTAATGCTACCAGCTGTAGTGCAGTGGGAGTAGCAGTGGTGAAACTGGGCCCTGCAGAAGGGGCAGCACGAAACCCATCCTCCCCCTGCGCTGCTCAGCACGGAGCTTCACTTTGAAGGGCAGAATTCACAACTTGCTGTTTGGTATTAAGGTGAAGGTTTGTTTTGCTGATTGTTTTCAACACTGATACTTGAGACTTTCTTAATATTTTTCATCAAACCAAGTACTTCAAATATGCCAGAATTGCGAAACAGCTCAAAAACCCCTCTGTAAGTGCTTTTGGATTACATATTTGTTCCTGTTTCCGTGCAGTGAAATCACACTGTCTTGTTTCTAACCAATAGACGTGAGATTCCCTCGCTATCAGCTGATTCAAGGAGATGGGGAAATCTGAACGGGAAGTTCAAGAATTTACGGCCTCATAAACAGAAGACAGGCTTGGTTCTGTCACTTGTATTCCCTGCCTCTGGGTGAGCTGCTTCTGCGGTAGGAAACCCTGCAGGTTCCTTGTCTACAGCTTGTGTTGGAAGGGAGCATTCATGCAGTTTTTTCAGCTCCATTAAGTAGCACAGCTGCCCAAGCAGCTAAATGGATGAGGCTAATGAACATGTGCACGAGTTGATGGTTCAGGATCTAAATTGCCTGGGAGCAAGCAAAACAGAATTAGGCAAGTAAAGAACCTGATTGTTTTTCAAGTGATAAAAGATTGGCGTGAATTACAGGAGGCATTAGAAATTTGGAAGATATGTAGATTTAAATGGATATATTTGTTTCAATTAAATAAAGAGGAGGGAACAAAATGCCTGTTCAGAAGTACCATATCCCAAGGCTTCCATCTGGTTTACTCGGATCTCTGGGCTAAGAATTAATGTCTGTGTATTTGGGGTTTAAGAAAGGCTTCTTGTTGCGGGGGAGCCCACCCAAAACAGGCTGGGAATGGGGCAGCTAACAGGGAGCCAGTCGCTGCTCTGTAGATGTGGGCTCACGAGATCCAGCAGCACAGGCAGCAGTGGGTCTAGGAGGAGGAGAAGGACGTCAAACCCGAGTGATATGGAGAACCCACCCTGCTGATGCAGTTGTGTTCAGTGCATCCCAGCCTTCCCATCTCCTGTTTATGAAGTTCTTGGATTTTAAAACAAAATTTTAACTGAAGGTTGCATCACGTTAATCTCCAAAGCCAGGGTTGCTTTTTTCAATTGCAAGTGTTCTTCCTCCAGCTTTTGGAAAATATTTTTGTGAATGTTTTGGAAAGCATCTCAAAACAAATTTTGATTAAAGCTCTAAGGACTGAAAAGTGAAAAATGTGCTGTTGCAGCCAGTCTCCCCAAAGTAATACCTTTTTATGAAAAACATGAATGTGTTCATTTACACCCATTGCCCTCTGGGTGCGGACCTGTCCTTGGGGAAGGATGGTGCTGCTGGTTTTGACAGACAGACAGCACTCTAATCTCAAACTTCCCGTACTTACGATGCCCCATCTTAAAGTTCCTAATGTTTCCTGTCAGCAGCAGTCCCATGGCGATTGCCTCGTGGAATGTAAATGCGGCGTTTTTAGAGCCCCAGAGCCCTTTAGAAAAGTACACTGTCAGGTTCCTACAGCTGCTGCTTCGGTAGCCTTCCTTCCCATTCAGGTCTCAAGATTACGGTGGCAGTGATTGAACAGGAGATTCATGGAGGGAAATTAAGCCTCCAGAAGATACAATAATTTAAATAATTGGCATTTTTTGTGTGTGAGAACATGAGAAATACAGTGTTCATTCACCATGAATTCCTCCAGGACCAGGGTAACAGAAGCAGATGAATTCTTATGAAACAAAGATTCTATTTTCATGCAAATATCTCTCAGTAATAAAATACCAAGGGAATAAAAATGACAGGAAAATGTATGATGTACAAGCAGAATTGTTTCTGAAGCAGTGTATTTTCCATGAAGCCTCAATAGCTTTTATTCTGTAGGCCATGTTAGCAACAAAGCACGAAGCAAGTTGAGGCTTCGCGTGAGCAGCGTGATGGAGAAAGCCACCGGTTCTGTCGGTCACACACCACCTCAGTGTAACTTCTCTGAGGAGCCGTCTTCTCCAGCCCCGAGTAGAGGCGAGGGGAAACCTCCTTCGGTGAGCGAGTGGGGTGTGGTGGGAGGGGAGGGCAGCTCTCAGCGTGGGAAGGAGGCCAAAAGCCCTGATCCAGGTCCGAGTCCAAGGTGTCTGAGCTTTGCTTACGAATGCTTCGGTGCAGCAGTACAGCTGTGGGCGCAGACTTCACTTCCGACAGCTCTACCCTGCTATTTAGGGTCCGTAAGACGAAATCAGCTTCTGTGTGTAGTACATATTTAGCACTGGCTTGGACCATCCTTTGTCAGCAGTAATTAATGAGTCAGAAAGACTACAACTGCCACCTCACTGTCACGATGCCAGCATGATTAAGGCCAAGACACAACCCTCTCCTGCATTTTTTTTCCCTATTTTGCACATTAATGGTAAAGTGCACCAGCAAATGGAGTCCATGTTCAGCAACCTTCCTCCTCTTTTTTTGGGGAAAGAGGGGAGACGGGCACACCCTATGTTTCGATTATCTGGAGAAAGCCGCACGCTTCTCTGTAGGCAGCTGGTAAATGACGGGATGTGAAGCATTCCCTGCTGCCTGAGCTAATGATTGCTTTCCAAATGGCAGCTGTATTCGGGGGGGGCCGCAGGAGCCAGGGCGCCGCGGGAGAAGGGGAATAATCACGGTAAACTCGATCTCACGAAACTCTGTGAGCATGCATCATTTTTATTGTAGGAAAGATTAATAGATCCTGTGGCGGCTTTTGTTTTGTTTCAGTGGAAGGAAGTGTTTAAGTCACTGGTTTATTTCAAACCGTTTGAGTAATCTGGGGCTAATAAACCTTGCTGGAGTTGCAGGAGGCTTCAAAGGCTGCTCGTCTGGCTATCGGGTGCGTTAAGGATTTCTGGAGCCTGAAACACGGCTGCGTCGCGTGGGCTGTGAATTGAGCAAGGACTGCCACTTTTGGGCTTCTTTTCCTCTGTTCGTTGCCTCACACTGAAACCCTTTGATTACAGTTCCTATGGCACTTCTATAACAGACGGGCAATAATTGTGCTCACCTCTTTGCCTTTTTGATCAGGAACGAGCCTACCTTAAACTGGGCCAGTTCACAGTCATCTCCAACGCCTATGTTTTATGTTTTTGCTGCTATCTTGTGCTCCAAGTCAGACTTTCAATTGGAAAGATTTCAAATCCTTTTCTAATAGAAATGCACCCTAAATGGACAGGTTTTTGCACAGTGTTTTATTTTTGGAAGAAAGGGTTTGTAGGTATTCTTTGGTGTCGATTTTCCTGGTTAGCCTTCTTGAGCAAAGAAACTCTTCGTACAAGTTTTATAAGAGTTTGTCCTAACTTGTGCGAAGTGGAAATTTTTTTTCTAAATTTGAAGTTCTTCTATTTAAGATTTTAAAGGTTTATGTCAAAGCAAAAATCTTTTGTTCCGAATTGCTTTGAGGTCAAGGTGTGAGAAACTTACTTGAACTGGTGACCAGCTGGAGGCATGTGGGGTTAGGGTACGAGCCTGCAGTGTTAGGTATCGAAGTCTGAACTAGTTCCTCCAAATTTTATAGACAAAAGGAAGAAACAGGATGGATCCAGAGGACAGTGTTTAGCCTGTTAATGTGCTAAGGTAGGTATCTGGAACAGGTCAGATGGACCCATGGTCGGAGGTCAGTTCTCCTCCAGCATCTGTAAAGTGAGCGCTGTGACCAAGTCAGCATGAGGTGCCTCCAAGTTAGATGTGCCTTGCAGAGAGCGAGCCCTGCCATAAAGTTGTTCGTTTCTGTTAGCAATATTGCACTGAGTTGGTTCCCTTTGTGGGCAGTGTAGAAACTCAGTTTGAGAAGTGTCATGCCAAAAATGCGATGGTGAGTTTCAAAAGTTCTGAGACAGCATCAAGAAACAAGTTTGTTCAGATTTCCCCGGGACACCCACCTCTGGAATGGGACCAACACACGGGAGACTTCAACCCAAAAGGAAAACTTCTCAGAAAGCTGGGTATACGAAATAGGAATTTACAGGGGGATCCACATGGAGCCCCTAATTCAAGCTTGGCCTGACATGAAGCGGTGTAAGCGCACTTCTATACAGTTCTGAGGCTTGTGATAAGAAAAATCCCCTGAAATTACCTCTCTCAAAATTGCCAAGCCATTCTGTTCCATTAAGGTATTGTTGAATCTAAATACTGCATAGAGTGTGCTGTGTCAGAGGAAGACACAGCCTGTTGTGCCCTGACCACAGCGTAGTCTGGGTCACGAAGTGAAGTGCAGAATCTTGGGGGAACTGGGCAGGCGTAGTGCTGGGTTTGAAAAACAGCAAAGTCAAACGGGTAAACTACTCGTGAGCTTTTAAACTTCTGCCTTGCTTATGCTGACGCATTATTTCTTCTATTTTCAGCTAGTTTTGATCAGATTATTCTTTTTCTGAACGAAGTTGTCTTTTCAAAGCTAACCAGCTGGGATGCTCAGCGCTCCTCACCCAGTGCCATGAGTCTGTTGTTCAGTGAGCAGCAGAAGCTGGGTTCTGTTGGGGGCAGCTCAGCCGGTTGTTTTGAAGGGACGTGTGGAAGTACATGCTCCCTGTGTTAATAACGTTTTGTAGCTCTTGTGAACGAAATTTTCTTGGGAGGAATGCTATCTGATAACAGAGGGTTTCTAATTCCAACTCTGTTCAGTTTTGCTCTGGCTTTTCTTATCAAACTTGCCCAGACCACCAGCGCAGTGTTCCACCAAGCTTTCCCCTTTTCTCATCCCACTGGCACGTCAGACAGCATGGGAGCTGCCTGGTACCCTTTTGTTCATAACCCTCTTGTGGGCTGGGGGCAATAGATGGGATTTGGGACCTTGGGACAACACATGATAGCTTAACCCTCTGCAAGTCTTTAGCCTTGGCAAATGGCAAAATCCTGTCATTGCTTTGTGGTCACGTCTGAGGCTTCGTGTTCCTTTGCTGGGGCCGGATCTGGCCCAGGTGTCTCACCACCTCGCTCCCGCACGCTGCAGGTCCAGTCTCTCCTTTCATTCCCTTTGACTATTCCAGGCCTGTCACGTGCGCTGCTGGATGTAATTTCAGGCTGTTGCAACATTAATCAGGGTTTTCCTTGCTGTACCTTGGGCCTTAACAGCATGGTTTTAAACATCAGATGAAACTAAATTAATCAATATATAAATTACCAAAAAATCACTTAGCCTCAGAGGCTGAAGCAGAGATGAGAGAAAGAAACCCAAATGCCAAAACTAAAATCTCAATTAAATTTTGCAAATAATGGATAATTACAGGGTGCTTCTTCTTTTTTATGTTCATATTAAGTTGTAAGGAATTATTAGATATTTAACTGACATTTATCCAGATAGCCCACAGCAAGTTAGGTAGCAGTTACATGCTGTAATAAATGTCACCATTTAAAAATTAATTGCTATGCTATCTAACTTGCTGTGGGCTGTCTCATTAAATATTAATGCCGTGCCTAAAAATATGTTATGAGTTGAAAAGGATTATTTGGATTTGGGATGGCAGAGTTACAAAGCACCTGCTGCCTGGAGGGGGAAGGATGCTCGAGCATCACCAGTTCGCAGGGAGCGCTTCCTCACGAGGCAGCTCCACCAACACGTGCTGCCTCCAGCCCGAGCGGGATTCCTGGAGCCCACGTGGGTGCGGAGGGCTGAGCCCTCCTGCTGAGGCCGTGGGGTGCCCTCTGGATGTAAATCTTCCAGGGCTGGGAAGAGAAATGTTGCACGTCTCATGTTGTGCCCCCCTGTTCTCCAGGATGGGGCCCTTCCTTGCACTCAGGCTGGGGGAAAGCGGTTTGAGCACGGCCCTGCTGTTCCCTTGCATGCAGAGGTAGTACATGGTGGAGGAGGATGAAGGTGAACTAGGGAACAGGAGGGTCCTGTCCACCAGGGCTACCTATATTTATTATTTTGAGCAAAATGTGCGCTAAGTGCTTTGCAGAGAAAACAGACCTAAGCATTCTAGGTGTTTAAAAAACAGTGCTAGCAGCAGGAGAAGCCTTTTGCAGCTCAATGATACAAACTGAAGGGATATTTTGTTCCGACTCTGTCTCCCCCTATGAATAATGCATGCTGGTCTCCCAGAAACACAAGGTAATCAGAAATATACTGTGTCCATGACAAACGCAGTGCACATTACTGTAATAGAGCTTAAGGACCATTCGCATTGACTCTTACTATTTAAAGCCAAGAAATGTGCGATGTGTTTTCCCAGCCAGCCACCACTTTAATGCTTTGCTATTCCCCATCCGCTAATGAAGTGTTCAGCGAGCGAGAGCTTCTGCACCGAGAGGAAAGGATGCCCGGGCCAGCCGGTGCTGTGGCTGGTGTGTCAGAGGGCGTACAGCTCCTTGCGGGGCTTCCCTGCTGAGCTCTTCTCCAGCAGATCTCTGGCAGAACTCATGACCTGTGCAGCCAAGGGGGCTCTGCTCAGGCAGGTAACAGCAGGGTCTCGCCCCGAAATAGGGCCTGTGCACGTCCCAGCGGCTGCTGCAGGTGAGCTGGTGGCTTGCATCTGGTCTTGTGCTCCTCCCTCTTGCTTGCAGCCCCTGAGATGAAGCATGTCCTGCTGTGTGTTTTCAGTCAGCTGAAGTTTGGGAGTCAGACCTGTGGGTTTTTCAGAGGTGCTACCTCAGATAGAAATCATGGAAATACTTGTATATATCCTCTGCCTGCGCTGTGCATGAGAGGGACCCTGCACAACTTCTGTTCTTTCCAGCCTCTGTTCCCAGTGTGCTCTGTAACACCCTTACGAAGCAGAGTATCTGCTGTAGACAAAGCCTGCTGTGACACTTGTCCAGCAGGTCGACTTCTCGATTCAACAGAAAACTACAGAGAATGGCGTTTAAGATGCTTTGGAGGAATTTCCCCTTCCTTTCCCCTAAGCAGGACAAGAAATGCAATTTCATTCATCATGTACTCAGTTCAAAGCACCATTTTCTGCTGAAGGATTGAGCAAATATAATTTAAGGTTCCACTGTGCATGTGACAGATTTAATTAGTGTACATGGGAGCTCAAAGTTGTTCAGAAAGTATTTGTTTGCATAAAAATAGGCCATGTCTGCAATTTAAACTGGAATAAAGTACTGCAGTTATGAAGAATTTAATGAGTTGTTGCGTAATGTTCTTTATAAACACCATCCTAGATGGGAAATTCTATTAGGAAATAAAAACTAGGTTAGTAAATGCAACGAAATCCACCCTTCCGTACCCTCTTGCTTACAGCAACCATAATTCGTTCTTAAAGCCAAATGGGAGCGGCGTGTCTGCGGTGCTTGTCAGAGGAGCAGGAGTGAACAAATCTTGCTGAAGGGTCAGGTTGGAGTGAAACGTGATGACACAGTGCACATTTAGGAGGAGACGAGGAAACAGCTTACAAGGCAACGATCCAGCTGCAGGCTGCAAGGGGAAGCTGGGTGGCTCTCAAGCAAGTCGCAGCTCGCAGGGATATTGGGCACACCTCTCTCGAGTGCGGTGCCATCAGGTGTCCATGAGGCCCGTGTGGCTCAGCAGGCGGGCGGTTTCTCTCCCCTCTGGCCTGGGGTTTCTGCTCCCTCGCAGGCTGAGTGCTTGGTGTAGCGGGACATGGGCGATGAGCACCCAGGTGGCATCCTCCAAGGGCACCCGAGCCCTCCGCTGCTGGGAGCTGGGCATCCACGCGTCCAGTCTAAAGCAGCAAAACAAAAGGTGGGAGGAGAAGGGAAGGATTTCTTCCTTTCCTGTTTCATGCTGCACAGCGATGTGCTCAGGATAACGAGGGCAGGCCCTGGCAGAGCCAGAGAGCCAGCCTGGCTCCTCCGAGCTGGACTGCAAAGCCCGCTCCTCTGGGAGAGCCCCGTTCCTCCAGGAGGCTCTGCAGTGCCACTACAGAGCTCTTCTGCTGTGACTTACGTCGTAAGAGTGATGGTCCTTACCCTGTTCATTCAGCAACACAACATTTATTAAGGGGGAGCATTGTGTATTGTTCTGCTTTTTTCGTCTGCCCTCCAACAGTCCCTGAGATGGTTAGGACACTGCTTCAGAGCTGGTAAGAGCTGTGGCAGGCAGGGGTGGAAGCAGCATTCAAACAGTGTCTTTAATTACAGAGCCTTGTTTGTAGGCAGGCTGTACGGATGGGGATGTGGCTTTTATTCCTGTAAACTTCTTAAAATAGAATTTCCATTTTACGCTGCTTGTGCGAAGCCCAGTTAGTGCTACATTGCTGCAGTTGTGGTCGTGGGAGTGAACTGTAGTTTCCTACTTGGGAACTTCAGTTGTTACCTCGTACCTCTGGAGGTCACTGTAACAAAGAAAAATACAGATACTGGAGATTGTTTTAAGGCTTTCATTTGGCTGCAGTCAAGATATTTTGTGTTACAGGCCGTGCACGTGTGAAACCGATCAGCTCTTGCGCATGTTTTAATGATTGATTTTTGCATGCAAAGGTCTTAATCCTAGGAGATCTCGATACTTCAGCCCATGCTGCTCCTGAGTACAGCTGTAGCAAGATCTTGTTCCTCTGCTTAACTTCCCACTGCCTTGAATGGCAGAGCAAGTGTCGTGCTCGGAGGGCAGGCACTGTCAGAACTGGTTATGTGTGTAACTCTTGCAGGGCTTTCTGCAAAGGGCATTAAAAGTCCAAGTGCTTTTGAGGATCTGGGCAAATGTCTCTGGTACCTAAATAAAACATGACTGTGAAGGTTTCCTGTGCCCTTTCAGCACCAGTGCTCTGAGACTGGCACTGGAGTGGTGGTGCCAGTGCCACGGCTCCTGGTCTTGTGGTACAAAGGAGCTTGATGAGCGAGCGGAGCAGTTTCTTTTGGAAATGGTGCTCTGGTTCTGGCACTCTAGAGAACAGGTCTTTTTAATACACTATTATTTAAAGTATTTTTTTTCCTTTTTTAGGTGCTTGCCATTTAAGATGAAAAATATCTGAACTGCAATCTCCAGTCATTGCTGTGAAGGCAAAGGGGAAGTCCCGCTCTTTGCATTAAAATGCGCATCACCTGCCCAGTTTGAAGATTTTTTCCACTGGTCAGAAATGCGAGATCTAACCTGGCACTGGACGTCCTGCCCCTACTGGTTTAATGCATGCTAATCTGAGTGAAACACCTATGAGCTCTGATTTTTTCCTGGAGGGTGAGGATGTTGTGAAATAATTACATTTAGTGTTCTTCACACTGAGGCAAGAGAGCTGCAACATTGTTTTTTTAAGAAATGTAGTTGCAATTGGCAGAGTCTTAAGGCAAATTAACTCGAGATAGCAGCTAATCGCGCCTCCAATATGCGGTGTTAGCCACTGGAGTATCGATGGGTCCTTCTTAATAAAGCAAAGAGGTGTTGACAAATTGCAGCGTAATTCAGCAACTGCTAATTGTTTTTTGTAGTATGCAGTAAACCAAAAAGGGGTCTGATTCTCACAGCGTTTAGTTTGTTCAACGCTTCTTTATACTGCAGGGTGGTCTGAAAGAGCTCTCATCAGCCCCAGAGTCAGGGGTGTCCAGTGCCCATCAGACTGTCAACATTGCTTCTGGAAAGTGGCTCAAACCTTCATTTTATTGACAGTGTTCCTCCAGCCTTGACTTCGGCGTTGGCATAATTGCATTTTGAAAGCTCACCCTTTTCCCCTCAGTGGGTTGAAAATCCTAATCCATGAGTGTAATGAAAACACGGTGTTCCATGAACAGCTGAACTAATGAGGCCCGTGTATTGATCCTTGTTTATAGGTGCACGCCTTGTGGTTGGATTCTCCGCTGTCTAATGAGGCATGAGCTCCGATGTGCAGCCTTCTGCCTGGAGCACTCAAAGCGCCCCTCCTTGCTCTGCCCCTGGTCCCCGTGGGTTCGTTGGTGGTTGGTAAAGCAAAGCCCCAAGCAAAAGCTGAAGCCTTTCTTTCCATTACACCCCCTCTGCACAAACACCTTTTAAGAACTCAGTTACAAAGAAGGCTGATCTCTGCACTCTGTCAGGTGTGGCTGAAATAGACTAATGAATTAAGCAGTTCCTGGGGGAGGAAGAAATGAAAAGCCTCCCATATAGACAGCATTAAGTCGTGTTGCCTCATCTCCCTAGCAGAGCCAGCTAGCAGTGTTTACTTGAACCGGAAAAAATAGGATAGAAGGCTTGCGTGTGCCCCCGGGTACAGGTGTGAGGAGCCTATGTCCCTACAGACAGAATTTCCACTAACGCTGCTATGTAAAGCATTTTTTGTTTGAAAGGAACGCTGATGGAGCAATTTTCACTGGTTAGCATTCATTAAGTTTAGTGCTCACCAGCAGAAAGATCGGGATGCCCAGAAGATCTCATCAGCCGTTTCACACCGTTTGTGCCTTTTAATCCAGTGTATGCAATCGCAGCGACAGTCAGAAGGGATTACTCTAGCACTTTCTGTGAGAAATGAGAATTTTTCATTCTGGTGATACACAGCATGACCTTCAACTCTTAATGCCCTAAAATAAAGTTTGTCTGAACTTTCCAATTGATATAACCAGGCTGCAGTATAAAGCAAGAAGATTTCTCATGATCTGAAGCCTGTGCTCTCCCAGTTGTTTATCACCTGGAAAGTACAATGTCTATTCCCTGATATGTCAGGGTATAGACACTATTTTTGTTTGATGGCTCAGCTTGACTTTTCAATGACTAAAATTTACATCATGGGTTTTCAATCATGTAAGTTCTTAGCCAAACTTCAGATGCCTTTGATCTGTGTCCATGGGTTAACTGCTTTGAGGAGTCTCAAAATGTTGGTATTGTTAAACAGACGACATATTTTTCTTTTGATTAGACACTGAGGCTAGCACAACTGTCTGCTTTTCAGAATTATCTGAGCAGCTTTCTCAAGTGCTGGAAGTTTACCCTTGAATATGACAGGTATAAAACATGTTTTCTGTGTCTGTGTATCTTTCAGTCAAGTGATCGATCTACTGCATTAGTGCACGCTTCAGCTTTGTCACCCTGACACTTGTAGGCTGAGCTATATACTCTGCAAAGGGAGACGACTGAGTATGAGATTACCAAGGACACTCCTAGGGTGCAGTAATCACCTATAGAAACCTTTACATCATTTGCAAATATATGAATTTGCTTTCTTTAATACGCACAAAGTACCCATAACAGAAATTGCTTTCAAGGACGAGCACAGATCACAGAGGAAATACTCCTGCAGCGTGCAACCTGAGTCATGTCACTTAGCATCTTCTTGTCAATTTATATTAGTTTTTCAGAGGTGTTATCAGCCAGCTGGTTAAAAACCTCGGCAAGTAGACACAGACACAGACACAGATTTCTAGGTTGGAAGAGACCTCAAGATCATTGAGTCCAACCTCCGACCTAACACTAAGTACTCCACTAAACCATATCGCTAAGCTCTACATCTAAACGTCTTTTAAAGACCTCCAGGGATGGCGACTCCACCACCTCCCTGGGCAGCCCGTTCCAATGCTTAATAACCCTTTCGGTAAAGAAGTACTTCCTAACATCCAACCTAAAACTCCCCTGTCGCAACTTTCGCCCATTCCCCCTCGTCCTGTCACCAGGCACGTGGGAGAGCAGACCAACCCCCACCTCTCTACAGCCTCCTTTAAGGTAACTGTAGAGAGCGATAAGGTCGCCCCTGAGCCTAAAGTACTATTTCAACAGATCTATAAGGACACACAGCAAATACACGAGGAATTCTGGTATGAGCTGTGGTTTTGTAATTTTTCCTTAAATTATTAAAAAAAAAATGCCAAAAAGATGACACATTTCAGAATTAGGACAGAGCATAACTTTCATTCATTTTATTCAGGATGGTGATAGAACCTAATGAGGGCAGGCAGGAGAGCAAGGCACGTCTGGCTGATGTCGCACGGTTGTTCTTTCCAGAACATAGGTGATGCTGGGAGGCCCCGTGGCTGCTGCTTCCTTGGGTGTCTTCTGGAAGAGCTGCCGAGGGAGCTGCATGCTCTCAGCACGCAGGCAAAGCGCTCTCCCTTGGCACAAAAGCAGGGTTGCTGGTGACCCTGCAGTGCCGCGTGTGGGTGAGGATTCCTGTCCCAGGCAGCTGAAGCGTGAGGATGCTGAACCCCGTGTGGAGGTGGGCTGCATGTTCAGAGTGCTGGCAGTGAGGTGGCTTTTGTCTGAAGGGGTAATCAGCAAAATGCCACCTGGCTTTGCAAATCGAATGGTTGGTGTGGAATTTCCCACTTGCAGCTGCATGCCTCATGGCGTGTTTTGTCCAGTGCGTTTGGAGCCCACCAGTGCAGAAGTTTCCGCTTTTCTCTCCCATAACCGACCAGTTCTGTCTCATGCTTTGCCATCGTTCATTCCCCCAAATCTGGGAAGCTACTGTTACTCTAGTATCTGGTTAGTAATCTAATTTACTGTGTTTCAAGGTTTTAATCAGCCCTAAGTGTAGAGTAACCTTCCTTAGTGAGAACAATCACGGTGTGGAGTAAACAGCGAGCGTTCAGCGTGGGGAGATGGTCTCGCTGTTTTGCCTTGTAGTCATTGCATGCATGCAAAAAAAAAGGAAGAAAACTCAGAGTTAAACAATACTCTTAGCACCTGCGAAGAAATAGTAAATAGCAATTATTGTAAAAAGGATTTTTTTACTCTGGCATTTGAAAATGATTTATTTGGAAGTGAGCACTTAGAGAAACAAAGCTTACTGTAAGGAAACGGAGGCAGAATTTTACATAAAAGACAGCGCTGCAGTACCTGCACCTCGCTGAGCCAGGTGGAGGCATACACCGTGTTCGTCCCTCACCCCATTGCTGATTCGGTGCCTGCTCTGTGCGACTGCAACATTAATTCAGGATTTGGGCCCTTTCTGCTGAGTGCCGTGGTACCACGGCAGCGGGTGGCATTGACCTCCTGGAAACTCAGCAGCATATGAATCCCCAAATGAAGGGGAAAGAGATATCAAGGAGGTTTGAATGGCAGCTGTCAAGTGTGCAACTGAGACCAATCTCTGTTTAATTTGCCTTGAGAGATGAGAAATTCCTTGGTGACATTTAGTTATGTCTCCAAAGGTGGTAGAGGTTAGGTTTTTTTGGAGACCACTTCTCTGAAGTGCCACAGAATAAGTATTCAATTTTCTTTTCTCTCCAGAGACTCCGGGCATCTTGTTGAAATACCAGGAAGAGAAAAGTAGAGACACGTAAAAGGTCATTAGAAAAATTTAAGAAAGTGGCATTTCACAAGTGTAACGGACTTACGTCAGATGAAATGCTAGCCTTTTTCCTGGCTAATTGTTGCTCGTAAAGATCACCGGGAATGTTTTTAGAGAACATCTGTGAAATGTTGCAACTCTTCTGATTTGGCAGCAGGTTTTAAGGTGCTATTCCTTGAGGAAAACCCAGACCTTAACGTAACTCTCTTATGTCTTAGGATCTCTTGAGTGAATGAATTCTTTGAATTTACAATAGGAATTGCAAACACTAATAGATAATTCCCAACTTAATTGCCAGAAGTGCCGACAGGGAGAAACCTCTGGAGACAGCCTCCTTGGCTGGGAGCCGCGTGGTGTCTGCGTTAGCACAGATGTGGAGGGGCTGCCCCGATGAACGTCTCATTGCCGAGTGCCTTCTGGAACCAGCTGGCTGCGCAGCATCGCAGCTCCGGGTGTTGTGAATGGGCACCCTGACCAAGAGCAAGCCCTAGGTGCTGCTGGTGGTGTGCTGGCGTGGTTGTTTCTGAAAAAAAAATTTTTAAGGAAATTTGGAATTTTTCATTAATATTTTAGCTTAAAAACACACAACAACAACAACAACAACAAACCAACCAGACAGTCAAAGATCTCTGTCAAGGGAGAAATATTCCCATTTGGGATTATTCCCTGGCACTAATATGCTGACTAGCAGAGAGGAAAGCTCGTTACGGGGATTTTCCCCAAGCTCCTCCAGCTCTCCTCATTACCCCTACTTGATGTGGGCAGATCTGGTAGGAAGACAAATTCACCTTCAGTACTTAGGAAGTGCCAGTATCTGAGAGGTAATGAATTAAATTGCCACCGTGAAGCTTGTTTCACCTTTATGATGTGTATGTTTAATTATTAGATGGTTTTTGATAGAAAAGACATGCAAGTGGCTGTGTATTCCTTGCATGTGGTTCAACAAAATGATCTTTATGTATTCATGCCTTACAAACGGCTTTGAATGCACTTCTAACACGGGACTGTATTAGGCATAATAGGATAGGTTTAGTGGAAAGGAGAACGCTTCAATTGGCATCTAAAAAGGCATCAGGTTCTGTATGGGATGACAGTGTGAAAGTGCTTCTTAGAATAACCCACGGAAAATGCAAGAGATGAGTTAAATGTGAACCCAGGAGGAAGGTCTTGAAGATTGTGCTTGCAGCAAAAATCTGATCAGTCGAGAACAGAAAGCGAAACAATGGTAAAGCCTCCCAGCTAAGTAGGTCACCAGTTAACAAGACAGTGACTCATGCAGAGAGGGAGAATTTAATTTTTAAACACCAAGCCCTGGGTTCGCTTGAAATAAAAAGTATATATAAATTTAGCAGCCAGTCAAATATGATAAAAATATTTATATTTCATTCTACTGTTTGAAGTTTTTATTATATTTACTTACACAGTGCTTTAATAACTTAACATTTAAACCTTGGCTATATAGACAAATTCTGCGTTGCTGCTCTTCTTACCTACCCAGCTCAGGGCTCACGTGAACCAATGGAGAATTTAATGGTAGCTGTTCTCACACCCAGTCTTCCACTTCAGATGGTATAGTATGTGAGCACATTTGTCCCTGAGGAAAGATGCTTTGTTTTCTGCTGATGTTGGTCTGTGTCCCTTAGGTGCCATGCGGCGTGCCAAAGCGCTTCCATGGGCTGCACGAACGCCCCAGTGCTGATTTCTGTGCTACGTACAGTTTCAAGTTCTGCACCCTATCTATTTATGCATCCGTATCAGGATGTGGTTATATAAAAAGCATGATATATAAAACAAGCCAAAAAAGTGACTGCCTTATAGATTCAATTAGTATATCCTCTATGTAGCCTAATGGATGTAGAAAGTGTAACTAAGGTGACCTAATTCAGATCAGTGTTTTCCTAACATATATTTGAACAGTCAATATTGTAATACATTGCTGTGTCTCTGAGAACAGAACTGTGTTCGCTCAAATTCCAGTAAAAAACCTTTCTGTGGTTATAATTAGTATTTTGTCTTATTGATTAATGGAGGAAGATTTATAAGGCATATCTTAAAATCTTTCAACAATAAAACACTGTAATAATAGTGTCTTTGAAATATTTTTAATAATGACACAGAACTTATTCTTCCTTCTCAGATGTCAACACTGGATTTATTTTAATGAAAGGGAAATTGATTGTGGACCCATCCAGCCACGCAGTCAGCGCTTCTGGCAGTCCATAGCCTGGGCAGCTCGGCCGTTTGCAGCTAAGGGTTCGACCCTGGCAGTGCTCAATACTATCCACTGCTATAGGATATCTAGACCTACTGTTTTCTTTTACCGGCTTCACAGTTTTGTGTTTAAAACAAAAAACAACCTCATCCAATTTTTATGCCTGCACCTTTTTCCACTGAGCAAGTTCTTTCTGCAGTAGTGCTTTTAATTGTTGTATCTCTTAGTTGGGAGGGGGCCTGGCAGTGCACTGAAGCAGCCCCTCAATCTACAGACCTGGGCAACAAATGGACCAGAAGCAAAAAGGCAGGGAAGGGAAGTCATCGTCCACACAGGTCCAGTGGAAAACTCCCCAGTCCCCGTTTGCCGGGGTGCACTGTTGGAAAATGTAGGTGTGCCAGGTAGAGGATGCTCCTCTGGTCTACGGGCCTATCTTGTTATTTCTTGGGCCCAAGATGAGTTAAATTTGCATCACCCCCTTTAATCTAAAATGTCCGTGCGAAGCTGTGCAGCGGTATAATCAGAATAGCTCTTCTGAGCTGTTGGATTCTAAATGACTAGGTGACTAAAGGTGAAATTCCTACTATTGTGTCTTTAGTCTTCTGCCTTATCCGGACTAAGTCATTCTCCTGAGGCTGTTAGAAGAATCCTTCAGAGAAGAGTACAAACACTAGATGGTGAAAGGAAATGGGCTAGCAGTAAAATGTTTTTATGCCTGGAAAATGTTTGGAAAGAGAAGGCTGAAGCCTCACCGACCTTTGCTGGAGGCTGGCAAAAGACATCTTTGCAGGCACCCTTTGGTGGGGAAGGAATGGAACAGGAACCAGGAGAGCATTTTAAACAAAAGTAATTTTAGTGTAATACTTCAAACAAGCTGCATGCAAGCAGCTTCTCATTTGCACCTTTCCAATCACAACCATCTGTTCTGTGTTAGCCAGTCCTTGGGCAGATGCTCTGTTTAACTTCCTAGTGCATGGCAGTGCCAGACTTTCTCAAATCACAGGTTTCTTTCAGAAGCTCTCTCTTGCCTTTTCTCTGTCACTCCTACACTCCCTGCTAGTGGCTAATAACCTGGCAGGCTAAATTGGAGGAAGGTTTTTGGAGCTGGAGCTGGAGACACTCTTCCTCTGTATGCATGGCACTCGGCTGGGCAGTGAGCTTGTAATCTCCTGGCATCACAGGGCTGCACTGGTCAGTGACAATAATGTCAGAGCTCCGAAACATGGCCTCGGCGAGCTACAGGTGCGGGGTGGCCTTCAGCAGAATCGCTCCTCCATGGAGCTGCACCTCAGCTGTGAGCTGTGGGGGTCCTTGGCCATTGCAAAGGTGAAGGCAGGGGCGAGGAGCAAGTGCAGCCGCTTCTGGTAGATGTTTTTGCAGGTGTATGCTCCTAGGCATTGGTCTAAAATAATGAAATGCATATGTATTTTTGGAGACGATGTGAATTTTGGATTAATTAAGAATGCAAGTTTCAAACTCCTTTAGATGTGAGCTCTTATTAATATTTATAAAAAACGATTATATATTAATACATTCATAATACATAAGATATATGTGGTACTATCAGATTTAATAGATTTTTTTTAGAACATCATTATAACTGGGGATTGTTCTCCACTGTCCTTCTTAGAGTTTAAAGAGTAATCTTATGGATTTATTCCCCCAATGTTGATACAAGTTTTTTTTTGGAAAAACCTCCTTTTTAATTACCTTGCCAGTCTATCAATAAAAGGCTGTAGGCAATGTAATTTCAGCTGCAAGTAGTTGTATAAACTGCAATCAGAACACTCAAGGAGCAAAATGGCTGTAGGTGGGGATGTGATTGAATCCAATATACAGCCCTGGTGCAGAAGAATGCAAATGAGAGCGGGGTTTGGGCAGGCGACTCCTCAAAGTCAGAGCTGGGCACAGGAGTGGCGTACAGCTGGTGACTTTCCTGCAGGCCAGATATGACTTTGGCCTTGTTAGCTGGGAGCGAGTTGCTTTTTTCTATTTTAGTCCTTCAGGAAGTGTCTGCTTTAAAAAAGCAGCTACGGCCCGGGTCTTTTTTTATCAGTTTCCATCCCCATTTGTGTCAGTGTTTGGCTAACCTTTGCCAAACGTCTTCCTCTGCAGTGATTAGGATTCCATATTTTTTTTAAATCTCTTTAGCATTCCTCATTTCAGAGTTAATTTGCTTTCAGAACAACCCAATTAGAGGTGAATCACTTTATATATGTGCAATTCCGCACTAATTGCTTTATTCGATCATTTTATATTTATAAGGTAAATGCCTTATTTTCCTTAAAAGCGAGCTATCATTGCATCCCACCTACCGCATCTCAAGGTCTTTTCCATTTTGCGGTTGAGTATTAGCAATAAAGAGTGTTATTGCAGGGCTGTTCAGAGAATTGTCTAATCTGAGAGGAATCGCACTGAGAAGCCCTTGCTGGCGGAGGCAGGCTGCCTGCAGCGCTGGGTGCCGAGGGACATGGCTGCGCCTCGCCGTCCTGTCCTGTCGGGCATCCTGGCGAGGAAGCTGGGAGCATGCTGCGGCTCCTGCACCCAAGAGGGGATGGCTTCGGTGCTCATGTGTCCCTGGTGCTGTGGGGAGACCTGATACCTTTCCCCTTCTGGCCCAGATCATCGTAATACTAACCTCTAAGTGTGCACCTGGTCCCTCGTCCTGGGCATGGAATTGAGATACCTGTTAAAATATGCACCTCCGTTCTCAAAGCAAAAAAATAGTTAAGGGCAAGCCCACTTTTCTGTGTTGCTGTGTGAATTAGAGATTAATTTTGAATTGGTCCACAGTGGTGTTAAAATAAAAATTGTTTTAAAATGTTTTGCTATTAACATATGTTGGCAAGAACCATGCAGCCAAGCCTGATTTCAGTCAGCCTCACAGCATGGGAGCTCCAGCTCTAAATGTTCCCAGCGTGTTTCTTAGGCTGTGTTAATGTACATCAATTCTCACAGACAAATTAACATTGAACACTTGCAGTAAGAAGGTTTATTAGCTGGGTCAGCTGCAGTAATCTTATTTTAAGTGTGATAGCTCTCAACATTATTTTACCCAAACCTCTCCTCTGACTTCTGGTCCTCTCTTTGGAGGGAGTCGTGCTGACTGTGCCCTCGCACCTTTCTTCCAGATCCATCAAACCAGATGCAGACTGAGCAGGCTTTAAGTCTAGACCAAGGAAGAGATTAAAATCGTCTGCAATCTGAATCTTTGAGTAGTTGAGGTAAAAGCAAAGCACCGAGTAGGTGCAATGCCAGATCATGACTACTGGAAGTAGCTAATGAACCAGTCCCAGCAAAGCAGATGAATATGCTAAGCCATGCTCATGTGGCATTAAAAATGTCTGTTTCCTAATAAAATAAAATGAAAGATAATATTTTGAAACCTGCAGCAAATTTTCATGGGAGAAAAAGAAAGGAAAATGTTCTTTTTTAATCAATTTAATAAGTTTTCCGGTAGTATTTGCAACATTGACACTTAACCTTTTGATTAATTTCTCATTTCAAGGATAGTGTAGCCAAATTAGTAATACAAAAATTGCTGTCTTTGTAACAGTTCAAAGTTGTAGGCAGCACCATCCACTTCCAACAGAATGCCATCTAACAAGCCAGCAGCAAGGCAAAATTGGTACAAATTCAATTCATTGGGGCTGGAAATAAGATTGAGCAATACCATCACCTTAATTCATTATTATTTCACCGTGTGAATTGTAATCTTGTCATTATCCTTTATGCTGCCTTTAAGATAATTCTGTTCTCTAGGGAGTTTCAAATGCTTCTTGCCAGGTAGCAGTGCTAGAAATATATGTTACATATCAGTACACTGAGCTCTGTATTATAATTACAGGGGACATGCAATCTTATTTAAAACCTGGGGAGCACCTGTATAACTAGGAAAGGTGCTGTGCTCATTATGCCGCATGGCAACTACTAATGTTGTTATACAGGTGTGTATTAGATTAAACTGTTTGCTCATTCCATTATGCATTTCCCTGGCAATCATAACTACAGGCACAGAAGGCTCCTGGGATACTAGCAGGCCGTAAGAAAGCATTGAAATGCAGTTCCTTGCCACCAGCTGTGTTTGAAATAAGAAGCTTTTGTGAGTAATTTCCAAACCCACTGGACCAAACACAACTGAACAGTGAGACCCCTGTGCCCGCGGAACAGGGAAAGCTCGAGAAGTGCATTTGAAACTTGTTTTTTCCTGTGGCCTTGATTCAGCAAAGCAGCAGGGATCTAGCGTTAGGGGCTGGGCTGCCATTCCCCGTTGCAGGGACTAAGAGCCGGGTCTGTTCCCCAGGTGTTTGAAAGACAGGGACCTGCAGGCACTGCGCGAGGAGCGGGGTGTGTCGAGCACAGAGGGCAACACGTTAGCTGGCCAGAGGCAGGGTTCTGTCTGCACCGAGAGCAGGGTCCCTGGGAGCGGGCACAGCACAGCTGGAGAGGGGAGCTCCGAGCCCCCAGCCCGCGGAGCCGAGGGCAGGCCCTTCCTTCCAGGGCCAAATCAACGCCCGAGGCCAAGCAGCTCCTTTTAGCCCAGGGCAGGGATGTGGGAGGGCGGCCGGTGCCCACCATGGGCTGCGTGCCCCAGCTCGGCTCTGTCTGGACCTGGTGCCCTTCCTCGCCCTCCTCTCATAGTCTCTAAACAGCATAGGAGGAGGAAGAGGGGAAGGAGGAGGAGGTGGAGGAGGAGGTGGAAGAGGATAAGGAGAAGAGCACCTTCACTGCACTGGCACAGTGGAAGGCACCTGCCTGCAGGGGTGTTGGAGGTCCTGGCCAGCTTTCCCCTGCTGCCTGCTCCTCCCTGCAGGCTTTGTCCCGGTTCGGTCATTGGGGGTGCTGGGCTGAGACACGGCCTGATGAAAAACCCACGGTGTGTAGGACAAAATGCCGTAGCACAGCCGAGCTAATAGGTTGTAAAGCAGAGGGAAAATAAAGCCACCACCACCTGGACGGTGCGGTGAGCCTGGTGCTGGAGCCAGGGGCTGGGGTCTTGTGGGTGCAGCCCCTGTGGCTGCCCCAGGCTCCCACTGCCTGGCAGAGCAGAAACCACCTGAGTCCAGATGGCTGTAAAAACATGATGGGGAGTGTCTGTGCGAGCATCAATCTTCCTGAGTGAGGAGAGGATGGAGTAGGGTAGTCACAAGTGAGTTATCCTGTCACTGCTGACAAATGAAGATAAATTGTGTGACACTGGCTATTTATTTACACACTGTGCTGGGTATGCATATGGGTACGGGCAGGAGAAGCAGCACTGTCACACGTGTAATTGTATGCTGGAAAGGGCTTTTGTAAGGGTGAGTGCTGGGTGGTTGTCGCTGCGTACAGCCAGAAGAGCCGAGGATGTGTTTCTGCAGAAAGCTTCCCCCTGTCCGTTAGTGGGCAAAGGGGGAGGTTCATAGGCAAACTAGGAAAGGGACTGGCCAGGCCCCCTGTCTTTGAAAAACAAGTAAGCAGTGGATGAAAAAGAGGTGGCGTGTTGTGAAATGTTCTTTTTCTTTGTTAAGCAGCCTGCATGCACGTTTCCGTTGGTTTACAGCTAACTGGCCACTGGAAAAAAATACATATAAGTACAAATGCTGCACTGACGCGCAGAATTTGACACCTAACAGCTGACACAGACCCTGTCTGGTTGGCTAATACCTCGCTTTTACGAGGAAATGAGGGGGTGGGAGAAGCTCTTTTTGAATGGATGCGGTACTTGCGTGTCAGGAAGGGATTTCTGAAGGGAGACAGCCTGGCTTTGTGCTGGGGCAGGCTCAGGGAGAGCCGTGCAGCTCTGCCGAGCATCCCCCGGAGGACCGGGGCTGTGCCCTTGGGCGCGCTCTGCCCACGACTGCGTTTCCAGGCTTGTGCTGCTCTCGGCCCCGTCTGGCAGGGCTGCTTTATAAAGATATTTCTGAGCAGAGGGAGGTGGTTAGGGAAAAAATCCTCCTATCTGTGCTGGAGCTATAGTCTGATCAGAGCTAAAGTGATAGAGTTAAACTCCTGTTGTCTCCCACCTGAGCAAAAAAGCTCCTTTTGTGCAGATTGCTTTCCTGTAGATGTGTCTCAGAAGGAGCTGAAGATGCAAATAACACTTGTGTCTCTCATCCTGGTTGTTTTCAGCAGCTGACTAGCTGGAGTATAAACATGCATTAAAAGGAACACGGGCCGTAGCTGGTGACAAGGGTTGGAAACTGGACCCATAGCACTGGAATCCTTTCCCAGGTGGTGTCTGAAAATCCCTGGTCAAGCAAAATAGAAAACTTAGCCAATATGGTCAGTGTCAGTGGAGAAACCGAAATAAAACGGAAGTGCAGCTATTTAAACTCCCAGATAATATTAATGCAAAACAGATGGGCATAAACAAGCCAAGAATAAGTTTAGACAGAAAAATCAGGCTGTCAGAGGAGACAGGACCTGGAACAGCCTTTCAGAAGAAATAACGGGGAGGGAAAAACTGGCATCGGCAATTATGCAGTGCATCTTTATGCATTACATGTCAGGGTTGCATGGCAGGTCTGAAGGATCGTAGGGGACCTTCTAGCTGGTGCTTTCTGGGATGGATTTGTGTGTTCTCCTGAAGCCCCCGGTACTGAGAAGATCAGAATGTGTAATTCTGAGGAAATCCATGTTGTTGGAAGAAGGACTGATAAGAGTGGCCTCCGATATTTTGCAGTTTGCAGCACATCTGGTTGTGGGAGCGGTGAAGACACAGGGCGTATGGGCCTGGGAGTGCGCCCTGCATGCACTTCAGAATTTGTGTCCTTATAGAAGCAAATCTGTTTTCAGCTTATCCCTCAGCTCAGTGCAGTCCCAGTAACCCACTTACAAAGGGGTGAACTGCTAATCCAGGTCCTGCGCTGGATGTGCTGCTGTTCAAACAGCCACCTGGATCAGGTTTTGGTTTTAGAACAAAATTTGTGTTAATTGTACCAAGTTGGGGTTGCCTTTTTGCTGCTTTGGTCAGGCTTCCTGGGAGAGAGCTAGCATGAAACCTTCCTCCCAGCCTGCTTCCTGAAATAGAAGGCTGTGGCAGCCGAGCTAGTGTGTCCTTCAGTTGCCGGGGATGTGGGTTACAGCTGCCTTCTGCTTACGGAAAGTAAAAAGGTGTTACGCTAATACAGGATCATGACTTTTGCCTGCGGCAGATAGTGCAAATGGGGAGGGATTAAGGTGGGGAGGGGAGACCGCCGTGGTACGGGCCTGGAATAGCTGACAAGCGACACGCTGAAGGAGGCGTGCACATGGATGTCTCTGATGGTAACCCATTATCTTCCATCAGGACGTTGATAAACTGTTATCACTAAATTTTCCTCACCCTACCATCAGCTTTACATCAGGCGGGTATGAAATCCATTACTGTCTGTCATACCTCTTGGCTATTGGAAAGAGATGGTTTTCTCCATTAGATTTTGGTTGGATTCCTTTATCTGCCCATTGCTTTTCCTGCAACTCCTTCTAATGGAATCGGACTAATACAAAATGACAAAAAATCAAAAAAGGATACCCAAATGGGGGGAGCTGTAAAAGCCTGCATTGCCCTTACTTGGCCCTGTTAAGGAGCACCAAGTCTGAATTAGTTCGGGTTGTCTGTGCAGGGACTGATCCCATGAGCTCGTTCTTTTTGCTTAAAAAGTTAAAAGTAATTTTTGCTTTACAGTCAGCTTGGTATACAAATGTCACAACATAGAAAAAAACATTTGTCATGATTAGTGCTGTAGCTTCCCTGACCCTTTGTCTCTATTAAAGCAGGCGGCGTGGCTGCCCTATAACTTACTGGTTTTTAGTAATCTCACTGTTCTTCCAGCAGTCATTCCTGCCAAAACTCTGGGCATTAGAAAACGAAGCTAGGAGGGCTTGCTGCTGCATGGCACGGCCTTCTCTGCCAGGTAATAGCACAGGGGAAGAAATGCTCTGCGGGCAGCCTACATCCTGCCGGCTCCCATCTCAGCGGCAGCAGAGCCTCTGCTTTACTGCGAGTAGCACATAAAGTGTCTCATAAAAAAACGGGTAGGGAGTGCTGCCTTCAGGGAAGGAGCCCTGCTGCCTGGTTAACAAAAATACTACCTCTCCTGGCAATCCTTGCCTCTCTGCTTGAGTGGAATAGCTTTCTAACATCTCTGTCTGGAGTTTTTAAAGATTTAGCCCTTTTTTTTTAGTGTTCCCTAGGCACACAAAGTGAGACCAAGGCTGCACCTTCCCACTCCTGTGGCGCAGTCACTGAGTTTGCCTTAATCTCCTGCACCAGTGCCCGTGGACTGGGAGCTGGGTTCTGCCACCCATGAAGCCAGCGGTGCTGTTCACAAGCTCAGGTGCTTAACGCGGTCAGACTCCTGCTAGGCGCAGAAAAGTGCGTTTTCTCACGTATGTCCTCTGCCTACCTCTGTATAATGCAGCAAAAAGACGTGGGATTTGGGTCGATGCAGGGGGCTGCAGAATCCCTTCAGATGCCATCACCATTTTGGTCTGCAGCAAAGCAGAGCCCCAGAGGGTGGGTTTGGGCACGCAGGACAGCCAAATAGCTGTCTGGGGCAGAGCTGGCTGCAGAGGAGCTCCTGATTTCTTAGCAAGAATGTAATCATGATCAGAGCCCCCTTCTTTCTGTCCTGACTGAGGGGAGAGCCCACCCTGACAAACCTAAGTAGCCCTCCTTTTCCTCCCTTTGCTTGCGCTTTTCGCTTCACAAGCCCTTTTCTCATGCTTCGGTTGCGTATTTGTGAGGCTCCCCAGGGTGCTCTGCGGAGGAAGCCAGGACAAGGCGCGTGCAGCGCTGGCATGCCGCTAACGAGGTGTTGGATGCCGTGGCCAGCAGCCGCGCCAGCAGGGCCGGGAGGGAGGAGGAATGAGGTCGGTTCCAACTCCCCGGGATCTCCCCTTCCCTCTTCAGCCTCCGGCTCCTGCCCTAGGAGGCCCTCGGTGTGCCCGGGCCGTCGGAGTCTGTGTCCTTGCCTCCAGAGGAGTGCTAGAATTTAATATAAATAAGGTAAATGAAGAGAGTTTCACGGGCAATTGGAAGGTCAGCACAGCTCACGCAGTACCATTTGCTGCTCTTCAAAGATTCTTTCCTGGCTTCTTGTTAATCCTCAGGCAGACAAGCCACAAGCACGTTGGTTTTCTCTCCCCCTTCCTTTCCTGTTTTGTTCTCCCAGGCAGCACCCACGAGGCTGCCGGATTGTCACCGCTGTACCCAGTTGTATACTCTTCTGCTGCAGATATTAATTTTTTGTTTATAGAAAAATCAATAAGGTTTGAGTTATCAAAAGATGTGTGCACTAGTGGGAAAGACACAAAATCAATGCTGAAATATTGCCTTATTTAATGGCTGCTGTAAATAGCTCTGTTATGGTTCTTTAGTAGAGGTAAATTATGAAAGCACAACAGAGGTCAGTTGAACGTACTTGTTTGCAGCCTACACCCCAGCAAGCCCATTCAGCTTACCTTGCCTAGGCAGTAGCTGACAGAAGTTTGAGGTATCTTAGCTCGTGGCTTTGCCATCACTCGCGTGAGAAAATGGAGCAGCGCTGGCTGGCTTTGCTGGGCCCTTGCAGGGGTTGCCCTGTTTCTGGGCTCCCTCCTCCTGGCCACGTCCCGCACCGGCAGCTGCTTCACAGGGGCTCAGCGGCTTTCCTGGGGCCCAGCACAGCTCCGGGGAGGAATTTCAGCTCACGTTCCTCCTTCTTAAGGCATGTTTTCAGAAACGTCATCGAGGTTTATAAATGAGGCTTTTAAAAGGCTTTAAACACCCGTCATTTTTAATGGTTTATTTCTGTGTTACTGAATGTAATTATCTCCAGTAGTTCTTTCTAGAACGCGTTGTGGTGCTTCGGAAAGCACTGGCATTTTCCCCACATTCCTGGAAAGCCGAGTCCTGGGCTTGGGGTTACTGTGGCAACACAGCTGCTTCCACCGGCACAGATAATTCCTACAGATGAGAGGGAAAACAGCAAGCAGCCTGGAACGCCTTTGGAAGTGGCAAGGGACTGGGAAGCTCGGCCTCGCCTGGCTCCCTGAAGGAGCGGCAGGCCGGCTCTGCGCACGCATCGTCCAGCCCACGCACGGAGGACTCACCCACGGTCCAGCGGGGTTTTCCCCGAAGCGCTGCTGCTGCAGGCAGGCGGATAGCGCACATCATCTCGTCAGTATTTCACTCTGGGTCAATACAGCTTGGCGTTTGGCTTAACAGAAGTTACTGTCTGCCTGGTGTCAGCAAAGTTCTGACAACCGGACCTGTGTGCTGCCCCAGGTCTGCGAGGAAGGGGCTGCTGAGGAGCTGCGAAGCCGTCAGGACGCCGGGCTGGAAGTGGCGAGGAGTCACTGCTGTGGCTGCGCAGGCAGCTCTGTCTGGTTCATGACCTGACCCAGCCCGTGGGGATGTGCTGTTCAGGAGCAGGGCAGGATGGGCAGCAAGCCTGCTGCAGCTTCAGTGATTCTGCGCATGCTGGCTAGCGCCCTGGGGCGTTAATGCTATTTAAAATAAAGGAGAGAAATAGAAGCAGTGTCAAAATACTGTTTTCATATCTAGCTGCATGGTCCAAGAATGCTGAAATGGGCCAGGAGTGAGGGTTCAGGCTCCAGCCGTTCCAAATATTTGGTGCCTGTCCTATGTTGAGCCACGTCCCTGGGCAGGCTCAGCCGGGAGCTGGGATCCAGCCTGGCCATGTGTGAAACCTGCAGAGCTGGGCAGGAGACAAGTGGCATCGGAATGAAGCGATCGGTTTCTAAATGTGTTCAAATGGGTGTCGTGGAGCTGAAATCTGCTCCCAGCAGACTCTAAAGTGAGTTTTAAAGAGGAGCAACATGTATCCTTGGGAGAGAAAATGGCATAGCTCCCATCTGTGTCTTCACAGCGATCCCTAACCCCAAATCCTCCTCACCCGCTGTCAGGGAAGGGCTGTCGTTCTCTGGCATCAGGGCTCAGCTCCTGGTCTGAACCCCTTGAGAGCAGAGGGGAGTGCTGCAGGGGGCTGTGAAGGGGACGGGCTGTTCTGCAACCTTCAGGGCTGTGCTGAGGAACAGGGCACAGCGAGGGCTCCCCTGCTCCAGCAGCGCTGCCTTCTGTCTCCGTTTCATCCGATACGTGGGCTGCTGTCATGGGGCAGTGTCTGCGCGGGGACGTGGCTGTCCCTGGCACTGCAGGGTGACCCACCAGGCACGGCTGCCCCAGGCTGTGGCAGCAGCTCCTTGCTCAGCCTCATCTCTCACCTCTCCGTACGAGCTGCTGGGGTCGTGTCGCTCTAACAGGTACTGAAGAAGAGCAACGTGAGGTGTTGGTGCATACAGTAAAAGACAGTCCTTGTCTGAATCAAAAATGGCTGGAGAGACCACAGCTGGTAGTTGGAGAGGTGCAGGAAGAAAGCACGGAGCACATAATGCCTGGCCAAAACATCTCAGTACGGAACAGAGGTCCATCAGCATCTACAGGGGGATGGATGGTGCTGCTGCTGTTTTCTCCTGAGGATTCCCCTTCTCCATGACCTGCAGCGATGCTTCGTGGCTGGCTCCATCCACCCCTTGGGCTGGGTGCCCTTCCTTTCTTCCTTCCTCCCTGCAGCCTGTCTCTTTGGGCAGTGGTTAGCTGGTGGAAGGGTTTTCTTTTTATTATGGTTTTAATATTCATGACACATGCAAATGAGAAAAAAAAGGTAATTGCCCCAATTAACACTAAATAGGTTTTTCTCACACATCTCAAGTAATTTGATGCTTCTGCTTATCTCATAAAAAGTTTCTTAGTGGAACTGCCTCAGTCTCGGTGTTCATACAAGAGCCTGCTGAGCTTCTGTAATTAAGCTGTGATTAGTCAGCTATAAATACATGTTTTTGAATACAACATTGCACTCTTAGGGCTACTGGAGATGATAAAGTGATCAGTGAACACCTAAGGTACATCCATAGTGCTGAAATAAACCTTCTGCTGTGGATGGGAGGTCAGTTGCCGTGGTTCTGTTCCCATGGGCTCCCTAAACCCAGGCAAATTTCAGGGCCGAGGCCATTACCACCAGAAACTCCTGGTGTAACTGATCCCAGTGCTTCTGGGCTCGCCGGGCAGGTGATGAGGGAACCTGCCCGTGTGCGGTGCGGGCAGGAATTGCCTTTGTGCTCAGCTCTCCCGGTGAAGTGGTTAACTCAACCTGAAAGAGCCTTTTCACGAGGATGAGCGGTTCCTTTAGCATCCCTTCTCCTGCCCCGCTACCAGGCGCTCCGGGCGCAGGAGGAGTGTGATGGCAGGTCCGGCACGCCACGCTTCCACCCCGAACAGAACACGGCTCCTGGGCGTGAAACAGAGGCCGCGAGGTTGTGTTCACTCAGCCAGAAACATGATGTATCTTGTGGCCTCTGAGCCCAACTGCAGCTGTTCGTAATGTCAGGGAGCTGCTCTGCAGTGAATTACAGCTGGTATTTCATCACCCACGGTATTGGGCTGAAGAGCAAACCAGAGGAAGTGAGGACAATTCAGAGAAGAAAGCAAGCTGACAGTTCCTGAATAAATGATTCATTATTCACTCAGCTCTTGTTGTTCAGTGCACTCGTCCCAGCTCCTGAACAAAAGTTAGTTCCTTTCAAACCCTGCTGCGTTTCCATCTCTGCCGTGACCTGGCGTGACAGCTGAAATGGCAATCAACACGCTTATCCTTCGAATTAGGAGCTCTGTCCTACCTGATCGTGTGAACCATTTGCAGGAAATCTGTATTGGCTGCTAATTTTTACTGCCTTGCATCTCAGGTATGGTTTGTGAACTTTCCAACTTCATGTTATTTCAGTTTTAAAAGCATTTCAGGAAAAACAATGCGGGATTATCTGGTGAAGAGGCAGTTGTCTAAAGCGCTGTCAGAACAAGCACTTCCACGTTAGCGGACTGTTTCTTCCCATCACGGCTCCTACGAGCTCTGTTGCTGACTTGGCCTCTGTGCCAGGCACTGCAGAAGCAATGTGCACAAAACCCTGACATCCCCGAGCTAAACGGGAGCTCGCTGCTTGTTTGGGGAGGTGGGTGGGGGTCAGCAGGCTGGCTGAAAGCTGGATCCTCTTCCATGTGTCCCAGGTGGAAATCCTTGAGCGGGGGCAAGCGCTGCCCCTCCGTCTGCCAGCCCCAGGGCAAGCTGCAGCCCGGAGTTCAGCTGTCATGCTGGAAAATGTGGTCGCTTCACGCACGGACAAGTGACTGCCCGCCTGTCCTTCTGCGGCGTGCCTGGACCACGCCAAGTCCCTGCTGTGTGCAGGAGAAGGCCAAGCTGAAGGCAGTTTTTGAGGGGTTGGGGTGGTGTCATGGGTTTTGTCGAGTGTGACGTGCTGTCACGGCTGTGTTCCAGTGGGGTGTGAGTGAGGAAGCTAATGGGGGAATGTGAACCTTCAGGAGACTGTGCAAGAGCAGCGAGTTGCATGAACAGAGATGCGGTGCCGGAGGGGAGGTGGCAGAGCCCAGTGCCTGGAAGGAGACGGAGAGATGGAAGAGAAATAGGAACAGCAAAACTGGTGCAAGGTCAGAGCTGAGCAATACATCCAAGCGAAGAAGATCCCGAACAAAATTCATGGAAAGGAAGAGAAAGATCTGGAGAGGGGTCTGCAGGGTGACGTGCAGGCACACCTGGCCTGTTCCCCCGCAGGACCGGTGGAAATACCTGCGAAAATTGGATCCAGGCTACCAGGAGGAAACTTCACCCAGAGGGCTGTGAGTGCCTCGCACGTCACTGCAGCAGCGTTCGCTTGCTGTTCTCGCCTCAGGCAGCGTTAGAATAACCACAGAGAGCACTAGTGAGATTTGGCTCTGGTTTGTTTCACACCAAGGACTGCACCGTGTAGATGCTTATTCAGACTGGGAGGAAACATACCGTGTAGATAGCAAACTTTCCTTTCATTGCAGATTTCTCCATCTGTTTTGTATCTGTGCTTTGTTCGCTTGCAGTACTGCGTGGGTGCTTGTCAGAAGAAGGGCGTTTCAGAGCTGCTGCACAGCTTTCCTTGGTAAACACGATTTGATAGTCATTTCAAGTGGGGCTTTTGCAGAAATTCTCGTATTTCATTCCTTTATGCTCTGCCAGTCCAGCTGAGTCTTGCTGCTCCTCTTTGTCCCTCTGCTATTCCATTCTAACCCTGCCCCCTACATGAACACACAGAAAAGTATTTTGTCCAATTTAAAGCTAAGCAATTTGTATTTGTAGCTGTAAGTGGGTCCATTAGTGCCAGTCAATGGAAAGCTGAGGAACATTTGGGAGATAATTGGGCCTGGGTCCATCAGAAGGTCTTGATGCAGAGCCTGCCGCACTCTGCGCTGGTAAAACATCTGTGTAAATAGCTCTGCAGCTGAGGTTTCATTAGAACTGCCCATCACGACAGTCCTCTAAAAGCTCGAAATACACCAGGGACTCTTCTGTGTCTACCCAAAATAGCAAGCTCTCCACTTAGCGATCCCTGTGCTGAAACTGGGGTCTTCTCGTTTCGATGTTGCTGGCTGCAGGCGTGACCCGAGACGCTTTGTAGTGATGCGCCCGAGCTATCAAAGCCTCGCCACTGATGGTGTCTCATTAGGCCTGCAAGAGGTGAGGCTGGGGCTGGCACCCAGCTGTGTCTCTGAGCCGAGTATATAATTTTCCAGCCACATCTGGAAAGGGGGAGGTACAAAATTGAATGCAAATGGTCCTCTGTCACAGTGAAAAATGTCATTTGCAGTAGGATTTTCTTTGGGAAAAAAAAGAATATACCTTTGGATGAGAGGAGATAATTGCAGCGTTTGTGGAACTGAGCGACAGGGAGAGCCAGCTGCAACCTCAGGCTCTTCCCCCGGCTCTGCTCCTTTTCAGCGCGGTGTCCCTGGGCCGTTGTCCGGGGCACCTTGCTGAGCTCTTGTGCCTGGCCCTGGTTCCCCCTCTGTCTGCCGGCTGCTCCCCTGCTGCCGTGAGCACGTTGCTGCTTTGGGTGCTCCTGCGCCCTGACGTCCGCTCACTGCAGCTCAGGACTTGCTTCTGGAAGCCAGAACTGCTGGAGGACCACAGCCTGCTTTGAACCAAGCTGAGGAACCTGCCCACGTGCTTAAAAGCAGTTAAGTGACCAAAGGTGTAAAACAGCACGGCTGATGGAAACTGTTCTGCCCGATGCCTCTCTGCATCTCTCATGTAGGGCAGAGCAAGTTCCTCCTCGGTCTCCATCACCGTCTGCTGCAGCCTGGGCATCCCGGGGGCCACACGCAGGCTGTCCTTGGATCCTGCAAAGACGTCAGCTTGTCAGCAGTCACCATCAGGCTGGGTTGCTCTGCTCTTCTTGTTATCCATACCCATAAAGCACAGGATCCCATGTCATCGTCCAGCACCCAATCCTGCACGTGACAGTGGTGTAGGGCAGGGAGAAGAGGTGCTGGGTTCAGTCCCTGCCGATGAAGTCAGGGGCCTTGCTGTTGGCTCACGGAGATGCGGGTAGGTGCTGTGCAGGGTGAATACTGAGCCAGTGCTGAGTTTTCAGACATGCAGCTTTGTTTAGCGGATCATCATCTGTTTCTTCTGTGTGCCACTTAAACTGCTGTTGTTATGCAAATCCGGTAATGTATTTATGAGTGCTCTCCAGAGATTTCAAATGGCATCTAATCTGGTTAGTGGATCCATTCTGCGAGACCTGGGGAACATTCGCTTAAAGACGAAACGTCGATGCTTTGTGCACTGACTGGAGACAGAAGCTGCTTTATCACCATCACCGAGCATTACAACAGCCCTACTGACCTGAAACCCCTGTAATTGCCAGGAAGAAGAATAAACACACAAACAAATGGGAAGAAGCACTTAGAGTGCATTCACAGCTACTGACAGTGCCTGCACAGAGTTGCTGCAAACCAACTCACCGGTTCCCTCGAGCTAAGCACAGCCGGACTGAGCCCGTACCTGGCTGGGATGCTGTGTGAGCAGCCTGCCACCTGCGATTTGTGGGCGGCACTGCTTCTTCTCGTGGGGTTTAGGGCATTGCTTGATTTCCAGACAGTCACCATGGAGTTTGTGCTTTATATGGCGCCTCAGGATCGAGAAGAGCTCCATGCAAATAGCTGCAAAGCCATTTCTTTGTGTTCCTCTGACTTTGTGCTAGACCCTGCCTTGCCCAGGACGCCTGTGCGGCGTGCCCTGGCCAGATCCCCTGTGGCTTTCTCTGTGCCTGCTCCGTCCTTCGACTGGGGGATCCCCTCTAAGCGATGAATTTTAGTTCTCTGTTTGATAACGTAATTGCTTTCTTGCAAGTAAGTGTTTCTACTTCACTGGCTGAACTTTTTTTTCTTTAAAAAAAGTGTGCATCCTCTTGGAATGTTCTCTGAAAGCTTATTTCTAGCTGAGATGAAAAATCACAACACACTTTGATCAAATGGCACACATATTTTCTTTTAGTTGAAGCAAATGCTTTTTTTTTTTTTTAATACTGCATTTGGAATTAGATTGAGGGAAATTAACTCAAAAGTATCTTATTGAAAGAAAAAGCGTTCATTAAAAAGTCACTATGTTTTGACTCTTGCCTTTGAAATTTATTTTTAATGTCTTCAACAAAGCAGCAGAAATTTTTGAATAATCTAGATATACATGAAACACTTCCCCATTCCTCTTTCATTTGCAGGCTCTAAGTCTCGCACGCTTCACCATGGTATTTTATTTTCCCATTCGTCTCGTCACCTTGCCTCCTGCTCCATCTTGCCTCCCGCTCCGGTGCGGTGGCAGGGGGCAGGAGGGTCGGTGCCTCCCTCATCCGCGGTTTGATTGTGTCCCCCTGCCCCGGGCTGAGCCCTCCTGACAGTCCCTGTCGGATGACAGATTTCAGGAGAGCATTAGTGATTAGGAACACCACTCTCATCAAGGCAAATAATTAGTGAGAATGCATGCAGTTTACGAAAGCAGTTCAATTAAAGGGAATAACAAGCTTTTTACAGCAACAAAGGAAGGACTAAGTAGACCTCAGTGAGTAAATAAAGCTGTAATCAGTGTGATTAATTTAAAATCTCAGGAAGGCATGAATTGGATTGATATTCCAAAAGTCTAATGTGTCTCATGGGACCACAGAAGGAATAACAGAAGGAATAATTCCACGTTTTAAGGAGAATGTGAAGTCTCATTAATTGTGAGCAACAAGAAGTTAAAAAAAAAAAAACAACCACAAACGGTGACGTTACTTTGCTATAAATTTCTTGGAAGCACAGATCTTGGCTAGTGTATTTTTCATGAGGCTCTTAAAAAATCCTGCATATGTTGCCTGGCTAAAAAAAAAAAAAGAAAAAAAGGTGTAGAACTGGGTTTGGCTGGTGTTTTAACCAAGATGCTTACAAACCTGCATTTGAGCAGCAGTTGGGAAGCAACTTTCTGGGGAGGGATTCATTGCTCATCCTCCCTCGTGGGCGAGGCTGAAAGGTGGATGTTTTAGGGCAGAAAGGGGATGTCCAAACGAGTCAGGTGCCGAAGCGACTGCATGGGGCCGGCGTTGCTTCTCCTTGATCTGAAATCTGCCTTTCCTCCACGGGTAATTTGGGGCTGCAGCAAACCCTAAACAGCCAGACAGGAACTGGGACTGTCATTTGTACCCGCGTTTAATTTAGTTCACAGGTGACTGATGGTTTTATGGCACTTCAGTACACTTCACAATAATTTAAACTCCAATATTCAGTGCATCCATGAAATCTCTCCCATTAACGTACCAGGGAAGGAAAGCAATGTAAGGCTTTCCTGCAGAGCACAAGGATTTAATCAATTACTTCGATTAGTATTTGTCATTCTTACGTTTCTAACATTTCCAAGTGTGCTCAACTTTTTAGTTAGCGTTTTTCAGTGGAAAAAGAAAGAACATTTGTGTCTTACAACTGGTGACTTACATGGCAATTATCACCTAATAAGCATCTCTGATTGCTGGTTCCTTCAGCCGCTGCAGAGGTCTGGGCAGGGCGGTGTACAGATGTAGCAGCCCGCTCTGTTCCCCTCCCAGAGCTGCAAAAGCTTGGCCTGCATCCAGCGAGTTCGCGAGGCGAAGCCTCCTTCTGGGAAGTGCAGGTTGGTTTCTTCTAATTCAGTTATGTTTCTCAAGGTCTCCTCTTGCTAAATATGGTAAAATTGTGTCTCAGCTGAACTAAATAAACACTCCAGAGTTGTATTCTGTAGGTCCCAGGCTCTGGTGGCACCCCGAAATACATGGTATTTAAAGCAGACATCTACACAGGTAGAAGCAGAACATACCCCAATTAAAAATGCAGTCGGATAATCAGAGTTCTGACGCCGTCCTGGCAGTCACCAGAGACACGGCGAGCTTGAACCCGGCAGGTAGGAGATGGCACGGATGGAGGGAAGATGGGTGCAGAAGTGATGGGACACAACAGGGTCAGCGCCCGCTGCGAGAGTCCAATCCTCTTGGTCAGACAGAGGTCAGTCCCCATGGGAAACCTCACAAGAGGAATGTAGTTCCAGGACAGGTGAAGTTGTCCCTTTGCTAGTGTTGCCTAGACTCTGGCTCGTGAAGGTAGAGTGCCTGTGCAGCTCCGTGCAGTCCCCGTCGGTGCTCTGTTGGGTGCGGGCTGCTGGCAGCTGCAGGACTGCGCGGCCATCCTGCACGGCTCATGGGGCACCTGCTTCTAGCAGCCCCGGGCCCTGCAGTGGGCAGCAGCTCCCAGCTGGGCCCTGTGTTAACATGTGCTTGTTAGCGTTCCTGTGCTCGTTAGCGTACCTGTGCTCGTTAGTGCTCCGTGCTCACGCATAGCTGGTGCTCCTGGACAAACGCCAACCCCTCACTGCATCCGACAGCGCATCTGCGGCTCTCCCCCTCCTCCGATATGCCAGAGGTGATAGAGGTGGCGTCAGGCGCCCACCAAATGCTGAAAGCAGCATGGGAGGAACTTCACCTTGTACCTCTTCAGCTTTCGGATTAATTCCCCCTAGACTCTGTAGCATTATTAATGAGCTTTCTAATTTAAGCACAACATTCATGTGAACCCATCTGTGAACTTGGCAGCAGCTTGTGTCATAACAGGAAGGGTGGCACGAAATAACCTTTCCATGAGTAAGTGCTGAGTGCCAGCAGTACCTGCAGCATGAGTGAAAAATCAGAGGCGATAGGGCTATTTCAACAAGTTCAAATCCCAAACAACCTCTTTGCAGTGGAGGAAAATGCTCTATCAATACCTCCACACACTGCTCACTTGCACTGGAGAAGGATCAGGGTTTGCATTAAGTTCTCCGAAGTTTTGATAACCTTATTTCCCCTGGGGGAGTTTTTAGGCAGAATAATGTATAGCCCGTTGTTGTATGTTCCAGATTCCATTTGCTAGAGATCAGTATTTTATTGCCAGACCAGCATTTAAAAATTGTTCTCTATTTTCTTAGCTTTGTGGGAATTTATGGCACCCGGAGTGGAAAGAAAAGGATTTTTTGATAAGATGTGGGCTTTTTATTTATTTATTCGTTTTGATGGGAATCTTTACCCACACAAATTAATCTTCCTTGTTACAAGAAGGAGTCACTGGAGGTGTGCCGGTCTCCCTGCAGAGGTGCCATCGCTGAGTGCAGCCAAGCTCCCTGGGTTTGTGCAGCTCTGGGAACACCTGATGGTTTGGGGTGCCCAGCCGCACGCATTGCCTGGCAGCCCAAGCTGCAGGAGGCAAATGCTCAGCTCTTCCTACAGACAGGACCTCTTCGAGGCGTCTCAGGTCTCTTCCTTTCTTCCCCTCTTTATCCCATCCTTTGGCAGCCCTTACTCAGGGTGCCACTGTCCCACAACTGTGGTCTGACATCCTTTAAATGCTCAGCCCCTTTCCTTAAGCATTCACAGAGAAACTTGCTATACAAGTTAATTGCTGCTAATTAATCCTTTGTATGGTTTATCATGTTTATGAGCAGGTGAAGTGTAATGTGCTTCCTCTCCTCAACAGCCTGAGAGCATTTGAGCCTTTTGTGTTGCTTGTTTTATTGCCACGTTTTCAAACTCCACAGTTACTGAAATTCATAAATTCCTGTTATAATTGATAACTGTGTTTTTTTCTAGCCCTTTATTACTCCAAGTATTTCAAGTCCTATTTTCACATGGCAAATTAATTCCATTTTAACATCCAGATTTTTCTCCGAACTTTTTCAGAGTCACTGTCCCCTCTGGTCGGTGCCTCGGTGGAGAGCTGCTCCCAGCACCCTGCCCACGTCGGGTGGCGCTGCCTTGCCTGCGTGTGTGTCCTTGGGGCAGCTTTTGTGGTGAGCACAGCACTGCCACCACGAGCTGCTCCACCGCGCAGCACATTGGGACAACTGGCAGGTGGTGGCCGTTGTGCTGAAGGACTTCAAGGTCCCCGTGACTCTCGCTTTTGCTGTGCTGAGAACTGTGCCAGTGCCCCTTGCAGCTGTGTCGCAGCTGGTAGGTGTAGACCATGCTAATTGTTGCTCTTACTTGTGCATCTTTGCCTCAAGGTGTCTCTGCTCTTTGTAGCTAAGTCCAAGCAGAATCTCTTTTACGTTCCGAAAGTTTGGATTCTCGATAAACCAAAGTTAACCAGAGCTTTGTGCCAGTCTGTGCACATCTGCACTGTGCCTGGGACAATAGTTGCTGGTGCTGGAAATCTGATCAGTAAAAGCTTCTGCTGAGCCCCCAGACATCCGTATCGGTGATGCATTTAGATTTTCGGAGCTCCTGAAACACAGCTGAGTTCTGAGGTTATTTTCTTTATCATTTTTTGACCTTAACTTACTGTTTGCTTGCAAGAAGGAAAGCCTTTCTCCCCTCAAAGCTCTGTTCTTCTGTTATGGCCGCTGATGAGCAGTATTGGCTCTGCAAATGTCATCAGACATGTTGCTGCTTGATAGCAGCACGAGATAAATGGGTCTTCGTTTCCCTTTGGGGGCAGTGACAGTTTAAAAATGCCCTGTCCTGCCTCTACTTCCTTCATTTGGCAGATTTTTGGTAGTTTATATAATTTGGCTGTGATCCCCTCTCTAAACCATGTCCAACATTTCCTGCAATAAACGTAATGGACTTTTCCATCTTCGAGCAGCTGAATTCTTTCTGAGCAGCTGCTCTGGGTTATTGATGGCCTAATTAGAGTGCTGCCTTAGGCCTGCCACCAGAATATGGAAAACGTTTTTTCCTTTTTTTAATAAATATTCCAGTGTATAATAGAACAAAGTGTTTCCAAATGATCTCGGAGCACTGCTTGGATTTCAGCAGCGCAGAGCTGGGTCTGGGGAGCACAAGATGGCCAGGGTGAGCAGAGCCGTGCGAGACGCTGATGGGCAAGGTCCTGACTTCTGGAACGAGAGCGCCGACGGTTAGTTAGCCTGACAGAAATGCTGAGTGACTGCAGTGGCCTAGTGCAAAATTATTCTTTCGTGTGTCTGGTTTTCCTGTTTCTCGACTGCTCTGAAGGCAATGAAGGGAGGAAAGAAAGAAAAAGGAGGAAAGTGAAAGAGCAGAAAACAATTTTTGTTTTGCTTCAGCCTGTATTACGAATCTCCTTGCCTCCCAATTTGCTGCTGATTTTTATTCGCGATGGGGACAGCTGGCTTTTCTTAACATTACTAGCAGAACTGGCTGCACCGTTTAGTTGCTCTTAAGTGACTTACACTTATTTCTACCTGCAGTCAAGGGTGGGCAACATCCTGCTGTGATGTAGAAGCCAGAAGCACCTGGCTTGGTTTGGGGCCCTGGGAATGTGAGCTGCAGTGCGAGCTGCACTGGTCCCAACGGGGAGCCCAAGCCAGAGCGCGGGCACTGCGCCTCGCCTGGCGCTCAGCACCCCATTCGCACAAGGTTTATGTTAAGTTTAGTCTTCTGGGATTTTTTTTCTGGGATTTTTTTTTTTATGTGGGAGGTAGCATGCTAACTCCTGGGAAGTGCTGGCATGCCGGGAGCTGATCCTGTGTTGAAAAGGGTCACGGCAAAGCGTGACCACCGTGTGCGGGGCAGGACGGGCGCTGTGGCCGTGTGGCAGGGGCCCTGTGCCAGTGACCGGCCGTGGCCATGCCACCATTCCCGCTCCTGGGCATGGAGGGCGGATTTCTCTCACCCCAGTGTTTTGAGAAAATCTAAACAATTTTAGGTTGGTTTTAAATTTTTATTGGAGGCTTTGTAATGAAAATGATTTTATTTTTTTTCTCTGTGAAAAACAATAACATTGCCCTTTCCACCCAGCTTTGTTGTTTACTTCATCAATCATCCTTGCTTGGTAGCTCTTTTTGAAGGCGCACCGTGACAGCTTTCAGGGGTGTGAAAATTGAAATTTTGGTTCTCATGCTTGAATACAGAAATCACCTGGCACATGTCTGTTGGTGGCTGAGGCCAGACTGTCTCACCCAACCTTGACTCTGAGCGGCGTAAAAATTCCAGCTTCACTTGCCGGGACCATTCTGCAGCATCCGCCTGAATCGCGCTGCTCTAGAAAACGTTTGGGATAGTAAATTTGTTTACCAGACCTTCCTGGCCATCAGCATCCACTGCAAAAAGCGTAGAGGGAGTAAGAACAAATTCAGAAGGTTTCCAAGTCTCATATTTACAATTCACGGCCATTTAAGTGGTTCTTTAGATCCAAGTAGGGTGCCTGGAGCTCGCAGAACGTGCCTGTTGTCTGCAGATGGGGCTGAAGGAGAATAGAGGGGGCGAAAGCCTCACTCAATTAGTCGGGAAGGGCCAGGCCCTCTGAGAAGCCATTTGGACTACGATGTTTAGGATAATCACTGCTTTGTGTTTGGGAAAGCTGATGCCAAAGGGCAGCCAGCTCCATACTGCTTTTCAACCCGACGTGCCCATGGCGTGCACTGTAAATCCCGTTAGAAATAAATAAATAAAGCCCCCAACAAGCAATTCAGCCATCAGAATCTCAGATGGTTTTGTTTGTGTTATTTTCATTTGCCTGGGTAATCGAATTTGTTGGAATTAGGGGTTTGTCTGGATAATAACATTTTCTAACCCTCTGCAGCACAAGAGGGCTGTGGTGAATGCCGATGTAAAGAGAGCTCGGTATTGATTGCAATAAACTGGCCCTAGACAGCATCAATTACCCACTTCTGATGGATGTTTGCGTGCCAGCTGCCAGGTTTGGATGGCGCAGCTTTAGCCACCATTTCTGCCTGCTAGAGAGACTCTGAAGGAAACATACCTTGGGCATCGCTGGCGCTCTGGGGCCCTGAGAGGAGGCCCACAGCGGCTGTGGTGCTGAGGAGCTGGGCACGGGGACATCCCCGTCACAGCAAGCGGAAAGCCTGGGCCTGGCAGCCCGTCAGATCATGTACTGATTGCAGCCTTCAGCCTGGATGTCTGCGGCCGGTCTACTTAGCTAATTGCCTCTTTGCTGATATTCTTTGGTGATCGCTGAGGGCTGGGGCTGCCGGGGGTTTGGTGCCAGAGCCCAGGGTGCTGGCGGGCTGAGCACCTGGCTGCGCAGGTGAGGCTGGAGGTACCCATGGCGAGCGGAGGCTGTTTGTAAGCGGGAGGGCAGGTAACAGCCGGGCTGTATCGGTCTGAGCCAAATCCTGCCACCTCTCCCTGGGTAACGTCGCAAGGATCTGTGAAGTAGGCAGGTTTGTGTTCTTCTAGAGATGTACATACGTGGATTTTGCACCCTGGAAACACCAGGGCACCAAGGCAAAATGGGGATTTCGATGCGTATGTATGAACGAGCTGTACTGCTGGAAACGCAGCAGGGCTTTGGGGTGCGATCACGTTGCAGTGCATCAAGAGGACCAGAATTCACCCAAGGGACAAACCAATCCACCTGCGTTACCTCGTGTGACTGCACCACAATCTGCAGGATGGCTTGCAACAACCTGCTGCTAACACCAAGCTCCTCAAGCCTCTCTAAAGCCTCCGTGATCCAAAGGACTCCTCCCCCCATGCTCCCGTCTGAGCAGACAAAGAGTGGCAAAGCCATTAGCTTGGAGCATATTCGTTAATGTGGCATAAGCAGCTAAAGAAGACGTATTTATGCTCCTTCATTTGCAATTGATAATCTCAAGAGTGAGAGGCTGGTAATAAATTGTCTCACTGGGGCTTCTATCTCGCTGCAGCCCACGCTGCAGAAGGGGAGAGACAGCTCATTTACATAAGATAATGAAACTGCAGCGAAATAGTAAAATTGCAAAGCAACTTTGTTTTAATAATGACAGATGCTTCTTAAACACTTTAATTATGTCTCTCAGAGCAGTTTCAGCTAGGCCACAAGAAGAGAGCAGTGCGAGTGAAATACTTGGAATAAAACCCAGGCCCTTCCTACAACTTGAAGTCTCCTCCAAAGCAACACTTTTCTTTTCTCAGCTGTTTTTCTGGCTCAGGGAATGCCTGTGTCATGCCCTGATCCTGCCCTTAGCCCTGCAGACTCTCGCTGCAGCAGATCCCCCATGGGCTGGTTCCTCGGCACCCGCAGCCACTGGGGGACACAGGGGCTGCCACCAGCTCCGTGAAAATGGCACAAGTCTGCATGGGTAACAACACCCGCAGTGACAGCGGTGTCACAGCAGCCTGGGCTTCCCCAAACAAAATTCCCTGCTGAAGTGCAGCGCTTTGCCATGAAGAAGCAGGGAACGGTGCATCCAACAAAGCGCAGGGAGAAGGATAAACGTGTTAGTGGAATATAAGCCACGATGTGAACAAACAGCACGTGTGTGGAAAATGGAAAGAAATTCCAGGCAGCAGGGGAGGGTGCAAATAAGCTAACTAGAGCTCAAGGGTGAAAAGCCTTAAAAGGATGGCATGGTCCGTGCCTGAAATCTTTCTGCAGCACACTTGAGGTCTTCTTGGTAACAATTCATCTAGCCCCGCTCTCTGCCACGTGCCCCCTTCCTTCATGTAATGATCCCCCGTTCCCTTCCACTGGGGGTCACGTTGTGATCGTGTTCTCATGTTCTTGGTTCCATCCCCAGACCTTCATTCAGGAGATCAGGTGTGTTTGGTTCACAACAACGTTTAAGTCCAGACTTGACTGAGTCCTTCATGGGAGCACGACAGAGCAGTGGCCGTGCGTTCCTGCTGCCGGCACACCGGGGCGATCAGAGCTCTGAAACCCAGGATCAGGAAAGCACTGCGGAGGTACAGCAATGAAAGCACTGCGGAGGTACAGTTACAGCCTTAAAATGGGGTTTTGCTGAGACAACTACAGGTTAAAAACTGTTTTCTCTGCTGAGCTGAAAATCTGAACTGTTTCAAGGTGCCTGTAGAAAACAGGGAGGCGAGGGGACTGGGCAGAGAAGCCTCTCCTGCTGTTCCACTATTTTCTCCCTCTTTTGCCCAGCGGGACTAATTGGTGCTCAGAGGGAACGGATCGCCTTTCCTACGAGTGCGATCTGTTGTCTGATTAATTATTCATGGGCAGCATGATTGGCAGCTTTGAGGTGGTGGTGCACAGGCAGCGGAGGGTGATCCGCTGACTGACAAGGTTAATTGCAGCCTGGCGTTCCCGGCGTAACGATTTGTGTTGACAATTCCCAGGGCTGGCAGCGCAGACGGGGTTTGCGGTGTGGGGCCCTGGCCTGCCCCGCGCCGTCCCCAGCGCATGGCACCGGCCGGTTCCTCGCTCACGTGGAAGGGATTTCGCTCCCAGAAGCAGGTCTCCCATGCTAAGCAATGTTGAAGACACTTTGCAAAGGCAGCGGTTGCTTTTACCTTTTTTCCCCTTCTTCTTTTTCACATATTCGGTGCATATTGATCAGGGTTCAGAACACAAAAGAGAAACTCGGCTCTGGTCTGAGTCCCTCTTCGGCAGGAACGGCAAAGCTGCAGCTTTCCAGGGCGCATGAGTGAATGAGATGAGAAAGATTTATGAGGGTGACCCTTAAAAATAATTGAAATGGGAAGGGATTATTTTAAACAGGGGATGGGAAATGGCAGCTTTTCGGGATTATTTAATAAGTGCACAACCACAGTGGCAAGAATGCCTAAATCCTACCCAAAGTGCATCTCTGGGGCAGCGCCTGTCTCTTGCAGTGAATGAAGGGAGAGCTCACGAGCTTGAGGCTCTGTCTCTGTTTGTATGGGTTATTTGCTTGTGTTCTCCTTGAACTGCACAGCTCAGCTCTCTCCTACTTCCCATCTTGGAAACGGCGAATTTTTTCTTCCCGTCTCAATATAATAAAGCAGAATCTTAGAGATTTCAGACTAATAAATGCTAGACTTCAGAGTGCTTTCAGTTTTTATCAAGCTAATAAGATTTTCGACTTAAAGCAAGAGGGAAAACAGGTGAGCAGTTGTTCTACTAACCTTGAAGCCTGCTGGGATCCTGCAGGCTTGTAGGGGCTCTCAGGCTCAGGTGCCCCTCCGGAATGAGGAATAAACGGAGCCTCGGGCGAGACACTCCAGGGGAGCACTTCTGCAGGTGGCTCTTCGGGGAACGGCCGGACCGACTCCTTTGGCTGCTGCCAGGCTCCTCGGGTACCCGCGGGCAGCAGGAGCCTCGTACCCTCCTGCATGTCGAAGGGGAAGCAGAGGGCGATCTTCGTGCTCCTCTCCGCTGACCGAGCCAGTCCTCACCGCCTCTAAACCAGCACAAGTCCCCTCCGGCGAGCGGCAGCAGCAGCTCTTCTCCCGGGATGGTTGCGTTTGGTCCTGAATCGGGTCTTTTCCCACTGGGTTTTTATGGCTGGTGACCAGGAGAGATGGGGATGTCGTTAACTGGCTTGGTTTTAGGGACCAGATTTCAACCAGGGAAGAGGGAGGTGTTGAGCAGAAACAGGCACGAGCTTCATCGTTTTCTAGAAATGAATTTTTATTTAAAATTTAAAACCATATTACTTCATACAGCAAACTGTGCACTTTGATATATCACAGTGTCTTAAAAAGGAAAATAATCAGAATTTTTTCTTTTTTTTTGGAAATTTTATTTACATCAGCCTAGAATGATCAGCAAGTAACACAGTTACTATGAAACCAAAATTGTTACAAAATGTTTACAAAAAACTATATTCATAGAAATTCTGCATGTCCACAAAGGAAAATCCCCTGAATATCACGGAGACCAGTTTTTTTCCTTTTTTTATCCAACTCTTTTCTGTTTTTTTTTTTTTTTTTCTTCTTTTTGTTCTTTTCTTGCTTTTTTTTTTTGAGAAACATGTCAAAGAAAGGTACGGACAGCAAAGGGCTTCCCACGCCAGCGCCCAGCCAGCCCTGGGGCTGGGTCTCGTCCCAGTTTGCTCGCGCGTGCTGCAGGAAGGCTCCCTCCGTACACCGCTCAGGAGCTGTGGGTCCCCCTGCGGGACCTCCCAGAGACCGCCAGTGCCTGCAGCCGGCCGAATCCTGCTCCCCACATCACCTGCCCCACAGGGGACAGCACTTGCCCGGAGCTGGAGCTGCTTCCCTTTGCATATTCACCTTCTTTGTGGATTTGTAGGCTCGCCGTTTGTACCCAATGCTCATTATTGGTTAAGTCTAAAGGGAAAAGCAACCCCAAAGGAAGCTACCCTCTGCGTCCCTGCTCTGGCTCACAGGAGACCCGGGAGGAAAAAGCAGCGGTAAGGGACAGTGAACGGACATGGCAGCAGTTTAGACACAGTTTAATAGCCCAGACCTGCTTTTTGTCTTCCCTCCTCGCTTTTCCAGTCCCTCTGCCCACCACGCCAAGAAAGAAACTGCTTTCAGGGAAGCTGGAAGTCGGATGGTTCCAGGACAGGAGTCGCCAGCGGTCACAAAAGGGGCACAGACCAGCTTGCGAAAGGCTTCGGGGCTTCAGCATCACATCTGCCCCTTCGAGGCCGCTTGGCCGCTGCTGCTCGCCGTCAGGCTCATTGCTGCTCTCTGCGGAAGGCTGCCGCGTCGCTCGCGCTGGGTGAAGCCGCCGGGCTGGTTCAGCAGCGCAGGGATTGCATGGCCCTGGGGGCACCGCAGGAGGGACGAGGTCAGGAACCGTCCCGGTGAGCGGAGCTGGCGGGGAGCAGGCGTGAGCGGTGCCACGGGGCCAGTCCCAGCAGCCCCCTGCCTGGCGGTGCCAGCGGTTCCCTGTGTCAAAGCCTTTAGTGACCGAGGTCTTAAACATAAAACCGTAACAGAGACGCATGAAGTGCTGATTTAGGGTCAGAGGAGAGGGAAGAGAGCAGGTTAACCTGCAAGGCTTTGTCTTGCTGGCGGATAGCACTAGTGATTCCGGCTGCTCACCTGGCGCTCTGGGATGTTGGTGAGTAAAATGAGATCGAACTGGCGTCAGGGATGAATGAAGGGTGTTTATGGCGTTAGTGATATTTACTTATGTAAAAACAATCTGCCGGGAAGCAAAATGGTTTTTGGTGGTATTTTACTCTCAGGACATTTAAAGCCAGTTTTAGGCTTTGTTTTTATCTGTGGTGTGATTGTAAAAATCCCTTTCTAAGAGCTTAGGAATCTGTAAAGACAACATAACCTCTACTGCTCCGACAAGCCTAAGGATTGGCAAAGAAGTACAGAAGATACGTCATTAGCTTTGGGAAACAGCCACGTTTCCCAGTCCGTCCTCTGCTGTAGGTGTTTGGTCAGCAAACTGTGAAGATGATGATGCGCGTTGAGTTGGCAGCTTTCAACTCTGATTTTTCATGGTTTCTATGAAAAGGTGAAAATAAATGTAAATTCTTTGCATATCTTTACATGAGTCAAAATATGACAAATCTAGCTTTTTTGTTTCGGGTCACTGTGTTGCTTCTTTACATCATGGAAAGACAAAATAAGGACAAATTATGGTCTGTGATGGGGGGGGAAAGCAGAAATCTCCCCTTCAGCTAATTTGCTAATTCTAATCAGCTCCAAAGATAACCTTCATATAACTGAGACTGAGAAAGAAACAGGTGGGAAAAACCTTTTAACTGGGCTGCAGCAGGTTTGTCCCTTTGGGCCCAAACAAACCCTGCAGAAAGCCTCGTGGCTCGGGGAGTGGGGGTGTCCAGCAGCAGGGCGCCGTCACGTCTGCCAGGGAAAGAGGTTGCTCTTCTCATCAACGCCTGTGTTTTTTAACCAGAGCTTTTAAGCACCTTGCAGTACTCCTCGGGATGTTCTGGGTTTCCATGGGCAGGGCCGTTTCTGTTGGTTTTGTTTAGCAGATGGCCGGGGAGAAATTCATCCGCAGGGGGACGGAGCGGCGCGGCGTCACTCGAGCGGTGCGTTCGGTCAGCAGAGGGGTCTTTGGTAATTCTGACAAGATGATCCGCAGGACCAGCCTCCTGGATTGAGCAACCTGAAAATAAGAACACAGTCCGGGGAAGATTTCTTCGAAAGATGTTAGTGTGTTTGTGTAAATGGCATGGAGATGCTTCCGGTGGGGCTGTGGGTCACCGGGCAGGGCGAGTGGGTGTCAGGTTTGGCTCACACAGTGCTGTTTGTCCCAGGCCAGCCCCGGCCCTGCAGGCTGAGGCTTCTCCTCTCAGGTCTCTGGTGCCACGTGTAGCATTTAGTCCTAAACCACGTGTAGTGTCCTCTCCTGGTCTGAGCGTGAGCGCGACGGAGCCGCAGTGTCACCGTGGGCTGGCGTTGGGGCGCTTGCACTCGGAGGTGGCACAGTCCCCATGCACGCGGTCCCGTTCTTGGCCAGGACTCCGGTCACTCGAGCTTGCTCTCCCCTTCGGGGTCAGCTGTCTCAGGTCTACTGATGAGCATTTCTGTTGCCTTCTCCCTCCAGGCCCCCGCGTGGACTTCGTGCTGTGGTGACGCCAGCCAGCACGGCTGGGGGGCAAAGAGCCACCACGAGCTGCGTCGTTGTAGGGCGCAGCCTGAAGCATCGCAGAGCTTTGCAGGCGCTTTCCTCGTTCCTGGCCAGCGTGTCCTAAATGTGTTGTGTCCGTCACTTTGGGATGGGTGCTCACTCTGACCGTTGCTCACTCCACACCTGGAGGGGCAAAGTGTTTCTTTTTATTGCCATGCTAAAGAAGCCTTGCTCAGGGGCTCCTCGTTACCCACCGAGGGTCAGTTTGGCTCAATTCGTTTTTGCCTCCGTGTGTTTTCGGTATGTAAACATCAGACTCCTGGATGGTAGTGTGTTTGGACTCCATGAGGCCTGTAGGATCTAAGCTGTAAAAAAATAAGGAACGGAAAATAACAAAAATGAAACGGAAAAGCCCCAAGACCCATGTTACAGTCCATGCTTTGCAGTTGGTGCTTCTGTGCCGGTGATTGATGCAGCTGTGTTTTAAAGGCCTTGATCTTGAAATGAACCAAACCAAGCTTTTTTTTTTCGCTTTTTTTTTTTCGCTTTTTTTTTAATCCTTTCTTCCCTAGTTAAGAGTGCATTCAGCTTTGACTGACGCGATTCCTTCCCTCCCACCCCCCAGGTCCCATTCCCTAGGGAAACACGGGCGTCAATCCAGTGTTGCAGGTCATGTTGTCCTTCCCTGGCAGCCGTCGGTCGTTGAAGGTGTGCATGTTGATCACGGCGTCCGTCTTCACCATGACGGGGGGCTGGGGCTTGTGCTTGACCCGCCGCTGGCAGGTGAGCGACAGCCGGATCTCGTCGGCCATGGCGCTGCAGAAGGAGCGCTGGGGAGAAGCGGGGACAGAAAGCACCATTACTGGACAAAAAGCACCGTTACCACCCCAAAAAGCACCATTACCACCCCAGAACACGCCACTTGCCTCTGCCTGAGCAGGAGGCTGCTGAAACTAGGCTCTGCAGTGGGCAATCGCAAGGTTTGGGCTGCATTTAAGGCATCAGCTCTGCTTGGTGGGACGTTAGTGGGCCTCTAGTTGACCCTCTCTGCTTTGGGAAGAGCTGCGCCTTAGACATGCTAAACCATGCAGAAAGGCAGAGCTGGAGGTGACTGTTGGAGTGCCGGTGCTCTGGGTGGTCCCTGCTGGCTGGCTGCCGGGGTCTGGTGGGTTTCTGAGTCAGGGCTAGCGAATCCTGTGAGCTTGCTAGGGGGCAGGTTTCCTTTACCTATCCAGTCCAGTTTGCTTTGCTTTCTGGTCGTGCACGTGAATGCACTTTCCAGTTACTGTACCATGACACGCAGGGAAGAGGGAAAACCATAAAACCAGTTGTCTTTTCCACCAGCACTAACGGGCCTCTGCAGGCGGGGCGGGCAGCGAGCCTTGGGGAATGGCACTCGTGGGGTGTGGGCATGGAGAGGGGGCTCCAGGCTCTGTGCCCCCCGGGCAGGGTCAGAGTCCCTCTGCCCATCTCCCTGCCCGTCCCCGAGGTCGCTGTGCAAAACCCTCAGTGCTGGGCTAGTGGTGGTGCAGGGAAACGGAGGGGATCGGTACCTGCTCACGCTCTGCCGTTTTGCGCAGCTTGTAGATGAACTCCACCATGGCCACAAAGACTGAGAGCACCAGGCCTGCTGCCAAAACGATGAAAATCCCACCGATGTTTTGGATGCCCAGAGCGCTGGCCTCCTTGTTCTCATCCTCAGGGCAGCCGTTGCCCCGCCACCACTTCTCCTTCATCACGTGCAGCTTGTCCTCCTCCTGGAGCTGGAGGATGGCGATGGTGATCTTGTCCCGGTACGGGGAGCCTGGGGAGGGTGAATGCCATTACACACAGATGGGAAAGTCAGACAAAAACTACACCAAGTAGGGACTGCATCTGTTGGGAGGGCTGTTCAGACCTCCCTTCTGCTGGCAGACAGCGTAAGCTTTGGTATTTGGAAATGGACAGTTAGGAGTGGGTTATGTGATCCCATCTGTCATATGTCTGGTGACCAGCCCCCCTCCTGGGCTACCTACAGAACCCCCCAGTGCCCCTTACCCATGGGAGTCCCAATGCCGTAGCCTTTGGAGTCAATGAGCCCCCCGATCTGAGTCAGGTTGCAGTTCCTCTGGGTGATGTACTCGATGGTGGTCGACTCCATCAGCAGGGCGTAGTCGGCCGTGAGGGTTCGCTGGATGCCTTCCTCGTTGCTTTTAACCAGTGCCGTGGGTTTGCTGCTCATGAAGGCCCACATTTTTTCAAATGTGGAAATTTTGGATTTCTGGAAAAACAATACCCCCCATCCCCAAAATACGAATTAATAGCCTATTCACTGCAAAAAAATGGTGTTTTTACAATAAATAGATAAATTCCAGTTTGAGAACAGGCTCCCTAATGGGACTATTGCCAGTTTGCCATGTCTTAAATATCTCTTAAGTTTTCTGCCCACTATTGTGTGGCATCAAATTGCCATTAAAAGAGACAGATTCCAGCACACTTCACCTTATGCAAATAAATGCTCAGCAAAAAAGAGTCACTGCTCTGCAGACCAGGAGCTGTAGGTGTAACTGAACTATTCCTCTGCTTCAGCAAGGCCCCGCCGTGATGCCCTGCAGAACTGCTGGTGTGACAGGCTATCAGTATATCTGCTTGAATGTATTAGTTTCCTAACCAGAATTTTGTTTATCCTGTAATGTTTCTGCACAATGAGAGAAGACAGGGAACGTTTCAGAGGGCATGTTTTTCTCCCTCTCACACACTCTATTATATTTTTGTCTTTCCCCAAGCATCACAAGGAAACACGTCTCCTCTGAGATATGTGCAACTGCCAAACAAATTTAACATATCCACATAAACAGAGGCTTAGAAATATTCAAGGAGATTGTCTTACGGCTAAAAATAAACGTGGATATTCTTCCACTATCAGTAGGCATTGTGTTAGAAAAGGGGGAATGTGTTGTCTAGCTTGCTGCTCATATGAATGTTTTTTTCTCCTAGAAATGTGTTGGGTGAGAATATGGTTATTTTGTATCTTTCCATAACACTTTGCATGTAGCATTTATCTATGGCCACCTTCTGGATTGTCCCTGTGTAGGCTGTTGCTGAAGACTTCACCTGCCCTGGAAGAGGCACGTTAGCTTTCTCGCAAAGTGCCTCCTGCTGCGGTCAGTGGGAGAACGCAGCTCTGCACGGCTGGCTGGGCTCGGGAAGAGCACTTGGATAGTGAGGCTGGTGGTCATGCTGTGCTGCCTGCTCCCTTGGGTGCTGTTCTTTTTACCTACTTTCTTATTTTTCCTAGATTTATCTTTGCCTTCTTAGTTGTTAGAGGCCAGCTTAGTCAGCCAAAACACCCACAACAGCCCTTAGCAGGAGCCTGAAGCTACCGGTAAGTCTCTGCTTTGCTGTGACTGAGGCTAGCGGCTCACCTGCAGCTGCAGGAGTCGCTGTGGCAGAAGCTGCACTTTGTTCTAGCCGTTGTTTCTCCCTTTGTCAGGTCTGTGGCCTTCCATAAAGAAGCAGGACGTGGAGCCCTGGCCCATCCCAATTGCTGCTGTCACTGCTCCCCCTTGTTTTTTCAATATGATCCAAAATGTGCCAGCATAGGTTATTTTGATAAAACACTAGAAATAAGGGTAAATTAACTAACCAAAATAGTCCATCATCATGCTTGATATATTCCAAATGCTTTGCCTATCCCTCTCCTTTTCTCAGTGTGTTTAACAAACGTACTATTATGGACCCGTTTCTCGCTGGTTAAAATTCATACTTGCTATAATCCACTTGATGAACCTGCAGCTCTGGAGCAAACTGCATTCAAGAGGCAGGATAATCTCCCTCACTCGAAAATCTGGTCCAGTGCCTGTAAGGTAGATTTGTGGCATCTATCAAGCCTCAAAGAGCAGCAAGAAATGTAGCCTCCAAAAGGATTATTAAATATCTGTGCATTACGATGGGTAATTGAAATGAATAGCGTACTCGACTTGCTGATAACGACTTGTTTAACATTTATATAGTTCGGATCAGAGGCCTCTGGGTTCACTGGCTCTCCCTTTTGCTCTTTCTCTTCCTGCGTTTAATGCTCCTCGGGTGTTGACACAGGGCTCTTAAACAACATCAGTGTTCTCCCAGTTTAAAGCACAGAGCAAAATAAACTGGCAAAAAATCAATAGGCTGCATTTAGTGAAGCTAATAGGACTTGCATGAGGCATTGTAGCTCTTCAGGCAACTTAAATTACATGAGACAGGGCTCCCTGGAACAGAAAAAACACTTTTCTCGTCTTAACTCACTCCCTTTGACCTGCTCCAAGGACTTAATTGTGTTCCAGGATGCCAAGACGAGTGCTGCTTTTGCGGCTCCGGCACTGCTCAGGGTGCGTGGGCTGGGGCAGGAGCCTCCCTACAGCGAGAGCTGCTCGCGGCACCGCGGAGCCAGCGGCGAGCACACCCTGCACTAGCAATTCCCGTCCTCGTCGTGGCCTTGTGTCTCCCTGCAGCAGGCGCCACTGCTTGCCGTGGCCTCATCTTTCCCAGAGAGAAGGACGAGGTTGCTGGTGTTGGCAAGGGCATGTTGAACCCGAGGAGAAGGCGAGGCGATGCAGGCTCTCCCCATTGTCTGAAACCTGCCACCGCCTCCTCACCAGGAATTTATTTCCCATTCGTTTCTTTAACTTGGCTAACGGGAGGTAAGAGCGCTCCTTTCCCAAGTACAGATCCACCAGCTGTAATTCTCGGCGCAGGACTAGCAGGTTGATGGACCTGGCTATTTGTTAAAAGTCCAATTTAGGAGCAATTGCCAGTCATCGTGAGAGCAGTCGTCAGTCAAAAATTGCACGAGCAACCCCGGGGAGCGTGTGGTGCTCTAGCTCCCAGCTCCTTCTGCAAGCTGCAGCCACGATCCATTTTGTGCTTATCAGGGAGAAAAGTTGCTCCTTCCTCCGTTCCCTCCTCAGCTCTTCGACCGTACTTCAGAGGTGGCCGTTTATTTATGGGAACGTGGATGACGGCACCTGGGAACATATCGTTCAGATAGGCAAAACCATCTTCATTAGGCACAATAATTCATTAGCAATAAATTAATTGTCAGTAAGGAATGCACATAAATTGCGTTGATGTCGCTGGGCTTTTTTTGGACGTTTTATTTTGCAGGACCTCTGATGTTATGGCTTGTCATCTACCCAAAAAAAATCCTCTCTGGGGTTTGTTACTGGTTTGAACTGGTATTTGTGGTGCGGTGGCTAGGTGCACATTTCTTCTCGATGGAAGCAACGCATGCTGCTGTGGGCTGCGTACAAGGAGGTGAGGTGGTGGCAGGCAGCGAGCCCCTGCAGGATGCCCCGGCTTCCCTGCCCCATGGGATCCTCGCTTTGCTGCCCAGGGTGGATGAAGAAGACCCGCAGGGTGGCTCTGAGATGAATCCCCCGAGAGCAGTTCCATCGTGAGCTCCCCAGCGCTGGGAATAACGGAGATTATTGCTAATAAGCGGAGGCGGTGGCTGAAAGCTGTTAATCAGTGCCTCCGGGGTTTGCACCAGGGGGCTGTGTCTCTCTCCTGCTTGCATCTCTCTCACCGACTCATCCGAGTTTTGGCCAGGGTAAATAACGTCCGAATCTGGTCCTTGAGACAGCATCTTAATCAGCCCCTGCCTTGGCGCTGAATGAAACGTGTGTAGGAAAAGCTGAGTACCAGCCCCTCAGAATGCAGCAAATGCAACGAGCACCGAGAACGCCTCCAAACTCATTCTTTAGAGTCACAGCTCAGAAGCTGTCTTTAATAACCAATGCTTCAAGACCAGTCACCCAAATAAATTAATGGAATAGTTTAGAGGAGCCAATATAAGGCATCTTGCCAAGACATATATGCTTTTTTATCAGTGAAATTGGCAAGAAAGTAACTTTCAGGCTTACGATTTTCAATTCCAGCCTGTATGAAAAAATAAATTGATTTTCACTGACGGAAGATACTTACTCTTGAGGATTTAACATTTCTGTACAAGTGAATATATATGTACACACATCCACACACTCTCACACCCGTATGCCAAACGACACATTAAACCCAGCATTTGTTCAGAGCGAGAGAGCATCTCCTGCAAGATATGAAGGATTTCTGGCATGATTTGCCATGAAAGCTAGGTGCTGCTCCTAAATTAATTGATCTGTTTATTCCTGTAACTCAATCTGCATTGCCAGGGAAGAAATAGCTTCTCAAAAGTTCTTTTCATGAAGTCGAAGTCTGCCAGTGCAGCTAGGAAAAGGCTGGCTTCTGCTTCCTGTTTGCCGTAGGTGGTGGGGCCGCACAGGCGAGCCCGTGGGGCCGTGTTGGCACACCCGCGGACACGGACCTGGCTTGGCCCACGAGAGAACTTCTGCAGGGACACGGTGGGCTCGGCATGAGCCCTTCACCAGCCCAACACTAGGCAGCAGAACCATTCAGCATTTTGGAACCATGCTTTCCACCAGGGTTTCTCTGACCCTGAGCACGAGGGTGGTCACTGCCCTGCACCCTCCTGGACCTTCGTGCTCCTGGGGGGTGTCCCTGAGAGTGTGATGCCAGCCAAGCAGCTTCGCCAAACCCGCCGCAGGATTTCTCCCGTGATTTCACCAAGGACTCGCTGTGGGGTGGGGGGACACTCATCAGGGCCTTAAATTGCTCTCCCCTGTTTCCTGTGCGCAAAGGACAAGTGAGCATGGCAACCCACACGAGCGCTCCCACTGCGCCAGTAATTGAACGCTTGTCAGAGGGGACATCCCTGATAATTCATCTCCAAACAGCAATAATAATAAAACAGCAAAAGGAAAATACACTGCGTCAATAAACCCTGCCAAATGCCCGTTAGGAGCCCGAGGAATGATTCTGATGGATAATGATAGGAAGCAGTAAAGATGCTATGGCCTTGATGATTTAAAAAAAAGATAGAGTTTCCTTTTATTTCCATATAAAACTCTTATTGGAAAGGGTAGTTAAAGCACACCAGTAAAAGTCAGCCTTCTCCTACAGCTGCTGTGGGCTTGGACGGCAGCGTGAGGCAGCTGGCCCTGCCGCAGACAAACGTGATGCCCCTGCTCTGCTGCAGCAAGCAAGCAGCGGCCTGCTATTCCCTGCAATATTTGCATTTCCCAGATTAATTAAAGATCAAACCAAACAAACCCCTCCATGTGGCTTTACCGGGCTGTGTTGCTGCCTGTCACAATAAGCATGGAGACTTGGACAAGAGCGTGGCTCCTTAACCAAGTCATGGCCAAGAAGAGTTCCCTGAGCCCCCCGGTTCTCCCCCAGACCCCGGGGGCTGCTCAGGACCCTCTCAGCCTACACGCCATGTGCCACGGCATTGCCTTGCTTTAAACCTAAATTCCTCTTCAAGCCAGGGTGCTTATTGCTTAGGTTAATCACCCCTCAATTCTAGTCCTTTTTTCTCTCTCTTTTTGAAAAGTGTGTTTTTACAGGCCAGCTGTGGTTTCAAAGGTCTCTTTAACTTTCAGTTTCTTTCCGTTTTTCAGGCACTAGTGAAATGATGAGTGTCCTTAGCACCTTCCTCTGAAGTGTTGACTAAATTCAGAAACCTCACTTTAAACAGAAGAAATAAATGTACTTTGGTTCTGATGCATTGGTGGTGTTACCTCACATCGGAATCAGAGATTAATAAAACCTGACTACGTTAATGTGGATACCTGAAGGACAGGAAAGATAATTTCATCTGTAAAAAACACCAGGCCCTTTGCAGCATGTGTCCAGGCTGAGTTTTTGTTTGTTCTCTGCCCCTGCAGGCTGGCCGGGCAGCCTCGGGGGCTCTGTGCAGTGGTTAGTGCAGACACAAGGCAGGAATGGCAGTGGGTGGGATGGGAAAATAAGGGCGATGCTTAAGGAATGGAAGAGTTTTCTGTAGGGCTTTAATGTAAGATACACCTGTCGTGTTCTGCCTAATGTGTGCTTCATATTTGGGTGTCTGAGTGAATACTGGGTACAGTCCCCAGAGCTGTAAAATCAATGTGATTTTATAATTGTGGCCTCAATCAGCAACTGGAAGGGGGGGATTTAGCCGTGATGTGAATCCAGGCAAGCTAAGCTGACGGGTCGAGGTCTTAACAAAGATGCGAGACAGACAGAAGCAACCTGCTTGTATGGAGGAGCAGTGATGGCTTAAGAGGCTTTTTGTCTCCGGGTCTTGTTCTCGCTCCTGTTGGCTGGGCAGGGCTGTGTCTCTGCCAGGGTGGTGGAAAGCCTGTGCCGGGTCTCACCTTGAAGAAGGTCATGGTAGCTCCATCCTTCACTGCTCCGTACTCTATTTTTGTCTGCTTTGCCAAGTCGTCTGCCGAGTCGATGGGGGATTCCATCCTCTCCACCGTCAGGAAGGCGGCAAGGTTGGCCGTGTAGGACGAGATGATAATTAGGGTGAAGAACCACCATATGCCACCAATGATCCGTGTAGATAGAGCTTTGGGCATCAGCTCCGAGCCTGGGGTGGGAGAAGGAGTGGGAGGGGAGAGGAAACAAAAGCGAGAAAGGACGCGTTTTATATATACGTGCGTACATTATATACATATGTATAGACGAAGGATTAGGTTTCACTGTCAGACTGTAACAGTGATGCAATTAAAGCCAACTGTTTTCGAGGCAAATTATCCAGACATCTTGCATGCAAGGAAATCAGTGGTTTTTTTTTGTAGCATTCACAGAAAAACCCTCTCCCTTTATTGCTGACCTTGGGTACAGTGCACAATTTACAGGAAACATTCAAACTGAAGTAATTAACTAGGCAGCTTTTATGAGATTTAAATAGCAAGCCATTTATGAACTTTTATGAGTGTTTTGTCCAGCCATTTAAAAAGTGCTTTGCTTTTATATGGATTACTTTTCAAAGGACTCACTCTAGGGAGTGTGTTCAAATACACATGATTTAAAAAAAAATCAAACAGTGAGAGAAAGGAACTATCAGGGTCCAGTGCTTTGAATAGTGGTTAAAAGTAGGGAAGCTGGAGATGTTGCAGCATAAAAGGTGTATAACAGGTCTGGAATGACTTTTATTGAGCAGACATGAAGGACTAAATGGGTTGTGCTATTTTTGTAATCACCCAAGACACCTTTTAAAGCCAGAAAAGAGCTCTGGGTTTAAAACAACTGCATTCAGAGGATATATCCAACCTGGAATTTGCAACAAAGATAAGGCTTTGCAAAGCAATTTCAGGCAGTGTGGCATTAAAGCTTAGTATGGAGCACAGCTTTTCTCCCATCTGAGTGCAGCAAGGAGGCACTGGGAAGCAGAGGAGCCTTGGGTCTCAGTGCTGCTTTAGTTCTTCTCATGATTCTGCTCCTTTCCCATTCCATCTCTTGCCCTTTGATGCATTGCAAGGTGTGACATCAGTCTAGCTTTGAAATATTTTTCTTCTTAGATGCAGAATAGACTTAAAAAGAATGCAGCTCTTTTCATTTCTAAGTATCTGATAAGAGGATGATTCATCGCGCTAAACCGCCCTGCTGGGAGCTGTCACTGTCCATCAGGGCAGGAGATCTGGGAAGCCTGTGCCACGCTGCAGCCACGACAGCAGGAGGAGCGCAGAGCCCCAGCGCTGTGCACGCCGCCAAGCCAGCGCTGCGGGTCCTTTACTCCTTGGCTGTGACCGCCCAGACATGATAAATAAAAGTGTGACAAGCGTTTCTCATTTTCCACTTCTTTCCGTTCCTGGATTTTCTGCAATTAGATCACAGCAGGATTTTGCTCCTCGTTCAGCACCGCTCACAAGCTCGCCCTGTGCTGTCTTCCCCACAGATTTATGCTGCTTATTGCACCTCGCCATACTCCGTGTGCTCTGTCCCATCCATGTACACGAACGCCGTCCTATCCCTGTCCCGTTCCGGAGGTCCCTGCTGTGGTGGTGCTGTGCACCAGCAGCACAAGAAGCATTCGGTCTTGCCTGCAGTGAGGGCCAGGCAGAGCTGCCTGAAGAAGCTCCTCGTGACCTGTCTTGCATCTCTTGCGTCGTTTCCCAGTGTGCAGAATGACCAGAAGAGGATAAAATGACCAGAATGACAAAAAAGACCAAAATGACCAGAAGAGGATAAGAACAGGGACAGATCAGAGGGCAAGAAGCCCTGTCTTCTGCAAAGTGGCTTTAAAGCAGAGCCAGTCAGGACAGAGATCCTGAATTAGAGCAAATTGCTTGAATTAACAGGAGCAGAAACGCACAGAGCCTGTCGGACGTGGCTGTTTGGGGAATTCAAGCAGCCGAGGGGGGCTCAGCCAGCGTTCCTCCACGGGGCACGGAGTGCGGGTGCTGCTCTGCACACACAGCAGCAGTGCACGTGCGGACACGCCGCCTCTCCATCATCTAGCAGCGTGTTCCAGATGGCAGACTCTGGAGCTGCTCCTTCTGACACCTGCCAAAGCGTGCACACATCATTAATAGTAATTATTGTTAGTGGGGCACCTGTGTGCGGGCAGCCAGCTGCAGCTGGGTGAGCGATGAGTCTGTGCCCACCACCGTGGGGCGAGCTGTTGGGCTGGGGCTTTGACCCACAGAAAGCACAAAGAGAGGCAGGTGCCAAAAAAACATAAAATTAAATTAACAAAGGGTGAGATGCGCCAGCCCGCTCTCCCACAGAAGAAATCTGGTGGCGTTCCTGGCCCAGAAAACCTCGGATGCTTTGGATGCTTCTCCTGGGGGGCTGCAGGCAGGGCTCAGCCCTACACACATCCCTCCATTCTTCCATCCAAGCCATGAAGGCAAAGCAGCGTGGCTCCAGCGGAGGAGAAGCAGCTCCAGGTGAGCGGATAGCAGCAGACGGAGCCCTTCTGAGCTGCAGACCACCGTGAGGTTCCCTTGGTGAGCACCCCGGGGCTGCCCGCGGCAGCCACCCCCTCTCGCGCAGCTGGCCGCTGACTGTGCCTGCTCGGAGCCAGCCCCGCTCCCCTGCGCCGTGACAACGGCACGAGGCGGGCGCCGCCGGTATTCTTTTTGCAGCGGCTGCTTGGTTTTGACAGGCACAAAGATGTTTTATCTTGTTCCTGTCACAAATAAATTAAATTCTACATTCGAAAAGCCACAACAAAAGGCCGATGTCGGAGAAGCGGCAGCAGGGTGTGCGGGGAGGAGCCACCCACCATACCTTGCTGCATCAGCGCGCCCATCCCAAACCAGAAGCTGTTGAGCAGGGTGAAGTTATTCTCCACGATGTCCGACCCGGGGTTGCAGGGATGAGCGTCGTACCACTCGTATGGGCTGAACCTGCGGTGGCACAAGGAAGGAGAGAGCTCGTTAGTCAGGATGTGGCATCAGACCCTAAAGGACCAGGAGAAAAGCCGTGATACATCTGGTGCTGCTGTGCAGGGCCCGCTGACCCTTCAGTTGTGTGGCTTGTTAAAGAAAAAGGTAAATTCAGCCACGATTTTCAGAAGTGACCAGCATGGCTGGAAGCCCCATGTTCCACACTGCAGACAACAAGGAAACCCGGGGGGAGCCAGGCCCTTGAGGTGTTTCGGGTTGCTTCTCCAAAGCCTTTGGTCTCTGCTGATGCCCTGCTCAGCACCACGTCAGCCAACAGCAACCAGCGCACGCAGCGGTGTGCAGGATGTGTTGTGGGCACGCAGCCCCCAGCCCTGGCACGCAGCAGATCCAAGGTGCAGGGACCAGCAGCGTCTCTGCACCGACAGAGCAGAGGTACGGCAGTGATTCTGCAGCTGTGGCCGAGGCAAACCACATTGTTTTAGGGGCTCTCTGCTTGTGCATGTGGGCATCTGTGTGAGATTTCACTAGGCGAGAAGCAGAGCTCGCCACCAGCCTGACAAGCAGAAATCCTGCATGTCAAGGCATTGGCACAGTGGAAATCGGGGTGGGTTCACCTTGGGCTGCTGCGATGCTGACCATGGAAGAGCAGTCATTCAGCAGGGGGCATGTTTTCACGGACAGCCCTGCAGTTCTTGGGCAAAACAGAGGGAATTTTCTCTGATCATCTCTCTGCAAATCCTGCCTGGGACAGGCATGCGAGCACCGCCTCGAGTACAGCTCTCCTAGCCAAGATCCAGGGAGGATGCGCATCAGGATAGATGCTAATGTTTTTAGAGCTGTTTGTTTGCGTTTTCTTAGAGTCCCAAATTTTGCACAGATTAAATTAAAAACATAATTGGCATAATTGCTTTTGAACCAGGCATTAATTATCATCTCCGCTTCCTTCTGAAATCCCTGTAGCTTCACAACAGCCCTTTCTCCAAGCCCAACCCCCAGCTTGTATTAGGAGCCATTTCTCTGTGCAATTCTCTGCCAGGCGTGCTGCTGCTCAAGGAGATGTCTTGTCGCTTAACTTCCCAGGTGTCCTCAGGCAGGCGGTTGGAAGCATTGGGAGAACAGAACAGCTCTCAGATGCTCCTCCCAGCACAAAAGCTCCCCCAAACAAACAATTACCCCTGATCTCTGCTTTCCACACACACTCACGCTGCGGACCTTCTTGCAGAACCCAAAACGTGGAGAATGAGCATTCAGCCATCGTGGCACGGAGCTCATGTGTCCCCAGGGAGGTTTGGCTGGGCTCGGGCTGCACCCTAACAGCCTCACTCGTTTGCCATCCAGACCGCCCGCCTCCCTGTGCTTTTTAAAGTAAGAGAAAATTGGAGAGGAAAACAAAAATTAGGCTGATTTCAGACCTGGCCTTACATGTTGCGTAGTCCTTTAAACCTGCTGTAAATTTATGCCAGAGGTGTATAAAGGATGGCGCCTAAGCCCTGTCTATTGAGTAAAGGCAGAGTTCAAGAATTAGATGAAAACTTTCTCAGGCTGCCAATGAAAGAGTGTGAGATGGAAAGGGAATTGGTAAGATCAAATGAGCCTGACAAGATGACACACTGAAGAACTTCAAGGTCTCTGAGTGAGAACCTACTGGTGCTGCTCAAATTACAGAGAAATATTCAGAAAACTGCAAAGCAGCAACAGTCTTCAGTGCTTGAAAAGCTAGTGGGACCATTAAAGGAAACAGAGGGGTAATGAAGGAAGAAGTGAGCGGAGCTCGATGACCCCATGCAGCTGGAGCCATAATAAATGGGGGCTCTTCAGGATTCACCTTGGGCTGGCTTCCCTCTTCTGCAGGTGCAAACAGGGGCTGAGAAATATTTCATCAAAAACTGCGATTATTTTCTTGTCTCCTTTTGGCAGGGAAACGGGAGCATTTCAGAGAAGGTTTAGTTAAAGATGAGATCTAACACGAAACACTTCTGAGCCTAAATTGCATCCCCGGAGAAATCTGCTATGGATGACCCAGTCCTTGTTTCAGTTAAGATGAACGGTAACGCCCCGGCCCTGGTGAGCACCAGAAGGCGTTCGGCTGCGATTTGAAGGCCCTGTGAGTCCGAGACCAGCTGACAATTCACGACAGCCAGCGCACAGCCAGCGGCACGGCTGGCAGCCAGAGCCACCAGACAGACTCCCACGAAGCCACCGACGTGGGTGCTTGTGGTGCCCCGGTGGCTGGAGCAGAGGGGATAAGCAAGAAGGCTGATTAAAAGGAGAGATGGATCAAATACATCCTTTGCCTGCCTCTAAATAGTCCCTAAGTCGGTTTTAAGTGGCATTGACCTATGATTATAGCATCAGCAGAGGACTCTGGTGCCTAGTTCAGGAGACTCATGTCTCTGAATTAAGGCTTTGCTATTTTGGCTGTGGTTTTCTCCCGAGGGTTGGATTTGAGAGGCCTTGCTGGGGTCAAAGCAGATATTGTTTCAATTACTTCTGAATGCAATAAATATGCCCCGTATTTTCCCCATGAAATCTCTTGCTCTCCATCTCCGTGTGTTAAGAGATATTCCTGCAGAACCTTAATTACACCAAATACTTGATGTTCTTTAAGAGAACATGAAGACAGAAGAAATGTCAGGAGCAAAGCACGTGAAAAAGAAACTGTAACGGCAATATTTTAGAGACTCTATTTCAGCCCCAAAGCAGCCTGACGGGAAAAAAATGTTATATTACCTCGTAACTGCTGTGATGTAAGAAAGACATAAATCGTGCTGCAGAATGGCTCATTTTGTCAGTGTAAACTAGCATGAGAGATCCTGGATGAAAAACTAGGAGGAGAGAACAAGAAAAACGAAGGAAGGGAGGCACAGACAGCGAGCAGCCGAAGGGGACTCTGAGGGCCTGGGAGCGCAGCCGCCACGCGCTGGGTCGCTGCGAGCCCAGGTCCCTGTCTCTTGGCCGCTGCTCACAGCATGGAGGGACTGCCTGGGGCTGAGCAGCCCCTCTGCGATCCGCACAGCCCCTCTGGACTTCCCTGGTTGCAGAAGGTGGCTTTGAACATGCTTCCACGTGGGAGCCAGGCCCAGCATCTCCTTCAGCCTTTTCTCAGTATTTACTGCAGCAAATTTCTTGCGTAGATGGAATTAGCACATTTAACACGCTTTGAAAGTGGGGTCTGGATAATTTGGGCTGGATTTGGTCCTCAGGCGAGTAGAGAAATATAAACCCATAAAAGTAAAACTGTATGTGAGTTCTAATCCCAAGCTCCATGAGCAGTCTGATAGTTCTGGCACTGGAGCCACAGAGTTACGGCAGCAGAGTCCATCCGGCCACGTTCTGCATGGCTAGCAGAGGCACAAAGTGAAGGGATCCTATTAATCACCACAATATTTTTTCCTTTTGTAATTACCTTGGGTTCACTTTCCCAGATGAGCATCTTTCCCTGCTGAGAGCATCTGGTGCCTTCTCTCTCTGACACAAAGCAGAACCATTAAGGCCCTCGTCCTGCTGCAGCCCTGACAGCCCCAACAACGCAGGCAGCGCCGCTTAGCCAAGCTGCCCCACATTTTCTGTCCCCCTGGCTGCTTCCCCAGCTGGCCCCGCTGGTTCTGGCCAGGGTCTGCTGAGCTGAGCTGGCAGAAGCGTGGGGTGGTGATGGCAACGCCACTCTCATCCTCTCCTCAAGTCGTGTGCTCCTAACAAGCAGTGCCTTTCCTGCGCGTTACGCCGCACGCAGGCTGAATTGAGCTGCGAGGTTATCTTGGTGGCTTGCTTTGTGCTGGGCTCCCCAGGGGCACTGGGCAGCGGCAGCCTGCTCATGTCCGTGCTCAGAGGACTTCTGTTTGACCTCAGGATGGTGCCTGGAAGCCTGGTGCGTGGCTTGGTGTCATGGCCCCCTTTGGGAGAGCTGTGTTGCAAAAAGTAGGAAGGAGACACTTGGGGACCCTCTGTGCCTTCAGGAGGGATGCGTGGCCCCTCCTGCCCTGCACCTCTGCAGAGGAAGGATCAGAGACGTGGCTGCTTCGCCGTCCCAGATGGTCTGCAGAACACTAATGCTGTCTGCTAAGCAGAGTTTACTTTGACAACTGCTGTTACGTGTAATTAGGATATTACATAGTAAACTCAGGAAATCATCTCTAAATGCCTCTGAGGACCTGAGGGATGTTGGAAATTGCAGATTTGTTGTAACATGAGGGTTAATGCGTTCTGGTTGCTGCGGTTTCATGTTTAATCTTTACTTTGACTGTCTGATTGATGTCAGTGGATTAGGTAGAAGCTGGTTTCTGAAGGAGGCTCCAAGGAAAACACAGCCCACCAGCCCTTCCTCGGAGGGGCCTGCACAGAGCCACGGCGTGGGGGGCAGCAGGGATGCTGCTGAGGCACCACTGCCATGGCTGGGACTGGAAGGTACTGAGAAACGAGCGTCTAACTGCAGAGCGTGTTTGGGAAATTTCCCCAGGCACGGCGCTCGCCCAAAATATTTAAACACCCGGGAAGCTGGGCATGGCTGGGGACACGGCCAGGGAGGGCAGCAAGAGCTTTGCTTGGGTTTGGAAAGGCGGCGCTGCATATTCAGAGCAGCCCTGGACTGTGAATCGCATCAAAGACTCTGTGAAATTAATAACTCATGCAAATCGATGCAAATTCCACTGCTTTTAAATATAGAGGTTTTAAACATGCTAATTAGATGCATATTAATTTCTGTAAACAGACACTGTCAGATCGTAGCGCCGCGCTCTGCATCTGTTTGGTACAGGGGAGGGTTTGTGGGGAGCTTTGCTGCTGGGGGGAGCAGAAGCAGGAGCTGAGACCGACGCGGGGCGCGGGAGCCGCGTGCCCAGGGGGCAGTGGGGAGGCCGGGCCTCTTCTGGGGAGGCTGCCTGAGAGGTCACCTAACGGGAGCACGAGCAGGAAAACCACGTCCCGTCACCCCTCGTCGTACCAGGCAGGTGCCAACAAAACAAAAAGGCAGGTGAATTTCTAAAATCATAAACGAGGGAGCATTTTAAAATTCTTTTGTGCTCAAAGTCTGCTAACCGGTGGAACTGCCAGCCCTGACACAGCACAAGAGGCTTACGGATTTATGTTAATAAAGCAAACAACCGCAGTTAGCATGGTGGAGCAGCACAAAGGATGTAACAGACTCGAGCTGGCAAAGACAGAACCAAATCTCCCCTGTGGATAGCCAACTTTAATTTTCTCCACTGGCTTTGTATCACCTCTCCAGCCGCTCGGAGATAGAAATCCCACAGCCTGCAGCCTGCTGCCCTCTGGCAAGTCCTGTTCCTAAATCTCTTTGTTTACATTTTGAAAGAAGGGAGCTTCTGTGTGCTGAGGCCTTCAAATGGAGCCCCTCGTGTCCAGCGAGCTGCTAGCACCGAGCCCCTGTGCCGACGCAGGGCCTCCAACAGCAAGCCTTGCCGTGCCCTCGCTGAAAATGGACCGAGCAGGAGGAGAGGCATTGGTCTGAATGTGTACAGCCAGCCTCGGGGAGGTAAAAGCCGGGCCCGTTTTAGTTTAACACTTACAGAGCAACGCCACAGTTGAGCAAAAAGCCATTTGCGCTCTCTTTCTGAAGCCATGAAAAACCATAAACCGTGCTTCGGCTAACGCTCTGATTATCCCTCCATGGGAAGGGTGGCAGCGAAATGGAACAGAACAGGGGAGCCTGCGAGTGGTGAGCAAGCCCATGCTAGCAGACCAGCCTGCCTCTGGGTAATGGGCCAGAAGTAATTTCATTAATGAAACAGGTTTAATGCCGCGGCTCCCACTGTGTGGTTAGATCCCTGCGACGTGCCGGCAGCGAAACGATTCGGAGCACAGGCAAAGCGTCGCGTGGTGGCAGCTGGGTGGCGCGGCGTCGGCATCCCCTTACCTGGCTATGACAAAGAGCACGCAGCTGACCCCCAGGTAGGCGAGGAGGATGTACATCCAGATGTCAGGAGACAGGGGGTTGAGGAAGGAGAACACACTGGGGTTGGTCCCGTTGGGCTTGCGGTACAAAATACTGACCCCCAGGGTCATGAAGGGCTTGGAGAAGTCGATCGCTTTCTCCCGGACGTGGGTGATGGTGAGAGGAGCGACGGCCAGGTCAGCTTTCTGTCCGTGACATGGAGGGAGGGAGACACAAAGGGAAAAAAGAAGTCATTAGAAAGCCATTGCCATCCCTCAGAAGCCCTCCGTCTCCCCAGCTTGCCCCGCTGCGGGGTTGGTCTTGTTCCTAGCACGAGGAACCGCGCTGGGAAGAGCCGGCGTCTGCCAGGTTGCTCTGCTTCTGCTCTGAGGTAGAGGGCAGTACGGCTGCTCTGGCCTCTGCAGAGCCCCCCGCAAAGGAGGGCTGGCTGGGTTTGGGTTGTTCTGTCTGCTGAAAGGCAGTGCCTTGCCCCAAAACCCAAAGGCTCCACGCACGCCTTCTGGGGCTGGCTCCGAAGCCCCAGCAGAGGCCATACTGCAAACATGCAAAGGTTTCATCCTTGCTGCCTTCACCTGGGAGCTCTAAAACCCAGCACAGCCAGCCTGCAAGGGCTGCAGCTGTGTTTCTGTGCACCAGCGCCGTCCTTTCCTCCCTGCTCCCATTTTCCCCCGTAAGCAGGGCACAGATCACCAGAGCCCAAAGCAAAAGGCCAAGGTGTGGGGGTGTGAGCGAGGCACCCTGGGCACTGAGACCAAGGGGGCCTTTGCTGCGCCGGCTGCTCGGCCCCAAAGGCTGGGCACCGCACATGGGCTGACCTCATGGCAAAAGTTGTAAGGCCCATTCTGGGGACGCCGGGCGTGCGGGAGGAGCGGTGCTGGGCGGGGAGCTTGGAGGGAGCCCCCATGGGATGCAGTTCCTCTCGCATTATCACTTATCCTAGTGATAATTTCGTAGAGATACAGCGGATTCGTTGTGACTTGCAACCTTTAAATCAATATTAGCGCTCTTGCTAGAACTTGCTTTGCTCCAACAGAAAGCAGGGGCTCACTGCAGAAGTTGGTGAAGATCTCTGGCCTGTGCTGCGCAGGAAGGCCAGGCTCATGGCCCTAAACTCTGTGCAAAAAGGCAGTGGGGTATTTTTATGTGCAGGAACCTGTCTGGGCCTTTTTTATAGGAAGACACAAGCATTTATCCGTTACGTGTGTCTGAAAGGGTCTGCTCTCCAGAGATCGGAACATTGCAGGTCCTGAGCAGAGAAGGTGCAAGGATTCTCTGAGGACAGAACTACGTCTGTTCTTCTAATACTCTTCAGTCTGAGCCCTGGTTACTTCCTTTTCCTCGTCACTTTGCAGTCATGTTCAGCTCCTGCGTCACGTCTATGTGCGTGTCCTACTCTTAACAGGGAATCTGAAGGAGATGCTGAAGAATGTGGCTACTGATTTTTCTGGAAGAAGAAGGAAATGGGCAGTTCTGAGGTCAGAACTAGCTAGCAGCTGCCCATCTGAGAGATCCTCCAAAGCCAGATTTGTCAAAATGATATAGCAAGCTAAATAACAGCCAGCAGTTTATGCTTTACCACAGAAAATGAAGAGAGAAAAGTCTGCATGGATGCTCAAGGATCAAAATGCTTTTAGTGCAGAGATAAAATTTTACTGTGTCATTTCAGCAGCTCCTGCGATTTGATCACAGCCCCATGTCCTTGGCAGTAAATGTCACACACAACCAGGATGAAGCAGGTATTAGGGAGCCCAATCTGGCGTTGTGTCCTCAGCTCTGAAAGGCATTATAGGGCTGCACTTTGATATCCTTTTTATCGATGCAGATTTTTCGGAAGGTGGCCTCTAATTACGGATTTGCTGAATGGGAGGATCGGAATCAAAACCCTCCAAGGGTGAAGCTTTCATTTCGTTGTGCTCCGCCGTCACGAAGCAGGCAGTCGGGTAGCGGGCCCTGGTGGCTTCCTTCACTCAGCCCCAGCTTTTATGCTGTTGCACGGTAAGATGAGTTTTATTAAAAATGAGGAATTACGGCAAGTGCCAGCAGCTTAAAGGCCCTTATCCAGCAAAGCCACTTAAGCACATGCTTCTGTCTTCCCGGAGCTCGCACACACTCCAAGTGTTGCGTATCTTAAGTGTGGTGCTGAATTGAGGCCAAAAAGATGAATTTTGCTAAGGCAACAACACACCAAATGCAGGCACTGCCCCAGCACCCCTCGCAGGCTTGGCTCTCCTTACTCACACCAGGCTGCAGCCTTCACACTTGGGTGGAACTGATGCGAGTTCGCCGGGCGTTCAGTGGAGGAAGAATCCTGTTCTCCGCAGAGGTGTTTGGCTTTAGCACCAACTGCTAGGTCTTATCTTCAAGTTCTGTTATCACAGGAACGTGGCCGCGGGTCAGAACAGCTCAAGCACAGTCCCTGGAGTCGTGCAGCACCCGCCGGCCGCCGGAGCGGAGCTGGGTGTGACAGCCTCTCGCAGCAGCGCCAGCAAACAGCATAAGCACCAAGATACATATTTATTCAAGAAAGTAAGCTGCCTCGGTGCTTATTTTACCAATCTGAGTTAGGTGTTTACATAAACTAATTATGTGTGTGTTGCCTGAGAGACAGGTAAATAGTGCATATTTTACTCATTTAATTGTTATTCAGCTGTCTGTCTGGCAGCACCGGCACTTGCATCCTCCAGTCTTGTTTGCTCCTGAGCATCCCCGGGCACAGCACGGCCAGCAGCACCCTTCGTGGCCCACCCTGTCCCAGAACTGCCACAGGAGGAGGTGGCGAGGGCAGGCACAGTCTGCCTGCAGCCTGCAGCTGGTGGGGAGCAGGGGTTCATCCTCAGCAAGCAGCTGAGCGTCCTGCTGGGCCCTGCAGCCAGCAGCAGGGAGCACCACGCGCACGAAGTGATGCTCCAGGGGGAGCGAGGCCGGGGCAGGCACCACCCCGAGTGTTCCTCGTCTGGCACCGTGTACACCGTGAGCAGCGGGTCAGCGTTAATTGGCTGACTCCTGCTCTTAATGGCTGCTCTTAGGATCTCAGCCCTCGTTCAGACATCGTTTTTGTCAATGAATTTATTTAATGTCAGTGGTGAATTCAGAAGGATGTTGGCAGGGAAAACCTAGCTCTAAGCTGAAGGGGAGAAAGGAGGAACGTGAAGTCCGGCTGGGCCTCTTCTCGTCTTTTTCTGGGGAGAAGTTCCTCAGAGAGAGCGGCCAGGCTCTGGGATCACAGTGACAGCAGACCTAGCTTTAGGGACAAGCCGTGTCTGGCAGGTGAGCGAACCAAGGGGGGAACGGCAGGTCCAGAGACCTGCGGAAGCAAGCAGAGGACTTGGGGCTTCCAACTTGCACGTCAGTGTGCTGCTGTCGGCTGCTTCTCTGATGGTGATAAATGTGAATTCACCAAATTAATGATGCTGAGCACAAAAGGAGGAAGTGCAGCCAGCTTACTTCCATCTCCTTTCTAATGCTGAGTTTCTGGGGTGTAAACAAGGGACGACATGCACCTCATCCAACAGCAATGTTTTTTTTCCTGTTCCTGGCCCAGTGGCTTCCAAACAAATCCCCAGCTCCCTGGCACTTGAAATAAACACCCACCAGTGCAGGAGCATTACTGGGAATGTGGCAATGTGGTGCAATATGTGTTTCTGCCAGAATTTACTGTCAATAAATGCCCGTTTATTGTGAGAGTGTTAAATCAACTGTCATAAATCATCCCTAAGGATAGATATTATGTCTTCTCTATAGTTACCATTGGCAGGGATTTCCATTAGAAACCCTATTATTCTTCATGCCTTTTTTATTCCCACATGAAGTTTCAGAGTGAATGGAAATTTGATATGTACTGTCTCGGGAGAAGACAAGTTTTATTTGTGAACAAGTTTGTGCGAAATGTCCAGAACAACTCATTCTGCTGGTTTTATGTGGCTCTGCCCACAAACAGTGGGGAGGATTTGCAGGCACTACGGTGCCAGACAGCTAAAATTTAAAAATCAGAATGGATGGGCCACAATGCACAGTGTAGTTCTGCTTGTACCAATAATAATTCCTATGAATAAATAGCAGTAACAGTTCACTACGGATGAAAGGAGGAGATCTGACAGTTGCCAGCTTCCCTGTTTATTACGGATGCACAGCACAGAGACTTCTCTGCATCGCCTGGTGCCCCAAACCCACCCAAAACACTGGTGGTGTGAGCGAGGTGAGCTTTCATGGCCCCTTCTGGTTAAGACTTCCCTGCAGAAGTGGCCAGGCAGAGTGACAACAAGCAACAAACTGCGCTGAGGAAAGCCTCCGGCTCTCCAGGGAGCGGACTGAACACCAAAGCAGATTTTTTGTGATGAAGGACGAGCAGCAGATGAAAGGCAGCAGGGCAGGAGTTCTTGCATCTCACTGCGCAGAGCTGTCTTCTCCAGATCTGCTGCTGGGGACCTGCAAGATGGGGTCATGCTGGGAGCTGCTCTGACTGCTGTTGCTTTTCCTGTTTATGCTTAAGGCCACACTAGAAACAAAGCAATTTTACAAAGGATTGTAGCCCAAGGCATTACTGCCTGTGGCCAGGCATGTCTGGATCAGAAGGGACGGCGGAAGGAGGAGGATGCGTGACTCCAAAGGAAGCAGTGGGAGCTTGCAGCGTAAACAGCCAGTCCTCCGTCTCGTGCTCTGGGAGGTACCCCTGGGGGTTGTGGTGGGCACCATCACCCCCAAACACTAACTGGACACCCACCTGGGCTCCCCCAGCTGGCACTGCCAGCCGGCTCCCGCTGTGGGTTCATTTCACAGCCCAGCAGAAGGCCAGCCCTCCTTGCTTTGCCCATCCGTGGTACTCTGCATCTGCTGCTCCCAGGGCTCTCAGCCCTTCCACATGATAACAACCTCCGTTTTAGCCTCTCGTTTCACCTCGGGAACACCTCACTGATGTACAAGGCATGGGACCAAGACTGCGCTTCAGCTCAGCCCCGCAAGAAGGTGCTTCACAGCACCCTGGGGGCTCAGTCTCAGCTGCACAAGAGGTAAGGGGATCTTCAGCAAGGCACAGACTTTCTGCACGGAGCTAATCTTGGCCTGGGGGTTCGGACCTCACAAAGTCCTACGTGCTTTAGGCTCCCACCTGAACGATCCAAATTCCTTTACTAGGAGGAGACACTGGAGGGAAGCCAGCCCAGATACCGAACTCCCAGTGTAGGCAGTCCTGTTTTCACCATTACCGCTTTGTTTGAATGCTGTCTCCAACACTTTGCCTACAAGGTGTGAAATAAGGTTGAACTTTCCCATTGCGAATGCCAATCAGTTGTTCCTTTCCCCACGTCACGTGAAGATGCTTTGCTGCTGAGGAAGGGCCCCATCTGGTTGCAGTTTCACTTTTTAATGCTTTACATAAACACTGCTATAAAAAGCAATGACATGCAGATAAAATAATGGCTTCATACAGGGTTTGGGCAATGGTTGTAAATCACTGCAAGGCACGTACCCAGCCGCACCTGTTAGAAGGCAGAATTCGAACTTGATGCTTGTTTGCAAGTAAAACCTGCAAGAAGAGGGGATTTGGTCCTTTCCTGTTGCTGTCTGTTAGTTTGCTGTTTGAATAGTAGCCAAGAAATACTTCAGTGCAGGCTGGCCATGAATTTAGGGCATCATTTAATGAGGTTGTTCCCCATATCTTCTTCTTGGTCTGTCTCTTTAAGCTGACCACAGCCTTGGGGAGCTCAGAAAAACTCCTGAGGGCCCTCTAACATCTTGCAGGACATTGGAAGTGACATGGGTCAGACTAAATGACAGCCTGGCTGCTATTCCCCTTGTCTAATTTCCTTCAGAGCTGTTTACTTCTCCAGAGACCCATGGGATGGATGCCCTGCAGTAAGAGCCATGGACTCCGCTGCCAGCAGCGAGGCTGGGGACTGCAGGAGGCCGGCCTCTGGAGCAGGCTGCCGAGGGTCGAAGCCTGTGCGCTGTGTCTGCGCCACGTTCGTCACGGGGAGGGCACCACGGCAGCCTCTTCCGCTGTGAGCTGAGAGTCACTTGTCTGACTTAGCGAGGCCGTTGTGTAAGAGACCATCAAACCTGTGCTGTGGGCTGCATGGGCTTTTCTGGGAGCAAAAGCACAAGGGCAGAGTCGCGCCGCCTGGGGTGTATTCCCCTGGGAGACAAAGCATCTCCTTCCCCCCAGGGCTGTCCTTGCATGCCCTTCCTGCTTCTCCAGGGCGAGCCATCTCAGGACTACCGCCTGCTTCACCGGCTGATTGAGCGTCACTGTCCCTAGAAGGGACATAATCATGATCATCTGCATTTTGCAGATGGAGGAAATATTGCGCAGAAGCAACTTGTCCGATGTCATTTCAGGCAGACAAGCCAAATCTGGAAACAAAACCTCGATCTCGGAGCCCCAGCTCTGCCATCTCACCGCGAGACACGGCTTGGTTAGCCGCTCGCAGCGACGCTCATTTGCTGGAGTGACTCACCCAGCACACACATTCCTCTCACATCAGCTGTAATAGCATCACAGCTGCTACGTATCTGGGCTTATTTTTGTCCCTTTCCGCTCAGGCAATGTTTACAAAATGAAGCCAGGAACCTGAGAGGTTGTCCCATGGCTGCGCCCCTCGGCCAGGACGTGAAGGAGCAGAGGGGTGTGCTGTACCTCCAGGGAGGCCGATACCGCTCCCTGCGGGCAGGGATCAGAGAGGAGTCTTGTCTCTCTTTTTCTCAGAGACCTTTTCCTGGAATAGGAGCTTCAGAAATGCGCCAGCTCTCCTCACCTCCCTAAGTGGGCTCCGGGGATCATGGGATGTGCTGGAGGCAAAATACTTCATTAGGAGGCTGAGCGTCTGCTGGCCGTGAGTCCAGGTGACTTTTTGGCAGCTGCGAGGGGAAAGCTGCCATTAGAGCTTCGCTGGTGTGTAATGGGGTTTTAGAAGTAACCATGGAAGGAAGGGCACAGCTGCTCTGCTGCAGGGGAGCTCTATGTTTTGGAGATTTTCAGAAAATGAGCTGCATTTATAAATATATATAGAGAGAAAGACCTGTGCCCTGCACACCTGCTCTTGCTCTCTGGATCCATGATCTGAATTCAGCCAAGGGATGTGTTCATTCAATTCAGCCAATTCATCCCAGCCAATTCAGCCTGGGATGTGTTTGGGGCCCCTGAGCCACCTCGTTGCTGTGCCCTGGCCCCTGTTTGCAGCCCCCATCCCACCCCTGGCTGAAAGCCTGGGTCTGCCCAGGCCCCTCCGGGTGTCTCGGCCTCACTCACGTGGTCGATGAGCTCCTTGATCATGCCGTTCCACTGCCCCTTGTCGTCCTGCGCGCCATATTTCCCGTCCTCCACCAGGCGGATCTCGTAGGTGAAGCCCAGGATGATGGCCAGCTCCTTCAGCAGGTCGATGCAGTAGCCCTCAAAGCGGTCGTTCCCAAAGAGGGCGGTGTCGGACTTGCGGAACATGACGAAGGGCTCCTCCTGGACAGGGCAAAGCAAAAACCCCATTAGGGCTCGGCCACGGTCCCAGCTCCTGCCCCAGGTAGGGCCACCCCTTCAGCCAAACTGAGCCGCGAGCGCCAGCTCTGCAGGCTGGGCTGGCACGGTGACACGCTGGGAATAAATTAGCTTTGCACAGCGCATCAGCTAATTAGCAACCTTGTTTACCCCACAAAATTTAATTTTGTCTCTTCTGAGCAGCCAACTGTTTTCCATTTGGTGGAATTTCAGGGAGAAAAATAACCATTTCATGCTCTGCAAATGAAGAGTGTTGAGAGCAGCAAAAGGCTGGGGGGGACAAACTGAACCGCGAGCCCTGCTCCGCCGACACTCAGCCGACCCCACACTGCGGTACCGGCCCTTAAGAGGCTGGTGGATTAAATACCAGCTGCAGGACTGTGCTCGGCTGGTGGCCAGCCCCAAACGTCCCCGAGTTGAGCTCTGTTTCCTCTCTGCCAGCACTAGCTGAAGGGGTGCAGGGCCCTGCTGCTGCCCAGAGAGGCGCTGCCTTGGGCTCTGTATCCGCAGCGGGGACATCTCTGGTCTCAGCAGCCCCAGGCACCAGCACATGTGAAAATAACTAAAAAAGTGCTTTACAACCGGCTCTGCCCTACGGATTGCTGCCTCTTTGCAGGTGAAGGCAGGAACGCGCAGCAAGCTGCACAACCCTTTGGTGGCTGTCAGGCTTGGGCAGCTACTGGGGCTGAGGACAAGGGACACTGGGGCAGCCTGGGGGAGGCAACGTGCAGAGCACAGATGGAAATGGCAAAAAATGGCAAGCAGCAGGCAGGAGCTGGACGGCAGGGGGAGGCTGAGATAGGGGGAGGCAGCGAATGAATGGCTGCAATTAAAGCTATCTGCAAGGCGGCCGGAGCCCCGGTAAGGTGACACCGAGGTCCTGTGCTGCAGAGCAGTTGCCGTGCCTTGGGGAGTGACCAGAGAGCTTCATGGCAACTGGAATTGCAGAATTACGAAGCAAAGTGGGAAACATCACGCCCACAGAGTTTGGTTTGGCACTCTCAGCTCTGTTAAACCCTGCTCTCCCTGGCCACAACCTCAGCTTTTTTTTTTTTTTTCCTTTGGAATTAGTGCTTTGTTTGTGAATCAGCGGAATCTATGGATCTCGCTATAAATACAGCAGCTCCAGAGCAGCCATAAAGCACTATTAATTTTGGGAAGCGCTGTAGGGATTACATACATATTTAACAGCCGAAGCGCTGAACATTAGGACGCCACTCGCTTCAGTAATGTATCTGCAGGTCTCAAACATTTCCTAGGGGGTAATTCTGAACTCTGTGAACCACTTATTCACGGACTATTTCACAATTTATTACTGAAAATGGCCAGACATCCAATTCACAAGCGCTCTCGGTTTGCTAATCGATTTCTCAGTGAAGGTGCCCTCAATTTCATAACTTCACAGTTCCCATATTGCTTGGGGAGAGTGGCGCTGGCTGCTGGGGTAATATTTCTCTTCCAACAAGTCACTGCAATATGAGCAAAAGGGGAAAAAATAACCTTTCCTGCTTTCCCTTTTAAAGGTTCCTCCTCTGGCTTTTCTACAACCAGTTACACCAATGTGAAAGGGCAAAGGGATGTCGCAAATGCAAATGAAGCGTAGGGTTGTGTTTTATGTTTTGGAACCCGGGATATGAAATGCAGTTAGTGCAGAGCTCAGGTCCGAGCACACTGCCGGCTCCTTCGGGCAGCGCTGGTTTCCAGGAGGATGCCCCATGGCACATGTACAGGCCCAAGGAGTGGCACAGTTAATAGGAACTGATACCACCCGTGTACTTCATGTGATTTGTGCTTGCTCCCAGACCATGAGATGCAAATGCTGCCCGAAAGAAGCCCGTCACAGGCAGGTGGCTGACAGGTCTCCTTCTGGCTCCATCACCTGACATCGTGCTCAGGTCTTTGAGGTGCAGTGATGATAGCGCTCTAACCCCAGCAGGTCCCCAGCTCCAGCCGTGGTTTTAGCCCTGGCAAGATGCGCCCTCCCTGCTTTCCCTAGCCCTGAGTGTACAATTCCCTCCTCTGGTCCCATCCTTGCCTGCTGTCCCTCGGCCTCACCGCGCCGTCGGGTGCTCCTCCACCTCCCAGCACCCCTCTGCTGCTGCCTCTCCAGCCCTCCCCGTACCACCAGCTGTCCCGGCCCAGTAATTTCACGTGAAAGGTGAGCGTGGGCAGAAGGGGAGTCATTTTAAAGCTTCTGGAGAGTTTTCTCCAGCTGCAGTACGGGTTGAACAGTTCCCTTATGGCTGATCCCAAGCCTGCACCTGAGAGCAGCTCGCTGCAGTGCCCTAAATGTTTGCATTTTCCCAGGTGCAGGGACTGGCAGTGCCTGAGTTACCTTGCTGAGATGAACTGACCTTGCCCTGGCAAGTGTCTCTGTTTGGCCTAGTAGAAAAACATGACCCGAACCTCTGCTTTCTGAACAGACCCCGATAAATGCAAAGGAACACGGTGAGAGCAAACCTGTGTGTGTCGTGTCTGCCAGCACCCACTGCGGCAAGGCTCCGCGCAGGAGCACTCTCCTGATCTAATGCACGCTGAGTTGTTTCGCTGCCTTTTGCTTTGTCATTTCTCTGATGTCTGTGCAGGAACTCCTGATGTGAGTCCTGATTCATTTCTGTGTCTGGAGCTGGTGGGGAGCCGCTGCTGGCACAGGTTGTGCCCACACACGTGGCACCGAGCACCGCGCCGGGCAGGCAGCCCTGTGCGTGCGACCCGCGGTCTCACGGAGTTCCACGGTCTGAAACTTGCAGCCTAGGGGAGATTTTCTTTTCCAGTCTCCCCTGCATGTTGGCATGTGAAAGCCTTTCAGTGGAATAATTATTGTGTGATGGACGGGGAGTTCGTTAGAAAGGGCGGCACTGTCTGGCACTTCCTGGTCCCATTCCTTCCCTAACACCAAGCCCCTCACTTTGTGTTACAGACCACGTCCTTTTGGGATGGCAGGGACATCAGGAGGGGTCACAGAGCTCCAGACTGGGGAACACATCTCCCAGCGGGCGGCTCCTTACCCTCACTCTCCAAAAATACAGAATACAAAAGGGCCAGGAAATTTGGATAGGCAGAACCATTATTCAGACCCAGTTGTGAGCAGGCTGTGCAGGGGCTGATATTTTTTGTTCCCTCCTGGTAGCATGCCATGAGCCTGCACTGTGTAATACAGCTGTATAGAAACCAATGCCACTAGTCATAATTCATTAGATATAAAATAAAAATTCATTCTGATGTGATGCCTGCCATCAAATCCAATAGCAAACGTGAGAGCAAAATGCAACGTGACAGCTGGAAGCGCAGGAGCCCTGTTAAGCACCCGTGCTTTGCTGCATAATGGCATTACTCTTAGCCAGCTTATCAAATACGTACTTAGGAGAGGGAAAGAAGCAGGATTGTCACAGCTAAGTCAAGGCCCCTACGTGTTCTGGTGCTGCCTGGCATACCATGAGTGCTTCCACCAGCGGCAGGCAGCTCCCGGTCACCCTCTGGCACCCTCTGGCCACCCAGAGCCTGGCACGAGCCCAGCACAAGCCCAGCTCCGGGCCACGGCTCGTTTGGGGCTCAGCTCACCCTGGGGCTCAGGACTTCTCCGTGCCCCTGCCCGGCTTTTGGAGGGATCAGCTATCCCCCAGGGGCTGTGGGTAGGGGGGGAATATGGACTTCTGGTCTCCTACCAGGACAGTGGTGACAATGAGAGATCTGTTGCTGAGCGAGTCCGTGACGTTGGGCCCTCGTCCCTTGGCAATTTCTGTGATGTTCAGACCGTTGGAAGGGTTCCACGTGCCAACCTGAAACGAAGCGAATGAGTGCATGAACACCTGGCCTACGGTCCTTAATTGCTCTCAGGATCCTGCTGGCCTGGGAAAAGGGAGCCTGCTTCCTTCATTGCAGGAAACAGAAGCAAAGTTGGAATTACCATCTTGTTTCAGCTAGACAGAAGGTTTACGTTAGCCCTTCTGCTGCAGGCCACTCTAACTGCACGTGTACAATTAGCAGCCTTGTGCTGCCCTCTGAATGATGCAGGTGCACTGAAGAAGACCACGATGGCTGGAATTAGGAGCTGAAGGAACAATTTGGAACGGTACTGCATAGAGCAGGCAATCAGAACACACTGAAGAGTCAACTCTGGGCAAGGACAAAGCAGAACGAGAGAAAACAAAAAATATTTTTTAATCCCCCATCAGCCCTGAGCCTGCAGGGCCTTTCCCAAGGAAGGAGCTCGGAGCTTCTGAAGCACACTGTGTAAGTGCACATCCACTGATCGGTAGGAGCCCAGGTCTGGGTTCAATCGAGAGCAGGAGCCCACCTCGGGGAAGCCCGACAGGCGCAGCCCCCCAGTGACCCCTCCGCAGCGAGAGGTCTCGGCACAGGTGGTGAGCCCCACGGAGGGAAGGGCCCTGGGCTTGCTCCGGCACACGCAGCCACGTTCCTCGTCTCTTGGAGGTGCTGTGCCTTTCTTAAGCTGTCAATTTTAATATATCATTAGGCTCTGAAGATGCCTATTGACCCAGAAATAGCAGAACATGTCTCTATTTAAGAGAAGTCGTCTGGGCAACTCTAAGCCTGTTAACCTGATCTCCGCAGTGCAGGGGAGGCTTTAGAACAATCTTCGACTGGCTAAAGGACTGTGACGGTGAGATGAAGTGTCAGGAGAGCTGGAGGAATATGCCGCACAGCCAGCCTGGCAGTGAGAAGAAACACAAGGGCGGGTGGAAACGGGAACAGAACGACCCATCTGTAGGGTCATGCTGGGAGAAGGGGCTCAGAGAGAAACCAAAGGCAGACAGCTCGAACCCGTGGGGAGCCAGGAACTTCCCATATTTTATTTATTGCTATTTTTAAGATCCTCCAACTTCTTCATCAGTCCAAGGAGACAACTTGGTTTTTCAGTATCCCAAAAAAGAGACTTTGTAATGAGCAACGCTGCCTGGCAAAAAACCCACAACCAGCCAACCACCTCATAAATTCTAAAAGAGTTTCCATGAACTTTGTGAAAGGCTCTAAATATTTCAGGTAAAACCCAAGCAATCCCCTGTGTCTCCTTTCAATCACACAACAGCTGCAATGTCAGAAGAATTGTACTGCGCATGGGCAACGAGAAGCAAGAGGCTAAGAGTCTCCTGCTAGCAGCTCTGCAGACTTCTTTTTTTAAGAAGAGGAAATAACACGGAACTTAAGACTGAACTAATCAGTTTAAAATATTAAGAAAAAAAAAAGAAAGAAAAAGAGAAAAGTGCATTAAGAGAACTGTGCGACTCAGATAGTCAAACTACATGTAATTAGGTTTAGTTAATACTGCTGTAATCCCTGAAACATCCAGGAGGTATAAGGATCAGGAGTTCAATCCTAAAGCTCAACAAACATAAGCTATTATACATAATGCAGAATCCGTGTGGGATTTGTTTGTAGTTTGGCATTTTGTTATTTCAGATTAACTATTGACAGAACCGTAGCATCAACAGAGATTTGACATCGATACTTTAAACCCCCTCTAGAGCTGACAAGAAGCTTTCGGCAAATAATAGTGGGAGTTGTGAAGTCTCGGAGTCGTCGGAGACAAAAGTTGAGTGAGTGCACGGAATACGCATCAAGCTTTGGCGGCTTCCTGCGGGCTTTATGTGACACACAACAGTAATAAATGCAGCTAGTGCCAGCTATTCTCCGGTACACCTGAGGAGGATTAGGTTGACAGACAGATACTGCAGTTGTACTTAAACATTTAGATTCGCCCGGTATCCAAATACCCACACATTTTTCTGTTACCCTTCCGATGCCGCTCTCAGGCACTCTGTTGGTGCTCTGAGCACCGTGCTCCAAAAAGCCATGATGGTTTTTTGGGGGGGTCTAGACTCTATACAAAATGATTTCTGGGAAAAAAAAAAGCCACAAAGATCATTTGGTGCTCGGTTTGTGTGAAAAGATGGGATCTTCCCCTGCCCTTCTGCCTGCCTCCCTCCTGCCCAGGCTCAGCTGACTGCAGCCTGAAGCTCGCCGGGTTTATATGGAGTAATGTTGTCTGTATTCTGCATTTGACACCCAAAATACCCACTAGGAGAGTGCTGTGGTGACCTTGAGATTTTGTACGTGAAGCAGAGACCTACTGCAGTGGTGTGAAAGCACGGTGACAATTTATTTTAAAGAGGAGGAAAACCAGGCTGTCAAAAGGGGGATGGGGAGCGGAGCTGTTGGGACCCAGGGAGCTGCAGCGCAGATCTGCCCGCTGCGGCGGGGCTGAGCGAGCCTCCAGCCTCCCAGGGCTGCCTGCGAGCACTCTGTGATTAATTCCCCAGCCTTAACTGGAGAAGTCATCTGTGCATCTCAGGCCGCTTGCTGCATGGCTAATTGAAAATTGCTCCTCTCTGCTCCCAGCTGGCGTTTCCTGCGGGATTCCGAACCTGTCTCCGTGCCCACAGGTTACAAGCTCAGCACTTCGTCCCTCACTGCCAGCCAGGCACCTTGCGTGCGTCTAAAAGCAGACTGTGCTCTGGGCAGGGAATTGCTGCCCTGCAGCCAGCTTTTTCCTCTAAGTCTGCAGGATGTCCGTCAGCAGGACGTGGGCTCAGAGCCGTTCTCAAAAAGGGGTTGAGCTCCGGGACCCTCAGCGGCCTCGATGGCCGTGATTTGGAGCCCGATCCATGGCAGAGGTGGCTGCGGGGCTCAGCTGGCTGCAGTGCAGCTCTTGCTGCTCTGTTTTGTCTTAAACGAACCGACCTCGCCTTGAAACCAGTGGTTTAGGAGCTTTAGAGCTTTGTATACTGCTCTGTTTTTGAAAAGTAATTGAAGCAAATGGAATGAAATCCCCACAAATGCCCGGGGTCAGGTTTGCATTTGAGCATTGTGTTTGTGGGGCTGTGGCCGTGGTGCTGCCTGTCCCCTGGCTGGGCACAGCACCACCACCAAAGGCAAGCCCACCAGCTGGGCTGGGAGACTCCCTTTGCCTTCTCCTTCCCATCCCTTTGGTAACACAGAAGCAAGAAAACAAAATCTAGCCTGTAATACACCTGTAATATTTCATAGAATCCTAGAGTCACAGAATCATTAGGGCTGGAAAAGACCTCCAAGACATCTGGTCCAACCATCCCTCTATTTCCAAGCCTTGGGTAGTTTTCCTGGTGGAAATCACACCCAGCCGATGCTTTCAGGAGTTGTTCAAGGTTTTGTAAGCAAGCCCAGTGAGGCAGAGGGTGGGAGAGGTTTTGTTCTGTCCCCTTTGGCCTGGGCCCGCAGAGGTTAAGGCTGAGCCGCGAGGTTCTGCTCCCGCTGCTGTGCCGTATCCCAGGGAGGTGCCCCAAGCTTCTGCAGCTGGGAACTCTAATCCGCTGCATGTCGCTTCGGGGCTAGTGAGTCACTGATGAGGCATGGAAAAGGATCAGAGCAATCCCACAGAACAGATATCCTTTTATGTAAAGGACAGAAAATACGGAAACAACACAACCACCATCCATCTCTCATTTTATCTGGGTATCAGAGCTGTGCCAAGCCGCATTCCGCAGGTAAGACAAACCCCGCTTACCTTTTCAAGACCGTCTTCTTTGAGGCTGACGATGTCCAAGTCAAAATCTGTCCGTAAACCACTACTTTTGTTGAAGACAATTCGTCCAGTTAATCCTTCCCATTGGGCCTGTAGAAGGAAGAAGTAGCAGGGCTGTTAGTTGGGATCATGAATAGTCTTTTGCCCTCTACCGTGTGTTCTTTTAATTAGTCCTTTTACTAGTTCTTTCTCCCCAAAGAGCATGATTAATTAATAATCACCAACGTCACTTTGCAGACTGCAGACGGAGCTGGAGATTTCACAACTCTCTGCAGTCCTTGCTACCGTCTCCGTTCGCACCTTTTGTGTTCAACAGCTGTTGCAGGACATGATGACTCAGGAGAAAACTCCTTGCATTTATCATGGCATCCTTGCGGGCTGCATTTATCCTTGTAGTCCTGATAAATGCCGGGCTGCAGGGAGCCTGGGTTTGGGACAACTCCAGCCAAGCTCATAAATAAAGAATCCTTTCTCGCAGGAAAAGAGGGGCACGGAAGCTCAAATGTCCCGAACACTTCCTCCCTGCTTCCCTCCCTTCAGATGGAAAGCGGAGCAGAAGAGGCTAGGAGCCAGTCCTTCTGGCAGGCTCTGCCCTCTGAAACTGGCACGGGAATATCAGGGAGAGCCCCCAGACCGGGCAGGAGCTGTGCCAGCAGAGCCAGCACCACAGCACAGCGGGGTGTGCGGAGGCTGCTCTGCCGGGGGGTGCCCGTGGCCCCACGGGGATACTCCCACCACTGGTCCAGGCTCCGAGCTGCTCAGGTGCTGCGCGTGCCTCTGATGGAGGTGCCTCCTTCGTGGGCAGGGCAGCTCAAAATAAACTGCTGCGATAAAGGTGGCATAACGCATCCTCGGGGGGGTGGGGGGTGGAAACTGGCATATTTCCCTGTAAATGCACTCCTCTGGCTCGTCCTCATTAATTCCTAAGGAGTAATGACAACTTCCTCACCATCCCTGGGTTTTAGGGAAGATTGTGCTCCGTTGCTCATTTTGGCACGCAGGTTTTTCCCGGGGGGTGCACCGGTAGCCAGGGGGAGCGCGCCTAGATGGGGCTGAGCTCCGCTCCCCCTGCCCACCCCATGCTTCCCAGGAACCCCAAGGGCACACAGGGCACTGACACTGCGGCGATGGGGGTGGCCGGGGGCCCCTCTGTGCATGTCGTCACCCAGCCCGAGGCACTGCTGTAGCTGCGAGGAGCACGGGGCCGGTGGCCGCGGCGAGGCACCCCGCTACGTGCGCTGCTTTGTCTGGGCAGGAGTTTAGAGGGAGCAATTATGGCGTGTTCTGATTGCCATGGGGGGGGCTCGTCCCTGCAACCGGCTGACACGGTGCCAGGAAGGGAAACAACAGGCAGGCACTGGAGTGTGAGCTCAGGGTAATTTGCAAAAGGAGCCAACCGAACAAATTATTTACACTCTCTTTTGGCAGCCAGCTGGAGCAGCTTTCCGCAGAAGGGAACAAAACATGAAAAAGGAGAGAGAGAGGCAGAGAGAGAGAGGAGATACAGTCTTCAGTGCCTATTAAGAAGTTCATTCTCTCTCTGCAATGGGAACGATTCTTCCCTCTCCTCCCCACACCCGTGCAGTCCGTGCACCCGGCAGCACCTGGGTGGGCACTGTCACTGCTCGTGTGTGCCTTGCCTCAGCGCCAGCGTGGTCTGCAGGTGATGCTGCAGCACCAGTCCTAATACCGATTAACAGTGTACTTCTGCTCTTTTATGCTTAAAAACTTTAGGGGATTTTATACCCAGCCTTTTAAGTGTGGTCCCCGTGTCTTATCCCATACTGCCTCCGGTTTCATAACTTCCCACATGAAGAGCCGCAGCCACAGAAGTTCCAAAAGGCCTTAGGGTAAACAGGGTATTCTTTTTCACAAAGACATATCTGGCAGGGTTTGCGGTGTCTCCCTGCAGTTCTGCTTTCATTTTTTCCTTGGGCGAGGGCTGTTTTTTGCAGACAAGGCAAAGCCCGGGGTGTGAGCATGGGGACGCGTGCTCGGGGCTCGCGGGAGGGCTGGCCACCTCTCGCCGCCGCTCCCCTCCCTCAGTAAGCTCTCTGCACCCAGACAGCCGCCGTTTGAGTCTGCCTGCATGCTTAAGCCAGGTGCAAACAAACCATACGTGGGCTGAACAGCAAGAAATCATGACTGAAAACAGAGAGGTACCGAGGCTGCCTCCTCGCTCCCCTGGCTCCCACTCGCTCAGTGCTCCGCGCGCCAGAGCCGTTCCTCAGCACGCAGGCAGCGGTGCGCGGCGCTGCCAGCTCGGCCACCGGGAGGTGGCTGCTCCGAGAGCCCTTTGAGGACCCCAAGCAAATGGTGCTGGAAGAGGCAAATGGCTCGGGGCAGGAATGGCTGCAGAGAGAGGGGTCCGGCTGCTCTCGACACAAGAGGAGGCAAGGTGACACCATGGCTCGGCTTGTTTTGCGTGTTTTGCTGTGGCTGCAGGCATGCTATTCTGAAGGCAAAGACAGGATTTTTCCTCTCTGGACACACAGCAGTCTGATGTGTGTCCACGCTTCCATCCGTTTGTACCTACTCAGGCAGGGGAGGATTTTCTATAACCCTGTAACTGCCAACCCCTCTGCCACGTGCCTCAGTACCTGCGCTCCGAGCAGCTGCACTGCTCCTGCTGGGGAGCTTTTGCAGTAGTGGGAAGCAATTAGGGTTGCAAATCGTGCTTTTACCTCTTTTATAAAATTCATGAAGCGGCCACCGAACCTCCAGGCTTTGTGCCGGTGGCACTGCAGGGAGTTGACGGTCATCTGGGGGGCTCGCTGGTAGCACACGGAGACCACGTGGACCGCGTCGTACAACAGGGCAGCGTCTGTCTAAAGTAAAGGGAACAGCATTTGTGTTGGTCGTGGTTCCAGAGCGAGGAGGCATTCACACAGCAACGCAGGGGGAACCTGTGGTGTCTCCTTGAGAAGCCACAAGAACCACCAGCAGATGGGTCCTGGTGCAGTCCCCACCAGAGGCAGGGCTGGGATCTCAAGAGATTGCCATACGTGCGTAAGCTTTAACAAAATAGGACTTCTGTGAGGCTCTGGGCTGACCTCTCATGCAAAACTCATCCTCAGACACACGACAAAGCCCCACGAGCGTGTTTTTGTGCTATGCAGCTCTTTAGGCAGAGATTGGGAAACTCATCTGTCCATCTGCAGCGATCCTGGTTGTTTTAGTGCGGTTACTGTTGTGTGGCCAAACAAAGAAGCTAGCTGTTTCTAAACATAGAAGATACAAGGTTTTCTTATTTAGTCTGCTTTGTCTAAGGCAGTGCAAAAACCAACTTACGTGAGAACATCTTATCCACACTGTTTCATACATGGGGAAATAGGAATCAGGAGAGTTAAGTGGCTTGTCTCTGGGCATAGAAAATTTTCCAGAATGCCCCAAACTGCCATTGAAATGAGAACATCACAGATGTGTAACATCTTCCCACTTTTCAGTGGTTTGAACTAGGGAGAACTTTCCTTTTTTTTCCATCTTCTATTTAACATAATGGGTTTAAATTCCATTTGAGATGCCCCCTCTCTCCTCCAAACACTGACCAAGAGAACCACATTTAGTTTTCCCACCGATGCGGTTGGTCTTGCTAATGAAAATCCATTGTTTGCTGGCTTCGCAAGGCTACAAAACAGATGTGAGTACAGCAGCAAAGTAATAAACCACAATAAAACAAAATAACACAGCAAACAACTGGGCAAATATCTGTCAGGACGTGGCCATGGAGAAAAGCCTCCAGCACTGGCAGCCATCCCCATGACCTTCCCTTCCCGCAGCGCCCGAGCATGAAGAGCAGGCGCCGGACTTGCCTCCTGTGGGGTCGTATGTGCGGCTGTAGGGACAGATCTTGGGAGTTTGGGGCTGGGGGAGAGGGGGACAAGGGTCTGGATAAGGAAATTCATGGGGAATTAGAAGGGGGACAAGGATTTGGCTAAGCAATATCATGGGGAAGTGGATGCTGTAGTGCCCAGCGGAAACACACAGCAAAAGAACCCCCTGCAGAAGGGAGCAGGCAGGACAAAAGATGAGAGGAACCAGGGGCAGCTGGGGAAGAGCCAGAGGCAGCTGGCAGAGGTAGGATACCGTCTGCAGTGCTGCGGAGACATGGGAGGGACAAGGAGAGTGATGGGACTGTCCGCTAAGGGAAAATAAAAAGGGACAGGAGGGATGCGAGGAGCTGTTTCAAGGTGAAGGTCTGGGAGGCTTTGCTATGGGGGGAAGGCTCTGGCAGAGCGTGAGGGGAGGAACGGAGGCAGCCAGCCGGCAGCTACGGGTCGGAGACAGCCTTGCCGGGAAGACAGATGGGCAAGCAGGTGCTGCACCTTCCGAGCAGCAGCTCGGTGGAGCAGAGCTGCCATCGGGCCCTAAAAGGAGGCATCGGAGCTGCAGCAGAGCACATCTCTGGGCACAGCTTTGCCTCTTCTTCCCTGCCTCCATCTCGGTGAATTGCCTGGCCCAGTCCAGCCTCGTGCTGTGCTCACAGTCCCAGGGAGCTGGGCGTCTGGCTCCTTCTGGGGACTTTTTGGGGAAGTAATCCCAGCTGGGCTGGACCCAGGCAAGCCTTGGCACCTGCTAGCGGGCAGGCCCTGGCTGCTGGAGCATTTCTGCTTCCTAGCACTGCTCCAGGGACTTGCACAGTCTGCCCTTCCCCAGGGAGTGACTGCAGAGGGGCTTCCCTAGCCAGCGCGGGTGTGCTGGGGCCTGGGGCACGCACAGCTCGCTCCTGCGAGGCGCTCCTGGGCTGCGCATTGGGCGAGCGTGGGGAAACCCCGCTGAGCTCCAGCAAGGGGCACAAAGGGCAGCTGATTGCAGCTCCCTCCCTCTTGTTCCCAGCACGAAACAGCCAGGGCACTTCCCCGCTGTGCTACGTCTTTGCTGGAAGCGAAAGCTTTGAAATGTGCGGGTCCTGGAGGCAGCTTTGTGCTGGCAAGGAGGGAGGGAAGGAGGGAAGGAGGAAGGGAAGGAGAGAAGGAGCACCATCTCCCAAAACTGGCACATCTGTCGGCAGCTGGGTGTGCCGGGCAGTGTGAGCACAATGGGCTGCAGGGGTTTCACCAGCAGAACTCGCTGCACTCGAGGGACAGGTGTTAGTGTGCCAGTAACTGCCCTGGGGAAGACACCTGCGGTGAGTTGTTACTAGTGCAAGGCATTTATATAACGTTTAGGTGTTATATATATAAATATATACATATGTATAAATACAACAGGCGTTAACAAAGGCTGCCTGCCCCTCGGGCTCGCTCCCCACGCGTTGCCACGCATCCTTTAAGCCCCTCGTACCATCATCACGCCGTCGAGCAGCCCCAGCTCCGCCTTGGGCGCTGACTGCAGCCGCTCCATGGACCACTTCTCGATGATGGACGACACGTGCGGGTTCTCCACGTTGAGGATCCGGAAGCCGGTCAGGTTCACCCCAGAGTAGCGGTATGGTTCTAGGTCTAATGCATAAAGATCCTTAAAAGAGAGAAACCAGTTTAAACATTTTGTTTAGCTGTGTTGTGCTTGTCTTTTCTGCGAGCTCGCTGTCTGGTAAGGGAGAGAGATGAGTGGTGGGGGGAAAGCCAGGGTCAGCAGCTCTGCCTCGCTGAGCCTAGAGGAGGTGAAACGACCCTCTTGGGGTGACTGCAGAGGGGCCAGCAGCTGATCCTACATCCCTGATGCTCCGAGCCAGTCCCTCGACATCATGGCCCCCAGCAGCAGCAGTAAGGGCAGGAGCGGTAATAGCAGTGACAGCAGCGCTGCGGGTACAGTGTGCGAGCACCGGGATGCGAGCCGAAAGCTGTGCCACGGGGCTGTGTGCTGTGGCGGTGGCTGCAGCTCCCCATGCACTCCCTGGGGCTGGGACAATTCAGTCCCAACCCCAGGGCACTGAGCTAGCTGAAACCACGAGGAACTAGGCTGGCACCCAGGGGTGGGGGGAAGGCAGAGCTCCTGTGCTTGAAGCTCCCTCGGGCTCTTCCCTGAGAATTTGCCGTCGGTGCTGAGGCCCGTGGTGTGCTGGGGAGGGCAGAATAACTCCGGATTCAGAATGCCAATTCGCAGACAGCTCTCAAAGAGGAACTAAAACGCATTTCTTGACATTACGACCAGCCTACGCAGTCTGCAAATGAATGAGGGTGCCCTTTATGCTATTTAAACCCCCCCTCCAGCCAGGCAGCCCTCAGCCCTGCTGGCAGCCAGCCCACAGACACAGCTTGGCAGGCAGCGAGAGACGGGGCGCTCGGAGCCCTCTGCGAGCGCGCTTCTTAATGCATCTCTTGGCTCACAGTCACTTCAGTTCAGGGGCTGGCTTCAATGCCCAGTCACTAGCTGGAGTAGTTTTGGGTTAGACGAGGTGCCAAGAGCAGCTGGCCTGCCCATAGAAAACCAGAGCAGCTGACTCGAGGCAGTGAGAGCTGCCTGGGGGACGGAGCAGGGCGAGGGGTGCGTGAGGTGAACGGCAGTCTGAAGGGGCTTTGAGTGTGGGAGGAATTGGTGGATGGAGCTTAATCAGAATTTATCCAGAACAATTTCTTCTAGTAAAATTGGAGGGAGATGGAAAGGCAACGCCACCATCTTCTGTGATGAAGGCTGGGGTATGAACGTGGTAACGGTGTTCATTGATGACAAGAGATAAAACCCAAGAGTTTAAGTGCAGCAGGAGATATGGGGCTGTTGCTGCTTTGTACGATGTGGCCGTACCAGTAGGACGCAGCAGGCTGTGGGTTCACCCAGACATGGCAGCAAGTTCCGTTCAGCCCACGGGGGCTGCGAAAGCACTGGCCCTAAAATGCACTGCCCTACGCAAAGCGTAGCAAAATCAGCACTTGCCAGCAGCCGAGACTTCACTCTCAGTGGGAGAGCTAGGAATTCTTACAGCTGTTTTGCTTTAATAAGCTTTGGGGGTTTGATCTTTCCTTAAGTGCTGCCCTCTGACTTTGCACCCCCGAGGCAGGCTGCTGATGGATGCCGTGGTGCGGTCCGCAGCTGCAGCCCGGGCCCGAGCCATTAATCACACCCACCAAAGAGCGCAGGTTTGCTGTGGTTTAACCCGGTTGTTGGATTTTTTCTCCTGGAAAATTGCAAGTATAAAGCTCCACGTCTTGTTAAAGGGCATCGTGAGAGCCAGGCCGTAATGTTGACTTCCAGATGACTTCTGGTAGCTGAGGGCAAATGCGGTTGCTTGACCTCAGCGTACTGGTGGCATCCGGACGCTGGGCGCAGCGGTACTGTGCCAGGCCCAGTGGAATGGGTTATTTTATCAGGATTCGGATCTTTTTCTTGGATACGTCAGTCTGTATTCTGGAAATTGCTGAGGGCAAGTAATTTTTGGTTGCAAAAAGTTGATCGTTCTCCCCTCAGAATGTGGCCAGCCGTGACAAGGGGAACCCACGGAGCTCCAGAGCGCGTGGTGCTGTGGCGCTGCTGCCTGCCCAATGGGACCAGTGTTTTGGGCGCCCTCCCCGCCCTGTGCTCGCCACTGAGTTCCATTTCATCACGGTCCTGGGGAAGGCAGCTCTCTCCCAGCTCCCTTCATGGTGCCAGTTCAAATCCCAGCTGCAAACCCACGTTAGCATCTCCTGGCATTAGCAGAGAGACGAACACAGGCTGCGTGGCGGAACATGCAGAGGTGGGGGGGGAACTGCCATATCAGTTTCTTCTGCATTTTCTGCTCCTGCACAGCCACAAATTGAAACATCTGGTTCTATTTTCCACCTCATCTACGTTCTCTTTTGCTATTTTTTGTACTGCAGACAATTCTCCCCTCCATCTATTCTCAAGCTCTATGCTCAATGTTTCTGTGAGGTCTTCCCCTCACCTATGCCCTCCCACCTCCCCAGTTAAAATCCCGAGCCGAAGTTCATTGTGCCTGAGCATCCGAAGCAGGAAGCATGTTGTGAGCCTCAGGAGCTTCGCAGGAATGCCTGACTACCAGCGCCAGTGGGAACCAGGCCCTCCCAGCTCGGTGCCTGCTCAGAAGCAGGGCTGGGCGTGTGGTTTCTGCTCGCGGCAGCCCCAGGCTTGGGAGGCAATTCCTGCTTCCTGCTTCTGCCTCCCTAACTTGCAGCAGAAGTGACAGCAGGCATTAGGAAAGCTCCTGGGTTCGCAAGGACTCGTTTTCACAAGCTGCTGGGAAATTCCCAGAAGCGTTGAGCTCAAGGGGGTTGTCACTGCTCGGGACTCTATAGGACGTAAAAGCCTCCCGTGCGTTAGGCGCGGGCGCAGAAGGGTTGCTCCGGCAGAGAGGCTGCGGTAGGGCTCATCACGTTGAAGTCAGTGAACTGTAGTCTTGCTGCCTAGCAAAATGTTGAAGCATTTCATGCCAAGTGTTGATACACTGTACTCAGTATTGACTAGGGACCTTTTAGAAACATTCAGTATAACATAATAGACTAATTCATTAGCACCCCATGGGTCTAGTACTGTAGACGCTGCAGCACATGCATTGCAAGCTAGAAAAACATTGCCTTAAGGAATGACAGATTAAAATATCTTTCCCATGATATAACTGTTATTTCAGGAAAGTGGCATTAATTGTGATTGCTTATCTATTAATTTATTATAATTCTTTTTTTTTCCCACCTCCAGGCTGTACCTACACATGAAATGTACTCTAGGCTCAGCTGGGGCTGATTAATAGGAGGTTATCTGGAAATGCTTAAAGCTGCCTGGAATAGATAATGGCAGCAGGGGTAATTAACATGTCTTTTGCATTTGAAAAATAAATTTTGCAGTTTTTAAGGGTTAGTTTAGTCTGTTTCTTTCCTAAAGGCAAAAAGATAAATTGGATTTTTGAAATCACACAAAATTCAACAGTATACCAGACAATAGCATCCTAAATGGAAACAAAAGTGGCATGCCAAAAAACCCAAACCAAAAATGCCTCCTGGTGTCAGAGAAGAACTGGCCCGTGTTTAATGAGTGTGGAGTTAATCTCAAGCTGAGTTCTTCTCATGCAAAATAAACCTGCAGTACTGAACTATTGACCACGGTGGGGCTGGTGCTGGGGTTTAAGGGAGACCAAGATGAGCGCAGAGAAACACACACCCGGGTCTTACTGAAACTCGGTCCCCTGCCATCCCATCTACAACCTCATCCGAATGCTCATCTTTCAGCATGCGGGTAGCTGCACTGAAACCAAAATGAGCGAGAGGGGAAACAAAACCAAAGCCTGCATCTGTGCAAATCTGTGCGGCTCCAAAGGACTGGAGCCGTCCAAGAGCAGCGAAGCAGAGACTGAAGCCTCTCGCAGTAAGTGCTCAGGCAGGGCTGCGGTGGCAGAGTTGGGATGACCAAATTGTCTGGTTTTAACCCGAAGCTGAGTCTAGCCCTGCTCTCACCTCTCTTGGGGTGCTGGTCCCCTTCCCCTTGTTTCCCCCCCTCCCCGCAGTAATGCCCTGCAGCCGTGCAGTGCACATAGAAGAGGATGGGCGCCAAGCCTGCTCCCCGGCCCCTCCAAGCACCTCCTCGTCCCCCATGGGCTCACCAGCGAGGGTAAAAGGGCTTTGCGCCGATTAGATACTTTACCAGAGTGGTGAAGATGAAGTGGTAGTATTCTGTCATCATTCCCATCGCCATGGCCTTGGGGAGAGCAGGGAAAGGAGGTTAGTAAGGGTGGGTACAAGAATATAACACCAGCCATGCAAAATAAAACTCGAGAGTCTGGCAGGAGGCAGACCCAGACGCCCAGCAGCTGGATTCCAGGCTAGAAGCAAAGTGAAAGGCTTTGTAGTTCTTGTATTTCTGGTGCTCTGCATCCCCTCCCCTTCAGTGTCTGTCCATATAGCTTGTACGTCTGACTCCTGTCCGTGTGTCCGTCCTTCCTGAGTCCTGCAGGCGGATTCCCCTGCAGTGCCTGGCTGGCAGCAGACCAGCAGAAGTGTAGGGGAGCGGGGGTGTCTCACCCCCCTCGGCCACGCCGCCGTGCTCCTGGGGGCTTTTGGCCACACCAAGCCCCACATGTTCCAGCCCGACATGGATCTGCTCATGCAGATTGCTGGGATTTGCATAAACCTGCCGTGATCTGTGGGGTTTATCACAAATTGTTACGGCCCAGAGGGTCCCTGGCTGGGTTACCTCGTGCAGACCCTCCAGAGCACATCGGGCACAGGTTCCTGCCCGGGAGCAGGTCACCTTGAGGCTTGTGGCTACAGCAGGAGATGCTCATGGTCTGCACTGTGATGCTGGCTCTGTGAGCTTGTTTTCTGGAGAAGACGCATGCGAGACCACTTTAAAATCTCCACTGATGGGAAAGCAACTTCAAGTCCCCCAGGAAATGTTTGCTTCCCTTGTATTTTTGCTAAAATTACTAGGGCAGAATTTAGCTCTGAGGAAGGAAGTGACAGTTTGCAAAGAAGTAGGATGTCAAAAACATGGGGAAAGGAAAGGATCGAGATTACAAGCCTAGAAATTGTAAGGCTGGAGCGGGTCTTTACCCCTTGTTTCCTGGCCTGGAAATATCTTTTAGAAAGCCCGGTGCCCATGGATCTACAGGACTGCGTCCGAGGGCTCTCCGGCCCTGCACAGCTGGGTGCAGCAACCTGGAGCTCGCTGACAGCCCAGCACGGGAGCCATCGGGGAGGTGCTGTGAAACCCCCCAGGAACTCCTGAGGTTCCAGCACAGGAGGCGACGGCTCCCCAGCGGAGCCATTTTGGAGGTAGACGCGCGCTCCGGTGCTGCTGGGAGAAGCAAGCCCCAGCTTCCCGTACTGGCAGTGCAGCAGACATCTGGGTTTGTGGGGGAATAAATAAATGATAAACCTGTGGATGAGCTACGGGCGAGCCCCAGGATGGGAACGGGAGCTCCATTAAAGTTAAGACAGGCACATCTGTGCACTGCAGAGTGCGGCAACTGTTCGGAAACAGCTGCCAAGGAGAGCGGGGAAGCTGGGAAACTGGAGAACAGGTGTAAAGGATTAAAAAGTGACCAAAAATGAGCTAGGCTAGAGAAACACAGGTAACAGGGGAAGGCCTCATGAGCGGGTGTAGCTCTCTGATGGGTTTCTGTAATGATTTGTGTGTCCAAGAGGGTGAAATTGTTTGGTGTCTCCAAGGAACCCAGACTGGACGCGGCAATGTCTGCACATCTTTGTGCCAGCTCTCGGGTTGTGATTCCTGGACTCATGACCTTTCAAAGCACTGTCCACATCACCAGTGAACTGCATGCCACTCATATTCTGGGAGAGTTTGCCATTGAATTACTTGGGAGCAAGAGCTGGGTGGGCTTAGTCCTGTGTGCTCAGCCGGAGCTGCCTTCGTGAATGGTGGCCGTAGTTGCTCAAACCATTTTATGTCACCTGAAGGTAAAACCAGTACTGAGCGTTGGGAATTCTAGCACAAGCCCTTTTTGCCATCCGTCGGCACTGCACGGGGGCAGGCAGCAGAACACCTCCATGGGTCGTGCCTGGGAGAAGCCGACACCAGAGGCTGAGTGAAGCAGAGCTAACTGAGGCTACAAAAAGCAGGGGGTAACCCTGGTGTGTAAGCATTGCTGGTTCTGGGACAAACAGAGTGCCGGGCCATTTTTCCCTGACATTTTTGCCGTTCAGTTTATCTCTGCGTGTCGTTGTTCCTCCACCAGCACAAAGCAAGCTCAGGCTGCTGTGCCGCAGGGAGGAGGCTCGGGCTGCGTGTGAGGCTCAGCGGGAGGAGGCAGCGGCGGTCGGGGCTGGAAGTGCCTTTTCCTGGCCCCCCCCTGCTGTTCTGCAAGGGAAGGCGGCTGCTCCAGGTGCGTGTTTCTCATTTGGGGAGAAAGTTAGGAGATGAGGTTCCTGAGCTTCCTAATTCTTCAGCAAATGAGGGTGACAGAGATGAGGGGTCTGTGTCGTGTGCTGCTCGGAGCCTCAACACTGCACGGATATGGAGAGAGGGCAGTCGGGGCATGATTTGGGTTTGTACAGCTTCCCAAACTCTGAAAATATTTGACTTTTTTCTTTTTTCTGTGTACACTGTGTAATATTGCTATGCACAAATCCATGGCTGTGGGTCCTGAACTGCCCCCCCCCCCAAACCAGCCAGAAGGACTTGGGAGAAGTTCCTTCCCTCCAGTCCCCCCTCTCCTCCATCTTCCTCACTCTGTGCTCGCAACGCTGAGCAGAGCAGATGGCACAATAAACTATAATAAACCGCATAATAAGTGAACAGCACCAAACACAGCCAGCATGTTAAAATAATAGGCAGGAGACAATGAGTCCCTTCTATTGCTTTCTTTAATAATCCCTCCTAGGCTTTCTGATTTCTCTTCATTTTGCATCAAGCAGGTTGCAGGAGAAGTCTCTTTCTACACGCTTGCTTTCTCAGCCCTTCAGGGGATTTATTTAATCTGTGTGGTAGCGTCTTGCTGAGCTGCTCGGAGCAGCAATTCCGCTGGCTGCTTTTTAGCCTTTCTTGAGACCATTTTCCTGTCTCACAGTGACCCCGCAGTGTACTGGCACTTGAGTCCAAGGGGTTGGGGCGAGCCGCAAACCTCCCAGTCTGCAAAAAACACCAGTGGCAGAAGGGAGAGACGGAAGGGAGGCCAGTGAACAGAAAATCACTGACATCTGGCTTAAAGTGCAAGAATTGCACACGGTGCTGGGAAGCACACGGAACACACAGCAGATCCCGTGCTGATCTGGTCCTTTTGCAGCGAGGCACAGGACCACGAGCACAGCCCCGCGCCCAGCACCAAAACGAAGCCGTTACACCATGCCCTTCTGCACGGCATGCAGTCACACCCCTGGGGCATGCGGCAGCACAGAAGGGAGGGAAGAGATTTAAAATCAGTGTTTAAACAGCCCGTGCGGGGCTAAATGAGCAGCCACAGAGGAGGCCTGGAGCTCGTCCCCCCATTACACAGCAGGGCAGAGGAGCAGAGGGGCAGTGCCGCGGGCTGCGCACCACGGACGGGCTGGGGGCGCGGGGGTGGCACAACGGCTGCTCCCCTGACGTTTGCTTCTTCTTTCCAGGGTTCTGTCTCTGCAATGTGTTTTTTCATTGAAATCTACTTTTTTTTTTTTTTTTTTTGGTGTAGAAATCCAGTCGTACCCTTGGAAAATTACACTCGGTGAAAATGGCAGGTTTTGATCAAAAAAGGCGTAGGCTGGTTTCTTTCACCACCTCTATTAGCAGCCCGCTACCTGCGCTCCGGCTCATGCTCTTAAAAAAGGAAATATCAAAGTGTTTGTCTTATCAGGACGGGACTGGGGTTGTTTTGTGCTGGGGATGCCGAGACATAACCCTAACCTTGACTTTGCTGCTTTCTGAGTGCTCACTGGTGCCTCCTTCCCGACTGCAATAAGACAGCCCTTGGTTTCAAAGGCTGTGCTGCGGGGTCTAGGGGTAAAATCACCCGTCGTACCCGAAAGGAAAGCTGTAGGTCTGCACGCCCACCCTCAGGGCTGTCCCCTGCCCTGTGCCAGCAGCATGGCCCCCACCATGGCCCCCGTCGGCCCCGCTCACCTGCTTGAGGATCTGAGCTGCCATCAGGTGGCTGCAGTCGAAGATGATGCGGAACTCCCGGCCCCGCTTCATCTCCTTCAGCAGCGGCCGCGCGTCGTCCGTGTCCAGCGGCAGCTGGCGGATTTTCAGGCGGATGTTGTACCTCGACGGGGCCATGATCAGCTCCTGCAGCCGAATCAGGCCTTCGGGCATGGCACAAAGACAAGGGCACAGCGTTAGGGGCCACCAGAGCATGAGGTTTTCTTCTGGTTATTGTACGGAAGGCATCGAGACTTTCCTCTCTCCCCCAAATGGCCGTTGCTATAGAGTTAGCAAGGTAAAGGTGTGTGTCAGTCATTAAAAAACACACACACAGACTTCCAGAATGGTTATTCTGGGGCAGATTGGCTTTTCCTCGTATTTTCCTGCTGCCTCTGCACCCAGCTGATGCAGAGCTGGGGTCCTTGCACTGGGTAGGAAGAGGAGAGCGGCAGATCCATCCTAACCTCTGCCATCTATGTCATCACGATGGTTTTTTGTTTAGCAATATGCCCTTGAGAAAGGACAGGCTGTGATAATCATCTACACAACAAATTAAAATCCACATTATTTACCATACACAACAGGAAAGGGGAAAAAAAAAAAAAAGAAAAAGCACTTAGATTTATGAATAGCATAGTTCATAACGGTCCCTTAATCACAACTTGTAACTGTCTTGCTGCCCTCAGAATTCATTTCTATTTTATGCAGAAGGTACAAAGCCAGGCTGGATGCAGCTGCACAGGAATTATTGGTATCTAATGTTGCAAGAAGAAATTCAGCAGATGCCTATTGCAGGGAGGAAAATAGAAGCATGTCCCTGTGCATAGTAGAAGAAATGCATTAGAATATGCCATGAAGGGAACATACTGTGACCCACATTTGCAAAACAGGAATGTCAAACTGTGTTCTCATCAGCCCTCCCCTAAAGAAACCATTTGGTTTAGTGGAATTAGGTTGGACAGGCTACCCAATGTGTCTTTTGTTACTGTTTTTTTTCCCCCTTTCTTTTTATCTGCAGTGCTGTGCAGCACTTTGCTTTGTTTAAGCATCAACAGCATTCTTCGTGTGAAAAACTTTGGTAGCTGTGTTTTATAGAATTAGCCAGAAAACAAAAAAACTTTCCAGAACTGCTTTTGCTTTTAGCTGGGAAACTGCATCCCCAGTGGCAGGCACAGAGCGGGGTCTTCGCTGGTGCGGAGGGGCATGGCGGTGCCCCGTACAATAGGGTGGGGGCAGCGTGCCCCCAGACACTTAATCCTCCCCTTGACCCTTTGCTGGCAGAGCTGGTGCTGAGGGTTTACCCATTTCCCAAGTGGGCTGTGAATAAAATGCTTCAGAAAGGATCCCAGGGATTACTACACGTGATGTCATTTTGCCCTTTAAAGGGTTTCTTAGAAAAGCTCCTAAATGGGACCCACAACAACAAAAAAATCTGGATTCCTCCTTTCAAAGCACCTCCTTTGCCTACCTGTGCTGTCATCGTACACCACGGTGGCTGACCTCCATTTCAGGTACTGCACCAGGTCCAGGATGGCATGGCTGAGGGAAGAATAGTCGGGGTACAGGTTGACGTAGAAAGTGTCCTTGTTATCCAGCGGGTGGTGCTTCCACCGCAGCTGTATGTGGGGGACCTCCAGGGCATTGCAGATGGACTGGACGGCGTTGGTGCAGGAGCCTTGGGACGGGCCGAATATTGCTACGACCCCGAGGGCGAGCTGGTCGCAGGCTGGAGGAGGAGGGAAGAGGCGGTCAGAGAAACACAAGGCAGCTTTGGGGGTGGGGGGGGCACTGGACGGACGGACAGACAAGCTCCTGGGCATGGGACGGACAGACAAGCTCCTGGGCACTAACAGCAGTGCAGGTACTGGGTGATTACAGCAGTGAAGAGAGGCAGGAAGAGGGAGGAGGAAGGAGGGCAGGCGAGGCTCTGGACCCGTGGCTGGAGCTGTTCCACATCAGGAATGCTGCTCAGCCTGCTAGAGCTGGCTGAGCCTCCAGAAACATGAACAAGGTACATCTCCGTCCTCCTGCCCCTGTTCAGAAGGCTGCCTGCCCATTCTTCCTTCCTCGGCCTCTTCCTGCAGCTCCCCAGGAGCTCCCGATTTATCGCTGAGCTCCCAAACCTTTGCTGTCCCCCTCCCTCCCATGCTCCCAGCCAGCAGAGGCTGGGCCAGGGCCACTGGCACCAGCACTGCCGCGCTCCTCAGCAGTGTGGTGCTGAGCCACGATCGGGGCCACTCGTCCACACTGCGGGGATGAAAGGTCCTCGGGGGACTGACACTGCCCGTCCTGAGCCGTGTTTAGGCAAGTATTGCCATTGATCTTAGCTGCCTGTGCTCCAGGGAGTGATTAGAGCTCAGCGCCAGCAGGGCAGGGGCTGCCCAGGGAGCACAGCCAGCAGGGCCGTGCCTGGTGCGAACACGGAGCTGATCAGCGTCGCCCTGACAAATGCATTTTCCCATCACTTTTAATAGAATTTGCTTTTTGCAGAATAATGCTTTCCGTGGCTCCACTGAAGCTATCACTGAGAAATTAAAGCAGAACAACTGCAGTTAGGGCTGGAGGCATTTTTAGGGGAAAAAAACGTGCAAATTTTTCACAGGAGTGGACTATTTCTCCATTCCCTCTGCAGCCTCCCTCCGAACTGGGAGCTACCACGGAGCTTTCCCACAGCACCTTTGGGTGCTGCCAGAGCAGAAGCAGGCTCGCCGGGCCCCCAGGTCGTGCCGGTGCTGTGCGGTCCTGATCCTGCCCTCCCCTCCGGTACCTCACCCAGGGCACTTCAGATGTGCCGCTGCTGTTAGGAAGGGACGGTGTGTTAGGAGGAGAACAGACCTCCTGCACCGGGGGTGTGCAAATTGCCAGGGATACAATAAAATAAGCACAGGCATGGCCTGCAGACCTTCGCTCAGGATGAGAAGCAAACGCTGAAAGGAGCTGTGTGACGTTTGCAGAGGAAAAAGGAGAGAATGGTCGTTCCCTTGTACTAACATGCCTCGGGAAGGTCACCTCTGGGCGAACTTCTAACCGGGAGCACTGAGCGGAGCAGGACGGTGCTGGGTTCGAGCCAAGCCACGTGGGTTTGGGCTGAACAAATACCACAAAGCTGTGAGGCGTGTGGCGTGTTCTTACCTTTCTTGGTTGCTTCAAAGCTGTCGTGGAAGTGTATCCGCTGAATGTCGTAGGTGAGCGTTGTGTTAGGCAGCAAGGTTCTGTTTCTGTTGATAATATTGGCGGAAAACCGAAAGGCTTGCTCCTCGGCACTCATAACCTGGGTGTTGGGGCCATCTGCGTACTCAAAGATTCCTCCTGGAAGACAAGAGAGAGGCAGGAGTGAGCCGGGGGAAGCTGGATTCAAACCCTTGTGTCGCAAGGACAACAAAACCCCTGGCTGGACCCGTGACATTTGCAAGCGGAACGAGGACGTGTCCCCATCTGAATAAGGACATGAAAGCATTCGGGGTTTTGTTACGTGCTGGTTCATGGCAGCGTTCACTGTGACTGCCAGCTTTGCTGTGGAGACGCTGCGGGGCCGTGCTCAGGGCCCCCTCATGCAGAGCTACCCCAATCCCTGCTGGCTGCTCTGGGGCCCTTTTTAGCGCCCTTCTCATCTTCTGCCCTTCCTGCTGCTGGCTTATCCAGGTTCGTAACGCAGACCAGCAGAGACTTCTGAATTTGCCAACCCTACAGCTTCTCTGCTCAGTAATGCACGTCCTGAATGCATGCTTCCCAGCGTTCGAGAGCTGTTAATGCCATTGCACCTCCCCAAGGGCAACAAGCTCATGTCGGAGGATTGCTGCACTTCTCGGCTCCGTGTCTCTAAGTCTTGTCCTCAATTCCCCACTGACAGCCAGTCTAATTGAAGTGACTCAGTGCAGGCGTAAATTATGTAATTGGACGTCCTTGTCTCTGCGTCGGCACAGTCCCGTGCCCCTTCCAGAACCACGGAAAGACACATAAACCTTGCTCTGTCTTACTAAAAAGTAAACCAAAATAATTAATGGATGAGCGAGATAAGCAAGTGCAATTGGTAACAGATGGTCTCTGGGTTCATTAGCAGAAAGAAAATCTTCCTCCTCGATTTAAGGTAGTCCTAAAATGTTTTGTTATAGACAACAGATGTCTAGTCAGCCCTCCTAGTTTTCAGGCAACTGCAGGAATCCTCCTCCAGGAGCCAGAAGGCATGAGCCATACTTCTTGTGGCAATTCGGCGTTAGCCAACGCTGCCACTGTGACGAGAGGCAAGCTGATGTTTCTGTCAGCAGCCAAACTCGGTACCCCCTACAGGAACCCACCCGAAGCCGGGGCTGAAGGAGCCTCAGCACCAACGGCTGGGCATTTTGCACAGTGAGGACACGAGGGAAGTTGTAGGAAGCGCCCGCTGTGATCATGGCAGGTTGCTTCCCTCCTCTTCTCTGCACACTTTGTGCGTCTGTGTCCCCAGCTGTAAAGCGTGGTGTTTAATTTCCATTGATAAACATGCAGAAACGTTTGAGTTGTTCACTGCATGTCTCTGATGGGAAGAAATGTTTTTGATCTCAGTACTAACATGGGCAATAGGGAAAGAGTAGAGAAAAAGAGGCTGGGTGCTTGTTCTGGAGCCCCCTTTCAATCCCACGCGATCTTCAACAAATCCCTTATGACCTCATTTTTAATCTAGAATGCCTAGCAATATAGACAGGAGCCTGGAAAAATTGTCCAGGTGCCTCATTCTCACTGTATCATGTTGAAGCATTTGGTTATTGACTGGCACACGGAAAATGATTCATCCACGTCAGTGTTTGTATATGCTGGTAGCTCATCGAAATTTCATAAGGTAGGGAAGGTTCGTGTTCAATATTACACCAGAAACAATAAACACAAATAAAGTGAGCATGAGATTCATCCTTCCTGTACAAAGCTTTACTGTCCAGAACATTTTAGCAAAGCATTTTTTGCTTTCCAGCATCATCCTGAAGTGATAACAGGGTTGTGTTGTGCTGATTCCCAAGCAGCTGGCGTTGGGCAGCCTCCTAGCCCCGAGCTCGCAGGGCTGCTTTGCAGCACGCCTTATGATGATGGATACAGAAGGGCTGGGTATGGGGGTTACTGGTGCTTGAGCCCAAATAAATTCACCTTCCAGACATCCAATTGGTTGTAATAGGCATCTCGACAGAGAAGGATTTTCTGTGCAGCCACCCAATAGCTTGAATTTAGTACCAGGCAGCGAGAGAGCAGACAGGCACGAGCAATATATTTCTGGCTACACTGCTGGGTGCTGAAAATAGCGGGACAATGTGAAATCTCTGGCATTTGCTAAGGTGTTAAAAGCAGCCACCGCATGCAACAGACTGCTCTTTTTCTCGGAGGCGCGGCGGGAAGGGGAGCATCTGATGGCAGATCTCGCGCTGCAGCCGCCGCGCCGCGAGCAGCCTCCCTTCCTCGCTGGCTCCTGCCTCTCTCCTTCAGATCTGCTCATTGCAATCATTATTTAAAGAGCCTAATAACTGGCTTGAAACAGCTGATTAATGCATAATCTTCATCATGATTACATAGCATAACTGGCATTAATTTGAAAAGCCAGCTAATTATGAAAATAATTGTTGCAGCTCTTCCATTTTAGCAAAATGGGGAATATCAGCTCGTGCTGTAGAGAGGATGAGGGACGTGGCATCGGTTTGTGCCCCACAACCGACCACAGTTAAAATGAAGATAGGCAATTTGCTGTAAAGGTGTCGGGGCAGACACACCTCCCTTGCCCTTCGGTTAGCAACACAGTGAAATCATCACCAGTTCTGAAAATTGTACGTTCACCCTCAAAATGGACACTGCGACTATTTAAAGGAAATATTTCCCCCAGTTGTATTTACACACAAGGATTCTCCTTGCCAGTGGTGAAAGCAGAGGGAGCTCAGGCTCCCACCAGCTCGCAGGAAAGCCAAGCCTTTTCTCTCTCTGTCCTTGCTTTGGATTCGTTTTTTAAAAGTCCATGAAAAGGCCTTTACACTTCCAGGCAGAAACACGTTTTTCCCTTGAAACAAAAGACATCAGATACCTGCTGTTTTTTTTCAGCAAACAACATTAGGCAATTCTCGCTGAATTCACCACTTCTAATCACAAAAATCCATCGTCAGTAAACGTGGTGAGATGCTGCTGGGAGGGAAGCAGTTACACAGTCGAGGAAGATGAATGCTCCCCAAGAAATAAGGAGCGCCTTCACCCGCTGCTGCCATCAGCTGCGGCAGGCAGGAAGCCCTCGGCACAGCGCCCTGTGCCCTCCGGCCCAGCCACCCCTCCCTTGTGCTGCTGTCTCCTTGTCCCTCCCCAGCACTGCTGGTGCCAGCTCCGGGCTGGGAAGGGGCAGAGGAGCTGGGCCAAGCAGGGGCAGGGGACGTGGCTGCGGTGGAGAACTCCCAGACAGGGGCACGGATGCGCCCTGGCGCCCCGGAGCGACTGCATCTGCTTTGAGGTAGAACCGCATCTGTTGTGGTGCAGGCGTGGTGCAGACTGTTATGCTCCAACACTCTGAAACGTGCCTTCGGATGCGATGTAGCACTCGGTGTGGCAGCAGGGGAAGGTCTGGGGGGCTGCAAGACGCCTGCAGCCCTCCCTGTGCTCCCCAGGGAGCACCATCGCCTGTGGGGCTGCGCCAGGAACTTCCCCGGGGCTTTACTCTGGTGAGATACAGAAAGTCAATGGGCTATAAAAAGTCAACAACAAAACAGTTCCCACTTTTATATACCTATAAACAAGTTTCATCAGAGATAGTAAAACTGAAGGGCCTCTGCTGTTGCTGTCTCTCTCGAAACCATTCCTGCCTCCGCCCTGCTTTGGAAGTTATTTCCGATGCCTGGGAGATGAATTGCCTCTGCTCACTTGGGCTGGTACTAATGACCTTTCCTCGGTATTGCCTCTTTGTCTATTCACATCACAGCTCCCTCGTCCTCCTTACCTCGCCTCCCCAGCTCCGCGGGTAGATAAGAGATGGCAGCGCCGAGGGCTGACACGCTGACAGCTCCCAGCACTGCCCTGCCACGTCCTCCCGATGCTCATCAGAGCACTGCCTGCCTGCTTAGTGCAGGCAGGGACCGTCCTGTTCCCTTCCCCAGTCAGGGAAGCCCACAGATCCCATCCTGCAACGCCACAGGTTGTTGGACACGCACTGAGGTTTAACAGCTTAGGGTTGAGCTTGTTTGCATGCATGTTTCTTCCTGAAAATCTTTTTATGCCATGTTTGTGCAGCAGTTCGTACAACAGGAACCAGATCTGGGAATCAGCCTTCTAGAAGAAGCTTCAGTCCAGATTAGATACCTTCCCAGGCAGAGTACTACCAAATGCTATCAGTCGTTATTGCTTTTACATTTCTGGTGCTGGAGTCATCCGTCCTCCTCTTTGTGGCACTGGAAAGCCAGCAGAGCCACGCACTTCAAAGTGTCCCCCCGGCACCCCAAAGCCCAGCTGGTGGGACAGGCGTGTAGCCGTGAGGCAGGACATGTGCCGGCGAGCTTCATGTCATCAGAGAGTGCTTTGGGTTGGGAGGGACCTTCAGGATCATCTGATTCCACCCCCCGCCACGGGCAGGGACACCTCCCACGAGGGCAGGTTGCCCAGAGCCTTTCATCCCTCCTGGGGACGGCAGACAAGGGTACAAGTCCCCCACTTCAACAGACGGCTGCCGCAGGCTTCAGCGCCCACTGCTTTAATGGGGGGAAAAAAAAGGCAAAAGGAGGCATTTGAAGTTTTCTTCATTGAAGATCTGAAGGCTGGGACGGTACAGCAACCTGAAGGCTGTGCGTTTCATGTCCTCCGCTGCGCTGCGACGCATCCGCTGCTCCCACAGCAAGGAAAGGCTGCGCTGCTGCAGGTCGGCAGGTGGACGGCACGTCGTCGACCCTGCTGGGAGAACTGGGAGAACTGGGAAGCCAATGACCTGGGACAGTCGTTAGCAAGCCTGGGGGAAAACAAAGGCTCCAGCGTTATCGGATGGGGAACCATACTGGTTTTCCTCCACATCTGTGGTGAGTGTCATCTGTTCTGCATTCCTCCAACTGGGATCCCGAAGCATTGCAGCTCTGGTGTTTTGAAAAATAGATGGGGGAAGGCATGGGGAGGACAAGCTGAGGCCATCCTCGCAGTGGAAACCTATGCGTGTTCTCCATTGTTACTTCTGGCTTCTTGGGTTTTAGACGTCAGTTGCCAGGCATGTTGAAGAAGTGTTTGTCTTTTACCTTTAAAGTAGGCTAATTGCTCTCCAGAGAATGTCAATCCGCAAATGAGAAAACACGCTAATTAGAATCAACTTCACATGTTATTATTTTGTATGATTTCATTCAATTTGATTCGATTTGATTTGATTTGATGACCACTGACAGTGGTGCTGACGTGGGGACTTTGCAAAATTCAGACTGTGGATCCGAAGCAAAAGCCCAAGACGGCCCCTTGGACGCCGAGCCGAGGGGCAGCCGCCGGGAATGGAGGCTTCCAGGGGCTGAGCAGCACCAGGCGAACCCCTCTGCCCAGGGTAAAACCCGAGTCCCACCAAAATTGCCCCCGATGGCAATCAGAACAGGCCCAAATGTTCTGCATCAAGCAAAGATCTGCTGTCCCCCTCCCGTCTTTGTCTGGACGAGCTTTGAGACTGCCCCAGAGGGAGCCTCGGTCAGCCGCCTGGAAATCCTTTTTCGTGATTTCCCTTACCCGTAGCTGCAACCGCACAGGCTGAGTGCAGCTGGTTATTTTTAGCTCCATGGAAAGCCAAGTCAAGAAAGTCAAAGTATTTTAGTATTTTGGGTTTTCACTTTGTCCCCTCTCCTCTTTAACAAAACAAACAGCTTCCTTCTCAGAAAGAAAATTCCTCCAGCCCTCGGTGTGCGGTGTGATCTCTTATATTTTACTCCTTATAAAATCACGGAGTTATTTAGCTTTGAAGAACAACTATTTCTGATAACACTTTTCTCTCCCCCGCTGACAGTGTTGTTAACACATTTAGACAGCTTTCTGACAGTCTCTTTCCATGTGACATCCTGAAAGAAATACTTGTTTTGAAATAGCTCGTAGTGAGGATGCAGCCAGCCTCAGCTCCTCCAGAGACTCGAGAGCTCCTGCCTCCTCTTACCGAGCTCTCGTGCCCAGAGAGCTCTATTTTCTGTGTCTTCTCTCCAAGGCCACAAAATGCCTTTCTTCTCGAGCAGCAGGGCCCTGGCAATTTGTCCTCTCTGATGTGCTTGGTTTGGGGACAGCGTTAGCACATGGGACCTGTACTTGTGCCTCCTCCTGCAGGATGAGCAGGGCGAGAGATCCCACTGGGCTGCTCCACGTCTCCTCCAGGGCCGCTGGTGGTGCTGATACAGGGAAATGAGACCACACTGGTGGGAAGTAAAGGAAAGATCTCAGAAGCACGAGGCTGGGTACTGGGAATCGAGCAGGAGCTCCGCACAGCCGCCTGTTCAGCACGTGGCGGTCTCACGCACAACAGCACCGATGCAGTGAAAACAGCAGAATCCAGAAGGTAATAAATAGCACACACAAATAAAACCAACGCACAAAAACAACAACACAAAAGAAGAAGAAGAAAAAAAGCAACAACTGATTTATTCCCTCAAAATGATTCTCCTTCCACTTTTCCCCAAGGAGCTGCTGCTACAAAATGCTCCAGAACCAAAGCGCAGCCGAAGATGGAGCTGCTCCCTTGCTCAGCCAGGGGCTGATGTCAGCTGCTGTGCTCCAGACAGGAACCAAATCAGCCTCCAAGCTGACGAACGAGGAGGGCAGTGCCGGGGAGGCACCAGGAGCTCCCAGTCTCTCTCCAGCACCCGCTCACTCGGGGACCTTCCCCATGCCCGGCGTGGAGCCTCTGTCCCCAGCCCACGGCGTGCTCCTGCGGTCAGAGCATGCAGGGCGAAGGCAGAAGCGGTCCAGCTTCGGCTACAGGCAGTGAGCAGCCCTCGAGGCTTATTGAAACAAACCTTCTGGCAAAGGAACTGAAAATAATTCCTTAGGTCCATCAGTCAGTTTCTGATTCTAACAGAGAGGCAGGATCTGAATTCCCGTCCCCTTAAACTGCTCCTGATCATGCATCAGCCTTGTCACTTCAGCGTGGCGCCGCTTAATGTGATGCAACACAGCCAAGTATCCAAAGCAATTTCAGGCCTCATAAACACGCGCGTGCCAGGGCGCCCCTCCGCAGCAGCCTGCCCGCTGCGGCTCGCGGCCCCTGCCCATGGAGGCTGCTCCCTCGGGGCTGCCGATGGAAAGCTGGGGCCTAGACCCTGGGACAAGCACTGACCTCACAGCTGCTGTGTCCGGGCTGCCTGCGTGCATCACACTTCTCTTTTATAAAGAGAACAGAGGTGAGAGTTGAGGTTTGTGACCGCAGCCCCGAGGCTGCTGCCCGTGCAGCGGGGCTTTCCCGGGGAGCCCCTGCTGGCTGGCAGGCGGGGAGTCGCGCCCCGGCACCGCGGGCGCAGCCACGCATTGCGGCAGGATGCCAAGCCAGGTATCTGCTGAGTAATGCCAAGGAAATGAATTCAAGCAGAAAATGAAATACGCAGAATTTGTGTCCCGTAAGGAGGGGTTGTCCTGCCTGCCAGCGCAGAAAGCCCATGGCAGTAGTTTGATCCATTCCAAAGTCTGTGATCCCAAGGGATGGCGCCTCCCTCTTCTTCCATTTTGATATAAAACATGCAAAACCTGATTTCGTTTGCGCTGTATTAGGTACTTCATGGCACAAGGGGTGGCGTTCTTCTCCTATGTATAAGCTGTTAATGGACGAGCAGTCAAGTGGCACAGAAATACATTATTAATGTTTCTGGTTAAATTAACTGATTACAAGCACTGTAGCTAAAATGTATGTATCAGCACTTTACTCACACTAAATGAGAAATTAATGGAATATGGCGCCTTGTTTTGTAATGGAAAGCAGATAGGGATGCTCTGAAGAGCCGTGCCCTCACAGAGGACCTGCACATTCGGCGCACGGGATGCATCTGACTCGGTGCCTCCTTGGGGTGTGCAGGGATTTGTGTCCTCGCCACCCCGGGGGCTGTCACAGTGGTGACAGAGGGGTAGAGATGGGCTCCTGTCTGCACACATGTGCTGGTGGCGGCTTCTGGAAGTGAACTTCTCCTAGTTCGCAGCTCACACGACCTAATTGGCATCGCGTGCTCTGCGAGCGAGCCACTGCTGCTGCATGTTCTACATCTCGGGCGGCGCGTTTACCGCAGCAGCAGTGTGTAACCCCGACCAAGCGAGCGGATCAAAGCGCTAATCTGAGATCAAAGGCCTTCAGCAGTGCTACAGCAGAAATAAATTAAGTTAGCAGCAGATTTCTTAATGATATTTACATTTCTAATTTGCATAATACATGATTAAAATGAAACGGACATTTTTATTTTTTTTTAAGCAGGCTCAGTTAATTAATTAAAACAAAAACGCGTCCCCATAATCTCCGAGGAGTAGATTCCTACCAAGATCCAGCAATGGCAATGCCAAGAAACTTTCAGTCCCACTGCGTGCACCGTGGCACCACGGCACCGGGTGCGTGGCTCTGGTCGCTGGGTGCCAGCCCCAGAAATCCCCATGGGGAAGAGCTCTTGGAAGGCACCCGGTGATGGCCACCACCGGTGTCCTTCACGGTAGCACAGAAAGGCTCCCCCAGGGGCAGCAGTTAGGCTTTAAGCTGCCTTCTCTCTCAGAACAATCGATCTTGCAAGTTTGGGGCTACCCACGTGCAAATTGCTATCAGACGCCTCACCACGCGCTCGCTTTGGTTCATTAGCAGTTCAGATTCTTGTTTCGCATGGGTTGCCACCAGCGTGGAATTAAATCCCAGTGTTTGTGCCTGCCTCTGGCTCATGATAGCCCCCTCTCCCGGGGGAGAAGAGCTGGGTTTGGTCGTGCTCGCAGGTGCAGGTTGAGTCCGATCCCCAAATGTGCCCACAGGAGTGCTCCCCGGGGCCGTCACCCCCTGCGTTGTCACCGCCCTGATGGGCACAAGCAGCGAGATGAGACTCCCCCTCCCCAAAACCTCACCGTGGCTGTGTGAGCTCGGCAGAGCTGTCCTGGAAATGGCGGGTGGCGGAATAAATCAAGCATGCTCAGGTGTCATTTTTACAGCCGTGCTTTGGGCTATGAGCACATTTTAAACTGTAATGTATGGGAGGAAAAAAAAAGTTTGAGAGCTTAAAATTATTAAGGATGTACGATGCCGGGTTTAGGCAACACAGCTGTAAGTACATTTTTCTATTGTGTTTTATTGCCCTGCGGTGTAATCTGGTGTTATATGCGATGTCCATCTGGCGCACGGTTCAAGCGAAATATGAAACAGAGAAACAAGGCCACAGCTGAAATAAATCCAGGTTCGTGTCTGTGATTGACTGGGCTTGTAGCAAAAAGTGCAGGATGATGAAATGCTCAGGATTTGTCTTCATCCTGTGCCGCGGAGCTCGGTGCGGGACTGTCCCTGTGCTGGCATACCCGGGCCTCTGCTGAGCTTCTCACCTTTGCTGGTGCAAAGTGGCTCTGAGTGCTTAATTTGTGAAAACTTCTAAACCAAATACAGAGCATTGAAAACCAGAAACACTCCATTTTGGCAGAAAGCTGCCTTCTCCACTGAACAAGAGCGGGCAGTTCTGTGGCCGGCGGCACTACAGGAGCGCAGGTGCTCACCGATGACCCACCCCTGTCACCAGCAGCCGTGCCCAATCTGAACCTTGTCCCAAAATTAAGGAGCCAGAACTCATTCCTAAGCACGCAACCTGCTGTCGGGATGAACCCCGCGGAGGCAGAGCGGTGACGCTGACCGCCGGTGCTCCTCCGAGTGCTCAGCCTGGAGTGGCGCCGGTTGGCGGGCTGGGGGATTCAGGGTCCCTGTTCTCCCTCCACGCCTGCCATTTACTTGCTCCTGTTTTACCTGGAAATAGAACTATGCAACAGAAGGTGTCCTGCAGTGGCATGAAGTCTGAAATAAAAATTCAACCCAATTAAAATAAGAATTGCCGCATGTTAATTACATTCTTCTTAAATATTCATTGCTACGCCCCAGCTAATAGATGTTAATACCCACCTGGCATGTAGCATATAATATTAGACTTAAGAAATCCAAATTAAATCCTACACTTCATTTACAATGTAACCAAATACCGGCAGTCAACTGATTGTTTCTCATTCTTGTGTTGATGCCTCCAAAAATCAGCACTTTAAGGAAGATGATGCATTGAATAGCAAATGCAGTTCTGCAAATATTATGACATATTGTTTGTCATCTGCCCTAAATATTTAACAGTTCGGGTTTGCAAGATTTTTCTGCCACATGCTGAGACTTTGCTCCTGATAGATGCTGAATTTGATTGACAAAATGGATTCCATTCAGGAGCTGAAAATCCCAAGCCCTTGTCAGGGTCTTTTCTGTTAGCATCTTGTCTTTTTTCTCCCCCCACTCTTCTTAAAAGAAAGCAGAGAAAGAGGGGGGAAAAAGCACAGAGTTCTCTGGCAAAATTGTTTCTGCTTAATCCCATCTACTCCCTACAGAAAAACCTTTATGTAGGAAAAGATCAAAGGTCTGTAATAGATTTCAACAGGTTTCCAAGAGCTGTGTGCTGCAGGAGTGAACGCAAGGCACTGAGTGATTAAACTGCCCTGTGCTGCTGGTGCTCGGGGGCAGGCGAGAGATATAACTGGGAGATTTAGATCCCTACTTCAACCTTTTTATCTTCCATTTTAATGGAGTTAAACAGAGAGAAAAAGAAGGGAGGCTTTGCCAGAGTCTGGCACTTGTCCTGTGTGCTCGGAGGATGGGGCAGCCCAACGAGCCCATTTTCCACGGGACGTGTCTCCAGGAGGGTACTGGGGGCACTGGGCACCGGGGGATTTCATAGCAATTCCTTCACAGTCTGCCTTCAGCAGCACCTTTCACAGCAGGCAAGATCTGCCCAGGGTAGGCATTTTATAAACTCGCCATGTCTGAAAAATGTTATGAATGGCTATTTTACCTTCCTTTATGTCTTATTTCTTAATTTCTTAATTCCAGATATCCAGGGTAATAATGGCTGAAAGATTTGCTGACTTCAAAGCAGCACTTTATTCCGGGGAATGAAGGAGAAAAGGGAATGACAAAAGGGTCTGCTCTGCAAAATATTTCCAGTATTTCCCTATCTTCTGTACCTCAGTTTACCAACAGCCACACACCGAGCGGGGAGCACAAGGGGTTGCACTGAAAACTGCCCAACAGGATGACTGCAAAAAGACTTTGGTATCCCCTAAATGATCAAAAGCAGCTATTAGAGATCCTTTCCATCTCCTACAAGCCCGGGGCTCGGTGATCGGGCAGAGCCGTGGGGCACCCCAGGACTCTGTACATCCCCTGGTCCTGCTGGTGGAGAGGGGGCAGCAGCGGCCGCTGCATCTGTACGAGCCCGGGAGCCTCCTCTGCAGCGATCCAAGTGTCACATTGACAGAGCCGAACGCATTTAAGTATGAATTGAGCCAAATATGTGCTAATGAAGCTGAATATTCATTATTATGACTAAACAAAATAAGCGAATCTCAAATTAAAGTGGGTAAATTATTAGTTTGGTAGCTCAGAAAAGGGGAAATTTCAAGAACGTTCCAATTATAGAGGAGATGGGGTAGGAAAACTTTGTTAATGGATTCAAGTCCAATTAAAAAGGGATGTTAGGCATTGTCTGGTGCTTCACACCTTGTCAGAAATGACATCGGACGTCTCTGCCCCACTCGTGTGCTCAGCAACAACCCAACCACGCACCTGTCCATACCAAAGCTTCGCTATTTTGTGATAATCCTGTGATATATCACCACGATCACTGCTTATTTAACGCTGAGGACCCCGCATTATGAATTACCAAGGGTTATGCGTTCAGTGGCCGACACGGATTCACACGGAGCTGATGAACAAGATGCAACACGCGGTCATAACCAACCCAGTTGGCAGCACGGGGGCAAACTGCACCTGGGAGGGTGGGGGGTCTGGGGGGGGGTCTGGGGGGGGGTCAGTGCGTTGAGTTAAGGCTGCCCCTGTAACTTGTTAGCTGGATTTCTGCCTCCCTCAGGGCAGCTGGGGCGTCTCAGAGCAGTGGGAGAGCACTGGGAGGGGAAGGCAGGCCAGCAGGCACCAGGTAAAGCTTTAAACTTTTAATGTATTTAGACAAGAATTGCTTTTTGTTGCCCGGAGCCTGCAGGTAGACACGCAGGAATTACTGTTCCTCAGCACAGGATCTCTGGGGATCTCTGTGCCTGCTGTCCTGTCTCTGTGCCAGTGGGGCAAGAAATAACCCCAGCCCTGCTGGCGTTTTCCTGCAACTTCCTTCATTTCAGGTGAATCGATGCTATCTCCTGTGTAAAGGTTGTTTGGCATAAAGGAGCTATGACCAGAGGAGCAGGAATTTGATGGAAAAAGGGAGTGCTGGGAGCTGAGCAAAGTCAGGAAGAATGGATGCTTGGGGGAGGTGCAAAGGGAGCTGAGAACGCGGATGAGCTGGGTTTGACTTAAATTAAAAATCAAGGAAGAAATTTCTGACAGACAGGAAAGCTGGGGAGTGAAGGCTTCCCCTTTCCCACCCTATTTATAATCAGTGAACATGAGCTAGCATTCCTCCTCCTCCTCCCCATGGTGTGTCTGCAGTAAACAGCTTGTCTGTGTGGAAACCCCCTGAAGTTGGGCAAAACAATCCTCCTCCTCCTCCTCCTCCTCCTCCTCCTCCTCCTCCTCCTCCTCCTCCTCCTCCTCCTCCTCCTCTTCCCCCCGCGTGGGCCAGGCACCCTCGGGAGGTTGCTGCTGCCGTGCCTGGGCTCGGGGCTTAGCCCTGGGACAACATCCCCAGCTGAGCCTCTAATTTACAGATCACTGGTGCAGAATGCAAGTAATCCCTTTGGTTTCAAAGAGCTAGGCAAGAAAACACAAGATGAATAAAGAGAGCGGTCCGTCGGAAAGCAGATTTGGAGAGGACGCTGCAGAGGTCTATCTGTTATCATGCAGAGCATCTGGTTTATCCCCAGCTCTCTTCTTGATGCGTGTGATGTATGTAAAGGCTGCTCGGAGGAGTCGCTTCCAGCATCTTCTAGTGGGACTCGCCTGGGTGGCTGTGCCCAAACCTGGTGATCCAAAGTGTCGGCATCTCTCGGGTCCTTCTGTGCGTGCTCTCTGGAAGTGGTGTTGGAGCTCGGCTGGGTGAGCGTTGGGTGTGCACCGAGACCTGTGGCAGGGTCAGAAGCGATGCACTAACTTGGGTATTTACTTTGGCAGAGCTGTGATGGGCAGGCAAGGAACAAGACCCCCTGGGGCGGCCTCTCCCACTTGTGCAGATAGGCAGCATCTGGGGCTTCTGGAGGAATCATTTCAGAAGCACCAGGCGCCTGACAACTATTAGGTAAATCAGCTTTTCCATTGCCTCTCTCTAAATTGACCATGAGAGGATTAACGTAAGAGGCAAGCTGGCCGTGCCGAGCACTGTCACAGCCGGGGGCTGGCTGTGAGCCCTGGGGAGCTGCCTCCTCCTCCTCAGCAGCCTGGGCTCCCTCGGAGACCCAGCTCCAACCCATCCTCGTTGTCCCACTGTGCTTCTGAGCCACCTGGCACAAGCAGCTCGTCCTTCTTCCCTGCGCTCCCGGTTGTCCTGGTGCTGCTCCACGCGTCCGTCCGCCTCCTGACACCTCGCTCCAGTTTCAGTCATTGCAGCCTCTCAGCCTTTTTGGGGGACGGGGCCTCAGATGAGTGTTTGGGGCAAAGGGTTGCCTGTTTTAGCAGGTAACCTGTCACTTCGCAGCAAAAGAAACCCTCGCTTTTACGTCTTAAAAGAAAGGAAACTCCCCTGTTAAATGCTCTCCTGGTATGCTGTAGAGTAAGTGGAACAACCAGCCTCCACAGCGCGCTGTAATAACTCGTGATGCCGTGCCACCCAGGAAAGCGCTTGGAAGCTCACAGGGAGGAAAAAATTGTCGGTTTGCTCTGCAGGAGTCCTGGGTTTTATGTTGCTTGTGAGCTCCTGCAAGGAGCTGTAGGACACTGAAAGCAACCCTCAGCCGCAGAAAGGACAGATATCCCCGGGGTGGAAACCTGCTCCAGTTATCCGTATTACCAAGTTTATAGCTCCCTCCCTGCTCCTTTCCTGCGACCTGGCAGCAATGACTGAAAATCCAGGGCAGTATCCATGTGCCCAGCAGGCAGGGTGAGTCTCTCGGGGGCGTAAGCTCCTGCCGCACTGGATCTGAGGCACCTTCATTGGCAGGTTGTGGCAGTGCAGCGGGGAATTAATGTCCCAAAAGCTTTCCCCAGCATTACGGGCATGGGCAGTGATGTGCAGACTCTCTGCTATTATTGCTTTTCCCAGCTGAAATACCGATGGGAGCTGGGAATAAAATGGGAGCCATGGTAGCACGTACAGCTGGGGGTGTTGCAAGGGGCTTCCCCGGGCCGGGGGGAGCACTCGGAGCTTCATTGCTCCCCCAGGGGAGCTGCGCTGCGCTGTGCTGTGCTGTGCTGGGGGGCTCGGCTCTGCCTGGCCCCAGCTCACAAGCACTTTTATTTTTAGACAGCAGCTTTTGCCAGTGGCCTGCTGCTCCGCGGGTGTTTCTTACCCTTGAGGAGCACAGAGCCACGTGTGGAAGGAGAAGCTGTGCTCCGTGTCAACCCCCCCGCTCCGGGCAGGCATTAAAGGCACTGAGCAAAGGGTAGGAAGGGAGCCCATCCACCTGACCGGCAGCACTGCGCTCTTGTTCAGTGCTGCCAGGGCTTTGATACCGAGCTGCTTTGCAGCTTTTCTCATCCCAGCCGTGTTTTCAGATGCCTGTGCATCCTTTCAGGTGTGTGCTTTGTAATGACAGCCGCTTTGTAAGCACGTGCAGGTAACTAGATGTTACCTGTAACTAGATGGCAGCATGGCAGTCCGGAAAGCGGCTGTTCGTGCAGCTGAAAGCTTTAGCAAATGCAGCAAAACTTCGGGAATTGAATTCAAAGTGAAGTATCAAACTCACAGATCTAGGGAAATGCACGGGGTAGGAGAAATCAGATTTTCTTGCACACAGGAAACCTGCATGAAGGCTTGCAGCTTGATGCTGTGCAAGCCCATCTCCACCAAGCCCTGGTGAGCCTTGCCTGGCCTGCCCTGAGCCTGGCGGAACAGCTCCTTGCCCCCATCCCCTGTCCTGCTGTGCCTGGAGGCCTGGTGCAGCCTCCAGGAGAGCTCCAGCCCCTTCCCCCTGCCAGGTTTCAACACAGAAAGTATCTTGGAAATCCTCTGCTGCAACCCCCCTGCCATAGCCATGGCAGTGCCCTTCCGTGCTCGCTGCAGAACTTCACATTGCCGTAGTCCTTCTCCGTGCTGTAATAATTAAGTGCTTGCTTCCCCCAAACCCACGAGTTAATTTGGGAGCATCCAAGCTCATGTGTTCATTTTTTGGGGATTTAGGAGGCACTTCTGAAGCATTCATGTTGAACTAACAGATTTTTATTAGTGCTTTCAAACGGAAATGAAAATGATGTGTTATCTTGGAGACAGCAGGTTTGATGAAACCCCAAATCCCCCGGTTCAACCTCTGCTCCTTCTGGTTCGTGTAGCCGAGCCTTAATGCAGTAATGGTATTGCAGTACCCTCGGAGAGGAGTATGGAAACCCTAACTGGATTAGCACGCTGAACTGTTTATTCCGGCTGAGTTTTCTGAGCTCACAAGGGCTTGTCTGAACTCCATCCATGTGCTGCTAAAACAACTGGATAGGTTTGAAACATAGGTTTGGGCTTTCTCTCGTCCCTCACCTAAGCGAGCATACAAATATTTATTTCTTCCTATGGAGTAATTCAAATGAAAGTCCTGGGAGCAGCCAGGTTAATCTCTTCAGCAGTTAGGGCTGGTCACTAGAGTCCGTTGGAAGGGTGAACGCACCGGGCTGGGCAGCAGCGTTTCCTTTGTCCTGTAGAAGGGGACGGCTCACCAGCACCCGGTGCTGAGGACCACCTTGCCGGGCAGCTGGCTGCAGTGGGTACTGGCATCGTGCAGCCGTGCCCGGTGCCCCCAGGCCGTGCTGCTGCTGGAGCAGGGCTTTTGGGGCGTGCTGCCCCCCGTGCCATGGCACAGGTCCCTGGGGGCTGACGGCTGGGGGGATCGCTCCTGCACGCATTCGCCCTCCTGTAAGCAGGTAGACACTGACGATCGCCGCCGAGAGCAGCTTCCTGCTGCCGTAACCCTCCCCTAATCAAGGGGCTGAAGAGCGTTTTGCTAATTTCCAGGTTCACACCGTGCAAGTTTCTCATAAAGGGCAATTCTAAGCGATTTGCCTGATTTCGAAACAAACAAGGTACGGCGGCAGCTCCCTGCTGCACTCCACGCATCCACTGGGGCCGGGGCAGCTCGGTGGTGCACACCATGCAGCCACTGGGTGCTGGGAGTTTTGGGGACAGAGTTTTGGGTGCTCAGGACACGACAGCTCTACTGGCTCCCCCGTGGGGGCGCGAGGACACGTCCCGCTGGCTGCGGGCGAGGAGCGTGCCGGAACGCGGGCAGCCGTGCGGTTGCTGGGGCGCTGCTTTTTCCACCCATGCAGATTTTACTCTTGGTTCTATTTTTAGCTTTGCCTTCTGGAACTCACACAAGCACGTATTTTTGATCTATTTCAAGTATAACTTGCTAGCAAATCTGAAACGTGTTCCAAGTCTACAAGAATGTGAAAAACTTGGTGTGTTTTTTCTTTTTTTTTTTTCTCCTGCAGGGTTCTTCAAATAATCTTTGCTTGTTAAGTACTGAAACAAAGATCTGTAAAGCCCTATTTCTGCAGGAGGAGTGTAAGCTAAAGGTCACAGGGAGAACATAACGATGGCTGTGTCTGGAGCTAAAGGGATAAACACAAATGCCTCTCTTAACTTCTTTCATCCTCTGGATGCTCACTTACCACTCGTGGAAATAATGCAACCACAGGATGGGGGAGAAAAACCATTTTTCTCATCTGTGCTGAAGAGTTGCACACACTGAATCTCACTGTGAATTGTACTGTTAAAAAGTATCAGATACTAATAACCAAGGCTTCTCCCGGTTTAATGAGGAGCCTTCCCCATGTCAAAAGCAGTGGTAGAGACAATGGGGCCCATTAACTAATGGAGTCTTCCTGTGACCTTTGGAGTCTGCCCTGAGATACTTTGTATAAATAGACTGAAATAATGTTGAGGGGTGATGCTTTTTTCCTCAGTTCAGTAGCAAAAAAAGGGCTTTTCCTTAAACAAACACAGCAAATGTGTGCAGAAAGGTCAGCAAACTGAGAGAGGCTGGTGTTAAACCCAGCCTGTTCCAAAGCTGAGCACGGCTGTGATGGGTGGTGGTAATCGTAGGCTGTCCCGAGTTGGAGGGGACCCACAAGGATCATCGAGGCCAGCTCCTGGCTCCACGTGGGACTGCCTAAAACTTAAACACTACACCTGAGAGCGTTGTCCAAACTCTTCTTGACACCTCTGACTTGTGCCAGCCTGCGTGCTCCTCAGTACTCCAGCCCCGGTCCCGGAGGCTCTGTCCTCCCAGGCGGAGGAGGAGTTCCCCCAGGGAGGTCTGGGGGAAGAGAAGCCCATTTGTGGTCCCCATAAGCACCCTCGGGGCTGGCACGGCGCTGTTCCCCACTGCTTTCACTGCCGGCGTCCTGCCCGCGTCCTGGCTGCAGCTCTGCTGCCCGCACCAAGTAATGGCGAGGCGTTTTAGGGCAGTGCACCGAGGACTTGGTTTAATTACTGCATTACAGGGTATTTGTGCCTCAATTAGCTGTGACTCTGTTTTTCTCCCACTGCACAAACTTAGAACGCCCCATAATGATGCAGGCTTCTAACGGTTCCTCTAGTATTTTGCTGTGGCTTTATCTACTGATTAATGACCAGGAGCTGGACTGAAGGTCACTGTTATGTTCTCCATGGGTGTATAAAAATAAACACGCAAGATGTCCTTTCAGTATTTCTGTGCAAGCTTTGTGCAGAGGGCCCAGGGCCAGAGCATAAACACGGCCATAAAATCATCCTAACATCGCGCAGCTTGATGGCAATACACTGCCTAATTGTGGAAGTCTCAAAGACATCCTCAAGAAGCTGTAAAGTGGGAATGGAGGCCAGTGGATGGGTCCACGATGAATCCTAAGGAGACTGGCTAAAAGGCAGGGGCTTTAAGGAGCAGCACAGAGTAAGGGCTTGAGGAAATGCAACTATAAAAAGATTGGGAAAAGGGGTTGTGTGTATAACTAGGAAGCAGCTAAAACAACACACCAAAAGGGAGACATAAAACTTGAAAATTGGGTAATAAATCTCTGCCCTCATCAAAGAAGAGACAGTTCTATTGGAAAATAAAAATAACATTCTGAACCACAACAAAGCGGAATTTATAGCCCAATTAAAAATGCACAACTGGGAAAGAGACAACCTCAAATACTTCTGTTCCTACTTTAGAAAGAACGCAGCGAGCACGCGGCATCTCTGGCGAGGGGAAAGACCGCTGGAAAGTGCAAGGAAATAATGGCGTGCGTGTCCGATTGATTAAAGACTTCTCTCTGCCTCTGAGACAGCCTGCAAAGTCGCAAGCTGCTCCTGAGCTGCTGATGCCCCTGGACTTGGATGATTCATTTGCTTTCCACCAGTTACGTGCCTGGCTCTGCTCCAGCGCGAGGCTGGGATGGGATGAGGAGCGGAGCGTGGGGAGGAGCTGCCTTCACCTGCCCTGCGCCCTTCCATGGGCTCCACAGGGACTCCACCTCCGGGGCGGTGGTGCTGTGTGGTGCTGGGCTACGTGGGAGCGGCGTGGATGTCATTAAACCTGGTGCTTCTGCGCCTCCGGCTGGGGACGGGACAGGGTGGGGGCTTGTGCTTTTAGGGCCACCAGCAGGGGAAGCCAGGGGGTGAGTCGGGAGCCTGTCCCCAGCCCCGTGGCTTGCCCTGCTGGGGGAGCTGCTATGTCACAGCGTTAGTGTGGCTGAGAAACCTAAGGGAACAACCCCCAGCGCGATGGCAACAGCTTGTCTGGTTATAGAGGCCACAAAGCATCATAAAACAGAAATGCAGAGCTGAGAATGAGTCTCCCAAGAAGAACGTGGAAGGAGACCCGCAGCGGTGAGCTGCCCACAGAGATGCCTTCCCCTCGCGGGGGCTCGGAGACGGGTGTCAGCCCTGGGGAGGAGAGTGAGCACCCCCAGTAGTGCTTCGGGGGGAGAGAGAGAAAATCCATGTGTCCGTGGGGAAAAGGGAGCCCCGTTATTATCACAAAGGCTCTTGAAAACTCAGGGCAGCTTTTGCGTGAGCAACAAAAGCCGCGCTAGCCACACGAACCATCTGGAGCTCCCTGTGGGGATTCAATAAACTTCCTCAAATTGCTTCAGACGTTTTCCACTCTCTCCACTCATTTTATGTGCAGAGTTCAGCAAGGCACAGTTTCCTACTCAAACACCACTTGTCACTTATATTTGGGTCGTTTTTCTTCTCTCTGCCAATACCTCTCTCCCCTGGCTCGTGAGCCTTCGGCACCCTCCTGGCAGCAGGCGGGGGTCACGCCGCACACCAGGGGTCTCGCAGGGCCCTTGTACTGTCACTGCCAAATCTGTGCAGCAGGGAGTAAATTCAGCCGCCTGCCCCCTTCCTTCACCTCTAACAGAATTAGAATTGCACTTTTTTTTTTTCATTATGCTCTCCAGCAGCTCCCGCCCGCGCCGTGCTGCCGGGGCTCGCGCCGTGCTGCAGTGCAGGCAGCGGTGCCAGCAGCAGCAGCTGGTGGCCACGTTCCTGTCTGCCTGCTGCTTATCAGGAGTCGAGCCGCAGACGCGCTCATGCTCCAGCAGTGAATTATGATATAAAAATAAGCAGAGGCCTGATTATTGGCTTTGTCTGCTTTTTGCAAACAGATGCTCCATTGTTTATTGAGCCTGTTCTCTAAATCCGCTGCCATGTACGTGGTGCGTGGTGGTTCAGATCTGCAGACACTCTCTGGTATCTTCGTTTTTAAAGCTGCCTGACAGACGCATCTTGCGTGCTGTCTGTGAGCACGACCTTCTCCCACAGGACGGTATATTTAGCAGCGACCCAAGGCCAGAAGAGCGTTGTTTACTAACCCTATCAGAAGGCAGATCCCACTCCAACCCCGATCCAAGGAAAGCCGATGCGTGCATCACAGCCCTCCCTCGCTGGCGCTCAGTGATTCATCTCGAGGAAGGAGAAACTTAATCGTGCTGAAGCTGAGCCCTGGCTCCCCAAGCCTGGTAGTTTTCTTCTAGGCAACATGAAAGGGTGCTGAAGTACTGGTCAGCAGCCTCTGATTGCCCCATGGCACAAGGTACTGAGAGCTGAACTCTTCAGAAGTTGCCCAGTGCACGTTCTCTGCTCTGTTGGTGCCTGGTGCCTGTACAGACCTCATTTGTTCAGGTACCAGTTTTCTGTGAATGTGTGAGCTCACGCAATGATAAAATTAGCTTGCATGAAACGTTCCTGTCTGTGAAATGCCATCCTTAACCCTGGTTACTGGGCACACGTTGGACAGAAAACAGTCCCTGCCCATTCAGTGCCAAATGTGGCACTGGCAGATCTCACCCCCACATGCCCATGTTACAGGAGCGTGCCCTGAATAAGGGGATTTGGGGAAGCTCTGCCACACTCAGTAGTTTCAGCTCCAGGGATACATGAGAGCAATTTTTCTTCTTGCCATGCTCCTTGTCATTTCAGGTTTTATGTCTGAAGAAACTTAAAGGAAAACACTGCCCAGATTACTGTGTTTGCCTCCTGTCAGAGCAGAATTACGCGATAGCTTCTACTTCCTTTCTGCATGAAACCCTGTCTGACTTAGTCAAGTACTTCTTGCATTTGTCAGGCTAAATATGAAGGAAATGGAAAGTGCTTGGAAGAGAAAGGCTCAGCCTTGCATCAGTCAAACATCGCTGACTTCCAGCACGCGTGGCTGCTTCAGGCGGGCAGGCAGGGGCCATGCAGGAGGACGTCTCCCCTCCCAGCTCAGAGCTTATCCCAAAATCTTGTGCAGGGGCTGCGGGCTCGAGCCCCTCTGGATGGACGAAGCACACTCAAGAGGCACTGACCTGCACCAGACACTCTGCGATGATGGTGCCCAAGCCAGGTTTGTTCTGCTCCTAAAGTAATAATACAGCACATTTTCTAAGCATCTCGGTGACAGACATCTCTTCCCTGAGCTCTTCAAAGGAACGGCTCCTTTTTTCATACCTCACTGAGGTCGCTTACGCTACAGCACAACAACACTCCATAGCTTTCAACAGCATTTTCAATTAACACCAAAATCTAATGAGAATACGTAATCACTGGTATTCTACTGCCAAGCACTTACAGGAGATGCAAACTTCAAATGCAATGTCTTCAGAAACCCAGCTAAAAGAAGCCTTTTATGCATATCGGTCTGGTACGTGCGTCTTCACTTGTACATTTAGCTGGGGGATGATACTTGGCTAATTTGGGCAGTAAGGGAAAACACTTCGCCCCGTAAGGACCCGGTCTGGTCCCAACAAGCCACGGCAAAGGGAAGAGCAGCGAGTGGCAGGATATAAATATATGTGGGAATAACTCGTGTTTGGATGAAGACCCGGAGCAGAAGCAGTTTTCCATCTGGAACCTGATAAGCACAAGGGACTAATACCCTCCAGTCCCTGGGATCTGTGGTTTTCAGTGTAGGGCTTTGCTCACGCATCCCACGTGCCCAGCCTGAGCCCAGCCTGAGCCCAGCTCCCCACGGGGCAAATCCTGACTCCGGGCTGCGTGGCGAAGCTGACCCCTCCTGCCAGCCCAGCCCTCCCTTCTCTGCTAGGTCACGAATACCTGCTGCTCCCTTTTTCTGCCTTACTGCATTTTGATGATTGCATTTATTATTCATTATTTTAAACTGCGCTTCAGACACCCAGCGGGGCAAATTGTTAGACAAGGTCATGCCCTGGAATGCTTTGAATCTATTTTGCGAGCGTACTGCGGTAAGCGAGGGAGAAGGGCAGGGCAGGTAATGTCTGGCTGAACAAAAGGTTGCACAGATAAATTCGGAGGTGCTTTGGAAGCCTTGCTTGTGTCTCAGTTCGTGCCAGGCATTCAGTGACCTGCACTCCCAGGTGTCACTGTGTCACAGTGTACCTCTCTGTACCGATGGCAGCGGCGCTGCCTGCGGTCTCCTCTCCAGAGCGCCCCATGCAGCCTTCTGCAGAGCCTTGGTGGGCTGCTGGTGGGCTGCTGGATTATTCCTGCATCCGTGCCGTGACCATTGTGTGTCACGAGGCTTCGTAGCACTCATGCCCTTCGCTTCTCGCAGGTGGTCTGAAAGAGCTTGTCATGCACAAGGCAAGGTGACGTGCAGCAGGGGCTTCTCTCCGTCCTGTGCTGGCAGCTCGCCGCAGGAGTCTTTCCGCTGGGCTCTGCTGCAGGGTCAGGGTGGGGTTGGGGTTGACTGGGGTTGAGGTCAGGGTGACTGCAGGGTTTGGGAGCTGAGGCCTGTTCCCACTGGACACCTGCACGAGGATGGGGCTGGAGCCACTATGGGGAGAGCATGGAGCAGGGAGAGGGCTCGTGGGGCTCTGGAGACAGGGCTGCAGCAGGGATAGGGCTGGGGCAGCGCTTACTGAACGTGTCACTGAGGCTGGTGTGGGCAGCTGCTCGAACTCTCTTGGTTTCACCTGTGTCACTCATCTCTTCTTCTAAAATAGCAAGCAAATACAGGAGGAGCAAAGGTTTTCCTTACAAAGCAGGTGTCTGAGGCCTCCCAGCTCCTTTGTTAGGTCTGCCTGCCATTGCATTGTGCAGGAGCCCTCCCGGCCGTGTCTCCGCAGCAGGGCTGGGACCTCCTGGAGCCCTCCCTGCCCCACGTCCGGGAAGCAGCCGAGCTACGCGTGTACCACCCTGACCGTGTGCTCCTGCAGCCTCAGTGCGGTTATCCGCAAAGCGATCGGGCGTGTAATTTGTTCTATAGGTGTGCGACAAAAAGGACAGACCGTGAGGGTCAAGTGGCAACGAAAGAGCTCTCTGTACATCTTGCCTAATGGAATACTTTATGGGGCGAGGACTCCTTTCAATTAATCTGTGTTGATAGACGCAGAGCCTCCGTGCAGAAATGCCTTTCTGTTCTCTATAGTGCAAAACCTGCCCCAGGATCTTGATGCAACACTGTGGTTATGGTGGCTAAAACGTTCAGACGTAGCAGTGGAAATGTTGATGATAAATGTTTTTGTTCTTTTTTTATTTGCTTTCACTTCTTTCCCTGAAAAATGACAATCTTGAGTCTCCTCTGGAAAACATTTACAGCAGCAGTAGTACGTTTTATTTGGGGAAAATGCTGGTAGCGGGTGCCAGGGGACCCGGCGATGCCTTTACCTGATGCTGGTTCAAAGAGAGGAAGGAGCAGTTAAGTGTCGCTGCAGTCAGCCAACACTGAGCCCACCTCATGGGTTTAAATCGGGTCTAGGAAGGAGCTTTACCTTCTTTCAGGTATGTCTGGGGGATTATAAATTCATGTGGGTTTGGTGTATCCCAGTAATCACATGGAAAGTACCCCAGTAATGCCATGGAAAGTAACCCATCTGCCAGCCTTCTGAAATGATGCTGCCCTGTTTGTTTGGTCCCAGGGCTACCGGGTCGTACCTCGATTTCAAGTGATGCTTGGGTCTACACTAATCGCCGAGCTCAGCCGGTGATTTCTTGGTGCCTGGGGGCGGTGGGCTTGGAGGGGGGTGTTTGGCTCCACCACATTGCCTCAAATCCCCCGAGTCTGGAGCCATGCGTTGCTTCTGGTAGCCACGAAAACAGTACAAATTCATTAGGGACCAGACTGGGAAATGCTGCATTAGATCCTTGCCCTAGGAACGCGAGTGAAGGAGAGGAGCCACTGTTACTAAGTGTCCCCGTAGCACAGACTACCTGGGAGTGAATTCACCCGGCTGATTCAATTGGAAATAACGCTTTCACAAACAGGATGCATCTGTTCTCACCTGCCTTAATGAAATTATTTAGCACCCTACCATTATACTGTTTCAAGGAATAAGCTTCACTGGCTGATAAAAATGACAGAAAAAATGGAGCCAGGCAGAGGAAGTGTGTATGGAGCAACAACAGCAACCTGAGCAGCTGTGCCCTGCTCGTACATTTTATCTAAACAACTTTTTATAGCAGAAACACCAACTGCTTCAAAAATGTGCTGACTTCTGCTTTATTCACAGTTAGCTAGGGATGGCACATTGTTTCGAGCTCTTCGTTCAAGAGCACCTAGGATGTGTTACATGCCCGTGATGGGGAGGGCGAGGGGACAAAAAGAATGACTACACCAAATAATGTGAAGAGGTGGAAGCAGCCCTCGAGTCCCTTTTCTTCCAAAATCAAATTTCTGATTCTGATGCCCCAAAGCATGGGGATGTTTCAGTTTTCAGATATCCGCTGTAAAAAACAGAAACCTTCATCCCTTGCTCTGAAAATTGTGTGCAGCCTCCACTCGTGTAACCCTCCAGGGTGGCGTCTTCTCTAGGGAGGCTTCAGTTAGTCTTATGGTGACTTTTTGCTAAAATTTGGCAGGAAAGCAAGAATTGCCCTTGGTACCATGCCCCGTGCCATGCAGCCCCTCCAGAGGCACCTTCCCTGGGCACTCTGCCCCTTGGGCATCCTCCCAGCGGGCTGCTCCTGTTGCTTTATGGCAGTCCTTTCTCAGGGGCCGCGCACCCAGCTCTGGCCCGCGCAGGCTGACGTTACAACCCCACACAGAATAAGAGAGGGGCTGAACTGCACAAATCCCAAATCTCACCAAGAACGACATTAGGTTTGACAACCATTTTTTGTAAAGACGTGTTGAGAGGCGTTAAGTCAGTGCTGCTTGGAAATTCTTATGCTACACACCTTACCCCACTTTCCTCCTGTTGACAGTCCCAGCCCCCCAGACCTCCCCGTTCCTACAGGTTTTGTTCCAAGCAGCCCCCGATCAGCCGGAGCCACCCGCAGCCAGCACCTCGGGGCCCTGGGAGGTTTTCTGGGTTTGCTGACTTCTTTTGGGAAGTCTCTCCATGGAACCCCAGCCTGGGCTCCCCCTTGGTTACTAATGGGAAGGAATGCATTTCATCATCCCTCAGTGCTAATAAACATCACTCTTCCTTTTGTGTAAAGAGTAGAAAATAATTATTAGTCATTTGTGTATTACTTTTGCAGTTAGCAATTACACCAAATTCGTCTGACAATGCCCTCCTGATTTATGTTTCATAGGATTTCACCTATTCTTTACCTTGCTAACCATGAATATTTTACCAGGATGTCTTTACTTTTCTTATAAATTTTCTGCTTCGCCTAACTCGTAATTTACCTTTATTGTTACCAATTTCATATTTTCCCATTTCTTTATGCTTCTCATGTCTTTCCCTTTCTCCTGTTTTTTAATTTTATTACTGGCTTCAGTTCAGCAATAAACCAAGATGGGCTCCCAGCCAAAGCTATCTTCTTCTCTGATTTGCCAAAGAAAATGTATTTCCAGACTCTAGTAAATTCTCTGGAACTCCCGCATTTCTTGCACAGTTCTCCTTGTAAATTTTCCCAAAGATCTGGGGGAAGCGACGTGTTGCTTGCAGAGCACCACCTACGTTTGCTGCTTGTTGCAGGGTCCCCTCCCATCGTGAGGTTTTTCCCTTTCCCAGGTAGGAACTGAGCCCAGGCAGCCTGTACACACACTCGCAGGTGCTCCGCGTTCTGCGTTCGTCTGGGGTTAGGTTGGCTCCATGCTTCTCCCCGGTTGTCACAGAGGAAGGAGGTGGCAAAACTGCTGTCACATCTCTGCTTACGGTAACAAGGATGCTGTGCAGAGCCCTGGCTGGCAACCTCGGCGCTCACACCTCAGCATATGTCTCCCTGCCAGTTAGCATAAGCTGTTTTTTGCTAATGGGAATGAGCAGTGCTCTCGTCTTAAGTGCTGACAGCCGCTGCCCCGCTCCCAGCGGCATGCAGCGCCCGGAGGGACCCGGCCCCCTGCCTGAGTGCCCCATGCAGCAGCCCTGCGCTGGCACCTGGGTGTCCCTGGTGCCTGGGTCCTCTCCAGACCAGTCCTGAGATAGCAGAGGGCTGCAAAGCATGCTCTGAGGTCCTCCAAAAGCATCTGGTGGGGGCCAGTTTCTCCTCTTGTGAACCTCCTCCCGGATGCCTGCAGCATTTCCTGCTGTTTGGTGGGAGCTGCAGAAAGCTCTCCAGCAACCACCAATATTCAGAGTACTGGGATTTAAAAGGAGCAGTCCTGAGGGTCCTAATGTATCTGTCTAAGAGAAGGCTCCATTTTCCTGCTCTCTGCAAGCCCACTCCAGCAGTGCTATTCTGAACAACGTACTAGTTCCTAGAATCTCAGGCACAGGCTGAGATTGCAGTGTTTTTAAGACATAATGAAAAAGGTAATTTTCCCAGCCTCCCTGCAATCTCCATCATTGGGGAGGTATTTTGTGCAATTTTCAGTACTAGCTGTAATCTTACTCCCAGAGATGATAGCATGCTGCCAGGGGTTCTTTGAACCCTGCGATGCGCTGGGCCCCCCAGACGAAGGACAGAAGACGTGCGGGCGGCCGTACCGGTGGCACCTCTGCTAGAGCTGCCCGCGGGTAAAGCTCCTGCACCAAGAGCACACCGTGTCAGCTGGGCAGAGGCTGCCCTAACACCGAGGTCTGGGGCTGTGTCCACAAGGTGAGATGCTTAAAAAAACAGAGATTAATGGTGAAACAGTTCACGGGATGTGCTTACATGCAGGGCATGTGTCCTGTGAAGGGGACACTGCCATTTCCCTGGTGTCACGCCTCTGCCGTGCTGTCCCTGCAGGGGAGCAGGGCGCAGCACTGAAATGAGAACAGTCTTCACCGTGATTTTGGCAGGAGCGGTTGCTGCTCAGTGAAAGGGACAGCAGGTTCCTACGATGTTCGATGCCTTTGAGAACTAGATGGGACTTGGACAAGCTTCTAGATGGATGGGGAGTTTGTAGCCCTCGCTTTGTCTGTGATGGATCTGCTGAAGCCAAGGAGGAGGGGGGAGCAAAGCAGGCTGTGCGGGGAAGATAAGCGCTGCAGCAGGCGGTGCAGCTCGGGAGGCAGCACGGCTGGGTGGGTGCTGCTTCTCCTCCTGCTTCGAGCCTCCTTGAAGGCAACGGCCGGAGCAGCGCAGTGCATCGGGGCACCGCTGGCTGCAGCTCGTGGCCCCAGCTGTGTGCACAGGACCCGACCCTGCTGAGAGGCTCTCAGCACAGAAATAGACCCGGTTCCATGGGAAATGATGCCTCAGAAACACGAGACAAGAACATAGAAGGGTTGTGAGGAGTGCGTCTGGATGCGAAGCTATATGGAGTATTAATAACAGGACAGTGTTCCCAACAACAGCTCTTTAGTTAGAGAGCTCCCAGCAGTAAAAGCGGTTGAAATGAGCTCCATCTACTGACACAGCAGCACTGGCAGGCAGTCAAGGGCAGTGCTGACTTCAAAGAGGCTGCGTTTCGCCTTCCCAGCTGATTGTGCCAGACAAGCGGGGTGCCGAGGGCTACCATTAGGCAGCGCGGACAGTGCCTGGGATGCGCTCGCTGCTGATGGAAGGAAAGTGCAAAGTTGTGTTAGCAGCAAAACGGAGCTGGGCAGCAGCCTCCACGGCACTCATGAAATAAAAACACGCCTCTTGAGCTCTGTGCCAGAAGCCATTAGCCAGAAAGCAAATCATCTGCAGGAAGGGATCGTCCAAGCCGGGGTGGTCTGCAGCAGCTCGTCTGCGGTCGTTCACTTCATCGGGATGTCTCCGTCCCGGCCTCCCTGCCTCGGGGCTTGGTAGTAGGGCTTGGGATAGATGTTTGCAGGCAACAGGACACAAACAAGCTGTAATGCTCAATCCGATGATGTTAGGGATTTCAAGGAAAACAGAAATGAAAATGTCAAACCTGTTAAGCTTTGGAGAGCTTTCACCAGAATGTGGGCAGCAGGGACTCCGGGAGGTTGTTTAAAAATAGGAGCCAGAGGGAAATTGCTCTCACAATGATGACGTTTGGTGTTGATGCCCTGCTGGAGCACTTTTCACTCTGCTTTTTATAGATCACAAAAGGAAAAAAAAAGCACAAAAAGAATCATGTGATGCCTAAATTATGAGCCCACTCAAGAAGCAGGGGCTCAAAACTCAGCTCAGTCATCTTAAGTTCAGCCTTGATTGCGCCTGTGTCATCGCTCTGAGTGCCTGAACAAAGCAGCAGAAGAGGGTAGGAGAAACACCGTTCAGTTGTCCAAGGCCTAGGGCCTCTTATAATCACTTCTACCTGTGCAAGAGCAGCGCAGGACACTTAACACCTCTGAAAAGCAGTATTTTACAGCTTCTTTGCATCTCTCAAGTGCAGATCTCCACTTCAGCGCGGAGCAGAGCAGTGGGGTGCTGCCCGTCCTGCCTGGGGGGTTCCCCGAGCAGCAGTACCACACGAGCTGGGAGGCTGCTGGAAGTCCAGCTGCCTGATGACATGGGTAGTGAATGCTAGGAGAACTGTAGGAACTTTATGTATTAAGGCTTTTCGGTTGTTTCTGCTCTATGGGGGCACCGGGCACTTGTAAATCAGGGAGGGGTTACTGCTCGGGGTTTTAGCCTACTTGTTCCACTTAAAGGCCATTTCGTGCTGCATGTAACTCAAGCTGGTGTTCAACTAAAAAGTGCACGTGTGATAGTGTAAGTCTTGAGTTTATTGACACGTAACCCTTTGTTTTGTACTGGCATTTGAGGCGGCATTACCGGGTAGCTTTTACTTAGGTTGAGACCAGTGCAGCGGTGGGCACCGCTGCAGCTCCTCGGCGGCTTCGCGCCACAGGCAGAGGACAGAGGACAGGACCCAAAGCATCGGGTGCAGGGCTCCTGTCCCAGCCTCCTCCCAGCACAGGAGCATCCTCCCTCGCCACCAAAATGCAGCTAATTGCGGGTGCCGACGGGGAGTTTGGCAGGGCTCTGCCTGGCAGCTCTGCCAAGAGCTATTTGGCACCCACGCTCCTGATAGACTGGGGAGCAGACACCAGCGAGACAATATGGCCCGGCGCAGACCCGCAAACAAATGCGGGTGCCCACCCACCTCTTGCTTAGCTGGTGGAATCCCCCTGGCTTCCTTTTTGCCTAACGTGGTGGTCTCTGGAAAGCAACACCACATCAAGTGATGTAGGAAGACGCTACGGCCTGTCCATATCTCCTGACACAGACTGGGGACTGCTCTCGTCATTGCCCCCGGTGACCTCTGCCCTGCCCGGTCTGTGCGCTGCGCTGCCTGAAGTTGTGCCAGGCAGGACGGAGCAGGGGACCAAAGTGACACAGAATCACAGCATCACAGAACGGTAGGGACTGGAAGGGACCTTGAAAGATCATCTAGTCCAATCCCCCTGCCGGAGCAGGACACCTCCGCAGTCTCCAGGATCTGCCCTGTTCCCTCTGTGCTGAGCCCACAGCCAAAATACTCCGCTTAGGGAAGTCTCAGACACGGATTCCTGCACCAGTTTTCCAGGTCTAACTGTGCAGCCACACTATATCTCATCCTCTCTGCAGCCATACTCCCATCACCCTTTCCTCCACCTGCAGCACGAGGCTCCTAACCCTCCCTCCCTCCTCCTCTGCTGCTCTCTGGCTGTGTGTCTGCGGAGCCCTTCTCGGCAGGACCCTTCCTGGCATTCCCAGCACAGTGCCCGCAGGAGCAGTCCCACGAATTTGGGATTGGATCTGCTCAGGGGTCGCACCAGGCACGGCGCTGCCGCAGGTGACCTCTGCTCTTCCATCACCACTGCTGCCAGGGGCAGCCCTCCCTCAGCTCTGTGCTCCTGGCATGGGCAGGAGCGGGGCGCGGTGTAATCAAGGCAGAGGACAGATGGGGAGATGGAAAATATACTGAGAGATACAAAGGGCAAGGCAGAAATAAAGGAGTCTGATCCAGGCATTCAGGTATAAGACGACAAAAACATAAACAGCATGCTAGTGCCTGTAAATGAATTGCAATTCAGGAGCCAGGCGAGCAGGGCTGACAGGGAGAATGACAGCTCCTCTTATCATCTTTTCAATTACCTGCTGCAAAGCGGACCACACAAAGACAGCAGAAAAGTCACAGGCCCTTATAGAAAGCGGCTGAAAGACCAGCGGCTGGCCCTTCCCTCGGAGAGGTGAGGAATAAAGCCCAGCTTAGCGGGCTGCTGAGCTCTCCGTCCCCTGGCGCTGCTGATTGTTCTGCTGGGGCTCGGAGGGAGCCGGCGCTGCCCTCGCTTTGTGCCGCTCACCCCGGGGGATGCAGGTGCTGCTGTGCACCCAGCGCCCAGCATCTCCGTCCTGCGAGCGGGGAAAGGGCTTCCCCGTGGTGCTGCAGTGGCTGCTTGCTGTACGATCCATACTCATGGACGTACCTGCAAAAATCGCTTCCCTGCCGGCTGTGCGAGGGCAGGGAGCAGGCGGTAGCTGTCTCGCTCGCCGGGCTGCATCAAGAGGTAGCGTGCGGGGCTGTGAGATGGTCAAAAGGCGTCTCTGCTACACAGGAATCCTCGAGCAGCGGAGCTCCTCGGCCACTCCAGCCACATGGAGAGCAGCAAAGGTGTCACCCTGCGGAGGGCAAAGCCGCAGGAGAGGCAGAGGTGGCTTCCACGGGGCGGAAAAAGGCACCGAGGGAAGCAAGCGCTGCGGTCACATAACAAGTTGTAACGTTCACCTTATAAAAGCCACAAACTCGGTGATTTAAAGAGGGGAAAACTACTATTTGTTTCCAAATTTACAGGCAATAATCCTTGATTTAGATCCCTGTCTGCTTCCTGTATAGACTGCGGTATAATTTAGAGGACAATAAAGTCTGGGACCATAATACCATCGCCACGATAAATCAGGCTAGCTACCACCTCTCAGAACAGAAATTATTAATCTGAGTTCGAAATGATATGCCTGCATATTGCTTATTTTAGCTGTTTATGCAGCAAGCTGAGATAGCACTTTCCCCCGTTATTATTTTTTACTTTTGCAATGAAATACTGTCTCCTCCTACCAAAGGGGCATTTATTACCCGATATATATGGGGGCGGCCCAGTGTTGCGCACACAAAGCATCTAATATCGGGATATAACTTTACGACGTAGCACCGCACCGTTCTTTTCTAGGGTGTTCTCAATACTGAGTGCCTTCACTCACTGCTGCCTGGTGCCAGCCATGCAGTGACAAGCTTGCTGTGTCCTCAGCAAGGGGACGGTGCCATCCCTGCACGGCTCCCCACGTGGGGACCCCAAGGCTCTGCAGGAGGCTCCTGGTGTAGATGGAGACGTGGTTTCTGCCAGTTTCTGCTTGCTCAGCTGTTCCTTCCCTCCCCGGCCCGCTGCACCACGCTGCCCAGGCTCAGCTTGTTCCAGCCGTGACACTTGAGGCTGTTTCTCCTCCCCAAAAGCTCATCTCCTAATCAAGAGCACTCGTGGCACTCAGTACGCTCAGGAAAAGCAGCATTGTTGAAGGGAGAATGCAACAGACGTTTCCAAACCGCGTTAGCACTCTTCCTTGGCTACTTAGGCCTCCCAAATGAAATCCAAGTCTCACGGTGGTTCCTTGACTATGTAACTGCAGATTTGCTCCCTCCATGCTTTCTCTATTCCTGCATCACTCCGTTCACCACTGCTCACTGAGCCCCAATAAGAACCAGACCCGGACATCGCCACAGCCCCTGGCACAGTCCCTGACCAGTGGCAGTGCCAGCAGGCACTGAACTGCAAGGAGCATCCTCTTAATACCCGCGCTTTGTGTGCCTTTTCCCCCTGTTATTTTGTCTTCTCTCCTGCATGCCAGTACTCTGAAGCCGCTTTGGGGGAAAGCTGATGAAGACAAGCTCGAGCTGATGCTACAGCTGTGTTTCGTTTCCCCAAGTGGACGACACCACAGCCCCGTACCAAGCGCACCGTGACGAGGGAAGGGTCAGCCTGGCTTTGCAGGGCTGCTCGGGCTGGTGCCGGGCTCCTGGCGCAGGGAAGGGCACTCGGGAAAATCCGCATGATCTGAGAGTCACCAGCGTCCTGGTGCTGAGCTACGGGGCAGCACTCTTCTTGTCCTGATGACATATCTGACATTTGTCGAGTCTTCAGTGACAGACCAACAATATTTTTGGCACACGGTATTTGCAACACTAAAATTTAACATTTAAAAGTTGAGTTTTCTGGGAATTTGTAAGAAGGCAAGGGAAGAGAGGAAAGTGATAGATATTGAGCATGAAAGGCATGCTAAAGAACCGATCAGGCTTCGTCTCCTTCTCGGTGGGGTTGAGGCAGTGGGGTCCCCCTCTGCAGTGACAAGGGGAAACCATGCCAGAAGAGGAGGGAGAAGCCGGCATTTGTCCCACGAACACACAGCGGGTGCCGCGGAGCTGCCGCCAAGCAGCCCCGTTACAATCTCCTGATGACAACTTGGCAGTTGAGGATTTGAGCAACAGTGATTCACCCCAAGCAACAAAGGCAAGAATGAGACTTTTCAATTGGCGTCCCTTGGGACAGAAAGTAATTAAGTAATCTGCGGTCCCTGGCTGAAGCCAGGCACAGCTCACGCCCCGCCAGTCCTGAAAAGGTGCTGAGGTGCCTGTGCCTGCAGACGTCTCCCTTCCTTTTCTGTAAAATCCCAATTACCAGCGGGATTTCCTCATCACTCAGTTACTCAGGATTTACTTTTTTTTGCATTCTCAAGGGATTGACATCATTTTCATTTGCTGGAGTGATCTGTTTTCATTGGGAGTAAAACATAAAAGTGTTGAAATGAATTTTAACATTGTCCTCAGGACGACATAAAAACTTGTGGTTTTAATAAAGTACAATTTATTTGTTAAGCAAATAACTTTTTTTTTTTAATTTGCAATTTCTCAAATTGTCTGCAACCACTTTCAGTCCAAAGCAAAGGGCTGAAAGTTGCATTTGTACTCCATGAAATATTCAGCACTGAAATTTCCCCAGGAATGTCCCCATCTGCTGCTAGACTTTCCTTTGCTGCTAATTATCAAATACATCTGAGCAGAAATAAATAATAGATCTCTTCTAAAGAAGCAGAAGTAAAAATTGATGAGTGTTTGCTGTTTTGGCGGGGCTTCCCTTTGAAGCTGCCCTACTGCCTCCTGCCCTACAGGCGTTGTGCTCGCCCCCAGCACTTGCAGACGTGCGACTGAGCAGCACCGCCTGCTCCCCCAGCTGCCCTGTGAACGTTTTTCTGCTTCCTTCCTTGGCTTTGGCAGCTCTGTGCTTTTGTGCCCGGACACATGTTGTGTGGCACTGCCAGCCCCTTCCAAACCGAGCTGCAGGGCTGGTCCTGGTGGGTTTGGGGTTTCTCCCAGTGCTGCCGCACCCAGCGCACCCGCTGCAGAGCTGCCCCATCAAACCCAGCCAGGATGTGCTCAGTTACTTCTGCTGTTCCTCCTCCTTGTAAGCTAGCGTCACGCCTCCACGGGAAGGGATACTCAGGATTAACGGCAACATTAATCCTTAACTAAGTTCACAAAACACCTCGCAATACAGTGCCCTTCCTTGCTCAGCGCTACGCCCTTAAAATACAGCGCGTGGAATGAAGCAGATGTACGTATATCGTTCACCTAATGCAGCAGCTAAAAACGGCACGGAGGTGGTAGTGTAGAAAAACAGTGTCTAGGTGCTGGCACAGTTCCCGCTGTCGCTGTCTGAACAGCCCTAAACTCTTCAGAAACCTTTATTTAGCACAGGGAGACTGCTCTGTCCCGCACAGGTCCCGAAGGGCTTTGGTGGAGCCCGACGGGGGCTGGAGCGGGAGAGACAGGACAGAGCACGGCTGGTCTTCTGTGGCAGACTTGGGGGGGTTTGTCCCCCTTCTCCCCTCACCACGGTGAAATCAGTAAGTGGAGAAAAAGGGGCATGGGAAAGAATGACGGTGTTATAGCGCGGTTATAGAAAAGGGCTTGAGGAAGAAGGAGCAAGAAACGCGGTATTCCCGTGCCATTCGATTAGTGATGCGCTTCTAGAAGCGGGGCCAGTTTTCAAACATAAATCTGAAATCTGTCGGCTCCGTCCATGGGACCAGCCACCCCCTCTCAGGCACTGATTCTGGGGGCACCGGGGCAGCGCCACCATTTGTAGGCTTCGTGCCCACCACTGTGGCTCCCAGGGACACAAATAGGAAGCGGTAATCCAATGTCTTACGGGAGCCATTCCCGTCGGTTCCCCGCTGGAAAGCCGGTGTGTTGCAATAGGACTGACAAGTATGGCATTGACCCCATAATTACACTCCATATCGTTCAATTTTATCTCTTCTAACTGAAAGCAAATGCATCCCTAATAGTGCAAATTGCTGTGGAATTGTGTGTTAATGAAACACGTTGTGGCTGTAAAGCAGGAAGGAATTTGTTACTATAAATTGCATTTCAATTTCCTTATTACCAATTAGACGGAGGGAGCCAGCCGGGTCATATTTGTGTACAGCCGCCAGAAGCCAGCTTTCACAGTTAAAATAACAAGAGCAAGAGCTGTTTAATTGTTTACTCTGCCTTTCACAAGGGAGTGGGTCGGTGCTCAGAGCTGGAAAAGCTCTGCCTGGGGGATGGAGATCCTCAAGGGGGACTGTCTGTCTGTCTGTCTGTGGGACCCCTTGCCAGTGGATTCATCTGCCTATAGTCCTGAACATCTCTATTTGTAATAGGGCATCTCTTCTGGCAATTAAATATTCTTACCTTTAGGAAGTATTTTAATCTCTAATGCATATCCCATGTATTTCGTGTTACACAGTGGTTTTAAAAATCTACAGAAAGATGTCTCGTTCCTTAGCATTGCTAAAGGTAAATACAAATCGGGTTGCACCTTCCCTCTTTATGCCACAGGAACATCCTGAAAAGCAAAAGCAAGAGCCACAAATGCCATTGAAGATTAAAGATCTCTGCAAATGAGGTTTGATTCATCCTTCCGTCATTCCTGGATGAAATGCATTGAACTCCAGCATTTGCTGTTCATGAGGCTTTCAGATGAAAGCTTGAAACACTTAAAATTTGTACATTTCTGGTAGGAACTGCAGGTCAAATAGTTGTGCGGAAAGAAAGGATCTTTGGTTTGTCACCTGGGCAAAAAGCTCCTTTGATTATTTTCTTTAAACACATTCCTGATGTGAAGATGAGCAGTAACCGCGTCGTAAAATGATTTGGGATCCCATATCGGGCAAAGTCTCTGCGTATGTCTGATCTTCTGCTTGGTCAGTGGAGATAAAAGCTTCGTCTTCTCATTGCAGGAATCTTTCATTCCTCCTCACGTCCATTTTTCCCAATTTATTCCAGGTGCCAATGGAATTAACATACATAATGGCAAGCAAAAACTTGACTTATAATGTTTTCACAAACACTTTCTGCCCAAAAGACAGCTCTGTCCCTTTTGATTCAATTTTGGGTTTCTGTAAGGTAATTGCCAAGTTGTCATTCCGATGGCCTGCTGTGGGCTGAAGGAAAGGAAGAATGAGGCAGAAGCCAGAGAGTGCAAACCATTCGCCAGTGTTAGGAGTATCTCGAGGGGACACAGGTGACATCTGTTGGTGTCCAAGAACGCAGGAGACCCAGAGAAAACGTGGGAGCCAAGTTATCCCAGGTGGAGATGACATGAGGTTATAGGGGACCGCATTTCCCCTGGGCACCTCAAGCTCTGCGGCTGCTGGGGCTCAGGCGCTCGCTGCGAGCTACAGGAGGACTCATAGGTCCCCCACGGGGTGGTTCTTGATGAACGTGCGCAGGGAGAGACCAGGTCCGTGCCCCGAGGGGTGTCAGATGGAAGAGATTAGGACAAGAAGGGGACGGGGAGGAGAGTGGCAGGGACTTCCAGACTTGATGATGTGGGAGAGCAAAGCAGGATCCAGACCCGATCACATCAGAAAGCGTGCCGAGGCAGGACTGCCCCTGCCGCAAGGCAGCAGAAGGCAGTGCAGGGACAGGAGGCAGCCACGGGGCTGCGGTTTGAGAGGAATCTCTCCACGTTCCAGTAGCCAGGTATGGGAACACTGCGAACCCCCATCTTTTATGGGTCACCTGGTGAAGGCACTGTAGGGCAGTGTTCCCTATTACAGCACAAACTAATGCATTATGTCTTTGTTATGCTAATGTCCCAGCGCTGCACAATTTAAATAGCACTTCCAGAAAAATTAAGTGTGTTCATTGACACAGTGAAATGTTTTCACCCTCCACGTAACCTTCACAGTTTCTGTACAAAATCTATCAGTCAGTAAACTATTCATCTGCGAATGCTTACCAATTATTATGCTAATGTATTACAATACATTACAGTGAATTCTTTTTAAATGCCAGGAAATGCAGCTGTCTGGCAACCCACCTCGCCGGTATTATGGAGCTATCAATAAACAGCGCAGCATTTGCAACTGGATTTTGTCTGCTTTGTCAGAACTGTGCACAAATTTTCTCGTAGTGTAACATTGTGAAGGAATTCAGGACCTAAAGTGGCGTAATGTATTCTGCAGGCAGGGGACTCGAGTGGCACCCAAATACAAAGCAGGTAGCTGCTGCATGGGGTTGTGAGGGGGGAACTTGTGCATGAATATTAGGGCACGGGGCACAGAAAGAGAGCTGTGTGTCCACAGGAAACGATACATATGGATGCACGCTGTGAAGTGTAAATGCTCAGTAAGTCATATCTCTATTTGGGAACTGAATGATACCAACGAGTAGCTGCAAACAGAGATACGAGGCTGCATATGGAGCACGGCATATTAATAGTTCACACTGAGCTGATGCCTGCCACCGACCACAGGAACCGCTTCCAGACAGCAAAAGGAACTCTTCCTTTTGTTGCCTGATAGAGGAATTATGCAATATTAATATAAATTTGGCTGTGCTCTAAGTCACTGAGGGATTGTAAGATAAAAATCCTAACTTATTATCTAGAATTAATATTTCTTGTTGAAAAGATGAAACTGCTTAGTCTGGGTATTTTAAACGTCATTGCATTTGTAACACGCTATCTGCCCGTGCTGAGAGCTGTGCGCCAGATAGCTGCCAGTGTCTGAGCTTGCTTTCCCAGCAGCGTTTTGCATTCCCTTGTCTGAGAAGATGCGCGGGCAGACGTAACAGCAACTCGTGGTGCTCTCAGCACTCTATTATGCAGGCATCCATAAATGCACATAGTCGGTATTTTTAAATATTTTCAGTTGCATAGTACTTTAAGACTTCATTTCTTCCCCAGTAGAAGGACGCGGGATGCAGGAAGGGGGCTGTGCGTGCGTTAGCGGTGCCGAGCGCTCCTTCTCTCCCAGGAGGACTCCTGATGCCTGCAGGATGGGTCTCCTGGGGGTGGTGGAAATCTCCGTTTTCTCAGTGGAGCCGCCAGAGCCTGGAGACCCTTGGGGACAAGCAATTGGGGTAGGGATTTGGCCTCGGTGGCACCTGGATGCATTTCATAGCTGGCAAAGGGCAGGGAGAGGGAAGAGCTCTCCCATATAACCCAGCTCTGTCATTACAGAGCTCTCGGCGCCCGCTGTCCCCTCGTTATCACCACTAATGAAGTATTTCTGCAGTAGCCCGTTGCTCTATCAGCCCCCCTGCTTGTATGCTACCCAGCCTTTTCAAATTAAGGTGAGCTCTTCTGCTGTGGCAGATGCTTGGGAGTTTTTGAATTGAAAATGCAAAGAAAAATAAATGCAGCCAGAGGCATCCATCAAAACTTCTCTGGTTCCGATATTTGTCTTTTCTCAGAAGCTAATATCCATGAATTTGGTTATTAGAGTCATAATGCTTTAATTATTTCATTTAATACTGTAATTATCCCTTGTGATTAATCCTGACCATAACAGAAATGTCTCCGAGTCTGGAAGGCATGTTCCTATAGATGCTGCATTATGAATGTTAATCTGAGTTAACGAGGAAGATAGCTAGAGGAAAAGAAACCAAAGAGCACGAGGACTCGTAGCTGCACAGCAAGCACTAGGTCTTGCCCTGCTAACTGTGCCAGGGACTGAGGGTCCTGCTGCTGCTGCTGGGCCATGAAAGCGTGGCCTTCCCCCAGCCCCGTGTCCAAGCACTGCGTTCACAAGCACGTCGTGTTGCAGACAGCCACATAGGCTGCAGATGTTCATTTCCCTGGTCTGGTCTCCCAGGTTTAGCTGGACGTAGTGGGGGGTTCGTGCTTTGGCCAGGGGGTATGCGAATGCATATTTGAGAGCTGCCAGATCCCATTGCATTACCCCATGTTCCCTTATTTTCAGCTACAAAGTCACATTCAGAGAAGGTAAAAGTATCTCAAATTTTCTGACGTCTCTGTTGGCAGACCCAGGGGAGCCGTAGGACACCACTGGGAATAGAAGAGCAAAAAATTTGTCATAATGTCTGGTCGTTGGGTCCAAGGAAGACCAATTCACCAAGGAGCCTGGTGAGTGAGCTTTGTGACTGCCAGCTGTGCATTGGCTGGTCTGTGCACAGATAGCTATTTACACACCTTTACACTGCAGTTGTACCGAGCTGAAAACTGCTGTCGGAGTCAATAGCAAAGCCTGCAGCAAAGCCGGGAATTTTTGTTACTTCTCTGTGCATCATACTGCTGTGCTTGGAGCCATGCGTGCTCCCCTTCTCCCTCTCAGACAAGTGTGTATTGACATGCACACACACACACACGTGTCCTCACAGACCCTGCATGCCAGCCTCCAGGGACTGCCCGTCTGTGCCTTTATGCACTGAGAAAAGAAACGTATGGACAAAAGAAGCTGATGCCGCTGGCGGAGCCCCGCAGGGCCAGACTTCTATGATCTTCAGAGAAGGGCTTTTCCCATAAGACACATCTTTAAGCAGCGCTGTGTTAAAAAGAGCCAAGGGTATCTTCACTTGACGGGCTGAGCCGGCTGCAAACAAACGTTGATTCAGTAGGCAGGGGTGAGGGCGCGGGGAGATTTCCGCCCCCCTGGGCTGTGCGCACGCGAGCTGGGCAGGGGGAGGCAGCTCCGCACATCTTGATCCATCACCAGGGCCTCTCGCTCCACCTCCGTACGGCCGGAGCATACGCCTCGTAGATTTTCCTCTTTATATACCCAAACCGGGAGGTAGCAGAAGACAGCCCTTGAAACTGAGGAACGAGCGCCGGCTCCCGGCTGCTCTGCCCATCAATCAAATTAATGCCGGTGCCTCGCTGACACGCAGGGTGAAGCTCTCTCACCTGACAAAGGGTGGAGACTTTGGTCTTGTCTGCACTGAAGGATGCCAAACAAGAGAAGCACACACTCGATGAGTACATTTTGCTGCCTGGAGATGTTTCCAAGGCCTCTACGCTCCCATCACTAAACCAATCTCTTAGAACCCAGGATCGCTGCAGCTTTTGCCTCTGCGTTCATCACCCAAGGCTCTGGCAGCTCCAGCGGGGTGCGGGTCCCATGGGTGATGTGGGGCTCCCTGGCCAGTGCCAGGAGCTGCAGGACAGGAGCATCTCCCGGAGGCTACAAGACAGGAGCACCTCCCGTGGCCCACAGGGGAAGGTGATGCAGAGGAAGACATGAAATACTGGGGTATAAACAGCCAGCACATCTGCTTTGGGAGAATTTCTGTTTAAAACCGTGCGTATTTACCCTGATGCAGCACAAGGAGGGAGTGGCTGGCCGAGAACTGCTTACTGAGTGCTTTGTTTGCAGGGCAGGTTTCCAGTGATACACAAATTACCAAAATTTACCAAACAGTGCAAGAGACCTGTGCACACAAAGTCACTCCTCCTTTAAACAAACCTCTGCTCTTACACCTGGCAGTGCCAGACTTCCAGGGCTTCACAAATGTTGTTCTTGAGACCTTCCTTCACGTGTTCTCAAATATTTGCATCTGAAGTTAGGTATATAACGGGTGGAGCTGGCTGTCTAGTTTTTTGTAGTGAAATGGGAAAGACGGAGCCAGATGTGATATCGACTCCTTTACAACCTGGAAAGTGAGGCTCCGGAGGTTTCCTTGTGTCACCGGCACGGCCGAGAGCAAGCAGGGAACCTTCCTTCTTTCCCCTGCCCACCTCTGGCAGTCACTGAGTGCTCATATGGTTTCTGGAGCTGCCCACCCTCTCCACCACGAGATAACCGTTATCCGCAGGCACGCTTGGAGCCAGTGCTAAAGGCAACAGGGTGGAAAAGGGCAGTTTCTTTCCCCTTCCCATTTACATTTAGGAAGTCCCAAAGGAGGTCAAGCAAGGGCTGCAGCCACACAACTTCAGCATCCAGAAAGATGGCCTGAATTCCTCTGTAAAGTCCACATCCACTAAAAGGCTTCTGTGCCGTCTTGGACGTCCTTGGGCTTGCGGAGCTGCAGCGGGAGCCTGGCACGGGAGCTCGGGGGGAGGCACGGCAAGGGTAAGGACACGACGTGCAGCACCACCGAGGGAAGCGCTGCTTTTCACATGTAGCCACATTAAGCCTCCCAGAAGGAGCAAACCTCATCCTCAGTCAGCAGAAACATCCTCCCAACTGCACAGTAAAAGTCACTCGTTCACTTTATATATGTGTATATATATATATACGTCCTGCTTAGCAGAGGCGACCGGTTGGGGAGAGTGGCTGAAACCTCACTGAGAGCGGCACAAAGGGTGCACGGGCAGGGGGGAGCTTCCCTGGGGCCTGCTGCCCTGTGTCAGGGCAGGATGACTTCTTGGGAAATGGCAGCAGGAGACAGAAGAGCCCTGGGAGCACAGCAGCGCCCAGCGCCCTGTGCAGGAGCCGGCCCCCACGGGCTGCTCACGCCCTAATTTGATTAATTAGCACAGCCGGCTTCCCTCCAGCCTAAACCCCGCTGACGGAGCAGCGAGTATCAGGAAAGCCAAATTCCCCTTTTGCTTTGTTTCTGGCGGCCAATTCCTCTCTGCCAATACGGCAGCCTGCCCTTAATTTGGCAGTTAGGGGCTTGGTGAAGGAAATAATGCGGCAATGTCCTCGTGGGAGTCTAAAAACCAATATTCCAGGAGCTGGGAGAGAACTGATGTGAAAATGGGGTGTTCACAAGCCCCTGTCACCGGCCATGCTTGAAGGGCTGACTATTAGCACCTGGTCAATAACAACATCCTTCCCTGAAGGTTTTTTGTAAAAAGCACCAAGGATGATAGTGAAGAGCATGAAAATAATCTGATTAATACGATGTCTCCTTGAAACATTTCGGAAACGCGTCAAGTGTTACTTTCACTGCGGTGTACTTTTCCGTCACAAAGTGAAAATCAAAGTGCAGAACAACAGAGAATGCAGAGATCCTTCCTACATGGAATAATGAGGCCATAAAACCAAACTATAAAGTTAAATAATTTGCCATAAATATCTAAAGCTCTCAAATTATTCTCTACATTAACTGCCTATGTTTAAAATGATCTTTTGCATTCACCATGTCACAGATGGCAACATCAGACAAGAGAGTCCTTGACAAAATCTCGCTGTAATTATTCTTTCCACAGCTGCAGTTATTTTAATGCCTTTTCAGTTAAGCTGAAAGAGACGCACACATTTTATAAATAAGGGCCTTTAACCAGTTTGACAATGAAGCATTTGAAACGTACAGTGCAAAAAAAAAAGAAAAAAAAAACACCCAAAAACTTTCCCTGCATCTCGAAACCTGGGAGAGCGACTGTGCAGGCTCAGAGCTGGAAGCCAACTGCTCTTTCTAAGCCGTAGTTAGCAGTTAAAGCTAAAGCTCTGCTGATGGGAATGGCACGAGATAGCTGTTACTAGCAACTTTCTGAGTTGCTCCGACACAGCCTAATAATTAGCGTTATTTTGGCTAGCAGCTCGTTCTGCCTGTGCGGAGGAGCTGCCCTTCAAGAACAGGCAAGGACCTCTGAGGCTGGCTTGCAGAGAAAAATACTGCCGGGATGGGGTCGGGCTTACAGACTGCCCAAGTCAGGACTGTTCAGCTGCAGCCACAGTGCTCCTGTTCACGGTACATGTTCAGGCACCTCAATATTCCCTACATATTCAGGCACCTCAGTACAAGCAGGCTCATTTTCGAGTGTTCCTAAATGTTGTGATTTTCATCTGCTCAGAGCGAGTTTGGGCTACACCTAAAATCACAGCCGTGGACTCCAAGACAACCAGGAGAATCACAGAATCCTAGAACAAGGTTGGAAGAGCCCTGCGAGATCACCCGGTCCAGCCACCCCGCTGCCACCGCCATCACCCACTAAACCCTGTCCCTAACCTGAGGTGAGGCACCAAAGGAGAGGTTCCTGCAAGATTTTACCCCAGTGTCCCAGAGGACGCTGGCACAGCTCCCTGCGACCTTTGCTTGCGCCTCGAACTCTCTTGAAAGCCTTCAGAACACCTCTCCCCTAAACCTATGTTTCAGGAGCCTGGAGAAGTGGCCGTATTTTTTAAAGCTCTGGAACACTCCACAGCTCTTGTGAAAAACAAAAGAAGCTGAATCCGCTTTAAGTGAAGTTCGCTCCTCTCAGCAAGTTGCAGCTGCTTTGCCCTCCCCCCCTTAAGCTGCCTGGTCGTCAAAAAGCAGAAGCAATTCTGCACGTCCGGGACACAACTGAAATGGTGGCGGAGGGACCGGGAGGATGTTTTCCCATCTAAAGCAAATGAAGAAAAATAAAAGAATGGAAGATCGGGGGGAGGTTTTTCAAAGTGGGATCCTAGCAAGCTTTGCCATACAAAGGAGACGTCGTGGTCGCTGGCGCTCACGAACTAGGGAGGCCTGATTAATGAAGGTTATTGTCAGGGGGGCCTGGCTTTTATGCTCCACGCTGAAAGGCACCAACCCTTGAAGTATTCAGCATTATACAATAACAGATTGTGTGCAGTTAGCCTTAGAAAACAAATGTGCTCTCTCTTATGTAAGATTACAGAGCATCCATCACTGGCTGGCATTAAATACCGCAGAACACCAGTGTATGTAATTAGCAATACACGAAATCCAAACAGTATTTTAAAGGGGTTGGAACAACAACAACACCCAAAAGGAGTGGATGTTTGCATTCCCGTTCGCTTTGAAGCTGCTTTTCCCTCCGGACCCAAGTGTCCCAGAGAAGGGAAGGGCAGGGTGTCTCTGGCTTTCCCTCTGGCATCCCCGGAGCCTCGCTGCCGGCGCTGGAGGGGGAGCAGAGGTTCCCGTGCCGAAATCTCTGCTATCTCTTATTAGATTTGGACCACGAATGAAATACAGCTGTGGGCTGGATGGGGGAAAGCAGGGTTTTTATGAGGGTTTGTATGTGCTGTGTCAGTGGGCTGCTCGTAAACTGGGGCTGGCCTCGAAATCCCCTGCAAAATCCAATGAGCTGCTACATGGCAGACCCATCTCTTATTGTGTCTGCCTCCAGGAGGAAACGGGGACGTGGGTTCTCTCTAGAAGTGACACCGTGGTTGTAAACCTCTGGTCGAGCAGCACTGAGCTGGGACCAGGACGTTGCCTGCGGTGCTCGGGGTGGGTGCAGCGTGCGGGTCTGCTGCGGGTCTACCCAGGGTCTCCGTCAGGGCTGGGACTTGCACCTGGGGCTCCTGGATCGCACTCCCCCATCCTTCCCCTTTTTTGCGTTGTGCTGTAGTATCAGCCACACAATTAAGAGCCCTATTTAAGCACTTGAATGAGCAAACAAACTTCATCCTTGAAGCAGTCAGGCATGCCTTGTGGGGCCCCCGTACTCCTCAGTTGTGAATCTCAGGCTGATAATTAAAACCAAAAAATGCACTTAGACAAATGAACATCGCATCATGCTGGGGAGCTAGCACAAAGCTATTGTCACTTCTCATTTCAAACACGCTGGAATTAGAGGGGGGCTGGATTTTTTCTGCCAGAGAGGCAGGAGAAGCCTCTTGGCTGGATGGCAAGCAGCTGTCTGCAGATGGAAATGTCCCGAGGGCTCTGGCTAACGCAGGCTGCCTGGGGAAGCCTGGCACAGGGCAGGATAAGGACATGGGGATGTATTTGCCAGCTTGATTTTTACCAACTGCAGGGCAGGTCAGGCCAGAGCACCATTCGGGCACCCAATGGGGGTAGCAGCAGTGCAGAATTTCCAAGGTTCCCATAAATACCGCGCCGTATTTTGGCCTTGGTGCAGCTTCCAAGATTGCTCCTCTGCAGCAGCGCTTCTGGCACAGAAAAGGGGCCACGAGGCTGGTGGCTGCGTCCTGCAGGGGGTGGCCCCGTGCTGTGGCCCATGACAGTGATAAAGCCAAAGCTGCTGTTGCTGTTTCTGCGGGGCGTTCTTAACCTTAGCAGACCCCAGCAGGATTATTCCAGTCCCTGCAGAGCTCTGGCATCCAGAAAGCGTAAAATACCAGCGCTGCGACCTCCTTCTGCCCACACCTCTGCTCTGCTGCTCCATGGGGTCAAAGCCATCCTTTACAGGGCAGGGGGCTGCCTCCAGGGCCCGAGGGCAACACGAGGCCACCACCTTGGCTGCCAGCCTCCACCCCAGCCCTACAGAGGCAGGTCTCCTCGCTGTGCCCAAGGACAGCCCCCACCGGGCTGCCCCAGCACCGCTCAGCCCCGCGCTCTGCTGCAGGACGCGTGTGGCACTGGCAGGGAGAACCCAGCATCTTGGGGGGGAGCCAAGTGATGGGGAGCCGATGATGTTTTAATGATTTTTTAGCTTTTCTTTAAAGCCGGCCTCCTTTTTAATGAAGTGTCTCAAATAGGGAGTTAATTGGGATGTAATAGCACACGCTATTGTACATTAGTTAAATACCAAGGGATTATTAAGACTACATTTTTCAGGCTTTACAGTCCTACATTGAGTAAACAGTTGTTAAATTTCAATAAACAACTTTTAAAATCTACATTAAATAAGCAGTAAAGCGTATTTAGGATACATGTTTATTTTTTACTTTTCCCAAAATGACTCAAGTGAGAGAGTTCCGGGTTGTAATCTCCTTATTTCACCACTTTAATAGGGTTGTGCCTGCTCCCGTCTACTTGCTCTGCCTCCGAGACCCCAAAGCCTCAGCTATTTGCACACACACGTCACAGGCCTTAAACCCCCCCAATTCCAACAGCCCAGAGGAGCAAGGAGTGGGCTTAGCCCTCTTCTGCAAGCACGGAATTGAAGCCCAGAAGAGCAAAGTCATTTGTTCAAAGCCATGCGGGGAGCCTGGTACAGTGCACAACGAGAGCTAGCGAAAGATCAAAAAATACTTTTCTAAAAATAAGGCTTTGAAAGGCTGTAAAGGAAATGCAGCTCTAACAAATCGCTGTGTTGCCATCAGAGATGCAATTAGTCACAGGCTGGATTTGTCCCTGCCATGGGCAGCACCTTGTGGCCATGGCAGTGTGCGCGCAGGTCTGGGGGCTGTGGGCAGCACAGGAGGTGCAGGGGCTGTGGTCCCGTGCCACCACCTTGCGCTGGGGGGACCTTGCAAGGTAGCACGTCGGAAACAACAGGTGTAATCATCCCGGTAACCATGGCAATGAATAATTTAGGACTCGCTTAACCTTCATATTCAGGTTGATCTTGAGCTTCCTGCTGCTTTTTGCAGGCAGGGTTATTACAGCCAACTACCAGCACTCCCAGAGAAGGAACAGGTTGCGTGCGGGTCCGTCCTGGCTCCTTGGAGGAGATGCTTGCGGCGTGGGCACGGGCTTCTGCCCCTGGGGCAGCGGCCACAGGAAAATCCCCAGCATGTTCTGGACAGGGAAATGGGGCAAGAGCTGCTGGAGCTCCGTCCTGCTCTGCTCCAGCCATAATTCCCGTAGTATTCCTTACAGATCGCCTCCGTGCCATGCAGAGGTATTTCGGGGAGGTCACCACCGTGTTGCCAGCCTGGGCATCGGTCGAGCATCCTTGCTAGCTTCTCATGGTTAATTATCCCCACAGTTATTGCTCTCAGGTGAGGCTTTGATGACACGATTCCAAAGGCCGTTCTAGCATCATTCCAAATGGGAATCCAAATGGATTGCACTTCCCGAAGTCATTTCCACCGCTCGGCATTGTTGAGTGTGTAATGCTAACTAAGAAACCAAGAAATCAGGAATCTCCAAACCAAGTACACTGTGAGATTAATGAGGAAGTGCTGAAGAACATAAATAATCCGTGCTCCCCATTAGAGGCTGTTAGCACCACTAAAGCAAACCAGAGAAAAAACGGCACGTACGCCATCAGCCGTTCCCCCCTTGACATCCATCACTGTCAGCACCTAGGTTTTGCCAGCTGAAATCAAAGGGTGGTTAACCCTTCAGCATTCTGACCACTTAGAAATAATTATTGTTATTATAAATCAAAAGTGATGGCTTAATTGGTCAGAAAAATGTATATAGAAAAAAAAAATCAACTGGAAGTAGTATGGCCTCAAAGGAAAAATTATTAGTTCCCTAGTGGGGTTACAGGTAATTTCCTAGCAATAACAACGTAAAAACACATTTTGTTTTGTAGTGATCATAAACAACCCTTGGACAAGAATTCTATCCAGGACCCACAAGTCCGCTCCCTTGATAGCAAGTTTCATTACACAGGTTTCTCTGTGCTTTCTTTCAAAAGGCAGCTGTCATAACGATTTACGAATTACAATTCTGACGGCATAAACTTCCATAATTCACACCAAAATAGGTTTTCCCACAAACACTCGCAGAGTACATGGAGGACTGTAACTACATAGAGTGACCTCAGTAATGCGGTTTGACCCTAACCCTAGCCCAGCCCTAGCCCTAACCCAACCCTAACCAACTCCAAGCCTAACCCTAACCCTAACCCTAACCCTAACCCTAACCCTAACCCTAGCCCTAGCCCTAGCCCTAGCCCTAACCCAACCATAACCCAATTCCAATCCTAACCCTAACCCTAACCCTAACACTAACCCTAACCCTAACCCTAGCCCTAACCCAACCCTAACCCAGTTCCAATCCTAACCCTAACCGTAACCGTAACCGTAACCCTAACCCTAACCCTAACCCTAACCCTAACCCTAACCCTAACCCTAAAGCACAGATCCGATTCCAGGGCCATGTGTTCATGGGGCTGGGGGAGAAATTCCCCTGCAGAGATGGAGCCAGAGCTTGGGGCTGAAGGCAGCAGCTTGCCCCGGACCAGCGGGACCCAACCCCTTGGGATCTATAGGAACCCAGGGAACAGTGGGCGCTTTCTTTCCAGCCATTGGCAATAAGCAAAATTCCCAACCAGTGCTAAGGAAGCCTGTGAAGGCAAATTTTTATTTATTTTGTCCTAAAATAGGAGAAAGCACATCTTGTCCAGGATTTCAACTGTATGAATTTCTTCCCTCCGCTTTTGAGGCCAGAGGGTGAGGGCTGGAGTTGGACATCCAAACTGAAGGGGCGTTTTGGTGGGAGGGAAGCAGGGGTTAATTGTGTGGGGCTGAGCAACAAATCCCCTCTGCCAAGTCCCAAATGAATGTCGTTGGCTTCCTTGTGGCCCAGCAGCGGGCGGGGAGATGAGAAGGGATGAGGGGAGAAGCTAGTCAGGTTGGAATTGCCTCCAAAAAGTATGAAAATTAAATGGGAATCCATAATATGAAGACGATGGTATGCGAATCAGGCTTGGTTTCAGATTTTAGTATGCCATTGCTCTCTGCCTAATTGGAGGAGATGGAGCCAACCCCTCAGATTGCCACACTTAAGATCTAAAGTTATACTGCAGAAATGGAAATGTGCCACGTCTTTCCTCAAATCACCGCCACTGCATTAATGTAGAAGAAAATGAAGGAGAAGTGGATATAAGGATATAACTGCTGCCTTACTGAGCAGTCTACAGCCAGATGGGCGTGTGTACAAACCCAGCCTTGTCTACTGAAACACATCACTGGGGCTGAAGGTAGCTGCTGGAAGAGCAGAGAGCTGTTCTTATTCAACGTTTTTATTTATAACTCAAATCTTAATTGAAGTTGATTCCTGCGCAAAGACAAGCTCTGCATTTTAAAAAATGTTACCAGCTTCATCTAACACCATGCAACACGCTTTCTGGACAACGCTTTCCCAATATTGGAGGTGAACAGGAAAAGAAACGTAAGAGACAATTTCCATTCAAATGTTAGGAGCCAGACCTAGATAGCACCCTGAAGCTAAACGTCCAAGTGCTCACTTTGAATTTCTTCAGAGTAAAGACGACAAAATCTGATCATGCAGAAATAAAAATTTGTAAGAAGAAAAGTGCATAAAATGAGGATGAAAATGGTTTTTGTTCCCTATAAGGGAAAAACAGATTTTAAAGAATTTACAGACCAGAAATTTAAACTAAGAGCCTCCCTTTTACAGCTTCGAATTGTAATGGCATTACTGCAGGAGGAAAAAGAAGGGATGGCATCCAGGCTGCAGAGGTGTTTGAAACAATGCCATCCCCCTGCCATCGGCAGGGTTCGGGACCCAGGAGCCAGCCTGCACCTGCCGCTTCGGGAGCTCCTCACCTCGGGACTTCCAGGCTGCAGTTCAGTTCCCAACTTGTGGTGAGATGGCTGCGGCCAGGAAAATCCTGTCTCTGTGCCAGGCTGGTAGAACTGAATGTAATGAAGGGAAAATCTTTTCCCACAATAGACAGTACTGAGCACATGGAGATAGCATAAAAATCGGGGTTTCTGCTGTCGTGAGCTCACAAAACAAATGAGATTTTGCATGAAGCACTTGGAACAGTGACCTGTGTGTACCACTCAACGTGACCTCCAAAAGTAATGACATTTTGTCTCGTATTCTACTTACGAGTGCCTCATTCTGAGCATTCAAATTGGAGCAGGGTTCATGGACTATTTAAAAATTCTGCGAGCAGCAAGACGCTGTGAAGCTGATGTGTTTTAGTATGACCACTGCTTTGCCAAAACTCACGACCTGTGCTCACGAGGACTTTTCCTCCCATGTCAAACGGAGCAGCAAACACCCAGCCTGCGAGGAGACTTTGAACCCTGGCTCTTGATCTCATCTGAGCTATCCGTGAGCATCAGTCGTAGTAATTTTGACTCCTTTTGCTTCCTCCCATCATTAATTGTCTAGATGAGCCCTTTCCTAATTCACAGAGGACAACAAACAAAGCAATCCTTGTGCACAAGTCCTTGAACTGGACAAGACCAATGTGCCACATCATGATGCGGAGCTGCAGCATCACCCCGGGGTGAGCGCTGGGCGCAGGACACAGCAGAGACCGGGCTGCACGCCAGGGCAGAGATCACGATTAAGAACAATTTAGCCAGCCTATAACGCAAAGCAGAGCCAGAAACCAGGGCAGAAGTGACCTGGAGCATGACTTGCAGTGAATGTCTTTTTATCCCATAAACAGGAGAGACACTTTGGGATGATTATCCACCCAGATTTATCTCTGCAGCCCCTTGTGTATCCGTCTGTGCTTAAAAATGTCTCACTGCCCTTTGCATTATTGCATTGCCCTTTACATTCATACAGCATAAACCTCTCAAGTACCGTAAAACTTACAAGGTGTAATGGAACGTCGTGATTTTTTTTTTACACACCATAAACAAAAGCCACTGGAAAAGGAACACAGCGAGGCAGGCTGTATTTGCTCTGACAAGGATACGGTGTGGTGCAGGGTGAAAATATATACACAAGTATGCATACATGTACTCTTGCACACTTAAAATCACAACTGGATCGATTATCTGGCACTGATGGGGCACTTCAATGCGTTGCGCCCTATCCCTGGAGGTTTTCAGGGCCAGCGACGGGGCTTGGGGCAGCCTGGGCTGGTGGGAGAGGACCCTGCCCATGGCAGGGGCTGGGACTGGGTGGGCTTTGAGGTCCCTTCCAACCCAACCCACGCTCTGATTTTCTGATTCTGTGATCAATAAGGAAATGGATTAAATCAATAAATCACAAGCTGCACGAAGGACCCAGTGTTAAAAAAGGAAGGGAAAATATTATAAACCTGTCTCGTGCGGGCAAAGAAGCAGCCTACACTTGTAAGGTTAACCATGCGTGCCTTTTATTGCATATCCAGTGAAGGAGGAGCACCTCGCGTTCCCGCCTGCTCTGTTCCCACTTCTCCTGCCCAGGGTCTCTGGGAAGTGCCCACACCTGCAGCTGCCATCGGTGCGGGGCTGTGGGACTGCTCCGAGCCCTTCCCTTGGGCAGCAACGTGCTGAGAGTGGAGCAGGACAAGGTGGGAGTGCTGCGGGCTGCCCTGGGCACCCCAAACTGCCCTGCTGCCAGGCTGGGGAGCCAGAAAGGATCACTGCAAGGGAAGAAAGTGCCCCAAAACACAGCACTAGATTCAAGGCTGCAGAGAGGCCCGGGTTCAAAGCCTGGTGAAGACGAGCGTGTCTGCACCTGCCCCGAGCTGGGCTTGGCGCTGCAGCGCGATGCACGGCACCGATGCACGGCTGGAGGGTCAGGTGCAGCGAGGGGATGGGCAGAGGAAGCAGGAGCATCACAAGAATTGGAGCAGAAAGGGAGGATAAAGGGAAATCAAAATGAAAAGTGGCTCAGAAAAACCACCGGCCTCTTTGTCACTCTAGGGATCTGGCCAGTAGGTTTTTGGGGTCTGTTTCTGGCTGATATTCTAATGTTTTTTTCTCCATGGTGAGCTTACATCTGCTTCCGAAGGGAAGAAGCAGGAAACAGGTGAAGTGAGAGGCTTCTAAAAAACTGAGGCAAAGCATGTCGTTGGAATGCCTTACAGCAGTATTAATAAACAACAGCAAAAGCTCAGATAACAGCCGTGCTTTAGAAAGGAAATGCCTGGTGGCTGGATGCTTCCCCTAGGGAAAAGCACTTGAAACAGTCTGTGATAAACTTCCTGTAACAGGAATCTGGAGGAGAGAATACAGATATTTCTGCAGGTCAGGACTAGGATCTTGCAGAGCTCAGGTATTTCTAAAAATCTCTAGATCATATCCTGGTGCCTTGACGTGCCTGTGATTGTCAGCACAGAAAGCAGCAGTGTTGGTGGTGATGGAAACCATTGCAGGATGTCCTGCAGGGGGTCTGACACCGCCCCGGACGGCTGAAACACCAAATACTCCTGGAAACTCCATTTGTGCCCAAGTCATTGTGCTGGCCACGCTGCCACGTGGAAGGCAGGGAAGGCGCCGAGGTGGCAGCTGAGGCTGTGCTCCTCAGGGAGAGCTTTTCCTTCATTCCACCATGGAGGACCCAGAACCTCTCACTGCCCGTGCTGTGGTCAGGTTGTCAGCCAACCAGCAGCAGTCCTGCTACGCTGTCAGAACTCTTTAAATGGATGTAAGAAAGCAAACAGTTACCGAAACCATTAGGAAGTGGTCTCGATCTGCTCAGGTTTTTACTAGAAGATAGATACCAGCCGTCTTTTTGCAGAATATATGAGATTAATAATTCACCTCTAGCAGGATGTGAATCAGAGACAATCAGACCGAGCAGCACCTGCTCAGTTTGCAGAAAACCTTTATTTATATGGCTCTGAGAACAGCCCTCTGTTTCTCCAGCCCCCAGCACCAGGACACACCATTTTGGATGGATGCCTGCAAGGTGTGCTCCCCCCAGCACAGCCCCCGGCAGGACCCAGGCGGGCAGCACAGCCCGAAAATCTGAAAATCTGCTCTGGGGTCCCGGGCTAAGCACGTGCTGTAGCCATTTGCTCTGTTCGTAACGAAACGGGCCCTGTTTCAGCATGCAACTTCTGCTGCAGCCAGGGAAAATTACCTAAGGCTGCACCCAGGCAGCCCGGCATCTAGCAGGGGGTGGAACGCAAAATTACTGCTGTGACTTACTCTGAGTGCTTTGAATTCACTGCAAAACTAACCACCAAGTCTAACACTTCAGTCCCAATAGACAGTCATAACTCAGCTAAATTTGTGGGTTATACCAGATTTTATTTACTGTTTCATCCCGGAGATAAGTAAGAGATGACAGCCATCTAGTCATTAAAGTGGGGGAAAAGCCGCCCACAGCTTGCGCTGGTTCTCGCGCCGCACATTTCCACGTCTTCAAGCAAATTTGGATTTTGCAGTACTGGCTTTGTTATTTTAAGGACGGCTTCTGTTCCTACTCACCTGGGCACTGGTGAGTTCAAAGAGCTGGCCTGTTCACCTCTAAGGCCCTGATTTGCACAAAGGACGTGCTGCAGCAATCAAATGTCATTACCGGCTAATGAGGACCCTGTGGCCGAGGTGAGAGCAGTCTATGGCCTCTTCCCGCTCCTTATTGGACATTACGAACCACCCTGATAACCCGAACCGCCGCAGCGACACTAATGAATGCTCCTGAAGCTGCTGTTTGCAGATGTCGAGGACGGGGAAGGCTAATTTCAACAATCAGCCTCAAAAGCCTTGGTGTGGGCTCACTACTGGAGTACCTGGCGCTCTGCGGGCCCCTTACGGGGCTCCCTGGTGCCCAGTTTCCAGCCAGGAGCAAGGTGCTCATCCCAAATTCAAGAATTCACCTGGGCATTTCTGTAATTTGGGATGTTTGCTTTATTCCCTTGAAATTAGTGGGTTTATATCTATGCCTAAAGACTTTTAACTGGGGGTGCTTTGCTGACGTGGTAGCTGCACCGACTACACCTAATCCAAGGTGCAAATACTCTTCATTTTGGTGTTAATCGTGGTGTGGCTGGAGCAAGAAGGCCAGGCTGTGCTTCAAGGAGCCACGGGCAAGGTGGCTCCTTCTCGCAGCGACGACCTGAATCTATTTGGGGCTTTATTAGGAGCACTAAATACCAGCACATTATCTCTGGTTTAACTGTTAATGAACATGGGTAGCACGTGCAGCCCCGTCATGCTTGGATCCGCTCTACATCCATCTGAAATGAGACCATCCCTGGCTGAAAAAACAATCCCTGCCTGAAAATACAGCCCCGAGTTGGGCCCCCAAGCTCGTGGTGTTCAGCAGCGGATTGTCGCGGCCGCCCGTGCAGCCCCCGCTAACAGCAGCCTCTGCAGAGCGGCAGCAGCTGAAATTCTCACGGCTCTGTGCCAGCCGGCACTGCTCGTTTCACGTGTATTCTGGCTGGCAACATCACCGGTAGCAGAGCTTTTAGCCTTGCCTTCAGCCCCCAGCTCCTCTCCATCACTTGCCCCTCTCCCCCCTTGCCCATCGAGTTCTGATGCTTTCTGCTTGTTTTCTGCCTTGCCCGGAGACTTCAACCACTCTGGTTTCCAACTACGCAAAGGGGGAAAAAAAAAAAAAAAAAAGGAGTCTAGACAGCATCCCATTAAACCTCCAGCCAGAAAGAGGGAAAGAAGATTGCACGGCGTAACGGGCGGAGAAATGCAATACACCGGATTAGGAGGCTTAACGCTCGCTACAGACAGACCACGCGGCGTCGGGCTTTCCTTGGCGTTGTGTCTCCCCGAGACGCCCCGGAGAAGCGGCTCCTCTGGCAGAGCCGCTCCACGGAGCTGCTGCTGGCTGCTGGCACCGGCGAGCAGCGCCCAGGAGCTGGCAGGAGGGTGGCCAGCGAGGCGGCTGCCTCCCACCTGCAGCCGCAGGAGCGGCGAGGAACAGTGCCCTCTGCTGCTGCGGGGCCCGGCGCCGGGAGAGGGAAGAGCCGCATTTCATTGGGATTGCGAAGTTGGCGAGGCTGCCGACCCGTGCCCGAGGAGCGCTTCGCTTCCCAGGGCGAGACAAGCTTTGCTCCGATACCTTTCGTATCATCCTCTGCAGGACCGCATCGTGAAGGCTTCACCGAAAAATCTTCCCGAGGTACCAGCCTCCATTTGGCCTCGTCGGCAAAAGCAACAGAGAAATGAAGTGCCGAGCGGTGGATTCGCACCTGCTGGTGACGAGGCAGAAAGCGGCAGCGCGGGGCGAGCGCGCGGCTTCACTGCGGAGCCGGCTGCATGCGGGGCTCCCGGCGGCACGGACGGAGCCAGGTGGCTCCCTGCACACCCACACGAGACACCCCCAGCCCCGAAATTCTGCAGAAATCTGCGGGTTTTGGGCACGTGGCCGGGAGAAAGCAGGCGCTGTGGCTGAGGAGGCAGCCCAGCACTAAGCAGCGCCGTGTATTTTGGCGGCACTCCTTCCCCCAGGATGAATGAGGGGCTCTTTTTTTTTTGTTGTGCGGTTTGATCTTAATTTCCTGCATGAAGTTCTCAAGAGGATGCCAAGATCAAATAATTAGACTATTCTGCATTAAAGAGGTAACATTGTTATTCAAATGTATTCAGAATTAATTTACCACCAAACAATTTACACTGCCGTCCTTATATCCTGCTGAAATTACTCGAATACGTTATCTGACACACAAAGCATCTCATGACCTGAAATAACTTCATCAACCACCAAGTGCCGGAGCAGTGGGTGTACGGCCACAGGAGTACAAACCAAAATTTTGCAGAAGTCACAAAGGCAATCGAGTGATGTAAAAATAGGAGAGGCAAAAAAAAAAAAAAAAGGCAAAAAAAAAAAAAAAAGCACTTCACTTGCAGCAGTGAACATGCAGAAAGCAGAATCCCAAAGAAAACCATGTGAGCACTTGAGCACTTGACCCCACAAGTGGCAGGAGGGGCCCTGATGCTCTGCAGCTCAGCCCTAGCCCCCCTTTTGGGCAAAGTGCTCCAAATTCCCCTCGTGCTCCAAATTCTGATCCCACCTAGGGGTCCTGGCTCCCCCACTGCAGGGACACCGCGGTCCCCAGTCCTTTGGCCACTGCCTTTTTCAGCCTGAAAAAGCCTGGCTTTGTCTTTTTTTTTTTTTCTACATGAAACTTCATTTGCAGAGTGTGGGAAGGTGATTGCAAAATAAAATTCCAGGCAGGCAAAATGAGCCTCAGAAAAGCCACTTGCACAGAGGAGGATTACTACCCGCAGAATTTGTTTTCTGCCTATTTCTACAAAATAATCAATGCTTTTTTTTTTTCCGCACAGACTCCAATCCAATTTGATTGTCTTTTCTGCGTTTCTTGCAAATCACACAAACAATCGATGCCCTGACCTCTTCCCTAGGCAAACGCAGCTTCGAAGGAGACAGCCAGAACCAAACCCGGCGCGTCCCCGAGCGGGGCTGCTCGGGTGGAGCTCGGCCGCAGCCCAGCCCCGTGCATGGAGACTTCAGCGAGGCAAGAGGGGGAATTTCAAAACCTCTTGATGTACGATTATTGTCACAAACATCAGCGGGAGTACGATCTTAGGGAAAAAGAGAAAAAAAAAAAACCAACCAAAACAAAACGACAAAAAAAAAACCACACAAAAAAAAAAAAGCAAAAAGCCAGAGGTGCAGGTGGTTCCTTTTAAAAAAGTAGAAAGCAAAATGAAATCTCTTCCAGGCCAAGCTTCTCCAGCAGAGGAAGGGTGAGGGGATGCAGGGCTGGGGGGGCCACAGAGCTGGACCCGCTGGGGGCTGCGTGTGGCCACCGCTGCTGCTGCCTCCGCAGGGAGGAAAGCGCCGAGAGCCGGGCTGCGCCGCCTGGGCATCAACTCCCGAGTGCAAACAGCCCCAAAGATCACAGACACGAGTGCTGGGATGGGGTGGGCTGCCCCCGCGGTCTGGTTTTACAATCGCATATTCATCTCACGCCGCTGGCACGCGTCTGATCCGCGCGTGCATTTCGCTCGCGGGCCATCCGTCACAGCGCCGAGTCGCTTCTGGTGGCGCTTCAGCAGAGCTCGGCGCTTGGGATCGCGGCGCCATCCAACGCCAGGCCTCCGGGCGGGGAGCGTGACGCCGACCCCAGGCCTCCCCCAGCGCCACACTGGGGGCTGCAGAATGGCACCGAGCCCCCGGCTGTCCCGCGGGGGATCCCACTGCCGCCTCCTGAGCAGGAGGGAGGCGAGATAAGCAGGATGTCGTGGGTAGAGCAATCGCCTTGCGCTCACCGAGGGGATGATATTGCAAATACCCAGCCGCTCGGTGCGGCGCTTGTAACAGGTATAAGCCGGCAGATCTCACAGGCAGGATCGCAGCCTGCTCCCAGTGGTGTAAACGCGGAGTAACGCTCCCAGACACGGCGGTGTAAACGCAGAGTAACCCGCTCCTGTCCTTACTTAGCCGTCTTTATACTAGGATAACACAGCGCCAGACCGAGCACCGGGAGCATGCCGCAGACCTAGGTGCTGAGTTCCGATCCGGCGTTCTCAAATATTTAGCAGATTGCATAATAATTAAACAGCTGTTGAGCAAGCTTCAGACGCAAACTCCTACTTATTAGCCAAAAAAAAAAAAAAATCCAGCAATGAGGCATAGGTTTTCTTTGTACGTGTAGATCATGTTTAGATGTGTAGATTAAATATTTATATTTTACTTCTGAGAAAAAGGGTGCTTTTGGCTTTTCCTTTCCTTTCTTAGTTATCTCTTGCAGAAAAAAAACGCCACTGTATTTATTTTAATAGTCAGCTTCACAGAGAAAAAGGGCGCTTTGAAAAGTTACCTGTTTTCCCTCTGCTTTAATTTGCCGTTTTAAAACAATTCTCATGCAATTGTTCCCGCTTCTTGGCATAACCTAATAATTAAACGAATTACTTGAAAGCCAGGGCAGCTTTGCACAAATTATTGGGGGGGGGGGGGGACAAAGCTGCAATTTCCCTGCCAGCTGAGAGAGAGGTCAGAATTATTCCAGCTGTAGCTGAGGGCACAGGTGAACACAGCTCCCTGCAGCCCCACCGAGAGCTTCCCCCCAACTTTTAGGTCCCCTGCTCTCCCTCTCGACGAGGGACGGCGTCCTCAGGGGCTGAATTTGCCGTCGTTTCTCCGAGACGAAGCGAGGCCGCGCTGCAGGACCTGCCTGATCCCGGGGCAGGGCTGGCGGCAGTGTCAGCGCTGAGCGCTCCTCTGTCCGTCCCTGCGACTGCCTTGAGCCCTGCCCAGACCATCCGGCTGCAGGACAAGGGAGGCTGAACAGAGCCTCGGGGGTCCTCCTGGCCCCCAACGCCCCCCTCGAGCCATGGTGGTGCTCGCAGGGGTCTTGGCACCGCCAGTCTTGACTTCACCCTGTCCCCCTCCGAGCGCCCGCTTGCTCCGCAGCCCCGCGCCCCCCTCCTGCAGCGCCAGGCCCACTGGGGCCACACCGAAAGCAGACACAGCCCCGCTCCCCTTCCCCATGGGTGCTCTCCTTCCTCCCACCCTCCTGCCCTACAGAAACCCCACTGACACCAAGCCCCCCGGGGGCTCGGCTGCCTGGGAGCACGGCCACGGGGGTCTCGGTGGGGCCGGCAGCGCCGGGTGGGTGACGGAGCGGGGGGACCGCGGGGACGCCTCCGTCCCCTGCTTGCACGGCGCTGCTGCGGCACCCCGGCCGTGGCAGCGGGGGCTTTTAGGGGAGCAGAGGGGGGGTCTGTCACCCAAAATGCTTCCACCAGCCCCCGCGTCTGGCCAAGCACAGCGAGCAGCTGGGCGCCGCGGGAAGTTGGGCAGCCCCGGGGTCCCCACGGGCAGGTCCGGCCGCGATCGGTGGTGCTGCAGCGCGCACAGCACCGCGTCTGCGGGCAAAGCACCCCGGACAGAAGCCCGCGGGGAGCAGATGGTCACCCTGCGGGGCTCGGGCCCTCGTCCGTGAGCTGCTCTGGGCCACGCGCCCCCTCGGAGCCCTCCTAGGGGTGACGGCACCTCGCCAGCCAGCAGCTGCCCTGCAGGCTCTGTTTTCTCTTCCTGCCTTTCCCTGGGCTGCCGTGTAGTTGCACCGGGATAAATCAGGTCTGTTTTTTCCCTCAAGCATACTCAGACATCTCTCTGTTTTCCACTTGTTTCCCTGGCTTGGGATTTGCTCCCCGAGCAGGCAGGTAAAGCCGTCCTCGGTGTTTCTGGGCAGGCAGCAAATCCCCGGGAACGCGCGCTGCTGGCGAGGTGCAGGGGCTGGAGCTGGAAATCAGACTTTCTTTACGTGACACACTTAAGAATCTACTTTAATTAGAGAAAAGAAAGATCGCAGACTCTTTCCCGAGCTGTTATCTGTGCAATTACTTTATGTAACATTATTAAAAATTAAATTTTTCCCAGAACCTCAGCAATTTAATGAAAAACGCCTGGCCCCCAGCAGCGGCTGCGGCAAAGGCAGCCGCTGGCACCCTCCTGCTGCAGGGCTCCGCAACTCGGCCCCCAGCGCTGCCCGAGCCTCGTGCTGGGCGCACGGACCTCACGCTGGGACCCCATGGCCGGGGGCTGCTCCTGGCCCTGCACCTCTGCTCAGCACCCCTGTTACAGCAGCCTCAACACCTCTCGCACAGCCGCACAGCACGCTCCTTGCACTGGCACAGCAGCCCCTTCTCCGGGGCACAGTGCCCCCCTTCCTGAGGGCACAGCACCCTCCTTCTCTGCGGCATGGCACCCCCTTCTCCAGGGCACAGCACCCCCGTCTCTGGGGCACAGCACCCCCTTCTCCAGGAGGACAGCACCCCCTTCTCTGTGGCACAACATCCCCATCTCAGGGGCACAGCACCCTCTTCTCCAGGGCACAGCATCCCCCTGTCCAGGCACACAGCACCCCTTTCTCCGGGGGCACAGCATCCCCTTCTCCAAAGCACAGCACCCCCTTCTCCAGGGGCACAGTATCCCCTTCTTGAGGGCACAGCACCCTCTTCTCGGGGACACAGCACCCCCTTCTCCAAAGCACAGCACTCCTTTCTCCATGGGCACAGCATCCCCCCATCCAGGCGCACAGCACCCCTTTCCCTGGGAGCACAGCATCCCCGTGTCCAGCAGCACAGCACCCCTTTCTCGGGGGGCGCAGCACCCCATTCTCGCACCGGGCACAGCACCCCGTCTCCGGGAGCTCCGCACCCCCTCTCCAGGAGCCCCCAGCCCTCCTCTCCCCATTCCCAGCTCCCTCCCCAGCCTTCCACCCCTCGCCCCCTGCCAGGGGCCGCCCCCCCCCCGCCCACCCCACTCTGCTCCGGGCACCGGGGGGCTGCCCCCCGCCTCCCCCCGTGTCCCCGTGTCCCCCCCCGTCCCTTCCCCGTCCCCCCCCCCCCCCATCCCGGGGGTCCCATCCCGGGGCTCGCCCCGCTCCTATCCCCGCTCCCCGCTCCCCCCAGCCGGGCCGCAGCCCCCCAGCTCCCCCCGGCGCCCCTTACCGATCCGGATGACATGCGGCATCCCCTGCGAGCCCTGGCCCCAGAAGCCGCCGAGCAGGAGCGCAGCGCAGTACTCCCAGAGCACGCCGCCCAGAGCCGCCCAGAGCCGGGGCATCGTCGGGGGGGGACTGGGGCGGGGGGGGGGGGGGGGATGGGGCTCGGCCCTACGGCCCCAGGGGCAGCGGGGCGGGGGGCTCCGGCCCGGGGCTCATCGTAGGGCGCCCGTCCCGCCGGGGCCGGGGCCGGTGCCGGTGGCGGTCGGGAGGCACCTGCGGAGCCGGGGCTGCCGGTGCGGTGCGGAGCGGCTCTGTCCCCTCCTACCGCTGCTGCGCGCAGCTCGCACAAAGCCCCGGCGCGGAGCGTGCACACGCGGGCACACACACACACACGCACACACACACACACACAGACACGCACACACACATACACAGACACGCGCGCACACAGGCACACGTACACGCGCGCACACACGCGCGCACACACGCGCGCACCCGCACCGATGCGCTCAGCGCTTGCTCCGCGCCACAGCAGCTCGGGGGGACACGGGACACGAGGGGGACACAGGGGACACGGGACACAGAGGGGACATGGGACAGACACGGGGGACACGGGACACGAGGGGGACACGGGGGACACGGGACACAGAGGGGACATGGGACAGACCCGGGGGACACAGGACACAGGGGGGCACAGGACACACAGGAGATACAGGACACAGGACAGACCCGGGGGACGTGGGATGAACACGGGACACAGGACACAGGACACAGAGGTGACATGGGTCACAGGGGACGCAGGTCACAGGGAACACGGGGCAGACATGGGATGGACACAGGGGTGGCTCCAACCCACCCCAGTGGCTCCCCCCGAGCCCCAGCCACCCCACCGTGCCGGTGTCCCCCAAGGTCCCCGCTGTCCCCTGTGTCCTGGGAATCCCCCTCTCTCCTGTGTCCCCACAGCTCCTGGTGTCCCGCGTGTCCCCTGCATCCCCGGTGGCAGGTGCAGGGCGAGGTGAGGTGGTGGGGCTGGGGGCTTGGACCAGTGGGGCTGGGAGCTGGGGGGTGCGGGGGGCCTGGGGACGGTTTTATTTGGTGCCTGTGGGCTGTCACTGCCAAGTGTAATGACCTCGGTGACGGAGACAAAGCACTGCGAAGGCACCGGGTAAGTAGGCTGCTTTGTCAACTTGCTGGGCTAGGCTAGGGGCGAATTTATTTTTTCTCATTTAAATAATTTGATCTATTCCATCATTTCCAATCGCTCCCATTTGCCAGCTGTCTGCTAACTACATCGCCTGGAACATCTGAAGAGCAAATCTTTAATTTTCTTACAAACATACTATTAGTCCGTATCTGTTCATCCTTTTAATTTTCCTTGTCCTTCTCATTCCTCGGCAGCAAGCTCGGAGCGCTCCGCGCCGTAAGAAAAGCAAATCTCTGTCCTGTCTGCGGGCGGCTCACCCCGGGCTGGCGTCGCATCGCCCGGCTGGGGCGCCTCTGATGAGCTGGAGGAGGGGATGCGTGCAAATCGCTGTGGTCTGAAAGTCAAAGCAAAGCTCACGGGGTTTGCATTTGACGGGAGCAGACGCAGCACGCCGAGGAGGCACCCGCGCCGCGGGGACACCCGGTGCGCCCGTCACCGCGGCGTCTGGTCCCTGCGCTGGGGAGGGAGCTTGGGCAGGGCGGCTGCTGCCTGCTGCTATCACGGAGCCCCAAGGAAAGGCTTTGAGAGGCTCAGGGGGAGCATCCCAGAGGATGCTGGCCCCCCTCTCCCAGAAACCCAGCAGTGCCTCCCCAGGGCTTCACTCGTGCTTCCTTTGGGGCAGGGGAAGGCACCCCGCAGCGTGACCTTGGCTCCCTGCTTTATTTCGCCGTGGAGGGGATTTTTCTTGCTCCTCCCTAAGAGCCGAGCCAGAGAGGCAAAGGCACTGCTTAACGCCTTCAAAGCCCTGTGCAAATGTCCAGCCTCCGAGGAGCTCCAGGGCTGTTGTTCCTGGGGGCAGCCCAGGCTCCGACTGCCAGCAGGAAATCTCCATGCCCAAATCGGAGTTAGCAAAAAGGGAGCCTCATGTTAAGGGCAGTTTTATCTCTCAGGGCACCAAAAAGGATAAGATTCAGCAAAAGTGCATGCAAGGAATTTTCTTTACTTATTGCTTAAATGAAGGACAGCTGTTGCAGGGGAATTATTAGAAAATTAAATGTCACAATCTGGTAAATCTTTGCACCTGGAGATAAAAAAATAATCCAGTGGCAGGAAGAGGGTAGAGAGGGCTGTTACTCTCTTACTCTTTTTAGAGGCTGTACATTGACAACAGTTTGCTTTTCAGTAACTCAGGACAAGAAGTTCTGATTTTGTAAACTTCAAATTAAGAAGTTGCTAGGACGATGTATTCCGCTCATTAGCGACGAGGTGCTGCTGCTTGCTGGCGCCAGGCGCTAATAAGGCTCTGACTTCTGCTTTGGCTTCTGGATTCTGCTGCAGGAACAGCGCAAAGGGTGCGTTTCATATTGTTGTACTTGATTAGCATCCGATGGGTGTATGGGAGCCGTGAATACTGCTCGATGTGTGGGTCAGGGAGCACAATCTGTGCTGCTAAGGGCAGGGCAAGCAGGATCAGTCACCAGAAGCTGTTTGGCGAAGCGGACACGAGGCAGGGGTGCGCTCTGCCCTGTCCCGGGGCTTGCATGCCCTTCCCTTCCCTAAGAACCCGAGCAGTGATGCAGCGCTGCCCATCCTGCCCCCCTCGTGGTGCTGAGCTCCCACATTACCCCCAGCCTCAGCAGCACCCAGCTGCCTTCCAGGGCGATCTCAGGGCTGCACCAGAAGTGATGGAAATGGGGCAATTTGAAGCTAAAGCTACCAGGTGTTGTGCCATAGTTGCCTTAGGGTTTTTTTCTCCCCCTGCCCCCCCCCCTTTTTTTTGTCACCCCCCTGTGAGTAATGATCTTTATCAGTTAGGCCACGTTTCTCCATCAGCTGTGGTGGGGTTACATCATTATCCTATAATTAAAGCATGACAAAATGGATGTGACAAAGGACAGCGGGTCTGGGAAATGAATGGAGCAGCTCCTGGGGACAGGGCTCCAGCCTGGTGCTGCTGCTGGGGTTTTGTGTGTGCTGTGGGGTCGGGGTGGTCCTTGGCCCTACAGAGGGCGGGGGGGCTCAAGGGTGAGGGTACAAACCTTGTAGAGGTTGAAGTTGGGGCCGTTTGCAGCCGTCTGTGGTGGTGCTCTGCTGAAGGGCACTGAGACATAGCAGAAGGGCTCTGGTGTTCTTTTATGATTCCCTGTTGTGTTGCTAAAAATACGATGTGTTTGTCCAGCTCCCAGCTGATGCACAAGTGGCTTTCGTGTGGTGATTCATCGTTTCGTAGTATATTTGTTACCAGTTAGTGTGAATTCTTTGTTATAAATACAACTTCCAATTGTAGGGGTGCCACTTACGCTATAGGACTGTTTGGTTACTCCAAGTTAGGGAGGTATTGAGATACGTTAGGATTTTCATGCTGCCTTCTTTGCAGTGACTGCCTGTGGTATTTACAGCTCTGTTTCCCACGCGTGTAGGATACTGAAGTGTGCTTTACACTTCCTATGTGCATAAAGCCTCAGTTCTCTCGCCCCTAAATAAAGCTGTAGGTTTGTGGATGTTCTAAAGCTGATGAATTTAATGTAAGGCTTCTCGCTTCTGAGTATGAAAGGGAACCGCTTGCAGAAGTAGAAAAAGAAGTTGAAATAATTTCATTTATGTCTAGGGGAGAACACTGGTTGACTAAGGACTTCTCCAAATCAGATCTGTGCTTAAGAGGACGTATGAGCCTCGGAGAGAGACGTAAGCATTTCTATAGCTCTGACAATTTTCCATACTAACGAAGAAAAAGAGGCTTCTTTTTCTTTAATGGCACCTAAACGGGTTCATTTAAATTAGCTGCATCCACATGTATTTTGTTTAGATTTATGTGCATCCAGTGTAATACAACTACAATCAATGTGAGTTATGAGGCCCAGCGCTCGCATTACTGAGATTCATGTGCCGAAGTCGTCTCCTAAAATACCGGGAGTAAACACAGGGGCTGGCAGACGCGCATTTCTGGGGCTTGGGTGCCCTCTACTGAAATGTTCTCCACTATCCCTTAGCTCGGACACCTCGCAGCTTGATTGATGGGCTGCTGAACGAGCCCCGAGACTGCGCTTCGCGAGTTCACCCGTCAGGGAAAAATTGCTCCTCTTCCTCTCATCTTAGCATACGCTCACTTCTCTTCTACCTCTCTGGTTTTCGTTCTGGCTCCTGCAGCTCTGTACATGCTGTAATGGATGTATTTCTGAGTGCTGAGCTCAGATACACGAGGCTTCCTTCCGCAGCTGTCCCCTGGGGAGCTGTAGATGCGCGGAGAGGTGCCGAGGACCACATTGGGGAGAATCGGGTGCTGCCCGGGACAGCTCGTGCTGGTGCTGTGGCCAGAGCGAGCCCGTGGCAAGCAGCTGGGTGACAGTGCCCATGCTGCTGGGGCTCCTGTGAAAGCAGACAGCAAGAAACCACTTCGTCCCTCGCAAACCAATTTCAGTGCTGACTTTATCCCTCTGGGGAGATGGGGGAGAGGGAAATCCTCACTTGCAGTGGGGGAGCTCGGTGCGTCCCTGTTGGGGCAGGCTCTTGCTGCCCCGCTCTGCCTTTCCTGCCCCAGAAGGCTTAGGAAAATGCCAGAAGCAGATAGACGAGACTTCAAACCAAAGGGTGCCTGGGAAGTCTGTGGATTTCCCACTTTTAGATTTTTTTATCTGGCTTATTCTCTGTAAATAACTTTATGCAAGTTTGCCAGGAAAGCACATCTTGCGGCACGCTCCGCTCCGTGCAGCCGCTGGGCAGGTGGAGTGGACGCTGAAAGGGAGGGAAATGGTTTTTTTCCCCCAATCTGTGTTAGAGAATAATGCTCCTAGCAGAATTGTTGCTGTGCTACACTGCATATATTTGTGTTGGAACACACTGTGGTGTAATAGCTGGTTTGAAATGTATCCAGTTCTGCTGAATATATTATCGTGGAAGTCAGGCAAACACTGGGAGAATGTGAGCTCCTGTCAAACCCGAGATCAGAAGCTGAGAAGGAGAAGGGCGTTGACACCTGCTGCTGTGCTCCGTTAATTTTACATGGGTGCTCGCGGGGAGCCGACGCTGCAGGGAAAACGCCGACAAGAGCCTGGTGTGTGGCCGGCACGTCTCCGGGGATCAAAAACCCTGTCACCGCCGCTCGGCGACGCAGCTGGTGCCGGGGCTGCCCCGGTCCCGGGGGGGCTCCTCTCCGTGATGGAGCTGGTCCTGGGTGGGCAGGAGGTGGGGACCCGTGTGTCCTTTGCTCGGTGCTGCTCGTGTCCCGGCTGCTTTGCTGTGTCCTTTCCAGGGGCGCTGGGAAGCCCAGCGAGCAGCCACTGATGCAGCCACAACGCTGGGGATGTGTGCCAGGCTTTGTCACCTGGGGCTGGCTTAATTACACCTGAGAGGCACCCTTTGAATAAGAAAATAATAATTGGGGCAGGAAGAGATCTTGGGTTTGTTTCAATTACACATCTGAAGGGCTGTGGCCTGTACCTGCGTAAAGCTCCAGGCAGGAGCCCAGCGGGGTCGGTGGCCCTGCGGCATGGTGCCACGTAGCACAGAGCTGGCTCCCCCATCAGCAATTGTTTTTCTTTGGCAAAGTTATCGGAAGCAGCATAAATTTGGGGCTCAGTGTTCCTGGAGCCGCGGAGGTGCTGGGAGCAAGGGAGGAGCTGCCTGGGCACCCCAGTGTCCGAGCACCCGGGGCCGCGCAGCAGCAGGCGGGGTTGTGAAATTGTAGCGTGTCTTACAGGCTGAAAAGGGCAACGGGGAACAAATGAGTAAGTAAGACCAGTGTAAATTATTATCTTTATCCCAGCACCTGACAGGAGGAGCTGTTTTGGACAGTCAGCTCTGTCAAGCGCTCCTCTTCCTGCGCTACAATATAATCTTTTGGACTAGGCTGAGTGGAGATGCACATCCACGCCAAATGGTCTTCACCTGCATTTTTCGTCCTCTTTCTGCAGAGGTAGGAAATCATCTTTTTTTTTTTTTTTCCTTAAAAAAAAAAAATCCCTATCTTTAGGATTGGTGGGAGAAGCCATTTGTGAATGATGGGTGTAAATTATGCCTGCTTAGTCAGACAAGAAAATTAGAGACTGCAGAATTAGACTCTGCTTGCAATTATCTTTACATGGAACCGGTTTACAGAAAAGAAAAAAAAAATTGGTGTGCTCCTTGGCTTTCTGATAAATTCTCCAGCGGTTTATTTTTGGCCTGTCAGCATCGAGGTGTGTCCCCTTGCCTGAAGCCCGGGCAGGATCTCCTCGGTTCCTCGTGCGGCAGCGCAGCAGAAGGTTGGTCACCTGCCAGTGGCCAGGGCCCTTTGCTCCCCATGTGCCTAATTACCCGTGCGAAGATGCAGAATGAGCTGTTAATACCTTTTTTTTTTTTTTTCCCCACCACGCATGCAAAGGCCAAGGAAAGAGCATGTTGTTTCAGATGCCTGTTCAGATCAGACGTTGGTGGAATTATGCTGGGAATTAATTTGGCCAGCTGCAGCCTCTCCATGTTTCCCAGTCCCCTGACAAACTCAGGCCTGCTTCCAATTCGCACTGAACTTCTCTGGGTGTGCTGGAACAAGGGAGAAAGCTTAAATGTCGGGCGGGGAAGCTGTGCCTGCATCTGGCCTTACCTATACAGAACCAAACGAGGCAGGGCTGGGCATCGCTGCTCAGTGGGGACCCGATGTGGGGCATGGGGTGGGATGCTTGGGGGAAAACGGCCTTCCCGGGGGCACCGGCCATGGGGAAAAATGCTCCTCCGGACACAATGGTGCAGATGGAGGCAGTCAGGGAGGGAAAAAAACCTGCACTAGCTGCCAGCAGCAGCACTCAGCTCCTAACTCAGCTCGCCAGCTGCGAGGAGATGTCTGCGCCGGTCCCTGCAGCAAAGGTTTCAGGTGGGCTCCCCTTAAAGCTGGTGCAGAGCCATTGCACCAGCTAAATGCTTGTTTTTCGTGCCCGTCAGTGCCTGGGCACGGGGTTAATTTTGGTGCTTTTCAGCTTAGCAAGCAATAAAGTCTCCTGTTTTATCCTGCTTGAAGGGAGCTTGTGGTGTGCGTGGAGTGAAGGGGGAGCGTGGGAGGCTTCTTGCGCACCCTGCGGCCCTCCTTGCAGGAAGGGAGGAACGCTCTGCTGTTACTTCTTCAAATCCGATGTTTATTTGGTATTTTGGAAGTGTTAAGAAAACAGAAAGTGAAAAAAGATAGCAAACGCATTGCGTTTTGAAATAGGACTGGTAAGATGCGCTCTGGTTTCCCCAGTTCCTCCGAGCTACCCCAGGGGCTGGGGTGGATGGGTGGATGGACGTGTCCAGGGATAGATGCGTGTGTTGGGGTGGCGTGCATGGCACAGCACCCCTCTTTTGAGTGCCTCTGTTGACTGCCACCTTCACCCCGAGTGAGGAGCTGAGAGTTAGTGTGCCTTGAGCCATGCACTTTGTGCCTCTTTTCCGCACCATTTCTGGAGACCTCCGTTGGCCGTGCAGCAAACGGAGGGCTCAGAATTCTCCTGCAGTTTCCAATTGCTCGGTCGTGTTCGTGCTGTAAGAGCTGGAGGACTAGAGTGATGGAGCTCTGGGATAAGAACCAGGGGCTCTTTTGGCTTGGAAATCCCTTGCTTAAACTTGACCCCTGTTATTTCTACATACCCTTTCTGCTTGATGACGGGGCAGAAGGAAAATATTTATAAGTGGGTCTTAGTACAAGTAAAACAGATCTGATGAGGCTTTATTTTAGACAGCATATGCAGAATCTTCCCTGTATTGTATCTGTGCTCCGCACCGCTTCCATTTCATGGTGGGGAACATGACCAGCATATTGAAACCCGACTGGAAAATAAAGAGCCTCTCTTTACAGCCTATTTTCATAATTTTCTATGGGAAGCTTTTGGGTTTTTTTCAAATGCAAAGAGGAAAAAACAGAACTGTGTCAAGTAAACCAGTGAACATTGGATATTTAAAGTAAGATGTCATATAGAGGAGTACTTCATGTTGGCTTTTCTCAAATGTAAAAAAGAAATGATTAATTCTGCCTAACTATTTCTGTTCTGTAAGCATTCGGGGGGGAGGAAGGGGGGGACGGAACGGACAGGAATAAAGCAAAAGGAAGCATTCTGGATGGGTTTTTTATTAAATCAAAATCTATCCCCCCTGTTTTTGTCCCAGAGGCATGCCAGTGCCTGGTGCTGCCTGCTCCGTCCCGGTGTGGGGAGGCCGGTGGCTGGCAGCAGACAGCGCTGGGCAGCTGCTTTTAATCAGTTAGGGCTGAAATAACCCCAAATCCATCAGTTAGCGCTTGTCTGCCTGTCATACCTGGGGGCAACGCGGATGTCAGGCACCTTTATGTTTAGATTGGAAGTGAATGTACATCTTTCCCATAAAGCAGTCCCAATTCTAAGGCGGTATTTTGGCACATCTCAGTAAATCTCAGTAAGATGCAGCCTGGGAGTAGGCGAGAGCAGAACGCTGCGGCTCTCCCTGCCAGCGCTGCTCAGCTGCTCACCGCTGGGTGAGGCGGCCCTGGAGAGATGCAATTACATCCCCTCGTGTTAGCAGTTTAAAGATCAAGCAAGGAGTAGTTTGACTAGAGATTAAATATAAAGATACCCATTTATGAATTAGAAAGGAGAAGGAAAAAACCCTCCGAATAGATTAAAGTCTTGCAGGACTGACTAATCAGGCGCTGGTGAAGCGTGGCCGCCTCGTCTGCTGCTCCGACGGGGCTAAGGACAAGTTTAATATCACTTTACAATACGGAGGCTGCGTGAAGAGAAGGGAGAAGTAGCACGCCTGCCAGCTCCAGAGCGGTGCAGGAGAGGGGATGGGGGATGAGCATGAGCCTTGCCTGCTGGTTATGGTGAGAGGAGGCTGGAGCCTCCGTGCAGGTGCTTGTGGTGCTCTCCTGGCTTGGTCCTCCCTGCTGGGAGGCTGTGCTAAAATTCTTGTGCAGGTAAAGATACAAAGGTAAAATTCTTGTGCAAGCCTGCCTTACAGATAGGAAAGGAGAGCTGAGATCCTTGGCGTTCAGTCTGTGCCTCTCTCAAAGTGGCATGGATAGAGCTGAGGCTGTTCTTATTAGTGCTGCATTAAATAGTGCTGTAATAAGTAACTGGGAGTGAGGCATTGCCATCTGCTCCTAGAGGTAATTCTAAGTACATTTTTGGAGTGGTGCTGTTCTGGAAAAAGCCAAAATGCACCTTATTGTGTTTGCTGCTGTTTGCTAGTTAGCTGAAGGCAGCTAATGAGTCATCAAAGCCTTTGGGAAGTGTTCCATGGAGAGGGCTGCTGCTAGCGCGGGTGGCTGCGAAGGCTGGAGGTTCTCCTGGGTTTTGTGGAGTGCCCGCAGATCCTGCTGAGCTGATACTAACGTGCATCAAAGCATAATCCAGTGCTTATTATCATTTCATAGCCAACTGAAATACTGTAACATAATCCTAGCAGAAGATTACGATCCCTCCTTGAGGCACGGAAGAACAGCAGGAACATCTTTATTTTCAGAGGAGGCTTTGGCAGACTTGGCTCATGCTTGTGTGCCATGGAGATGGGGCTAGAAGATGCCTCGCAGAGCAGGCTGGGGTTCTGATCCTGTCCTTCCTAGGCAATGAGCTGTGGGTATCGGGGAGCCCTTGCAACCCCCCAGCAGAATTGGGTTCTGTGGTTACTAAAGCATCGGGACTTCTGCTGGTTATCGCGTTGCTCTGTGTTACACTGCTGGGAAAGAGGATCTCGCAGAAGCGGGTGCAGCTCCTGCGAGGTGGGAGCTGCTGTTCACATCAGCAGGAGCCGATCACTCTTACTGGGTGTGTACTTCTGACAGCTGAGGCTCTGGGATGGGGAGGCATTGGGATTAATTCCTGGCTCAGGGAGGAAACAGCTCTAGGTGAAGTCAAGGGTGATCAACCTCAGCGAGGCAGTCAGTTCCCAGGGGATGCTGCATGCCAAGGGTACCTCTTGCTATAAATGGCTTTGGATGGTTGAATATAGACCTCTTATAAACTCCAGCGCCGCACAGGATGCTTGTGTCCTCGTGCTGTCATCGTGCCCTCAATCACGGCGAGTTGTTCAAGGTCGTAGGAAGAACCTGTGGTAACCCAGAATGAAACCCAGGTTGGTTGGCTACCGTAACTTTGTCTCATCTTTGCACTTGGTTTCAGGAATGTTTTTTTCTGTTCCGTCCTGTGGGGCACTCCCCCCACCACGCTGATGCCTCGGGAGCATCTCGAGCAGGATGCAGCCACACATCAGTTATTTCTGCTCCCAGAGCCTGCTTAAAGACAAGCAGCACGGCACTGAGTGCCCGCTGGCAAGCGATGTGCTCAGCCCCCTATTAAAAACAGCAGAACAAGTTTAATCTCTGGATGGCAGGGAAGTTTGCATCGTCAGCATTGTTTGATCCAAGTTTTAGAGGCAAAATTGAAATCGTTCTTCACCAGACTCAACACATTGATCTCTAGCGAAAGAGCACTTGTAAATAACCTCCTTGAGAACGTGTCGCCCTCTTTCTCCTCCAAACCACGCTCCTCCATGAGAAGGGCAATCCCCAAGGGTGCTCCAAAAGCAAAAAAATGAATAAGCAGAAAGGGCTTTGGGGAGGCTTTTCCCCCTCTTTCTCATTCCTTTCTCATTCCTCCCCCTCTAGTCCACCATCAAATGCACACATGACGCGCTCCAGATCACGAGACATTAATAAGGAAGAATCCTGAGGCTCTCATTTCCCTTTGCCAAAAAGACTTGGCTTCCTTGTCCAAAGTGGCTCAGCCCTGAAATCTGGGGACAGAGCAAGCTGGGGCTGGCCCTCAGCTGCCGAGCAGAGGTTTGCTGTGCAGGGGCTGTGTCCCCTCGCTCTCCTGCTCTGTCCCCAGGCCACTCGTGGGAAGCCTTGGGATGCAGCATCACCACTTTCCGTTCTTTTTTGGGTCTTGGTTTCCCATATCCCACTTCAGGGAGGTGTCTCTGGTGCTTCCTAGGAAGCTGAAGCAGTCTCCTTGTTCGTGCCACTGCTGCCTTCCTCGTTGACTTTATTTCCAGAAGTGTGCAGTGTTTCTGGAGATGGTCTTAAGGGCTCAATTCTTCTTCCCCTACTCAGATCAAGAATCTGGCAGCGGTGCAGACCACCACCACCACCTGTTTTCTAAATCCTGTCTTCCCTCCTGAGGGAAACCCAGCCCCTGCCCCCTGCTGCGTTACAGTCAGCAGGAATAAAAGTGAGCCATCGTGGAGGCTTCTGGCGTGGTGTTTGGGCCGGGTCGCTGGGCTCTGGCTGCAGGTTTGCCTTTCCTTGACGCTGATCAAATGCTATATGTTTATGTCAGCACGCTGATCAGCTCCAGCACAGCCTTCAGGGGAGAATGAATGACTCTCTTCTCAGAATCGATAGGACGTTTTCAGGAATATCTTCAACTGAAAGGAAAGGCAGCCGATATTAGACTTGCTCCAAGCACAAGGCTTCCCTGACATGATTAGATATATTAAAGGGAGCTAACTGATAAAATTAAAACATGATTTTTTCATCACCAAATGAGATATAATGACCACTTTAAACACTTGTAAATTGTACTGAAAACAGCTAAGTTTGTAACGTGGAGATGTAGAAATTATTTCTGAACTGACCCACGGTGAGCTTTGAGCTAGGTTGTTGGAGCAGTTCGTTGTTGACCTCCGGGATTTGAGCTTGTGAGATGCTGAGCGCTTCAGACTGGATCTTCAGAGACGTTTAAGTATCTTTGATTTCAGTAAGTTGATTCATTAGCTTCGGGTTAAGGATGTGCTTAATGATTTGCAAAATGGAGACCAGCCAGTGTGGTTTGCAAATTAGATGTATTGCCATGTTTTTCCTTTCCTCAGGTTGGTTAGATGTTTAGGACATTTGTAGGAATGCTGTGGCAGTTCCTATGACCTACTTCAGAGCAGAGACTGGGTGAGTCCGTCCCATGTCTGCACTGATCAACAGCAGCTTTCTGAACAGGCACGCTTCAGTTTGAAAGTAACTCTCCTGTAAGGAGAAAAAAAAATAACTTATAATGGGGGCAAATTCAGAAGAAAAGCATCTTTAATAGCAACAGGCTTCCCTCTGAACAAGGAGGCAGAGGTTTCTTCCCTTGTCCTCCTCGTTTGATGCAGCCAAATCTGCCTGAGCAGGGACGGGAGGAGGGTTGTGCTCGCTGAGGGCGGCATTTGGTTACGCATTGCTCAGAAATAAACGTGCTCTTGCTCTCTGGGTCTGGAAGGCTTGGAAGAGCCCCTTGTGCAGTGGGGATCGAGGGCAGCTTGGGGCACAGCCCGGTGCTGCTGGGTCTGCATCGATCGTGGTCCAGAGCAGGGCCCGAAGCCCAACGTGCTGCACCATGGATGCTCACGGCAAAGCCAACGCGAATTCCTGCAGGCGTTGCAGAGCGGAACTGACAAGTGCCCTGCCTTTGTAGCTGCAGATGCACCCACCAAAAGATTGGAGTGCAGAGATCCAGGAAAATGCATGTAGGAGATGAAAGAAGAATGCATGGTTTGGAAATAAAATGAAATCATCTGTAATGAGGCGCTTCAAAAATAGCTTTGTCACTTTTACCCACAGAGGAGGTTATTGTGGTGAAATTACGTTGTCGTCTCGTGCTGGTTTGAAAAACTAAGCTGTGCCTCCTGGGGAAAAGGGTCTCTAAGAAGAGCATTGTTTTTTCATTGAAAAAACAAAGACAGGAGGATGTGCGCTTTCAATCAATGGGCTCTCATAACTAATGGATCAGAAAAGTTTAGGAGCCAGCATCAAACTGAAGGCATTAATAACTTTTGCTTTCAAGTCAATGGAATTGATCAGTGAATTCAGTTTATTTCTGAGTGATCATTGTAGAAAAGTGGAAAGCAAACCAATATTTAAAGATGTACCTGCAAGCAATAACACATGATTGCAGGATTTGGCAAGCTGGGTAGCAGAAAAAGGGCTGGATGACATAACAGATCATTCATAATTGTCAACCAAATTGCATAGCTGGTATTGAGCTTAAAAAATGAACCATCAGAAGCATTTCTTATTGATTTCTGTTCCGTTAGAAACAATATGAGACTGCCTTAAAGAACTGGGAACAGGCTGCAATTGATTCTCCTTTCTTTTGAGCAAATTCCGGTAGAATTTGAGATTTGATTTTAATTTAGGTGCTATTAATGCTTTTTTCTATCTCTTCCACTTCTGTGCTACTGCCGAACAAGTTGGGAAGCGTGGAGCTGAACTGAAACATGGGGAAAGTTTATGCCAAAAGGCACGAGCTGCTTTGACACTGGATGCTTCACAGATTCTGCAGAGTGCCAAGAAAAAAAAAGAATCCCGAGTCCAATCTGAGTTGTACAGGGCAGATACTACTGGTGTTGGGCAGGTTATGTGTTAATTATCACCAATTCCTGCTCACGTGGGCTGTGCTCTGTCCCTCTGCTCGTGGGGCTGAGTGGGGGCTCAAAGGGTTTGGGCTTAGGGATGGGGGGTTCCATGCACACTCCTCTTCCCCTCCCCAGTGCTAAATAATGCTGTCCCCCTGCTTCCACTTGTCTGAATAATTTCAAAAACCTTCCTCTAAACAGGTCTGGTTGGTCTTCTGTCCCTGCACTGTGCGACAATAAATACACGCGACCTTCATGGATGAGGGGCTGTGTATGTTCGTCCTCCCCAAAACCAAAGGCGAGGACTGTAAGCCCCGATATTATTTAAGGTCTTTCTTATGTGAGGGTTGTAATCACCCTTCACGGGTGAGATATTCTGTGGGGATTCGTTTCACATTATTCTACATTAAACTGGTTCACTTTAAACTTTTAGTGCCCCTATTAAAAGGAGGAGGCGGGTGAGAAGGGCGAGACTTATCACACTGCTCCGGCACGAGCACGCAGCAGGAGTTGGGGTGCTCGTGGACGTGCCTGTCGCTGAGCACTGGGGCCACAGAAGTGATTCCTCGCTCTGTCTGGTGCAAGGTGGGTGCCGTGCCCAGGCTTTGTACAGGCGTGAGACCCCGCGTTGTTAGGGGTCGGTTTGGCTGATACCTGGTGTGCCTCCAGGACCCTTATCAAAATGGCAAAACACCTGTAGGGTCAACTCTGGAGATGTTTCAAGGCCTGCAGCTGCTGTAAATTGGTCAGATTAACATATGTTGTATGGCTGAATAATTCAAGCTAACAGACAGCTTGTTACACTCCTGACGAAACAACCCTTGAGTATGGGAGAGGGGAAAATCTTTGTTTGCTGGCAGTGGCACTTGAGTGACAATGGAAGTAGAAAAACACCTGGAGGTGTTGCTTTTATAGATGTTTAAGAAAAAAAAGTCAAGATGTTAGTCTTATGAGCCAAGAAAGGAAAAGCAGAGGGATTCTCGTGGTTTTGATTTAATTTCAGGAACCAGCAGAGGACAACTGAGCCGTTGGGGTCTGCTGGTGCAACTTCTGATCCTCTCGGGGATGGGACGAAGATCACCTGCAGTGGCTTACGCAGACTAAACCAAATCAGATCTTGGTCCCTATGTGCTGATACTAAATGTAAAGAGCTCATGTCCAGGCTTCAAGCCTATGCTTCTGTGTCTGAGTAGTATGGATTACAATGGGTGTGATTTCAGCCTGAAGCCTGCTCGTATGTCATCTGAAAATATGTAGATATCCCTTTTTGCGGGGCTGGGAGCAAAGTGCCTCTGCTGGTCATGGTCCTGGGCACCGAGAGCCAGCTCTCTGTGCTCTCCTGGCAGCTCTTAGGGCTACTAGGAAGCAGGAGGAGAGGGGATCAGTAGCAGCAAACCCGGCTGCTTGGGGTCTGTGCGCTCTGAAGGAAGGCAGCTGGGTGAGGATTTCCACTGGCAGTGGTGTTTGCAGTCCTGCATCCACTGGTGATCGGAAGAAACCATCTCTGTTCCTGCTTCGAAATGGATCACTCCTTGGAGTGAATGCTCCCAGCCAGAGGGACCATCGCTCACGGCAGCTTGGTGTTACCTGCCTGTGCTCGCAAGAGCCCCTTCTTAAATTGCTGTGTCTGAATGCTACCCAGACCAGCAACAGGCAGCCTTGGGCTCCAACCCTCTTTGTTTGCTTTCCAGAAGGCACAACGTGCAGATTTACATGGTGCCTCTTGATGGGTGTGGTTAAGGAGGGGATGCGTGGAAGTGGTGCTGCTCCTGGGCCAGCTCCAGCTGCTGAGCCCCCAGCTGGGTGAGCTCGTGCTGCTGTGAGAGCCGGGCATGTGCAGCCAGCTGGGAGCTTCATCTTCCTTACGGCTTTATTTTACAAGAAGTTTGCTGAAACGTTCTCCTTTCGGCACCGTAACTTCAATACGTTTTACAGGGAGCTCTTTGATGTGTCAATAAATAAAAAACGAGTGCTGGAGTTACATGAGGCTGTGAGATGGAGCCACGGGGACAGCAAGAGCATCCCCGGCTCTGCGGCGAAATCTGTGGTCCCTCAGCTGCTGGCTGCTCCAGCACTCCATAACGGAAAGGTGCAGGCCTGCCAAGAAGAAAACTCAAGTTTTTCCAAGCATTTATGCAGTGGTTTTGGCAGTGGGAAGAACATGGGCGAACGTGAGCCATGCGTAGGGGACGGAGGGAGCTGGAGGGGTGCTGCAGGATGCGGTCCCGGACACAGCAGAGCAGGGGTGCTCCAGCTCCTGTGGGCTCGTGGGGCCTGCGCTGCTGTTCCCTTGGTTATCGTGGTGCTGGCATCTAGACAGATCTGGAGATAGGCATGGAGCGTTAGCACAGAGATCCATTAGCATAAATTACTGATGAATTCACCTAAAAAACCACGTCCCAACTCCACAGTTAAAAATAGTGACAGAACTTCAAAGGGGCACTGGGCCTGATCTATTTTTAAGATAATGTGGATAATTTCAAGTACCAAAGGATCTTGCTTATGCTACTTTCCTTGGTATTCTGCATAATCTGCTGTGTCCGCCTAAGATCAGATAACAGCAGGATCATTTCTCTCCTTTCCAGCATTAACTGTTTTCCTTCTCCTTACCCAGAGATGAGGTCTCGGTGCTCAATGCACTTCTCTTGGCTCTAGATTTCACTGGGGATGAGCGTTTTTGGGGGGTTGCTGCTTTGTGCAGGTGCTGCAGCAGCCACCTCCTTCAGGTCGTGGTGTGCAGTCAAATACTCTGCTAGGAAATGGGGCAGCGATAATTCCCTGCCAGTCTTTGGTGGGATGGCTTCAAGTGATGGCTGGTTGGGCTGTGCTCGTGCTCAAGCAGCAGGGGACTTTTTTTGTGTCCCGTTCACATCACAGAAACCTTGTCCTTCTCAGTTAGGTGACCTGAGGAGTCCATCACTTCCCTGCTGACCACGTGCCGTCAGCATCCTGCCCTCCATTGGCATGGTGGCAGCCTCAAGGAGATGAATTTCACCACTCACCTTACAGGCACTGTGCTGGCGTCCAGCAGAATGATGGAGCACGTCTGGTAGGCTTTATTTTCCCTCAAAAAGAAGTGACTGATCCCTTCCAAGTTCAAAGCCACGCAAACAGCTTTGGGGGATGCTCAGACCTTGGCTGAGAGCATTATTCCCCGGCGTGTGAGCGGTGTGCCTCGCCACAGCGGGGTCCTCCCCTGCTTGGTTCTCTTTTATGTTGCTCGTCGCGGCGAAGGGAGGATCAATGCTTTCTGTGTCAAGGCAAGACAATGTCTGTGCATTATTGCCATGATATTGACAGCTTGGCTTCTTTTCTTGCGTCGTCTGTACTTCATTTGTGAAAAGTACTGTAATTATCCACTGGTAGTGATTTCAGGAATGGCACACAACTTGAAAAGAAATCCAGATGGGTACACCTGATTGCAAAGAAAACACTTTAAATATTGAACAATTTTTTCTGAAGGTCTAAATTTTCTATTTGCCTCAGCACTTAGCTTTTTGTGCAGCCATTTTGTACTGGCTTGAACAATGGACTTTTTACATGAGGGTATTTATGGTAATAAAACTGAAGATGTGTTCATCCCCCCTACCCTCTCTTGCTATTTTGCACCTCTCCTTCCTATTAATAAAACTCTTAAATCTGTCGCTTTTCTCCCCCCTCCCAATCCCTGCCGAATTTCCCAACCTAATTGTCAGTCTGGCGTTATTTAAGCCAACTGCAGACTTTTGATCTACTTCTTTGGAAGAGCTTTTGTTTTGTTTTTTCTCAGCATCTGAATGAACCGGTCCCCTGTTTACAAGATTTACATCAAAATAAGGTTCCTGGCAAAGGGAAATGCAGCTTAGCCAAATTAAAGAAAAAAATCATAAAAAACTTGCAAGGTCCCCGGAGGGCTAGTTCGTGTGTGTTTCGGCAATAATAAAGGGATTAGGCTGGAGGCTGAGGGGTGCGGGAGGCGGATGGGGTGGGATGGTGGATGGAGGGGTCCCTGCATCCGTGCCTGAGATGGGAACGGGGAGCAGAGGGAGCTCCCCAGCTGGCTGCCGGGCAGGGAATTGGCTCGGTAGCCTCGCCAGGGGCTCCACGGCTGGAGGAGCCTCTACAGCTCCCAACCTGGAGATCAGAGGCACCTCTACAGCTCCTAACCTGGAGGCTGGAGGCACGAGGCCACGGTGCTGCCTTCAGTCCCGCGCTGCCGCCCTTCCTCAGCTGCTCGCTCGTCTTACCCGTGCGCGCTGTCTCGTCGAGGAAAAAGCAATTTAGGAGCTGACAAAAGCCACAGAAAGCTGCTGCAGTTAATTAATAGCCCGACTTCTGGTGCACGTTGGTTCCAAGAGAAGACTCTGGGATCGTAGCTAATTGGGAAGTCAGGCCAGATCGCATCGTGCGGAACGTGTTTTTGGTAATGATAAGTGATTTCTGGATTTGAGGGTGGTTTTTTATTTCGTTTCCAGTACTTTATTTTGACGGCTGAGTCAAATACTCTTGAAGTATCAAAACAATCTTTGTAGCTGTGTAACAGGAGCATAAGGATATCATTAAAAATGAACCTAGCTTGATCTGGATGCTGGCAAAACAACTTCAAAAGCATCCTGGTTATTTTGGGGGGGAAGGAGCTGTGTTCTCTTCGGATGAAAGAATCCATTTGAGAATAGTTTAAAGGAAGGATTGGTCACAGGCAAAAGGAAGGCTGCCTAGGGATCCTCCCGAAAACAAATGAATGAAAATCTGTCTGTAGACTTTGGAGAGCCTGTAAATAACTGCTGGGGGTAGCCCCTGAGCTCACACAGACCCGAGTGTTTCTTTGAGGAAGGAGAGACGGGAGCAGTGATACTTAATGCGATGATTTTCTGGTGCAGAGGGTTTGAGTCTGTTGGTCCTCGCACAGAGGCAGGCTGTGGAATTATTGGGCAGCTGGTGCAGAACAAAGGGAAGCGCTTGTTTCGGCAGTATGGAGATCGTCGCTGGGTGCTGCTGAGCTGGGAGTGAGGTGAGCAGAGAGAGATGAAACGAAGGGAGGATGGGTCCAGGGGTGGCTGATAGCATTGAGGGGCCAGCCAGCCAGGAAATTCCCGAATCTCTGACTGAATGTCACTCTGCACATGGCCCTTCTACTCTCTATACATCCATGCCAGCCTCTATTGCAAATCAGAGTGGTAGGACTCTGATTTAGCTCGATCTTTGTCCTGTTTCTAAGTAAAGGTACAGAAATTATGCTGTTGATTAAAGATGGGGAATCCTGATGGAATCCATGGAGAGTCTGTGCTACATCATCCAACCCCAGCTCTCTTTGGGCTTGAAAGAGCAGTGAATGAGTAGAATTAAAAATGAACTTCTCTGTTAGGTTATTGATACCCCACTTCTTGTTTTCCTTCGGTGGTGAAGGCGTGTTGAAGCCTCATCCCCTCCCTGAATCTAAACAAGGGCAGGAGTGCTACGTAGCGGCTTTTCTTGCCCCAGCATGCTTTAGTAAAAGGGAACAGGGTTAATTCAATGGTCTTGTGGGATGAGGCTCTTGTCGCTGGAAAGCAGTTAAGGGATTTGGGCTTAAATATCTCGTTCTGAAATGCTTGTCTGGCAACATCCCCATCATCATAGGAGCGACGTCCCCAGAGCTGTCCTTACAGGTTTAACCAGGCACCCCTGCGGTCCCTGTCCCACCAACTGCAGACAAACATTGCCTTCACTTCAGGGTTAAAGCAGTAAATGCAGGTCAGGATAAAGTGCTTTATAGGTTAATACTACCTGCATTTATGAGCTAGTGGAGTCCCAGAGGCCTGAAAAATCGGTGAAGAATCTTTACTTCCTCCCCGTTTTTCCCTTGCTGCTGTAGAGCCTCATTTACATCAATCGCGCGCGGTCGTGCAGCTTTTCCCAGAAGGTCACCATGCGATGAACATGCAACTTCACAAACAATTTCTGCGTATCTTTTTAAAAAAAAAAAAAAGGAAGAAAGAAAGGTGATATTTTTCTCTTTGCATGCAGTTTTTAAGAAGCGTAGAGCAAAGAGCCATAAAATTTCCTTTTATAGATGGAGCAGGCAGCAGCAAAGTGCGCCAAAGTGAGCGAGGAAAACCCAAGGTGACATTTAATTTTAGCGATAATAAGCTATGGCAAAACTCCTCTTATTAAAGACCTAAGGCAAAAACGTTCAGCTGCTATATTCTGGAGCAGAGACACCGCAAGGAGCACAGGGAGGCAGGGTGAGACACCTTGAACAAGATCCAAAGAGCCAGGCATTAATTCTGGGGAGGAAGAATTGGAGCACCTGTGCTAAGCAGTGAATAATGCCCGTCGCGGGGGGGATGGAGCTGTTTTATTTCCCAGGTTCGCACAAACAGAAACTTTCCCCTAGGTAAGGTGAGGCTGCTGCTTCTGGGGTTGGGATGGGGCAGGGCTGCAGCCCCTACAAGGACGATTTCCAGCTCTCCTACCCTGAGCATCCCTGCTGCCTGCAGTCAGGAGGTTTCCAACAGCAGAAGCGGTTGTGTTGAGGAAGGGACGGTGTCTGCTGGGCACTGCTGCCCCATGGCCAGGTCCCATGGGCCAGGCCGGCCAAGTCATCTTCTGCTTCTGGATTCTGAACCTCTCCCTCTCATCTGCCAACCTCGCAGCCTGGGCATTAGGCATAAAGCTGAGTCACAGTTTGTGTTGACTGGTAGAAAGCATCCAGGGTGAAATAGTTTCTGGAGCAGACGAGTGGCCAGCAGGTTTGTACGCCCCCTCAGCCTTGTTTTGGAGAAGTGCCCGTTGGAATCCCAGCTGGAAAGCATGGAAAGATGCAGTTTGTTTGCTTTCGTTGGCTTGGCACTGTAATTCTCGCCTTTTGCTTTGTTCCCCTGCGTAACGAACAGTGCAGCCACGGGAGGTGGGAGCCTGGTGGTGGAGGGGCTCCCATAACTCCGAGGAACAGCAGCTTGCTCGGGATGCAGAGCCCCAGTTCTGCCTGTCCTGCTGCAGCCCTCTCACTACTTTCCTTCCATTTGCTGTAAATGCTCATGTCTGAACGTTTCCAAAGGTAGGAAGGCTTTTTTACTAGTTCTCGTTGCAGATGTTTATTCCTGGTGGCGGATACGTCTGCAGATAATTGCACACCGTCTATTTTGGCAGCTCTTTCTAGAAAGAATTAATAAATCCTGATAAGGCACTTCAGAAGTCCTGCAGATCCTCGAGCTGGCTGCACACCAGAGCAGCGATGCAGCAGCACACGGAGCCTCGCTGCTGCTCCTTGAACGCCCAAGCTCTGGGCACGTTTTTTAAATGTAGCTGCCTCCAATTGCGTGTAAAATTGACCTGAAAGGGCCAGTATGGCAGCTGTATGGAAAGGATATGCTGGTTCTGGTGTCTCCGTGCACATTCTGCTGTGGAGCTGCTCCTGCAGAGGTGCTGCAGAAAGCTGTGCCTGGGCTCAGTGTGATTTAAGCCTGGCTTCGTCTCTGTGATGTGTTAGTGCCTGAGGATCTCCTGGTGCCTTCCTGTAAAGGAAGAAGGATGCTGCTGGCACCCATAAGGTACCTGCACAGCGTTCACTGATGGGCAAAACGGGTGTGTGACCACGGAGCAGCTGCTCCCAGTCATTTCCCTGCAGCATCACTTCCCTCCCGAGGTCTCTGCGGCTGCTGCTCCGGGAAGCACGGGGCACGGAAGTGCTGTGCAGAACCCAGCAGGTTTGTCTGAGCTCTCCCCGTTTGGCTCTGTTGCTGTAGAGAAACCTAGGGCATAGGCTGGTGCTTGCAGCAGAAGTCTCCATCTGTTCCAGGTGTTGTTCCGATACTCGCCTGTTCCCGACCCCTTTAACGCAGCCCAACAAGGCTGCACCTGTGTGGGGAGCTGGGAGCCAGCTCCACGTCTCCTGGGGGCCGAGCAGAAGCCCTTGAAGCCCTTCCTGCCCACCCCGTGGGGCCCTGTGACGTGGCAGAGGTCGGCTGCCCTCGAGGCCAGCACCTCCTGCCCGGCTGCCCTTGGAGCTGCACCACAGCAGGATGAGGCCGAGGACTCCCAGACCCCTTCCAAGTCTTGGTCGTCTCCAGCAGCATCCAGGCAACGGTGCCCAGCCCGGGCTGGGGTCTCTGGGTGTCCAGAGCAGGCTGCTTTGGGGAAGGTTTAGGAGAGCAGCACGCAGAAGGCAGCAGGCTGACCACAGCTCTTCAGTTCCTGGGTGTCTGGAGAACCCGACCTCTCCCCGCCCGCGTGGATATAAATAGATAACGCAGAGCCACGGCAGTGAGCGGGTTATACAACGGACCTCGGTGCTGCCGGGAGCCAAAAATACCTACAAAAATGACGGACGCTTTGAATGACATTTGCAGGATGCTGCTAATGGCAAGAAATTGCTGCCGTGCTCCGTGCCACCCCTTCTGAGGGATGAAGCCCCCCCCCCCCCGGCAGCTGGTGGTGGCCGCATCCTGCCGTGCCCTCCTGCCCCAGAGGGATGGGGAGCAGCAGGCAAAAAGGGTGCCGGCTCTTCACGGGCCCCTCAGCTCAGGTTTCAGGTCAACGTTATTTTCCTCTTCCATTGTGCAAAATGACAGGAGAACTGATTGTGCTCGCCTGGGTAAGGAAGCGGCTCCTTCCATTGTTGGGGTATAATAAGGGACAATAATTCTCGAAGGGAGTGAGAGGCAGAGTTTTTGTGAAATGCTCCCATTTTGTATATAAACCTCTCTCTATTTTTCAATCCTAAATGGCCCTTGTATTGAAAGCCTGGTATATGAGCTGTCTCCATTCAGCGTGAAAGCTGCAAAGAAATAGAAACCGTCCGGAATTGCTCAGCCTCTGGAGAGGGGATGGCTCTCTCTGCAGATGGTTTTAACCATCTTGTTGCAGAGCTGCGATGCTTCTGTGGCTTTGAGATTGGGACTGAGGGTGTTGATCACAGCCCCCGTGCAGTGCTGGGCGATTTATTTCGCTGAGCTGTGTGTCGGGACACGGGGAGCATCGCAGCAAGGTCCTCGGTGCCGCCAGGGCTTGCTGAGGCCCTGGGAAGGCTGGGGGTCAGAGCCGTGTCCCTCCATCATGGCACCATGCTGGGACGGGAGCAGAACCACGTCCAGGGCAGATTTTCTCTTTAGGAGGGAGGAATCAAACCAGGCTACCCTCTGGAGAGAGTCCTCGGTGTATTAAGGAGCACGCTGCTGGCAGGGGAGGCATTACCACCTGGGGACAGCCGGTCACTGCTGAAAACTTGTCACCAACATTCGAGTAAACCATTTAAAACAAAAAAAACAGCCTGCCTCTCATTGCAGCCCTGCACATGAACAGCTTGCAGGCTGCTCCTGCTCTGCTGAGCCCCGTTAGGGATCCCATGCAGCCACATCAGGCGCTGGGTCCCCACTCTGGGGGTGCTGGGGGCTGCAGCACCCTGTGAGTGTCTGGTGCAGGGTTTGCCTCCAGCTCTTCCTGCTAACAGCAGCAAATGTTCCTGCGAACCTCATATCTTGCAGCCCTTGGATGCTACAGATAAACCACGCTAGAAAAACTGTCGGAGCAGAGTAAGCAAAGCAAACTGTGTGTGTGTGTTCAGGCGGATGCACGAGACGTCAGCGTGGCGAGGTGTGTTGGAGGGGTGTGGGGGCGACGGTGGAGAACTGTGAAATCCACACTTCCTCGTGCCATGCTGTGTGCACAGCCCCAGGATAACGGCTCCAACCGTGTGTGACCCAGCGGAGAGGGGCTGGACCCCGGTGCCCCCTCCTGGCTGCCCCAGCACAGTGCGGGGTGCCGGCACGCTCCTCCAGGCTGCTGGGAAACCTCTTGTGCCTGGGCAGCCCGTGGCTGCTTCTGACGGGGCCAAACCCTTCCTGCCTTCCTCCTGGGCTTGTTTCCTCAGGCAGTTCTGGTGGCCGATGCCATAGACATCCCCGTGCTGCACGCCCCCCCTGGATCCTGCCCTGCTGCATTGGACACGAGGCCTGGCTCCTTTCCAAAACACCACGCTCGGACGCAGGCCTGGATGGTCCTGGAGACAGAGAGCTCTGAACCGCTTGTGCTCGGCTGGCTCGTGATGGCTTTTTGATTATCCCAACGCGCTCGGAGCTAAAAGCTGGAAATCAATCACGCTGTGCTTGAGCAGAACGAGCAGCAGCTGGGACTTGGTCAGGATGTTCCTCGTTGCAATTGTGTTGAATTTCCATCGTCTGGGTATCTGTTTGGTGTGATGGGGGGCGAATGAGTTCGTACCCGTCCCCTCGATACTGCATGAGCCTCCTGCGTGTGGGATGCGCGGGCTGTGGGAAGGAACATGTGCGGCACAAGGAGGAGGATAAGCAACATCCCATCAGTTGGCGCTGGGCTGAAAGGAATCTCCAGACATCTGTGGTGCTCAGCTGACTGAGCATCCTCCAAATGTCCTAAAATAAAAACAAGGATGGAAGTCGCCACTCATCTTGCAAGGAGGCTGTGCCCCAGGGAACTGCCTCGGTGCATCTCCAATGGCCTAATATTTATCCTCCTGTAATTTGGGGTGCCAAAACGCCATGGGTGCCTTGTTTGTGCCCCTGCGTCTGCCTGGCCACTTCTGGGCTCCCTTGGAGTGGAAAATCAGCAAGGTTTCCCTGCCTGCCTCCAACCCGGGGCTACGCTAAACATACATTAGCACTTGCGTGACTCAATTGTATTAATTGTTGCATTAAATTATATGGTGTTATACAAAAAGAATGTTAATTTAGTTTTCCTACAACTGTGTTCGGATTAATTTTTAATCAAATCTGACAGCAAAAACTTAAATCAGGTGCTGCGCCTTGGCTGTAAGAAGACCAAGTACATAACAAATGCACCAAACTCATCCAGACGGGTTGCGGCATTAAACACGGGCGAGCAGCTGAGCTGTGGGCTTTAGTTATCCCTGCTCTGCCACCGAGCTGAGCCTCAGGGAGGAAGAGCTGAACCGAGGGCTCACAGCAGGGTCCTGGTGGTGGTGCTGGGGCTGCTCAGTCCCCGAGCCAGCCCTGGGGTTAACGGGTGCTGATAACGGAGCCCCGGCCAGCTCGCGCTGCCAGGAGCAAGCGTGCAGCAAAGCTGGGCTAGAAAGCAGGTTTGGGCCTTTGCAATTTTGACAATAATGCAGGAAGGGCTGGGAGGGAACCGGAGGTGATTTGCAGAGGCAGCACGAGCACGTAACTGCATCTCAAGTCAGAGGAACGGAGAGCATTCTCTGGGCGATCGCGGTGCTCATGAGCTTTGCCAAATGAAAGAGCCTCTTCCAGAGCAGGCCGGGCAGCAGCGTGGTTTCCACTCGCCTTTCCCAGAATTGATCTGCATTTGGGAGACCAGGTCCTGGCAATAAAGGACTACCAATTAGGAGAGCTTGGCTAATTAAAGAAGACATAAACCACTAACCCCCTAGCAAGCTGCTGGTCTGCTAATCACAGCCGTGCACTGGGTAGAGTTCAGTCCTTGAAAACCCAAACAGAAGCATCACACCTCTCCTCTCTGCTTTATTGAGAGCCTGGCATTTGGAGGACGTTCATCTGCTGCTGGTCCTGCAGCATGTGGGGATTTGTGCTCGTTTGTTCCTCTCCCCAGCATTCGTTCCTTCAGCAGGCAAGAAAGGTTCATTTTTTCCCCCCATTTGAAAGCAGTGTGCGTCACTGTGTGTCTCCTAATGGGAAACACAAGATCTGTATAAATTCGTAATGGTCACAGTAATATTTCTTTTCTGTGGGAAGCTAGTATTAATAAGGAGTGTCACAAACTATGAATTTTATTGTAGTGATATTCATTATGTGTGATATACAGAGAGGGAGCGCGATGCAGCCAGTGCAATGAATTATATTTGTTGCAAAGAGTGGAGCTAAGTGGAAATAAATTAAGCATGATGTGTTTTAGGATGTTCTGCATTCAGCAGCAGGGTGAAAAAAACCAGTCCAAAAATGTTGATATAGAAAAGATTTCCAGGGTGCAAACAGATACAAACACAGATAAAGAAAAACACACTCAATTCTGTGTGCAGACACACTCCTGGCTGTACATTTAGAGGAGGGATGCAGAAAGCAAATATTCCTTCTGTTCTCGAAATTTGCAGAACCAGGATAATTGCTACCTGTGGTTGCTGTGGGAACCATAACTTCTCAATTCCAGATTTTAAGCGCAGAAAGTCTCAGCCAAATGTGCCACATTAATGTGACTTCTGTCATATTACGGGAAATCAGCCAATTTGCGGTTAATATAAACAGGTTAGGAAGGGGGAATTTTGTAAAAGTAGAGAATCAGTTGGCTTTTTTTTCTTTTTTCTTTTTTTTTCCCCTCCAGGGAGGCCTGTTTGAACCCACAGCTGCTGGCTCCTACAGCCCGAGAGGTGCCCCCCATTTCCCAGGGGTCTGTCCCACGTCCTGCTGCTGGCATCCCACGCTGCCCAGTTTGTGTTCCTGGGGCTGTTTGGCTGCAGCCCACCTCAGTCCCCCGTGGGCACCCAAGGGTGTCAGCGCCTGCCCAGCACCAGCGCTGGGTTGGTGACGTCCCCCCCGGCTGCTTTCTGTGTTCCCTCTTAGCAGCGTCTCTGAGGGTGTTCGCTCTCACGCAGGGCTGAAAAGCCTGCCGTGCCTAAACTTGATGATATTTTAAAAATAATAATAATAATAAAAAAATAGATTTTACACTTCAAAAGTGTTTTTTTTTCTCCTCTTCCATTTTCAGAACAAAGGAATTTTTCCCCCACAGTCACAAGTTCCCACAAAGGATCCTTGCAAAGGAGGAAAAAAGGAAGAAGGGAAAAAAAAAAAAAAAAGCAAAAAAGGAGAAAGCTTAGCAGATGAATTAAAAGAGCCCCATAGGAAGAGAGATCGCTTTTAAAAGTGTGGCATAGATCGGCCACTTGTGTAAAGTAATTCACACGTTGATTTTAAGGCTGTCACCAGCTGCCCCTGCGCTCAGGAGTGTTCCCAGGGACAGGCTGTGCCTCCAGAGCCCCCCCGCCGTGCTTGTCACCTTCCCTTGCCCCTGTACTTGACTAAATGACCTTTAAGGTCCAGAAGCTTTATAGGGCCATTATTTTATTAGGCTAATAAAAGGGAGCTGTCGTACCAAAATTTAGTGCCTGCGGGGAAAGGGCGGGTTGTGATCCTGCCGCTGCGGGAGGGAGAACTGCAGGCGGGCCGGGGGGAGAGGCGTTGGGCACCTCACATCCAGGGCTTGCTGCGTAGGGCAGTTTTCATTAATTTCCTTTTTTTTCACAATTAATTTCCTTTTGTACTCTGCCGATTGAAGGAAGGGGACCTGGGGGTCCCGGCGGTGTGTTGGTTGGGTTGAGCTTGGCTTGGTTCTCTTTCGGTGCTTGCCCCCCCCCGTGCCACCCTGGTGCAGCTGCAGCTCAGCCCCGACCGCATCCTGCTCGGGCAGCGCTCCTCAGCACCCGTGGGCAGGATTGGAGGGTGCTGTGCCGGGCACTGCTCTCGCTTTTGGACCAAATACCCTCTTAGTTTTTTCCCTGAATTAACAACGGGGTGGTAGACAAGGAATTGTGCTACTGCCAGCCTGATAAAGGGCTGGAAATGGTGCCTCGGTGGGAGAGTGTGGGGAGGTTTTTGAGAGGGACAGGAGCCGAAGGTGACAGCGTGGAGGGGCAGGTTGGTGCAGGAGAGCAGCGGCCGGTCCCTCGCTGGCACTGACGCTTCGGTGACACCCCTGGGGACTCGTGGCTTGGACCTGGGGTACATGGCAGCAGGGATGCTCCCGAAGCACGCACGGGACTGAGGGCCAGAGACCATTTTTATTTATGGTTTTACTGGAAGAAAGTGATGGGGATAAAAGGGCTCCGTGGTGAATAATTCAGCCTGGGCGCCTGGTGTTTTTCCATGCGCGCATTGATTGCTGGTGCTCACTGGGCTCGTCAGCCTCCGCACACAGCCTGCCTCGCACCTGCGGCGTGCAGAGGGCTGCTCGCTGGGCTTCAGGTGCCCTGGTGCAAAGCCAGCGAGTGCGGCAAGGAGCGGGGCGTGCTGCCAGCTCTGCACGGTCGCTCCTGGCCCCTCGGGATGCAGCCCAGACCCGTAACAAATACATCTGCAGCTCTGGCATCGCTGCCCCGGCAACATTTTATTTTTAAGGGATGCCTGCGTAGGCTCAGGCAAAAGAACCGAGCGCCACGGCAGAGCAGGCGCCAGGAGGATCACAGCAGCACGGTGCCAGGCACCAGCCAGAAATCTGCAGGAAGATTTGCTGGCTGGAGCACTCACCAGAAAATATCACCTGAAATGCAAAGCCAAGGCAAAAAAAGTCTGCAGCTCGGCTACATCTGCAGCGATATTTTATTGATTGCGTGAGACCCTTGAGGCAATTCAGATAGAGCCTGGGAAGAAGGGTTTTGGGTTTGTTTCACTGGATGTCATCGTTCCCCGGCTGCCATGCTGCCTAGGAAAGTCCTTCTGCTTCCTTGTCTGCAGTGCTGTGAGCTGCTGGAACAACGGCTTTGAAATGTGGGTGTGGGTATCTGAAACAAGCTAAAAGGAACAGAGCAATTGAGCTGAAAACACCGTTCTTGTATCAACATTGCATTTATGACTTCTGTAAGCAAACGCTAGGACTTGCTGCGTTAGCACATCCGGGCAGCGCTGTAGCAACTCTCGAGGTGCTGCAGAGACTGAAAGCAGACCCAAATGTCCCCGTGCAACACCTCGCTGCGGCAAGTTGGTTTCCCAGTTCTCTGGCATTACTCCGTGTGCTGGGAAAAGGGATTATAGTATGTACATGGTACACATTACAGCGAAACACTTAGCCATGCTGGAAACTCTGACGTGGAAATTGGGAATAAGCAGCGCGTAGAGCAGGAGCCACGAGGGGTCCTCGAGGGAGCGGCTGCAGCACAGCCCCAGGGCTGCCCCCGGTAGCAGCCCAGCAGAGTTGGTGACACCCAGGAGTAAAGTTGGAAAGGACCATGCATTGTTATTATTATTTTTTTTTAATTTAAGCAACCATTACCATAGCATATTGATGAAATCTTAAGCGCCGGTTAAAAGCCGTAGCATATTTCCGAAACCTTTATCTTTTCATTCCCCAAGATGTTCTACATATGGAATAAAAGTGAGCCCAGCGGACCTTTTGATGCCTTCCTGTGCTTCTCAGGGCTCTGTGGTGTACACGCTGGGAAAATGGCTGCGCTGCAGCCCCGCACTTGAGTCTGAACTTGGCATTACCGGGGGCAGGCACGGTGTGCCCCCACCCAATGGCACTGAAGCCTGGGCTCTGGATTTGGGGGTCTCTCCTGAAGCCCCTCGCAGCTTGAGCTATGGAGCTCTCTTTGCTGCTTAACAAGGGCTCTAATTGACTCTGTGAACAAATGTTTTGGAAACTGGTTAGGAATCCGCTATGCGCTTGTGAGGCAATGCTTTCATTAGGTTGAATGGGGAAGTTTTTAAGCTTGCAAGTTCATAAACAGATGATGAAAATTCCCAGTGTATCAATAACACATCAGTGTTTGCATAAATAGCAGGAATTATTCTAGTAAAAAAAAAAAAAAAAGGCAATATTCCAGCGTCGCAGTAGGCAAAGAGGGTGCTTCTACCACTTTGACTAAATGTTCTCATTTACAAAGGAAGTAAGTCAGTGAATTTCAGGATTGCTTATGAAAGATGTTAGAGTACAATTAAAATACTAGCTTTTACTTAACATCACCGAGAATCTGCACGGTTTATTGAGGAAAGGAAATAGTGGTGCAGGTCGATGTCTCTGCCGTGGGGGTGCTCGGGATTTTCAGGGCTTGAAAACCCAGCGGTGCTGCTGGGGCGCTGCTGCTGGTCAGGGCTGCTGGAAAACCCAGCCATCCTCCAGCCAAACGTCCGCAGGAAAGCTTCCCCAGCCTGCTTTTCTGGACAGAAATAACCCTTCAAATCGGAAATGTTTCCTAAAGGAGCTGGGAAGGTTTCGTGCTTTGTCCTCACCACTGCTCGCTCCTCTCTGCTCTCACCTGCTGAGAAGAGGGGAAGGGAGGGAGGAGGGCGACGATGCCATCCCCACGTTGGGAACAGAAAATGAATGTTCAGGGCTCAGAACCTGGAGTAAAGGTTTATGGAGGACATTTGGGCTGGAAGTTGGACATGCTGAATCAAAATGGCTTTTCCACTTGGAGCGTCCCTGCCGCAGGATGTTAAGGAACTCCAGCTGGAAGTCTCCTTCAACACTTGATTAAATCCTTTTCTTAAAAACGGGTTTGGGGCCAAAGCAAATCCAACCAGCTTGGGTTTGGAAATCTGATTTGGATTTTAAACCTGTGATAGTACAACTCTTTCCAAATTCCAATTAGCTAGACATTTCTCATAGCATTTTTTTCTACATAAGCCTCTATTCTCTATGCATTTTTAATAAGCTTTATCCTGGGAAAACATGAGAGAGCTAACTGCAAGTGAAAAGAATAAAGGCAGTTGCTGCATAGCTCTGAAAATCTGTTAAGTACTGGGAAGCTCATAGTAAAAAGCAAAGCAGTGAAGAAATCTTAGCTGTGTTCTAATAAGAAACTGTGAATGAAGATAAAACCTTTTCGCAAACCTTGCATGGCAGAAAAAAAAATGCAGAGTAACAGCACTAGAAGAACCTGTGACAGTGCTCATATGTGTTGCAGATAGGGGAATAAGCAGCAGAAGACCTCCACATCCTTTTTGTCTTCCTAAATGGCAGTACTTGGAGTTTTGGGACTAATTCCTCCTGGAGCAGGAGGGGAGAGCGCGCTGGATCAGTGTGAAATGCTGAAACCACAGGGAAGGGGAAAAAAAAGAACCACCAAAACAAATAAACACGGATTCTTAAGGAGAAATTAGTTACATAGACTATCCTTCCAGAACATGTAATTTTTTATATTTTTATTAAGGAGAAGAGCTGAGCTCAGGGTGCCCAGCAGAGAGGTTGTGCTATGTGAGGCTGTGGGAGCGCGGCTGTGAGCCCCTGGGGTGGCCGGGGATGGCCCTGGCTGTCGAATAATGTTCAGGTGTTTAAATAAAACGTTTCTGATTCAGGACTGAACGTTTTTAATACGTGCCTTAATTCCCAGAGCTGGCGTGCAGCATTTGGTGTTGGTGTCTGTGAGCACACGTCTTCATTTACCTGCACTCAGGAGCAATTCCAAAATTCCAAAATTCTCCCAGGAATTCCACCTGCCGAGGGGCCCGCTGCCTGGATGCCTGTGCTCACCCTGCGGAGATGGTGCCAGCAATTGCATGGCTTTTTTGAGGCCGTAGGGACCGCAGCACCCCGTGCCCAGGGCACAGGAGCAGCTCCTCAGGGAAAAGCTGCTGTCCGGCCCCGTTCCTCCCCGTCAGGACTGATCAGCGTCAGAGGAGCTAATAGGGAACACAAAACCTATTTAAAAGCTACATTTACCACTTGGCTGATTCCATTACATGGTGTAATATCCAGGTGTCACATTTCTTCTCCAAATGCCTGTTTTAATGCTTTCCCAGCCCGCTCGGCTGAGCTCTGTGGCATGGGGTCCTCCCATGTCCATTGCCCGAGGCGGGACCCGCAGGATGTGCCCCGAAGGAGGGGATGGAAATGCTGTGCTGCCACTGAACCCGAGTCCCCTGGGACATGCCGAGCCCCATTGGCCCCCCAAATTTTCCCCAACCCCATCCCCCTGTGCCCACAGTCTCTGCTCCCCATGGCAAAAGCTCCCCACCCGAGGGCTCTTGGATGGGAAGCAGGCGCTAAGTTATTTCTGCGATTTTAGGGCTGAGCACATGGTGGTTTTAACATCCTCTTGTGGTCGCCATTATCACTGAATTATACATGATCGCTTTCCTAGCGGGAATCGGTTTAGAGCTACTTGCATTTGTTTTGTTTTTAAAGGGAGACACCGATCCCTGTGGGCTCTGCATTGTACGTAGGCATCGTAACACGGACAGTGCTCATTCCTGACCCCTCTCTAACTCCAGCAGGGCCAGGGGCCGGGTAGGAGAGCAGCTAGGTGTTGTTCTCTCCTTGCCTCATCACGGAGAGCTCTTGTGCCCTGCCTGCAGCCATGACCTGCTGGCACACTGGTGCCATTCCCCCAGGGAAACAGCCCCTGGTGCAAGGTTCGGGCAGCTCTCGGCAGTGCCTGCTCCAGGCTCGTCCTTTTCCAGCAGTGCCAGTGGTCTGGAATCACTGGGAACAATGAACCTCAGTTCTGCAGTGGTTCTGGATTTAAAGTGGATATTTTTGCAAGGATTCGGGTACTTAGCGAAAAGCAAATACCATCGCACTGCTCGCCCGGTTTCCCACTCCGGAGCTGTGCTGCGAGCGACTTCACACGAGCACAAGGAGCCAACCTGAGGCAGGTCTGCCGTACGAGTTCTGCCGCGGGACTGGAGCAGGAGAGCGGCTTGTGGTGCTAAAATGAGATTACAAGTGGTAGCTCGCGCTCCCACGGTGCTGAATTTCACCCAAACTGAAAAAAAATATTTTTTCAGCACAAGAAGTGCTATGCACATAGCTCGCGGAGTCTTGTCATTCCCCACACTTATGAAGCTGAAATTCCTTTCTTAGCTTTTCCTTTTCTTTTGTCTTCCTTCCCCTTTGGGCCCATGAAATCTTATAGATCTGCAGCAGTATCAGTAAATGTATCTAGAACTGAAGGAAGCTGTATCTTTAGGTCTTGCAAATATTTTCTTTTCTTGGTACACAAGTGACAGAAGAAAAAGCTTGCAAGCTTGTAACTTGCACTCGAGCTGTCTGAGAGGGATCTGAAGTTTTAGGAACTTCTGAAGCTCCTTGATAGGTGTCGTAAGTCTGGCATCAAAGATCACATATCGTTTTGACTCTTTTGTTTGGTGTTCGTGCTACAGTACACGCTGCCTGTGGTGGTTTCATCTGTAGCTACAGTTTTATAGAACAAGATTAAGGATGTAATTGCTTTCTTTGATTCTTAACAAGATCAAACAGAATGACAGAAATGCCAGTAAAAGGTTTCATAAAATGCTCACTTACTGCAACAGATGCATATACCTGCCTCTCACGCCTAAAAGCAGCGCTGGCTGCGGGGTGATGCTCTGTGAAGGCAGAGAGGGACTGCGTCTCAAGGAATTGATGCTGGGAAAGCGATTTGGTCAGCGCCTCTTTCTTTCCAAGGGCTTCTGCACGGGCCAGAGGCACGGCCGAGCTCTCGGTGCCTGGCAGAAGCATGGGGATGCCGATGCCCAACACTGATGGTGCCCGCAGCTGATCGAGCAGACGAGGTTGGGGAAGCATCAAGCAGAGGAAAGGGACCCGTGCTCCTTCCCACTGCATTTCCTTAGATCCTGCTTCAGTGTGTAGGGCAAAATGGGTCAAGGCAGTGAACAGGCATGAGGCTGCTCGGGGTAAATGCAAAGAGAGCAGAGTAATGATGTTTCAGCACGACACAACTCATTGGCAGCATATCAGGGGCTGGCATCTGATCTCGCTCTGCACAATTATTCAAACGCTGCACGCACAAGTAGGAAGCTATCACCCTGCTGGATAATTTCGCCTTGTGTTACGTGTGATTCCCAGGCTCTGATGCTGAGTACATGAATGATTAAATATGTGGAGCTCTCTGCTAGTCTGAGAGGCGAGAGGAGTTTGCAGGGAAATTCAGCTCATTGCGTGAGCAGGCAGAGCAGCCCAGACCCGGGAGCAGAGCTGTAACAGCACCTTTTATGTTGTGGCTGCGTCCGGATTATGGGATCAGCTGGACCCAGATCCTCTTGGACATTAGGCAGGAGGGTTTACAGGTGCTACTGAGGGCAAGGAATGACACTAACCACATAGTTTTTTAGAAAAAAATCTGTTTGATACTCATATAAAGAGAGAAGATTCATATAAGATTGCTTTGTGCTCTGTCCCCCATTCCCCAGGAGGCAGCACCCCTGGCCCAGGCACCTGCTTTGGATTCGTGCCCCTTTACTTCTGATTGTCCCTGTGGAGCTGAAGCTGCTCGTGTGTGACTGCCTCGCCTCTTCCAGTTCTGGTCAGAAAAGGAAGGTATTGAGAGATGCTGAGCTACCCAAAATGTTGCTGAAATTTCATGGGGGTGAAGTGTCTTTCTCCACCAGCTCAGTGCTGTGTTTCCTCCAGTTTAGGATGCAAAGTGAAGTTTTCACTAGGGAAGATGAAGATCTTGGGCTCAGCTAGGATGGCTCCTGCACGTCTGTTTGGCAGGGTCACTGAAAACAGCAGTTGTCACAAACTTAACGTAAAGGTGCTGAAAAATAGTGATAAAACGTTGGAAAATGCAACAAAGGTATCTTATCTGATACACCTTGTACACAAATACTCAAATAAATAGAAGAAGAGCGTGACAAACAGGTACTGAAGGAAGCAGTTCTGGGGGCAGGTGCAGAACTGAACAGAAGAAGACAGGATTTTGTTTTGCTCTCCTCTGAAATGCCCTCAGTTCCTCTGAGATACAGGAGTGATAAGTCTCTGAGAAAGAACAACGCTCTTCTTCGTGACCTTATGGATTTAAGATCTATTTCTAAACCAAATTTTCATAAAAAAACCTGCCACACACAATCTCCAGATTAAACCTCACTTTATTTTCAGACAGACATGACCTTTCCTAGCTTTGGATATTAAATATCACAAAACCCGCTGCAATTTAAGCTCGGGATTTTACATTTAAATAAATGTAACTTAAAAGCAAGGCTAGTTCCCCTGCAGAACGGGGGGCACGGGGGGGTGCACATGGGGCCAGACGGACGGACAGACGGACGCTAGGGATGAGCTTTGCAAAGGTGGAAGAGCATTTGATGGTGCCTGGTGTGCCGGTGCTGTTTGTGATATGCTCAGTGTAGCTGCCATCGGCAGGTTTCGTCCCTTGGCCACCTCTCCTTTGGGAAATAAGCACTTGGTTGTAAAACAAAGTTTGTTGAATTTGCAAGAACTTTAAACTTCAGCAGGGTTTTTTCCATCCTTTTCAGCTGGAAACCCCTTTTGGTTACCAAATGCTTTGCGACAACAAATCAATGGTCGTCTGTGTAACAGAATTAACTCAACGCACAGCTACAGAGCTGCTCTTTGATTCTTGTCAATAAGGAATCTTTCCATGGGTGAAGTGAAGGACCAGCTCATTAGCACGTGCTTTACAGAATGTAATTTGTCAGCAGGAGGAAGGCAAAACCTCCAGATGGGGTAAAGGCAGTTTAGGTGAAGGAGGGCGTTACACAAAGGAAATCAGTGCTGGACGGGGCCAGGACAAAGTAAATAATCTTGGTTTGAATGGGGAGGGAAGTTCTGGATGCTTTCCTGAGGCTTTGCTCTCCTCTTCTTCCTTTTGCTTAAAAAGCACATCTGTAGTTCCATGAGGAGTAAATGGCTCAGCTGATGTCCTGCGTTCCTGCTCCAACAGCTGGCTCCCGAATCGCTCTCCAAAAAGTTGTTGGTGCGCTCCTGCTCTGGGGCTATAGTTACAGCGTGCTCAGAAAAACGTGGTTGAGAGAAATTCCTGTTGTGGGCAAGAGCAGGGAGAGTGGTTTTTGCAGCAGAGCCTTCACCTTGTGTGGGGCTTTGATGCGGCCGTGTCCTGGTTGTTTGTGGCCAGAGGTGAAGCCGGGTCTGTGGTGGCACGGAAAGGAGCTCAGCAGGACAGAAGGAAAGCTCACGGTGGGGCTCCAGGCAGACTTCCCACCCAGGCGGATCCCCCAGCACCACAGCTACCACCCTGGTGTTCAGGGGGGGCTCAGGCGACCCCCTAATTTCCAACCTCATCTATTCATCAAGTTGCCATGGCGATGCACCGAGCGCGGGCACGGTGCGCAGCGGTGCAGGCTCACAGCCGGAGGCATCTCTTCGTCTCGTCTCTCTCCATGTTTAAAGAGGGCACGCTGCTGGCATCTCCCCCAAAATCTTGGCATTTGCACTCCATCGGGAGCATGAGCAACTCGGCAGATGAACCTCAACAAAGGTGCCTTTGCCTCCGTCCCAGCCTGGTTGTGCTCAGCCCCGTGGTGCAGGACACAGCTGGTGGGAGCATGGAGCTGGAGCATCAAGGGCTGACCTGGAGGGGGGATCACTTCTTGCTCACAGGTGTTTTATGGATGCAGGATGGCATCTGGCCAGAAGGGCTGCTTTTATTTTGGAATATGCACAGGCAGTTTGAAGTCCTTGCACAACAGCGCTGGAGGGGCACATAAACATGGATAGCAGCAGTGTTCTGAGGGAGAAATAAGTGTTTAATACAAAGTGACTATCAATGTTTTCTTCTTTTCTTTTTTTTCTCTTTAGCTAAGTACCATCCGAGTCTCAACAATGGGAAAATTTCCACTTCAGCTCCGAGCAGACAAAAGCGAGCATGCCTCTCGCCGAAGTAAATCATGGCTGGCTCCACTGGGGCCATTATAAGTCACTATAAAAATGACACAAAGAACCACACAGGATGCAAGCCAAAAACAGTATGGGGGGAAAAAAAAGGAAAGTTATGGCCCTTATCACTCACAAAGTACACTTACTGCAGAGATTCCCGAGAAGAATAGCCCTAAATGCCCTGCTGTGAATCAGATGGAGAGGATGCGATGGTGTTATTGCTCGCGTGTTATCGTGATTCTCGGCATCGTGGTGGTGCTTGAAGACATTGATTAGGCTCTGGCCTTCTTAGACTGTACAAACATGCAGCGAAAAGCTGGCCTCGCTGCAAAGTCTGGTATTCTGAGCTTTGAACCTGGCAAAACAGGCAGCAGAAGGTTTTAGGAGCAGAGATTAAGGTTTTTAGAGCAGAGACAGCAATAAAGCAGATCCGCTTTAAAAGGAACCGGGTTGTGTGCAAGCAGGACTGGGCTGGGCTGGGCACAGTCTTTATTTCACGGATATAGCCATGGCCAGCACCAGGAATTACTCCTAACTCTAAAAGAAGAGGCTCTGCAGCCCCCAAATTATCTGCTGAGGGGCTGTCCCGAGCAGTGCCCTGGCAGCAGGAGCGGGCAGCGTGGTGCCCAGCAAGCCAAGCAGTGCTGCTGATGCTGAGAGAGGAGATGCTGCGAGACCATAACGTGCTGCTTCAGTAATTAGCACACGCTGGGCTCTGATGGCTGAGCCACAGGAGCAGGAGAACCTGGGCTGAGAGCGTGGGGCTCTGCACTGTGCTCAGACCCTGCTCCTCCCTCTCCCCCAGGCACCCTCTGCCCCACAGCCACCCATGGTACAAGGGTCCCCTCCAGGGATTCAGGTTTTTCTGTGCCTTGGCTCACAGCTGCACGCAGAAGTGATTCTGGAAACCAACAGGATTCGCTCCTGGCACATAAAACGCAGAAATATGAGAGTCGTTTGCCTGAGCATTATCTAATCGTGGAGCAAAACTGATGTGTGTGATGATACGGGTACATTTTTTACATGAGTAATCTACAAAGAAGATGCTCTACATAAATGTCACCCGATTTTGTTCCGATTTAATCCCCTTTATTTATTGCACTGTTGTACCTGTTTATTATTTTCAGTTTTTCTTCCTGGCATTTTACCTCGCTGCACCTGCCACTTCTGATCCTATCAGGCCCTGCGTGTGAGGACAATGAAGTGTGCTCCTGTCATTCCCTGCTCTGATATGGAAGGAAGAGGGAGAATAAAAAGAAAATAGACACCAAAAATCCTGCACGCACGTGTTCTAAAAATAGTGCCATGGATCCATCCGGTGCTGCTGGCAAAGTATCCGTGCCCTGCAGCCTCACCACGCCTGGGATGGCAATGGGTTTGTGGGGGCCAGAACCCGCCCCCCCCGGTGTCCCATGGAAATAGCCTTGGGGACAAAAATCTGCTTTCCTGTATAAGCAAGGATTGCAGAGCCCCTGGGATGTACCAGCAGGGTGTTTGGGGATGGGGGATCCTCGCTGCAGTCTTGGGTGCTGATCCCGCTCCTGTACTGTGAGGATGCTCCCCCGGACTGCGGCGGCAGCTCCACTCCGAGCAGCATTTGCTGTTGGCAGTCAATCAGCCGTAATTATGCCAATTAGCCCCCCCCCCCAGCTCCGGTTCCAGGAAGGCTTTATGACCTGACGATACATCTGCGGTGGGCAGAGGAGCACGAAGCTTTTCCTCAGATTATTGCAAGCTAATCAGCCTGGGCGATAAGTTTACAATTTAGTGCACAGCTCGGTAGTTTGGTGATAAATGCTTCATTTTGCTGCTGTTTTAGTTGCCCTCCTTTGCAGGACTGGTATCAATCCTCATTCAAATCAAAGGTCTTCTCAAACATGCTCCAGTGAAGTGGAATTTTCTGCAAAATAAGGTGTTATTAACCTGGCTCTCCTCTTCCCAGCGAGGAATGAGCCCTGCCACAGAAACCATTCTTCACCGATGAACCCTGCTTAAATAACGATTAGCAGACCTTCCCGCAGCAAGAAAAATGCAAAACCTGTGACCTTTTGAGCTCTTGCTGCAGTGACTTTAAGATAGAAGAGCATTTTCTATTTCTCTTTGCCAAATTTCAGCAAACAGTGATTTTTTACAGCTCTCCAGTGCCCGGATCCTCAGCTCCTCTCTCCGTTTACTTTATCCTCTCCCTCTGCACAAAGCTATTCCGGGAGCAGCCTGGGGAAGAGCTGGCAGCCCCACGGCCCCGCAACCAGGAGAACCCACATGGTGCTCGAGGATCAGCCCGCGGCGGGTTGAAATAGGCCAGTGTTATTTTGGGGCCCCCAGCCACCTGCCCGAGCCTCCAAGCCCCTCTGCCCCCCAGGCCATGAAGGATTCTGCAGGGCTGGGGGTAGCTGCCCCCAGGTCCAGCCAGAAATAGCAGGAGTCGGTGGGGATCGGCTTTTTCTTTATTTATATCTTTATTTATTTTATTTTTGTTTCTTTTATTTATTTATTTTAATTATATCTTTATTTCTGCCTTTATTCTTCCTTCTATTCTGGGGCTTTGTCTGCATAAGGAGCTCGCTGCAGCTCGACGGTGCTGAAAAAATAGAAGCCTTATTGCATGGGCAAACATTTGTAATTTAAAAATCATTCCCATTTCAGGAAGTCAAAAAAGAAACAACATTTTTATTTTAAGGTTTGTCAGGATTTTGTTGCTGACGATTTCCCCGTGTTGCCACAGTCTAACATAAAATGAATAAATGCTTTCTGCTGCCTTTTTCTCCTACTCAGTAACTTCTAAATTTGTAGGGAAAAAGGAGGATGTGATGGGAAGCCTCCTTCTTCTCTCTCTCTCCTTGTTCATTGGCAAGTATTCTTTCAATAACAGACAGAGATTTGGGGAGAAAATAACAAATTGCAGATTATTTTTTTTCCAGAAACCCCAAAGCAAAAAGGAAATGTTAATTTCTGTTAAAGCTCCCAGGCTTCAATCCAAAGGGGTATGTTGTTGGGGAAGAGGTTGCTTTCAGCTGGGACCAGTTTTTCTCAGGGAGGAATGCTAATTAACCAGGGCGCAGCCCCCGAGGGTGGGAAGGAGGCATGGGGCGTGGGTGAAGCGGAGCCGGTGGGGATGCAGGAGCAGCAGGCAGGTGCCACGTCTCCGGACCGGGCTCGGAGCCTCCTCCCAGCCCCGCGTTCCCTGCCCGCTCCTCCTCCAGCCATAAAAGCTGAGTAAACCGTATCAGTCATAAAACCCACTGCCGTTTCCCATATGGGCAGGAATAATGCTTTGCAGAACATATTGCAGAGGCAAACTGTGCTTTTGTGTTTGCGATCGCACAAGTGATGGGAAGCGAGCGGAGCGCACGCTGCCGGCGGCGGGGGCTGCTGCCCTCCGGGGCTGGGCACTCATCCTGCTGCACGTGTCCTCCCGGAGCATCCTGCCTCATCCTTCCCCAGCCTGGATCCCAGCAGCACAGCTCTGCTTTGGGACCACACGGTGCCAAACGCAGCCCCCGGTGCTTTCCTGCCCTGCTCCACCGTGAGGAGCTTTAATTTCCCGGGAGCTTTGTGGTGCTGAGGGGCGGGAGGCGCTGGGTGTGCTGATGCTTGATGTCCCCGCCGTGTGGGGAGCGGGACAGACGTGCAGATGTGCAAAACCAAACAGTGTGGGGAGGCCTTTCTGGGGCTGCTGAAATCTGCATATCCTAATACATATCCTCTGATATCCTAACAGCCAGGCATCATCCGTTTAATGTGAATGCAAGTTGTTGCACATGCACGTGAAAGCCTGCACCCCAAAATGCATGCCTGCCCCCCCCCACCAGCAGTCACAGGCTGTTCCACGAGGTTTTGGTGATTTGGAGCTGACCCGAGCTTGTGCTTTTTTCACCTGGGTAAGTCAGCGGTGGATGCGAGCAAGGGAAGCTGTGGCAGTTCCATATCTGAGCTGCTTCTGCAGAAGAGCAGCTCGCATCGGAGCAAAGAGCTAACAGCTATAATTATTAGTTTTTAAAATTCTAGAACTTGGAAAATGGTTGAAATGAAAAAGTTTCGGCGTCAGCCAGAAATCTATATTGTGGATATTGACACAGTCCTCACCTTCATGCGTTGTCATAAACAAGGACATGATAATTAGATATTTTTTTAAAGGACAAAATTATTTTATTTGCTTCAATGCCAGTTTTCATGAGACCATCAGTCATTCCCCGCATAGATAAGATTTCTTATGTACAGTGACAGGATAAATTATATGGTTCTCATCCAGCAAATCAACATTACTGTGCAACATTATCTCCTGCAAAGCGATGTCTGAACAAATCATAAATTCTATCCAGGTTTATTAGATCTGTCTTTTACTCACACATTTATTTTATCCCGAGCTGAGGTGTGTTTTTTTCCCTAATTATTAATCATATTAATAGGGATTGGGGGGATGTGGCTCTCTGTAACACCAAACCGCCGCGGCGAAGCTTGGATGTTGGTGGGCTTTTCATCAGAGGGTGCCGCGAGGTCTGACCGCGGTGATATTGGGGCTGTCGGCACGGGGATAACGGGGTGGTGGATTCGTTGGGGGGGAAATGGGGACGTGGAGGCTAACGAGGAGGCGTTCTGCCTCGCCACCCAGGCTGGGGGTGCAGCTGGAGCCTCTGCTCCCAGCCCGGCCTCCCTGGGCCTCGAGCTGCCCTCGGAGGCGCTGAGCAGGGGAAGAGAAGCAGCGGGGTGAGCAGGGCTGCTCTGAGAAGTAACCTCAGTTATTGATTGGGGTGTGACATTAATTATTGCCTTGAGCATTTTCCTGGGTGATCTCCCTGACAGATGCCCACAGATGAGCTCCGCCATGGGGGTTTCTCCCCACCGTGCCCTGTGGGCTCTTTGTGCCATCGAGGAGAAAGCTGATGGCTCCAAGAGCTGGTTGTCTGAGGGCACCGCGCCAGGCGTGCGGGCAACGGAGACGGGGAGCTGTAAACGTCACCACGAGTCGAGAGCCCACTGCGAGGTGAAAGGCTTGGAAATGAGATTTGGGAGCGCAACGGGCATTTAGCAAAGGCACAGGAGCTGAGTGTAGAAGGCAGGTGCCATAAAACCCCCGTCTGGCCAGGCAGGGGCTCGCTGTCAAGAAAATCTGCTGAGGCCAAGCATGCTGAGTCCTAACCCAGCTGTGAATAGGGGACCCTGAAATATTGCTCCCCGTGCTGCCTACCCCAGCTCGGGAGTCGTCGTCTCCCTTCAGACATCTCCACCAAGAGGAAACGGTTTTGCCAGGTGCGGTGCTGAGCTCCAGTGGGAGCTACCACCAAATTTATCGTCTGAGCGAGCAGCTGGGGGCACGAGGGGTTGCAGCTTTTTTCACGTTGCTTGCGTAAAGGCAGTTGGTGTAATTCAGCATCCTTTTATTCTCCCGGGCTCGTCAAAAGCTCCGAGAAATGAGGCTGACTATGTGGGATGGGGTGAGCGAGGCTGAGTTATTGTTGAAGCTATTGATTGAAGAGTGGGAGAAACAGCGTTAGAACCTGGTTCTCTTTTTATTATGGTGAGAGAGAGGATACATTTTCTTAAACTGCGAGTCGATAAATAATTGTTTATGGCTTTTTTATACCTTTCCTAATGATGGCATTATGGAGCTCTGAGGCATATTTCAGAGAAGGGCGGCTTGCTTGGCCTGTGGCGGGGCTGGAGCTCATCATCAGCTTGGTTGGTATGAAAAGTGGGAGCTGGGATGTTTTGGGGAAAATAAATCTCTTTAAAGGCACACAGGGGATGGAAGTGATGAGAGCCATGTGTCAAACACGGGTGGACACCATGGCCAGGAGCCTGATGGATCCTGGTGTTTGCTGAGCGCTCTGCTTGGGGATGCTCCAAAGCACTGGGAGGGAGCGGGGTCGGAGAGCTCTGCCCCATCTGTTCCCAACATCCCGGCCTCATTTCTGTGCTTTTACCATGAAAAAGTGCGATTCAGCACACGGCACTCCCACCCTTTCATGGGTGGCAATGAAAGCAATCCTACACTTCAAAGAAATGGAGCAGGGCAGCAATTTGTAAGGTGCAGATTATCCAGCAAATTAAAGCTTTCCTCCACAGGGATTTCCATGAAGAAACTGATTATTTACTTCTTTGTTCGATCCTATTAAACCGATGAGTAAGTAGCAGGAAGAGTCTTCATGTTTACTGAAAGCTCACAGGTTTTCATTTTTTTATCTATGTTCACAGTTCTAGACTTGGGTTCTGGGACTGGCAATCCAGGTACCACAATGTTGTTTCTTTTCCGTGGTTGGTTTCCTGAAATTTGTAAGACAGTCCTGCTTCTTCCAGTATATTAAATTTTGTAATTAAATTAAACTTTCACTTTCTGCCAAAAATTTGCTTTTCAAGAACTCAAGTCAGATAAGAAGCAAATTCTCTTAATTTCATTGATTTCCAGGAAGTGAAGAGCGGAGCCATTTCCTGCGATTAAATTCATCACTGAGCAGGAATTTGCATGTGATAATCTGCCGCCAGCACAGCCACCAACGATTTTAAACATCTTACAGCCGGGGGCAGCATTTTCTCACCCCCTTGGACTGCCGTGAAAGAGGTGTCAGGCTCCCTGTGGCGAATTCTCATTAAATAAGAGAGGGGTGTTTTAAATAATAAATTGTAAATCCAAGGATTCAAATTTATTCTCCCGAGTAGTTTGTTGCAGTCTCCACTGTGGTTGCAGCAAGCGCTATTGACATGATCTACACAAAGACCTGCCTTGTTCTCAGGGAACAACGTTCTCCTGCTTCTTCTGGCTGGTGTAGCTGCAGATAAAATTGTTTCTCAGAAATGGGCATGAGATCTGAGCTGACATGCCGTGAGAAAACGAATTCTGCAGCTAATTTCCCAATGTACAGGTTGAGCCGAACGTTAGATGATGATACTAACTGGGAGGAGTGCCTGGGTTTCGTTGAGTTCCTTTTGTGATTGCTTTGCAGTGTTCTTGCCATGCACTGAGCACAGAAAGCCCCAGCCTCGCTGGCACAGTGAGAGGAGCCCAAGGAGGCAGGAGAAGGAAATTTAGGGGAGCATCTAACTTTCTGACTGCTTTGGTTCTCCGCACTTTGTGTTTTCTGGTCGTTGACCAAAATGATGAATATGTTAAAAGGAAACCACAAATATTGTAGGTGGAGAAGGTGAGGCAGGCTGGAGGCTCTGCCCATGGGACCTCGTGCTCGGTCTCCTCGGCACGGCCACACACACGCCGAGCACGCGAGTGGCTGCTGGGGAAGGAATCGCTTCACAGGCACAAAGATCGGTTCTGAGGCACAGAGATAATGTCACCGCACCTCTCATTATCCACTTCATCAATCTCAACCTGTCACCTAACGACACTCACCCACTCTTCCTCCTCCCTGCCACAGTTAAATAACAAACAGCTGCTCACCTCTCAGGGTACGCGTTCTGCCGAGCCGGGTGGCTCGCAGAGAGGCACGCAATGAGGAATGGCTTTTGGAGCACACAAGATGCAATTTCCCAGCTCCCACAGATGGGTCCTGCCGTGGAATTTGGGGGTGTTGGTGCTCGGAGGTGCGGGGCCCTGCTCCGAGACGTAGAGGGGCTGGGAGGGGATGAGGATGAGGATTTGAAGGGTGCTGGTGGAGAGGGAGGGCAGGCTGTGCTGTGGCTGGCAGGGGAAGATGTGGGGCGAGGGGGAGGTGCTTGAAGCAAAGAGCACGGCTCCGAGCAAGGGGCTGCAGCCGAGGCACCAAAGCCCCGTGAGCCTGGGTTTGGCCTCCCTGAGCCTCTTGGCCCTGCTATGAATTGCTCAAAACCCGAGCACGGTGGGTTTTCGGGCTCGGATGAGACTCCAAGCTACCAGGCAGAGGAGGAGGACAGGATTAGTGCTCTGACAGTGTTCTGCCTGCCCCCAGGGTCCGTGTGCCAATGGACCTGCTCCTCCATCACGACGTGGCAGCTCGCTGTCCCTCTTGGCACCATGTTTTCGTCCTGGTACTACGTTTTCCATGGAGACTGCGAGCTCCTCAGAGCAATGCCCGTCTCTGGCTGTGGGTTTATACCCACAAAGGGCATCATCTCTCCGGGCATCCCTAAGCTGTAGGAGGTTTGTCCCCAACCCCGTTGAACCTTTCACGGGGACATGTACCCAAATTATTGCTCGCGTGGCTCAGGAGCGAGCAGGAGCTGTTTGCATAACAGGTCAGGGATCGCTCCTCTCGCTCTGTGCGATGTGTGGAGAGGTGCAACGTGACCGTCTGTAATAGGCTGGGTTGGCAGCTGTCAGCAGAAAGGATCCTTGTGCCTTTGATACCCGCAGCCCTAGGAGGAACCTCCTGTGCCTCTGCTGCACACTGCTAAAATGCAGGGCATGGTGACCCCATCGTGTCACAGAGGGGCACAACGAGAGGGAGCAAAGGCAGAAGAGTGGTCGGCCCCACAACACGATTCATTTACTCATTCTCTACCTCATGAAGGTCATTGCATCAGGTATGGAAATAAATTGTCACCTGTGGCATTGTTTCCCATACTTTGTTTATATCAGTATTACCTGGGGTAGGTTTTACTACTGCCAAGTGCCTAATCTCTTGATGCTTCATTATTTCGCTAGATTTATAAGGCTGACGATAAAAATAATTATTTTAAAGTAAGTAGCCAATCGCCAAATCTCTGGGTAATAATACTGCAGAATTAACTCGGCATTAATGCGAATGTGATGTGCCATTAACGTGGGTAGACAAGCTTGCCATGTAAGGCACTAAATAAAGAGCAGAGGATTAGTGTAGAGGTTGTAAATCGAGGACGCAGCTCCACGTTAGTGCATCTTAAAGCGGGAAATACTTCGTTACATGTGAAGGACAGAGGTATTTCCCACAGCCCCAGAACCAAGGTGATGTGGTTTCCGACCCATTTCTCTGCAGGACCTCTTTGTCCCGGCTGGGTGCAGGAGCTGGCAGGAAGGGGACCAGCACAGACCAGGTCCTGGTTCTGCGGTTCCGTGACAAACCCCTCTTTCTCCCCCTTCACTCTGGCTTACTGAGGGTTATTGCTGAAGTAACAGGGGAAATTGCTTCTAGGAATTGCCTGCACCTGCGTATTTGCACCCCGGGACGTGAGCAGCTCTGGTTCCTGTGGTGGCACCGTAACGAAACGCTCCCCCCCTGGTTCTGTCCCCGATGCCATCCCTCATCATCATGTCCTCCTGACTGTATTGGAGCATAATCAAAATTTCAAAGGGCTTGGATGAAGCTGATCGAAGATGGATGGGGAATGTTTTTCTCCCCTGACAATAGACGTTGTTAAGGCTTTTGTGTGCAGCTCCTCAGCTTCTGAGAAATGAGCATGTAATCTCCATCCTAACATGCAAAGGAAATGGAAAATCCATACAGGCCATTTAAAAACCTATAGATTTCAAAAGCTTTATTCCCCTGGGGGTGCTGAGCAAAACGCTCAGCACCTATTGAAGGCTGGGCACGCTGCATCTCTCTGTGCTTGGGGGCGCGACGGGGGGAATGGCGCGGCAGGGAGCTGCTGCAGCATGGTGCGGGGGCGAGCAGCAAGGTGCTTGAAGGCTCTCGTCTTCCTCCTGAGTAACAAAACGACCACAGAACATCAAATTCTGCAGGCTCCCAAGCTATGATTGGTCCAAAACCCTTTGAAATGATCCTGGGATTTCAGGAGCCTTTCTCGAGGTGCAGCGTTAGGTCTGCAGGGGTGACTGCTCTGCGTGGTGCGTGGGCTGCCAGCCTTTCCTCGGGGTCATCCGTGTGCTTCTGGCTGCTCTCCCATTCCTGTCTGCATTGGCCATTCATACCCATTTGTTCAAAGACCATCAGGATGCTTTGTCATTTGAAGTTCAGGGTGCTCTATAGACTCCTTCAGCATAATGGATGAGATCCCATTGCTCAAAAGGTTTCCCCTGTCTTCGTGCCACGCTGCAAAATGCTAAAATCTGGGGGCTCCCCTTGCTCATCTGCTAACGTGCTGCTGGCTGCAGGCAGGGGATGACATCAGATGGGAGCTCTTTTCTTACCTCTGCTCTGTCAAAAGCTGCATATTCTTGGGAAGACTGAATTTTTAGATGAAGCTGCTAAGCGGCACCATTTCACTGAGCTGTTTAGGCAACAGGTACATTGCTCTGGACAATAATTTAGGTCTCTATTTAACCAAAATGCCTCTAGCAAAATATTCAAAATCAAGGAAAAGTAAGAAAACTTCCAGCATTTTTGTCCTATGATGGAAGGAAATTATTTAATAACAGTTAGAAAATAAAGTGCAAGGATCGATTCTTAAGACTTCGTAACGCTTTAGATAAGTAACACAGACTTTTCGTTCCCTTCTATTTATATTTAGATCAACCTCATGCAACGGAGGTAAAACCATTTCGGTTAATTTTAGAACCCCTTTAATTTCTTCATTACTTTGCTAGCATTTCTAACCAACTCCAGGGCCTTCAAGCCCAAGACAGTTGACTAAAGACAAATTAGAGTTCGTGCTTCCTTTGTCTGCCTTAATGAGTGGCTGCCATTACCTTTGAGATGCTTCCAGGACTGTGAGCTCTTAAATGCCTCTCTTCAACAAGAAAGATATAATTTTAGTTTTTAATGTTTAAAGATTAATTACAGAGTAGCCCCTCTGCAAATCCTCAGCTTCCTTCCCCCTGCCCCTTGCTGGTAATTCGACGTTCTAAAATAGCTGCGGCACCGCCGCGGCTCCCCACAGATGAGCTCCCGGTGGTTCTCTTGGGACCACCAGCTCCGGGTGCTGCCCAGGGCCCCCGCTCGCCATCGGGATGCTCCTGGGGACACGATGGCTGTCGGTGGGAGCACCAAACATCGCATCTCTGCTGGAGTGCCCTCCACATGTCCCAGTGGCGATGGGTGACGTGCCCAAGCTTTGTCTCCACTGGGGGATGTTCTTTGCTGAGCAGCCCCAGCTGGGGATAGGGGTCACGTCCTGCCCCCCCCACCGTCCAAATCCTCCTGTCCAGGGGTTGCCTGAAGGTGCTGGAGCCACCTGGGTAACTCAGAAAACGCACACATTTATTTCCAGACCCACCTGTGTGCGAGGGGCACCGTAGATGGCGTCTGCACACTGATTTTCAAACGTGATTTTGAAATCCTCTGAAAGCACACAATTTTCCCTCCTTACCTCTGCTCTGACCCTAATTGCGTGACGGAGCCCCAGCAGTCTGAGCTTGTATAGATCTCACAAGGCAAATAGCTCATGTTAAAACATGTCAACAAGCGTGTTAATAGAAGCAATGTTAATGCTTAAGATGGTGCGTTTTTAACAGTTATTTCAAAAATAAAAATGCTTTGCCTTTGGCAACCTTTACATCACTCCTGGATACACACATTTGCCATTGGCTGATTGATTTCAGCAATTTTGCTATTATAGCAAAACTAGGACATTCACAATCACATATTTCTTGCGTGATTGTGGCATGAAAAAAAACAAACACAACAACAACTTTAAAAACGATTTTAAGTGTTCCTTCATGACCAGCTGCAAAGAAATATTTTAAATCAAAATAATGAGGTTTCGTTTCCTCCAGCCATGCTTCTCCTGGCGTGGCAGCGTTTGGGGTCACCTCTCCCCTTGTGTTTGCCTCCAGCCTTGTGGATGAGCACAAGGCACTGGAATCCAGTTGCGATGCATTGACAGTGTGACAGTTTCTTGCATTGATCCCACTCCTCCCAGTGCTCCCAGCTCGCTGCAGCACCAGTAGCTACATGTGCCGATGCAGCTGCCATACCCGGAGATGCTGCGCTGTGCCATCAGTGTCACTGTGTCACTTTTATCCCCGCAGACCCAGTGACCTGGGCGCAGGCGGGGAAGCAGCTGCTCCCCGCTCTTAGTGGGAACCGTGCCTGGTGTGGGGAAGTAAAATTGGGTTTTCTGGAGCAAAGAAGGGGTCTGCCTTCCTACTGTGGGGGGAGCAATGGGCTCCTGAAGCTGAGCGCAGACTTAAATGAAAAAGTGTTTTTTTTTTTTTCCAAGATGAAACTGCTCCTATTCCTGCTGGGGGAAAACACGCAGCCGGGAGGACAGTGCAGGACTAGTCAGCCTGCAGAGCTTTCACGCCTTTTCTTTCCCTACAGAAATAGCTCTTACTCCAGCCAACGGGAACAGCACCACAGAACGCAGGGTAACCCGGCTGCTCTGCTGGCAGGTGAATTTATCATCCCTTGAGCTTCGCTGCAGGAGCTCTGCGAGCCTCCGAGCGTCCCCATGTGACCGAGGCGGTGACTGTGCAGCCTGGCACTGGGTGCTGCGACACTTGGCCAGGGGAAAACACTCCTTACAGCAGGGGAGGCTGGAAATGGGTGACAATTCCGGGTCTGCTCTGCTTGCTTTAAGCACAGAGGAAGCAAACGAGGCATAAAGCAGGCTGTGGGTGAGGAGGAGCGAAGGGGAGAAGCCTGGGTCCATCCTGGACTTTGGGGACAGTGGGGACTGGGGCCAGTCCTTGTGCCCTCAGGGGCTAAACAGTTTTGGGGGCATCACTTCAGTGCCATGGCCCTGAGGTCTCAGGAGTAGAGTGGGACAGTGGTGGAGACTGTGGGCCAGCTGCAGCGCATCCTCCCCACTGGCTGTGCCCTTGTGTTCCTTGCAGCCAGCTCCCAGGAGCGGCGGAGGGAGCTCGATGCGCAAAAAGCTGGAGCTGTGGTAGAAGGAGGGAAATAGATGTGGTTGTTTTTATGAATGATAGGCAGGAGCCTTGATTTCTGTGGCTGGAGCTATATAATATGGCAATTCCTTGCAAATAAATCCACATTCTGCATACAACTTAATTTGAACTTCATAGCTCCAATGTATGTGTTTACTCTGGGGAGTAAGCACTGTTTGTAGTTTCCAGCACAATGCAGCTCATAATTTTTTCACACCTCTCAGAGCAGGTGACAGCTCACTTGCAAAGCCTAATTCATTCTCACACTGTGCACAAAGCTGTGTTTTTAATGTATGCACGAATAACACATCAAAATAGGACTGCAGACAGAAGAGTCTGTCCCCGTCCCGAAGAAACGCCCCTCGCTGTGCCCGGCAATCAGAAGAGGAGAGAGCCCCTCCACCAGCCCGGCGCTTGGAGGCAACAATGTGAGAAGGCCTCACTCTGTAATTTCCTCTTGGACAGAGCTTTTTTTGACTTAATTGCAGGCGGGATTGTTATGCTAATTGTTATTTTGCACCGAGTTAATTCCACGGTGTTGGACATCTAAATTAAGCTCCCCGCGCTGGAGGGGCCGCTGCCTGCCGTGGGCGCTGCCTGATGTGGCAGCGCTGTTTCTTCATCCACAGAATCACAGAATCATCTAGGTTGGAAGAGACCTCCAAGATCACCAAGTCCAACCTCTGACCTAACACTACCAAGTCCTCCACTAAACCATATCACCAACCTCTACATCTAAACGTCTTTTAAAGACGTGCAGGGATGGTGACTCGACCACTTCCCTGGGCAGCCCATCCCAATGCCTAACAACCCTTTTGGTAAAGAAGTTCTTCCTAATATCCAACCTAAATAATATCCCATCCATCCTCCTGGACTGCTCGGCATGGTCCCTACACGGGGCACAGCACCACGGTGGAGGCACCTTCCCATGCACACCCAGACCCCCTTCCAGCACCCCAAGCCGCTGTGCTGGGTGCTGCTGGCTGGGCACAGCCCCATCCCTGCTGGCTTCCAGCTCCTGTCAGATGCAGGGAGCAAAGGCCTGGGCTTTGAGATCCTCCCGCATGCTCCTCGACCCCCCCGAGCTGTAATATTCTTTGATGTGCCGTAATTACATTCAGTCAAGTTTCAGGTGTATTGTAATGGTATTGATTGTTAATAATAAAGCCGTGGCTGTTTAATGCCGAAAGATGATTCATTGTCAGTGGGAGCAGCAAGTCCGGGGGCAAAGTATTATTTTTGACATGCAGTAATTTCTTCCAGGAGGATTTTTTTTTTAATTTTTTTTTCTTTACCAGATGGATGCTTTGGAGGCCGTGGTTTGTTGGGGGGGCTCACGTGCAGCAGCCAGGGCTTCCTGAGCCTGAACTCCGATCGTCTGGGGCCAGAGGGGCTGGGATGGGAAAACACCTGGCAAAAAGTGGCCCTCTTCCAGCACCTCGGGTACCTGCAGAGCAAGCTGTGACGAGGGAGGTCTGCTGGGTGCCTGGCACACAGACAGGAGCGATGGGGAGCTGGTAGTGCTGTACCCGTACCCTTTAGTGGTTAATTCTCGCTGTTAACAAGATAGGTGTTTCTGATCAGCCTTTAGCTCGCTGATTACTTCTGCACAATGCAAGGTGTGTAAAAATGTAGTATACTTCTTAAAATTAGATTTTTTTTTTTTGTGAGAAGCCATTCAGCTGTAAATGTATTTCAGTCACACTGAGAAGATGAAAGAGCCTGAGCCACGGTATTACTGTAAGTAATCAGCCTTGGGGCTAAGGGCGGCTTTCTTTTAGCTGACAAATAGAGGGAATAAATAACCTGGACACTAAAAGTTGCATTAGGTAAATAAACATTTCCACAAGAGCCATGTGTGACATTCAAGGGAAGGCAAATAAACCTCGACTTAGGGAAAGCTATCAAAGCTCGCGGAGAATTAAGTAACGGAAAGTCATTACGTGGCGTTGGAAGCCGGCTGTTAGGGTCTGTCCCTTCTCATAGCCACAGCTGTAAATAAGTGTGTCGGGAGCACAGCATATGTATATGTGCCATTCGCATCCAATACCTGCTTGGGAGCAGAACAAGTAACCCTGCTTCATTTGAAACGCCATTTAATTACTGGGAATACAGCTTCACCGCTGCTTTTCGTGGTGGCCGGTGGCTGGTGGCTTTCTGCGGGGCCGGTGCCAGGCGGTCAGAGCCCGTCGCGCTCTGCGGCAGCAGCTGCTTGCTCAGCTCTGCAGGGCAAACAATCCCAGCTCCAAACTAAGTTTTAGAGAGCAGCAAGCAGTGCTCTGCACAGAGTGCAGCAGTCGACAGGACCGTAAATAGCAGCCAGGGCTGCGGGCAAGCAGCTGCTGTGGCTTCGGAGGGAAAAAGCCTCTTTTTAGGCATGAGTTTCCTGGGGGTGATTTATGTGCTGGCAGGAATGTGGCAGCGGCAGCACGGACGTCAGCCCCACTGCAGGCACTGTGCATCGTGGGTGCAGTGCTCAGCCCTGGCTTCGCTGCTTGGCCTCGGCGAGCAGCACAGAGAGGGCCCTTGAGGGCTGAGGAGCATCCAACCCCTCCAGCTGAGCTGCCCCCCAGTTTTGGCCTGGGGCAGCCGAAAACATCACCCTGCCATGAGCTGAGTCCTTGCAGGTGCCAGCCCTTGCAGCACTGCCCAGCCCTGCTGCAGCAGCCTGCAGGGAGCCCAGTGAGCGGCCAGGCTCATCTGGGGACCCGCTTGTGCCCCGTTCATCTTCCCTGTGGCTTTGCTTTTTAATAAAGCGGCCCATTTCTTAATTCTGATGATAAGAATATAATCAAATAACTTAAAAGATGATGGCAGCATCCAGCTAAGTAAGCACCCCCAGGAGTGCGACCACAGCACAAAGCCGCGTTAATGTTTGGGTCTAACAGCAAACATTACGGTTTTCAATTTAGCAGATGATACTTCTGGTTAGTTATGTATCATATGTGCTATACCGCTCTCTCTGGGTGGTTTCTCTCATCAGCAGCAATAGCATTTTGCCTGTTATAAAAAAGGCCATTTTTCTCTGAGAGCACTTTCTATTTACTGATCCAGTGAAGCAGCATCGGGATCAAAATCATGTTCTGAAAAGTAATTGATATAATCAGCTACACAGGGCTTGGTGTTCATGATAAAAGTTTTCTCCGGCAAGCCATGGGAAGTGCTGCAAGATGGCATTAGATTGCTGAAGTTTAGTCCTGAAACAGGAGGGAAAGTCAGGAAAAAATCCCTCTTTGCTGCACTCTGCTGAAGGTGATGTTTCCTCCAGCACCCCCAGGTAACATCAGCACCCTCTTGCCACATTTTGGAGTGTCCAAACCATGCTGCCTGATGGAGGAGGCAATCTGACAGCCTGCATGTGTCCTCCCGCAGTGCCACAGCCCCGCAGCAGCCCCTGCTCTCTGTGCCCAGGGCTGGGGGTTCAGCCCTGCACAGGCAGAGGCATCCTACAAGACAGGCAGCGCCCACGGGACGGTCCCTCACCCCGTGGGGTAGGATACCCCGGAGAACCACCCTGCTGATGCACCTCATTCATCACAGCGCTGGCAAATGCTCAGATCCAGGCAGCGCTGACTTCACTGATAGGAAACCCGAGCAGAAAATGAGTGCAGTCCCCAACCGTGCAGCAGAAATCCCCGCGGCTCGCAGCACCCCTGCGCCTGTGGTACCAGCGCCTGGGGGAGCTGGGGCCCCGGGGAGGCTGCAGGCTGACAAGAGCACAGCCAGCTTCAGCTGCTTGGCAGCGGGGAGAGAGCACTGCACTTGTTGAAAACATCATGACAGGAGCTACAAAGGAGCACTTTTTCCCAAGAAAGTGCTGCAGAGAGATAACAGAGGCTCGCACTCTGACTTTCGCATTCTCCTTGCCACAGCCCAGATTCAGCATCTGGCTGAGTCGTGCCTGCAAGGAAAGAGCCGTCACTCCCCAAGACGTGCTTGTGGAAGGGCAAAGGCCAGCAGCGAGGGTATTTCAAATACTCTCTCTGCTTTGAAATGCTGCATGAGAACGGCAGGGGATGGAGCAGAGCTGCAGAACAAAGGGAAGCAGCTGCTGCTCGGAATCGTCCCCGTGCAGCAGCAGTCGTGGCGTTGGCGAGGGCTGCTGAGAGCCTCTTCTTGCCTCCACGCACACTCTGCTTGTGCTCGGCTTTCCCAGAACTCGAGGAATGCGTTTCAGTTGCTGGCTGGTAGCTATTTATTTTCCTCATGCTTAGGGTGCAAAGATTCCGTGCTGCAAAACTCTGCTGTAGAGATTGCTTTAAATTAATCAATTAGGAAAAATGAGCTGTGTGGTGTAAAACGTCCTTGCTACACACAAGTCTTCTGAACTATTAGTTCTCTCGAGGAGATTAATTATAAGGCGTGCAGCGCTAATGCCCTTTTAATGGAATCACTTACTCAGTTTTAAGGAGTCCCAGGTACTGCGTGCGCTGGCATTAGGTATTCCGTGTAAGTTCCAGATCAAACAAGAGGGGATAAAGCTGAGCGGGGAAGGGCTCTTTATTCTCCGAGAGAGTCTGTGATGCACGTGCTGATCTCCTGCAAGTCGCAGGCTAGGAGCTGCTTTAATTGTCTGCTCTCTGTGTAATTCCTGAAACTGGCTTTTAACCTGCAGTAACAAGGGCTGTTTACAAAGCGCATACATTTGCATCTCGACTCTCTTTCCTTGGCTTAATGAAACCTGCTGATGCCCGCTGGGCTCCTCAGTGCTGCTGAGCTGCAGGCAGGCTCCTGCCCCGATCCTGCAGAGCTTTCCCTGCTGGCTCAGCCTGACTTCGAGGAGTCCATTTCCAGGTGCCTGTCTTAAGGTAGCAAAGGCCTGACATCAGGCAGCTCCCTCCAGCTTCGTTAGCAATTGGGGTGATGAAGGATGTGGTGTGCAGATGCTCCAGAACTGCAAATGGGAAGTTGGAGGAATCAATCCCTGAAATAATTCTGATAGGAATCTGATGAAAATACAACCTTTTTGTGAACAGATTTAACCCAGAAGGCTAGCTTGCAGTCTGTTCCCAAACATAGGCTTTGCAGGGAGTCAATATCCGTATTTTTTCTAGGCCAGCCTCCTTGGGCTTAGCAGTCACGGATCTAACCAGTAGCACAGCCTTCTCTGTGTGGCACACAGATCCATCTCCAGTGTTATTCTTTTCCCATGGTTGAAACAAAACATTTGCTAAACTGAAGAACATTCATTAGCACACTGTGGAAATGACCCAGTATTTTGGTTTCCCACTTGCCTAATTAGTTTTTGCAGATTAGCGAGTAGAACAGCTGAACAATCAATTGGACATATTAATCAGGCCTATTTTGGAAGCTTTAAATAGAGAATATGTTTCGTCTCTTCTTTCATTTAGGGTATAATGGCTCATAAATGGACACACACAACATAAATTACATCCTTTAACAAGATGAGAAGAGAAAATGGTGAAGTCTAAATGAGGAGAGCTGGAGCATTTACTGGAAATTTGCCCCAGCCCCGTGGCTCGGCTCAGCGTGGCAGTGCTCCGATTCTCTGCTCTCCGTCCCCCTGCAGCCCACCGGTGAGACAGGAGCTTCGTCTCCGTCTCAGGGAACACATCAGCCTGCAGGGAAGAGAGCCAGCAGGGATCAAGAGGCCCGTTGGGATGGCCTGGGAGGTTTGGAGCAGCTCCTGGCAGGAACGTCCAGCTCTCTGCTCCTAGCATGATCTCAGTCTCTGCACAGCAATTAATTTCTGTGGGGTGATACCCAGCTAGAGCTGCTCCCCCTGCTTCCCCAAAACCTGGGGGAGAGGCAGGCATGGTTCCTATTTCTCTCTCCCATTTTTTAGAAGAGCAAACAGCATCCTAGCCAGGAACCTTGGCAGCTGCAGGTGGGGAGAAGGTTTGGGACACTTCGTTCTGCACGTGGCCATGACACCAGCAGAGCCATCTTCACATGGCAGGACTGACGAGCAGGATTGCCTGGGGGTCACGGTGCCCGAGTCAAACTTCTGAGTGGGGTCCTGGCTTAGGAAGGAGGGAGGAGAAGGTGGCTGTGAGTGTGTGTGCTGCAACTGCTGGCAGAGTGCTGGCAATCAAAGCAGCAAGGTCAGATGAGAGAGAGCGCTTTGGTGGCTGCAAACCTCTTCTGTCTCATCCTGAACACTGCAGCTCACTAATATCTGAGCAGTGCTGCTACGTGTAGGTGTAAGGCAGACATATAGGTAGGTACATTTGATACATTATTCCTATTTGCAAAGGTTCAATAAAAATGTGTGGGTTGTTGCAAATTATTTCTACCATCCATCTTGCAATGAAGTTAACAGCTGACTGCATTCAAATACATCAGTTGTATAAATTCATAGGGCATTTTCATGTTTCAATCTAGTTATGTATTTCTAGTTGACCAAACATGTTCAAATTACCATTAACTGCAATCCTATCACTTGGTTCACTGAGCAGAAAGGCAATATCTGTGTTTTAACCGTTGAAGAACTGAAGCTGGAGGCATCGGAAGGGAGGGGGCAGGAGAAGCTCAGGTCTGGTCCTGTCTTGGTGCTGTCCTGGTCCTGGTCCAGATCCTGGTCCTGGTCCTGGTCCAGATCGTGGTTCAGGTCCAGATCCAGGTCCTGGTCCAGGTCCTGTCCTGGTGATGCTCATAGTCCTGGTCCTGTATTTTTACGTATTTTTATTATAGCCTGCTGCTGCCCAGCTGCTCGAAGGGCGGCAAATGCCTTTATGGACTGCATCTTTTTTTCTGAAAGGTCTTCAGAGGGGTCCCACCACGATGCCGGGTGCCCATGGAATTATTTAATACGCCACTTAGGTTTTTTAAGCTGCTGCATCTCACACCAGAAGAGCTTTAAACGGAGTTCTCTTGTGGCTCTGTCCATTTGCAGGGCCAGGGCTGGTTGTCAGGTCCCTGCGATCTCCAGAAGGTCGTTTTCTTTCCTTGACGCTTGCGGGAGCTTATTTAACCCTCACCCTCTGCTGGCCTGCCTGCCTTGTATTCTTCATCAGACTTAGGAATCTTTTATTGACGCCGAATGGTTTATTCATCTGCACATGTGTACCCTGTCATCAGCAGTAAAAATAGGGCTCCTTGGTGGGGTAATCTGGGGCAGTGTGGCACAGGCAGCGCACACATTTGGGGATGGGCTACGTCCAAGGACACTGGGATCCCAGCTCGTCCTCCTCTCATAGCAGCGCTGTTTCTGCACAACATTTCCCCTCGTGCTGTTTCCATCCATTGCTCTTGCACCACCGGCAGCAGGGCAATGGGTGCTGAGCCCCCTCAGTCCTTGCTGCTGCCTCTCACCTTCCAGGGAAGGGAAGAAAGGGGCCGGCTGCTTTTGTTTTAATTAGTGTCTAGTCTCTGTTGCAACTTGACGTCTTCATTTAATTTTGTTTGCAATATACACGTAGAGGGGAATGATAATGTAATATAGTAATGATCATTCCTGAGACAGTCACTTATTCAAAATATTACTCCTGGTTAATCAGAGCAGCCGAGTGATTTATCGACTTGCATATCCAATCTTGCCTAGCGCTTTGCCGTAATTAAAACAACTGCATTTCCAGAGTCCATCTGCGTGTAATAAATTGTAAAAAACCATGTCGGGGCTGCATTAATACTGATGTTCCGCACGTGTGACAGTTGGGTCCCTCCAGGCTGGGGCTGATGCCTGCCCACGCAGGAGGGCGGACGGCTGGAGCTTGGGGACCTCGGCATCCCCACTTGTGACAGCAACAACCAAAGCTTTGCTCATGTCCACCTGAAGCAGAGAACGTGTGCGTGGGGCTTTTCCTGAGACTGTTACGAAGAGGCAGGTCTCTGGCTTGTCCCAGGGGAGCTGCACGGTGCTTTCTGGGTGCCCACCCTGCCACCAGACCCTGAGCTGGGGCTCCGACGGAGTGACCCAAGTCAGCCCCTGCAGCATTTCCACCTTGGCAGAAACGGGTGAATTCTCCGCCGTAACGGCAGAAGGCAGCAGTAACACAGTTCGAATCTGATCTGTGATCTGCTTTTGCTGGCTGAGCTGCAGGAAACATGATGGGGGGCTCAGCGCCTCTCCTGTCCCCGTTCCTGCCCCCGGGCCCCCCGGCGGCGCCTGCTCACATCACCCTGGTCCATCTCTAACGGCACTTCTTTTATCAGAGGGCTTGTAAAAGCCTTTGTCTCGAGTCAAATTTCAACAAGTAAAACCCAGAAGTATTCTTTTAAAAAAATTAAAATGTGGTGGAAGATGTCAGCTTGTCGCTGAGAAAAGAACAACTGTCAAAACCCAAAGATTTCCTGCCAAAACCCACTGAAAAACGTTGGCTGAAAACTGCAGAGTGAGAAGCTGGTCCAAAAGAGTCAGTTTGGGTGTTGTCAACCTTTTTTTTTTTTTTTCTGACAAAAATTCTAAATATTTTGAAGAAAGGGGACGGCTTCCAGGATTTTTTGTGTTTGGAAGCTCAGTTTTCTGTGAGTTCTAACAAAATAAGTGGCCGCTCACATTGGTGAGCTCTCTGATGGCCCAGCCCGGGGTCTGGCTATGGGACACCCCCTGTTTTGGGGGGGCTCTGCAGCAGCTCCGATGTCCCCCAGCTGCTGTCCCCTCCGTGCGGCCACTGAGCTGGGCTCGGCCATGCCCACCTCCTCCTCCCATTCCCTTAGCCCGTGCTGAACTTCAGGCGCTGCAGGAAACGGAGGACCTGAGCCTGGTTTTGTCCTGAGTTACTCTCTGCTAACACAGAGTAACGGCAGCACTCCTGTGCCTGCTTTCAGCTCTTCTCTGCCCCCCAGGAAATTACCGAAATGCCCCAGGGCAGGGGGTTTGGTGCTCAAATCTTGCTGCCCGTTTGGGGTCCGTCCAGCCGTGATGCTCCTTGCGGTGCTGTCAGCTCTGTGCTGCTGTTTCTTCTTCTCTCGCATGTGCTCAGCTCGCTGCTGTCACTCGCTGAGGGTTCTTCCTTGTCACTTTTTCAACCCAGTATTTTCCTTAGCAGCTTCCTGCAGCTCAGAGCTGCAGAGGTTTGGGAGTTTGCTTTTCCCCGTTAGGTTTGATGCCAGTTGTTCTCCTTCGAGATGAGGGAGGTTGGGTGGAGAGCTCGGGGTCTTCGGCTCTCCACTCCACCAGATTCAGAGGAAATGATTTTATTTCTCTTGTTGTGTATGGGAACAGGACCCGAATGCAGGGCTGGTGTGTAACTGACACGCGGGGCTGGTGTGTAACTGGCACACAGGGCTGGTGTGTAACTTCTGGGGCTGAGTTTTGTTACTCCTGAGGCCTCTGGGTGCCACTGTGTTGGTGGGATGGGACCCAGTGCAAGAAACATCAGAGGTTTGCTCCTTAAATCAGAGCTTTGGCTGCTGAACTGTGCCATGGCGAGAAGGAACAGGGCCTGACCCGTCAGTGAGCACATTTTCTCCAGATACAGCCAGGCACACAAACACTTAGCCCCACGGTACTTTGTGCAGAGCGGAGGGTCAGAGGCAATGGGTTTAATCTGTCCCAACCCCGATCAATTCACAAATATTCCGAAGTGTTTGAGGCACACATCGGCAGAAAAATTCTGATCCAGGTCATAAAAAAAAAAAGAACAAATGAAAGCTGTGCTGAAGTGGAAATTACCTTCATCATAAGGGAAATGAATTGATGTGGATCTCTGTCGCTCCGAAGTATTTACATTACTGTCAACTCCACAGTCAGGCCCTCGGCACACTTTAGAGTTAGGTTTAACTGGTGTTTAATCTTTCATTATGTGCTGTAAAGGAAGGTGAAACACACACGCTGGGGTTTATTTCTGTGTGCAGGACTGTGCAGGGTGGGGAGGACATATAACCTGCCTGGGGTGAGGAGCTCGGGTCATGGGTCGTCCCGAGCCCTTGGCACCATCCCAGGTCAGCACAGGATTTTCCTCCTGCACCCTCCCAGGATTTTCTTCCTGCTCGCAGTGCTTGCCGTGCCTGGGTCTCCCTCTACAGCCTGTTTGCGCTGCCTAGAAAACCTGTATCTCAGGCAGCCTTATCCCCCTCTGTGAGTGAAAATTAGCAGCCTAATCCTACGTATCTTTTTTGCCTTAAGATGCTTGTCTAAACCTGATTTTTGGTCTGTCTTTACCAGCTGCTTGAGCTGCTGCCCTTTGCAATTTATTTTGCATGAGACTTACACTGGACAAAAAACAAAAAACAAACATACATAACACCTATCCAACTTTCTCAAGTTTCAAGCGTCCTTTTAGCTGGAGACTACATTTTATGTGCTCTGCAGTATGCTGGGAGCCCCAGCAACACAGCAGTCCCTCCTTTTCCTCGGGATTTATTGAGCACAGTGAGGTCCCACTCTAATCCTTCCCTCTCGCACCCTGTCTCTTCCCCTAAGAACCACTAAGCTCCTTGAGTCTCCTCTATCACCTCTGCTATGGGCAGAGCTCTCCGCTGGCTTACGCCCTGTCCAATCCTGCTGAAGTTCAGGGCAGTGCCGTGCATCCCAATCAGCACAGCTTTTTATTTTTTTTCCCTTGAACTGCCGATTTTATGCGTGCTCTGGGGAAGAGAACCAGCCTCACTGAAAGACTAAAATCCTTCCAAAAGGGATTTTCAATGCAAGTCCTACTAATGGTAAATCTAGCTATTCACTCCCAGCCCTCCCTAGGTAGGATTTGACCCTTTATTACGTTAATGGCAGAGTTCAGTGCTGGTCGTGATCCTGTTCAGCCTCTCCGTTTCCTCTGGGCACCCGAGAAGCAGGATGCTCCCAGCCAGCCCCTGCTGTGTCCTGCCCAGGGCTGGGGGCTCGCCCCTGACCTTGGGGATGCTCCTGGGGACGGCGAGTCCATGGGGTCAGCCAGGTCCCTGCTTTCCTCCCTCTGCAGCTGCCTGGTGGGTCCCCAGCCCCTGCTGTGTTCCTGCCCGGCCGTTTGCATGCCCTCCGTGGGGACACAGACGCAAGATGCCACCTCTTGGACCGGGGTGACCAGCAGGAGCACGTCACTGGTCCAAGTGTCCCTGCTCTGCATTTCGAGCCAGTTGTGCTGTGCAGACAGTGATGTCCCTGGGATCAAAAGCAGGAGACGAAAGAAAAAATTACATCGGGGTCTTGCTAAGGAAAGAAAAGCGAGAATAGAGGACGCTTGGGAAAATATTCTGGAGGAAATATATGTTTCGGCATTCCTGCCTCCTGCCTGTCTGGGGCTTGTCAGCAGCTGACTACAAGTAAATGAAGTGGGGAGGCAGCTTCAGCCGTTAGCATGAGCGCAAGGTCCGGTTCCTCCTCTGCCACGGCTCTGCCAGCCCTAATGGGAGGTGCGAAACGACCTCAGAGCTGCTCCCTGCCTCCTTCCCCGTCGCCCTGGGAAGCCCAGGGAAGCCCCCAGCCACCCGCTCTGCCAGCCACAACCTCCCTGCTTCACTCCCTTTGGGGACAGCCCTTAGTGGTGTGCACCCTGGGGGTGGCTGGGAGCTGTGCATCCCCCCAGACCTTGTCGTCCAGCTTTGCAAAGCCTGCAGGGCTTCAAATCCCTCACAGGTTTCTCTGGGTTGGACTTTGGAGCACCAACACTTTCAGAAGTTTGCACGGGTGTCTCTGCCTGTCCCTGAAGGACGCACGTTCCCGGGCTGGAGCCGTGCACGCTGCACGAGGGTGCTGTGCGAGGAGCACGGATGCAGGTGCTGGTAGAGCAATCCGGACCCCGAACGTGCTGCTGCAGAAAGCATCGGTGCGAGGCTCGGAGGCACGAGCCCCTGGGCACCGCAGTGAGGCCTTGCAGCCCCAGCTCCCCCCCAGCCCCACTGTCAGCAGCTTGCACCGAAGTGGGGTTGCCTTCCCTGATTGATAATTTAGATTTTCCTGCCATCCCACACAGTGGAATCAGGGGAAATAAAATTACAGACTTATTCACTCTTTTTGTACAACTGATGTGCTGATTACCTGTCAATCACGGAACCGCATTAACATCTGACAGTGTGTGCATAACAATTACCCCCATCAAATTAAGGAAACCTTTCACACTCGGGGAGAGAGAGAGGGAGGAAATTCAATCAGCATAATTAGTTCAATCAGAAAAAAAGAACTTGGTTTCATCAAGAAGGGGAGAAATGCACAGCAAAATCAGGGTGGGCACAGGTACGTTTTAGGGCTGAGGGGTCGGCTGGCACCGGTGCTGCAGCAGAGCCAGCCCCGCGCGGCTTCCCGGCCAGGCTCTGCCTCTCCCTGCTCCGTTCGCTTTCTCTCCAGCTCCCCAGATCCTCCTCTGCATTTTCTGGGCAGGGTTTTCTCTGGGGGCTGCGCTCCTCCTGCCCGCACACCAAGTGGGGAAGGGGATGGGGGGGTACAGGGGCACCGGGGGCTGCCACAGCCCTGCAGATCCGCGTGGCGTGGGGACACGCCATCTCACCAGGGTTTGTTTCATGGTCCTCATTAGAGGGGGTCTGTTAATGCTAATTATGAACAGCAAAATACAAGCCAGAGGAGGAAAATCTCAATTAGAGATTTTCAATTTCCAATAATGGCAATGAAGATGGATTGACACCGAGGGTGGCCGGCACGCTTGCTGCCTGTCCCCACTGTGCACACGGCGCCACCGCTGCCGCCCCTGTGCCAACTTCTGCGCTGTCCCCAAGAGCCAGAGCAGGGCTGGGGGGGGCACGTTCGTGCTCCGTCCGATTTCGGCAGCAATGCTCCCCCCCAGGACAGGCTGCCTGCTGGCGTGCTCACCACCAGGTGATAATCCCTGCCCCACGAGGCCACCGCTCCCCACCCAGGACCCGCTCTGCATCTCTCTCTTGCTGTCTCCCTCTGTTAGAGCTGGTGACCGAAGCTGGCGGAGAGTTGGACGCCAAAGCACAGCTTGAGGAAGTTTTATCAAATGATCTGAGGAATGCAAGGAGGGAAGGGATGTTTGGGCACAGCCGGCGAGAGGCGGGGAGGTGACACGGGAAGCTCCTGCAGCGGGGTGTGAGACAGGCGCGTGTGCCAAACGACTCCAGAATTTTTGCTGAGTTAATTATTTTGTAATTAAATCCAAGTTGAAAGGCAGAAGTGTTCTTGCCACTGAGACAGCAGCTCTGTTGGAGCAAGCTGTAGCTAAGGCGGGTGTTTTCGCTCCAGCTAGGAAGGTTTCACCCCAAAAGGAGGCCCTTCCTACAGCAGGTCCCCTCGAATCCCAGCTGTGAGCCGTCTCAGAGTGAGCTGTAGGGGCCAGTGGCTCTGGAGTACTGCAGGGGATGTATTTTGCTTGGGATCACTGTGCTCTCCAGCTGCTTGAGGAATACTCCAGTGTTCATGGTGAAATTTAAAGCAGTTGGGAATGAGACAGGCTATCCCACCCCAGGGAAGTTTTGGGGGGAGCTGTTGCAGACTGAGATGGAAGGGTCTTGTGTGCTGCCTCGAAGCTCGGAGAGAACAGGATCTGAGCAACCCCCCAGTGCTGCCATTTGTAGCAAAAAAAAAAAAAAAAGCAGTTTTCGGACAGGAAGATTTTTCAGCCTTGAAATGAGCATGAGAACCAGTTGCTGGAGAGCAGTTGGGTTCTTGGTTTGTAATAGGGGCATAAAAACCCTCCTTGGGGAATGGCGCGGCAGAGCTGATCTCGCCCAAGGCAGGCACGCGGCCCCTCACAGCTTTTTCTCCTCTCGTTCTGTGGCGTGCTCCTTATCAGCTTCCACATCAGCACTGCAGAGCTGTGCAGAGGATGGGGAGGACGGGATCCCTGCCACCAGTCTTTGCAGGCAGCAGATGAACCCGAGGGAGAGCCAGGAGCAGGGACGCAGCACGGCGGCAACGGCCACAGCCTGAGCCAGTGCCTGCTATCGCTGGGTGCAGGTGGGTGGTGCAGAGTCGGGTTAATTTTCCCAAAATATGGTCTATAAATGAATAAGCAAGTAAATAAACTAGTCCTCTCTCAGCAGTCTTCCTGCCATCTGCTTACCATTACCAGCTGGCATCCACCCATTAGTTTATATCTCCCTTTCGCTCCAGAGGATCTGAAGCACCCTGCAAACTTTGGGAAACACTTGGCTCTTGTTTGCACCTGCGTATGTCCAGAATAACTCAGAGCCGACGAAGAGCTGATGTTAAGGGGTTTCTAGCTGTCCACTGAAACACAGATATCGCTGGCAAGCCACACAGCAGTTCCATGGCTGGTTGGGGTCGGTGGTGATCCCAGGGATAACACCGGGACCTGCCCTCACCCTCTGTGTTTCACCAGCAGAAATGCAGCCCTGCCATAAGCTGCAGGTGCAGATATTTGACTTCTGAGGGCATGACAAAACCTCTCCCACGCTGGGCACAAGGGGCTGGAGTGTCACCAGCAAGCCGCACGTGCCTGAGGTCTGCGCAAGAAGTTTGCCCGTCTCAGCGGCCTGACTCAGCCAAGGAGGAGCACAGTGAGAAACAGAAACAAACTGTGAACAGATGTCAGCCAGAATAATAATAAATGTACTGAAGGCCCACCAGGATAAGTTGATGAATCAAAAAAGCACTGGGCTCACTCAAGCAACAGCTGCCATCCTGGAGGGAAAGGAGAGGAGAGGAGAAATAAATCTGCCCAGGATCGAGAGAGAAACTTCGCTTATGCAAGTTCTCCTGGAAGGCACGCCACGTGCTCTGCAGTGCCTGTGCAACAACATCACGTTGGGATGCATGATTTAAACATCTTGACTCCAGTGCTTCCACTTGGTTATCCTGCAGGCTGGTGAGATGAAGGAGAGACTGCCCCTCCTTTCGCCCTGGCTGGGGCTGCAGGCAGAGGGAGGAGGGCAAAGGCTCTGCACAGAATGGCACAGAAATGGGGCAAAAATCCCCGGTGTGCTAAACCCAGCAATGTGGTTCTCCTACTTCTGCTTGCTAACCTTAGCTGGAGCGAGAGCTTTATTACATGAGCACTGGAGTGAGCCTCTCCTACCACCGTACAGATGCTCAAAGCCCTCCTGCAGAAGGGACGTGCCTGTCCCAGCCTGCTCACAGGCTTGGAGGTGATCCTTGCCAGGATGCTGCCAGAGAGGTGATGCCTTCCTGCAGCCACCTCCGAGAGGGGACCATGCCCCACCTGTATAATTTAAATTTATATGTATAAAGCGCCTATCACCATACTGATAAACACTCTTTGGAACCACTGTGATGGGATGCTGGGGATGCCCCCACCCCCTCTGGGGTTTTGGGGCCCCAAAGCCCCAAGGCTTTGCCATCCAGCAAGACGTGTTTAAAAAAAAGCAACTGTGGGGTCCATGGACATGGTGTGGGAAGAGAGACAAAAAAAAACACTTAAAAATCTGCTTAAATAAGAGGAGCTTCTTTATTTACTCATAAGGCCAAAACATATCTTTTTGTCATTAGCGCACTTTCAAATAGCTTCTAATGAGTGAGTCAGAGAGGAAGTGCTGGGGGAGAGAGCTGAGGATGTCGTTCAGCACATAAAAGCCTGAAAAACTCTGTTTGACTTAGAAATTAAAGTATAAAGATTAAAGATGATTGTTTTTTGCTGTTTGTAATTAGCATTACCAGTCCCCCTCTAACGGGGACCACAGGGCTGCAGACGATAATGGAGCAGCTACAGAGCTGGAGCTGGTAGGATGTGCTCAGACCCTCTGAGTCTGAAACAACAAAGTTCGTGCTTTTCAAGGCACTCGATGAACGTGCAAGCTGGAGGATTGTACCAAAGACCTTTCTGGGGCTTTCACTGTGTACTTCTTTTCCTTCGCATGCAACTTGCGTCGGAGTCCGTGCGTTCATTGCCACAACCGGAGCCCGAACAGGGACTGAGCAGAGGAGCCGAGAAACGGCTGAGCCTGTGGCAAGCCCCGATGAACTGCAAAGCTGCTGAAAGGGAGCAGGACAGGAGAACAAAGCTGCTGAAAGGGAGCAGCAGAGCGACGTTGCATCTCTCACCTCTGCAGGACGGAGGTGGGCAACAGGGACCAACAGGTGTTAGGATGTTAGAACAGAAAGCGGTGCACAGGCTGCTCGAGGTAATGCTAAAGAAAAATAATGTGATAATAGAGGCTGACGATCTCAAGCGCCTCTTGAAATGGGTTACGACAGAACCCCCGGAATAGCCTCAGCTAATAATGATACCCCTGAGAAACGGGATGAGGCCGGAGTTAAATTATGGGATGCAGCCACACGGTCTGACACAGTGGCAGCTGTACTCCGTGGGCCCTGGAGGGTGGTGTTTGAAGCGCTGAAAAAATAAATCAGCACTGAGGAGCCGACATGCAGCGGGACCACCCCCAAAAATCCCTCCCTGTGACTACGCTGCCCCCCCGCCCCCGGTAGTGACGGCTGCAGGCTCGGGGAGGGAGGAGGGACCGGATTAGGATGCTGACCTCTTTGATCCGGAACCGATTGATCCGGAAAAGGAGCCGATTTGCTTCCCCCTGACCCGCCTCGACTGTGACAGGGGGTCTGTAGAGAGGCTGAAAGGGCGGGGGGGTGCAGATAGTGGCCAAAGGGCAAGCTTGGGGTGCCCGCCCAGTAATCTGTGACCCCAATGTACGTGAATGCTCAGCAGAGGTGACATGCTCGGTTTTAGCCCATCAGACGACAGATCGTTGTATTCCTGTTATTCTCTCTCATAAGGCAAAGGGGTCTGAAAACTCTCCCTATAAACCGTGCCATTTTTAGTGAGGAAATCACCTCCAAGAACCTGGGAGGGGTGGATGGTTTATCCTTATGTAGGCGGCACGGCTGTGCTGAGCAGCCCAGAGCTGCACGATGGATTTCAGGTCTTCCCCAGTACCGAAGCGGTGCATTAAATGTGGCAGGATCTGTCCTCTTTGTGTGGAGAGGAAGAGCAGAACTCCCAGGGACGTCCAACAGAGCAGGGGCTGGGGAATAAATGTGCTGAGACCGAGTGGGAGTAGCTGCAGAGGAAAAAAGCAACTTGCATTCACTGGTAGGGCTTATCCAACAGAGGGGAGTACAGCCTGGCTTCGTTCAAGAATGGGCTTTATTAATTCTTCAAATACATCTGCTAAGGGGCTGAAATCAACTTTAAAGTCACTCCTGTGCAGCTCAGGGTGTGCCTAACCCAAGCAGGGACGCTGGTGGCTGTATGTTACAGCCTGCCATCACTGCTTTACAAATATGGTATTTTTTTTCTAGGAAATACTTCTTAAAACTGATAATAGCAATCTTTAAGAGTGTTTCTTTTTAAAGGTGTCTTTAAGCAAAATCAAGCTTTAGCTGTGATTCATCCCCACTTGACAATCAGGCAGACACACATAGGCTGAGGTCTATCTGCATACACATATATATATATGCACATGCAGACACACACCTTTCTGTTCAAAATTGGAAAGCAATCAATTCTGAGATTTATTTAATGCTGCATTGCACAAGTTTGATAGCTGGGTTGGTTAATTGCCACACTAATAACACCCTTCATCAAAGAGACTTGCAGGCAGAAATAAAAAATAAAAATAAAAAAAATAAAAAGCTCGAAATGTTAAAATGGCAATAAACATGTAAACAGCTCATTTCCAAGGCAGGGAAAGGATCTGAGACACCAGCACAGCTTATGGTGATGTCCAGGCTTGCGTGGTTCTGAGAATGGGAAGGCAGGTGGAAGTGGGGGCCCCTCCAGCCTGCCCGTGCCCTGCCCTGGCAGCACCACTAATGGGTTAATTAATTAAAGCCTCCTTGCCAAGCGCAGCCCCCAGTGGAGTCGCTCCCATCTGCCGCTGGCAAGGTCGCAGGCTGTGGACCTGTGACCGCAATTCAGAGCCACAGCCAAGAGCGCCGGCAAAACCTATGAGAACATAGGTAATTTGATTAGAAATTAATTGGCCTACATCAGAGCCTGAAAAATCTAACAGATTTGCTGCTGATAAAATTAGAATTAGAAGCTGAATTGATTAGCCTGTGCCAGCAAAGGAACCAAAATGTCAAAGGCACCAGCTGCACATTTGCATTTGGTACTTAACAAAGTTCTTACCAAAGCAAGTGAGAAATGTTTGACATTTTCACGATTTCTGCAATTCTAATGTATCTTTTATTGATATTAATTTAAAAATGCAAGGGAATAATGAAGTGCAAAATGACAGACAGGAGAGGAGTCAGCCATTCGGCAGCTATCACGGTGCCCGTGCGGATGCAGCCACGGTCAGGACTGAGCGGCGCTGGGCTGCTGCCTCCAGTGCGGGGCTGTGCAGGATGCTCTCAGCTCCTCCTGGCTCCCCAGGGGCTGGCTGAAAGCAATGACCACGGTAAACAGCTATTTCTGGCCTATTTGCCCTGCATCTTTTTGCATGTCAGGAGGGAAGGAGTTGCGTTAGCCATCACCAAATCGAGACGGCACAGAAAAAGTGGTCATACAGCACCCCGCATTTCCTTCCTTCCCATTTGCTTTCCTTGCCCAGGATCATAGAAAGGTAAACCTGTCTCTTTCCTCGGGGAGGAGGATTCTGCAGATAAAGCCTTGTCCTGTCATTGCAGTAGGGACAGGTTGCTGGTGTGTGTATTACACGTTTGTGTGTCCCCGTGCAGGCAGGGATGGAGCACGTGTTGGTGTGTTGCATGGCTCTGCATACAGACGTGCATATGTACACATCAGCCTTCAGGTGCACACGCAAGTTCTTGTGTGCACCTGCATTGCTGGAATGCACATGCATTGCACATGCACATGCATTGCTGGAAATGCATATGCATTGCTGGAGATGCGCATGCACTGCACAATGCACGTGCATTGCTGGAAATGAAGCAGTCAAGGAAAAGAGGGGCCGATGTCTCCGGTGCCCACGTTGTCAATAGGCACGGTGAATAAATCACTTGCTTTACTGGGTCATGTTCATTGGCTGGCCATGTGTCGTTTTTATGCTTATCGTGTTGCAAAAAAAAAGACCACTTGTGGACTGTAAAGCTTGGGTGCAGCTTTAATTGGGAATGGTTATTTTGAAACATTCTCATCTGTAATTTGTTTTAGCTTGGAGGCTTATTACTATGGGCAAATCCTGCCAGGTTTATGCAAAGGTTTCTCCATAGTCTGTTGGGGTATTTTAATCTTAGCTTCGCAATAAGACGTTCAGGAATCCTGTGAATAAATAATTGAAAGGATTTCACACAGAGCAATGGGAAATTATTAACATTTGCACCAGAGATATCCAAAGTAGATTAATGAATGAAGGACAATGAGTATGACCCAGCCCACGGAGCAAACCCACAAGTGGAGGGTTTGCTCTGTTTGCCCTCACTTTCCCAGCCCTCTGCATCCCACCTGCCTGGTCACAGCGGCCGTGAGAGCAGGAACAAGGGCATCCCTGGGGACCCCACTGTCTGGGGAGATGGGGAGCCTGGTTTCGCCCTTCTCCTCCCCAATTTGCTGCAGTCACCAGCTGTGGCTTTGCTTCCTGTCTGTCCCTACAGGCTAAATTTATAAATATGTCAGATGAAATGTGTAGCTCTCTTCAAGCGAAGGTGAAGGAGAGCCAATAAATTTTGCAGCTTGTGTCTGAAAATATGAAGGACAACTTAAAATTCCCTTTAAAAAAAAATCCCTCCTGGTTTATAAATATTAATTGCAAGTATGTGGTAACGAGAGAGACGTGGCGTCTCTGGCTCTTATCTGGGATTGTTTGACTAATAATAGCAACAGTTTAAATACAACAGCTATTATTTGATACGATGCTAAATTAGAAGGTTCGCTCTTCATATTAAAGATTAGCTTATTGAGGGTAGGGTAAATTTGATTCTGCAGGTTGGAAAATTATTCTCCACAGATCTGCTGATTAAATTACAGAGTGCCACTCGAGTCATTCACAGCCTCTGCAACGTCCCTCAGCCACCCTGACAAGCAGAACGAGCTGGGGTGGGCACGGGAGGAGGCTGGCCAGCAAAAGCTGACCAGCAAAAATGTGAAAAAAGTGGAACATTTCCTCGTTCTGGGATCGTTTCACTGGGGACCGAGGGGCAGACCGAAGCCACCTGCGGCATGGCGCGGGGAGCAGCAGCACGGCGAGGAGCAGCCCCCCTGGGAGCACAGGAGTCGACGGTGGTTTTTGTGATCCAGGCCGATCTACAGCACATGAAACGGATACCGCTTTCACACAGTTGTGTTACACACTTTGGGAAATACGAGGCCTTATTTCTTTTCAATGCTAATGAGTAAATCAGCTCCTGCTTGCGAGACTTGTTTCAGCGACAAGCGAGCTGACGGCTTCCTGCGGGATTACCCAAAGAGTCAGGAAGGATGGTGGTCCCAAAACATGCCCAAGTCCAAAGCCGTGCAGGTCTCTCACCGGGCTTTACCCCTTGGGAACAGACGCACTGGGAGTAAGTTGATGACAGGCAGAGAACCCCAGCCCCACTTCCTCCTCCCAGCATGGAGGACCCGCTTGGGATCCCCCCCAATTAAAACCCCAGAGCAAACAATCCCGCACAGCACCAACCGTTGGAAGTCAGCCTTATAATGTTCCTAAAGTGACCAAACTTCACTGTACTTAGGAAATCGCCATTATCAGAAGCCACTTTTATTACCATGGAAACAGGGAGATAACAAAAAACAGCCACATCTCTGTCCTCCTCCAGAGGAAGGTATGTATTATGGATGCCCCATGCTTATGGATGAGGCACTGAGCACTGCTGGCTCTGCCTGAAACCTGCAGGAGGCTCGGAGAGGTTCACGTGGACATCCGGATGTGTGTGCACATGGGCACGTGCATATGGAAGCCAACCCAAAATTCTGTGTCGAGCCCCCTGGGGCTGTGCCGTGCCCGCAGCATCGAGCCCCGTGCTCAGCCAGGGCTGGGGCTGGGGCACAGCGCGGCAACGTGGAGCAGAGGCGAGCAGCTGGCATCTGAATATCCAATGGGGCTCATTTTCTTGTGCGTGTTCCCCATAAATCTTGCACTCTGACTAATGCTTTTATTCCAGCTGGTTGTTCCTCCTTGCTCGACATTAAATCTTCATCTCATCAGCACTTGACTGAATTTGTAGAAACAAAATAGAAGAGGAGAACTCAGGCATGAATTAGCAGTTTAAGATCAGAAAACAGTTCGTATAAATCCCCGATCTGCCCATCCATCAAAATGTGATAATGCAGAAATATCAAGATGACCTATTGCTTGCTGACTGTTGCACTGTTCGTCCCGAAGGCCGTTCAGACTTCGTGCTGCCTCTGGCCCACCAAGCGCTCTCAGGAAGTGAAGGACAAAGAAAATGATATTTTCATTCTGGCTCCAGAGCCTGTGATTCAGGGAATTAAATTATGTCAACCGTTCTCACCTTCTTTTCTTCTCTCTTGCTCCGGGACAAGGCAGGGTGAGCACCTGATGCTGGAGCATCTCCCAGCCATGTCCCTTGTCACCAACACCTCCAGGGATTTTGGTGCTTTAAGCACAAAGAAATCCTTGCTGTTCCCCCCACCCCCAACCCCGGCATGCAGACAGGAGGGAAGAGCTTTGGGACAAACAGCCTTCTTCCTGCAGCCTGCAAGGAGGCTGATTTGCAAACTTCTCATCACGTCAAGTGATATTTACATGTGACGTAAAAAAAATAAAAGTGCAGCCAGGAGTAGGCTTGTGTTAATATGTCTGAGCAGTCCTGGCCTTAAAATACCCATTAAGCCTTCACAATGTTGAAATAGGAGCAATAAATAATGATGCAGCTTTAAAAAAATAAGTAAGAAATAAAGCAGAAGTAAAGAAATACGCCAGTGATTGATTTCTACCCCCCAGAACATACAGGGCTTTATAGAGCAGAATTATTTCCATGCAATGTGGAGCACTTGGGCAGTGTTAAGTATTACATGGCTGAGAAATCCTCGTAGGCACCCCTTACTTGTGTCTGAGGCTCCTTTATGTGCACCTGCATGTTTGCAAACCCATTATATCTCAGTGCAATCCATGAGGCAACCCCAGCCCAGGTCTTTCAGGTGGGCTTGGCAAACAGCAGCTGAGATTTTCCTTCCCTGCAGGGTTAGGCGTCAGGACAAGGGCTCGGGACGTGTCCTGAGACCTCAGGGAAGGACAAGGGGAGAGCAACACCAGGCACATCCCTGCTGCTTCACGTCAACAGCTGCACCGAGAAATAATTAAAAGATAATTTGGGGTTAGTGTGAAAGGAAACCTTTCGGGGCTCTTTCCATTTAAGATTTCCTTTCTTCAGTAAGTAACAGAAATAAAGTCCCCAATCATGTAATTTCTAAATGACAAATGGCAATGCGCCCTTTGGGAAATATTGGTGTCTTAAGCATTTAATAAAATTATATTCTTTTTTGTCTGAAACTATTTTCTGAATTCATCACCCAGTTGTGAATAACCTCAATCATCCCGAAGCTGCATTTTGTTGAGTACTTTATTCATCAGATAAATATCACTCAGCTTTATCCAGGCATTTTAGCTTTTGTGCTAGCTGCTAGAGAAAAATCCTGTTATTGCAGCAGCACGTGAACCAATTCCCCTCCTCTCCTACCCCAGAGGCAGCGCTGCTTTCTGAAGTCCTCTTATTAAATTAGCACAGCGACATGGCAATCGAAAGAGCTTTATGGGATTTATAAGGGACAAACGTGGACCATGTTTTTCGGGCCTCTTGCCTTCTGAAAACAAAGTCTCCATGTCACAAAGGTGACTCTTTGGTCCAAAGCGATTGGAACATACCCAATATCATTAATGAGGAAAGATTGGATCATCTAAATGGAAAGAAGAAAGAAGGAAAAAAAGGAAGGAAAAAGCAAGGACAAAGAATATCTCCGCCGTACCCCGAGCAAGAGCAGGCTGGGGGCTGGCTGCTTCGCTCCCCCCGAGCAGGGGCACTGGCACGTGCCCTTCTTAATTAACTGGAAGTCTGCTGGAAGGGATTCTGAGATTTCATCTCCACTTCCCAAAAAGAGCTCTCACATCAGCGTTTTCTAGAAACAAACAAAACCCCACATACTTCTGAAAATGGAAGCGAAACGCAGATCCGTCCGATGTGCAGAGGCACTGAGGACTTGCAGCTCCAAACACAGGCACAAGGAGCAGCTGCTGCTGTTCTGTAGGGGATTTGCTGGTCCTGGAGGATGGAAACGGTCCTCGGGGTAAGGGTGGAAAAACCATGGCCATATACCAAAGCCACAGGCTGTGGCAGTAGCTGCAGTAGGAAGGCTCTCAGTCCAAAATGTGCCCTTTCCTTTCCTCCAAGGAAGGCAGACAGGGAGCTCTGGGGGAATCTGGGACTCCCACAATGAGCAGGGTAACTCCCTCCTGTGCTGTCTGTTGAAGCGATGTAAATTTTGCAGATGAGGTGAAATGAAAGGGAAAAGATATCAAATGTAGTCAAAGCAAAAAAAAAAAAAAAGGCAAAGGGTGCTTGTTGTTCTTCCTGTATTTCCTAATGAACACATGCATGTAGAGGTGCAGGAAACAAAGAGGATGTGTCCTCACCCATCGTTTCCTGGCCAGAACATCAGCCAGCAGAGAACAAACGGCAGCCCCCAGCGAGAGCCGTCCCCAGCAGGTGCAGGAGTCGAGGTGTTCATTCCCACTTGCTGCTGGACACCTCGGAGGCACACCCCCTTCATTTCTTGCCTTGTTGCCATGCTTACTTTCGACACATCAATTTGGACTGCAAACCCCAGGACTGTGACCTGCAGCAGGGTTTGGAGGGGGATGCGAGGCGCACAGAGGCGGCAGCAGCTGCTCCTTAGAGGCGCCGGAGGCAGGGAGCTGCAAGCCCAGGGGAGCACCTGCAGGTCCCATCTTTTCTGCGGCAGAAAAAGGGGATGAAATTTTAAGCAGACCTTCCCACAGATTTTGTGGAGCTGGAAGTGAGGGCCTCAGCTTGCTGCTCCACCTACACCTGCATCCATCTTATATGCACCATCTTACATACACCATCTGCAGACCCGGCTCAGAGCATTGCAGGGTCTGGCTTTCCCCAGGATTTCAAGCCACCTGATTTACTCTCCTTTCTATCAAGAGACCTGCTCGATCTCTAATTTATATCTTTTAATCAGGGGACCAAAGTGTGGGAGAGCTCAAGGGAAACATGCCCCTTTTTAAACAAAGTTATTGCTTTAATAAACATGGGAAGGAGGCAGTAACGGACTAGGGCGCTTCCCCTGCTTAAAAAATTAGTAATTAAGCCCTGCTCTTAATTTAAGGGAAGATTGGTCCTAGGGAACAGAAACTTACTCTTTGGCAAGGTGATAGCAGCAGTGGTGTGACGGTGGGGACGTGCAGAGGTCCCTTGCCACTGGGGGGACTTTGTCCCACAGAGGGCACGGCTCTCCCTCTGCCCACAGCAAGCCCAAGTCCTGGGAGCCCCGGAGGTTTTGTCCGAGCCCAAGCCGGCCTTCACCGTGGCAGCGAGGGCACAGGGAGCTGGTCAGAGCACTTAGACATCATTAGTTAATTAATTAGCCACTATGCAAAGTGTAACCGCGAGCTGCAGAATTAAGGCAGGAGCTCTAAGCTGCTACACAGCAGACCTTCTTCAAGAAGCGGTGCGTTGTTATTTCATTATTATTATTATTATTATGGCCTGGTTTCCAGTGGTATTTTGGTAAAAATCTGCAACGATCTCGAGTGCTGCAGTGGGAATTCAGGAGTGCCGTGCGGGAGCAGCGTATCCCACTGGGGTGCTTGCCCCGGGGTCCTGGGAACGCTGCCGGCACCTTGCTGAGCCCCACATCTGTGTGAGCACCCCAACCCCAAAAGCAGGCTGCCCTCTTACAGCAGCAGCAAGTTGTCTTCCCTCCCTCCTGCCTCCTTTCTTCCAAGCAGAAGTCAGCTCACAGAGCGAGGTGACTGTGAGCAGTAAGAACACGAGCTGTCAGCTTCGCCCAGCAGGAAGACGGCCGGTGTGTGACCCAGGTGGGATTTCCTCCCTGAGCAATTTAACGCGCCGTCCCCTGGCTGCTGTCGTTTGGGAGAGGTGAGGTGTAGCCTCGCTGGCTGCCTGCCTCCCGTCGAGAGGGAATAGCTCCGTGCACAGCACAGATTTGGGGTGGGACAGGCGCTGCTTTATTCATCGTGTTCTTTTAGCGGGGCAGGAGGGCACGCCAGAGGCATTTGTGCTACCAAAGGCTGCCAAGGATGTATCTCAAATGCACCGAGCACCCCTTGTGGACCAAGGGCTGATGAAGAAGGCCCTGCAGTTCCTGCAGTAAGCACCTCATCAAAGAAAACGTTCGACACAGCTAGCCGGTTTTCTTAATAACAATATAATGTTACAGTGCAAAGCCACTGCTTGAAACTAATCGGGGCGTTCGGCTAATCCTGTTCTATTCACCGTAATTTAATTTGAAAACAACTTTAAAGCTTCATTTGCTCCATGTTTCCCTTCAGTCCATGCTCCCTTACAGGAAGGAGCATCGAGCAGTGCCCACAAGGCTTTGTCCCCGTGGACCCACAGCAGCTGGGGACCGCAGGTCCCATCCCAGTGCTCCTCGGATGGCCGAAACATCCTCACCAGGGAGGAGAATCCAAGAGGGTGAATTCAGCCTGTGAATTCAGTTGGTGCCACCCTGTGTGGCCCCTGGGATGAGGGTTTTGGGGTGCTCACAGACAGCAATTGAAGGTTGGAGGAGCCACAGCTCCTGCACACTCACACGGGTGGTATTTTAGCAGGACCTGCAGGGCTCCCGGCCGTGCTGCGGGGCCGTGGTGGCAGCTGGCAGTGGTGGGACGCTGAGAGCTGGCCAGGGTCCAGGCAGGCAGCTTGCAGAGAGGGCTCCAGTTGCTGCCGTTTGCCTTTCTGCTGTGATTTATTGCTCCGTCTGCTCCCAGCTGGAACGGGAAGCAGGGCTTTGGGAAAGGGGTTGCGGCACAATCCAAGCATAACCTTGGGGGATTTCGGAGTTGCCTTTTTATTTTCCTTCTTGCTGTTACTGGAAGAAGTTCCAGAGTGAAATATAAAACACAGTGGGAAGCCCTTCAGGGCTTGGTTTTCTCAAACGCCACGCTGTAACTTGGGGGAGCAACAGTGACTTGCAAAACGCAGCAATTGCCGTGATGAATCTGAAGGGCGAGGTGCGCTGAGATGTTGGTTTCTGGGCTTTAGGCTGATTTACGGTGTTCTCAGAGCAGCTGTCCTGCTCCTTCACTGCCGTCCTTCTCTCTTGCACACACACAGATAAATTTTCTGCAGATCCCCACTTTTAGTGCTCAATTTTAAGTTGTGGTGCAAGTTGATGCCAGAAGATACACGCTCCCCTCTCCCATCCATGAGGCACATGGCCTCCCTGCTCTTTCAGGTTTTTTTTTTCTCCACGAGCATGTTTTTTCAGCATCCCCAGCCTGCAGATCCGCAGGCTGCTGCCTTTAGGGCTTCTTTCCTTGCTGGGACAGGAGGAGGAGGGAGGTATTCTGTCCGCTCTCAGCTCTTGCGACTGCTTTCTGATGATGCCCGTGCCCTAACTTTGATCTAGGTAATGACTCCGAGCTCTCGTTAAAGCACCATTTCATGTCGTGCCTTTCATGCTTCCTTGTCATCTTGTTTATTCTGCCGCACCCTTTGAAGTGACGAAGCCGTACGTGCTGCACATCGCAGCAGGCTCCGACGCTGGGCATCATCATCATTATGTTTAAGAAGGAGTTTGCAGAGCAGCAGCAAGGCTGCCCCAGCATGAAGGAGCCCCCACAAGGACGGGGCAGCAGCAGGAGCCGGGGCAGGGGGACGTGGGGTGCTTGCTGAGCCCCACCAGTGACAGCAGGGCCTCAGGTGGCACTCAGGCTGCGGTGCTCGGTGTGGCACAGGGACTGATCTCCAGCAGAGCCATTGCTTGGTGTCCACACTTTTAAAAAGCAGTAACAACAGCTGCTTGAGAACAGCCCCGGTGATGCTGCCACCACTCGTTTTCCCTGTTAGCTAATGAAGTCATCAGGTCGCGAGCAACAGCCTCGTCTCAGGCCATAGGAGTGTGACTGTCCTTTTATTCTGCCTTTCAGCTTCTTGCCCCTCTGTGCACGTGTAAAGGAGTAATTCTGTGTCATATCTTGCTTGGCAGCACGTCGGAAGCCCATGCCAGGCAAAGTGGGAAGTGTGGCTGAAGAATTCCCTTTATGCGTTCACTTGTAATTAAAATAATCTCGGTGTTCACCAGGTTGTTCTGCGTTTGCCCATGAAAATGCTCCTTGGGCAGAAATCTCACACCTAGCTTTGCCCACCTGGACTGAACCTCCCGGGGCCTGGACACGAGGTCTGGTTTTTCCCTGAGCGGCTGCAGCTCTGCAGTCGAACAGGAGCTGGAAACACGAGGCCAGCATCCCACCAGGTGTGCACAGCAAGGAGACAAAGGTAGCAGGAAGGGTTTTTTTGCAAGGCAAGTTAGTGTGAAAGGTGTTTTCTCATTCCTGACCATTTGCAGGTGAAACAAAGCCTTTCTTCTTGACGTTCACGTGCTTGGGATTCTTCCTAGAAGTGCTGTGAGCCCTTCCATCTCAGACAGCGCTGCCCTGCACTGGAAATTCTGGTGATCTGACCTGGAGATGGGTGCTGTAAAACATCCCACAGATACCCGGTGTTTCCTGCTGTGGTGTTCTGCTGCGGGGCCTTTGCACCATGTATATATTAGCCCTGCTTTCTGCAGCGTAATGAATCCGGGCCTTTAGGGAGAATTAGCAGTGTATTAACACTGCATCTGAAAAATTAAAGGAATAGTCAAGCAAATTTCTTTTTATTGACTTTTAGCGAGCCATTTAATCCAAACATCTCGTTAACTGCAATATAACTATACTATATAATGGGTTTTGCAATAAGAACAATTAGCTTCGCAATTAGCATAAGAGTGAGCGCTCTGCAACTGCCTGCAATTGGCAACGGGCCTATTAAAAATGTGTCCTGTAGAGGAAAAATAATAGCATTTCAGATGGGTAGATTGAAACCATTTGACTTTAAGCACCAATAATATTTCTTCTATTGATCCGGTGTCCCAGATGATCTAGGAGCGAGGAGGGAAGGTTAGCTGCTCACGGCAAACTTATTGCTCCTCTGTCATTGGCATGGCGTCAGTCAGAGTGATTTGCAGGGTAAACCACGGAGTCCTGCAGTAATTAGCCCGTCCCATTAATACTCGGGCTGCTTGATCACCCTCACTCGGTAGTGATGGAGCTGCAGGGTCCCCAGGGCTGCGGGTGGCTCAGCCTCCGGCGGGCACACGCCTGCGTGGGCTGCACATCTGATGGCAGAGGTGGAGATTTCTGCTCTTGGGATTTTCCCTGTCAAAGGTCTGAATGTCCCCGTGCCACCTCTGGAACCCCTTCCCAGCAAAATGTTTGTCCGGGGGGGTGCTGAAGCTCACGAGGAAATTGTGTTCCATCACCTGTGCGACAGTCACCGGCCTCTCCTCGGAGCGTCTCTTGCTTACAAAACCGAAGACAACAGGCTTTGACATAGGCTAGTGAATAAATAACAAGCATCAGAAATGTCAGCAGGCAGGTTTTACTTAAATCTCCGAGCCAACAACGCTAACTTAAACTTAATGATGCACCATTACAGCCTCTCGGAGCATCCTGCCTGCCAAACAATATGCTCTGTGAAAACTGATATCATCTGCCTGTTATCTCCAGCACAGCCTCGTCGGGGTGCTTTATTGATTTTCTGCACAATCACAGGAAAAAGTCTTTCCTTTTTTTTCCCTCTTGTGTCTTTTATGATTCTGGAGGATTTGTTTCCACTCATCTGTCATTTTTCACCCACTCATATCTCAGCTGTTTTATAATGGTAAAAGAAAAAAACACAAAGCACTGTTGATTTGCTCAGCCACGTTAACAAACATAAAGCTGAGGAGCAGAGGTGGCGATCGCCACCAGCAGCCACGGGGACAGACAGACAGGAGCAGGAGCTTCGCTGCCAGAAAGAAAACCCAACCGTTTTTCCAATTCCCAGAAACCACAAGAAGAAATATTTTCCAACAACTCTCTGAAAGCTATCAAAACCCACTTTTTTCACTTCTCTATGCCCCCCACTCACGGCACACCATTTATTAATTATTGCACCCCCAGCCCGCAGCTCCTTGGTGGCAATTAACAGCGTCCCTGTTCTCAGGAGGGAAAACACAGGAGCAAAAACCAGCTCTGGTGTTTTCACCACCAATGTGATCGCAAAGAGAGCGTTCCAGCCACTGATAAAAATAATTCCTGCCTGGCAGTCAGCTGTTGGCCTATCGCAGGGCCTGAGCCCAAGTCCCTTTGGGCCACACGAACGACCTCCCAGCTTTGTAACGCTGGCCCAGTGGCCGGGTGCCTCTCACAGGTCACCCACAGATGTCTTGATCCCCCGTGTGAACACCCAGGTGCTCACCCAGTGACTTTCCAACTCATTAAAGTCCCCATTAAATCAGCTGCCCCCCACCTCGTGGGCCAAGCAACCCCAAAGATCAGCCTGGCTGCTGCAGAGCTGGTCCCATTGCCTTGGGAGCAGCACCCCCGACACCAAACGGCTGAGCCAGAGGGGAAATCAAAGAAAAACCAGCGGTGCTGACGTTCTCAGAGAGCTCAGAGCTGCCACCCGGCCTCATTGCCTCATGGCTGGGTTTGTGCTTGCCTCCAAAACGTCGCAGCGATGGCACAGCATCTTGCAGCCCAGGAATAATTGCGACATGAGCTGGAGCCAAGGGCTGAGCTGCCCCGCTGCCCTCTTTCCTCTCCAACAGGCTAAATCGCCAGCAATAATCTGAAGTCAGCTTGGTAAGACAACTGGGGAGATTCCCTCTTGATGAATGCCTGTCTGCCTTTAGTTTGTTGCATGACGATGAGACTTAAAGGAACGGTTTGGCCTTTGGAAAAGAGTCCTCTTAAGACACTTGAATTTCTGAACTTTTGTATCATTTACTCCATGATTTTCCAGGGGCTCTGTTGTAACCCCCAGCATCTTCAGTGCAGGATTTTCTGCACCCTTCACATTTTCTAACATAGCTGGCTGAGTATTTTACATTTATGACGCCTACCTGTGCCATGGTGTTGTTTAGGTGCTTTGAAATGTCACTCGCCGTATGCTGCCGATATTATTACAAACGAGCTCTGCTAAAGAGCTTTGCTCGTGGTTCCGTAGAGCCACCCTCTGCCCTTCACAGAGTGCCAAACCAGCCCCTCCTTTAAATACCAGGATTAATCCTGTCCTTGCCCAGCACAGCACCTGCCTAATTTTCAGCATCTGAGCCCATCCTGCTGGACATCAAGTGGCAGATTCAGGGGGGCTGTAGTGGATTTGTGCTGGGCTTGTGACAGCCACCAGCGTCTCCTGGCAATGCTGGGATTTTGGAGACCAGGACTGGGACCTGCCAGGGTTTGAAGGAATGTACTTGTTCATCACCTGGTGTGACAGTGTCCCACGCTGGAGCACCGAGGCAGTACTGGCGTGCAGCTAAACAACTCCATCAGCATGCCAAGCACCTCAGTGCTGCCTGCTTCTGCAGGGGACATGGAGTGCGATCCCAGGTCCCAAAACAGGGCTGGTGTCTTTGGCTCTTCCCTCGCAACTTTGCTGCAACTTTGCTTTAAAGAAGGCAAGGATACAGAGGGGAAGAAAAAATCTCTTTGCATTTCTGAGAGTTATGAAATAATTATGCCGTGTTTCCCTTCATCACTGCTAATCGCAAGAGCAAGCTCTCACAAAGAATTAGCGTGCACCAAACCTCTCATAAATCTCTGAAGCCACAGATGAGAGATCGCAGAGCTGGAGCTTATGAGTTTTAAGTTCAATTCATTACGTCAAATTAGCATCAAACTGCACAGCCTTGTAAGCAGAGCTCTCGCTTACCAAACCCCCCAACCCGAGCAGTTAGCTGTTCACAGCTGAGCGCAGCGTTAGTCAGAGCAGGCGTGGAGAAGAGCAAAGCTAGAGGGGAGCAGCTCATATTGGATTGCGTTCAAAAAACTTTCTTCTCTCCTGCTAGGATGTGTCACTGCTTTATTAGGCAAAATGGATTTTAGCATTGATTTTCTATCCCCTCTGGAAAGACTTCTCGCTCTGGTGCTCCGTTTAGCCTGAGTTTAGCAGCCCATGCATGAGACACAGCAGGCACATGCCCCATGCAGCTGCCCGAGCCATGCAGGGGGACCCGGAGAGGGGCAGGGGGCACGGGGCCATCCCTGCTTTCCTCCCTGGGAAACTTCACCTCAGATGTGCAGGGCAGGGCACGACATCAGCACGTGCCACAGTGCCCACCAGGGTCTCCTCACGCTCTGGGTGTCCCCCAGCAGCAGGTGATGCTGCAGCTGCAGTGCAGCTCATCACAAGGCTGGGTGTAACTCGGCTCCTGCTCAGGCAGGAGCAGACTCCCCAGGGAAGAGAATCGGAGCAGGAAGGCTCCTGGATCCCGTCCCTGCCTTGAGCAGCGTGTCTTCCTGTGCCCTCCTAGTACGTCCCTGCAGGTTCCCGTGCTGCTGCACACTGAGCACGCAACAGCTCCCCAGCCCAGGCACGCTGCAGAGCACCCATCGGTCCAGCACAGCCGTGCAGTGTAAGGCAGGTGGCGAGGGAGGAAGGAAATCTGCTTTTAAACTTCAGTGGTGCGTGTTAATATTTCCTCGATAGGAGCAGAAACAGGGCAGGCAGGTGCTGGATATTATTATTTGGACCTATCAAGAGAAAAAGTCTCTTGCAACCTGAAGAGGTTAGAGGAAGGAGCTGCGGGCAGGGATGGTGGCTTCAGCTGCCCTGCTCCTGGGGGAAAATGTGTGAATAAATTACTGTGACTCCTAGAACAGTGGCAACTTCAGAAATAATTTCTGAAACTGATGAAGCCCATCTTCTGGTGAGCTCCACTTCCAGTGCTTCGTTTCAGTGTAGGACATGGATAAATGCACAAGCTGGTGCTTGAGCATCTTTCAAGATACCTTGCTCCCCTCACACACACAGTTTCAACGGAGTCTGCTGGAGCCCCCCAGGAGGAGAAGGGTCCCTCCAGCCCTTTTCCAGCCCTGGGCACTGCTGCCCCAGCCTCCCCTGTGCAGAGTGGCTGTCTGCAGAGGCACTCATCGCTCAACACACCATCTAGATTTATTTATACTTGCACGATGGAGGGAAATGGCTTTGCTGCCAGGATCAATCCTTCAATCTAATGCCTCTCACTCCATTGTAACTGTATTTCATGACCTTCTCAGGGACTTTTCAGTTTTTCACTTGAAGGAACAAGAGCTGCAGAGAAAGGGAGGCACAAATAAAGGAAACAGCTCCTTGGTTTCCATTCAGTGCAGAATGACCTGGGCAGAAAAGGAAAACTCCTGAGCTATGAGAAGCAGCTCAGATCTTTGCTGCACCCAGCAATGCTCTGTGCTAGGCTTTGTATTTTCTTTATGCAGAGGTCACCTTCTTGAGCACCTGCTGCTGCTCATGAAACCCTCCTGCCAACACATCGTCCTCGATTCTGCTCCTGCCACCTTCTCCTGGGGATTTGTCACCGGCAGAGGGAGACCCTCAGGGTGCGGGGCGGCTGGGCAGAGGATCCTGTGGCTGCAGCAGGCAGGGATGCTGCTGCTCTCCGCCTCTCCTTGCTCTGGGGTGCTGCACTCAGCCTGAACCAAATGCCAAGCGGGCTGGGGGCTGCCCAGCCCCTCCTCGGAGCACTCCATCAAGTGATGCTCCAGTGAGCCAGAAACTGAGCTGTAAAAGCTATTAGATCTCAGCGACGACACCACCAACCTCATTGCTCTCAGCCCACAAGACAGCGCTGTCTCCCAGGACAGAGACCTGGGGCTTCCTCTCTCCCAACCTCGTTTTCATGCATTTTTCATCGCCCTGACAGCGCTGGGATGCAGAGAGCATCGCGGCCCTCCTAGGGGCATTGCTGGTATGGCATTTTCTCCTTCGGGTTTTTAAATAATAAAATCTTTCTGACTGGCGTGGCTGGGCAGAACAAAAAAGATATTTATTTAATGTCTCACCGGATGGCCTGGGACGTCAGTTTGGGGCTGAGGCGCAGAGGCTGCATTTTGCAGAAATGCTGCGTGCATGGGCAGAAAAACGTGGGTGCAGCTCTGCTTCTGCAAGCACTGAGAACAACCGCTTGGCACAGACCTGAAATGGAAATTATGCCTTTGCAACGCTGGGAAGAAGAGACGGCATCCTGCTGAGCCGGGAGTCACACAGGGCAGCACACAGGTACAGCTGGGGGTAATCACCCGTCTGCCGCGCTGCTGCGAGCGTGAGACCGAGCAGTGCGCAGCATCCCCGAGAGAATTAACCATACCCCTGGAAACATCCCCAGGGAACACCCCAGCAACTGAAGCTCATGGGGCTCATGAAGTCCCGGGGCAGAAGTCAGCCTCTAAGTGGGCAATAGTTGCAGTAAAATCCTGGTCCCTGTGACACAGGTCCCTGTGGATACAGGGGGACCCGGGACCAGACCTCTGCCCCAAGCTCTGTCCCACCACAGAAGGCCCCAAGGCGCTTGTCCCCTACAGCAGCAGCACACTAACAGCCCATTAATTATGCAGTTTAATTAGATAACGAATATTCATATTTCCACCATGACTCCGCTGTTCATGCTGTATTTAGCTCCTCGTGCTGCGGTGACACAGCCTTTCCCCGTTCGCTCGCTCCTAATGAACAACCACTTAGAATTTTAAAAAGTGGAGGATATCTTTCTGAGTTAATTAGCTTGAAATTAGCTTAATCACAGCTCATTTAAACTTATCTAAACAACAGCACGAGGAACTCCAGGAAAACTTGGGCTCAGCCTTACTCAGCTTTTCCCCCAAAGATGCTGGCTGCCTGGGGATGCCCGACCAGGGCAGGAAAACGCCTGCACCTGGGAGCGAGAGCACTGCGTGGGCTGCCCTGAGCCAGCCATCTGCGGTCCCGGACCTTGGTTTCCCCATCTGAAAGCTGTGCCCACACCCAGAGGCTCTGTGCAGAGCCTCTGCACCCATCTGCATGGCTCCCACGGCCCCTCCTTCCTCTGCTGGGGCTCGGGATGGTGTGGCACCTTCGGTGGCTCCTCTTTTCCACCCTCTGCAGCACGGGGAAGGCACGTCTGGCACCGCTCGTCGCAAGAAGCGGTGCTGCAGGCTGCCGAAGCAGCAGCATCCCGAGGCTGGGACCCGGGAGCCATCAGCACTGCCCTGGGAGGCCGGGCGGATGGGGGGACGTGGCACCACCGCCTGCCCCCGTACCATCAGCCCCGCGGTGGTACTTCAGAGGTCACTCCTGTCTCAGCACCTTTCCAGTGCTCCCTGGTAATTACAAAAGCCAGCACAACCAGCAAGACGTGAGGTAATTTAGACTGTCACTGCTGCTGCAATTAAGCATGCTATTCCTCATCCTGCTATCTCCAAATGCAGGTGTAAGGCACAATAAACATCCCTTTGAGGTCATGCTCCCTCAGATTGCCTTCCCACAGCCAGCAGAGCCACAGAGCTGCTTTGTGCTGCGAGCAGCGATGTTTCAACCCAGTTCTCTAATCACCATAATCGCTGCGATGGCACCAGGGTGAGGCACAGCCTTGCTCTGTGCAGCAGCACGAGCAAAGAAAAGCACAGTGCAAAGGTCCCTGGTGCCAAAGACTGATGTTACTGGGACCCTTTGTGCCTGAAAAGCAGTGGAGCAGTAAATGGTAGCTGGCTTTCCATGCAGCTCTGTCCCATGCTACTCCTTGACCACAGCATGTAGGAGCTTGGGAAAGTGCCCTCCACCTCCCGTGTCCTCAGCAATGCAATCTGCACCAGCGCACTGGGACCCTAGCACCCAGATATGGGGCTGCAGCACCCAAATCCTACCCGTGGATGGGAGCAGGGGTGCTCCTGATATGCCTGAAGTCATCCACAGCCTCCTAGGGAACATTTTTCTCCCCCTGGTCTTTCCCTGCGTGGTTTGCTTCTGATGGTAGCTTCTCATTTCATCGCCTCCTGGCTGGACCCTGCAGTGCCAGGTGGCAGATGGGCCAAAATTCTCTGATTTTGGGCTCATCTACACCCAGGGGGTCAGTGAGGTGGCAGCAGCATCCCAGGAAGATGCAGGCGGACAGCTCTGTGCCCTTGCTGCCTGACATCTCCCACAGGGCCGTCCCAAACGTCTGTTAGCCTTTGCACTCCCGCAGCAAGCCTCCCCTGCGGCAGAAAGCCAGAAATAGCCTTCATTAATATGTTGTTTCCCTTGGTTTTAACTCAGTTCCCAACTTGGTAATCACTTGTGACCCTCTGTACGTCCATTTCCAGCAGCTGCTGCAGCTGCTGACAAGTAATTTCACTGCCTGTCTGCCGGTGATGAGCTTGAAGAGTCCTCCCTGGCTGGGCTTTAAAAAAAAATTACCTGTAACTCTTAACATCTAATTTTTTCCACTTCCATTTGTCCAAGGACCCCTCCCTCATCTGAAATGTCACATCTGCCGTGGTTCGAGCCTCACTGCTCCCCACCGAGGGAAGAGACAGCTTTGCCTTGTCCTTTAGTGAGTGCTTGAGGTGTTTGTGGGGAAGAACACCACGAAAACACACAAAAAATGATTAATTATCACTTCTAGAGATAAAAACGGAGCTGGCTGCCCTGCATTTGAAATGTAAGCTAAGGCTTGAGCACAAGGCAATGTCACCCATCTCGGCCAGGAGGAGCTGCGGGTGTTTGGGAGAACATCTGGCGGGGGGAAGCGATGCCAGAGCCTGGCGGCTGCCGTCAGATTTCATCCCCGTCCCCCTGTTTCAGTCCTCGAGTCCTCCCAGCTCCTCCTGTGCAATGTTTCTGTGCCTCTCGTAGGGCACGTGCAGACCCCAGTACGAGGAGCATGGTGCTGCTTTCTGCATCGGGTTGATTTGAGTATTAATTGTGTGTGACCTGTTGACTTCAGCTCAGGCAGAACCCACCCTGCAATTAGTTTACTGAGCTCCTCCGTCTCCTGCAATAGCTGTCAAGAATAATGAATTAACCCTGAGTTTGATCCTGAACAGAGAAACTTTGCTGGAACAAGTTTATTATTTCATGTGCTTTTCAGAGTTGTTGAACTCGGTGTTAAGATCTAATCAATTGAACATCTGGGTTTCCTGGAGGCTGAGGCAGGATCATGCAATATTTACATCAATATTCTGAGATCAAAGATCTCTACAGGTCTTGGGAAAAAATCCTCAATGGAAGGGGATAAAGCAGAGCAGAGGAAATCGGAGCTGGGATCCGAGTCCCACCCTGTCCAGGCAAAGCCTGGCTAGGAGGGGACACAAGGACGAGCTCTCTGTAGGGCTGGGCTGGCGGTGGCTGGGGGGGCTCTGAGGACCCCTTCCCATGGCTGGAGCTCCTGCCTGGTCCCAGGGATGGGGGCAGCCTCATGTCCCCCCTCTGCTGCAGCCCTGTCCCCATAAGCTGCCTGTGTGGGGACACCTCTGCCACCACACTCGGTGTCCCCTGGATGTGCCCAGTGATGCTCAGGGAGCAAGCTCCTTTGGTTTGCTATCAAAAAGATGCAAGGAAGGCAGCTTTATCGTCTTTCACCAGAAAGAGCGGATCACTTTGCCAGCACAGCTCCTGAAGAATTCAGTTTCTGTGTATGTTTGGTGTATGCCTTCCCTTACGTGCGGCCATGCAAATGTGGCACCCTGGGGGACAGGGCACTGCTTCCCTCTCTGAAGAGATGGAGAGGCACAGAGTGCTGAAATGCACGATTTATCATTTAATTAGGGAAATTTCTGGCAGGCTCTGATGCTGATCTCACAGAGCACGGCCATCTTTGCTGGGTTTGTGAGGCCTGGGCTCTTCACCCACCAGTGTTTGTGCATCTTACCCGAGTTTGGGAATTTTCAGCCTGGTTGTGCTGGGGAGAAGCTGGGAAAGAGCAGGGCGAGGAGGAGGAGGGAAGGGATCCACTCGATCTCTCTTGGCGTGCTGCAGACAGCGATGGCACACCACAGGAGCTTATTCATTCCCGGGCTCCCTCCCTAAAACCACCACATCACTAAACTGCTCTTTGCTTCGGCTGTGAAGGGGAAGGAAGCCCCTTTAATGCCAAATTTTGCAGAACAAGTTCTGTGACCAATTCCCCACGAAAGTGCCCGAGAGCTGGAGGCAGCAGGAGATCGATGCTGATGGCAGCACCAGCCCGCTGCCAGTACAGATACAGAGGAGAGCGGAGAAGGGTGAAACCAGAAACCCTCGGAGATCTCATTAGCGGGAAGCATCCTCCAGCAGATGCCTTATGGTTGTCGAGCCCCCCCCGGGCCTACTCGAGCATTCAACCAAGAGGATAAAGAAATCTGTGCCCTGTGTGGGAGGGGGGAGCACCGCAGACAGGCTCTGGGCCCCGGAGGTGCAATGACCTCCGATGAGAGAGGTCTGGGTGGTGGTTTGTACCCATTGTGTGCTGATGTGTACCCGTGTGTGCGGAGCTGTACCTGTGTGTGCCAAGCTGTGCCGGCAGCCTGCTGCCTGCCCCCTCGCTGCAGAGAGGGACAGCGGCCCGGCCTTACCCACCGCAGCAGCGCACACGAGCAGAGGCCGCTGCTTTTCTCACAGAAGCATCTCCACCTCCTTTCCATCCCCTTCCTGAATGACACCAAACGAAAGCTGTTTTCTGAGCCAGCACACCCACGAACCCACGTGTGTGTGTCTTAGAGCAGGGCTCACAAAAGCCCATGTGCGTGCGGGTTTGGAAGTGGCTTTTGCAGCCCCTCACATCCCCTCCTGCACAGCAGTGCCGGGTCAGGACCAAAGCAGGCCCCAAATCCGAGCTGCTGCCGCTCGGCCTGGCCGTGCACAGCCTCGGCTGGCGGAGGCTGAGCGGGGCTGGGCCTCGTTCACCCGTGCCCCTCTGCTGATAACGAAGTGGGAGGTGGGTTCTGGCAGGCCCACGCTTACGGCCTCATGACATGGGGCTGAGGCACGTTCGGGTGCAGAGCGCCAGGCAGCCCCGCCAGTCCGCTCTCTAATTGCAGGTTTGCTACCTGAACAAATGATTTCCGCCACGCCAGCACTTACCAGAAGCAGCTCCCTTCAGGGACGCTCTTATTTCCCATTCCATGAAAAATGTAAGCACTATTTAGGGCCTGTTTTACTGTTCTGGTATTTGTGCAGCTCTCATTAGCAGTAGTGGGAAGCATTGTGCTGCTCTTATGGTGAAAGTGACCCCCGTGTTTTTAAGTCAGACACCACACAGAAATACTTCGGGGCTCCTTCAGAAGAGAAATGAACACAGCTCTCACCACTGCAAAGAGATACTCGGTCCCTCTGGCTTCATCATTTAGTCTGCAGTTAGCAGCAAGGTGAATTTTAATTCCAGACCCCTCTTTTAGTCAGTCCTGCTGTTCTTTATTTGCCTGCATGCTCCTTTCCTGACAACAATGCAAGCCATATGGTGCCTCCAGCGCTGGGACTGCAGCCGTTGGGGTAACAGATGCAAAATGGCCCAAGACAATAGATTTTAAAGTTTGTCTTCTCACTTTGGAGGAGTTGGAAAAGCTACCAAACACAACAGCATGAAATATTCAGCCAACTAAGCATGGCTGCAGTAGATAAAGGCCAACCCTTCTGGAAATGATTTCTTCTGGGTACTCCTCCTAGGACACGTTGCAGGCACAGCTCCACAAAGCATGTCTGCAGGATGGTGCTGAGCAGGGGCTGCCAAAGAGCAGCTACAATATCCATCACTGGATCCCTGCAGGAACTGGCCTAAAAATGTCCGTCAGAGATGGGGCAGGTAGGCCTGGAGCAGCAGAGAGGTCAGAGGCACCCTGAGGTCCTTCCCTTCCCTGGGGATGAAATTCCTGGACCTTTTCTTGCATTTTCCTGCCCAGAAGCTGGCTGTGCCTGTGGCACTCCAGGCAGGCAGGTCCCTTTCTCCAAGAACTTCTAATCCCCCCAGCTCAAAATAATGGAGGCAAAATTAAAATAAGGCTTTAGGGATAACTGCCCCTGCTCCTGCAAAGAGCAGAGTCTTGGTAGAGAGCAAGTCAGAGCGGTTCCCAAACCGTGCCAACACACGGCCTTGGCCGTGCCAGAGCTTGGCTTCATCTCCTGCTCTTGCTGGGAGTCTGCTCCCTGGCCCTTTGGGCCTGTTCCTGCCAAAGGGGAAGGAGAAATTTGGAAAGCAGACATGGCAAAGCTCTCCAGGCCTGCAAGTCTGCGGAGCTTATAGAGGCTTCATTGCTTTCATCACACGGCCTGATTTGCGCAGAACTAATATTGCTCATTAGAAGAGGCATTAAAACATGACTTACAAATGACTGCAGAGTTCCCCAAATGTCACTTCCATCGAACTCTTATTAGCTTATTGATTCATATTAAACAAGTAGATAAATACTTAATCTGAGCAGCAACAGCACTCTCATAAAGTGAATTAGTGTTTAAAGTGTGTCTGGCTCATTAGCAGACTTATTGCACTTTGTCACCGTTTCCAGGACCGTCAGCCAAACCTCTTAATTACCCGCCTTCGCAGCAGAACTAATCAGCTGAGCTCCCCCCGACTGCGAAACTGGGCCGAGCCGGGGGCTCAGCCAAGGAGACGCGCATGGAGGTGGCAGTGCCACCTGAAACCAGTCCGGATGGGCCCCCCCATCCAGCACACACCAGTGGGTGCCTCTGCGGCTTGCAGGATGCTGTCCCAGCAGTGGAGAGCCTCCTGCCCAGGCTGGTGCTGAGCACCGTGCAGCTTGTGCGTGGTGTAGGAGTAAGAGAAGAGGCAGCAAGGGGCAGATGTGGGTGGAAGGATGCGTAAGGACACAGCTAGTGCAGTGAGGGATATCCCTCCTGCTGCTGAGGACTGTGGAGGAGCCACGAGGGCTGCTCCAGCCTTCCCTGGCTGTTCCAATGAAGCCACCCTGCCTGGCCACTGCATCCCTGCAGGGGAGGAGGTCTGGGCTCAACCAGGCCACAGGAGCCAGCCCAGCTGCCCCCATCGCTGCCTCCGTGAGCAGCATCCTGCTCTCTACCTCCTACCAGATGGGGTTGGAAACCCTGAGGTGAAGCTTCTCCCCCAGCGCTGGTTTCTCTGAAAGGAGCCAGCTCGCTATCAGCCTGCTGTTGCCTTTGGAACACCGAGGGAACACCTTCTCCCGGAAAAGTTTATAAGGTCAAGTGATAAACTGCAGTCACAGCCCGTGAAATACAGCCCCGACCTGCAGGCAGCTGGGGAACAGCCGGTGAAGCCAGCAAATGTGCTGTCAGGGACCACGAGAGGCAGGGCTGGCTGACGGCCCTGCTCACCATCCCCGGGTGAGGAGCGTGCAGCTGGCAGAGCCTGGGGCTCCCTGCTCCATCCTCATGGGTCTGCGGTTCTCTGCTTGATACGAAGGATACAGAGATGCTGTGCTGCTTTGAAATGTTTTCCTCTCTTCTGGCGAAGAAAATCATCGCCACGCCTCTCCTCCTCTTGTCTGGCTCTACAACTGCAGCACTGCCCAGAAATACAAGCAATTGTGACTGGGCAGGGTAATTGGGAGGAATTGCTCCCAAAATGTGAACTCCGTACCTGCGAGGTGCTGAGCAGCACACAGGCTTCTCCGGCAACGTCCACTAAGCCCCCCGGGCTGCGGGGCCAGGCGCTCTTCCCTTTCCCGCAGAGATGAATGCCATTAATCTGCAGGCAGACAGTCAGTTTAGTTTCCCAGTGCTCCTCCTTCAGGTGCTAACGTGACGGCTTCCTGAGCAGCTGCGTCTGCTCCCGAGCTGCCTGCACGCCACTGGAATATTGCTGGGTGTGCAGGCAGAGCGTTTCATTAGGCACTGATGAGTCAAGCCTCTCGCAGCCCAGTTGATTTTGCTCTCTCTGGCTGCTGTAAATAATACTAGAGGGGACTGAGCCTCCCCTGCTCCATCTCGGGTTGTGCATGGCCTCCATGCCAACCCTGCAATGGGAGCAGGGGTTTGAGCACGCAACGCCACGTGTGGCCTCGGACCCCGTCCCGTTATTGACTAACAAGGGGATACCAACAAGGCAAGAATACTCAGCTGCTGGATACAGGAAAACAGGAAAAAAAAAAGGCCATTACCTGGTACAGAACTTTATATATTATTTTCCCCCATGGGCCCTTTTTGGTGCTCAGCCCTGGTTTTCACCCCGTAAGGCATTTAAATAGCAGGAAAATGTCTTTGGAAGCAGCTGCAGCATGGGAAGTGCTGTAGCTGGCTCGGTGCAGGGAGCGCGCTGGATGGGCTCATCCTGCCCCATGTTTTGCACCACTCTGCTCTGCCCAGGACCACAAGGCCAACAAGTCTGGTGTCATTTAGGTGGCACCAAGTGAGCCCAAGCAGCTGCTTGGAGACGTGGAGAGAGCAGCGCCCCTTGCAGCTGCAGCACAGGAAGCAGGAGGTGCCCAGGGGCAGGAGCTGGGTCCCAACTGTCCCTGTACACGCTGGGCTTTGCAGGTGGAAGATGTCAGAGGGTGAAGGCTGGCCACCTGTAGGCACACAAGGACTTTTTCTGCTCTGTTAGTCTGCAGCTGCTGCAGGGCGTGCAGCTCTGACCCTCTCCACACCGCACTCCAGGGCAGACAATCGTGGCTGATTGCCATTCATGCCCGACACTGTGCGGCAGCAATTACTCCTGATAGCCAGAAAATGAGACCAGAGCCTGGCCTCGCCCTCCCTGCGGGTGCTGGAGCTGATTTCCCTGCAGGGCCTCTGGTCGGGGTGCTCCTGACCCAGCCCCACACCACTGCCAGGCCAGGAGCTGCTGGTGGGTGCTCCCAGGGTGAACCCACAGAGCTGCAGCTTGCCTTCATCCCTGCAGGTTCCCCGGGAACACCCCAGCATCCCGACTGGCCTCAGCAGCCGGAGTCCGAGCTCCAGCTTTTTGTATTTAAGTGGTTTAAGAGTGGAAGCAGCGCGTGCCCTGCAGCACCGGGTGCTGGCGCTGGAGGTGGCTGCGTGGCGTGGGGCTGGCAGGCACAGCAAGGAGGAGGGAGAGCTTTAAGTAGGTTGGAAAGGTAATTAAAACTTTGGACAAGTTTCTTATTACAGGTGGGAACTGATATTGATAATGCTATTTCTGGGCTATTCTCATGTGAAAGGCATTGCTTCAGAAAAGCAACTGAATGGAATATTAAAAAAAAAAAATCCATTCTCATCATCCCCCTTCACATCCCATCTCCTTTCCCAGGGCACCTCCTCTCCTTCCTTCACCTATCAACGAGCAGTTTGGGTCTAATTACGTCGGACAAGCATTAAAGTCAGGAGCTGAGAGCCCGGCAAGATGGATGGGTGGGTGCGCTGCTCCGCACCTTGGCTTTGTGTCCCACCGCAGGAGGTGTGGAGCAGTCTGGGCTGATTTACTTTAGATTTGAGCTGGGAGTAAATTGCAAGGCATGAATCATCTTGACGCAGACGCTCCGGAGATGGATTACCTGGTTTGGCAGCTCGCTCTTCTCTTTCCACAGCCTTCCTTGCTTGATGCCTTTCAGTGCAGAGTTTCATCTCCAAGGCACAGCAGAGGGCTCCTGCTCCGCGGTCCTGACCCCAGCACACCTTGGAGCCCAGTACTGGCCCCCAGGTGCTGCTGGCTGTGAGCGTGAATCCCCACCAAACCCAGGCCTGCGGCTGGCCTGGCCACGTTCCCCCCTTCACCCAGCGCTGCCAAACCGACCAGAAGTAGCTTCAGGCCAAAGTAATGATATATTAGCTCCAACTCCCCCGTAAAGCGGGTACAGAGCACTCCGGGCCTCTCCCTCCCCAGGCTGCTGTTGGCTCACCAAATGGCTCCTCGGCTCTTCCATTTCTGAGCTCTTCCTTCCAGGAATTGCCTCTTTCAAGACACGGGGCTGTGATCTGCTACGTGCAAGGAGCAAGCTTCTGCCCGGGGCTGAGCTGCTGCTGCCCCTCGTTAACAAGCGACTTTTGCCTCCACCGCCGGTTGCCCCGTGGCACCCGGGGCTGGAAGCGCAGTAAATAACGCTGCTCCATGTTTTATTAACCACAAGCAGCAATGCTCTCCCACTGCCATCTCTGCTGCTCCGACTCAGGGAGGGGTGCCCGAGATGCATGCGTGACTTTTTCCATTTGTAAAATGCTGCAGAGCAGGAATCGCAGCCCCCGCTCTGCCCCAGCGAGGCTAAATCGCTGCTTAAATGTGTCCAGAAACCTTCCCACCTTAACGCATTCAGCACTTCACCCCACAAATTATGTGCAAAACAGGCAAATAAACCTCAGCCCCATTTTCCGGTGATTGCAGCAATCAGAGTCCAAGTCTGACTTGCACCCAGGGACCATAAATCTGGAGCTCTGCAAGCGCAGCCCCCGGGCTGATAACGAGTGATTAGCCTTAATTCCACCTCTTCCCCTGTTGTAAGATGGTTCGTCTGCTCCCCCCCACGGTGATCCTACTAATCCCAGCCCCGTGCTTGCAGGGCACTGCAGGTGCCCAGGCAATGCACGGGGCAGGGGGGCTCACCCTGTCCTTGCTCCCCATGTCGATTTCCTTTTTGTCTCCAGCCTCACCTCTGCTGGCGGTGATTTTTCACTGGTGGCAGTGGGATTTTGAAGCAGAGGGAAATCAGAGCAGCACCTTCCCGAGGGGGCTCATGGAGGAGCCTTTCTCCCTGCACAAGCTGCCAGCAGTGTCAGCCTGGGGCGGGCACATTTCGGGAGCCAGCCCCTCCTGGCACTGACTTCAGACCTTTCCCATCGCTTCCTTGAAGCTATTTCCAGACATTTTAGTGGGTAGTATTGGTGATAGGAGGACGGTTGGACTAGATGATCTTGTAGGTCCTTTCCAACCTTGTGTTTCTATGATCCTATGATCCTAATCTTTGCATTCCCCAGTGTTTCCACCACGCCTTTGGGGCTCTGAAGCCCGTCTGAGGAACGGGAGGTAGGATGCAGGTTTGTCTGCGTTTATTTCTTGGAGAGGTGGTGGCTTTCTGAGAGCAGCCTGCCTTCCTTTCCCCCTGTTTGTCTCTTTTTCCTGCTCCCTTTGAACAAATCCGTCCTTTCGCAGAGTCCCGTTGTTTAATTTTGCCGAGCGCTGAGTCTCAACCTCCTGTTAATTGGTTTTGCCCATCTTTGTGCATTCCGTTAAATGAGAAAATGCCACACATAAAATTTTAATTTTGAAAGCCGCCTTGTTTGTTTTATATTGAAATTACCCACGCCGCTCCGGCCGGCAGAAACAGACGCTTTCTCATTTCATTAAAAACTCTTTGTGATGATAAAAAAGCAGCAGAAATGAGATAAAAAGTGGTGTTCCCTTAAAGGCACATGAAAGGGAGGGAGATAAATCCCATGTATTGTAGGGGATCAAACCCAACGCAGGGCTGCAGTGGGGCGATATTGGGGAGGGGGCTGGGCTGGCGGCAGCTCCTCTCCCAGGATGGAGCGGGCTCGGTGCCAGCCCAGGACCTGGTGCTCAGCTGAGGGGCTGCTGCGTGGCACCCGAGAGGCTGAATGCTTCCCCAGGGCTGTGCCTAGCCCTGCTGTCCCCTCCTGAAGGCAGACCTCGGGGAGCCCCATGAAGGGCTGGCACCGTGCGACCATCACCGTGGCTTCGGGTCAGGCCAGAAACGTGGGTGTTGCGTGGGCAGGAAGGAAACCAGCACCCAAAACAAGGGCAGCAGGGCCCTTTGCTGCCTGCACCTTCCTCTTCCAGCTCCTGCATGAAACCCAGAGCCCAGCCGTGGTCTGCGAGCACCCCCAGGTGTTTTAAGTGGGTTCAGGAAGGGACCTGCAGAAGGACCCGAGCAGTCCCAGCCTGGCCACTAACATCTGCTGGTCAGGACAAAGTTCCCTGTTATGCACTTTCTGCAATCACCTGCTTTGCTCTTTCTTTCTCTGGAGCAAACGGATCTGACATACCAGCCAAAATGGGGCTTGGTGCAGTCGAGGTCCCTGTGCTCACTGATCTGCTGGTTTTTTTTTAGTGCTCTCATATTTATTCTGCCAAACAGGACCTGGAAATCAGTGCAAATACAGAACAAACTTCCAGCTTCGCACTTGATTGCTTCACTTTTTTTTTTTCCCCAATCCCTGAACATCAAAGTCTTTTTTTCTTCTTGATTTTCAGTATTCTTTAGCAGCTGCTGAATTGCTATTCAGCTTTACCGAATTTTTTCCACCCACTGCCATTTTAAAGGTCATTTAATTATTATTACAAAGAATTACAGAAAGATAGAGAATTGTCTAAATGCCTTAAGCTGCAGTGGTTATTAGCATGGATTTTTTGTCGTCACGTTAAATGGACTGATAGTTGCAGCTTTGTGCTATGCAGAGCTCGGGAGGGTCTTGGCACCGGACTGTGTCACCCATTGATCATTTTTCATGGCAGTGCTGGGACTGACCCGCGGTGGTGATGCTCAGCGTGTTGGCCAGCACTGCCGAGCACAGCACAGCGCGGTCTGAAGCAGGAGGGGATGTCTCCTGCAAACACAGACACACAGAGGTGTTTCTTTGGGGATTTCAGACCCGGTTTCCCACCCCTGGACTCCTGGCCCTCACAAGAGATAAGCCACTTCGGTGAATCTGAGGTCATTGTTTCTGACTTAGGCTGTACAAGATGATGCTAGGTGTTGCTGGAAAAATAAAAGGTCTTTTATTTTTCCTGAAATAGTATTTTTGCCAGTAGGAGAGCCAGTGATGTATAAAGGGTATCTTCCTTAAATCCTGGGAAAGGTCAGCAACAAACTTAAACTGCTCAGGGTGGCAGAAGCAGTGAAAAATAAAATAAAATAAAAATAAAATAAAATAATAAAATAAAATTAAAATAAAATAAAATATCAGCAGGGTTTAACTTAACAGGTGTGGATGGGGATGGCAGCCCACGGGTGGGTGTCAGCCTCACAGGTGGGTGGGTGTCAGCCCCACGGGTGGGTGCCAGCCCCCGGGGGTGACTGGGTGCTCGGGCCCCGTCACCCCCGTGACGGCATTTTCCATCAGAGGGGCTGACTCACCGCTTTGTCGAAACACCGGGAAACTTGCCGGGGGATTGCAACACCTCGTTTAATCCTCTAGGTGGGAGGCTGCGAACACGAATCCGGTGAGGGGAGCCCCCGGGCTCCGCCGGGAGCCCCGCCGGGCCCTGCCCCAGCTCCCCCGCAGGGCTCAGGCGCAGCCCCGGGGCTGAGCCCTGCCGGAGCCCGAGCACCCAACGAGGCCTGGAGAAGCCGGGACTGGGGCTGAATGCTGGGCTTTCTGCCCCCCTTCTACAGCACCGGCTGTCTGCACCTTTGGGTCTCTCTGGGCCATGGTTTCTGAAAGGAGAGGATGAGGTTTGACGTCTTCTCTTTGAGGCTCTTTCTTCATCCTGGCACTGCAGGTGTGTGCTCGGTGTAGGAGCAGCCCAAGGTGTGCAGTGACAGCAGCACCCTGCGTGGAGGCTGCTGGGGCACGATATTTGGCAGCTGGAGCCTTCCCCAAGCAAGAAGCTAGAGCAGACCATCGGGTTAACGCTGTTGATGTTCCTTAAGGGACTGTTGCATGCGCGGGTTTTTTCCTCCATTTCAACAGCACGTCAGTGTGCAGCGTCACTGCTAAAGCAGACCCGACTGTAAACCAAAAGTCTTCTGTTTTCGTGAAAATATGTTTTCTACCAAAAGCAGTTATCTCTGGTAAACAGCCAGCTTTTCAGCCTTCACAGAGACACTGTGCATAGATCAGGAAGGAAGAAGAGAAGGCTGTGCTGCTCGGTCCAACCTGCAAATAGGCAGGGTGGCAAGACAAGGCCTTGGAAAAGGCACACAAGATTTGTCTGTTGTTCTCACAATCAGAAGTTGTTGGTATTTACTGTACAGAGAATTCAAGGCTATAAATTGAAGGGAATCTTTCTATTTCTGCTCATCAGATTTGGACAGACAGGCCCAGAAATGCAGCACGCCATATATCAAATGGCGTTAGCTGAGCATTAGGCTGTCAATAACCTCCTCTCTGTATTGTGTCAGCCAATTTTCCTTCCACAAAGCTGGAACAAACAAGAAGAAAGTTGAGCAAAAAAAAGTTGAACAAAAAAGAAGAAAGAGGAAAACCTAATTATTAGAAAAGTGGTGATTTGTCTCAAAGAGCAAAGCTGGAAGTGTAATCACTTCTCTGCCCTCTTCGCTTGCTGTCAGATGTGAATCAGGCGTGTGGGCTGGGAGGACGTTGTAGAAGGTTTGTGAGTTCGTGCGCTGAAAGAGCCTGACAAACAGACCTCAGATCCCACAGACTGCCCATGAATATTGTGTCTCTTGGCTCTCCTGTTCCATACGCTGTTTTGCAATGAATGCATCACTTCTTTTGTACACTGTTGTGCAAAAGTGGAAAGACGGGCTGAGGCCTGGCTGGGCTCTCCTGCTGCTGTCTGTTGGTCAGACCGAGCAGAGCTGGATTGGTGCTGGGCGGCGCAGGATGTGGCAGGGGCTGCAGCAGCCTGCTGGGAGCAGGGCTGTGCCGGAGGGCAGCTCCTCATGCAGAAATTCCCCACTGTCCAGAGCAGGCAGAGCCCGGGGCTGCTCCGGCTCCACCACGGCGCTCCTGGCGCGGGGAAATCCCCAGCCAAAGGCAGCGAAAGCACAGCCTTGCCCCACAGAGGCAGACCGCTGAACACCACCGTAAGTGCAGGGACAGGCCAGCCCTGTTTGCACTTCTGCATTGTGCCCGTTGCACAACGGCTATGAGCTGCACGACGCGCGGAGCCTTTGCTCCGAAACCAGCCGGCTCCATCCCCGGCCGCGCTCGTGGCCGTCTGCCAAACATCACGAACAAGCTTTGGCACAGCTAGGCGGGCTGATTTAATAACACCTTCTCTGCTTTTGTAGCCTGCGCAGGTAGGAAAGCACCCCCTGGACCCTGCCGGCCGGATCCCCGGGCTGCCACGCTGACACACACTGAGTCAGATCAGATCGGCGAGCGGAGCGGCTCCTGCCGCCACTGACATCATGGGAGCCGAGGGGAGAGCTGTGCAGGCTGTTTGTCTTTCTGCCCCGGCTGACACACATCCGTCTTGTGGGAGGGCTCTGGGGTAGCCAGCGCTGTCCCGCATTGCGCAGGCACCCACCGGCACAGCGCCGATGGTGAAGGCCAGCCCCGTGTCCGGAGCGAGCCACCGGCCCCAAGCACCTTGCCGGAGGAAATGAGAGCTCTGAGAGCTTCCTGAGCTGCGCCGCGTGCTGCGGTGCTGTGCCGGGCAGAGCGGAGTGCCCCCTTACACGCAGCTCTACCGGGAACCTCCGGGCCGTGGGGTGAGACACAGCCTGCGTCCCAAAGCTGGTGCCATCGGCACAAGAGGTCCCAAAGGAATTAACCTCTTGGGTTTTAGAAGGGAAGGAGTGTGGAGGTTCCCTGTCCTGGCACTCTGGGCGCACAGAGCTGTGCTCCCGGGTGGGGTGATTCCCAAAATGACAGACCCCAAGCCGGGATGAGCATCACAGGGTGCCCCCTCCACGCTCCCCCAAGTTCTGGGTGCTGCCGGGTGAGAGCACCTCTCCCTGACCCGGGGAGAGCTCCTGCTCTCGGGGTCAGACACACACCAGCAAACCACGGCACAGACAGCGCTGGCACGTGTGTCCATTTGCTCAGGAAGCGATTGCCACTTCTGATACGTCTCCATTCATCCCCGAGCCGTGCCCACAGCTGACTAACAGCTCCGAGCCATGACGCTGCTGCCTCAGCTCCTCGCTGCGACCTGACTCACCCAGAGCCCTCGTGCAGAGGCAGGGCACGATGCCACCGCGTGCCCACACACTGGGAGGCACGTGGTGGACACATGGACACAAGGCTGAGGGCAGGACGGGTCTGCTGCGGGGTCCTGTGCTCTGTTTTTGAGCAAGGGCTCTCCGCAAGGAGGTGCAGGAGGGCTCCCTGCGCTGCCACTCACTCCTGTGCCGGCGTGCTGTGCTCACTCCCCACCAAAAATGTGTTTCCCAGATGGATGTGACCTCCTCAGGAGGCATTTGCTCTGCTATAGGTACAAATCCTCTGCTCCTCACATGCTCTGGGTGGGCTAAAATACTCTGCGATCGTCTATTTAAACATCTCACATTGCTTCCATGAAATGTTTGTTCGACATACATTATTCTTTTAGCTCTGAAGTAGTAAACGCTCCTGGGCACATCAGAGTACAGCAAATCCATGGCTACAGATGCTGCTCCTAAACAAAACCTCAGGCTGCATGGGCAGGGATATTTCCAGAGAAGGGGACGTTTCTGGAGAAGGGGACAGCTGATATTTTCCAGCAGAGGGGCAGAGACTGGGAAGGGCTTAGCGAAACGGTAACTAGCTGCTGTCACAGACACTTGCGTAACCACTCGGTTTTCCCCACCATTATTTATTAGTTGAGTCTGTTGCTTCTCTCCCCTTCTGACTCTGCTGTGGTAAACCCGAGGTTACCCAGTAAGTCCAGAGCACTGCTTGAGGAGAGGCTGCTGCCTGAGTGCAAGAGCTCTGGGTATTTCTGTTAAATATATTTTCTGGGACAAGTTGATTGCTGGAAGGAATCACCCAGATAATCAATCACTGATGCATCCTGGGCAGGATTTGGCATGGGGATGTGGCTGAATCACTCTCCCAGGCCCAGCCAAGGCCTTTTGGTGTTGCCAGGACAGCCAGCAACAGGGTTTTGGGGGAGCTATCCTGCCCCCAGCGGTGCTGTGCCAGTGCCTGGCTGCTGGCTGTCTCCACCTCCCATGGAAGGCTTTGGGGGACACACTCAGAGCTGCTCAGCCCTTGGGTTCCTTGGTGGGATGGAGCAGGAGGGTTCATTTCACAGTTCCCTTGGAGGGCACCTGTCTCAGCATCCCGGCTGCTCAGCCGAGATCCCACACCAGCAGCCACTGGGACAGCCAGGGTGATGGTAAGGCTTCTGCTGTCTCCGTCTCCTCAACCTTCAGCAATAACATAGGTTTACAGAGTGAAAAAGACCTCTAAAAGATTGGCTCAATTGCTTGATGGAAGCTCAAGAGAAATAAATGGTCAGGGTGTGCCTGCTCCATCTGTCGCTGAGGAAACACGCCCATCCTCCTCTAACTTAACACCATCATTCACCAAGACCAAAGGTAGAGATCAAGGCTGCCTACTCAGAGTAGTACCTAACGCCGTGTCTACTCAGGCACACACGAGTCGTGGTGACAGCCTGATAAATTTCTCCAGTGTGGTCCCTCCGGAGTGGTTTGCTGTGTGTGCTCTCTCCCAGAGGAAGTGTTCATCCCCATAACGGGTCTGCTCTGTGAGGAGCCCTCGGGCTACGCAGGGTGTAAGTTACCATGCAGAGCATTTACAAAGATCTCCTTATAATCCAGGAAATAAGTTCAAGAGAGAATATTTCAGAGAAAAACGAGTCTATTTTTCTGCAGCTGCAAAGGAATCCCACACTCGTGGATGAAGGCAGCAGCGCTGGGAAGACAGCTAGCAATACCACAAGCACCGTGGGCACACAGGCTCAAAACACAAGTCAGCAAGTTCTGCAAATCCGTGTTTAGTTTCTCCTTTTAGTGCCGCACTTTCCTTTTTGCACAGCAGACTCAAGGTACCTTTGCCCTTTCGAATCTCTGTGGCATAGCGCTGGGGCTGGGAGGCCAGGACTCCTGGCTCGGCTCGCGTGCACCGGCGTGGAGCTGGGCAGTGAGAAGGAAGCAAGCCTCTGCTGGTGCCTGCTCCGGGCTCAATTCCAAGCCGGAGCCATGCGTCAGCTGATGGAGTCGCACTCTGGCAACAAGCTCCGATGCTGCCATCAGAGACGTCTTTATTGAAGCAAGCAAGAGGAGCAGATGGTCTCTCAGTCAGCACCACCATAAATGTGAGTGCTCGTGGCTATAAAAGCAAGCTGCTATAAAGAGATGTTGCTAAGCTTTCCTTCCAGCATTATTGCTCAGCTTTCCTCGCGAGGCATGGTGACCCTCCTCCAAAGAAAGGGCGTAAATCAGCACTTGCTTCCCCCTTTAATTCCTGGGTGTGCTGGGGACTACGTAATAAATTACACTGCTCACTTTAAAAGAAAATCCAGATGCAGCCCTGCCAGCTTCTGAATCCCTACATTGCAGGTCATGGGAGGACTCAGTTAAACTACCTGGTATTGCTCTCATCACACAGGAACACGTGTTGATAAATGGGGAGACCAGCCAGCAGGTCGCCTGTTTATTTGGGCTTCAGCTATAGTAAACCAGGACCCTTCTGCTCCTGGATGAATGCACTGGCACGAGGAGTTGATGGAGTTTTAGCCCATCGGCACTGATCGGACCTCCCTAGTGAACACCTCCACCTCCAAAGCCAGACCTCAGAGTGCCCGCAGCTCCGTGGCTGAAGGCACAAATAGTTTACAAGCTCACGCAGTGCAGTGTTTGCTCTTGCCATGCTGTCTGCCCTATTTCCTGCTCCACAGGCAAAAGGGATTTAGGACTCCAAAGCTGTGGGGAATGCACAGCTCCCAAGACAGCCAGGCTCTGCCCCTTCCCCTCCCAGAGCAGCTGTTGGCTGAGCTCAAGCTCTGAGCAGATACGGATGTGCCTTCCCCTAATTGCTCGGGGCTTGTCTACACAGGATTTTTAAGAAAGTTAACGTGAAGTAACTAATCCAAAGTGGATTAAAGACCATTAAAATTCTGCATAAAACTCTCATTCAGAATTAAAGTGGCCTTAATTCAGTTTAATTTACTCCCAAATGCTACTAAATAAGGCCATCTAAATTGTCCTTAATTAACATAAGTGTTCCCGTGTAGGCATTTATAAATGAGGTTTAATTAGCCCATTTAAAAAAGCTAGATCTGAGTGAGCTGTCTTGAGTTTCTGCAGGTAGGCAAGCCAGGTCCGTGGCCACTTTGCTGACAAGGCTCCTGATTGAGGCTAGTTAGCAATAGTTTTGTAGAGTTGGCATCTCTTCACCAGGAACTGGCACTAGACCAGCTTCCTCCCCACCAGCAAATAATAAAATCCTCGCATACCACCTATTTTGACTGTATTAAGTGTATGAGCGGGAGATGAAAGGCTTTGCAAGGGGATGAGCTCTTCCTATAAATCCAGGACAAGGGAGTGGTAATCCCTAGAAAAATCCCTAGAAAAGTGTGATGTCAGGACTTTCTGGGACTTGTTCGTGAGCATGAAACAAGCCAGGAGAAAAGCACTGCTTTGCATTGAGTCAGCAAGGAACTGAAAGGAGATGGAGGACCAGGAGGGACGGAGCCCATCCCTGGGACAGGGCTCCTGCTATTTCAGGCTACCCAGCCACCACAACTGCCTCTGGCTGCTTTTGCCTCTTTTTGGCTTAGCAGAAGCACTGATTCTGAAAAGATAACCCTTCCACGGCAGGAAACACGCCGCTGGCCACCCGCGATGGCCAGATCCGGCGTGTCGTGTGGTCTCGCATCTGGCTTGGCCTGCCCGCTGCCCTCCCCCTCTGCTCTCACAAGTTCCTTGTCAGGAAAGGCCCTGTGCATGCGTGCTCGGGAGGGGATTTCCGCGCCGCCTTCCTGTGAATGCACGTCTCTAGCAACGGGACTGAGCCACCAGCACAGCCCAACTCAACCCGAAATAGCAGCTGGCGGTGCCGAAGGGACTGCCCTCTCCCCACTCAGGCCTTCCCTCGACAGAAAGAGGATGATGCAGACACAAGGCTGCTGACTCAGCGCTCTGCCTTCTGCTCAGCACCGCTCCGGCGCGGTCACGCACCGCTGCCCAAAGGCTCCAGCCCCCCTCGGTAAGCCTCCTGCCCCTCTGGGACTGGGCCTGCGTGTCCCAGCACTCCGTCTAGCCCTGCCAGCCTAGCAGAAAGAAAGTTGAAGTGATGTCAGAGCGATGAGGACCTGACCTTTTGGGACAGGCTGGGGCACAACTCAGCATCTTGGGTTGTGCAAGACCACTTCCCTAAAACACAGTGGTGTTTGTTGGCCTCTGGACAGGGAAGCTGGGTGTGCAAGACAGAATGCACTTCAGCAAAATGCTGTTGGAGGTACGCAGGTCCCTTTATGAAATCCACTGAATGGTTATTAGCGTGTCTCTGGCAGACTTGGTGCTTCAGGCTCCTCCAAATATGCCTCCCTTCGCTTCTCTTGGACAAGTTCTCTGTTGTGCAACTCCTCCGGCATTCCCCGGCCTGGGACAAGTCGCTGCTCAAAAACTGATGTTTGTGGGCTGCTGCTATCAGCGTTGGCTGCAAGGTATTGTTCACAAGGCAATGACTTCACTGAAGTCCTGCTGGATGTTACACCCCAAAGTGAACAGAGAGGCTTGTCTGGAGAAAGCAAGACAAGCAAGTTTCTGGAAACGACATGCTGAAAGGCAGTAAAGCAGAACCTTACAGCATGAGGTCTGGGGGACGGAGAAGGAGAGACGTGACTGTCCCTGCTGTGGCATTGCTGAAAAAGCTGCAGGCTTGTTTGCACAAGGAGTTTAACTGTAGTTGCTCCTCCTCCATGTTGTGGAGTGGGTCAATATATTTCAATACCACTTTAAAAAGAGGCAGCTTTTGCTGTGGGACTGAGAAGCTGCACAAGCCTTTCTGACAAAAAGCTAGAGAGGAGGCAGTGTTGCAGGACAGCTGTTACTGCTGCTCACTCCGCTCAGAGGAGTCTTTGTGTTCTTTTGTGTAGAAAAAAACTCTCTTAAATTATATATGACAGTGAATGGCTTCTGTCCATCAGTGATTCCGTCGGTGGCTTTGGTCTGCAAATCTTCATGTCCTCAGAAGCTGCAGCTTCCCCAAGAATCTTTGCAATGCCAACTGCAGTAAACTTTCTCTTCAAAGCAATTTGCAAATGTGAAAAAAAAATCAAAAGTAACCACCGAGAGTTCTGGGGTGTGGCCAGTGTATGAACCCTTTCGACTTTTAGGGTGGAGAAGCCAACATACCCTCTCCCTGTCCTGGCTTCTCTTTCAATGAAAAAAGGCAGCATGCGGCTGCTGTCACTGCTTTGCATAAATCAAAAGATCCAGCTTAGTGGATCTTGCGTGGGGTATTTCCTATAAAAAGCACATATGTGGCCATACTTTTTGGTGCAATAGACTTTAGCCTGGAAGCAAAAGCACACAAACAAATGCTAAATTCATGCTGACTGGAGTAGATTCCAAGGGAAAGAAGAGTTGGGAAAGCACCTACTTAAGTACTGACTAAGGATATTATCTCTGATCTGAATCTAGCCTATGTGTGTGTGTTACTGTTGAGTACACAGTGCGGTTTCAGACATGGCCAGAGACAAGAAAAAAATGATTGTTTCAGGGTAACCACAAGGAAGATGAATGCAAATGTATTCCTGTAACTGGGAGAGTTCCCTTGCTCTTAAGTTGGGCACCGGCACATGGCCTCAGGGAAGCAAATTTGCAACTACCTTCATTAAATTGTTTAGGAATGATTAATCAGAAGTCAGAGTTGTACAATTTTTGCACATTGTGAAATGGTAGTTCAATTCCTGCAGTTACGTATGGTCCGTAAGAGTGGCTTTAACCAATAGTCAGGGACTCAGTACTGCCTGTTGCTAGGTGCTTCCTGCCCGCTCTTATCTCCTCCAAAAGCTGGGGTTGATAAATCTCCACTGGCTGAGTCACCGCTACCTGCATCGCGCAGGGATCAAAGCAGCAGCTCAACATGACAAACCCATGTCTGTCAGCCCTGCCAGCTGCAGGGTGCACACCCTGCATGTGGTGTGTGTGGGCATCCTACGGATGGTCACTGCTGACCAAGGTGGGCCACCACAGCCAGAGCTGCTGCCACCAACCCTGACCGCCTCGGCAGTGTCTGTCCATCGGGTGACGGCAGTGTCAATATGTGCTGTGCCCACGCACCAGCTGCTCATAAAGAACACACAAATACATCAAGTACCCTTGCTGATATGCCTGAAGCACGTGGCTGCACATTCACGCATTCATTTTGTGCAAAGCTGGCCACTGCCTGGGCTTAGCTTGAACACTGTTTTTGCATTTTCAGTAGTACCCTGGGTGAGTTTGCACTTGAAAATTTACAACCTACAGTTCCCTGCCCTCTGTCCCGTTTCTCTCCCTTTCCAGTTTCAGCCTGCGGGCTTCCTGTGCTTTCCTAAGGACTGAAGTGCACTGAGACTTGGAGTGACGTTTTCCTGACAGCTAGGTCAAAGACTGCTCTTTGCCATGGTGAGGATCAGCCGGCTTGATCCTGCCTGATGTACAGGTCAGGAGACATACGCTTGCTCAGCAGGCACTGAGCACACATTTCGAGCTCTGGGACTCGATCACCACTTGATATCCACCTCTAAAACTGCAGCTGTACCTCACCTGAGCTGGGGGGAGGAAGGAAGAAAGAGCTAGGGTTGGAGTCCTTGTGAAACACACCTTTTAATGGTTTTCACCTCAGAACAGCAGCAGCCAAGGACAAGCTGGAAAGCTGTCTGAGAAACCAGCTGCTCTACCACATCGACCTCTTTGATCCGGGGTTTCACCCGCGTGTGCTAACTCGGGGTTTTGCCGGGTCTCCTGCTCCACTCGCAACCCCGAATCAGCCAGGTGAAAGTGCAGCAGATCGCAAAATCGAGAGTAAAGGCTGTCTCCGCAAGCAGACCAGGAAGAAGATGAATGAATTTACCTAACGAGCGCACTTGTCGGGGCAAATCTGCCTTTATTGCAACACGATTTGCATAAAAACCAGGTGTTTGCAGAAAAGGACCTGTCTCTACATCCACCGGGGTTCATTCCGCGAGGAGGCACTCGGCGGGGGCTGGAAAGAGACCAAAGGGAACAGAAGGGGCCGGGGCAAAGCGGCGGGGATAGGGCCGGGCCTCCCCCACCAGGCGGCGGGGCCCGGGGGCTCGGCGGGGCCGCTGGCGAGGCCCCAGGGGAGGCCGCACGCCCGGGCCGGGCCGGGCCTGGCCCCGCCGCCTCCCGGCCTCTCCCCGGGGCCGCGGCCGGGCGGGGCGCGGGGCGGACCGGGAAGCGGCCTCCGCTCCGCCCCGGCCCGCTCTGCCCTTCCGCGTTGGCGCAGCGCTCCCGGAGCCCCGGTATAAAGCAGCAGGCAGCGGCGGCGGCCGCCGCCTGGTCCCTCTCCGGCCTTATGGAGACGCTGCGGAGGCCCGAAGGGAGGAGGCCGGTAAGGGGAGAAGGGCCGGGGTCGGGGAAGAGCACGCGGGGAGGCCGGGCCGGGTGCTCGGGGCCTCGGGGAGGCGGCCCCGGACGGAGGCCCGGGATGGGGGGGGGGGGGGAGGCCGGGGCGAGGCCCGCCGGGATTCTCTAACGCCGCCGTTGTTGTCCCGCAGGTCCCGGGGGTGAGCGGAGGCCGGGAGGCAGCCGAGGGCAAGCATGAGTGCAGGCAGCATCTCCTCCCTGCTGGGCTGCCCCGGTTGGCGTGAGGCGTTCCCGGTGGGCAGACAGCAGGTCTCTCGGCTGGATGAGAGGATGAGCTCCAGAGATCCGTGTGAGAGCGGGTACCTCAGCCTGGGCGTCCCGCTGCCTGCCCGGGCTGTGAGTCGTGAGGAGGGAGGCCAGCCCGCCATGCTGGGCGCAGAGCCTCCCGAGGCAGCGGGGAGCCCCACGCAGGAGCCCCCCGACAGCCTGGAGATGCAGCTGAAGGTGGACTTCTTCCGCAAGCTGGGCTACTCCTCGGAGGAGATCTACATTGTCCTCCAGAAGCTTGGCCTCAGTGCTGACACCAACACTGTCCTTGGGGAGCTGGTGAAGCATGGCCCGGCTGAGCGGGACCCTATGGAGACCCCGCAGGAGACCAAGGAGGCTCCTCTGGTCCCTCGGGGAGGAGCTGCCAACAAGACCCCTGCACCCATGCCGACTCCAGAGGAGAAGGAGAGTGATAACCTGAAGCCCATTGTTATTGATGGAAGCAATGTGGCAATGAGGTGTGTTTGGGGTTTTGAAGTGGGGACAATAGTGGGTACAAATCGATGCTGCTTGTCCTCAGTGCTGTCCTAAAGTGACCCTGTAAGGTGGTGATTTTCTATGACCCTCTAGCTGTGAGGTGTGCCAAGATCTATGAGCTTAGAGTCTGATAAAACTCAGGATTTTTCACAAAAACTACAACTGGATGTTTTGGTGGTGGCTGGTAATATTTTCCGAGATACCTCACTAGTGTGTGTAGTCCTCTCTGGAGGATGAATGTCACATTTGCAGATGCAGTCTGTCCTGCTGGTCTCTGCCAGCACTTAGCAGTGGTCAAAGGGTGCCCATTCTGACAACAGATGTTAGTTACCTCATGGGGAAACAGAAGCTTCCTTCTGTATTCTAGATGCTGAGGAGAATAACTGAAGATACGTTGTCCTCTTACCTAATGGCTTTATATAAGTTTCTCTAGCAGGAAGTTGCTCAATAAATAAGTACAGGTTAATTAGAGAAGGCTTTGTAATATGGAGCCGTCTCCTGTGCTGAAGGCCAGTCTCCAAATTGGCATTCCTGTATTTTCATTGAATTTCTTTAAAGTAGAGAGAATGCAGGAGTCTGCAAAGGGACAATCTGGCAAAAATGCCCGGAATGGGCAATTCTGCCACTGGTGACACTGACATCAGGGCAGTGCTGCGACTCATCCTTGGTGTCTCTGGCATTCTGGTGTTGGTAGAGAGGTTCTGTCAGGCACTACAAACAAAGAAGGCCTATGGAGCCCCTTGGGTTGGAACAGTAACTTGGGGATACAAAAACCCTAATATTTATTGAGCACCTGGAGTCCTTGTGCTGGTTATTTATTGGTTTGTCCATGTTGATTCTCCTTTCACCTTGGCTTTTGGTTCCCCGTCAGTGAGAGTTATCTGCCACCACCCCAGCTCCTGATGTTGAACTTTCCCCCAGTACACAGATGGGTTCTGGGTTCCGTTTACTTTTTGTACCAGGTTTTGAAGTTGGGTTCCGCAGTTAAAATGAGCTTTTTCACTGCTTTAGTTTTATAGGTCTTGTATGTTTGTGTGCACGTGCTTACTTATTAAAAATGGGTGCACAGAGCTGTTGTGTACTCCAGAGACCTTTTGTAAGGTGAAAGTGCTGAACACAGACTTGATTGCAGGTGTGGTTTTCCCTAAGCCTGTCAGCCATGGCTGACAGTTCTCAAAATAGAACTGAGAAAAGATAGGAGACAGTCTGTGTGACCAGCTGACAGATCCTGTGAGTTCCCGTGTGTTCTGGTGACAGTAGGTTGGGGCCAGGGAGTGAAACATTTGACTTTGGAGTCTTCAGGAAAGTACTGACCTCAGCAGCTGCGTGGTCAATTGAGAAAAAAGGCCTATTGAGAGATGTGGGCTGATAAGTATGATTCTTGTGGTGATGTTTACCTTGGTTAAGTAGTTTGGCTTAAACAACAGAAATGGTTTCATTTATTGAATGAGGAGGCTCTTACCCATGAGAGTTACCCCATAAAGCGCAGGAGAGATTACAGCAAATGTGACTCAGGGCAAGCCAGGCGGTAATAACAGCGGCGATAGGACAGTTTGACATGAGAAACATAGTCTGGCTTTTTTAAGCAATTTGCTAGAAGGGGAATTCCATTCTGAAACTTCCTGTATTGATGGTGTGTGATGTTCCCTGCTGATTCATTTGCAGTGTGTACAGCGGCCTCCCTGAACAGCTCTTGACAAACATATGCAAATCATAGTGGAAATTAGCTTTTACTTCCTTCTAAGGGAATTTTTTCTTGGCTGCTGCCAAATCAGATCAGCCCAATTAGTTACCTTCTGTAGACTCTAGAGCGGTAGCAGGGACTCAATAAATAAGAAATAAGCAGAGATTTTTTCTGTAAGTTAACTGATTATAATAAAAACAATCGGATATTGGAACAGCTCTAGATAATCTGTTTTCCGATTGTTAATGTCAGCCTTTCTGTAACTTGGGATTCTTAAGGAAACACTGAACGCTTTTCATTAGGTGTTAGTTCTGTTGTTAAATGCTTAGCTCTTCTAGAATAATTCTTCTGGTAAAACTCTTCAAAAAACTTTTCAATTTTCTTAATAGCTTCAGAGAAGGGTGAGGACAGGAGAAGGAAAAGTAAATTTTTTTCTAATGGCACAGTTGTACTAGCAGTAATGCCTCTGGGATGTAAGCTGTTAGTAGCTTATAAGGAAGTTTGACCCTGAAGAAGGCGTCTTGCTGGGTTTTGGAAGTAGAGCATGCAGTGTTGGCTGGGTTTGGCTTCCCAAGCCCTCTAGAAAACAAACTGCTGGCTTTGGTTGCTGTAGAGGTGGGTGGGGGAAAACACTAAACTTATTCACCTAGGAAGTGGCTTTTTGCATATGCAAAACAAATCTGGGTTATATTTAAGAAGCCTTGTGTATTTGCTGAAATATAATACAGCACAATGTGATGACAGTTGGAAAATAATCTATTAGATCCATAATTCCTTTGTCTTGAAAGCAAAGAAGCAACAGTGTATGTTCGTAGGCCTGGGAGATACTTGCATGTTTTTAATCCATTAATAGGATAACAGCCCTCTTTTTATCCAAATGCATAGTGTTGTGTGTCTAGTCTCTTTTGTTTTCATTCCCTTTGATACCTACTGGTCTTAAGTGATTTTCATGATGACATAAGAGGTTTGACATTTCAGAAAGTGGGGGAGTTTAAATGCAAACTTGTCAGCAAACTAGTATAGGCTAAACACCTTTGAAAACTATTGATGTTGATGTGTTCTTGAGAGCTGGGCATGAGTGGAGCTCAGCAGTAGTGCTTTGTTGTATGGGGTAGGAGCTACTGGTGATGTCCCCTGTGGTCTTTCCCTTGCTGACATTGCATGAAGAGGCTTCAGCCCTTTCACACAGCTGTGCTTCAGCTTTTCTTTTACAGTTGATTGGTTTCATTTGTGCTCTTTAGGGGTAAGTGTAACCTGCTGGCTGTTAAGTTTCCACATTTGAGGGCAGTGTCTCCTCTGATTATAGGACAGTTTCTCTGCTGTAAGCCTGTGTACACCCTGCTTTACTCTGCTACGTGATGCTGTTTTAACTTTTCCCCTAGTACTTATGTTCATCTTTCTCTCCCTCTCCCCTTCTGCACTTGAAACATTTCCCTTGAGGCTCTCTATGTGCATTCAGACAATATCCGATTGTAGTGTGCTTGCTGCTTTGCTCTGCATACTGCACTGGGCAGTCATGGAGTTGATGGACCTCTGTAATAGCATGTGCTTGTCTAGGATTTAGTCTTCAGCACTGATCCTGCCATGCCCCAGAGCTATGGGCCCTGTTTGTAATGAGTCTTTGAATACTGGAAGTCTGTATAAACATCCAGAGGCGTAACTAAGCATCTGTCCTGTTTAATACTATGCAAGAAATTTCACTTACAGAAGTGAAGGCTTATGAACAGTTGTCACCAGTGCCCCTAACTTGTTGTTACATCTTGTGTTGCATCGAGGCTCTTCTGCTGCTGGCTCCCCAGCTGCTCACGCAGGTGGCCACTGAGATCAGGCAGTGTCACCTTCCACACAAGGCTGACATCTGTTCACTGGCAGGATAAATGGTGTTGGGATTTGAAAATTCATTCAAGTGTAGATAGAATAAGATTTGAGGAAGTAGTGCCCAGATAGGGAAAATCTTGCTGAACTGTGAGACCAGTTATCTTCAGCACAGCCCATGTCAGAGTGTCATCCCAAAATGCAGCCTCTCAGATCCCCGGAATGACAAATCAGGCTGTAACAGAAATACTGAAAGGCTGCCAGAACCATTATCAACAGGAGAGCTGATAACACTGTAAATACTGGCACTCATAGAACAGGACTGGTAGTTTCCTCTTCGAAGTTCTGGAAACTTACTGATATGAACGAATAATGAAGCAGCAGTTTTTTATATTGGTAGGTAGTTTCTGACGCTGTTGTCAAACTTCGTTCCTTAGCTGCCAAGTGCTGTTAACGACATTTGGCACTGATTGTGTTAAGGGAAGCATTGCTGTTTCATGGAAATAGCATGTTTATAGCTGACTCTTTGGGCCATAATATAATGAAACATCTTGCCTTGGTGCTGATGTCCTTGAGGTGCAGAATAACATAAGCAAAGCACCTTGTGAAGGTGCAGCTTGCCATGGCAGAGGTTGGCCACTGGCAGTAGCTAGCAGAAAAGGACAAAGGAAGTTCAAGATCACATTGTGCTCAGGGCTAAAAATAAAGATCTAGGGTCTAGAATTAAAGCAAAAGGCTCTGCTTCAAAGAAGCAATTACTGAATTACTGCTGCTTTGTCTCTCCCATTGAGGATTTGGCTATTTATTCATATACTGAGGTGCTAAAAGCAATAGTGAAAATGAAGATCTTGGTGCTGCTATTTGAGATAAGCAACAAATACTGAGTCTGCTACTCTGACACTCATTTAAGGTTGTCCGAATTGCTGGATCCATTTGTCTAGTGTTTCCTGACTAAGCTGTACTAACCTGAATATTGAAATCCTCATTTTTTTCTTTAATGCAGCCATGGGAATAAAGAAGTGTTCTCCTGCAGAGGTATCCTGCTGGCTGTGCAGTGGTTCTGGGACAGGGGCCACAAGGATATCACAGTCTTTGTGCCGTCTTGGAGGAAGGAGCAGCCACGACCAGATGTACTTATAACAGGTGTGGAAATATGAAAACCAAAAGCAGCTTTTCAGGCTTACTGCTCTGTTGCTTAATGAGCTTGCAAAGTTCTGGCTAGTTAGTAATTAACTTATGAATGGAAGATCTGAGTAGCAGGAGATCCAATAAGCAATGCTGGCCAGCGAGATTTAAAGTCATTAAATTCTCCCCTAAGCAAGTTCTTGCTTGGATCAGTTGGAATAATTCAGAGAACAAAGAATGTAATACTACTCAGCTTAACTTCTTTCATAATTATTGAATTATTCTCCTTTCAGGGACACGCCTTCATGCTATGTGTTTGACACGACACTGTAGACTGTACAGTTTCTACAGGCGAAAAGTAAAACCTCGACAGTGTGGTCATTTTTTTTCAAATTGAGGGGGGTTTACTCTGAATTTACAAACAGCAGAGATTTGAGTGAATTGACTCAAAAGGAACTTACTATGCATGTGGTGTGGCACTGTAAAAGATACCAGCCTGCCAATCTTAAATGCAAATCAATAGTTCAATGTATGCAAAGGATTAGGTGGATGGGACTCACTGTATTCCAGTGGCCTCTAGCACCTGAGTGTTCTCAGGTGCCACATAGGCACTGGGGCTGGGAATCCACCTCTGATGAACCTAACAGCTGGTATGGAGAAAGATGAGAGTACAGGCTGGGTTGCAGAGAGATTAAATTAATTTTCATGTATTTTGTTGTTTGTTTCTTTATCTGTGGGAGGGCCTTCGGGCTGTGCACATTTGTGTAAGTGTGTTCACTGTTGTTTGTTCTAGACCAGTACATTCTCCGTGACCTTGAAAAGAAGAAAATTCTGGTCTTCACTCCTTCCAGGCGGGTTGGAGGCAAGCGTATTGTCTGTTATGATGATCGGTTCATTGTGAAACTGGCACACGAGTCTGATGGCATTGTGGTTTCCAACGATACTTATCGGGACCTGCAGAATGAGCGTCCTGAGTGGAAGAAATTCATCGAGGAGCGTCTGCTGATGTATTCCTTTGTAAATGACAAGTACGTTCCCAATCTTCCTTTGCTTAAAAATGTGAGCATGCAGCTTGTTTTTAGGAAGTAGTAACAAGGGAGACATGAAAAGAGCAAAATGGGGCTGCAGAATGAAAACAACAGTCCCACAGAGATGTTTTTGTAGAAGGAGGAGTGACAGGAAGAACTCCTACCCAACTGTGGTGAGGTACAAAGGTGTGAAGAATTGGAGTAGTCTTTCAGAGCTGTTTGTGGTTTGCAGCTAGGAGCTGTGCTCTAGAGGACTTCCTGGGAAAGCTCAAGGGCTTGATTTCCTCACAGCACAATCATTAGCAGGCCCAGCTACAAGTACTGCTTCTGGTCAGCAGCAGAGCACAAAGACTCTTCTGTGAAGAGAAGTGCTTCTTGCCAGAGGTTAGCAGGTGACTAGAGTTGTCTCTGCAGTGAAATGAGAGATTTTTAGGGCTCAGATAGCTCTTAATATCCAGTGAAATGGAAGATTTCTACAAGAAAAGAAATCTTGACCCAGGAAAGTGAACTGCTCCTGACTGAGATTTATTTTTCCTAGGTTTATGCCTCCAGATGATCCCCTAGGACGACATGGCCCCAGCCTGGATAACTTCCTGAGAAAAAAACCTGTGGTGCCAGAACACAAGAAGCAGCAGTGCCCTTATGGTAAGACCTGCCTTCTAAACTGAAGACCAGTGTCTGTACAAGTATAATTTGTGTGTTTAGTAAAATTCAGCTGTCATTCCATGCTATGCCTTTTCCTTGCAGGGAAGAAATGCACTTATGGAATTAAGTGTAAATTCTACCACCCTGAAAGGATCAATCAACCCCAGCGCTCGTTAGCTGATGAACTCCGAGCCAATGCAAGGCTGTCTCCTACCAGAAGTACCAGTGCTGTCAAGGAGGAGAAAAAGGGCAAAAGAAGTTCCCAGGCAGAGAGTGATAAAAGCTCTTTGCAGAAGGTCTCTGCAGAGAGGAAAAGCTTGACCCATAAAACAAAGCCCGGTGATGTTCCACTTCAGGTCAAAGGCTGTGTGTCAGGCAGTGTTCCTCCTACCAGTGGGAGCCATAGGTCCTCTGAAAGGTACCAGCATCCTCACATGGACTCTCTGCCTTATATCTCTCAGGAGCATCTTGACTCAGGCATTGGGTCTCTGGAGAACCAAATGTCTGACATGTGGCCTTACAGATCTACCAGTCACTGTGATCACTCCCATGCTGAGCAGGTGGCAGTCTGCACCTGCAGTAGGCAGAGATCTGTCTACCCACACTCTTCCAGCTTAGAGCAAAATGGTCTGGTCCCTTATAAGCATGGTTCCCATAAATCTTCTGCCTCTGGTGCTAGCTTCTTGCAGTATAACCCTGAGATATCTCACTCAGGGCCACCTCACTCTTTCTCAGGCTATGGAGTACCCATACACCCAACTAATGCAGGGCAGTACAGCCTGCCCAATGAGTATAACGCCCCTCCGTCTCATTCTCGTGAGTACTGGTCTGAACCATACCAGATGCCTCCTCCTCAGGTGAGATCTACCAGTGTGCAAGATCCTCGGTCAGTGCAGAGAGCCCCGGGGCCAACATACGGGGACTCCTGCCAGTGGGTGTCTGACCAGTTTGTAGAGGAGAGGGCCAACGTGCATGTCAAGCTGTGTGGCATATTTCATCCCCATTTAGTCGATGCTGTGATGAGCCGTTTCCCTCTGCTTTTGGATCCCCAAAGGCTAGCTGCAGAGATACTAACATACAAGTCTCAGAATCCAGGTATATGAGGCAGATGCCAAGGGCAGCTGGCATGCCAAGCTTGCAGGGCAGTGTTTGCACCCTGTAGCTGCCATAGATGCCTTTTGAGGGCTCCTCCTTGTTCCTTGGAAGTCTTAGGCTCCAGCTGGAGGCTGGATACCAGATGTGGTATGCTCACAGTGATTTCTGGTGTAGTCATGACAGTGTGCCCCTTAAAGGTGTGAGAGCAGTCTGTGGCCCTGTCCTCCCCAGATGATGCTGAAGAGAGTCTGGGTACTGGGCAGGAGGAGAGGCTGCTGTTTCGGAGCAGGGTTTTTCCCCTGGGGGTTACATGGTGAGTCAGGTACACCCTAAATTCCTGCAGTTCAGAACTGAGCATGGCTTTACTCCTCCCAGTAGCTCAAGTTTTGAGATGGCTCAGTGTATGATCAGGCATGCAGAGGGAGGACTTTGTGGGGCCTGTGAAAGATAAGGGGATACCACACTCTGTAGTGGAGTGAGGCTTTATGTGAAAACTGAAATGCATTGTCGAGACTGTTCCTAGCCCTTTACTGAGCATCTTTACTAAACTGTACTATGCAGATCTGTGGAAAATGTTGGGTTATAAATCTAGTATGAAGCTAGGTTTAGCTGACTTTAATTTGGCTTTATTGGTGCAATTCTTTAATGATACTTTCCATGCCCCTCCCACTTAAGCTTACCTTCCTGAGACAAGGTAATTCTATGGTCTGTACCCCAAGTGCTCAGCAAGCTGCTCAGCTCCCAGAAATAAGAGGAGCTAGGAATATAATCCTTCCTTTCTCAGGATGAAACACCTGACACTGCTCCAAAGCTGCATGTGAGTTGTTTGGCATTTGCTGGAAAAGGCATTAGTCAAAACGTGTGGCTGACCACGCTGTTGATGCTGCTCTAAAACATTGGCCTTGCCTGGTATCCTGTCTTTGGCTTTTCTCTGTGTAACACTGACAAAGAGAATTTATGATACTGTGCCTTTTGTCTTGAGACAGCAATAGTTTTGAGCATTCAGTAAAACAGCTGTAGTCATGTCTGGACTGCTGCCAATACTGTTCCTGAGGATTCCTTAATATTCTTTGTAAAGCTGTTGCTTCATCTTCCTTCTCACTATTTTGCTGTCCCCTTAAGCTTTGTCAAACTGTAACAGCATCCAGAAATGTAGAATGAGACTTACTTGGTAAGACTGTTCCCCTTTCGTTCCCTGTTACTCTGTAAGATGTTTTTTTTTTTTACTGTAGATACTGTAACAGATTTTAAATATGCAAAAACAATTGCTGTAGTAATTGGTTCTGGTCCTGGAATTTCATTGTGCGTAGAGTGCAAAGAGGTTTCTTGCACTGCAGGCCAGAAGCAGTTGATTTGTTGATACACATTGTATCTGTGTTTTGTTTTGTTTTTTTAATGTCCATCTTGTGGTTAAACCAAGGTTGTTGAGTGGCAAGTTATGAAGGGGAGAGTGGAATACAGCTATTGCCGAGAACTCCTGAGGAATGGTTTTGTGTATTACTGTTCTTCCCTCTGTCTAAGGAGTGACCTACCCAAACTGGCACCATGTGCCATAAAAACCACAGGGACACAGAAACCTGTATACCTGGTTAATTATGATACATTACAAATTAGTAATGTTTCATGTTAGTAAGCAAAATGCTTCTTAATTTTAAGTAACCTGATACTTTGCATATTTGTAAATTACAGGAAAAATGGTTTTTAATGTTATTGTCAGCAACTTGCTGCTTGATGCTGGTTTTAATTAGTACTATTCTCGACTCAGCCATTGTGTTACTTGGCGTAGTGTTTTTGTTTTTCTGGCAGAATGCTGATATATGCTTCTCTTGCAATCAGAAGACTAACAATTTATACTCAAAAGTTGACATTTTACTGAACTTTCTGTATCCTTACGCAGTATATAGTTTATGTACTGAATGGAGGCAGCTGTGTGAAAGCCATGGCAAAGTAAGAACTTGTGTTATATAAATAAAAACTGCTGAGTTGAATTATTTGGGCTCTGGTGGCTTTTTGGAAGACCATTCAACATGTAGCTTGCTTTCCAGGGAAGTCAGAAGATATCCTGCCTCCCTGGGGATCCTCTGGTGGTCTCAGATCTCCACACACAGGTGAACAGCAGCAGCAGTCTGGCTGGATGTTGACAGGCTTAATTGATGCAGTATGATAGGTTAAAAAAAATTGTTCCAAATTGCTGTAGTAGATAATAGCATGTCCAGTTATTTGTTTACTATGGCATTACTGAGTCAATCCATGGCACAGGGGATGCACTGGCAATTAAGGTGTGATTAAGGCAGCAACGCAGTGGTATACGTGACTCTGACTTGGCAGTACGAAAACTGCAGTGTTGGGTATCTCGGTTGATAACACATAGTACACTCCTGATTATTACGGAGGAAAGTGTGGGCTGTGGATCAATTTTAATCTAAAATTTAGTAGTTCTAAAGTACAGAAACAAATGCACATTTTCTCCGGTTATGCAGCACGTCTGTGCCAGATATGAGCGTGATGGTGTGCTCATTGTAACGTGTCAAGACTTTGCTCTAAAGCTTTGTTATGAGCTGGGAAGGAAAAGCAGTAAGAACTGAAGTGCTTGCATTTCAGGAGATGAATCTTCCCCTCCCACCTGCTATATTGTAGTACAGCATGTTCTTATCTGACTTGGCAAATAATTTTATGGTCCTTATTCAAATTTGTGCTCTTAATACAGGGCAATGACTATTTCTAGTTAACAAAAACAAGAAGAGCAGGTGCTCCTGGGAATATTGTTTTGCTTCAAAAAACAAATCTGAAGTCTGAGCCTCATTATCTGAAAGGTCATTATCTGTTGCAGAGGAATCCTTGGAAGGATGTTGCATGTGAAGTAAGCCTGTGTGGCTCTGTGTGCATGTGATGGGCCGTGGTGAGGGGGAATTAAGTGATGGGTCAGATTGGAGCCGATCTTTTAACTGGGTAAAGACCTCTTTGCAGTGGGGTTTGTATCTGCTATGAGTTGTTGGGTATAAGGTGAGGTGTTTGGTGTTAGCTGACAGCCAGTTAAACATTCTTGCCCCTAAATTACTTCCTCTCTAGAGGCGTTCCTGGCAGTGACATTTCTTGTAACCCAGAATGAAATCTGTACAGCTGAAAAATGTTACAGGATTTCAGGGCTGGGTCTTCCTGTAAAATCCTAATAAATGTTAGTTCTTCGGGATGCGTACATGTGGGGGAAATTCTTTTTTTTATTTGTTAAACTGGAACTGATACAACTAAAAGGATCTTTACAGAAACAGTTCCACTGCCGTAACCAGGAGGGGAAGAGCTGGTGCGGGCTTGGTTTAGCTGTGATGTTAACACCTCGTTTCCATTGCAGAGGTCGTCCTGGTGGCGTAGGGACTGACCCTCCCAAATCTCTCCATAACACAAAACTGATCAAACCCATACCCACAAACTGCTGCTGTGTACGTTGCAATGCCACCTGGAAAACCCAGCTGAAATCCAGCCACTGTTCTTCTGAATTCTCTCGTGAGGTTCCTGTGTAGGTGAACCTGCCCCTGCTTGAGCGTAAGTACAGCTTCTGCTCGACATGCCCGTGGTTATGTTCACTGTGGTGCTGAGATGGTCATGAATCACGGGGAACGCTGGTCAGAGTTGTCACTGGTGGGTATTTGGGTATTTTTTCTCCTTGCACAATCGTCCACGTCAAGTTACATGCGCCTGCCTACCTGCACAGGGGGTGGCTGGCCCTCGGCTCCGCTGTTATTGTGGAATTGCAAAGACATCCTGTGGCTCACCGCTTCCTGGTCTAAAATACGTTAAATCTTCTCATCAGCTTACTGATCTCTCACATGCAGGTGAGGTCACACACAGGCACCCTGCTTGAAAGTTTTCTGTACTTGGGCAGGGTGGCCCTGCCAACGAGAGGGGTCGGGGTAGGGAAATCCCCTTGTGAAAGTGAGGAGGCTGAGCTGGGGGTGCTTGTGAAGAGGAGTTCACTGATAGGCTTTGGGGGTAGAGGAGGAGAGCCATCTCTTTGCCTTCCGCGTTGTATTAGAAATAGGTGCAAAGGTAGTTGAATATCATAACTCAACTTTCCCTTTCTTCTTTAGAGTATTTAAAAAAAAAAAGAGCTGTGCTGTGGCAAAGGTCAGGGCAGAGACTGCTGCATTCCTGCCTTGCCTTCCCATGTGCAGGGGACCCAGCGTGGTCTCAGGGGCTCTGCTCTCCTCGCCCCTGGGCCCTTCTTGCTGAACTTCCCCCTGAACCCGCCTGGCTCCCTCCCACCGGGGGATTTCCAGGATGTGGCTGTCTCAGCTCTAACATTTTAAGGCGTCTTCAGAGGCAGGAATCTGACCTAAGACTCCAGCCTGGGCCGTGGGAAAGGGGCTGCACCCTCGTGTGTGATGATCCTGCCCGTCTGGGGCAGGCTGTGTCACAAGGAAGCATTTACAGCACAAGGGCAGAGGGGGAAAGTGATGCAGGAAGCAGCTCCCCAGCCCTGCAGCAACCAGCTGGGGAGGGTCTGGGTGCTGCGAGAGGGAAGGGAAGCAAGGCTGGGAGGCTGCTGGGTGCTGGGGATGCTGCATGTGCAGGTACCTGCCAGGGCTCACCCCTCTGGCTGCACGTTTCTCACTGCGCCTCGTGCTCCTCGATGCCTTGGGGTCTGAGCCCTGAATATCCCTGCGCTCCTTAGGGCCAGGGTTTGCAAGTGAAAAACGTTCCCTTCAGGGAGTTGCGTCAGGGCAGCGGGAGCACTTTCTCTATCCTTTCTCCATCCCTGCTGCTCCCAGAGCAAACCGCCCAGAGCAGGAGGCAGAGCTCAGCCCCTGGCTGCAGCAGCGGAGGGAAGCAGCAGCCAATGTAGCCCCTGCGGGGAAGCCTCAGATGAGCAGCGAGGAGCAGCCCCGTGCTTCCCCCCGGCTGCCTCCCCCGCTCCCCTGAAGGCCCGCATTGCACAAGTGCTTTGGAGTAAATTCAGCATCTGGTTGAGCAATAGGTCAGGAGGATTTGCATGGTGCAGGGGCCCTGGGGAAAGGTTTCCCAGCTCCTGCTCAGCCGGCAAAGGCGCTGCGAGGACTGCTGGGGGGGGAGCGCTGTGCGAGCAGGGCTGGTGCCAGCTGGTTGCGCTCCCGCCTGTGGCAGAGGCAGGGAGCAGCTCTCCGCATGGAGCTGGCAGGGGATTTCCAGCACAGCCCCATCCGTGGCGACGTGCCATGCGTTTGCCTGCTCTGCCTGCAGTGTTTGTGTTGCTTTGGCCCCAAGGAAGAGCTGGGGACCCGTGTGCTGGGAGCTCCTGCACCCGTGGAAGCAGCCCTGGCACAAAGACCCCGTGACGAGCAGGTTGGGAGCAGCCCATGACCCAGCCGGGGAAGCAGATGTCTGTCCTGGGGCTTGCTGCTGACCACAGGGCTGTGGCCAAGCTGCTCGGTGCTGCCCCAGTTTCCCCATCGGTGCAGTGGGATCCCAGGGGGCTTTCAGATTCCTTTCAGCGCTTCTCAAAGTGCTCAGAGTGGCTGCAGGAACTGCAGGATGGTCAATAACGTTTCTGGGCAGGTGGAGCTCTATGATTTCGTGCCTCTTTGCAGTGCGTACTGGTAACCTGGGAGGTGAAGCACTAGAGAAGGGGCAGTGCCTGAGAATTGACTGTTTCTCAATGTTTTGTTGCTTTTCTAGCTCAGAAAGAGGATGAGGGAGAGGCAGGGTCTGCTGCACCCACGTTTGCAGGTGCTGGCCCTGGGGGGAGCTGCCTGAAGTGACCAAGCAAATGCGTGGTCTTTGCCCAGAGGTCCTTCCAGTGGCTGCAGCGTTGATCCCTGTGGAGGTGGCTGCTTTGGGACTCGCGTTGTGCTGCAGCAGAGCCTCAGGCGTGGCTCATTTGCGGGGCCCCACTGCTTCTGGCGCTTCTGAGAAGCGTGGGGCCATCCCACCTGAGGCAGGGTGCAGGAGCCAGGTCAGCGCAGGCTGAGTCAGGCTGCTGCTATGTGCATTGCATCAGGGCCCTGGGTGCGGGGCGCTGCATGGGCACGTCAGGAGGAGCCCTGCTCACTGCTGTCCCCTGCACCCCACCAGCCCCGGGGGAGCAGGGGCTGCAGAGGGGCTGTGCAATGGTTCCCTTGGGCTTCCCAGAACCCCGGGACTGGTGCAGGATCGGGCTCGTGGCAGCCACTGCACAGCACTGCGTTAATTCACGAGCAGCAGCAAACAAATCTGCCTGGCGCTGGCACCAAAAGCAGTATGGAAATAACTCCCAAAAAAGCCTCTGTGCTGGAGGCCAGGTCTCGTGGCTGCGGGACGGAGACAAGCAGGGTCACACGCTCACTGGCTGACCTTCAGAGGGGAGCCAAGGCAGAGCTCTGTGCTCGGGCCAGGTAAACTCCAGCCCATAGCAAGCAGCAGCTGGAGAGAAAGCAGATAAGTTTTTTTCCTTTTTTTTTTTTCCTCTTTTTTTCTGGCCCATCCCAGATACCCTTTATCTGGATATTGTTGGGGTTGTTAAGTGCCAAGGGTGCAGGTAGCTGATGGTGGCAGCTGGTGCTGTGCTTGCCGGGAAGGGCTGAGCACGTGGGGCTGGAGATGCGGCGTGAGCAGTGGGAACATCCACGGAGGGAGTTTGCCCATCTCCTGGCAAGGAGCGGCTGGTTTGCATAGCCTTCTCAGCAGGCAGGATTATCTCGGCAGCAGGAAGCGCCGCTGCCACATGCTCCTTTGAACAACAGGAGCCCAGCTACAAATTTGCCCTGAACACTTCCGTGAGTGAATCACGGCGCCGGCACACATGGGTCCCCTCCTGGCACCCGGTGCCATGTGTTGGAGCTGGGCTGTGCTGTGCTTTGGGGGGCACCTGGAGCAGGGACCCCTTGTCAGCAACGGGGGCTTTGCTGCGTGGTGCTGGGGTGGTGCTGAGACCCATCCTTGCCTGGTGGAGTCAAAAAGCTGAGCAAAGGAGACAAAGCAGGAGGCTGCTGCCTTTATTTCGTAGGGGCAGAATAGAGGCTGGGGGGGAGCGGTGGGGTTCCTCTCCCCTGTTTCAGGCTGAGGTTTCAGGGCTGTGGGACCAAGTCTGTTGTTTGGGAAGGGGTAGAGGTGGGTTGGCACTGGTGCAGCTCAGCATCACTCAGGATCGAGCCCCTGCAGTGCCCTGTCCCACCCCAAGAAGCTCGTCCCACCCCTGGGCTGAGCCCCTCGGCCCCTCCCTGGGCGCTGGGTCCCTTCCAGCAGGGCCCCGGCTGGGTTGCAACATGCACAGGGGATGCTGACGGAGCCGATGGATTTGTCCAAGGAGGAAGTAAACGGGGCAGTGCTTGGCTTTTGCAATCCCTCTATTGCTCCAGCATCTTCAGCTTGTGAAAGGCGCCGATGGGGGCTTTTGGTGATTGTTCTCCTTGTTCCTGGATGCTTCCAATGAGTTGCAACAGATAAAGGAGATGCTCTAAGCTGAGCTCCCCGGGGAGCACCTACCCATGCTGCAGTCACATTCAGTGGATGGCCCTGGCTGTGGGAACGGTGGGGACCTGCCCTGGGGCAGAGCAGGAGGCAGTGCGTGGCCTGGGGTGGTGCTCAGCCCCCCATTTCCTTGCTGGTACTGGCTGTGGTGGGTACGGCAGGAGCTGCATGTGGCCAGGGCTCCATCCTGTCCCCTAAGGCACCGTCCCGATGCCAGGTGTGGGCAGCCTCCTGGCATTTCCATGTTTTTGGGAAATGGTTGCAGTTCTGCTAAATGGGCAGGGCAAGGCAGGGCTGGGCAGGACGGGGCAGGGCCCGGCTGGCACCACGTGTTGTGGGGTGGAGGCTGATGACATGGGTGCGTACAGGGACACGGGAACCTGAGGGGATGGCGCTGTCCTGGCTCCGCTGGGGTGCCTGGGCAGGGTCCCCAGCGCTGAGCAGACCCCGAGGTACCCAGCTCCCATCGGCACTTACAGCTCCTGCCTGTCACAGACCCCCGGTCCCAAAAAGTTGCCTGGGCATGGGACGGGCTGTCAGGGCTGCTCCATCCACTGCCGTCCTTTAACAGAGCACAAGGGTGAGCTGGCGCTGTGGGAGCACCGAGCCAGGCTCCCAGCGATGCCCAGCCACCAGTGCAGGAGCCGGGAGCAGCACACAGGCACTGAGGATGTCTTGGGGTGGCAGCCACGTTGTGGGGGCCTTGTTCTTCCCCAAGCACTGTCTCCATGACCCGGAGTCCCCACTCATACCTGCTGGGCCCTCTCCCTCGCTCCTGCTGGTGTTTGGCTCCTCTACGTCTCCAGGCAGCTCGGGGCTGTCCCCACCATCCCATTGCAGCGGGCGCTCCTGCAGCTGGGACAGGGCACGAGTGGCTGGGGGTGCCCAGGGACCAGGGGACCCCCCCCCCCCGGGGGCACTCACCTGCTGCCGTAGGCCTTGCTGCTCCCGCAGCAGCTCCAGGAACCGGCTGCTCCACAGCAGTTTCTCGGCACCCAGCTCGGTGCAGAGGAAGCGGACGTCGGCCTCCAGCGCCTCCAGCCTCCCCAGCGCGGCCTCGCTGGCCTCACGCAGCCGCTGCAGCTCCACCACTGCCCTGGCACCACAGCTTTGCTCCACCAGCGCCCACCGTGCCTGATCCAGCACCAGGGACCCTCCTGCCCACCCTGGTCACAGCCCCCAGGGACCCACCTGCCTCCCTGGGCTCCAGCACAGCAGCAGAGGCCCTGTCCACCTCCTCCTCTTCCTCCTCCTCCTCCTCGCTCCCCTCACCGCTGTTTTCCAGCCTCAGCAGCAGCACTGAGCCGAGCTGAAAGCCGCCATGGACAGCAGGGAGTGACACAGCTGTGGGCAGCTGAGCCCCACAGCCTTCAGCACTGACCCCGAGTGAGGAACCCCATTGTGCCATGGCCCCCAGGGACCTACAACCCCACTGCCACCACCAGAGAGCCGCCCGGCAGACCATGGCACCAGAAGTCTGGTGTCTCACCGCAGCACCCAGGAGAGGCCCTGCAAGTATTGGGGCACGTCTGGGGATTTACCTCCTCGGTGAACTGGAAAGCAAAGTCCCAGCAGCTCTTGTAGCAGATCAGCAGGTACTGGAGGGAGAGGGCAGCGGGTTCAAACCCACCTCTGGCAGGGCAGATCCTGGAGCAGGGAGCAAAGGCCCCGCATCCCCAGGGCTATAAACCATACAGTGCTGAGAACCGGCACCTCCTGCCCCAGGGATCAGGGTCTGAGTCCCACAGTGATGCGGCTGAATAGGGCAGTGACCTCAGTGGCACCAAAACCACAGCCCCCCCCCCCCCCCCCCAACACAAACAGGTGCTTTCATCCCACAGGATGGGCCCCCACCCTACGCCCTGGTCCCATGGCGTGTTTGGAGCCCACACATGCATGGAAAGTCCTTAGGGAAGGAGGAGCCCCATGGTACTGACCCACGCCAGCCTCCAGAGCCGCCGCAGCCCCTCGAGAGCCATCCTGGAGAGTGACAGGAGCCACCAGCACCCAGTGCACAGGAGCGGCCTCCACCGCAGCACCAACGGGCTGCGCCGCTTCCCCATGGGGACCCTGTGGACCCGGAGGTGGAGAGGTGACGTGCTGCAGCCCTGGGAGCTGCTGCCTCGCTCACCTGCCACGCGCCAGGCACCGACGGGACATGTGGCTGCAGTGCTACGTGTTGGCACCAGGCTCTGCTCGCCCAGTGCCAGGCTCACAAGAAGAAGGGTGAGCACCTGGGGAGGTCCTGCTCCCCCTTGGCTCTGCCCACTTACCTGGCAAAGCAGCCCAGCCCAGCACGGTGCTGCAGGCAGGAGGCTGCGGGGGAGAGCTCAGCTGTGCCTGGCAAGCAAGCCCGATGTGGCCATGGAGGCTGCTGCTCCTCCTGCCTGTTTGTAGCCTCTCGGCTGCTTGCTTGGGATCGACAAATGCCTGCCTAAGCCTCTTGGTGATGAGGCTGTGCAGGGGATTAGCGTTTCTCCTGCTCTGCCTCCAGTCACTATGAGGACAGCTGCTGTTCAGGATTCATCTTCAGCAAGCAAAGGACTTGAGACTTCATTTAACTATTTTCAGCTTTCATTAGCATTCAGGTAAGAGCTTGTGCAGCTCTCTGACTCCAATTTCAAGGCAAGTCACTGGCTATCCGGGGAATCTTCAGTCCCCCAGGCTGTTTAAGAAGAAAAATAGAAGACTTAGGAAATAAAAAAGGTTTAGGCACAACTGCCAGAGTCAGACTTCAGGCTCTGTCTCACACCACTTTGTAGGTGACAGTGCTCATGTCCCCAGACATGATCAGAGCACCCGTTACATTGGCACCACAGCTGCAGAGCTGTCACAAGCAGTTCTTGCTCTGGGACAAGCAAATCTGCTCCCTCTGCTGGAATAGACCCAGTGGGCACCGCAGCCTTTTAATCTCACCTCTTGTGGCAGCCAAAGAGCTGCTGCCCATCAGCAGGACATGGGAGGGAAGAGCTGCCAATCAGCAGATCTGGGTTCCTTTAACTACACACAGTGTTTCCCATGTAGCCTTCTAGCCCTGCTCGCTCCCCAGGGCTCCTAGCATTAGAGCCTGTCCTAATGAGCAGTGGCTGTCCCCTTCTTTTAGGGACAAACACTGCTGGGAGGCTGGAAAGGTTGCATTTTCACCTCGTCCCTGCAGCACCGATAGGTATCCCAGGGAAAGCAGAGCTGATTGACAGTTTGCCGTATAAAGTGCTCGTACATCTAGGTCTCCAAGGTACGTGAGCCCTTTTGCTGTTCCTCTGCAGGGAAATGTTTTGGCCAAAAACAGCTTTCCTTGAGGTCAAAGAGGTGGAGCAAGGACCCTCTTGAGTTCAGGCCCTCTTATAAGCCTTGCTTTGGAACAGCAGTATCAGTGTGAGAAAAGCGTTTTTTGTACCAAGGCCAAGTAGTCAGAAACCATCAGACAAGTCATCTTTTTCCTGTAACTATAGAAAAGTAAGGCCTTTTAGGAGTTTATGGCATTTCCGCATCTTCCATCCCACTGTATATAACTTCTTAAGAGGAACAACTTAAAACACAAAAAAGTAGGACAGCTTTGCTGCTCTCCCATTAAGCCATTACATCCCAACTTCCCCGCAGATAAGCAGCAGTCAGCCCGACAGGACAGTACAAGGGATACCTCCAGAGGGTCATGAGACAAGGAACAACTACTATGTGAAAATGGAAGAACTCCAGCAAAGTCCTCATGATCAGATGGAGAATAAAAAGCACTAGGAGTCAAAATTTTGACTGAACGAAACATGAGAAGAGAGACAAATGTAACTTTTATTGTTTATGTACAAATGACAGAAGTTTGTATTAAAAAGAGAATCCACCCAACCTCAAAGACAGCACACAGCAAGTTGGCTTTGAGCTCCTGCCTTCCCTGCATCTAAAAGCAGTGTGTAAACTTTAGGGGATGGTGTTCAAAATAAAAGTTAGAGAAAATGGTTAGCCACCTTGTTCTCTGCTCGCGTAAGAATCAAACTGAGGATGTTCCACAAAATGAAGTACCTTCCTCTCTACATGGATTACAACAAACAAACCAAAAGCCAATTCATTAACTACACACTTTGGTTGAAAACAAAACAAAAACAACCAAAAAAACCTCCCACCTACAACCAAAAAAAAACAAAACAAAATATAAACAACAAAAAAAAAACATGAAGCTAAGTATCAGTAACAAAAAGTAATCTAAGCCTTACAACATGGATGGGACAAACTGAATCATACCCCAATTCCAGCAGAAAAGAAAATGCCTCTCCATGGTTTTACAGATGACAGGGGTGGCAGCAGCAAGATCAGCCAATTGTAGGAAGTTCCCAACTGAGCTGGAAGCACAGAATAGTCAGGAATTCAAGACTACTACTACTACACCTTTGTCTTCCTGTAAGTCAGGTGATTTAAAAATGATGCAAAGTACATGGTCCAAGACTTTCTCCCCCAATCTGAGTTCTTTAGAGTGAACCACTCCCTTCTGCATACACTTGGCCAAAGAGCTGCCATCGTGCTCATTCAGTTGACTGGCATTTTTCTTGGTGGGGATTCATGTAGACCTAAATCCCAGAGGCTTCATCACTGATGAGTCTAGTAGTCCTGCAGAGAAAGGAAAAGACGGGCACATTAAGACCTTTCTACTTCCAACTCTGCTTGCAGAGCTGGGATTCTTAGTTTCCTCTCATTTCTACATACCATTAGCTGAAGGCAAAACAGAAAAGAGATGATTTATTTTTTCTTGTAGCTGAACATTTAAAAGAAAGGACCCTTCAAAACCTTAGTTCAAGAACGCATCAACCAAAACCAGGTGCTTTTAATATTGCACTTCATGACAAGACAGAAGGACGCAAACCAGCCGTTTTCATAAGAGGTGCATGTGACTTGATTGTGACCTAGCTTCATAACAAGCCTGCCTGGACTTATTTATTGTTAAATCCACAAGACAACGATTACTTCATAATAAGAAAAACAACATCCTAAATTACAGCAGAAGGAGGCTTTTTACGATTAGGGATCAGTCAGCCACTCAAGTCTATGGATGAGCAATGAAAACAATGACAGAGCACTGATACTTACGGCTCTTGGCTTTTTGTTTAACTTGAGATCAATCCTGTGGTTGGAAAGATAAGAGAAATGTCCATTTCAATACATTAAACAAACACTAGAGTTCAAAGAACCAGCTACTGCATATGGCACAGGCTACAACAAAGACTATTTGGTTAATTCAATCCACATTCTCAATTCGGCTGAGCCAAATCACTGTCCCAATATTACTGGACAAAAGAGCAGCAAAGAGAGGGAGAGTGGATTCTTTATTCTTTGCCAAAATGCATAATCCGTTCCATTCAAAAAAAGAGTTAATAAAGGTTCATAATAAAAAGTCACAGGGAAGTTACGCAGCATAAAGAAATAAGGTTAAATACGCATGCTCTATGTTAATTTGTTAGATGTGTAACTATGCCATAGGTAATTACTCAGACATAGTGGTAATGGTTATTTATTTTGAATAGAGATAGGAGTTTAAGATGACAGGAATTACACGAGTCAAAGGTACTGAGTTTATTACATTTTCCAGAAAGAAATATCCAAGTCTACACTAAACTCCTTAAGAAGCAAAGCCAGAAGAATCAGTTTTTAAACTAAGTTGTAAAGTTAAAAAGTTTATCTATTTAAAAATGAAATAGAGAGGTAAAGAAGAGTGAAGTTAATTTAATTTTGCTGAAGTTATTAAATAAAATGTTACCTCCATCACGCTTTTCTGTTTTTAAAAAAAACTTCCCAGCCTAACCTAATATACATACCTACAATTAAACAGATAAACTATGGGTTAGAAAGGTCTCAAAAGGCACATTGGTGTCTACACACTAACAACACAGCACAAGTACTAATTCAAGTCAAACTTACTCAAAGTCATAATCAAACATGCCAGACGGGCTGAGGGGCAGCATTTGAAAGGAAGAAAGCAATAGAAATTAATATACTAATGAATTAAATAAATTAGTTGATTAGCCACCCTAGCGAGATTACTAAAAAAAAAATAAAGAAAAAAGTAAAGCCAGTGTTCAAATGCCATAAAGTTCTTAAGATATCTTAAACAGAATTGGGCACAAAAAGCACTCCAGATTTGACAATCCAGAGTCCCCCTCCCCAATTGGATTTCTGGGAAAAAGAGGTGTTAAAACAGAGGCAGAGTAGTTTTATGGAGGGAATATTAAGTGCTGAAAAAGGAAACTATCAGGTTCTTAAGAGTGCGCGCTAGCTCACAGGCAAAGAAAAAAACTGATTTGCTTGCAAAAACAAATGGGTGGTCAGAAAGCAGTGGCTTTGTCTAGATTACTAAGCAAAGCAAAGCTTGTTCAGGCAGAGAGGTGGCGACAACCATAAAATTATGTGTCCAGCTATGCATTCAAATGTTCTCAAAATGCACACACACACACACACACACACCCTCTTACACTCACTTCCTTTAGAGAGCTAAAACGGTAACACGGAGAATTGGCCGAATCTAATTACAGTTTGGTTACATTCCCACCCCTTGTCTCAGCATTCACCCTGACACCACAGCACTATCTCTAAAAGCAGTTCTGTCCCAGAGCTAATAGCTGTATTGGTCAGAGAGGACTCATCATCAACTCATCTGTAACTTAGAAGCTTCTCAGCATCAAATTTCTAAGAGGTTGCAGTATTGTTTTCTCCTGAAACACTTTGTAGCCAGGAAAATTGCTGAATGCAGAAAATAATCATCTTGGCCTTTTTGTGGTCTGAGGGAAGAGAGGACAGCTTCAACAGCAACACTTCCATCTGATTCCCTCTTTTAACTGTTAGAAATTTAACCACCTATTCACGGGAGTTCTGCCCAATCTGAATCCAGCTCTCCCTACTGCTCTTGATGGCAATTAAATTAGAAAAACCTAAGCTACGCAAGTGGAGTCAGTGCACCTCCAGGGTGTCTGTTCCCAGCACCGGCCAATTCTTCAGGAACAGGTGAGCAGAACTCAAATGTATGCTGGCAAATGAAAGAGCTTCTGAACAAGATCTGCCATGAAAAGGTTGGGACTGGTTTTTGTTTTGTTAAAACCTAGATATACTTGAAAATTGTTTGGTCTCTTCTGCTGAAATTTAGGGGATAGTCATTAACAGCAATCACAAGTTTAACAGAGTTTGTGCTACAGACAAATTGAATTATCTTCATTATCTGGCCATGCTAAGCATCACAGAATAGTCAATTACTAATTGCAAAAACCCTTCTGTAATTTAGATGTGACTGATGTATCTCTTAGGATGATAAGAAGTGCCATACCAGATCAGACCAGGGCTCCTCATGTCCAATATTCTGTCTCCGACAGTAGCCAGTACGAGCTGCTTCAGTGGAAGGAATGCAGAAGAAACCCCAAAGCAACACAACCTTTCAGTAGGGCAGTTTCTTCCTAACTCTTGGCACTAAAGTTTGGGTTATGTAATGGAGCAAAAGAATTTATATTATTTACGGCATTTGTACTGGACCCCACTGTATCTGCAGTGGATTGGTTTGTTGTCCATATAAGTGCAGAATATAATCATAAAATTTGTTTGAAATAGCAATTTTCTTATGCTGTACTTCAGTTCTACAGGTTGTTTCTCTGAACTGGTTTATAAACGTAGTTTCTTGTGTTACTGCTGACCTTCTTTCCAATTATCTACAGGCAAAAAAAAGACCTCTGAACTGCTTTTGATTCCTAGCTCATAAGGAACCAAAGAGGACATCCAATACTTGAGGATGTTTGCCTGATTCAGACTGCTGTAGGAGGAGAATCCTGATCTAAGAATTAAAGACATGCTAATGACTCAAAACCTAATGAAGAAGTAGTAGTTAAACAGTATTCAAGCACTACACCTACCTCCGTATCTCGCAGACCAACCTTCCCCCAGCAATCCTTGGGAATCTTTACCACTTTTCTTTAAAACATTTCTCTTGCAATTGTATGGGAAGGTCCCTCAAAGAGGGAAATCCATCCACACACAATGCGAGCAAGCTCAAAGGTAGCAACACTTAATTTTTTAAAAACTCCTTTACTTAATTATTTAAAGCTTCTTTGCTTCCAATAATCTTTAGGTATCAGTTCCTGCAATCATTTTCAGAGAAGTGTAGTTCTGCAGTTACGTCTCTGTCTCTTTCTTTCCAAAAACATGGATTTCCACAGACTTTCTCCCCTGAGGGCACAGCACTATTGCACTCCACAGAAATCCTTGGGCTATACCAAGGGGGTTCTGAGGCACGGTAAGAAGCAGGGTATGTTGGCCCTGGGAGAGCATCACTATAAAGCAGTTAGATTATTTCTGATTTCTGAGCCATCAGCCTATGCCGCATCATGCCGTAAAGGCCAGAATCGGTCATCTAAATTCAACCATACAGAGTTCAGGAACTGTGTTTCGCATGAATTTCAGGCCAGTTTAGTAACACTCTGAGGTTAAAAAAGGTTGAGAAAGCAACTCGTGCATGTCATAATCAAAAACTCTCAGCTTGGGACATGACAACAGGAAAGGTTTGGAGTGGAAATCGTAGCAAAGATACTCAGAGTGTCCACAACCCCCAAAACATTTTGTTGTTTTTTCCATCCTCCTTCTCCAAAGAAAGCACTGACATTCCTATCTTCCTCGGTTCTAGAGAAATCAAGAAGCACACACAGGAAGCCACAATGTAATCTTCCTCTAGTGGAGGGAAGAAAGCTTTACTCTCCTTGACAGAGAAAAGAATTGATAAGGCCTTGTCAAAAGCAGAGCTGTACCAGAGCTGCAATCAGTACCCTGTGCTGACTGCTTGTGTAGCTACCTCAGCATGTTCTCCTCCTTGACACAATGGGTGCAATGGGATCCTGATGAATACTACATGGTGCACACAACTTAAAAACAAGTGGAATTACCAAAACAAATGACCCGAGCTGTTCATTATTCTAACAAGTTACTAGTTCCTTTCACGTATTAAAGCCTATTCAACAACAGCTAGCCATTCACAAGGCATTCCTAGAAGGCTGCTGGTATCACTAACCTGTGTCGATTTTTGTTCTTCCGTTTTTTGTGGCTGCTATGGTGGCTCCCAGAAGTGGAGGAAGCAGCTTTCTGGGGTTTCACCCCCTGCACGGATCCATCCAGCTCTTCAGCATCTTCCTGGCTGGGCTCATTCTCCTGATTGTGAAAGTCTGGAGAAGTGTCACTCTCTGTCCCACTGCCTGGCTCCCCTAGAGTGGGACAAACACAGAAGAGCCCAGTGGTTACCTCCCCACAGCTCACATCCCAGGCTGCTCCCGTGCAGCCCCGCGCAGAAGTCAAACACCCAGCAACAATACATAAGGCACCAGAGGTATACTGAGCCTTAGACCAGGAGATAAATAAGAGAACCTGAAAAATCGTTCTAAAGTACAACAAGCTACCTCGCCAGTGACTGAAGCATGCTAGAATTGCATCTGATTTGCTATTAATTACATAAATATTCAAAAAAAAAATCAAACTAATCGCAAGTGGCAAATATCCTCGAAAAATTAGGGGAAGAAGTATGAAAATTAAAATTTCTAGTACCAAGCACTGGAAATGCAGCACTGCTTCTTCATCAGCACATAACACATAAGTTACAGTGGCAGCAAGACTAACTCAGGAGGAAAGGTCTAAACATTGAGAGCTCACAAGTAGTTTCCGAAAGTGGAGCTCCCAGCTCCTCCTAAAATCACTTGCAACTGACTGAAAGACACACAAACAGAAATGGATTACTTCAGTTCTTCTAGCCTTTTTCTCCAAAGAGCACCAAATCCATATAAATATATTTTATGCACAGCAAACTCTTACAAAACATAAAAGTTCACGCAACAAATTGAGCTCAACTTTACTCCTGTTTCTTACAGTGTCACTGTTGAATTTACTTGAATTTGAACACTCAGGAGCTGGCCTGGGCGGACCAGCGTCAGACCCCTGATGGGGAGAGCTCCAGGGTGCCAGATAGTAGGGCAGGAATCCAGAGAACCGAAGACAAAGCTCAGTTGCACTGAGAACCCGAGCGCTTTCCAATTCTGCCAGTTCAGAGAGAAATGAAGAGGTGACTTACGCTTCTCAATGAGCTGGTCTTGAACTCCAGCTAATGCACTGACCGCCTAGAAAATTGAAAGGGACGTTAATGACAGCAGTAACTCACTCTCCACTTGTCACACGCTCAAAAAGCGCGGCAAACCGCCTCACAGAGAAAGACGCATCAGGTCTTTGCCTCAGAGAACTTGCAACCAAGCACCAGCACGGCACAGCAGGAAGGAGTTAGGAGCAAAAAGAAGATGAGAACGGCAACAAGTGCACAGCATGGGTGGTTGTTGGCTGTGGTTACCTTTCACCTCTCCAGGTGCTAGGAAAAGGGTTTCTGCAAGAGACTGCAAGGTGGGAATGAAGATGCTTGGGACGGGGAGGTAGGGAAGGTAGAGGATATGATACAGAAAGGTGGTCTCGCAGCGGTGAGCACCGCGGGACCTGCCAGGACCAACACTCACCGCCGCCGAGGTGACTGAGGACTTGCTGAAGAGCCTCTCGGCCTCCTTGAACTTGCGGTTCCTCCGGTCGTTTTTGCTGTTGGAGTTCCTAAAAACGGAGAAAACCAGCATGGCGGGGGGGGCCCGGCGGGGCGGGCCGGGGCCGGGCCAGGGGCAGGGGCCGGGCCGGGACTCACTTCTGGTTGGTGAGGTAGCGGTCCCAGCCGCGGATGATGTTGCCGTACATCTGCGTGTCCTCCAGGTAGCTGCCCTCGAAGGCGTAGATCTGCCGCTCCAGGTTGGCCAGCGTCTCCTGCCGGGCACAGCGCGGGGCATGGAGCGGGACCGGCCCCCGCGGCCTAGGCCCCGCCGCCCGCCTCCAGCCCCGCGGCCTAGGCCCGGCCCTGCCCGGCCCGGTGCCCCCCGGTCCCCTCCCGGCCCGGGAGCCGTCCCCGCCGCCTCACCGCCAGCTCCTGCTTGCGCTTCACCAGCTCGGCCAGCTCCCGCCGGGTGTCGGGGATCTGCGGGGGGCCGCCGGCCTTGGCGTGCAGCGCGGCCATGGCGGCCTGAGGCGGGCGGGCGGGCGGGCGGCGGCGGGGATGGAGGCTGCGGTGCCCGGTGGTGCCGCCGGGGGCAGCGCTGAGCCCGGCCGAGGCCACGGATCCGCCCCGGTTCCTGCTCCAGTCCCGGCCCCGGGTCCGCCCCCGGTGCCGGTTTCGGTCCCCGCCCGCTGCTCGCAACGGGAAAAAGCGGGGCCGGGTCCCCCCCGGTGCGACCCCGCCGGGATGGGGGTCCCCGCCCCGCCCCGCGAGTTATATTCGGCGTTTTCGTTTAAAAGAGGCTTCGTGAGGGTTTGCTGCACGGAAATGTGCGGGAAGGGTGTCTGCACTGTGCCCCGTGCTGCAGGGATGGGGTAGGGACAGGCAGGTGAAACCCCCAGACTGAGGGGTTTTCCCCATTACTGAGGGGAAAACAATAATCACAAAATACAGACGTCCGTACAGAGCAGCTTGAACGGCCTCCAGGGAGTTCTCAAAGGTTTGGTGCCACTCAGTGCGAACGTACAATGCTCGACGCGATTCTTTGACTGCAGCAGCAGCAGCTTGTTTGAAACCACAGACGAGCATTCATCAGTAGATGCAGGCAAAGATCCTGGTCAGGATGAGCCGGGTTCACAGAAGGGCGTGGAGAAAGCACAGAAATGATCCTGAACTTTCCTGCTCAGCTCACAGAGACCCCCAGCCAGCGTGCCCGTGCATCAGCTGTGTAACATTGCTCAGCAATCTTCAGCGTGCACTGGTGTGTAAACATGCTGAGAACTCAGGTATCTTCAGAACATAAGGAAACTTTACACTGAAAGTAAGGCAATAAAATATGAGACCTGGCATTCAAATGCTGCACCGCTTGTAAAAGAGGGTTACTTTTGTGTTCATCACCACTTGGTCCATTGCAGCTCCTTGAATCCCATCATTCTGGAGGAAAACAGGCTGCTTATAAAACCAATTAGTAAAAATGGTACAGCAAAAATCAAGAGCATGGATGTGCTATTATAACATACTCAGGTTTGTAAAAATTAATTTGCAAAATAGATGCAGTAAAGTGTAGAGTATTTGGGGATTTCACTTGTCTCTTTTTGTGTTTCCAGCCCAAGGACTGAACAGGACTTGAGCCTGAAACCAGCCGAGGCCATTTCCTAGCAAGGTGTGAAAGGGTCACAAGTGGCAACCCAGCAGGGTCATGTAAAAAAACTGAACCAATCCGAAAAAGTAAAAAAGTTTCATTTAAGCAAGACAATATCATCTCTCTTCTCTGTCTCAGCTGTAAGGATTCCATCTTCATGACTTCCCTTTGTGAAGAAATAACCCCAAGTGGATCATTTCGACATGTTCTAGAAGTAGCTGAGCATACTCTGCACACATTTTTGTCTGATTTGAACTTTTTAGTTGGGTTCAAGTCTCTAAACTATGCTAGTTTATTTAAATGCTCTGAAATAAGTGCGACTTGATGGGCTGGTTTGCCCTTTCGTGCTACTGATATCCCTGGCTTAAACCCCAGCTGTTTCCTAGCAAGAGCCTGTCTGCATCCAAGGGCAAGCAGCCCGGACACAGCACTAAGCTACCTGCTGCACGCTCAGCTCAGAAAGGCCTGAGCAAAGAAAAGCGCTACAAGCCCTTACCGTCCTCCAACCTCACAGCACCTGCAGCACACAAATCACGCAAACTTTTCTTTTTAGAACTTCTTTCACGTTCTTAACATGGAAATGAGTACTTTGATAGCATGGGACGAAAGACACACAGGTAGCAGACCGCAATTGCTGTGGGTGCTGCAGGGTCAAAGTCAGAGGTGCTGGGGAAGTGGCAATCGGTGGTAGTGTGCCCACGGTGCACGCGGTCCGACAGAGCACACACACACACGCACCGTGGTTCTTCAGGGTATTGACACGGGACCTGTAACTGAGGCAGCTGCAACCTTACCAGTCCCGAGGTAACGTGGCACCATCTATTCAGTCCTGCTTTTACTAAAAGATAATGCTGAAGTAACAAAAAAGTTGCATGAGTTACAACAGGATGGTATTTGTTAATTCTACACTTTCCAACCGCTGAACCACTTTGTTGAACGTCACAGCTGTGATAATTTATACCTTCAGCATCTCTCTCACCTTTCCAGGCTTGTCAAAACACAAAATGCACCTATTTCAAGGAATATAAAGGAAGAGAGGGACACTAGAAAAATCTTATAACTAAAACGAATTAGGGCTAAATTTACAAATTCTTTATTTAAAAACCCCTGGAGTATATATAAAGGAGATCCTCCTAGTCAAAACTCATTCTGCCTACTGCTTGAAAACCTACGCCAATGCCCCATATTTACACCGTCAATGTTCTAGCCTGTGTATACAGTATGCAGCCCCTGCATACACCAAGTATATACACAGCACGTAGGAATCGCATGTGTGACCACAGAACAAACATCCAGGCAAATTAGGAAACAGTGTGGAAAACATTACATTTCTTACATCGTAAAGCAAACCATGGGAAGTAGACATCCGAAAATATGCAAGACGCAAGTACTTGCAGTAAGTAGAATCGGTTTTTCTCTTCCTAAAGTATTGTTTTCATTTACGGGGGGGGGGAGGGGGGGTAGAAGAATATTTTAAACAAATGGCGGTTTAACTTTTTATATATAAAAAAAAAGACTTAAATAGTGCAAACTGGTTAAAACGTGCCACCACAGAACAGGTACTATACGTAATACAAACAAAACCAAGAAGTTACTCGCGGGGCAGTGGTGCTGTCGGAGATAAAGGCCCTACCTTTAGGACTAGATATTCAACACCCAGTAACAGTTTCAGCATCCTCTGCTGCAACACACGCTGGGCATACACCGACCCGGGCCTCAGCCCTCCCAAATCAAGTTACTGTAACCTAAAATTCGAGGAAGCGCTTCCTTCAGTTTCCATTTGCGTTATAATTTCCAGGTAGTCGTCTGGTAAAATGCCCACGGCTGAAAGTTATCGTAACGCAATCTAACTACCCAAAACATACAGACGCAAGGGGGGCTTTGCAACACTTGTGCCTTTTTAGTAGGAAGGCCGGTAAATTGTCCTGTCTAGAACTAACCTGGCAAGAAATTTGGCAAACTCTACCAAACAAGACACGTTACAAAGTGTATCGGGTCACCTCCTAACTAAGATCTCAGTTAAGTAGCATTTTCAAAGGGTTATGACAAAACAGGTAATAAAAATAGTTTTAAATATGCTCGCTGTGTTTTACATCGTTTTCTAAAAGAGAAGTCTTTTAACGTTTGCTGAATATTTCCAGCATCACAACATTCACATCCAGGTGCTCTTTTTGCTTGTCAGGGGAAAAAAAAACAAAAAAAAAAAAGAAAACACAAAGCTGGATTTCCTGAAACGCAGAACTATCAAAGGTGAATAATCAGCGAAGTCCCCCCAAAATAAAGCATGACAACTGATCAGCAACAGAAGGACTTTAAGGCAATAAGAGGCATCAGTGCTTTGATGCTCCCATGTTTACATCCCAACGTATGTTCTCTTGAAAAAGTTTCTCTCCCCTGCTCCCACCCCCCCAGTTTCCTCCTCATCTGTTAACTGTCAGACTCTTCCTCCTTCTCCTCCTCCTCATCATCGTCCTTTGTGTTGGCCTCAGATTTATCTGAAGATTCGTGGAGGAGAACGTACTCCCTGCTGCTGAACCCGAACTTCAGCACATCCTTCTCTTTCAGTTCATAGTAACGCTGAGGTTCAATCCGCTGGTTGTTGAGGAAAGTGCCATTGCCAGAGCCGAGGTCAATGATGTACGGCCTGACCCTCCGGCCGACCGTACCGTCGGCACGAGTGTACTCCACAAGCCTAGCGAGACAAAAAACACCATTCCAGTCAAGGCAGCGAACGAGAAAATCCCCTGCTCCACACGCAGACGGCTTTTGGAGCGCATCGGCCCCAGTGCAGTTAGGGGTTAACTGTACTTCAGAGATCTGAACGAGTAAAACGTGAGAAGCGAGAGACGGGATGAGAACGGGAAAATCCCCGAAACGTTCCGACAGCCATCACCTCCTGCAACTGACTGCGATCTAAGGCAGTAACTCCTAACACACAACAGATGGCTCTTCCTTAAGAGAGCAGCTCTGTCTTCCAAAGCACGCAACCCCTGCTGCTTCAACAGGAGCTCAGCAGTCTTTGCTGTGAAAACCCAAATGCAAACCTCCCCTTGAAACGCTTTTACTGCCAATTACACCTGCTACTCATTCCAGCTCAGACGTACGCGCAGTTCTGCGTTTAACCCTGCTGGGTTGTTTGAGTAAAAGGCTGCTTGTGGTTAAATGAGAGGAATTGCAAATAGTTTTGATTGCTGCTAGGATGTTGTGCAGCAGTCATAAAAAAAAGAAACAGCTTACAACACACACGTACTTGTAAACCATGCGTAACTACTTATTTTTTTTTCCCCCCCGTTTATTTTATTTTTTCACAAATTACTGAATAACCCCGTGCCACCAGCAGGCACGCAGAGGAATACCTACCGGTACTGGAACACAGCATGCTGCTTTGAGCAGGACGGGTGGTCGATGGGAATATCTGCAATCCTGCGGTGCCTGCCCAGGAGGTAAGCGCTCTGCCTGTGAATGTACATGACCGGGAGGAACTCGTCGTTTTTAAAAGGGTAGAGGCGCCACCGCTTCTTCGGAATCCGAGCCTCGGGGGGCTCGCTGTACTTGATCACGACCCCTCGGAAGGTGTTGGTGTCCTCCAGAAGAGCCCCAGACAGTTCAAAGCTTGGTTTTTCTTTCTTTACAGCAGCTTTATCTTTTGGTTTGTTATCAGACTGCCCGAGTTCTGGATTCTGGTCAACGCCGCTCCCTTCGTTGTTTTGCCGGTGCTCTCGCCTTCTCTCGTTATAAAACTCTCTCTCCGCTTGCTGCTCGCGCATGTTCTGAGCATCCCTCTCTCGCTCGTGGCCTCGACCTCCAGGCCTTTCACTGGGGTCTTTCCTTCTGTCTGCGTGATCTCTGTGTCTGTCTCTGTCACCGCTTCTGTCTCGCCTGTGTTCCTGCTCCGATGGGTATTTCTGCTTTCGCTCCTCATTTCCTCTGCGAGGATGTTCGTCTCGCTCCTGTAAGGAAGAGCCGCTTAGGGTGAGGTGTTTAGAATTAGAACAAAGACGCAGCAAATCTACTTCGGCAAAGGTGACCGAGGCTGAGCTCACCGGCAGGCAGGAACACTGAGCTACTTACAGCAAGACTCGAAGCGCGGAGCGGTGAGACGTTACCCTATGAGACTCTTTTAATTCCCAAGGCATTTTACAAGGATTTGAGGAAGAAAACTGCCGGACCAGAGGCTGGTTTCCGGACCTCCCCAAGCCGAGCCTCTCGGAAGCCGCAGGAGGAGCCCCGCTACGAGCCCCGCGGGCCGAGCCGAGCCGCGGGCAGCGCACAGGACCGTGCCCGTCCGTTAACGCCTCCCTTTACCTGCTTCACCTTCACCGCGCCGTGGTGCGGGCTGCGGCTCCGCCTGCCGCGCGGGGACCTGCTCCGGCGGCCGGCCCGGCTCCGCCGCTTGGGCGACCTTTAAGGCAAGGAGAGGAGGAGCAGTGAGAGGCGGGAACCGGGCCGGGCACAGCGCCGGGCCCGCGGCCACCGCCCGGGCCTACCTGCTGCTGCCCCCGCGGCCTCCCCGCCGCTCGTCGGCCGGCGGCGACTGGCTGCCCCCCCGCGCCGAGCGGGAAGCGGAGCGCCGCGGGCTGCGCTTCTCGACCTTCACCACCACCTCCCCGCCCCGCCGCCGCTGCTGCTGCTGCTCGGCCCGGTGCTGCCGCTGCTCGCCCCGCCGCCGCTGCTCCGCCGCCTCCTCCATGGCCGCCGCCGCCGCCGGCCGCCACCGCCGGAAGTGGGCGCCGCTTCCGGCCCTGCCCCGGAGTGCTTCCGCCGGGGCGTCCGGTTGCTCCGCGCGGCGCATGCGCTTTAGGGAAACACGAGGGGCGGAGTCTCCATAGCAACAACGGCGCCAGCAGGGCGGTAGCGCTGTGGCCGTAGCGACAGCGCCACCCCTCCCATAGCAACAGCGCCGCCTCCATAGCAACAAGGGCGCCGCCGCCACAGCAAGAAGGGCGCCGCCATGATCCCGCCGCCGGACTCGCTGCTGCGCTACGAGCCGCCGGTGCTGGTCAGCCGCCGCGCCGAGAAGCGCTCCCCGGAGGTGAGCGGGGCCCGGGGGCACGGCCGGGGCCTGCCCGAGGCCTGTCCCGGCCCCACGTTGCTCTCTCCCGCCCCCTCCCCTCCGCAGGCCCGCCCGTTGAAGGGGACCCCGCAGCCGCCGCCGCCGCAGCCCGGCCCCGGCCCGCAGCCCCGGCCCCGGCCCGCTGCTGCCGCGGCCGCCGCCGAGTGCAGGCAGCCCCAGGAGCTGCTGAACGCCATCCTGCCGCCGCGGTGAGACCGGGGGGGGGGGGGGGGAAGCCACCGAGAGGGCCCAGGTGGGCCTCCCGGCGGTCCCCATCCATCACCGCCCTCCCGGTGCTTTTGGGTGCAGGGAGTGGGAGGAGGACAAGCAGCTGTGGGTGCAGCAGGTGTCCAGCGTGCCCAGCACCCGCCTGGACGTCGTGCACCTCCAGGAGCAGCTGGACCTGAGGCTGCAGCAGCGGCAGGCGCGGGAGACCGGCATCTGCCCCGTGCGCAGGGAGCTCTACTCGCAGTGCTTCGGTCAGTACCGGCGGTCACAAAAACACCGCTCCTCTGCCTCAGTCCTTGTCCGCCTCACTGCTGCTCTTTCCACGTTTCGCACAGCCTTGAACCCCGCAAGAAGGGATACAAGGCCAGGGTTGCCTTTCCAGCAGCCACGCTGCACCTGCCTTCCCTGCCCCTCATCAGTGCTCTGCAGCTCCGACTGTGTGTCTGTAACACTTACCTACCCACGCTGAGAGCTGTCAGAGATGTAGCATTTTGTGTCCCATTATCCACAAAAATGACATGGTGTGATAGTAATCTTACGTATATGTAAAAGATACAAAGAGGCTTAATCTTGGCTTAGTTGTTCATAACCTGAATAGTTAAACTAACCTAAAACACAGCTTAACTCTTAAATACTCTTATACCCTCTGCAAAAGTGTTAAATTCCCTTACTTCTCTGATCTTCCCAAATGCAAGAGACTGCTGTTTGAGCAGAATTCTTCCAGAGGCTCTTGCTTCTTCTGACAACTGCATAGAATCATTGCAAGTTTTAAGGGGTTTGCTGTTATGCTTTCCGTGGGACAGAAACAGTCCTTACCAGAGTTTCTATACACCACACTGCTGCATGTTAATGGATTTATTTGACAGCGCTTCACGCTGTAGCTGTAAAGTAACAAAACCAAAATTACGACCATCTCCTGTAAACCAACGTTGCTCTCGTAGTGCAAAGAACAGGTAAAAACCAAGAACTTCGGGACCCTGTGCATCTCCAGCATTCCCAGATAAATGTCAGGAAGTTACTCAATAGTTTTGTACCTTTTCTTTAAAGATGAATTGATCCGTGAAATTACAATCAACTGTGCAGAGCGAGGACTATTGCTGCTTCGAGTCAGGGATGAAATCCAAATGACAATTGCTGCTTACCAGACGCTGTATGAGAGCAGCACTGCGTTTGGCATGCGGAAGGCGCTGCAAGCTGAGCAAGGCAAACATGACATGGAAAAGAGAGTAAGTCGGTCTGTTAAACCAATAATACTTTTCTACATGTGATATGGCATAAGAATGTTTTATATAAAAATCAATTATTTCTACTTCCACTGGGTGGCAGTAAAGATCATCAAAATAACTGTCGTGCTGCTTCCCTAAGGCTTAATTGCGTTTCATAAGCTATTATACCTGTAGCGCTTTAAAGACTGTACAACATAGTGTAAAATTGAGAAATCAAATGAAAATTGACGGTTAACAAACAAAACTTGAGAGATCTGTACTATTTTCTAAGATTGCAGAGCTAGAAGAGGAAAAGCGGGAGCTGGAAAGACAGGTGAGCGAACAGAAAGCTAAATGTGAGGCTATTGAAAAGCGTGAAAACGAAAGGCGGCAGATAGAGGAAAAGAAACACACTGAAGAGGTTCAGTTCCTGAAGCGAATGAATCAACAGCTGAAGGTTAGCACAGAAATGCAATTCTAAATAGCAATGGTAAACTTTGGCATTTTTAATTAGAAAGATGTAAAACTAACTTTCTCCTTCCCGTTTATAGTAGTTACATTTATGATGCACTCGTATTAATGTCCCGCTTTCTTTAAATTCTCGAGGAAGTGGGAAGATAGCAAGGATTTATTGTACTTGTGCCTTCTTAATGGAACTATTTAGCAGCAGAGTTGAAGTGTGGTGGCAGCGCCATCACATTTTCTTGGAACTTCCTATCTCCATCTAAGATAACAGAGCTATAGACAATGCAAAACAAAACCTAGGAAGGGCAAGCGCATATTGCTGACTGGATTTCTAGGCCTCTAAACGTCTGTTACGTCACATCTGAAGTGTAGCTACTATATTATAGTAAAAGCACTCTTCTATTCACTTCTTGCTTGCTAACAGGCTCTCACGGAAAACACTGAAGCAATTTGTCCTATGGTGATTTGACTGGATCACTGAAATTGTTTTGGATCTGACAGGAGTAATTTTGTGCATGCTACTTGAATGAAAAGAGAGGTTCTGTTAATTGCTTTGCTTTTGGAAGGAATCATAAACAACTGTAAACGTTTCTGGCTAGAGCGAAAATACTTCCTTTACACCCAGCTGCTTTCCTTATCTCCACTATTCCTAGTTTTCCTTTCTAAACCATTAACATCCTCAGGCCATCTTGAAGTATTTTAGGGCACGAAATAGAGTAACTGTTAGAGCAAATGTGTGCTGCCACCGGACCCATGTTTCTTCCTTTAAGTACAAGTATTTTAACAGCTGTGTATATACCACTGTTGTAGTTTATTTTTATGGCAGCTCTAGGAAGAGGACAACCTAGGAGTCCTGGAAGCTTCACACACTACACGCTCCCCAAGCACGGGTAGCACTCTGATCAATCTCTTTAACTGGGCGTCAAGTTGTCTCAGTAACTGAAAAACTTGCTGTTCCCAGCTACTTTTGTCCCAGAGTCAGTTTGTGTTCCAAACCCTAGAGAGCCAAATATTTAATTTAGCTAACATAGTCCAGCCTGAAATCAGAGAATTCAGACCACTGTTTCAACAGCTTTTATTTAATTTCCTCTTCAATGCTTTACATTATAAAATGAGCCTTTCATTGTATGGAACCAAGGCCAGCTCTTTTCTTCTCAGAATGCAAAAAGTGTGTATGCCAAGAATGAAAAGCTAATTTATAAAACATGTAGTAAGGAATGGAATAGCTAGGGAAAAACCCTGGCCTGTTTCTCTTGAAGTATTGCAGCATCCCTCAGCTCCTCGCTTTGAATATCTAACAAATTTATCACTTTTCATCAACGTACGTTTATTTTTTAGATTGAATCTAATTTGACTTACTGTCTCATTTGTTTTTCAGGCCCAACTTGAAAGCATCATTGCACCGAATACGTAGGTTTTTTTTTTGGTGCCCTCCAGGCAGTGCTCAAAAGAGCTGTCAGAGCAAGAAGTTTGCAATTAGTGACAAAGATCTGTCTTCAAAAAAACAATACTGAATTTTCACTTACCGGTAACTGAAGGCAGTGTAATTGTATTATTTGTCCCTTTTTCTCTTGAAGAGTTGAAATTCAAAAGCTCCATTAGTTACTGTGCCCTCTTTCAGTGCCATCTCAGCATGTAGCTCCTTGAATAGTGAACATGTCTGGGACTTGCTTGTCGGTAATATGCTAATGACCTTCAAAGCAATAAACTACTAAATGCTTTTACAAACGAGCATCTCTGTAATGTTATTACTCTGAAAATGTTGTAGAAAACTTTGAAATCATATGCGAAGTGTCTACAACTAATGTGTCACATTCATTATTAATCAATTTTTAGATATCTCCTGGACAGAAGTGGTTTGGTGGGTATTTCCCTGAGTATGTGGCAGTTGGTGTTAACTGTACATCAAAATCCCTTTTCAGAAGTGGTGTAACCTAGGACGAACAATACCCAAGCTTTCCAAATGCTTATTTCTAATGAAACAAAGAGGTACGATGCCGTTCCAAGCACCCCTACTCAGTGAAAGCAAACGAAAACTTGAGTTGAGGTACCTGTATAGCTCGTTGGTTATATATAGCAAGCTGACATAGGAAAAACCTCACTGTAGTCATTTGAGCAGCTCTGTAAAAGCTAGCTTCCAGAAAAGGAAAATCTGAAGAACGTTTCAGGATGTGTTTTGCGAACGCAACATTTACTGGCCTTAGATGGTGATGTGGAAACACCACGATCTCCAGTTGCATAAAGAACTTTCAGATGATGCAGAAGAGCGAGATGTTACTCCTGGGAACAAGACAGACAAGGCTAACAGCTTTGACTAGGAACTGCGAGTTTTATATTAAAAAAAGGCACTGCGTACTAGAGCTGTTTTATGTAAAATTTAATAGAATAAGCAGTTATTACTTATGTTTATATTTTTTGTGCTTTGATCTTTGTGCCTCCAAGCCAGTTTTTTTTCTTGTTCTTATTCTTATTTTTCACGTTGTGGGTTTCATAATACCGGACTCCGACTTTCTTGGAGCGCTGCTGCCTCTCAGCTCGTCTCCTCTGTAAATACACACAAAACATATTAGCAAGTCCACAGTATCCATAGCCTGAATTTGTTTGCATTCTTTCAAATGGTGTTTGCTTTGTACTCCAATACCTTAAGTGAAATAAATAACTTAATAGGAAACATTACTGATGTCCATGGTCACGTTAGAGAACTTTAACAGAAGATGTGACCAAACATGAATAGAATTCAGTCTTCCATTCCCCTTTGACAGTCATAGCAGTGCTCTAAAAACCCCCTTGCTGTACAAGATTTGCTTACAAATCCTATTTAAAGTCCTACAAACGGTCTCTCTCTCTTAGTATTTAAGTTACACTGGAAGAATTGTTCAGACTTGATTAACAAGAAAAGGAAACAGCAGCAGCATTTCCCTTTGAAAACAGAACAGAACTGCCAGTGACTTTTTGCCCATCTAGGTCCTCATTTTCGCACCTCAGCATTTAGATCCCTCCTCTCTTACCAGCACCAGTAGGCAAGCTAACACTGAAAGCAGAACAGTTCTCTACAAAGGATTCTCCCTTTCAACACTCTTTCCATCACTGTCACCAGCTTGTCCCTCCTAGGGGCCCATGCTCAGCTGGAACACTATTGTCACATCTCGTGTCAGCAGCAGGTCACCGTCTTCACATTCCCCCCGCCTCACCTACAGGCCTTGCGCTCTCTTCCTGCTAATAGTGCCAGGTCTCAAACCTCTTATATTGATACTGAGCAAGCTAAGTAGGAAAAAAGCCAGCTCTATTACTCCGCCTGTCTGTTATACTACAGGGGATCTCACTTACTTCTTTGGATGTAAGTTTCTTGCAAGGCTGTTCAGCCAAATGGTCATCGTCATCTTCTTCTTCTGCTTTCCTTTTTCTTTTATTCTGCGTGCTGCCTGCAAACAGCAACGATCACATACTCAAGCATCTTCCAAAACACCCATCTGCTCACAGAACTTAAGGCTGGAGTCACTGCCCCATCTACTTTGGCAAAGCAATCCTTTGGTCACGCTTGAATAGTTTTTACTAAAAACCCATGAATGTCCCTTACCAGAAAATCACTCCCTGTTACGCTGAAAAACCGCTCTTGATAAGCAGATTGCTTAAAGCAACATGTAAGTCTAGAAATATTTCATAGCCTTGTCGGAATAAGGTTCTCCCACATTATTTTGCCTTTAATCAAACTTGCTTTGGAAACTGAAGACACAGACTCTCAAAAGCGACCGCAGTAAAACCTATAGCCTGAAGTAGCTCTGTGCTTTTACAGTGTCATAAAACACTTCCATCGCCGCCTGTGTAATGCTGTACCACGTGGAACGGATGTTGCTCAGACTGAAATCTGCCCACAGCAGCACCCTGCTCTGAACACAGCATTTGTCTTCACTTTATCTTTGTTCACTAGTAGAGGACATCTTACTGCACAGACCATCCAGTCCTACAGAAAAGCTAAAGCAAGGTCATGAGGCAGCCCTTACGATCGCTATGGAAAGATTTAAATAAGTTAAGGGAAAGAACTTGCAGTCAGGAACTAATGAACACTCTCCCCTTATCTCCCCCCTCTTGCTTAGTGGATTTCCAAATGTGGATTAGGAACATCTATTAATCTTGTTTTACCTCTGTCTTCATCTTCTTTGGGTTCTTCACACTTCTGCATTGATTTTGCAAACACTTTTTCACTCAGCTGCTTAGGGATTCTACAAAAGATAAAACAGGGAATAGAAGAGTGTCATAATACAAAATGTAGCCACGCGCAAGGAGTGATCAATCTCCAGCAGGTCCCAGTGGTCTGACGTCAGCAAAGCCACAGTCTTCGCATGGAAGAGAGATTCCAATAGTCTTATCTCTGGGGTTACTGGACTTGTGCTTGGCACAAAGAGACAAAAATTAACACTGACATCTTCGTCCTCACAAAGCTGATAGATGAGCTCTGCTAAAACTGGGCCTGCTGTATGAGCTAGGATACTCCTGTACATGCACAGAGACCCGATTAACATATTCGGGTAGGACATCAGCCTTGGTATTGCTCAAGAAAGAGCTGAGCATTAAGGAGAGATCGAAGAAAGAAATATTGCTACCCAGAATATCCACAGGTTTCTAAACCATACTGTAAGAGGCAACTTTCCAAAAGTGAGAACATTTCTAGTTAGGATGGCCAATAGGACTTGGAATATTCTTTCAAAAACAAACTGCTGCTCAGCCAACTTTCAAATATTTATGACTAAACTAGAGAAGCCATGGCAACAAGTCAAAAATGGAGTGAAACTGCAGCAGAAACACATTAACCCTCTTGTCCCCCTGTGAAAATACATGAGTCGCTGAGCATTCAGATACCTTATTGCTGAGAATCTCTTGGCTTTGGCTCTATCCAGAAATTTCTTGCATTTTGCAATCTTCTCCTCCAAAGCCTTAAGAACTGCCTTAGAGCTCTCCCTGGCACCTTGTGCAGCCACCTGTGATTCATTCTCTACCAAATCTTGATGTTGCTCATTTTCCTCTTCCTCCTCCTCCTCCGCAGGAGAATCACTGTCTGTTTCATCAAAGCCTGGCACATCTACAGGAACCAGGTCTTCTTCTGAGAACTGCGGTGCCACATTAATCCTCCCAAAGTTTTGCCGAACGTGTGACATGAGTTGCTTAATTTCACTGTCTGTATTATTCTTCTCTTCTACTGGCTCCACACTTGATGCTGCCAACTCAGAGATTTCCGGCTTGTCATTATCTTGGCTTGATGTCATCGCTCCTTCTCCTTCCAACGCAGGAGGCTACAAGAAGGGGTGTAACAGATAAAATAATATTATCCACAGAGTCAGTCTGTCCAAACGATCTCTTTGGAAGAAACCTAAGACAATTAATTACTGGCATTTCTGCTAGTAGATGATTGCAAAACAGCTCAGACAGTTCTGTGGAAGAGCACTGCCACCTCATCCTCTCCACGTACTTCCCAACTTTGAGTGCCACTTTAATCACTAGTCAGAGCCCAAAGACATGCCCTGCCCAAGGTACTCCAGGAAAAGCACCAGTGAATACCATTAGGAAAACTGAGTAATACGCAAGAAGAAAAGGCACGAGCGTCACATCCTCACCTGGGGACCTGTTTCTGCATTTGGTGGCTTCACAAAGAATGGAATTCTGCCCCTCTGCCAGTCATTGAGAACCATCTTGCTGACCGTTTGCAGATCAGGCTCACCACCCTGAAAGAATCCAGTAACAGTTTCTGTCCGCGTCTGCAGGGCATACCACCTTTATATTACCTTTGCAAATGAAACATTCCTATTACCCAGGTTCAGTGCAGAAACTGACCCACACACTCTTCCAACCTGCAAATGCAGGAAGATCGCAGAATCCTAAAATCATTAAGGTTGGAAAAGCCCTCCAAGATTACCTGGTACAACCACCCCCCTACCGCCACCATCACCCGCTAACCATGTCCCCAAGCCCCACGTCCAACCTCTCCTTGAACGCCCCCAGGGACGGTGACTCCGCCACCTCCCTGGGCAACCCGTCCCAACGCCCGACCGCTCTTTCTGAGGAGAAATGTCTCCTCATTTCCAGCCTGAACCTCCCCTGGCACAACTTGAGGCCATTCCCTCTTGTCCTAAAGTTGTCACACCTTTAGCAGTTTTCCAGTCCTAGAAGCAAGCTTCTCAAGAAAGTCTTCCGCATCTTTCCAGGAATCAATTTTGTACGTCTTTCTGATGTACTCTGGTTTGGCCCTTTCCAGCACCGCACTAATATGATCTTCAGGGCTTTTAATCTTTTCAACTTGAACCTGAAAATGAATGTCAGAGTATTAACCCTTTGGAAAGCGTGCATTCACTTATTTCAACCCACCACAATGACAACAGCGAGAATTTTCCAGCGTTTAGCACAGATACATACCACTCCCTTCAGCACAATGTCTGTTTCTGAGTCTCCAGATGGATAAACTACACCTGGGCAGTCTATGAGAAAAATCCTCCTCATCAGGGTAATGTACTGCCACACCTGAAAAAGATCGGCAGTCATCTGTGTTACCTCCTTCCATGCACAGCCCTTTGTTCTGCTTTTAAATAGACAGTTCTAAAATATAGGAGTCACCTTAGAAACTTGGTATTAACGCACAGAAACAGAACTTAACTTGGCATTCTTGTTAGACAGCCAAGAAATTTTGCACCTTGCGCCTCTTTAATGCGGGAATCTCTTCCTACCTTAGTTTCACCTGCAATAGGAGCCACATTGCAGACCTTCTTAGACCGTAACGTATTGATCACCGAGCTTTTGCCAACGTTGGGATAACCAATGAAACCCACGCTGATCTGTTTCTTGTCAGAGTGTAACTGTTAAGAAACAACATTTCTTTTAATACTTAAAGCAAATACAAGCAGCAGCTGGGGACAGCATATAGCACTAGTCTCAAGACAAGAAAAACCATCTTGCTTTGGAAAATGAAGACACTTAAAATGAGAATATATTAACAGACTATGCATAGATGCATGATGTTAACAAGCCTGAAATATGTTCCCTTCTTCTACACATTCAAGTCAGACCTAGGAGTATCAATGGAATACTCTGTCTACAAGAAACTGAGGCCAAACAGTGACAGTTAAACCAACTCTTTGGGATCTCCTCAGTTTGATGTACATTTAGAACATGTTTGAAGGAGTATTTTCCATTTGCTCACCACAGAATGATGGCCACAAGAAAGTGTATTGAACCTCAAACACTAAAAATCCCACACTAAACAGGCATTCCCCACTCTCCTCCCCCCCAACAAAAACAAATCCCCAATACAAAGCCCCCAGATTGTTCTGTACCTTTCCAAACTGCCTTAAAAGCTGTATGAAGGCACCTTTGCCAAAAGGGTTTGTGAGGCTGGCGTGAAAAGCAAGCGTTGGATACTCCTGGGAAAGGACAGCAACCCAGCGCTTCTAAAGAGGAAAATACTGCTCAGTTAGGGATTCTGTGCTGCAGAGGCGGTGAAACAATCTGCTTATGAGAAGAACACAGCATCTTCGCTTGGGTCACAAATGCAGCTGTCTATGAAAATTGCTTTGTAAGAACCTTTGAAGCATTTCACCAACCCAATAGCTAAAAGCACTGCCTATTGTTTTTTATAAAAAGACAATTTCCCAAAAACGCCTTCACTGCTAGCTAAAACTAATTAGTTTAACAATATAAAACAGACCAGCTGTGGTGGATATGGATCTTAAGCGGACTAACATTTAGCACACTCTGGAGATACCAGCTGAACTGTTAAATCCAGACAGAGGAAGTAGAGAATTTGTGGCTGGTGACTGTTGCTCAACTGAGCCAAACTTGGAGGGGTTTAAATGGTAATTGTTACTTTTATAGCAAACAAGCAGAGAGTTCCCATTATCCCAGTTACATTTACGCCCTTTGAGACCAGCCTGAGGACTGGTAACAGAATTAAAGCTGAGGCTACAAAAGGAACAAAGAAGGTCCAGAGCACAACAGGCAGGACTGTACTTACAGTAGCCCAGGTAGGAACAAGATCACATTTGTTCAGGACAAAAATGAGATGCTTCCAGTGTTTCTCTTTTTTCAGGAAAGATTCCACATGAGGCGAGCGAGTGCCCATGGGGTCTCTGGCATCAAGAACTTGAACAACAACATCTGATGAGTCTATCACCTAGAAAAAAAAATCACGCAGAAGGAAAGTGTTAGACATAAACCTCCAAAATGAACGTTAGTAATTTTCTAATCTGCATCATTAATTTAAAAACCTTGTATCCTTCATGAACAATTGTCACTTTCCTGTGACAGAACCTCAGACTAATACCCATTGATCCTCCACTCTCTCTTCCCATACTCCCCTCCAAATTCAGGCTGGACAGCCCTGTAGCTTTTATGCACTATAGCTCCCTACTCACTAGAAAGATGTTTGCAGCACTTGGAAAAGTAAACACTGCAACCAAACGAGAAAACGAATTGCTTTAGCAGACAGAAACAATGTTCTCCATCCATTCTGCAGCAATTCAATTCCACCATTTCATAAAGGATCGGTGTATAAAAAGTGTTTTCTGGATCAATATGAAACACAACCAAGTAGGAACCTGCTGTTAGTCCACTAAGCATCTACAGCGGGGAGCTGTCAGTTTATGACTTGCTTTGAGCCAAGTGAATTTGTTTCACAGCTATTTCCTGCATTTTTGGCAGCGCCTCACTGAAATCTGTTTTGCTCTATCATTCCCGCCGCTTTTAGATCTAAGTGAGAAAGTTTTAAGCTACATTCAGAAATTCAGAACGAGAAATCAAGCAATTTCACATCTAACAGTCACTGAGAGCACAAACTGCTCTTACAACCCTGACTCATTCTCAGCTCCATTCCTCTAGCAGTCAAGGTGACTCACTGGAACATGAACGGCAGAGCACTCCAAAGAAGACCCTATCAACATGCCAGATGTTTCCAGTCTAATGAAACATAAGGGTATCTGACTGCTTTATTTGTGGTAAAGCCCCAGGAATCCAAGCGAAGCTTACACCTTTGGCTCTGCCAGTCCATCTTTAGATCATGTACTTTACAGATGTCTGTCCCACTGGGACAAGAGCTCAAGGATCAAGCTCAGTCAAGCACAGATGTGAAAATGAATCCCTACTCTCTTCTACAGCTGTTTTTTTCTGTTCCAGTTGATGTACTGGATCAGTACCAGACCGATGTCAGAAAAGGGTGTATGGTGTCAAGTCACTCAGTACAGTTAGGCTAACAGGAAAATGAGGAAGCAAGTTACATACTCAGGACATCTCCGCATGAACGAAGACAGTCTTAACGTTTCTAAGAAACTTTACAGCACATTCAGTTGTCATCAAAGCTTCCCTAACATGGCAAGATCTATAAATGAAGGGTTTTCAGAGCTTTTCTGATTACTGCTGTACAAGATTTCCAATGCTGTGCTGAAGCATTGGCCTTTGAAAAGACTGAAAGACAGAAAAAAACCTGCTGCAAATTATAAATGTTACTGACCTTGTAGAGCTCACCCCAGATTCTTTTGGACTGTCCTTTCTTATATATATCCTCTTGTGCTTCATCCCTGGAAGCGGATTACCACAGACATCAGCAACCACAATAACACGGTTATAGTGCTCTCTCCTCTAAAGCCATTTGGCTGTTTACAGACAGAAAAGGAGAGGAGGCCGAGCCCCCTGTTTAACCCAAAAACCGAGTTTGCAGATTTTCAGACATGCAACAGGAAATTAGTTATGAATGAATACAGAAGGGTCCCACGGGAGCAATAGTTCAGTTAAACATACTGGGACGAAACAGAACTAAAACAAGTCCCAGCCAAATTCAACTGATTTCACTTTGCTTACTCATCAGACAGTAGCAGCACTGATGGAAGAACTAGATGCACGTTTTTTTTTTAATAAAGCTGACTTTCAAGGTATGTAAACAAAGAATAATTTCTCCTTTCCATTTACCTTACACCGGAGTCTTCTGTGACCAGGTCCCGGTCCTTGCCCTGATCGTAAGATTCCGATGAGGCCTCAGCATTCTCCAGCAGGGACTGCACATCGCTTGCAGAGAGATTTGGCCTTTTTCTTTGTGCTTTGGGGCCAAATGTTGTTTCAAACGTTTCTGTGTCAAGAATGTGAACTCTGGAGGTCTAAGGAAAGATGGGTTGGTAAAACGAAAACAAAACCAAAAACTGTTTTCCATCTCTCGTGACACGCAGCGTACAAGACCTTAGTTCAATGCAACTCTGCAACCTGTGACAAGACTTAGAGGCACTTCCCTGACAGTGTTTGAGTTTTGCAGCTTAATCTCTGAGAAGCATAAGAGTGGATATTTAGTAAGCAACAAAACACACTGCACTTGCCAAAGAACTATGCTTCGGTTCTCTCTGCATAAATGATGTCAAAAGTAATTAAGGCTACAATGATGAAAATTTAGCTGCTATCTTTGATCATTTCTTATTTTTCTAACAAGTGCACAGATCTCGCCAAATTCACAGAATTTTGTCAGGGACAATTACAGTCAAAATCACAGATTTTAAAGCCTGTAGTGAATGCCAACTTTTATTGGAACAGCACACGATTCAGAGCTGAAAGAAGTCATTTGTTTTTATAACGCACATTTTAGTTTGTGGTAACCTTTTCTTCAATTTAGGAAACATTTTTATGACACAAACCTGGCAGATTTCCACACGAAAAAATACCCAACAATAACCCAAAATAATATTTCAGACTTTAGGAAAGAAGCCTGGTAATAACTAAAATTATGTACTTGAAACTTGATTCTACTTGAAAAGGCGTCTGCATGCGCAAGAATGTCTGGTTCAAGATAAAAAGCACATATTTGAGCTCAGAGTCATGGCACAAGAGCGGGCTAGCAGCATGATGCATCCTCAAAAAAAGAAGTCTACCTTTCACACGAGGAATTAGAAGCATTACAGCGATGTTTTCAAAAACATCCCTCCCCCAGTCATCTGCCCTAACTCCTTCCAATACTCCTACAAACGCATCAAATCTCCCACAGGTAAATAATATTCACGACATCTGTGCGCACAGCCCAGCCTTCACAAGGTGCAGAGGAACGATACCTACGTGAGGTTTAATCCGATCATGGAAAAGGGACATCGGTAGCTTGGTTTGCTTCATCACCACTCTGTACGGATCTTTCATGACGGTTTCCATTTCCTCTTGAAATTTCTGTAGGGACGACTGCTTGATCACACGAGTATTTCCTGCAGGTAAAAATCAAGGTTCCCCACGTTAACTGCTTCAGAGGCACAGGGAACATTAATAAAATATTAACACTCCATCTGGAATCAAAATACGAGTGACAAGAAGTAGAAGACTTTACTTGAGACAACCCCAACATTTGGCATATATAAGCCAATCCCTTTCTTTTCCATAATTTAAGGAAACTTTTACAAGTTTACACACCCAAGCTACAACGTGGGTACACATGGATAAATCCCACAAAATAACCAAAGGAGACAAAAACCCACACTTGTCAGCAGTGTATGGGAAGCAAACACCCCACGTACAGGTACAGGCAAGGTGTGAGCCAATGCCCTTGCCTACAGCAGCAGTTTTTTTGCCTTCTTTTCCAGTATCTGTCCCACACAGCACTGAGATGACAACTCCTAAATACTCACACTCTAAAAACACAAAGTCCAACAGCTTCTGAGCCTGCTGAGTCTGAAAGTAGAATAAAAAAAACTTACCAAACCATTTAATATTTGGTTCCACTCTTGCAACTGTGCCTGGTGCCACTGTTGACTGATACTGCAGGGGTTTAATCACTTTGCCACGTTTGTTTCTAAGTGAAAAATGAGAAGGCATGTAAATTCACAATGACGCATACACCCCTCTAGCACTTTTGCTTACTAGAGTAGAAGTGGATCCATAAAATCCGGAAAGACCCTTCCTTTCGAACTGGTACCCCGGGGTACCTTGACGTCAGACTGGAAGGTTCCCCTGTCGCTGCAGTTCAAAGGCCACAAATGATCCTGTCCTGATATTTTTCTGTGTCAAACCACATGGCAATGTCTCTGAAAAACACCTCGCTAAGAGTTGCTGTAATTTGAACTCTGTACTTTTCCACAAGAGTACAAGTAACTACACGTATTTATAAGATTGGCCTGGGGACAAGTTAAGAACAAGGGATAAAAGTTAGCATGCGATACGCAGAGCAAAATAGAATGCCAATTCCCTACAAAACATCTCAAAACTCCTCATTCTCACTCCAACTTGGCTAAACTCTTCACGAAGGCTGCACATGAATGCTATACTGGGGTGCAAAAAGCACTAAAGTATGATTTCCTAACAAAAAACACTTTCTTCTCTTGTGCTCGCATGCGACTTTCTAATCGGCTGAACCCATCAGCTTGCAGTGAACGCTGATTGTAAGATAAAGCTCCCCATTGAAACCTGGCTTAAGTTGAGTAGTTTTTAAGATACATATTCCCCAGTCCTCTCTCAAAACAAAGAGGAATCTGGCAAAACAAGACAAAGCTGCTAATCTGAACCAGAACCTTAAGTAACCCCAACGGCATCCACAGCATGGCAGAGGCGTGTGTTTATAAGGTGGGACTGCGTTGCAGCCACAGGTTCTCACGTAGAGGGAAGGAATCTCTTAGGAAGAGAGCCTTGAGGACTTCAGGCTCCTCAGATGTTCTGAGGTGAGCTTTTGAGTTGGACGTGGTGGAAATCTGGGCTTTTGGGGGTTCGTGACATTCCAGCGAGATCATATCAGCTGCTCCATGCCACGCGTTTTCCAGCTGAGCCGCACCCCCTGATAGCATCGCTGGCCTGGTTGGACCTCGAGATAAAGCTTCCCGGCTCCTGACTCGGAGCAAAGGAGGGGCTCTGCTCCAACCGGCGGGCCCTCTGTCACCAGACGAGGCACCAGCACCTCTCTGCGCAGCTCCCGGCCCGCACCACCGGACAGACAGCGGGGCCCGGCGGCTCAGCGCCACGCACCGGTAGCACCGATGTGACCGGGCCCTGCTCACCTCCGCTCCTTCTGCCGGTACATGTTGAGGCGCCGGATGGTGGCTCGGTCCCGCATGTTGTTGCCTCCCGCGCCAGCAACGCGATCTGGGGAGAGAAGGCAGCGTTAGGCCCGGCCCGGCCCGGTACAGTAGGGTAAGGCCGGGCCCGTCCCGGTAAGGCCCGACCCGTCCCGGTAAGGCCCTGCCCGCGTCCCCAGACGTACCGGGGTTGGTGCTGGCGCGGGAGGGGTTGATGGTGCTGCGGCCCTTGTACCGTGGCTTCACCATGGCGCCGCCGTGCCGGGGCCGCTCTCGCCGCCCGCTCCGCCACACGCACCGGGCCGGAAGAGCTGCCACAGCCACTTCCGGCGTGAGGGGGGCAGCGGCGTGACGTCATTCCGCCGGCTCCAGTTCCCTACTGCGCAGGCGCCTGCACGTTGCCTTGACAACCACTCGCGGCCTCCCTCCCCTCCCCTCCCGGCTGCAGTTGCCATGGCAACGCGTGGCGCGGCCTGGCCTGGCCCGGCCCGGCCCGCTGCGGCCTACCCCCGGCCCCACCGCCCCCTCGGCCCCGGCCGGTGCCCGCCAGGCTCCGCCGGTGCCTGGGAGCCCGGCCCGCAGTGCCCGAGAAGGGCAAGAGCTCCGCGTTGTCCCTCTGTTGTGCCGGCCTCCGTTGTCTGCCCCGGGCAGCGAGGCGGACTGCAGGCGTTCAAAGGCGTTGTAATAAAAAGGGCGCTGGCACAAGAATCCTCATTGTTGTGTTGGTTCTTTTTTTTCGAAATGGTGTTGTTCGCAGAAACATAATCAGAATCATTTGGGAGCTTGGCATTAGTACTTATTTCCATTTGCAGATGAATGCATGTGGTCAGCAAACTGGTTCCTTGGTGCTGCTGGGAGCGCTGGCGCTTGGGTGCAGGCTGGCAGGCAGCGGGGTTGGGTTGGAAGGGTGTTTATAGGCACACGGGGCTCCTTGTCCTGGCTTCCTGGCACCCGCTTTTAAAATTTAGGAATAACAACACTCCCTTTTTTGTTTGCATGTAAAGAGTTGCATGGACGGCTCAATAACTTAAATCAAATTTAGGCAAATTATAGGTCTGAAGGCTAAGCCTACATTCATGTTACTGCCAGTTTTTACTAGAAGTTGGAAAGATCCTCACCTAGGAGGAATTAACATAACTCCAGTGAAATTGTGTTAATTTGTACCAGACACTGGGCTGGGACCAGGCTGCTCAGCACACTGGGGAGCCATTCGCCAAAATGAAGGCCTGGCCCATCATTTCTAAATGATTATTAGCAGCAGAGTATTCATGGCTATTTCAATTTCCTTCAAGTTCTGCTAATGCTCTTCTAAATCCAGAGCAATAACAGAGTCTCTGAGATTCTGTTCTTTTAATGATTTTCAGCATTTTGCTTTCAGGTAGTGCATAGTCCCTGCTGCACATAGTCGTAATTAGTCAAGACTTGTGAGATGTTTTGTAAGATGGCAGTCTTGCATTTTCAGTCTGTTTTGTTTAAGCCTACGATTTCTGGTGTTGGTTTTTTTTGTTTGTTTTTTGTTTGTTGGTTTTTTATTACTTTTCTCTCCTCCTCTTAATAGAATTATCTATGCCTTAGGCATTTAAAAAATACACAGTGATGTGGGCATAAAAAATTAATTCCAAATTGTAGATAATTGTTTAAGCTATCAGACTTGAGGCTTATGTAGAAGAGTTTTTCTCAGGACAAGTGTGTTTTCTATTAGAGTTGATATTAATCTGTCAGAAGATCCTTTTGATTTTCAAATTTTTAGACTAAATAGTTGAGTAATACTCGCCCTGTTCTCCCCCACTCTTTCTTCCTTCTCCTTAAGAAAACACTCTTTTTATTGTTAGCAAAATATCTTGGAATGCATCTAGAAAATTGCTGTCTCTTTCTTTGTAAGAATAGAAAAAGTGTTAGACATTAGGTTATGTCATGGAGAACTTTTGTTTGTAATACATCTGAGTTAATCATTGGATCTCCACTTTGAAATCTGTGATGCTGAAGTCTCAGCACCGCTTTGTTCCCAGCATCACTTATGGTGAGCCCTGTCATCCAAATCAGAGTGAGCTATAGCCCTGAATTTTCTGTCATTAGGAAAGATTACACTGGTAACATATGGGAATTGTATTCAAATTAGAATATTTTTTTTTTTTCAGCTGCGCTCACCTCTCTCAAGTTTTTTCTGGACCAAACTTACATTACTGAGGCTAACTGTTAGTATTTAACTTGCAGCATCTCTGTAGCTGTGGTTGTTGGAATTGCTTATCTGCTAACATACGAGTCAGCTTAGTTTACTCCACTAAACTAATTTTATTTTTCTGCATGATTCACTAGCTTTTCATTTGCCATTGATGCATGCTTTCATTTCTTTCCTTTTTTTTTCTTTTTTTTCTTTTTTTCTTCTTTTAAATTTTCTGCAGTGGGATGCTGTCTATACGGTGTACCGAGCAGGACAGGGGGCTCGGTGATGTATGCCAGGCCCGGCAGAGCTGCCAAACAGCCTTAGTTTCATAGACAAGACTAGCCTGACCATTGTTGAATTTAAATCATTTGGAATTTTCTGTGGCCTCTTCCTTGTCAAAATCCCAGTGAATGTGGTTATGTGATGCCATCAGAATGACTCATTGCCATAATTGCATATGTTCTAAGGGGTTATTCCCATTGTATTATTAAAAACTAGTGATGTTTGATTTTTGGCAGGGACTGTCTTCCTTGTATGATCTACAGATTTTGTCAATTAAATGAAAGGAAAATAGATTTCCAAGACTTAAGAACAAGACTGGACTTGTACTCAGAGCACTTTTTTAGTGTGTTATTGAGCTACTTTGCGTTATTTAATTGGATAAGGGCAACACCAGCCATCTTACTCTCCATGTTGCAGTGATTCCCTGCAGAGTACAAGGACAGAAGTGAGTTTCATATCTTTCAAAATTATCCAGAGCACTGCCAGAAGATACCGTAGATTATTTATCACTGCAATCATTTTCCCAACTCAGTTTCTCAGGAGTTAGTTTTCAGGAGTTAGTTTATACAGGAGTGGGAGGCAAGGCTCCTTGGCAAAAGGCTCCAGGTTTGATGTCTCCTTAACCGAAAAAAACAAGAGTGATCTCAGATATCGTTGCCTTGGATTTAAGAGATCTAAAACGGCAACTACAAGCAATAGGGGAAAGCCAGAGGGAGGAGAGAGGAGAACACTGAAGTCAAGCAAAAAAGTCAAAAAGTTGAAGAAGGACTTTGAGAGCCAAGACAGTTCTGTGCCCCCAGAATCAATCCCTCAGAGCAAAAGTCGTGCTGAATCCTGTGCAGTTCTCGCAGACACACAGAGCTTTCTGCATTACTGTCTGACCTTAGGCTGCAGATCTCTCTCAGGAATTAAGTGTTTACTAGCAATCTGGAAGTTAAAGCATTTGCATGTAACTAATTTACTTTTGCTCTTTGATTTTAATGGTGAAGAAAAGTGGCTTCTTTTCTGGAAAGCTGCACATGCTGCGCCATACATTTTAGCCTTGTAAGTCTCTAGATTTGGCCTTTTTGCAAGCTGCCTCAGCAGTAATGGCAAACGAGGTCTTAACCCAACATTTTTGCTTGTGCTGTAAATAGCTATAGTATCTACCTCATTGCCTCTTTTTTTCTCCAAGAAAGATCCTGCTGTTCTTCAAAAATTATGGAGATTCTGGCATGCACCTCCAGCTACACTATGATTTGGCATTCGGTTGGGTATAATATGCTATTATGTGTATAAATGCCATCAGTGTGATTTATTTATGGTGACTGGTTATACAGAGCTGATATTTCTGTCATTTTAATAGAGATTTTATTTGTTTTGTTTTGTTTTGTTTTTAAATTGTTATGCCTAACATCTCATCCTGTGAAGACTATTGACTTAGTAAAATCTGTAAGTAAATACATATAGAAAAGGGCCCTTCTGATGGTTTAAGACAATGTAATCCAAATAACAATATTAGTAATAACCATTTTCACTTTCCTACTATATTTCCTTTAATCGAAGCTTTCTTCTGTGTGAGAAATCAATTTAACATAAACATGAACTAAAAGTCTACACATCGCCTTCATCTCCATAGGGATATAAAGCTAGTAAATTATTGTTTGAGGAATATGTGTGCACACATTTAACTTGACTGTAGCTGATGAGAAACACAGATTTATCTTGCACAGAAAGGATAAGAATGTAATGCAACCAACCTGTGTGAAATTTGTCTGCCTCAGCTCCTAAATCTCAGCAAATGAGATAGAAATTAAACAGTTCCAAACAGTAAGCTGTTAATGCATTATTCCTTGCACTTTGTTCCCCTTTACCTAGGAATATTTATCCAAAAGCTAAGTAAACTACCTAGAAACCATCCTGCAAATTTTGAGTTGGTCTGTCCAGTGAATAAACATTGGTTGGCTCATGAGTATACATGAAGACCTTTTCTATTCAAAGGAGTTTCCTACAAAGGATCTGTCTCGCTGTCTATACATCTAGCAACTACTTTTCCAGTTCAGCAAATAGGTCGTCAAAGTACAGAACATGAATACATGCAGAATCCACAGCACTAACATTTCCGTGCCGTGACTCACGGAGGTACATTTGGCTTCTGGATGGTAGTGAGTGGCCAAATTACTTCAGGAGAGACTTAGTCGCACATTCTAGATATTTTTGACCAGTTGGAATTTGACTCTGTTTTTGGTGAATAAACAAACAAAGCTTGTTCAGCAAACCCATTTCTTTATTTATTTGTTTAAAGAAGCATATTTTACAGTGATGCCACGGAGAGAACACCACAACAGATTTTATTTGGTGGGCTGAAAGAGAGCATTCACGTGCATGTGAGTTGAGATGATATCAACCTATCTAAGGAGATCTCCATTTTGGACTGTCGAGCTCAGCATGCAAAACACGTTGGTCAAAGGCAAAAGGTTTCTAAATTCTGAAATGAACCAGCTGTCTGAGAGTGGGCATAAGCACTATTCTTGAGCTGATTAAAGAAAGGAAATTGATCTTTTTTTTTTTATAATTTCCTTCTAATTTTTCTAAAACAGTTTCATTTTTAATCATCCATAATGAAAAATCATGGATTTTCTTAATACACATTTTAAACTTTCATTTGCCTTCCTCCCTTTTTCTTCCCATTTCACTATGAAAAAGGAAGAAAGAAGGGAAAAGAGTGCAACAGAAAGAAGTTCTTCAGTTTTTCTAAAAAAACCTCTAGAAAAGTCTACAAGATATGTTGTGTTGATTTATTATATGCTGTTTAGTTTTGAAATATTTGCACTAATATTGCCATGAGTTAGGGAATCCAGTCAGTTAACAGAGCCTTAGTGTCTAAAACCTTACTAATGCACTCTCTCTTCTCTTTAATCCTTGTTGAGAACTGGATTGAGATACTGAAGCAGGAGGGAAGAAAGAGTGGGTTATGAATTAGCAAGCTGAGGTTCATGAAAGGGTTACTGATTATTGCTGCTAAAAAGCGGAAGGGAAAAATGATTCTGCTTACATGCAGTGCCATGTCACAAACAAAATACTTATCTCACAGGCTAGCTGAGGCTAGAAAGCAAAGTGAGATCTGATCTTTCAACTGGGAGGCCTTCAGGAGTCGTCTGAACATGATCCATAAACAACTCAAAGGATGACTTTAAGAACCTCTTTCTCTCTCTGCTTGGTATGCTGGTCGTTTATCATTGTGCTGAAATGGAATCCCCTTTAAAAGATATAACGGCTTCTTGTTTACTTAAACACAAAGTGGATGATGGGCTGAAAGGTTTTGCTGCCAGCAGAGCAGTCACGGAGAGCTTGGTACAGCCCTGGGGCTGAAACAACTATGCAGCTCCCACGTCCTGACCTCTGCCAAAGCAGCCGCAGTGCAACGGGGCAAGAGGAGCCTCGGCTGTCCCCACCAGAGCTGCACCGCCCGCATCCCCTCGTGGAAGAGCACCGGCACCCCGCCGGGGAGGCACCCAGAACCACGTCCCAGGGGCTTTCCACCACAGGCAACCCCTGCGAGGCAGAGGCAGCGGTACAAAAGCAAGGGCAGTGCTACTTGGGTTGGACAGCTTTAGCTTTGGGGTTGGCTTTTCCCTGCCCCTTGTCTTACCGGGGGAGCCGGGAGCTTCAGCGGTGCAGCACTGCACGTCACTGGGGACCTCCCCGGCTCCATCCCTTGGGACCAGAGGGGTTTTGCTGAACTGTAGAAGAATTAAATATCTGCCCCTATTTATATCGAGGAAGCACGATTTAAAATATAAGGGAAACTGAGCGAGGTGCCATGTTATGTCAAGGGCAAGGCTCTCCGTGCCGAGAAGGGCAGTGTGAAGCATGCGCCCGCTCCGGTCTCACCACGTCTCCATCCAGCACCGTCCTCCTCCTGGCTCCTCTGCCCAGGTGCCAATTCCTGCAGAGCAGGAGCATTTTTGCTCAATCCAGGACATTCCCGTTGGTGACGCGGAGACCAGTGCTTTCTACCAAACTTAAACGTTTGCTTTTCTTCATGGGGCCTGAACCGTGCCGTCCCCCTCCCGCCTTCATTCCCTCTTAGTGTGTGTTGGGGCAGTGCTGGGCCAAACGGACAGGCCCGGCCTGGAGTCTGGTAGCTGTGACCGTATGAACAAAGTCACAACGTTTCGGCAACCTGCGGTGTGTTGTAACCTCTCATTTTCTTGAGCTGGGTCCTTTAACGGGAACTTCCTCGGGGGGTGGCGGGGAGCAGCGTGGGTCCTGTGCGGGCAGCGGGGCTGAGCTCGGGCTGCAACGCAGCTGGCAGCATTTTCTGGGGTTTTCTTACAGCTTTTGTGTGTTTCTCTTCCACAAGTGAGTCTCGTCCTGTGGGACACCAGCCTCCATAGGGGCCAAGGCATGAACCACACACTCAGGAAGCTGGTTGTCATCTTTTTTTTTTTTTTTTTTTTTTTTTTTTTTGTTTAATTTGAAATAACTCTTTGAAGCAGATTCAGGGCAGATACCACTGACCTCTTACCACAAATGTTTAACATGTATTATTCTCAATGATAAAGTCATACAGCTTAAAACACAAAATAAAGGGGAGGGGAAGAGAAAGAGGCCACTGCCTTTGTGTGAGTGCAGTTCCCTGGTCTGGAAGAGCAGAAATTCAGTCCCAGCTGTGTCCGCCAGGCTGCCACCGTGCTGTGCCGGGGCCAGGCGGCTGGCTCGGCGTGGAGGCACTGTGTCATAAGGTCCTGTGCCCTTGTCCTTTGCTCTGGTTCATCCTCACCTCTTGTCCCCGCAGCGTCCCACTGCCACGGAGGGGTGCCATCCGCGTCCTGGGGGTGCAGCCTCCTTAAGTATCGTGTATGTGGCTTCTGTCGGGTCTAGTCTAGGAGTATATGTCTGTCTTTCGGAACATGTGTAATGTTGTGTAGCAGTGCTCTGGTTCAATAAAGCTTTCATATACATAGCAGCAATGAAGTCTTGCCATCAGGTGACGGAAAGGGGCAGCTATTGGGTAGGGCTGGCAGATGTGGCAGGGACCACAGCCCCTCTCTGTTTGCTCTTCCTCTTCTTGGTGCCAGACTTAGCATCTTTGGTGTCTTTCCGATTTCTGTTCCCATTGGTATTATCTTGTTTTCCTTGCTCTTCTTTTTTCTTCCTTTTCCCTGCAGTAAAGCAAAGGGCAGGGGTGAGGTTCCTGGCAGGACGAGCATGCCCAGCAGGGTCCTGAGGGCTCCCGGCATGGCTTGAGGGGCAGCTGAGCCCCTTCCAACCACAGAGGTGCCCACCTGCCAGCCTGCTCTTTGTACTGCGAGCTGTTCCTAAATACACACAGGGAAGGGGGATCAAACCTGGATTTAGCTTTGCAGTTTCCAGCCTCTGGCAGGAGATATGACACTTGCATCTCCCTGCTGCTGCAGCCTGTTCCCCTTTGCTAACGCACCTTGCTGCCTGCACCACTTGCAGCCAGGCGGGGCTCATCCCCTCCTCCCTGCTCGCTGGTCCCGTGCTGTTACTCACTGCTCAGAACCGGTTCCCCTCCAAGCAGTCAGCCTAGCCACAATCTTGTCCATCCCGTAAGGGGATGACCAAGCCACCATTCATCCTGTGGACACAGCAATTCCTGGGAAAAGCACAGACCTAAGCATTCCTACAAAGGAGATGACAACTCCCATCTGCGCAGCACACAGAGCTTGCTCAGCCACCTTGTTTGCTCTTTGCCCAAAGGAGCTAAAACACCCGAAGCCTGCAGGACAGGCAGCAAGCTGTGCTGGGGATCTGTGCCAGCTGCACCAAGGGTCTGCCCAGCTGCCCTATCACACCGGGGTCCCTGGGGGAACTTTGTTTGTGCAAAATGCAGAGCAACATCAAGTCTTTTAGTACCTGTAGCACAGAGGGGTGCTGAGATCTACAGCACATTTATGGTGCTGGGCCATTAGGCTAAATACTGACATGTGGCGTGGTGCTGGGGAGAGGTGGTGAAACGCTTGGTGCTCGCTCACCTTCGGGGCACTGGCTCTTCTGCACGGTGCACCTCCGCACCTCCGTGGTGGCGGGGCACAGGGACACGTCTCCAGAGGGAGCCTGCAGGATCCGCCGCGTTCGATCCTCATTACCCTTCTTGAAGCCACACAGCTTCCTCTTCTTGGAGCAGGGCCCCCAGGGCCCCCACTCACTCATTTCACATTGTGCTGCCAGAAAACAAGAAAGGCCAGAGGTAACTCTTGTCTCTCCACGGCTGCCTCTGTCCTCCCAGGAGCCCTCCCGCAGCATTGCACCTCTCCCCGCCTGAGGCTGGAGGAGTGTGTGTGCTTCCCCAGCAGCTTTCTAGGCTTTCACAGCACCCCTTTCCTACCATATGGTGAACTCTGAGCTGTACACACTCCACGAGCAGTTTGCAGTGACACCATGGTGCTACAGTGCCAAGCAGGCTCCAAAGGGCTGGGTACAGGGACACCTGTACCATCACCCACTAGACACCAGTACAACACCATCTCTGAAGAGTTTGTTTTATCATCTAAGCCAACCTGAAGAAATACATGCTACTGGACCTGACAGATGCATAGAAAGCTCAGTGCAAGGTGCCTGAGCATCGCTTACCAGGACTGCTGCACTCCATGGTGCCGTTGGCAGCAGAGTAGCCTTCAGGGCATGTGACGTAACATCTCCCTTTGTGCAAATACAAACCTTCCTTACATTTTGTGCAAAAGTTTCGGCTGAAACAGGACTCACAGTTCTCAATTTTGCATTCTGGGGGAAACAAAAACACAAAGCCATCACGCAGTCTGACGCGAACACAAGTGCTGGCAGGCTGGGCTAGCCTGAGCAGCACACAGGAGCTGTGATTTGCGCTGTGTGCCTGTGCCGGGCTGAGGCTGCGGCTGTGCAGGCAGGGCAGCTTGGGGAGGGTGCCAGTGGACAGGGAGCAGGCATGGGCAGTGAAAGAGCTGAGTCCAAAGGCTCAGGAAGCTCCTGACCTCTCTCACCAGTTTGCTTCTGGCTCCAAGGAGGCTGCAAGCAGCCAGGGCGAGTCTTTGGGTGCCCTGCCAGGCTTGGTTGTGCTACTTGAATGGACGTTAGTTTTCTTTGCATTGTTCCCTGCTACAGGACAGAGCCACTGTGCTGCAGCGGCAGCTTCCAGGTGGAAATCAGGCAGGGTGGAAAAGGTCTGGGCTTGTGTTCAGCCTGAGCACCAACTGGCTGAAGTGGGAAAGCAGAAAAAACAAAGCCCAGTCTCAGCTGCTCCAGCTGCAGCTATAGTATGGGCTGCAAAGAAACCGAGCTGGACAGAAACCTGGCCTTCAGGGTGGTTTGCACGAAACTGCCAGGGAAGTGATCACATTTTTCCACGTCCAGTTTCCTTCTGGTGCTCTGGCTGAACAAGGCAGCCCCAGGCTGAAGTTCTCACTTAGAGAGCTGCTTCATGACCATGGATGGGCAGAGGAGAGGAGCACCACGATCTGCCCGCAACACGGAGAGACCACTGATACTCACTGATGCACTTGTTCATGTCTGTATTGCGAAGGCCAAAGTATCCCAGTGGACAGGAAGGTAGGCAGATCCCAATTTGCCGGATATCATTCCTCTCCAGAAGGATGAAGAGCTTGGGGGAACATCTCAGGCACCCGTTGAACTCGGAGCACAGGTCGCAGCCCCTGGCACAGCCCTGACTCAGCTCAGTGCTAACTGGAAAAGCAGGAGAGGCAACGGTGAGCACCCACCCCACGGGCACCGGGACACCAGAGCTCTGCAATTCTGTGATTTTTCCCCAGCCTTGTCCTTTCTGATGGTCCCCGGGGCTTGGGGTTGTCCCACGAGGGAGGACACGGCACCACGGCCAGCTTGAGACGGGGAATCACTGCTGAGCCCTGCCACTCGAGTAAGAGCCAGCTCTTTGGAGGGCGGCCAGCAACTTCCTGGAGACAAATGCCCCTCTGAGGGAAGCTGCCATAAATATTTGATGCAAAGTATGAGTTCATGTCCTGACATAAGTGCCGCCCGGAGAGAACAAATCAAACCCAGCTCAATAATTCATTAGCCCTGTCCCTGCGCATGGCTTTGCCCAGGGGACCCCTTGGCCCCCCTGCACTCGCTGCAGCTCTGGATCCGCTATGTCCAGGACCCCAAAGCAGTCACCAGCTACAAACAGCACCCCACTGCCTAAATGTCCTGTTAGGGCAGGACTTCACCCAAACAGAGGTCACACAGCGGTGCCGCTCCAGGCACCTCCAGGGCAAGCAGGGACTGGAGCCATGCAGTGCTGGAGGGAAACGCTCTGAGTAATCCTGCCTTGTGCTCTGAGCCGGGCTGAGGCCAAGCTACATCGCACTGTGACCCCTCTTACGTTCACTGTATCTGGCAGCGTAGGAGATTTCACTGCCCCCAAAATAGAGATGTGTTCTCAGCTCCTAGATTCAGTCCAAAAAAAATACTCAATCCCATGTCTTGAGAGTTTTCTGCTTTTAATTATCATGTAAAATGCTGCTTGTTTTGAAACCAATAGCATTCTTTGCAGGCTAGAATGCAGGTTATTTTTATTAGTTTATTATGCAAGCAGTGTCCTTGTTTATAGAGAGACTGTGTATTTTAAAACGTATTCCTTTAAAAGCTGTGTTTACTACACTTCAAAAGCAAGTGCGGAGCACCAGAGTGTTCACATGCCAGCCTGAGAGGTGGGGAAGCTTTCCTCTCCCTCCCACCGTGACCTGGGGTGCCAGCAGCTCCCCTGCTCCTTGTCCTTGCCTTGTCACCAGTCCCCACTTGTCTGCACAGTGCAGAGGCTGCTGTAGCCTCGGACAACGAGACAGAAAGCAAGAGGGGTCCCCAGCCTGGGGACCCGCAGCACTCGGCTGCCAGGAGGGCTGGCCAGGTCTGGGCCAACCTCCCTGCTGTATTTTGGATTCTGGAAGCAGGAATCCTCATAGGGATTCAGCCCCATCCCTCCTGCACCCCACAGTACTGAAGTTTGCTTCTGTGGCAAAGGTACGAACCGAGACTCGCTGGGAATTGTGCTTAATAGCATTAGCCACGACATCGAGTTTTCCCTGTTCTCACGGAGCTCCAGCAGTCCCAGTTTTAACATAAAATCATTTTTCTATAATTCAATTTAAACCCGTTTGAAGCAAACCAGTTCTAAAACGAGCTCGCCTAAATGAGGGGAAACCCATGCAGCTGCTTTTGTGTGTTTCAGGCTGCTTGAGTCCCTGGGTGGGGCTGGCTGAAGCCAGTCCTGGCCGCAGGGGATAATTAAAACCCGTGCTTGCCATGCACCTTGGGTTGCAGCTCCCCGGCACAGGAAAAGGGACCACAGCAGGCAGGAATCTGCGAGTAGCAGAGCTGCAGAGGACCAGGGGAGGACTGAGACCTCGCTGGGCACCAGGAGGCTCTGCCCAACCCTGCGCATCTACAAACATTCCCGGTCTGCACGAACGGCAGCGCATCACGAGGAGCAGAGAAGAAGAAAACCATTTCATACGTACTTCGTCTTTGCCTCTTGCCCTTCACCACTTTGCTGCTGCCTGTTAGATCCATCGAGCTCAGAAAAACCACCACCACAAGCAGTCCAAGCTGCATAGTAACTCTCCAGCGCTGCAGCCCTGTATCGCAGGGTGATCGGAGTCCGTCCCACGCCTGGGGGGGCTCTGCTGCCACTAAAACCTCTGGGGCTTGCTCAGAGCTGAGAGTCTGTGTGCGAAGCCTGGTGCAGGACCATATCCACAAGCTCCCGGTGCAGCAGCAGAGGCCTTAGGTAGCAGGTAACATGGTTCTGCCTTCATCCCCATATGGAGCGCAGGAGCTTGGGTCTAGTCCCATCTGGGGGCTCAGGCAGTGAGCGTTAGCTGCTCGTAGTTTCCACGGGCACACGCAGGAACTGGAAAGGAAGAGGAGAAAGGATTAGCTCCACCAGATAATGAACACTGGTCTCCATCGTTCCTGTACGGATTGGGTCAGCACGGTGCCAAGCGTAGAGCAAAATCTGGGGGAGAAGCACATGGAGGGGGAACACCCTCCGACCCCACCTGCACGTCACTGCTCTCCTTAATAACTGCACACAGTTCTTTTACATGGAAATGCCTGCCGTGGTCTTGCCATCTGTGGATGCTGAACCTGACTGCAGCTGTAACTTGTTCGTTGCAGTGCCAGTGCTCCTCAGCCCCTGCTCGCCAAGCAGCAGACGGCCACTGCGGGCTGCCAAGCGCACAAGATGTTTCCTATCAAAGGGGCACCTCTGGGGGCTGGGAGTCGAGCTGGGTGTGCAGCGCTGTCCCAGGGGACAGGGAGGGATAGTCCTGGGAGCATTCCGAAATGCTGTGGTTCTGCTCCGAGGGCAATTGCAACCCCCTGAGCTCCCCGTCCTTCAGAATGCAGTGCTGCTGCGGCGTGCAGCTGGGGGAAGCCCTGCACCGGGCAGCAAATGCAGCTCTGGGAAATGGAGGAATGGCTGTGGAGGTGGATTTGGGTGCTCCAGAAGCGGAGGAAGCACAACTCCCAGGCTGAGCAGAAAGCTCTGGCACAGCACAGCGGTGCTGCGCTCTTCTGCACGCAGCTGGCAGAGTGCAGCCCCACCAACTGCTGCCATTGTGTGGGAATAAAGGCGACAACATTCACTCTGTGAGGTCAAATGAAACAGAAAATGGTTTTAATCCCTTTATAATAACTGTGCAGTCACTGATGCCCCCAATGGCCAGTGGCGATGGGGCTGGAACGGTGCCCGGCTGCAGCCCCGGGCATCACAAAGGGGTGCAGGACCCTGCTGCTCACACACCTTGCACTCATCTGTCCTGGGGAGACACCTTCCATCCCCATGGCATGCAGGGACCAAAGAAACCATGGGAGCCCACCCAGCTCCAGCTGGGAGCAAGCCCTGCACCCAGGAAGGTGCTTCCAGAGGCTGACTGCACCCCAACGTCACCACCAGGAGCCCCGAGCAGGCACGCACGCAGCAGAAAAGCTCTTGGAAACTCTGCTGCTTGTAGCAGCAGTAGCAGGTTGGCAACATCTCGAGGTAGCAGCTGGAGAAAGATGTGACCCGTGTGTTGCCGGGCCTTGCAGCAGCACGTCTCAATGCTGAGCTGAGCACCAGAGCGGGAGCCTCGGGGCAGCGTTGGTTCAAGCACACCGACGCTGTCGGGAGGGCACGTGGCACCGCGGGGTGCTGCTGGCATCCTCCCGCCCCAACAGCTTTGAACTTTTCACCGTATCCCCACTGCGACTCCCCTGAGAGCTGCTGGGGCAAGAGCACAGCGCTGCCCATGTGCTTGTCGTTACAGCCCGCAGCATCATCCAGGGGATTTTCAAATAAATAATTAGTCACTTGTGTAAACACCAACTTGTTCTGCACTTCCAAGCCTGTTTGCTGCAAGCTGCTTTATAAACACTGTCAAGTGCTTAAGCTGGGCTGTTGGGAGTGTTTACCGGAGTGGAGATCTGTGCAGAGATCACAACCCTGGCCCGCTGCAGCCTCCCTGCGCTCAGCATCCATGGGCACACGTGTGGGGCACCCCTGCATGGAGGGGTGAAGGCAGCACAGCTGCCTGCATCCTCTGGGCAGCACAGCATGGCACGACATGGCATGGCACAAGGTGATGTGGCATGGCACGGCATGGCATGGCACGGCACGGCATGGCACACCTTGGCATGGCATGGCATGATGTGGTGTGGCATGACACGGCGCAGCATAGCGCGGCACAGCCAGGAGGACCCCAGGGATGCTCACCAAGGTGAGCAGGGCCGTGTCAGCGCAGCGCAGCCCAAACCCTCCCCAAATTAGCCCTGAAAGGCAGCTGCACTGGTGGGAGCACTGCCGCTACCTGCTCTGGCTGCCCCTTGTTGCTAATCCCAGCACTCATGCAGGTGACGTGCCCCGCAGGACACACACGCTGGACCTGCTCCACGTCCTTCCGTGTTTACACAACAGTCGCAGCTCAGACAAACCTCCGCTGCTGTTTCGGGGCAGCAGCAGGGATGTTCGCAAGGAGCAAACACTCCCCCAGCGTGCCAAGAGCCAGCGTGAGGCTTGAACCTCAGCCGTATGAGCCCATCCCTTAGGGCTCGCTCGGTGCAGGGGCAGGGATGTGCCATGGAAAACCTGGAACACAAACTCAGCAAACGCTTTTTCCTCCTTCTTTTCTTGCAGCCTAGCCCAAAAAGAGCCTGAGCCTCCAGCAACAGCTGCTCACTCAGCACAGAAAAGCTACTGGATGCTGAGAAGCCCGTGCCACGGTGGGTCCCCAGCACATTCTCCACATTCAACCCCCCCCAAAATCTCTCCGCAGGACTTGTGCCTGTGGCCTGCCCCCCAGGAGAGGAGCCGGGTTCCCAGCTCTTCCCACCCTCACCTCAGGACACAAATTATGATTCTTGATGCTATTGCAGCCATCAGTCAAGCTCAGGTTGCTGCAAACAATTTCCAGTCTAAACATTAGCAGGATTTATGCCATTATCCCATCGACAGGAAGAATTCGGGGTAACCTGAATTGCTCTGAATTCATTTATGGAGAGACCTGGCCCCTGCATCTGAGATGACAGTAAGCCTTGTTTGCAATTCAATCAGGATAAATTGGTCCTTGGGAGCTCCAATACAAACCAGAAAATGTAAACCATCCAGATAATTTACCATTAGTCCTCCTACACACAAGGTGAGAAAGACCAACGTTATATCCCTGGGATATTCGAGACCTAATCCGCAATAACTAAATTGCTGATATATTGCCTCTCACCGAACGTATCGGGCTATCAGTAATGTAAACGGGCTCTCCGAAGGTTTACTGAAGCCGGGAGAGAAGGACCAGATGCTGGAGGGCTGGAGGCAGGACAGCGGCCAAGTGCAGCAGCAGCGGTAATGAACCCCAGGACCTGCCCGCTCGGCTGCCAGCACCCGGCTGGACACCGGCCCCGAGTGCGGAGGATTTAGAGTTTCCACATCCTAGAGCTGGGGAGAAAACTTGAATGTCACCTTGGCAGCCTGCTTGGGCGGTGGGAGCGGTGCAAATATGCTAGGAGACCGGACTCCAGAAATTTATTCATTCTTCCCATTTTTTTTCTCAATTTCTAACTAATTTCCGTTTCCATTTCCATTTCCATTTCCATTTCCATTTCCATTTCCATTTCCATTTCAATTTCCCTGTCCAGCCCTGCTGCTGCAGCAGAGCCGAGTCCCACCAGGTGGGACATAGCCAGCAGGAGAGGAGGCACCTTTCAAACAAGCAGAAGCCCACACACGCGTTTATCTCGCTGCATGCCTTGCCCTCCCTTGGCAAAAGCCTCCGGCAGCCTCCCCGAGACATCTGAAGCTCGCAGTCTGAGGTGGGGCTGGGAGCCGGGCGGGCTCCGAACGCACCCCTTTGGGTGCCCTGGAGCCGCGGGTGTCAGGATCCAGCCCCAGGGGGCCCCATCCCAGCACCTTTGGAGCTCCTCACATCAGAGGGGCTTCCCCAGGGCTGGCCTTGGCGAGCTGAGCACAGATGGGGAGTGGAGCAAAGAGGTAAGAACCAGAGAGCAGCTCAACACCAGCCACCTGCACGTGGCCCCTGTGAATGCAGAAGCCCACCAAGCACCCACAAGGTGGGTGAGGGCTGCAAGGACACTGCGAGCTGCAAGAGGAGCAGCAACGCCAAGCACCCCATCCGCCTGCAAGCCCCCAGGCATCTTCCTTGGCCGTGCCACACCGTTACGCCTACTTGATCCAGAGATGTGCCCACCTTGCACGTCCGTGGGCGCTCCCTGCACCCAGTGCCTGTGCCCTGCCTGCCCCGTGCTGCCTGCAGGGTCACCCCGCGCAGCTGGGGACCCCCAGGGTCACCCGTCACAGCTGGGGACCCCCAGGGTCACCCCGCACGCAGGGGTGGCTCGCCCGTGGGATGCCCATGCTGCAGAATCGGCACAGAAAGGACAGTTTCCACCAAAAGCACATTGTGCTCACTGCTAGGACAGTCTTGCTCTCAGTCAGCAAGGCAGAGAGAGCTACATGCTACAAAAGAAGCTCTTTGAAGCCCTGGGTGGTGGAGAGTCCCATGGGTGCCCGGCATGGGCATCGCGGCTGCCGCAGGGTGTCTCACCCAGCCAGCGGCCCCGTGCAGCACATGCAGAGCCACTTCGTTCTGCCTAATCCTTGAAGCAATAAAAGAAGGCTGCATTAAGTCAAATTTCCGAACCAGAAGGTCTTCATTTGATATTATATCCGAGTGCCAAGTTCTGCAAAATCCCTAACCCATAAACTTCACTGAAAAGAAAAAAAATAATAAAATAATAAAAACCAATCTGGCAGCGGAGCTCTCCGCAGCATTGTTGAGGTCTGACTCCTTCCACCAGCTTCTGCACTGCATTCCCCCACATCTGCGGAGCCGTGCTGTGACCCTGCAGACGGGGAACGCGACGAGGAGGGGTCCAGCCAGCGGGCACCCCCCTGCCCAGCCCCCAGCAGCAGCCCCCAGCCCTGGTGAGCTCGGGCTCCCCGCGCAGCACGCACAGCAGCAGCTGCTCCAAGTGCTCCTGCGATTAACAGTGCCACAGTCCTCTCTCTGGGAGCGCTTGTGCTCGGCACTGTAAAACACCAGGAAATTTTTTACTGGGGGATTTCCACTGCCCTTGCTGCTAGCACTGGGACGAGGAGCAGCAGCGAAGCTCTGCGGCAGGCTGCAGGCTCTGCCGTGCCCACGGGAGCAGGGCAGGAGCTGCAAGGCAGGAGCTCAGCTGGGGTCCCAGAAGGGATCCAGCCCGTTTTGTTTTTTAGGTACAACTTCACGTGGCTTTAAGCCTCCCCTAAAGCTCAGTAACTCACCAAATGCCAGCTGGTGACGAGACGCACTGCAACGGTAGCAACCAAAGCAAATTTCAGGCCAGGGATTTCAAACCAGAGCATTTTGGACCAGTGCAGACGGGGCGGACTAAAACCCAGAGCTTCCCACCAAAAAAAAAAAATCCTCAACAACCCTTAGAGGCCGTGCTGCCGCACAGTGGGATGCTCCCTGGCAGCCAGGGAGGTGCAGGGCAGACACACACGGTGTCAGCCCCACGGCCCCCACATGTGTGGGCATTTAATGCAATGTCCTACGTGAGCACGCACCAGCTCAGTTCAATGCCCAGCTCCCCTCTCACTTCCCTGCGAATGTGGCCAAACGAGGGTTTTCAGCAATATCATACAATTGACTCTAAATGCATGGTTTTAAAAGCAAACTTCCCAGGCTGACAGCAGCCCAGTGAGGCACAAGCTGCCGTGTAACCCGCTCCTCTGGGCACAAGCAGAAGTGAAGCCCGGGGCAAAGACCCTAAGCAGCACGTGGGGCTTTCTGCTTGGCCATACGCAAAAGAAGTATCCTCCAAGTGGGAGCTCCCCACGAGGACTCCCTGTGTGTCGGCTCTGCCACCGAATTGTCACGGCATGGGAAACCTGAGCCTCTAAGAGCCCAGCGAGCAGCACTGATTTCAGGAGCAGAAGGAAAAACACAACAGGAAAAACAGCCAGGAGCCTCAGCTTTGGGCATCAGGGCAGGGCCAGGAGTTGTGCTGGTGGGAGGCAGCGAGCAGGGCAGCCCGAGCTTTCTCCTGGCCAGCTATTGCTGCAAACACTTTTGATGTTTTTTTTCTTTTTTTGCAAGAATTTTTTCTATCACAGAGGATCATCGCAGCAACAGGTTGCCTGTGGGCATGGCTGGACAGCTGCGTCTGTACCAGGGTCTCCAGCCAACACCTCCATCCTTGGGGGAGATGACACTTTCCCACCCTGTGGCTGTCCCCACAGGCTGTCCCATCCCCTCCAGTTCTTGCTTTGCCAGCAGAGCCTCCCAGCCCCATAGTTGGGGGCAGAAAGGTGCTTGGGTCTAGCTTGGGCAATGGTACCACAGGGTTGGCTGTGGCTGGCTTATTTCGGGTGTGCTGGCGGGGTCGCATCCATGCCCCCTCTGCCACCAGAGCGGGTGCTCCCGCGCCCCGCAATCGCTCCCCGCCATGTCCCTCAGGGTGGTGCTGCTGCTCTCGCAGCCGGGGCCGGGGCACAGAGCCAGCTGGAAGGAGCCTCTTCCCCAGGGTGGCTTCCAGGCATGGCACAGAGCCCGCGTCCCGCAGAGCCACCGCGTCCCCGGCCCGGGCCGGAGGTGAGCTGGCAGGCAGGAGGTCAGGGACACAGGTGGACTCCAGGCAAAATAATTCACAGTGGATGGAGCTGCGGGCAGAGGTTTCACTGCAAGTGCTGGGTCCCCACGGGATCTCAGCTAAAGCCTGGCCACCAAACAGCACCTTTAAACACTGCCTCAAGTTCACGGACCTTCACCTTGCGGGGCTTCCTGCACTGGTGGCCATTGACCTGTGCACAGGAGAGCAAAGGCTCCATCCCTACCATGCCGTGCAACATTTGCTTCTGCCAGTACTGCCTTATTTTAATGCCTTTTGCTGTAAAACACTCCTTTAAACCCAAAGCACATCACCTGCATGCCCCCACACCCATCTCGAGGGCCGTTCAGGGGAACGCACATGCCTGAACCTATAGAAACCGTAGGAGCCCAAGGATGAGACTCCCCCAGCGCCTGCATCATGCTGCAGCCCAGCTCTGTAGGTGCACAGGACCACGAGGATGGGTCTGAGACTTCGCCACGATCCGAGCACATGTTGGGGACACCCAGAAGGGAGCCAGGTCCCTGCCCAGCCGTGGGATCACAGCAGCACGGAGCCCAAACCCCTGCTAACCCCCGGGCTTGTCCGCCCAGCGCCCAGACACGGCAGCACTTCCCCTACACGGCAGCACCCGGGGTGTTAACACGGCCGTGTAATTATTCCCATGATCACCGTTAACCATTTCCCCACTGATCCCACGTCCAAAACCCCCGGGAGCACTTACTTACCCCGCGCTCCTCGGCTGCCCGCCGTGCCCCCATGGGTGCCGTCCTCCGCAGGAGGCTGAATTAAGGGTCGGTATCGAGGCAGGGACCACTTAACGGGTCGGTCCCCAAATTGTGCAGCCCGAGCCCACTCCTCTCCCCGCGAGCCGGTGCACGGCAGCACACCGAGCAGCCGCAGCCGGTCCAGGAGCTGTAACGAGCTCCGCGCACTAATGAGTGTCACCGACTCGCTCTGCACGCCCCAGTGCCAGCTTTGGGAAAGGAAAGCAGCAGGAACGGGAGAGAGAGGCAGCCCGGCTCCCCTGCACAGCCCCGCTCACCTTGGGGGTGGGGGAGCCGGGGATCTCGGCAGATCGGGCTGTGATTTCTCCCAGCTTTCATTGTCTGAACTCATTATCCGCGTTGCACAAGGCAAAGCCGCAAGTCGGATGCTGACAAGGCTCGCGTTCCTCATTAGCAGCCCACATTGCAAAAGCTTCATCTAAACAAACATGCATTCTGAAGCCCTTACCTCTGACTTTGTCACTCCCTCATCACTGCTGAAAAGACTCTTACTGGTTTCCCAGCTTTAAAACACTACAAGACCAACTACAAAAATCCTCGGTTCCTCCAGAGAAAGTTACATGCACGTTTCTGTCAAAAAAAATGAAAAATACTTTCATGGCGAGTTCATGGAGAAGTCTGGTGCATTTGGGTCTGGGGGTTTTGTTGACTTGTTTTTTAAAAGCAGGTTTCTAACAGCTTCCCAGGTTTTGCGCAGAGAAACAAACCCTTCTGTGATGTGCAGGATTTCAGCTCGTAAAGATCGCCCAGGCTAGTTCATACTCCATCAGCCCACGCTGCTCCCTGTGTATGCAAAGCAGAAAGTATGTGATCATATCAGAGCAATTTGCACATTAATAAATCCTGGTCTCAGTGCCGTAGACTCCATCCCCATCCACCAGGTAGGGTTTTTTTATTATTATTATTACCGGAGTATCCAGCTTTGTAAAGGCATCTAGTGCAAACTCCTGCATGAGGGAATTCCACCCCACTAGTACCACCTCCTAAGACAATATCCAGCCAAAATATTGTGACTGTTGCAAAACCCGGACTGGAGCTCAACAAAGGACCTTCCAGTGTTGCATCCAGAGCCAACGGGGTCTCAGTAAATTACTGCAGAGTGACACAACATCCCGTTCTCTTTGTAGTCTTTTTTATTTATGACAGTTAATTCCGAGTTATTACTAACATTTCAGTGGTAACTGGCATATGAAGTCATCAGCTGTCACAACTGCATCTGTTAATAAACATGTCAAATATTAAAAGCAGCTTATTATCCTCGGGAGGGAGGAAGGCACCAAGGCGATGAGCTTTAAAGCCTGGTTATTTTTCCATCCCTAGCTGTGCAATGGGAGGAAATGCTCACGCGTGGGAAAACGTCCCCACGGTGGAGCCCTGCTGCTCCCTGCCCTGCGTCGCACCCAGGCAGCCCACGAGCCCTCTCCCCTCTCCCTCCTCGCTGCTGCACCATCCTCATCCCCCTTCCCCTTCTCCTCCCAGGACAGACTCTGCTCCACAAGGGGTGTGGGGTGTAAAGGGGAAAGCCGAGGTGTGGGCACCTTGCTGGTGTCCCCGAGAGCTGCTGTGCCCAGGGGGCTGAGCAGGATCTGGCCCCAGCAGCACGCAGCCACCACCCTCACCAGCATGCGCTGCTGCATGCAGCATGCCTGCTGCACCAGGGGCTCGGGAGAGGGATGGCAGCAGTGTCCCCGTGTGTCACCGACCCTCATCCCAGCTCCCGGGGGGCAGACACAGTGCCTGCAACACGGGCACCTGCTGGGAGCCCCAACAGCTCATCCACCAGTGCTGCTCCATTGGCACCCGGAGCCAGAAATCAGGGTCTTGAGCCCACTCCCACCCACGGGTGGGTTTGGGAGGACACATGGGTGCTGTGCAAGGAACAGCAATGTCTATGCCATCTTCTTCCCTACCATTCGAGACCATCATCCCTAGCACAGGAGAATGTAGCATGTCTGCTCCTGCGCTCTGTCTATGCGGCTGCTCCACGTTCCTCGTCCCTCGGTGGCAATCCCAGGCACAAAGTCTGCTCCTGCCCGAGGCTCTCCTTGTGGCGCTGCCTCTGCCTGTCTCTGAAGGTAATCTGCGGTCTTTGAGGGGTGATATAGAAATCGGTGGTGATATCTTCTGAACTCTCTACTTAGGGGTTATTTGGTGATAACCCAACCAAGCGGTTCCCTTAAAGCCCAGACGTGTGACTTGCAGTGGGCAGAGTCTGGGGAGCTGCAGAAGGTGATGCACAAAATGCTCCATCCTTGCCTTTTGTCTCTCATTCCTCCTCCTCCAGCCATCTTCCCTGTGGCACTACATGTGTTTGAACCAGAAGACGGGCGATTATCCCCAGAAACCACCACCAGTGGAGCTTGCCCAGGCTCAGGCTGCTGGCTCCTTACGGGGAGGAAGCCCCACCTGCATGGTGCTATGAGCGGGGTGGAAGGAGGCAGAGCTTCAGGGCTGGCGGCTGAACAGTCCCGGCTCTGCAGAGCAGGGAGAGGAGCTCCAGGCTCCCAGCTCACTCCTGCTCCTGTTCTGCATCTTCAGCAAAGCCTTACCTTTGCCACAGCCCAGAGACCGCTGCGATGCTCACCGCAACGGAGCAATCTGCTCTGGGGCTGGCGTCCCTCAGAACAAGGAAAGAGTCAGCAGGAAGGATCCCATACCCAGCTCTGTCCCGTGCCCGGAGGTGCCTCCCCTCTGCAGCACACAGGAGCAGGGATTTCCTCCAGCACAGCCCCTGCTCCTGCCTTTCGGTGCAACGCAGCCACCAGCGCCTCTTCCGCCAGCTGTGACCGCGGCCGGCTCCAGACGGCTGCGCTCCCCCGGGAAGTGGGTCAGCTCCTCTAACCATCTGAACACATGTCAGCATTTATTTTAGGTGTAAGATCCACTCGAGCAGATGCCATAATTCTTCTGTAATGAATAAAATTCTGTCTCAGCTTCCAAGTTTTCCTAGGGACATTACAGGACAGCATGCTGACATATGAGCGATGCCAAGCAGGGTGACTCACCAGGCAGTGAGTAGCAAAAGTCTCGTACAAATGAGCTGCATTATCTTCACTTCATCTTCCCCAAGCTTTCACAGCTCCTGGCTGAAAGGCAAAGGGCACAGGCTCTTCCTCAGGCTGTCATGGGACTGATGGTGAGCTCCTGAACCCTCCTCTGGGTCCCTTGCTCGGGTTCAGGGCAGGTCCCTGCTGATGCTCCACGAGCCACCACTGAAGATGTGTCTCTGGGCATCCTCAGCAGCCTCTGGCAGGAGTCCTGGAGCTCTTCACCATGAGGAAGAGGAGGGATGCCATAGTGGACATGGCATGAAGCCCCCCAAACACGCGGGGAATCTGTGTTCTTCAGGTATGAGGACAATAATGCAAAACAAGAACAGACAACAAAGAAAATTCACCCTTCATGCAGATTTTCCTTTGCATTGTGTATGCGTTAATGCATGTGAATATGGATGTTTTATTTGTCCTGAATTGTCTTCGGCACGTCTTTAAATGTCCCTGGTTTCCTACTTGTAAACAACATCTTCTGGGCTCGTTGCTGTCTCGTAGGAGCATTAGGGAATGTGGTCTGAATATTGCACAGATGTTACGTGGTCACTACTGTCAGTCTCCGTATTAAAGACCTTTTTTATTTATATTTAGAGGTTTTCTACTTTCTATTCTAGGAAGTTCTGAGGGGCCATCAGACATCGCTCTGGGACAAAGTCATGAAATTAACCGAAGAGTGAAAAATCTCACAAACTGAAGATTTTGAATGCTATGCTTGCATCGGATAGCCAAACCTTTTTCTTTCTAATCTTTCTCGGATCACTGCAGCTCCATTTGACAGCTGTAGATCAAGTTTCAGTGTGGAGCAAATGTTTACAAGCGAGCAATAAACCCCTGAAGACAGAGCTTTATAATGGAAACGCTGACAAATCCAGCAGTAGGACCAGGGCTACCGGGCGCATCAATAATTAGCGAGCAGCACAGTGTATCCGACTGAAGGCAAGGCGATGTGCTTGCCAGCTCCCTGGTGTTAGAAGGTATCGTTGCAGAGGACAGTAAATCACACTAAATCCTGCCTTAACACCCTCCATAATAAATCCAGCATCAAGTCCCACATTTCTTCCCCTTCTGACAGGCAGCTAATTTACCGTTTTGTTTTGCTTTAGCTAATGGCTCTTGAGGCTGATCCTAAATTAATCCTAAACAGGCTGTTTCTCTCTTGTACAAAAGGACACGAAATTCCACATTTTCACAGGGCAAAAACGCCAAGCCACTCCAGATTGAAAGCAGAGCCGCTGACTCAGGAGGTTTTCCTTGCAGCCCGCGCAGGTGCTGGGGCAGCATGGTGGGCTCCAGCCGTCCCCGTTCCTTGTGCTCTGCTCCCAGGGGCTGCCCCAATACTTCCTTCCCAGCAGCTTCTCCTCTCGTTTGCAAGATGCCTGAATGCAATCGAGAAGGAAAGGCTCGTGAATAAATAGCTCGCCAGATTTGCTCCTCCAACAGCCAGGACATCAGCCCAGTGAAGCGCCGCGCTGACTCCAGCAGGACTTGGATGCTGCCTGCAGTTGCCAAAAGGATTGACGGCCGGTTCTCCATCATCCGTACATTTGTTCACGTTATTGAGGTGAGATGAAAAGCCTCTGGTCCTAACCCAGAGCCTGTGCAGTGCCCAGCATGTGGCAGACCTGGTGCTCCTGCCTAAACCCAGAGCAGGAAAAGGAGCAGGGCACCTCGCTCCATGCGCTGGTTGCTCCTTGGTTTGGAGCTGGCTCCAGACCTTCAGCTGAAAAGGTCCCGGTCATGGGGACAAGGACACGAGCAGGCTGCAGGGGTGTTCCTCCATGGGGATGGCGCAGCACAACCTGGGGCAGATGCATCCCTGTCCCAAATCCCACCCTTATGAACAGTCTGTGCAGGGAAGGAGGTGTTACCAAGCAGACGTAGGCCACCTGAATTCAGTGTTTTTTGTTGCTTTCGGTAGAAAAGCCAGCTGCAGGTCTCATCCTCACCTACACCAGCCTGGATAACTCTGCCCAGGTCCGGCCATTCCCTCACAGGGCTCCATGCCTCACTCCACACAAACCATCACTGTGCCTGCTCCGAGGGGGAGCCTCCCCCCGTTTCTGCAGAGAAAACGGTGACTCCCACACCCCCAAACCCAGTGCTGGAGCACTTGGTTCCCCTCCCCATTAAAACCCTGCCTTTACCTGGTGGAGCTCGCCCAGCCGCGGCTCCGGTCCCGCATCCCCTTGTGCCCCCAGCTGCCAGGTGACAGCAATCCCCCCACGGAGACCCCATAGTGCCTGGGGACCGTGGGGACACCCCGGATGGGACCCGTTGGTCCCTTCCCCCCCCCCCCCCAGCAGCTCCAGCAGCGAGCAGCACAGCTCCTGGCAGACCAGGGCTCTGGCATTAACCCTGTCTGCAGGAGCAGATACCAGCACCTACAAGTTCTCAGCTGGCACAGAGGATGTATTACTCATCCCCAGTGCCTCATCAGCCTTCGATAATATCTCAGCATAAGCAAAAAGCAGAAAAGACGCTCGCTGAGACACCAGAAGGAAAGGGAGAATGGTCTGAAACCTCTGCAGCACTGCGGCCCCAGCCCTTCCCCGTGCTGTTTCTCTGCACCCTTCTCGGACACAAAGGTCTGCTTTTCAGGGGGCTTATCTAGCGCAGGATGATTGATAGCCTGGGCAATTGTTTTTAATAATATCTGCACACCTGCAGTCCTCAGTCCCCGGTAATACAGTTATCCCAAGTGCCTAACTTCTTGCATAAACAACCGCTCTGGTTGCAAAGACAACTATCAAGTTCCCATCGCAGCCTGCAGAAGCCCCGCTCGGGGGTCAGGCACGGGGGCACGCGGGATCATTCCTTCCACGGGGCCACGGGAGAGCCAGCAGAAAGGGGGCTGCTCTGCTATGGGGGCATCACCGGGACGTGCCTCTTTTCCCAGGGCAGAGCGAGCACCTCGAGGCTACCCAGTGCCCGCAGAATGACTGGGGCATCCCGTGTGCTCCGTGCTCGCCGGGCACGGAGGAGAAGGGGAAGAATGTAGGAGAGGGCAGCATGTGGGTGGCGAATTCATGCTCCCAGCAAGCCGTCCTGCATCCAGCACCTCGCCTCGGGGCCAGACACCGCGTGCAGGCTGGGCGCTTCGCCTCTGCCTTGGAGCGGCGTTACGCGCATGCTGGGAAACGCTCCCCTCCCGCTCGCTTCGAAGGCCCTTTTCCCCTGTTGTTTGAGGAATGCTGTTTGAATTAGCTCCACGGATTGCAAACAGACCCCGTTGTTTTCCTTTTCCCGGTGCAGGGAGGCTTCTGTTCTCTTTGGCCCGCTGGATTAACCAGGGGGCCTCACACGCTGACCCCTCTGCAGCTCAGGGAAGCTAATTTAATCCCAATATTGTTACAGATCACAGCAGGACAGATCTCACAGATTCCTTGAGGCAAACCAGCGCTGAGCTCTGGCAGGGACAGCAGCGCGCTGTGTTTGTGGAGGCAGGAGCCTCTGCCATTTTTTTGAAGAAAATTTCCTCTACAAAACTCAGGAGGCCAGCACCGGGGTTGTGGGGCAGCCCCAGGCACGGGGAGCTCCCACCAGGGAGCTGCTGCCCCTGCACCCCACAGCATCCCCGGGCACACAGGAGGGTGGGGGGCAGAGGTGAAGGCGATGCAGGCTGGCATCACTTCATTATTTTTTTCTCCTCCTTATTTTTCCCCATTGGATGCTCCTGGAGCTGCATTTTTGAGGTGTGTTGTTGTCAAGTCGTACAGAAAAGCCACAGCCAAGCTGTGCCTGCTCCCAGCACCCGTCACCTGCCCCATCCCTGTGTCACTCCCCCAGACAGGTCTCGTCTCTTCACATCTGCAAGGTGGACCAGGGCTCCATCCCTGGCCCTGCTGGAGCTGCCACGGTCCTTGCACCAAGTGCTGGGCAGAATTGGGCTCCCCCTGCCCTGATTGTGCATTGTCCCCAACACCGCCCCAGGCATTGCCCCCTGCATTGCCCCATGCATTGCCCTCTGCTGGCTCTATCCACATTTATCGTTTCCCTTCTGTCTGTAGAAGGCAGGCACGATCCCAAACACCCTGCTCAGCTCTGCCCCAGCTCGGTTCCTTTCTGCCCTCCTTCCCCACACGCAGGACACGGCCCCACGAGGTCAGCCAGAGCAGAACCGCAGGCAGCCACGGGCACTCCTCCCTGCTGCTTCTCCTGTCCCGTGCTGCAGGGAGATGGGGAGCTGCTGATTCCTGGGTGGTTGCTCGCCATGCCAGGGCAGCGCCCACGCACCTTTGTGGTGCTTTGCTTCAGGAAAAGGCATCCGGCACCTTTGTAGCAGGGCAATCATACAAACCTCACTTGTGCTTTAATGTGTGCTGTAATTTCCTTTCTCCTGGAGAATTTCGCTTCTCTTCCTGCGCACAGCACCTCAGCTCTTCCTCCCCTTGACCTCCCCTACCTGAGACACACCGGTAGCTCTGGGATTAAAGTCAATTTTTCTATTTAACAAACCCGCAGAAACCCTCCACTACCGCCCAGTGTACCTCTCCAAACCACATCATGCTTTTCTTTCAGGCTGAAGCAGGATCTGCTCCAGAGGGAAGCCAGCCTGTGGTGCCACCACCACCACCCAGGACCGTGTCCAGCACCAGCAGCAGGGGTCCTGCTGCTCCTGAGCGTTGGTGCCAGCGGTGCGGGGAAGCCCTGCCCCCCCCAGCATCACTCCGGGGGGCTTTGATGTTCGGGAAACGTAAATTGCTTTGAGACACTATTAAAGTCAAGCTTAAATGATGACAGGCCACAGGGCTGGGACTTCCAGCACGTCTCGTAACTCTGTCCAGAACTGGAGCTGGGAGAAGCACAGCGAAGAGGACACGAAACCCGGAGCGTTTGCAGCGGGGGCTGCCCCACGAGCAGCTTCTCCCTCCCCGGGTTTCTGCCCTGCTGCCAGGGCTGGTGCTGCCATGAGCGTGGGGCTGGGGGGGCCCCAAAGAGCTGCTGGAGCCCAGCCTCCCCTCGGCCACGAGTGGCTCTTGGGAACATTCCTGCTGGATGACATTTCCCAGGGCACTGAGAAAAGAAAAAAAAAAAAAAGGCACTTTTTCCCAATATAAATTCTTGCAACATTAAAAAAAATATATAACACAATAGCTGTAAACTCTGAAATGGCTAGGGGTGAAAAAGCTACAGCTTGGCGTGGAAATAGCACTGCCATCCTCACCGACTGGTCGGATCCCAGATGTGAGACATCATGCGTGACAAAAACCCCAGGGGAAGGCCACGCAAGAAGCTTGTAATTGCTGTGGACTCCCACCCCGGCATGGGGACACACACGGGTGACCTCAGGAGTCCCCAGCGCTGGTGTCAGTCACCTGCAGTGGCGCGAGCAGAGCTGGGGTGGCCCTGGACCCTCCCCAGGGTCAGCCAAAGCCCGTGGAGGTGGCGAGGAATATCGCTGTTTTGAAATCAGGGGAAATAAACCATTTGTACAGCAAAAGCGAAAGTATAGCAAAACCAGCGAAGTATTTTTCTGTACCAGTATAGCAAAAGCTGTAGAAATGTGCTTGCTTGCTGCGTTCCCTGAGACATTTGCAGCACATCTATAATTATTTTAATTATAATTAAAGGCTATATGCTGTGAGTGTGCTGAAGGAGCATGGCTAAGGCTGCGCATACGGCCTTAATTCTGCTGCACTCTGGCTTTTGAGAGGTTTCCAGTGGAGCCCTCAGCTTTGCTGGTGCGGATGGGATATGTCTATGTATTGTGTTTTAAACTATATAATTAATTGAGTGCAATGCTCTGCAAGGAGCTAATTCTGCCTAGGGATTTGGGTAATTCTATAAACATGGAGAAGCAGCAACGCCCAGCCCCGCCGCCGCGCTTGGTGAGGGGCTGCAGGGAGGAGGCTGGGCTATGCTGGGAGCTGGGTCTTGGGGTTGCAGAAAGCGGGGACTGGGGCTCCTGGGGTCTTGGGGGAAAGGGAAGGGAGAGGCAGAGATCGGGAGGATGAAGGGGAAGATGAGAAAGTGGAGGGCTGGGGGTAGGGGATAGTCGGTGCCACCCCACGGCCGCACCGCGGCACTTCTGCGCATGCTGTCTGCTTCGAGGTCGGCGTCTGCACGGAAAAAGCCTGCGCATATTTTAAATATCTTCAAGATGACGGCGCGAGGAAGAGAATGGATCGTGCATGGCTCGAAAAGATGGCAGAGCTGAAAACAATGGTCTGAGGCAAAGGAAAGAATGCTTCAGCGAGGCCTTAGCCAGAGAGCCGTGCGGGGCGGCAGAGCAGATGCTCGCGACGTCTGCTTTGGGGCTTGGCGGTTTTAGACAGTCAGTGCAAGTTCAGATGAGCCATTCTGTGGGAAAATGCAGTGACGCCTCCAGGGTGCACAGGGGAATGACTGAGAGACTCTTCTCATCTGCATGAAATATGTCCCAAACCCTCCGCCGCCACCCTCCCCGCGGGGACAACCATCCTGCGTGGCCCCACGCCCCCCGCCGCTCGGGTGGCGCTGAGCCACAAGGTTCAGAAAAGGTGGATTTAAAAAAAATATATCAGTGAAATAACCCAGGGAGCTTGGATATTCAGAAGCTCCGGGTGATGGGCAGCTCCTCTCCTGCCGGTCAGTGGCAAGAGGTTTGAAGCACAAACCACGTAGGGCCACTTGTCTGATTCTCTGTTTGGGGGTTTTGGTGACTGAGGGAGATGCTCGGGCACAAAGTATAGGAGACAGCCACCCCAAAAGGGACAGGACCATCCAGGAGCCCTGCACCACAGGGACTCATCCAGCTTCCACCCCACGTGTGTGCTGCAGACAGCACTGACAGCCCGGGGCACTGACAGAGGGGTGAGGGGCAGGTCGGAGCCACGCTCCTGGTTAAAGTTAATGGGAAATGAGCATCTATTTCCCCGTTGTGCCTTTTATAATCTCCTCCAAGCCGCTCATGCAGATTCCAGGCATGTGCAGCGGGATCTGTGAAGGGCACGGGGCGTGCGTGGGAAGCGCCTTGCTGCTGCTGGCAGGAGGCTGCGGCTTCGCGCCTCTGCTCCCCGAGGAAGAGCCGGGGCTGAGCCGCACAAAACCCACGGCCAGCCCCTCTCTCCAGCACTGCTGCAGGAAGAGGCAGGAGATGTTATTTCTTGGAGATGCCTTCTCGTTTGCTAGGAGGGAGAGCGACTCTCCAGTGATTGCAGTGTCAGCAAGAGCTACCATGGACGTGACAGCCTCTCATGGAGCCTCTGCCCTGGGAGCGCCGGGGTTTCATTTCCAATTAAGTTTTTCATATGGTAGCATTCAGAACTTTGATGGGAGATGAGGCTACTTTTGTCTAAGAGAGAACATACTTTCACTGTTGCACCCGGCCCAGAAATGACTTCTCCGCTATTAAAATGTAATTTAATTTATCTGCATGCATTCTGCGATGACTAGGACTTGTTCTAAGGAGACCTTTAAAGGAGAACTTTCGCGTTATTAAATGTATGTGCTAGGAAGTTGAGTTCTGGCATCCTCTGATAACCAAATTTCTTTTCTAGCCTCCACTATATCCATCATGATAAAAGCCCCTGCCAAAGCCCTAACTCAAGCCATGCTTCTGGCATATTGTGAAACGAATCAGGGTGGGGGGTGGGGGTGGGGAGAAACCCACAAGATGCTCCAGTCCAGTATTTTTTTTTTAATCAAAGTTTCAAGGATATTGATGGTTTACCTCATAAGGTAAACATTTGTAGCCCAGTTGCTTTCCCAGGGTTAAACCAGAAACAAGTGGCTATCTGAAACTGCAACTGATTTGCTCTGACAGACTCCAGTCAGCTTCAAAATGAGTTTTCTTAAAAATCACAGGCCCTCGATACGCGTGGAGCGGTGGCGTTAGTGCTTCCCCCAAGGACCACAGGACGATCACATTTTGGGGAGAAAAACCCGCTCCCTCCCCACAGTGCGGTGCCTGTCCTCTCCGGACACTCGGCTCCTGCACCACTGGGGGGGACCCCAGCAGCTCCCACTGCTGCCCAGCCTGGGGCACAGCACCCATGGGTGCATCCCCCCAGCCTGTCCCCACGCTCTGCACTTGTGGTGGTCGTGCACCGTGGGCAGCAATGGGTGAGGGATTCTTGCTCCTTGCCACTGTCTCACCACCATCCGGGGTGGCCTTGGGCAGGTCGTTGTGTGCTGCACCAAAGTCCCCCTCAGACCCTCTGCCACCCCCAGATTTACCACCCGGCTCTTGTGCCAGCCACCCCTTTGGGTGCCACTCATGGTGCACCCGGAGGGTCTCCCGCCACCCAGGACAGGCACTGAGGGTGTCAGGGTGCCCCTCAGCCTCCCCAACAGCACCATTCTTGCAGCCCTCCCACAGCACCATCACGGTTAACCCCAAACCGAGCTGCAGCGGGGCTGGCTGGAATCGGGGAGCAAAACCCAGGCTCAGGCTGGACCAAGCCGTCCAGGCAGGGGGGATGCCGCTGTCTGCTCGGGCAGCGGGTGGTTAACAGCAGCATCCTGCTGCTCTGCCTCCTGCAAGCTGCCTGCAGCAGCCTGGGGCACAGCACAGCTCGCAGGGCTCTATTTATTCTGCACTGACAGCTGGCTCGCTGAGGATATCACCGTGCCAGCCTTTCTCCTTGGCAGACCCAAGATTAACACAGCCCCAGCTCCGCGTACGCTACCTGCTAACAGATCCCGGGTCCGATGCCAGCCAGCACCCACTGACGTGTCAGCTGCTAGCCTACAGAAACCTCAGCACCTCGAGCTTCAGGCCCTCTCTGCCCTCCCAAACCTCATCTGGGAGGCACCGGCCGTGTCCCCCCTTCCTAGCAGTCCCCCCGATGCTCATCCAGCCAAGGGGCGTGCGGCTCGGCAAAGCTGCGCGCTGGGGAACGGCACGAGGGAGCTTTAATTCAGTTCAAGACGAGCAGCGCTACTGTGCTCGCTATTAAAAGCTCCACGCAGAGCGTGAGATTTCCTGCGCACAAAGAGGAAGGTATCTTTTTTTAGAGCCTAATTTTATTGTTTCCCCAATGTATTAGCTCGTGGACCGGAGCCACGGCAAACCGTGCTGTGAAAGGAGCTCCCTTCCGTAAAAGCGTCTCCAGGGCACAACAACGGCTCCGGAGCAGGGACAGTGCCAAGATGCTTTCACCACCAGGGCTGGCATCGCCCCCGGGACTCTGCACATGGCACAGCACCACGCTGGCACCGCTGGCGTGCCTGCCTGGCACAACGTGCCCACGCAGCCCTGGCTCCCGACCGCAGTGAGCTGCTGCTCTGTTCTGAGTATAAGTCAGAACCTGTAAGCGGCTCGTTACGGAGACGCTCGCTGTTCGAGGAGGCTGGAGACGGAGAAGGGAAAGAACTGCCAGACCCCAGCTGGTCTGGGCTCTGGGAGTTGATGGAGGATTAGCCCAGCAGCGTGTCTTTACAAATCGCTGGTTCCCAGAGCACACAAAGCAAAGCTCTGAGCGTCTCGGCAGCGAGGCAGAGACAATTACTTGGGGGAAACAACAGTGTTTTCCTGCAGGGCGCACGCTGACGGGACCCTGGCTTCCCACAGCTCCTGTCCCACAGCGGGCACAGCACCGGGGCTGGGCTGAGCACAGCCCTCCTGCTGCAGCCTCTGCATTCCGGGCTTGTGCCTCCCAAACCAGAGAGGGTTTGCAGAGCTGCTCCAGTCCCTCCTGGCATGGCCTGGAGCAAGGAAGCTGTCTGACCCAGGAGACGGGGAGGCTGCTGGGGATGGTTTCTCTGCTCGGCACAGCCTTGTGCCTTCTCTGCAAGGTGTCCGCAAGCCCTCGGGCTCAGGACCGACTAAAACCCTGCGAGAGCCTGCAGGCAGGCCCCAAAGTGCACTGACCACGGATACGGCCCGACTCCTGCACCCCTCCCAGCGCGTCCTGACCCAGATAGGGAGGGAAATCCAGGGCTGCACTGGCTCATGGCAGAATTATCCATCCCAACACCCCCAGCTGACTCCACTGCTGCCACAACCCGCTGCCAGCCCCGGTCCCTGTGCCCATTGTCCCCCTGCCCACTGCCCTCCCCGGGCTGGGGCCTCCCCGCCGGCCACCCCACCGCAGGCAGCGGCCGAGCTGGAAGCGCTCGCTACTTGTTTCACGGGCACTTCCGACATTTCCAAAATTGTTTTCGTTCTGGCTTGGAATGAAGACAAATATTTCAGAAATTTCCTGGATAACATAAAGTTTAAAATATCCTCCAAACTAAAATAGAAATAATAGGCTATCTCAGCTCTCGTATTATGTCATATCATGCCAGCTCATGGTACACTGTGCAGGATTACAGATGGCTCGTGACGAGCAGATGTAAACAAAAATACAAATAATGTCAACAAGAGAGGAGAAATGAAATGCTGAAACGAGAAATTCTCTAAAACGATCTTTTTTTTTCTGCCTCGTGCAAATTAATTCTCCATGGGAAATCGCTGGGATTTCATAAAAGAGCACAGTCTGGTCAAAGCAGCCTTGTCTGGAGGAGGAGAGACGCCCCGGGAGCGCTCCCCACCAGCGATGCCGCGGCGGCGGGGCTGGGCGCAGGCTGTCCCTGGTGCCCCTCGCCTTCCTGCCCCCTCCTCCCCTTCCACCTCTTATCTGCTTGATGGAAAGCCAAGGCGAGCGTGGGGCCAGCCCCGCTGCGCACCCCCAGGTCCGCGCTGTCGGGCGGCAGAGATAAAGCCAAGATGGATAAAGCCGGGCGCCGGGGTTAACCGTGGAGAGCAGCAGCTCGGAGGGGAGCGGAGTGCTCGTGGTCCCCCCCCGGCCACGCAGAGGGGCTGGGTGGGCTCTTACCTGGGGCTGGTTCCTGCCGTCCCTGCTCATCTCCCACCCGGACGGGCGCTCAGCGCCGGCACCGCTGCCCCACGACGGGGCTCTGTGCCGGGCGGACCGCCGGGCGCTGGCTGGCACCCATCCCCGCCTGTCCCGTGCCTCTCCAGAAAGGCTCTGCTGGGAAGCAGCGCCGAACCTCATGTCTCCGACGCTGTATCCACCCCTTCCCACCCTCTTGGGGTTCGGTCCTGCCAGTTCCACTTGTGGGCTGTCCTCACCACTTTGGGCCTTTCTACCGCTCCCCTTCTTGTGGCTCCGGATGTCACCACAGACACGCTTTTATGAGAGTGGGCTTGTGCAAGGCTTGTATAAAGTGTTCTCAGAAATACGAGGTCCTGTCATTTGTAAAACTAATAAAAATGTCCAATAATTTTTACAAGGGAAAAATGAGTCATTGGATGGCACATTTCTCATTACTGGCATTTTACAATTAAAATGAGTATCTATTGAATCAACCCAAAGCTCTTATTGTTAGCAGACACTAATAACTTCCTGAGCTATTGAAGATACTTTTTTTCTGAAGAAACATGACCCCTGACCACTGCATTTCTCGTCGAGAGTGGTATCCAGCTGAGACCAGCTCTGCTCAGCTCCTGCTGGAGTAGTTTCAAACACATCCTGATGAGACTGGTGGCTATAGCTGGGTGGGAAATTGTTTTTGAGCCCTCAAAAATGTTCAAGATTTCAAAATTTTTCCCGTTCCACATGGGGATGAATCCAGAATTGTTCAACTTTTTTTTTCTTTTCGAACAAAAAAAAAAAAAAAAAAATCATGGAAACCAGCTCCGGAATAGCCAATAGCCATCGGTCGCACAGAGCCAAACGAAAGGGGGACTCCCGCCCGCGGCTCGGACCGCGGCGCTGGTGGCTGCGCTGGCAGGAGCCGACTTCTCCTCCCAGTGTGGGACATCCACCCTGGACCTCCTGACCTTCTCTGGTGACAAATGAAGCCAGGACAACTTTCCCGATTCACCGCAGCACTCGCGCATGCTCCGCTGAGTGCTGCTCTGCGCCACGGGCAGCTGCCAGCAGAGCGAGACGGGGCCATCGCCACCTTCTGCCCTGGGAGGATGGGGATTGCTGCAGCTGCTTGCGTTGTCAGAACCCGCTAGAAACTTCAGGAGAGTTTAGAAATGGCCTAATTTTCAACAGGCACTAAGCTTGTCTGCTGGTAGCTCTAAAAGTCAGCCTCTATTCATCTTGGGATGGATCTGAATTGCCTCCTGCTTTAATGCACACCCGTATGGGCACTGCGGGGTATTTTGGCAGAAGGGCCCCAGCAGCCTCGGTGGTGCAGCCTCCTACGTGGGTGCATAATGCAGTCAATTTTGGGGAGGGGTTGTGCATGCTGGGGGCGAAGGGTTGCTAATGAGCAATGAAACAGGCTCCTGATGGAAGAGATCAAGGAGAAACAGCCCTGCAGCAGCTCCGAGGCTTCGCTTCCCCCAGCCATTCCTGCTCTGCCCACGAGGGCTCATTGCCTCTTCATGAGATTACTACGAGAAGCCAAGTGGAGTGCAGGAATTACTCCTGAAAGCTGTTCCAGATGAAGCAAAAGTGATTAAAATGCAAAGCCCATGTAACTGCTACGGCAGAGCATCCAGGGAAAGCTCCTGCTATGGGCTTTAGGAGGGAAGCTCATGGCTGCTGCATGGCCAGCTGCAGCCAAAATCCCGGCACATGCCCTGATGTGCACCCCCTGGGAGAAGGTGTTGAGGACAGTGTCACTGGTGCTGGGGACAGTGCCACCGGTGTACCCCTGGGGTTTCTGCTCACCCAGACTCTTGCTCTTGATATCCAAGCTGGTATATTTGTCCTGAACCCCCAGGCTTTTTTTTTTTGGGGGGGGGGGGGGGGGTGCTTTTTTCCCACCTGCACATCCCAAGGGCAGAGGAAGAAACTGTTTCATTGACATGACACCAGAAAAGAGAAGCCAAATTCTCCCCACATGCACCAAGAATACAGTGAGTATCTAGACGGGAATGGCCATCATTCCTCCAAAATCCCAGTGGAGCCTGGGCAGCCAGGCTGCTGTCACATGTGGGGAAGTTCAGTCCCTATTCATACGTTCAAACACGTGCAAAGCTGATGAAAAACTACCATGAAATCCCATTGCACAGCAGTAACAATGAGCAAGTGCTGGCTTCTAAACACCGAGTGCCCTGCCAAGGAGCAGGCAAGTACCGATCCTGCTGGGCTGCGGGGTCCAGGCGCTGCTTTTGCCATCACAGCTCCTCTCTGAGCAGGTCTGCACGAGACCAGACCCCGTCCAGCTGCATCTCCGAGCCCTCTGCCAGAAACGAATGCCCAGAAAAGTCTGATGGAGACTTTACTCTGTCCTTGCTAGAGGAGTTCTTATCCACGACAAGCAGAGGGCTGGAGAAGGCACCACGTGTTTGCTGGTTGAGCAGTCGAGGGGGCGCATGGGGAGGATGCTGGGCTCTGCTCCTTACACACCACTCTCTCTCTGGACCCTCCTTGGACTCCATCCTCCCGATTTAGCTCTGGAGGAGATGGCTCTTTCTCTTGGGAAAATGCCGTGGGAGTGGGGATGCGGGGCCCAGATGCTGGGGACAAGCAGATGAAATTGTTTTCCATTCTCTCTTATTGTGCAATGGCTCCAGAGCTGGAGACACTTTTCCTTTGCTACTGAACGTGGGGGCTGGGACGACAATGTGTATTGTCATTTGTAAGTACTCTAAGTCTCTCCTGGGACCTACGTGCGTAAATCTTGTATTTGCTTTAGCATCCTTTTTCCCTGTTGCATTTTTGCATCTCAGCTTCTGCCTACGCCGTCTATGTGAGACTGAGCTCTACAGACACCGGAGTCCTGTTTCCAGCAGCATCCAGTTAGTGCTGCTGCCATCCCCGTCTCCTGCTGTGAAGGGAGTGCCGTGGGAGCTGGCTGCTCACCGAACGCCATGAGCTGCTCACCAAATCCATCCCAGCCACCGTCCTGCTGCGGTGCCAGGTGCCTGGGTGAGGCGCTCGCAGCAGGCATTGCTGAGAGCCTGCAAGTATTGCCAAGAGCTTCCCTTTATGGCTTCGTCTTTGCTGTTAAAAGTTTTATGGGATTTCCTCGGCACTCAGATTTACGAACGTGCTCGCCCAGCCGTGGGTGCCACCAGCCTGGCCCCGGGGATGGCTCCCAGGTGGCACCGCAGACGCTCAGCTCCTGTCCCCGCAGGGCTGCGCTGCGCCTGGCCCTGCAGCGACTTTGGCGTCCCCGCCGCGGGGACTTATCGGCTGATGCCGCAGGATTTCCTCGCCCCGCCAGGGTCGCACAATAGCGAGGACAGGCTGCTCCGCAGACACCCTAATCCCCGTGCGATTGTGCGGCGTTTCGGGGGGTGACGGTAGTTCAATGACACTTTGCAAGGTTAGCAGGAATGTTAATCCACACAGAAGAAAAAGGTGACAATTATTTAATGCCGTGGCCGGGAGCTTTTGTGCTGCCCTTAGGATGATGGGCTCATACCGGGTGATGTTTTAGGGCACTGCTGAGGACCAGCACTGTATGGGCCACCTGGGCACTAACCACCCTGCTGGGGCACAGGGAGGGAGAGGGGATGGCACTGCCAGATGTCTGTGCAGCCTGGCCCGGCTTCTGCTCCGTCCCTTTGAATTTTCATACGAGTAACTCAGTTTCTGCCAGCACCCAATGAAAGCACAAACACGCACATGGCCAGAGCACACACGGACAGCTCTGGAGAGCAGCAGAGTTACTTATTGTCTGAATTCAATTTCCAGAAAATTGGGTGTCTCTTACAATTCTGAGATGCCTCAGCAGAAGGGCAGCTGATGAGCTCCTGCTCTCCGGCTGCACGCTGCGGCGCGGGGACTTGTTGGGGGACAGCGCGGGGTGCACAGCCTGCTGAGGGAACTGCAATGAACAGGCTCTGGATACCCATGGAGGTGTGGGGCAGGCGGTGTGGCTGTCTCTTCCCTGAAGAGGTGGCTGGGTATGGTGCGAAGCATCTTAGGAGGCTGCAAACAGATGCTGGGTACCAAAGGAGCATGCATGTGCTGCCCTGTCTGTGCAAAGCCTTGGCCGCTCCCCGCAGGACGGTTCCACTGGCATTGGTAAGATGCTGGGAGGTGGAGGAGTGAAACAGCCTCGGAACTGCCAGCCGGAGATCCCTGACAGCCACCCAGGGATTTCTCATCCGCAGGAAGGGCAGGGTGGGATAAAGCACTGAGATAGCAGGCGGGATGCTGCCCACTTGCCTGGGGCCAGCACAGCACCACAGCACATCTCTGCGACCTGCTCCACAGTACAGGAGCTGGCACGCTGTCCCCGCCTGACCCCGCACACATCCCCACCACACACTGAGAGCCAGCAGCATCCCGACAGCCTGGTCTGGTGGCTCCACGGTGGCCTGGGCAAGGCCAGCCTCAAGGTGACCTCTGGGCAGTGCCTGGTGACAGCAGGGACATGCACGTGGCTGGGGAGCAAGGGACAGAGCCCACGGTGGAGGGCACAGAGCACGGCCGTGGTGCAAGGCAGCGTGTGCAAGCGGTGCTGGTGCAGCCCCGCTCATCTGGCGGTGTGCATGTGTGCGCGCTCCTATGTGCGTGTCTAAATCATCGCGGCTCAGTGGATTTCAGGCACTGCAGGCAGAAAGTACAAATCTGCATTCGATTAAAAGAGCCCTTTGTAATATAACCTATATGAGCCTGCACTTAACACCCATCATCCTGAGGAAAGCCCAGGCACTCTTCCAGCCAGTTGGGCTGCGTGCCTCCGGGGCAGATCTCCCAGGGACATGAGACTGCCGGGGCAGGAACTTGGACCGAGTTTCTGTGCGGATTCTTCCCCCTTCGAGAGAGGCACAATGGGGCTTTGCATGAGTGATACAAACATGCCAGTTGTACTTAAGGTTGACAAATAATGTAAACCACACAATCTGGTTTGAGGGAAACGACTTCACCACAATTTATTTTAGTGCTTTAAACATCACGCCAAACTCTGTAGTGAATTGCTAAATTAATGCCGGGCTGCCATCTAAATAGACATCTTCAGATCACAAGCATGTTATAGGGGGAACGGTTTCCTTTGAAATGGTTCCCACAGCTTAAAGGCTGTGCAGAGAAAAAATGTGCCCAGGATTCAATTGCTGCCAACATGTGGTGGCCACATTTCTCTGCCGCTATTGGCCAAGATGCTCCGCAAAGCCGAGGAAGCATCACTGAGGTGGAGAGATAAACTGGTAACCATGGGGAGACAGGGAATGCCATAAGCGGCTCGCTCCATGGAAAAGGATAAAGAAGAGTGCTCACTTCCAAGCTATAAGCCTGGAAAAGATGTGCCCTGCTCAGGCAGGGACCTCTCTGTCCCCACCACGCACTGTCTGGGCTGCTCATGATGCAGCAGAGAAGCCCGGCAAAAGCACAGTGTATGTTTATTCCACTCTTGATTTTCCATCAGCTTCTTGGCTGATGTAATCAGCGTCGCTGCATTAACTCTGCTCCCCTGGCGGCCAGAGATCAATGGCAATTTCCACCAGCTTACAGCGGTGTCCCAGTTCTCCTAAAAGGAAAGCTCGTCGGGTTCATTGGGCGAGGGCAGCCAGGCTCCTGGGGGACAGAGCTGGCTCACTGGTGCTGGGAGGCTGTGTGTGGGAATCACAAGGAACTAGAAGCTGCTTTCACACCTTCCTTGTCCCAAAGTCCACGACTGGTGCAGATTGGAGAGGTGCAAAGTGTCTGCGGGCATTTGAGCAGGACTTGGTGAGGATGGATGGCAGCGGTGGGGGTTACAGAGAGCAGAGGTGAGCCTGCCCCTTGGCTAGAGCAGCCAGGTGGGGTGGGAGCTGGGAGCTGGATGAGGGACGTGCTGAGGATGTCCTCATCCCCATCCTCATCCTCATTACCTTTACCTTGGGTGGCTCCAGCTGCTGGGTGCTGGAGAGCTCACGGGAGCAAATCCTCATCCCAAAGCACACCCCAGCACCCTGCTGTGACAACAGGTCCAGGAGAGCTGCCCCTTGAAGCCCAAAGGAGCAGGGGGGGCTCGTGGTGGGCACACACGCCCCATGTGTGCTTCACATCTGCACTTCAAACGCCGCAGATAGCTTTGCATCCAGTGGCCAGGCTGCTAGCAAGCACCCTGTAGACAAAGGATGAGAAGACAAAGGAAAGGGAAGGGAGCTGTCACTTGGCCACCGTTCCCACCCAGGCAACTTGGTTTTTATTTCCCCATCACCAACCCGAAATCCATCTTCCATGCTTTCGTGGCTCAGTCGCTCTTTCCCCTTATGGTTTCCTTCAGCTGAGCTGGAGGAAGAATAAAGAAATGTCTCTCAGGGCCCCAGCCTCTTACAAGGCTCATAAATATGTCTCTGCTTAAAAACTCAAGGATTAATTAACTCATGAGTATCTCCTACCCAAAGCTCTGTGAAAGAGCACCCTCCTGTGCAGGACGCAGCCCTTCTGCAGGAGCTTTGCCCGAGCGGGAGGGGGACAGGGACGGGTGACTGTGCCCCCAGCTCCACGCCACCGCCAGGCTCCTGGGCCCCCGGCACCACCAGTGGGACCACCGCCAGTGGGACCGTGTTGCCTTCACAGTGTTTTCAATTAGGCACTCGACAATGCCCACGCTTGGTGGTCCGTCGTAAATTTTCAGGCTGACGGTGCCACGGGGGAAGCTTGGAACAAGGGGGCTGGTAGCTCTGGGCGCATCTCGGGGCCGAGCTTGCAGAAGCACTGCCCAACTTCCCTCCTGCGCCTCCTGGCCGGGTGCCCAAAATGTTGTGCTGCCACTGAGCCCTTTGCCTGGGGGCGCACGTTGGGGGTGCCTCTCCTGAGAGCTGCGGGGGTGCTTGCTGCCCTCATGCCCCTTGCCCGGCATAAAGGGGCACCAAACCCTGCAGCAATCACGGGGCAAAGTGGTGCTGGGCGTGCGAGGGCATCCCCTGCCCTCCCCGGGCTCCTATGCCCCTGCTGCCACACAGCACCTGGTCTGCAGCCCGGCCGCCCCGGGGTCCCGCGGGGGCCATGTCCCTCGCCCAGGCTCGGCCATGCCCAGCACGGCCCCCAGGCAGGGTGGGTGTCTGCAGCAGTCGTTTGGTCCTTGGCACAGCGTGACAGCCCAGCAATCGCCGGTCTCTGAAGAGCTGGAGCTGCCAGGAGCCACTCCTTCCTCAGTGGGCCCGCGCGGAGCTGGTACGAAACAAACAACTTTTGCAACATGTTTTGTTTTCCATCATTACATTTAAAAAGTAAATAAATTAAATCCATTTTGCTGCCACTTTGCTATGTCAAGTGTAACCTGAGCGTCGCTCGCGTGGGAGGCACGGCGCGGGGCCTCGCCGGGGCTTTGCAGCGCTCCGGAGCAGCGCAGGGAGGCTCTCGGAGAGCTGTGTCACACCTGCAACTGTCGCCAGGAGGGATGCCCCCATCCTGCCCATCACCTGGGTCCGGCAGGGCTTGAAGGGAGCAGAGAGGGGCACGGGAAGCTGAAGCACAAAGGGACCAGGGATGGCTTGGGCTGTGTCCCCAAGGAGAAGGCACCAGGTCTGTCCGCCCCCTGCTCTGTCTCCCATCTTCATCCCCCTGCTCCATCTCTCACCTTCCTCCCCCTGCTCCGTCTCCCACCTTCCTCTCCTCTCCTGCAGAGCCATGTGGGGAGGCACAAGCTGCACGGCCCCCTTCCCACACTGCTGTGCCTCCCGCTGGGCTGCAGCACCCAGCACCACCCAGCAAAGCACCAGCACAGGCAGGAGACACCGAAATGACCTGACCTCCCTCTCTCCTTTCCTTCGTGTCTCTCTCCAGGAAGAGTCTTTGTGGAGGAGAGGCCCCAGGGACAGCTCGCTGTGCCCAGAGCCGTGGAGGTGAAGGCATCTCACCTGCTGTGCTCCCACCTACCCGACCACAGCAGAGGCGGCCTGCGTCATAGCCCCGGGGCGATGCGCTCCAAACCCTCTCAAAAATGCAGAGCGGGGAGGGGATTGCTGGGAGCACCCTCCAGATGCCTGGGTTTTATCCTCTGCCCGAAGGAAGCTGTCTGCACCCCGGGACAGGCCCCAGTGCTGTTGGCACCGGACTCAAAGTGCCCACTGATGTCATGGGAAGTGCAACTTGGCCCTGGGTGCGAGAGGGCTCGGCGCAGCTTCCAGCTGGCCTCCTCACTGCTCCTCTCCCTGGCTCTGGGCCGTAATTAATTTGCTCTGCTGGAGGGGTAGTTCCCGGCTGAGGAGCAGGGATCCTCTGGGTTTGCCAGTTGGCAAAAGGGGTTTCCAAAGCACAGGCCACCCTTTCTGCTCAAGAGCTGGTTTAGAGCAGCGGCCACAGCACCTCTGGGTTCCTGCCCAGCACATCACCATGCTGCTTTCCACCCAAAATGTGAGAGCTTTCCACCCAAAATGTGAGAGCACGACGGCAAGCCCAGCTTCCACACGGGTCTATACACAGGGCGATTACCATGAGCATCGAAAGGAAGAGGAGCCCATGCCCCTGGGAGGAGGAAGAAGCTGCTGCTGAGGAAGCTGCTGCAGAAATTCAAGCTGTGATTTTTAGCTGCTTATTTGGTGCAGGATGCCAAGCCCTGCCTGCGGAGCTCTGGGCAGGCAGAGGGCACGCCGGCAGCCCGAGCAGAGAGCAGCACGTAGTTTTTCTGCTCCGAGCTGGAGAAGAGGAAACATTTCAGCAAACCATTTTACCAGAAAACACGCGAGTGACTTTTTTTTTAATAATAACATCCAAATGAAAACAATGTGGGCTTCAAAGTCCGTCCTCGGGATGCTTTGTGGTTCACCGGCTTTCCGAAAGGCGCGCTCCTTGTGAACCCACAGAACGAGCCCAAAAGCCCCAGTCCCTTTCCCAGAGGTGCCCACGGTGCCCTTGCTGCCCCGCGGTGCCCAGGTGTGGGCGGCCGGGCCGGGGGCTGCCCGTGGCAGCAGGGATGCTGAGATGCTTGGAATTGTGTCGCTGCACAAATGGGCCCTTTTGCGGCTTCCTCTCTCCCACCATTTGCCAGGAACAGAGGCAGGAGCCCTGACGATCAGCGTGGCGACCGCTGTGGTTGCTCTAAAAGCGGTCTCCTGTTACCGAAATGTAAATGTTGATGTTTCAGGAGGGGAGATGCTGATGAAAATGGAGCCGGCCCTGTTTGTTTGTTAAAGCAGCTATTTTAAACAAGTTCTGCTCACACAGCTTGCAATTCGGAAGGAAGTTTTTCCAGCCATAATATCCTAGCTCAGCGCTGGGCAGACAATGGTTCAGCAGTTGCCCTGGATTAGCTGGGTGAAGTCACCCCGTGGAGCCCCGGGAAGGGCTTCTGGGAAGCGGCGGGGCTTAATTCAGTGCCGCAGGGCAGGCGGCGGGGAGGGGACGCTCCCGCAGCGCTCAGCCACCCTGGGGAGCCCCGAGCAGGGCACCGAGCAGCCGCCCCGGCTGGCACCGGCCTGGCCCCTTGTCCCGGGACAGGGCTGCTCAGCACGTCTGCACCATGCTTTTTTTTCCCAAGGAATATGCTTGCATTTAAATGCATTTTTTTTAACAAACGCAGACTGTTTTTTTCCTTAAAACACTTTCTCGAGCAGTAAGCCCGGGGCACCTTCCCACCAGGAGCACCGGGAGCAGCATTGCAACACTATGGCCACCAACAGAGCCGATGGGATGAGGCTCCCCGAGCTGGGGAGGGCGCACGACACCTTTCAGAGCCTCCATCCCCGGCGCCCTGAGCGTGGCTGTGCCCAGTGCCCTGCACCAAGCCCCACATCCCACGCCGGGACCCGTGCCGAGCATCGCATCCCGCGCCGTGCCCTGCGCCGCGGCCGCCCGGGCGCCGAGGGCCTGGCGTCACGGCCGCTGCTCCCTGATGTGTTTGCTTCGGGAAAGCAGACGGGGCTCTTGGAGGGTGGCGGAGGCGGCAATGCCAATTCCTTTATTCATTACAGCCTCGTATACAAATAAAATCTTTACAAGCTTGCCTTGAGCTTTTAAAAATGCCGTTTAGGACGTGTCATTTGTATTGTCTGACTTCAGCTCCCTTGCACCACGACTGATCTCAGAGGCAGTAAAATCCTGCTTCCACGTAAAACCCAAATGAGTTTATTTTATTTGCTGGGGCAGGGCGAGGGAAGCACTTACTGAGCTGCTTCCTTGGCTCCGACCTGCCACCCTGCTGCCCTGGGCTGCGGAGGACACGGCCACCCTACCCAGTGGGGACGTCTGTGCCCTGCGTGCCCCCACCGTGCAATGTCCCTGTGGCTGCTGCTCCTGCAGGAACGCGGGCACCCGGCTGCTTTGCCTGCAGGAAAGCTTCCTGAGAGGTCTCTGCCCCATCCCTGCAGGGGCACAGCCGAGCCCCAGCTCCCCCAGGGCATCCCCGCCGCAGCCCTGTGCGTTTGCAGAAGGACGTGGGGCAGAGCCACCCACCACCCCACGTGTTCCCACTTGGGACATCCCAGCCAGCGGCTGCGGCAGTGCCTGCGATGCCACAAACATCAGAAGGAGATGCAAAAGATTAAAGTGAGGAAATCTCTGCCATCTCTTCGGCTGCTCGGCTAGTGCCAAGGCGTGAAGGCTCTGACTCCGGAGGTGCACATGGAAACGCTCCACGAAAGGGAATTAATTGCAGCAGCACTGGCCTGTAGCATGAAGATTTTTTTGTTAAGGGCTGAGATGAAGCTTTCCATTTCTTCTTCCTCTCGGTGAATCTCATTGTGATTAAATTAAAGGAATTCTTGTTAAAATGTTAATATCCTTCTAAGACTGTTTGTTGTTTTTCTCAGCTGCCTCTGGTCTCCCTTCAGAGCCTTTGCTGCTTTTTCCTAACGTTTTCCAGCTCTTCCTCCCTTTTCTCGCCGCCCTCCCCCCTTTTTCCGACACTCACTGGAAAGTTACAGCTGCGGCTGCCTGGTGGCTGCAGGCAGTGAGTCACACGAGGATCCCCATCGCAGCTCGTAAACAGGAGGGAGAAACACACGCTGCTGCCCCGGGCACCGGGCTGCGAGATGACAGCCCCCGGCCCTCCCCGGGGGCTGCCTGGGGGGCTCGCTGCACCCTGGTGCCCGGCAAGGGGATGGGATGGGATGGGATGGGATGGGATAGGATGGGATGGGATGGGATGGGATGGGGTGGGGTGGGATGGGGACAAGGATAGGCATGGTGAACAAGAAAAGGAACAGGGGAAAGGGATAGGGATTAGGATGGACACAGGGAAGGGGATGGGGACTGGGATAGGAATGGGAACGGGGACTGGACATGCCTTCCCCCTCCAGCCATACCTCTCTCCAGTAAGCAGTGCACAACCAGGGCAAATTCTATTTTCCTGTGCCCATCAGCAAACCATGGGTCAGAGGAGAACCCAGTCAAGGAGCTGGTGTCCCTGACTGCCCCGACCCCATCAGCACACCCTCTGCAGGCATCATGCAGGTGGGGACCAGCACCCCCCGTCACATTGCTGCTGCCACCAGGCACATGGCTGTCCCTTATGTGTGTCCCCCCACCTCCCATGTCCCTGGGTTTGTGGCTGCTGTGTGGGGTGAACCTGACAGAAACACCTACAAATTTACTAAAAAATTACCGAAAAGTACAGGAACAATGTTTATCTTTTCCACAGCTAGGGAAAAAATGTTTATTTGTGGGCATTTTCCATTCAGCAGCATCCAACACAAATGCATTGTTCCTCTTTAAATTCCTAAGCATATGGTATTTTGTGCTGTTAGAGTTTAATATTCTTTTCATTACTGATATCTAATACAGACAAGTCTTGAGGGTTACACAAAACATATGCGAACCTAATTTGTTTTTACTGTCCCACATGTTTTTACTCCCTGCATCATTCAATTAGCTTTTTTTTATATATATATCATGTGATCAGCAAAAACTTAATGCTATTTTTAAGCATGGTAAGAAAGTGAAAAACACATTTACTGTGACTGCAGAGTAAGAGGAGTGTAGATTCACCCTCTGCAAAAATAACTGTTACAGTGTGATAGCAAAATGTGGTGCTGCCACTGCGAACATGGCATTTCTTTAGCAGTGCAGCTTTTCGAAATGCTGCACAGCTTTTTAGACAAACTCCTAAGAGTTCTGGGTTTGGAATAATTTACCTGGTTGATAGAAATGAGAACAAGCTTTACAAATACATAGATCAGTGGTCAGCAAACATCACCTGCCCGTGTGTGATGAGAACTTGCCGTCTTCGTGCCCCCATCTTGCACCTCTTCATCCTCAGGAGCATTTTCCACCTCTTTTCCTGACAACTCTTCGGAGAGGTGGACATTAATTTATTGAATCCATCATCTTTAATGTTTTTTTGTTTTTTTTTCCCCAGGTGTTCACATGGGATCCATATTTGTATGGGAGATGCAAAAGGCTAAGTAGTTGTTAGTTGTGGTCAGCATGCCAACACTGATGAATTGGGGCTTTATTCTCTGCCATGCAGTTGCATTCCCCCTCCGTTGCTCAAGTTGGGGCTGAGCTTATTTGGGGATTTTGGAGTCTAGAAATGAGAGGAACAGGGAAAACAGAAGAGTTTGGGCAGAAGAGATTTGCTTTGCTGTGCAAACCAGCTTCCTGCACACAAGTCACTGCAAAGCAATTAACCAGTGCTAAACAAAAACCAGCCTGGGATGTAGGTGGCTCAAAATCTGAGCCCCTTGGAGATCAGCAGGGAAGAGGAGGCCAGTTGCCTGCCCATCTGGTTGCCTTCAGATGCTGGTGGCCACCCAAGCCCCCTCCACGCCAGAGCTGGTGCTCCGTGCAGGTGCGGAGGAGAAGCATGGTGATGGCAGCCCGACGGGTCAGGGAAACCTGACCCCGGTGGATCGTCGTGCCAGAGAGCTCCAGACAACCCCGAATGCAGGAAATCCTGGTGCTGCCACATGCTGCGTTCTCCGTTCCCACACATGGGCCTTATTAGCAGTGTCAGAAGCCTCCAGCTTGTGGGTGACTGCTAACCACAACCACCAGCATTAACCTCCTGCTTGGGGGTCATTTGCAACAGCCCGCAAAATGCCTCAGAACTGGGCCATGTTGAAAGAAGCTGGTGGGTCCTTAAAAAAAATAAATTAAAAAAAAAGCTTTATTATTTATTTATTTGGGCCTCTGAGGATTCTGGAGGACAGTAATAAAAAGGCTGTGGACATCTGGAGCCTTCCAGGCCAGGAATCCAAGGGTGGCCATGGGGTAGGAGAGCTCCATTCATGGGTTGAGGTCGTGTTTGCTGGGCTCCGTCCGCTTTGTTGCAGACATACATTGGTCCTTGCCTACCCTCTGGTGACCAAGAGATCCAGTGTCAAAACCATCCGGTCACACCAAGACAAGCCTGGTCGCAGGCCCAGGTCATGATAGCTGTCCTTAAGGAACATCTCCACCACATGTTGGCCTACAGCTGCTGCAGAGGGCTTTAATTGCAGTTAAAGATCTGAAGGGATCCAAACTTGGGGCACACAACAGCTTGGAAATGCACCTTTACCTCATGGCTTCCAGCACTAGATGTCCAAGCTCTTCCCAGCCCCATGGCAGCCTGGTCACAGGCCGGCTGTGGGTGCTGCTTCTGCCGGTGCCCTGGTAGCTCTGCTGGTCCCTCATCACAGGCCATGTCCTTTTTTTGGCATGTTGTGCTTGAGAATCCCGTCAATGCTCCATTCACCTGCCCAGAAGCACCGCACAGTCTGTGGGAGCCACGTCATGATAAAGGCACAGGAGGGTGCTCACCCCTCCGTGCACCATTTTGTGGAGCAGGATAAGAGAAGCAGCTCACCTCAGACAAGGAGAAATGAAATCCTCTTTCATTACATAATGCACGATGAAAGAGAAAAACAGGACAACCCAAAGCATTCCCAAAGCAGCCGTATCTGCTCCCTCCAGCAGGAAAAACCCTACAGAAACCAGAGCTAGGTGTCACTGAGGGGACCCCCGGCTTGCACAGGCCGGGTTCACCGCGCTCGGAGCCCAGAGGTTGGATGCCATTCGAGCCACGGGGCGCTGCACCACACATCTGTGTCAGATACTGCTAGCATAAATAATCCATTGTGCTCGGGAGCCTGAGTCAGCCGTGCAGCTGGGTTCTCCTGCAGGTCATGACTCACTCGGCCAAGACTCTGGATGTGTGTCATGGAGTATATCGAACCTGAGCCGCTTTTGTTAGGGGCAGGGCCCGGTCTTCAAAGGGTTAAGGGTAATTTGAATGATTCCTTTTGTTTAGATTCATTTCAGGTTTCGTGATTTCTGTTATTACTGCATAAAATCACTTGCAGGCGCTCGAGGTGGGGGCTGGAGGGAAGGATAGCTGGAACAGATGTGAGCTAATTGGAAGCACAGCAGCAGCACCAGCAAGTGCCGCATGGCTCTTTGCAGGCTGAGAGCAGCCACAAAGACTTTGTCACACCCTATTTGTGAATTACTCTGGCCGTGGGGAGAAACTGGGAAGGGAAAAAGATGCCGGGGTCGGACGGAGGATGCTAAACAGTGAGTCTCTGCACTTCAGTGTGTGTTTCAGCCCTCCTCACCCTCACCCACCATCAAGCAAGAGGAGCACCAGGTGTTGCCCAGCTCGCAGGCTTCTCAGCCCAGCTTTGAAGTTGGATCATTCCGATCTCCATTTGGTTTACAAATAAAACTGGCTGCGCAAAGGCAAATAGGCTAATGGCTGCAGAAAACAGATCCTTCTGATTGTCACTGCTGCTGGGATGGGGATGAGACAGAGCCGGGGGGCTCGCTCAGCAGCGTTTTGGTGGATGGGCAGCGTGCTGCTGGACAGAGACATCCCCTGCACTGCCTTGTGTGGAGTGGGATGAGGTGGGATGGGATGGAATGGGATGGGATAGGACAGTAGGCATGCCTCCAGAGTGACTCATTGCTTCTCACACTGGAGGCCACAAAAGGATTTTGCAGAAAACACCAGGAATAGGCATAAAGACCCTTTTCCTTCATTCCTGCAAAGACGGCACTCTCTAAGCACCTCCACGCCGCTATGGGCAGCGTGTGGCTGGCTGGCCTCTGCTTGTGTCCAGCAGGTGCTGAGTCCCCAACATTTCCCATGGGAAACCACCCAGATCCCCAAAAAAAGAGCTCAACCCCAGCACCCTGAGCTGCAGGGCTTTGCTGATGGGCCATACGCAGGCCCCTTCACTCCCCCTGTCCTTCTGCATGAGCCAAGATGGTGAGGGTCTGATGCTGATGCTGTGGTGCACGGCCCTGTGCTGCAGAGCTGATAGCAGCAGGAAGGGGCAGGTGACAGAAAGCGAGGTCCCTGGGGCTGCTGGAAACGCTGCATCTGGGTTAGAAACTGGCTGGATAGCCGGGCCCAGAGAGTTGTGGTGAATGGAGTCAAATCTGGTTGGAGGCCGGTCACAAGTGGTGTCCCCCAGGGCTCAGTACTGGGGCCGGTCCTCTTTAATATCTTTATCGATGACCTGGATGAGGGCGTCCAGTGCACCCTCAGTAAGTTTGCAGATGACACCAAGCTAAGTGCGTGTGTCGATCTGCTCGAGGGCAGGAAGGCTCTGCAGGAGGATCTGGATAGGCTGGAGCGATGGGCTGAGGTCAACTGTATGAAGTTCAACAAGGCCAAGTGCCGGGTCCTGCACCTGGGGCGCAACAACCCCAAGCAGAGCTACAGGCTGGGAGATGAGTGGTTGGAAAGCTGCCTGGCCGAGAAGGACCTGGGAGTATTGGTTGATAGTCGGCTGAATATGAGCCAGCAGTGTGCTCAGGTGGCCAAGAAGGCCAACAGCATCCTGGCCTGTATAAGAAGCAGTGTGGCCAGCAGGTCTAGGGAGGTGATTGTCCCCCTGTACTCGGCTCTGGTGAGGCCGCACCTCGAGTACTGTGTTCAGTTTTGGGCCCCTCGCTACAGGAAGGACATGGACGTGCTCGAGCGAGTCCAGAGAAGGGCGACCAAGCTGGTGAGGGGTCTGGAGAACAAGTCTTACGAGGAGCGGCTGAGGGAGCTGGGCTTGTTCAGCCTGGAGAAGAGGAGGCTCAGGGGCGACCTTATCGCTCTCTACAGTTACCTTAAAGGAGGCTGTAGTGAGGTGGGGGTTGGTCTGTTCTCCCACGTGCCTGGTGACAGGACGAGGGGGAATGGGCGAAAGTTGCGCCAGGGGAGTTTTAGGTTGGATGTTAGGAAGAACTTCTTTACCGAAAGGGTTATTAAGCATTGGAACGGGCTGCCCAGGGAGGTGGTGGAGTCGCCATCCCTGGAGGTCTTTAAAAGACGTTTAGATGTAGAGCTTAGTGATATGGTTTAGTGGAGTACTTAGTGTTAGGTCGGAGGTTGGACTCGATGATCTTGAGGTCTCTTCCAACCTAGAAATCTGTGTCTGTGTCTCTGTGTCTGTGTCTATCTTCAGACCTGCTGAGGAGCCTGCCCTCTGCATTCCTTTCTGCTGGAAAATATTTGCTGTACCACAGCTACTTTCGTCAGGGCAAGTCTTAAAGCTGCCAGATTATTCATTGCAGTGATTCAATACTCATAATATTAATAAATACCACTCCGAGACCCAGCTAACAAACTTCCGTCGAGGCAGGCTGGCAGCTGTCGCTTTCATAACCTCATCACCTCCTGCTCCTTTGAAGCAACGTGCTGGAGAACATTGGGGGCAGTTCCCAAATGTGGATTAAAGCCCTAAAATCCCATCTGCACAGGAAAATTACAGTAGCAGAGACATTCAGCAGTCAGTGAACTACACTAGCTTGTGACAAGCATCACCTCCTTGTTTTGCCAACAGCAGTGAAGGGGCGCTGAGGCTGGTGTGAGCGATCACACCTCTCCGTTGCAGCAAGCAGGGCAAGCAGGAGCATGGGGGATTGGGGCTGATGATGGGGGCACAAGCCTGGGAAGCTCCTGGGGAAGAAGGTGAGCTGCTCACTTGTCTGTCCACGACAGCACGGAGCAAAGCACAGCCAGGCTGCCTGTAGGGCATGGCTAGAGCTTGCCTTGCTTCCCCAGACCAGAGCAAAGCTTCTGTTTCTCTAAATCCTGAAGAAAAAGCTCCGCCACGTTGGGAGACCTGCTGGTGCCTGCAACCTGCCCCAGCCCTGCGCCTCGCCCCACAAGGCAGGGGGAATCCAAGGGGTCCACACAATAAAAATTCAAAGCATCCCAATCCAATAACCAGATGGAGCTGCAGGTGCTAATGAGATTGCGCATTGTCTGTCGTTCCCCAGCTTGCATCTGTCAAGATCTTTCTATGCCCCACCATGGCAACATTTGCTTTAATTAAAGAATCTCCACGCCGCACCAGAGGGCAGATTCACCCCAGCCAGGATTTGCTGCACTTGCCGAGCCGCTAGACAGTCTGTCTCTCGCTAGGGATTAGGCTCCGGGAAACTCTCAGGCTGCTTGGCATAGAAAAACAGGACAGTTTCTGTGGGAGTTTGAAGGCCAGAGTTCAATTAACTTTTCTCACTCTCCCTTTGGGCCAGACGAGGGGAATGTCTGGTGGCTAGCACCCCTGGCAGGTGACGAGGCTGGGGATTAATTACGGAGCTGACATTCCCGGGGCCATGCTCTCCCAGGAAAGCCGCCTGGCGCTGGGAGCTGCTGGTTCCCAGCCACCTCCAGCTCCTGCTCCCACCATCACCTGCCTCCGTCTCCATCACGGTGCTGGAAAATCCCATCCATCATCAGGCTTGCTGGCACAGCTGGAGAAAGCAGGCATGCTGCAGGTCAAACAGAGCCTGCTCGCTCCAGGCCTCTGCTGCCAGAAAATACTAGAATAAATCATAAATAAAATACTGGAATAAAGACAGAAATGGGAATCTGTCTGCCTATATCTTGCACATGGTCCTTCCAAAATCAATGTCCCCTGGCACCTTTGGGAGTGCGGGAGGGGGACAGGCTCTGCCCTGAGCAACCAGTTGGGGATTCCCCAGCTCCCCAAAACCTACAGCTTATCCTTTACCCATCCAAAGCTGCCTCCTGCCAGGACTCCGTCACCTGCAGCCCCCAGGGAGTGCCAGGACCTTGATAAATACTGAGGGAAAAGGTCCAAAGCCTCAGGGAGAGGCTGGGTCTGTGCCCAACCTCCCCAGGTGAACTTCTGGGGGCAGTTAGCTCCAGGGCAGGAGGTGACGGACCCACCCATGGGCACCCTCGGAGCCTGTCAGCTGCTCTTTGGCTGCAGCATGGACAGCTTTCTCTGCACCATCAGGACGAGGTTCCTGCAGTTCATCATTTTCAGTTGTTTCTGCTCTAATTGGCCTTGTACCAATAGGACACGGCTTTTACCGTGTGTTGGAAACCAACCTCCAGCTCGTCCATCACCTCTCCTCGGCAGGTGTGCCGGGCAAGCGCGGCGCTGACCGACCCTCCTGCACCACCCAGCAATGCCATTTGTCAGTGCTGCATCAATGCTGCTGCTCCTGGGGCATCCTGCCAGCCTGCAGGGCTACCCTTATGCCCCAGCCCTTTGCGATAGCAGCTTGGGAGACTGCAGCGGTTCCAGGTCTTGGTGAGCAAGGTGCTGGGAAGTGGAGGAGCCAGGGGATAACACAGGCAAAGCAAGAGCCTGCGCTCTTTTTAGGCTGCTGGGTTTGGGCAACAACGGGGAGACTTGCTTGGATTTTTGGGGGGGGAGTATTTTGAGTGTCCGCCCTCAGCTCGGCTTCCCCACTCAGCTTTTAGGATGCGAGGTGCTGAGGTCGGAGCCCGCTCAGCAGCGAGTCTTAATGAGTGTTGGAAGAAAATATTGGAACAGACGCAGCAGTGGGAAATGCGTCTGCCCGTATTCTGCCAGAGCACACAGCCTGGCTTCCAAAATCACAGCACCTTGTGCAACCTGGTCGATATAACCAAAATGTCTTTCGAAAGAGATCTGGAAATAGCCTGTTGATGCTATCAAAACATCCTGTTTTGACATTTTCTGAATGAATCATTTTGATTTTTTTATTTGAAATGACCTCACTGCATTTTTTTTTTTTTTTTGGTGGAGTGGAATAGGTTGTAGCTATTGAAATGTTGTTACCAAACCAAACTGATTGATCTGTGCCTCAGTGAAGCGTTTGGTCACCCCTCCCTCACAATTTCCTTCAAGGTTTTATTTCTTGCAGTGGAGAATTTCTAAATATCTGAGTTTCGTTCCAACTTCAAGCCAAATTTTGCAGTCTCAGGATGAACCCATCGCTCCGGACACCCAGCTCCTGATCCGGCATCTGGTGGCTCAGCACCAGCAGGGTTTGTCCCCTCCTGTCCCCAGGGACCCCGCGCCGGGTGGCTGGGGAGAGAGTGGCGACGGGCAGCCCCAACCTGGCTGGGGTGACCTAGCAATTAGCACTATCTGACAACGTGTTAGAATTAGAAAACTCATCATAAAAATCTCCAAAATGAACGCTTTTTGGTGTGTGTGTGCGAGTTAAGCTTTTCTGCCCCAACCAGGAACAGATGTCTGAACTGGTTGATGAATTGGAAACATCTGAAACAACTTTCCAAGCTGAAGTACAATAAATATACCTTTCATCACAATCCCTGCAAGAGGGTTTTAGAGGCAAAAATCACTGAAGTGTTTAATATGGCCCACGGTGAAGAATCATTATAACAAATGAACCAAATTAAATGAGCATTTCTCCCCTTCTTAGTGACTTGCCTGGGACTCCAGGTGTCACCTTCTGAGCTCTGTCCTGCCAGCCTTGCCCAGGTCGCTCCTTGTTCGCTTTACACCATCCTCCTCCGTGGGCAAGGGAGCGCACCTCAAGGTGCTCCTGGGGTCTTTGTGTGTTTCTGCGCCGAGGCAGGCAGCTCTCCTCTCCTGGGAAATCTGGATCTGCACCCACCAACAAAGGGAGGCCGAGTGTAGGACAGGTGGCACAAGCCCTGGGTGCCTTTGCAGTGCTCTGGTGGCTGCTGGTGAAGCTGGAGCTCCACAGAGCCCTCTGTGCCCCACTGCCCATCACCTCCACACCGGGTGGGACACTTGGACATCTCCCCCCTGGGTGATGCCCAGGGCGATGCTCTTGGCAAAACCAGTGCCTGCCAAAAGGATGGAGCTCTCTGAAGGCTGTGACTGCCTCCTGCAGCCCCATGGCCATGGTTCCTGCACGCTGGGGCTTGCTTTCCGTCCAGGAGCGAGTGCTGTCAGGACCAGAAGCAATCAGCAAAGCATCCTCATGGGTTTGTGCCAGAAACATCTGTCAAAGCCATGGAGGGCTTTCTGCCAAAGTTCAAGTGGCTGCCATTCTTGCTGTTGATCCCATGACCTGGATAGATGAGAATCTTTCAGCAGGAGTTGTCAGAAAGAGTTTATTTTTCCATGTCTCCACTTGGCTTATTCCACTGAGCAAAGCCATGTTCTATTGATTTATTCTGAAATCACATTTATTTTCCTTCAAGAAATAAAACCCAATATTTCTCCCTTCAAAATTCATGTGCATTGCATGGGATTTGAGGGTCAAATTTTCAGGCGTGAGTACATCCATAAAAAGCTCATGCGCTGGCAGGTAGCGTCATTTACACTTAGGAGCCTGATACTGAGAACATGTGCTGGTGCTCAGTGAGCGAGGCGAGTTACGGCATTGCAGCAGCTCTGCTTGGAGGAGAATTCGCTCCTGTTTGTGTTCTGCAGCACCTCGGGGCTTTGTACAGTGGTGGGCACCCACCCATGGTGGGCACACACCTGTGATGGGGACACACCAGTGGTGGGACACACCAGAGATGGGACAAACCAGAGATGGGACACTCCAGTGATGGGATAAACCAGTGATGGGACAAACCAGTGACAGGACACACCAGTGATGGGACACACCAGTGATGGGACAAACCATTGATGGGACACACTAGTGTTGGGGACACCCCAGTGATGGGACACAGCAACCCCTGCTGTCACCTCCTCACGGACTCTACTGTCCTGGAGCACTGCTGCAGCATCCCTGCCAGTGCCACCATCCCTGCTGGTGCCACCCTCCCTGTCCCCACAAGAACAGGGGACATACGGTGCTAGATATCAGCCGGGTACTGCTTTTACACAAATACATTACCAGAAGGGCTAAAACATCCCCCAACACGTGCTCTGACCAGAATGAGTCACTCAAACATGACTCATAAATAAAGCAGACACCTTTGATGTCTCCATTTTCAAACGTGCAGCGAGCTGGCCGGCACAGCAAGGGCTGGGGAGCGCCGGGGCTATCATGCAGATGTCCGTAATGGGATACCGATGCTCACACATCGCTTCCACGCCGTAAAACGATGGTGCCCCTTCTGGAAAGGAAGCATGTGCAGGGATTCATTTCCTCCAACTTGCTTGGCTAAAACTTCTCCGGGGCTGCCTGCTAATCCCCAGCAGCGCTCAGGGAGCAGCGTTTGCTGTTGCTGGGGATTAGGAGCGGCTCCCCGCTGGGGGCAGGACGGTGAGATGTGTGCGCAGCCGGGGTCTGGCAGGTGCTGCTGGCACATCCACGTGCTGGCCAGGCAGGGCTGCTCGGCTCTGGCTCCCTTCGTGTCCTTGCATCCCTTATAACAAGCCCTGCAACATCCCAGCAGGAGTTTGTGAACAAATTGGTGGGAGCTGGGCTTTAGCAGCGCTGGGGCAGGATGCTGCTGGCACCTTCTCCCGTTCCTGCACCCCGACCATGGCCCTGCGCACAGCAGCAGGTCACTGGGGCTCCGTTCCCAGACCCAAAGGGTTGACCAACCAAACCCCATCCCCGCTAATCACCTGCCAGCTCCCCAGCTGCCGCAGCCCGCGGTTTGCTTTCGGGAGCCGCGCATCCCTCCCAGCCCAGCCCCTCCCGTGCCAGCAGCTGGGCTCTGGGGACACGGCGGTGACAATGCGCAGGCTGTGGTGGTGCTGGCTGAAAACTAGATTTACTTCTTTTTAATTTTTCTGCTGTTCTCTGTTCTATTTTTTTCTATTCTGTTTCTACATAGAGACAACTCAAAACCCTTCCCCGGCCCTTATAATAAAAAGCCAGCGGCAGAGAGGCCATCCCAAGGCTGCCAGGCACCTTGCACTACGAGCACCCGCATGTAGTTGCTCTGAAATTTGCAAAACGCAGCTCAGCTGGGCTGACATTTGCTCGACTGCATGCCTGCCTCGGGATTTGTTTTTTTATTTCATTACATTTTGCTTTGTTTTCTGGAAGGTTGCACCTGAAATGGTTCAGTTGCATCTGAGAATGATACTAATGGAAGAATTTTTACAATGCCTTAAAAAAAAATATTCTGGCAACCCCCTTTCTTGAGAAGCTCTCATACTTCCATGCCCTGAACCAGAGGATTGAAATTTGGCAGAGAGCAACCTTCATGTCAGGGATGCAGTTTTTGCTGTCCTTTTGGAAAATAAAACAATACTTGGCCAAAGCATAAACCTCTGAAAATATCCGCACACGCTCATCAGAGAGATGTTGTCTGCCACACCGACCCACTACAAACTCCAGTCCTTCACCCATCGGCATCGACAGCATCGTGCAGCTCCTGGGCAGCACTGGGCGTTGCCGGGGGGAAGCGGGGCAGAGGAGAAGCCCCCGCTTTTCCCACTAGAGGCTGGGCTGTGCCTGGTGCCTGCTCAGCACCCAGCTCCTCCCAGCACCCGCAGGGTGATGGCTGCTGCCCTGATGGGTGCTGCCGGGGCCTGGCACTGGTTGCTTGGAGCACGGTGACTTGTCGTCTGGGTTCAATTCGCTGCCTGCTGGGTTCCAGGCAGGGCTGTGCAAAACCGAGCTCCTCCCTGCATGTGCTGAGCCAATTTCTCCATCGCCCCTGACCCCAGCCAGCCAGGAGGAATGGGATGGCAATGCCCGGAGCACTGCACCCTGCATCTGGCACCTTACACCATGCGTCCTGCACCCTACACTCCACACCCTGCACCCTGCACCCTGTATCCTGCACCCTACACCATGCATCCTGCACCCTACACCCTGCACCCTACACTCCATACCGTATATCCTACATCCCTCACCCTTCACCTTGCACCCGACACTCTGCACTCTCCATCCTGCGCTCTGCACCTTGCGCAAAGCACAATGCACAATGCAAACCAAACCCTGCATCTTCCTGTCCCCTGCACCCCTCATCCTGCCCCCTGCACCCCACATCCTGCACCCCGCATCCCTTATCCTGCCCCCTGCACCTTGCAGCCCTGCATCCTATACCCTACACCTCCCACCCCACACGGGGACAGTCCCCTATCCCAGGCAACGAAGCCTGGGCTGCTCCCCACGTCTACTCCCCAGTGTCCCCAGCTCCCCAGCGCTCCCAGTGCCCCAGCAAGCCGGCGCTGCTGGGCTGTGCTGGCTGTGGCGGAGGGCAGCATGGCTCCTGCTGTGAGCGTGGTGAGCTCAGCCTTTGTTTTCCTTCGCCTGTTCCCGTTCAGATGCAGCTCGGCCCCAGCCCAGCGTGCCTGCATGAGAACCCTCTCCATCTGAAGCCGCTTTCTCATTTAAGAAAAAAAAAATATTTTGGAAGCTGCCGCCTCCCTCCTCTTGCCAGCGAGTTTAGGGTTTCATGAAGCCCATGTGGTAATAGGTTACAAATGTACCTATCAGTTTTACATTTGTTTTCATTCAGGCCTCGTGAACGCCCCGCAAACCCCGGCTGAGGCAGGGAAAGGCCGGCCCTGCCCTGCCTGCTCCTTCCCTCGCTCCTCTCAAAACAAGGCCACGAGTGAATTGTTCTTCCATAATCTAAACCAACACTCCTCCCCGGCAAATTGGATTTCGGTTAAACCCTGTGACTTATGTGCAAATCCTCGCAGCCGATCGCCTTGCGCAAAGCTCCCCACGGGGCGCACGGGGGGACAACGGGCACGTGGAGCCGGGGCCTGCCCAGCTGCCAGCAGGTCTGCAGGCGTTGCACCCATGGGTGCTGGGCACTGCAACCCCACGTCTGGCCACTGCAACCCACAGGTCATGGGCATTGAGCTCCTGGTCCTTGGCATTGCGCCCCAGGTCCTGGGCATCGCACCATTGGCTCGGGGGCACCCCCAGGTTGTGGGCATCGCCTCTCTGATAAGAAAAAGAAAAGTAATCCCAGTGACAAGATAAATGGCAAAGTCTTGAGTTCAAAGAGCCTCATTTTGATGTCAGAAATTCAAAATATTAAACTTATCACGGTAAAAATCTCAGCTCCAGCATGGCAGGCACTAGTGAGATATCATAAAAGATATCTTTCTTCCGAACGTTTTTGAACTTTTGAAGATATAATAAAGTGCAGCTCCCAGATGAGTCAACCAAACAGGTCTTGTTTGGATCATGTGAAATTGAAACTAAGCAAAGTCACCCATTTCTAATTTAGTTACATGGTGATTACATGGGTTCTCGGCTGAAAAGCAACAAGGACTTTTATTTTCTATGATGAATGAACATTTTTAGTGTCTGGAGTAGCAGCTGTCACACAGCTTGTTTTTTCGCCAAGAAAGTAACTCCGAGGGGAAATATTCATTTTGGCTCTCCTTTTTTTTTTTTTTTTTCTTCGTGATTTTCAGATTTGGGACAGGAATGTGACCGAGTGAACCAGCTCTGGGTCGTGCCTTCGGAGCTGTTAAGACATGAGCCGAGCTCGGCGCGAGCCCCAGCACTTGCAGCGCTGGGAGGGGGCGTTATAAGCGATGCAGTGCAGCCCTCTCAGGGCGTTATAAGCGATGCAGTGCAGCCCTTTTGGGGCGTTACAAGCAATGCAGCGCCTGCACAACGCCCCCGAGCACCACGTGTGGAAGCAGCGGGGAAGGAGCCTGTGGACGCTCAGGTAAGGACCGAGGCACAGCCGGGATGTGCAAGCTCAGTGCCCGGCCATGGTTTCGGGTCTTTCTGTTTGCCACAGCTCCGCAACACCGGGGCAAAAGCAGCAGCAATTAGTGAGACCCACTTCCTGCACAATTCTTCGGAGATATTATCGGGTCCTCTGTGATTGACTCTGCTGCGGAGAGTTCTCAGATGGAAAAAATCTATTTAGTTTTGTGGTCTGTTAGCAATTTAAGTTGAAGAAGTGGTGTTCGGTTCTATTGTTTTCAGGCTGCGATGTTCGTGTGAAAGATTTCTTTGATTCGGGGTGCTGCAATATACGAAGGAAACTCCGCGCTATACAGTAACAGCACATTTGTAAAAACACAGATAATTGATCAGGAGCTGATTGGTAGCGAGATACCAATGTTGTTGTTTGTTTAAAGGGATGTCATCAACTTAAAAACCATGTTTAATTTATAAGTCACTTCGCATGCTAAGATTGGAGAGGTCTTGGAGCACTCTTAAAATGACTAAATGAATGAGATCAGAAACTGGTATTTTTCTCTCTTTCACCCATCTTCTGGTGTGCTTTTCGCTGCATCTTGGCCGTGCCCCGCGTTCCCCTAGCGTGCAGGCTGACACGCACAGACCTCGGGGGAAATCCTCACCGTTGTAAAACCAAACATGTGTGCAGCCCTGCCAGGGCGGGGCCCATGTGCCCGGGCAGCTCTGAGGGCTTCTCCCACACCTTGTGCCTCACCTTTCCCTTGGGGGCAGCAGGGGGGAACGCTGCTGCAGGTCTCCCAGCCTCCCCACAAGGCTTCCAGAGGGCCACGCAGTTTAATCCTATCCCTGCCTCCTTTTTTCCCAATCCCATATCTGGTTTGCATTAATCAGCTCCATTGTTTTAATCAGAATATCTCAAAGATGAGCAGCAGTGGCTGCAGTTGTTTCTCCAGAGCCTCTTCCCGGGTGTGGGAAAGCCGGTGCTGGACTGCTGTGGGGTCCTGTGCCCATCCTGCTGTGGGGTCCTGTGCCAGTCCTGCTGTGGGGTCCTGTGCCAGTCCCACCACAGCAGCAAACCCAGTGGGGGGCTCATGGGGAAGCAGCAGGGCAGCAGTGGGGCTGCGGGAGGGAGCAGGCGAGCTGGGCAGGTGGAAGGAGGAAAGGCAGTGCTGCTCTGGGATGGGGCTCCTATCCCCTGGTCCCATCCACACCAGCCCTTTGCTCCTTAACCTGGGGATGCCCAGGGCAGAATTATTTCCGTACTCTTCAAAATTGCATATTTGAGGGACGTCCACCGCATCTGCCCACCCCCAGACTGAACAAGCTGGGCCCTTCTCCCAGTCTCCAGACCCCAAACATTTTCCCAGCCGGGTCCATCTCGTGCTGCTCCCCAGCAGGCAGGCAGGGTGGGCGATGAGCTGGGACCCCCGGCTTTGCGCAAGGCGATGGGCAGCCGAGCCCCAATTCCCAGGGCTGCAATCGCAGCCGCGCTGACGGGCTGTCCAGCGCACTCTGCTTTTATGAATTTGATTGAAGCAGGGAAAGATCTCACTTCATCCAGCCCCCGGCTGAATTACGAGCAGCAGTCCTGGGGCTCTACTCTCGTAAATGAAATACATGCTGCGATGACTGCTCCATTTGCCAAGAGGCTGTTAATCGGTGACCCAGCGCAGTGCTTATAATCTGGTGTTTTCCTGATTTCACCAACCTCCTCCAGTAGTTTATGAGTACCAAGCGGTACCAGAAGAGCCCCACTAGGTGTAACCTCGCTGCTGACACATGGTAACACAGAAAAAGGCTTTTTTTTACACGGGCAGGCTCAGCTTTCACAGATTGCTCGTTGGTTTGGCTGCTCTTAGATCCCCTTGCAGAAACACAGCGAAACTTCTGCCTGCTCCGCCAGCCACAGATGCCACCGGGGTCCACAGCCTGGTGGCTGTGACATGTGCCACCAGGGCTGGGGACCACATGGGGACTGCAACCATGACAGTCGACAAGCCAAGGAAGCAATGAGACCTGCCCAAGGATGAAATGACCAAAGTACAAACAGGACTGGGCCAAAACATCCCAGCTGCAATTTTACCTGCTCCGACAGCATCGCATCCACTGCATTCACTAACACTTAGCATTTATTATGCTTTATTAGCATAGGCGCTGATGTAGCACATAAGGCAAACTGAACTTGGCCCACTAGCTCCAGAGTGACATTAAGCAAATCTGCTTTTTATTATTATTTATTTTATTCATTTAATGAAGCAACAGGGACAGCTCCATAATTAAGGTCAAGCTGGGTTTTGCACTCAAAGTAAAACTCTCATTGCAAACTCTCCCTGAAACTCCACCACTTTAGAAAAGAAAAGAATGCCGCTTCTGAGATTTTTACAAGCAAGCCTCTTAGGTCAGTAATTTCAGTGGGAATTTTCCTGAAGGGGAAGATTTTATATATACCAGGATCAAAGGAAATAAAACCTCTCAAGTTATGAAGAATAATGACTAAAAGTGTCTATTAATGCTGAATAATAAAAATTGCTTTTTTTTTTTTTTTTTTAAACTAGCCATTCTGCTAGCTGGGAAAGCAGAGCAGGGGGTGGAGGTGAGGTGCACGTGTGTGCAAGGGCACGTGGAAGCAGAAAGGCATCGACCAGATCTTTCTGCATCGCCCTCCTGGCTGCAAGGAGGGGATGAGCTGGGCTGCTGGCCCCAGCCGCATCACCTAAGGGTGTGTGGGTGCAGCACCTTCCATCAGGGCTTTCCAAAATGAGGGGTTTGACCCAGGCCAGGCGTAATCTTGATTTAATCCTTACGAAAGGTCAGAAGAGCAGGAGAATGCAGCACACTAGTTCCATGGCAGGGGGTTTGACCAGGTGATTTTGAAGGCCCCTTCCCACCCAAAACACGGGTGTCCCTCGTCAATAAACGCAGGGAAAGAAAAGCACGTTCCCTTGCCAAACTACATAAACACTTTTTGGTTAGGGCTGGAGCATCCCTGTGAAGCCAGCACCAAGGGACACGGTGCTGCTGCCATCCCCTGGTCTGCCTGCACTCCCCAACGTGCCCTATGGCAGGAATGTCACCAATGTCACCGCTGTCCCTCGGGGCCGTGCTGGTGACATCTGTGTGAGAGGTGCCTGTGCCTGTGCCAGGCACCTTGCAGCAAAAGGGGAAGGGGATGGGGCAATATACCATTTAACAACACCTTTATTAATAAAAAAAAAGAGCATTATATTGGCCTGTAGTCCTCTTGAAACTTTAATAAAAGCTGAATAATAGTTTTTCTTTTCCATTTTCTAATGCTGACCTGCACTGGAGACAGACCACGACTGCTTTTAACCTGGCCGGAGGCACACTTGGTGCACAGGAGGTGGTCCCAAGCTGCCTTTGTCACCCTGCAGTGCGTGAGGATGTCCCCATGCCTGGCCCCATCACACAGCGATGTCCCACCAGCCCCACGAGGTCCCACCACACCATGTCCGTGCTGCTCCTTTCAGCATGTGGCAGCGTAGCAGTTGGGATGTCCCTGTGAAAGCAGCATTTTTTTTCTTCTTCTTGGAATTCTGATTAGCTGCGCTTGGTAGAGATGATGAGATTTAACACAATGCAGTTTTGTAACTTTAATGAAACACAAAGATCCACCAGCATTCTGGAAACAGATATCCAGCAATCGGCTCAGAGACTTTCAACAAGGACACACACACACACACACACACGCAGTCTGGCCGCGCTCACAGCTCTGCCCTCAAGTCCAGAGCTAATTCTCCTGCCTTTCATCAAGCCCTTTTGCAACACCAACTCATTTTCCCTGCCTCGCTCCCCACGCCGCCACCAGACGTGTCGCAGGGCTCCCTGCTACCGCGAGCCCCGCACCGCACCGTCCCGCTCCCGAGCAGGCGCTGCCAGGAAACAATTGCATTTCGTCTTCAGATGGGATTAATCGTAATCTGTTTGCATTGGCCTTAAATTCTCTGGAGGAGCTTTAGCCCTAAATGCAAGCCAGGCGGGGGCTGCGCTGCAGACCTCTGCGGGGCCCCCACTGCCCGGCCAGCAGCGTGGCTGCAGGAGGACCTGGCTTAGAAAGATGCTAAGGAAATGTATGCCCAAATGTACAAGGAAAAGAGTGATTTAGGCTTAGAATTGCCTGAAATTCTTTGTCACTGGGTTTCTTAAAATTCAAGTGTGTGGCTAAACCTGCAGTCCCCAGACCTTGGGGAGTTTTCTGCATGCTTTTTTTGCCTGCCTCATTGGGTGTGTCCTGGCTCTCTGATTTATCCGACAAGAAAAATTTTTGAGCTGTCATATTAAGATAAAGTGATTTATTTTTTCCTCATATCATTGCACCTCTGTGTTTTTTCTCTCTGTCTGAGGACTGCTCTGCTCCTCCTGCCCGCAGTGTGCTAAGTGTGCTTGGGCCCCCGCTGCACTCAGCCCTCTGGGGCTGGCACGGTTGTGTCCGACAAGCTGGGATTCCCATTTGGAGGAAAACCTCTGGGTTTTGTAGTGTGAGATCTGAGAGCAGGGAACAATGCTGCTGGGTGAGCAGGCTTCACTTAACCCTTCCCGAGGCTGCCCAGGGCTGCATCTGCTGAAGATAATAATCCACAGTATTGCTCCCAAAAAATTCTTTAAGCTTATTAAAGTGGCTTCATAATCTACCTCACCTGCTGTGGTTGGGCAGCAGGTGAGAAGTCCCAGCCAGGAAGGAGCTCTCATTCCCAGAGACAAGTTAAAGCTAAAATCTTGCTACTAATTTTGAATCCAGCCTTCAGAGAGGCATTATTTTCATACAGAGATGTCAAGAAAAATGGGACAATTATTATTCAGCGGGATGTAAAGACACTCCACTTGTGCTTTTCACATTTTTCTTATCCATTTCACAGCACCATACTGAAGTTGGCAAAGCAAAGCGTCGTTTGTAATCCTAATATCATTTTCTGAGTGTGGGACCCTCCTCAGACCGGACAGATCCTCAGCTGGTGTTAAAGGTGCCACTCTGCTAAGGCCAAGGGCTTCATGTTGGCACACATCAGCAGCTCATCTGGCTCAAAATTTAGGTCCTTGCAAATATGGGATTGTGCAAACCAGGAGAGGAGAGAGACAGACGCAGGTGAAGGCAGGGGAAGCTGAATGAGACCGGGATTTGTGCATTTCTCCATGCTCTGTTCTTTTTAGACTTAATGCCCTCAAAGCCTGGCCATGCAGCTGCATGCAGACTTCCAGATCAAATCCCACACTTACTTGGTGGAAACAGCTTGATTTGCCAAAGGATAAAGGAAAATGTTTTCCATTAACACATCTAACACCCCCATTAGTGCATTCTTGGTTGTACTCAAGTGCTAATGAGATTTCACTCTTACACCAGAGGAGGAGATGGCAGTAATTGGGGCACGTTTCATTTGCACGGCTGGAGAGGCTGAATTAATTGACTGAGATTAACCCTTCTGCATGAGACAGCAGCTATCCTGGACGGTAGCAAGGAGGAAATTAGTGACTACTGCAGTGATTATTAGATGACTAATAACAGGTGCAAAAACAGGTGAAAATGAGCAGTTTTGCAGCAGCAGTGCTAGTTTGTGCATCCCACAGGGAGAGGGGCATGGAGACCAGAGGTGCATGCAGGGGTGTTAAAGCAATTTTATTTCATTCTCTAAAGGTTTTGCACATGCAAAAATCCCCTTTACCTAGGGAAACTCAGGGCTAGCTTGGGGAATTTCTCTCCTAGGGCAGCTCTCCCACTGCCTAGGAATGCACCGGGAAGCTTCCCTAGTCGGACGCAGCTCTGGAGAGAGACACGTCTCATCTTAGCAAATGAGAAAAAGGCAAAATAAGGTGAGCAAATGTTTTATTTAATGGAGGGATTAATTGCTGACATCTGTGATAAAAGCTCAGGGTTTCTTTTGTTTTGTTTTTTGTTTTCCAAAGTGGAATTTGTTTCTATCTCAGGATGAAGCAGGGATGTGGGGGCAAATTCTTTGGAGAGTCCCTTTGAGTCCTATCCAAGGAGGATAGCGAATAAAATGTGGCACATGTTAAACATGTAAATGAGGTACTGATTTACTGATTTATCTGTTTCTCGCATGAGATCTTCTTTGGCTGCATCAAAATTACTGTATTATTTATAAGCCTTAAACATTTAAAATTAGATGTGTGGTTTTAAAACAAAACATCAAAACCTTCATGCAAACCACATTGTTTCAATAAGAAATTAGATTAAAAAAAAGCAAATTGAGAATGTTTCTGTGCTGGATCAAACCTGCACCTCATGTGGTTCACATCCACGTTGGATCCATTCTGCAGGACTGGGTTCTCTTTGCAATGATTTGCAACAGTGAACTCAAAATAAACAGATCTGGTTTCATTCAGGAATATTTCCTTGTTATTGAAAAGCATCATTTTCTACACTGTCCCCTGACATTTCACGGGGAAATACTGGAGACTCGTAACACATCTGAGACACCGGGACACCCCACTGGAGCCAGCAGCGCTGCAGCAGCTGCTGTCCCCGATGTGCAGCCCAGTGCTCGGGAGCCACAGTTGGTGCTGCTCTGCGCTGGAGCAGAGCTGCCATGGGGATGAATTTTTGCAGTATCTCTGCTTGTTTCTTGGTACAGCATCGTCTGTGCTACCAGCTTGGTCAAGGCTTGCCAGCTCCTGTTTTAGGTTGTACAGCCACCAAGAGCTGATGGTGCCAGCGGGTTGTTGGCTTTGCTGTGAAAGTCTGCTGAAGGTAAAGTGTGTTTCTGAAAGGAGCTGGTCCTCACGGAGCCAGCTGACAAAGGATTTGGAGGAAACTGCAAACCAGGGCTTGTCATTTCCATTTTGTCCCACAGAGCATGATGCTCATCTACCTTCACCAAAGAAGATGCTCTGAGCTAATGAGTCTGGCCTTGTGCTGGGGTTGGGGTCCCCTCTGGCTGTAGGACAGCCTGTAGGTCCCACCCCATGGGGGCTGCCATGGCCATACAGAGCTGGTAGTCTCAGAGGAGTGATGTGCACTGAGCTCAGCATCCATCGGCTTGAGGTTTTGACGTGCTGGTGTATGGCACCCTGAGGCTGCGTGAGAGATGTGCTGCAGCACGTACCCAGCAGACACTATACCTGACACCGTATCTCATCCACCACGTTGTGCAAGCAGACGCTTGGACATCTACGTCATGGTTGGAATTGTTCACCAGAGGTGAAATAAGTCCGCCCTGGGAGGGTGAACCACTGAGCTGCGTGCTGGAACGTGAATGTGGGCAGCCTCCCAGCCCCTCTGCATGCCCCTAGGTCTGGAGAGGACATGTGGGTGCTCGTAGTCCAGCTTAATTCTCATCTCAGTCCCCACCATCACTCCCTCCCTTTCCAAAACCAAGATGAAGAGTAACTATTGCAAGTACCTTGCTGATTTGCTTGCTTGTAAGGGGTTGGCTGTTGCATACTTTTCCAAAGCCAGGCTAGGTCTGCACCTTGGTGATCAGAAGAGCAGGGCTGGGGCTGCTGTGGCCTCAGACCTTTTAGTGAAGCTGTGAGAATCATGCCTTGGAGCATCGCAGGGTCCTGGATTCACTCATACCACAACTTCCAGCTTCTGGCTGTTCCTGCAACTTGTGCGTTCTTCAAACAGGGGGAAAAACGCCGATGTCTCTCGCTTACTATCACGGGCCGTTGCCCCAGCATCATCACCCCATAAACATGTCAACAGTGAAATGCAAACCAAATTACACTGGAGAAGCACAGCCATAGTCAGAGTCATGTTAGCCGGGTTGCCGCTCAGCCTGTAATTGAAACTGAAATGAGAAAATGGTTGAGAGAGGCTGAAGGACTCCAGGGCTCCTCGTCATGGGGTGAGGCACAGCTCAAGGTGTGCTGGGACCCGTGCTGCACCTCTTCACGGGCTTGTGTCCCATGGTAGTGATTGGTGTTCCCAGCTCATGGGGAAAAAAGTTACTAATTTGGGGAAAAACCAACATCCCCATCCAACCACAAGGCCGAGCAGCCTGATGGCAGGCACAGAAGCGGCACGATGCACTGCTCGCTGGGCAGCCCCTTGGCTATGGCAGCAGCAGCACTCAGCTGTCCCACAAACAGCAAGATGAAGTGCTGACCCACAAAAAACATCAAGCGAAGAGGCAGGCTGCTCTCCAGGCTGCCCTCTGCATGCTGGTGGGTCTCGTGTGCCGCTGCCCTTTGTCATCGTGGGGTCTTTGTCATCCTTTCTTCGCTGACCCTGATGTATCTCCTCTGCTCCGAGCCCCATGGTGGCCAGCAGCATGAGTCATGGCTGCCCTCCGTGGCCCTTCCCCTCCATCCTTCTCAGCACCCAGAAAACCAGAAATCTTACTGGAGGACAGGAAGCATTTGCTAACACCCCATTTAATGCATTTTTATTTTATTTTATTTTTTTTTTTCAAAGAGCAATGGAGGAGTTGAGGGGAAAAGCAAGAATTGCAGGAATTGCTCATTCCATTTCCTGTGGTTTCATAATTTTGTTGCTTACCAATTTTGAATTTCACGAAGCTTGTGGTTTCCCAACAGCCTTCGTCTGTGGGGAGGATACATTTCAGTAGCATACTGAACTGACATGAAATTCCAAACAAAAATAATATGACAGCAATTGGCATTCTAAACTATGTGAAAAAGAAATACAAATACCCCGCTGGCTGACTTTGGCCCAGACGAAGGAAGCAGAGCAAAACATCCCAATGTCAGCAGGTCGCTTCTGAGCCGTCAGAAACTGAGATCATCCGAGATCCTCGGTCTCCATCTACATGTGAATTATGGCCAAGGGTGGGCTGGGGGGGTTGCAGCCACACTGCCCCACAACTGAGCGCTGGCTCCCAGGAGCGGAAAGCGCCCGATTGCATGTTGGAAAACCACCGCGTGTTTCCACTGACCGTGGGTGCTGGCAGCAGCCAGGTTGCAGTGGGTGGCAGGAAGGAAGCGGAGGGGGCTTTGGTGTGGTTTTCACCCCCCCAAATGAAAAGAAGAGGTTTGCACTTGGCACCCTCTGGCTGTGTTTCTCTGCCCCTTGGGGTGTGCCCGCAGCCTGGTGCATGGCTCTGTGTTCGCAAAGCTGGGTTGTTGCTCCACAGTGATCCCAGGGACAACGATGAAAGGCAACCAGGCAAGAGAAAAATATCCTGCTAAATAAACAGAGGAGCAGGAGTGTGCTCTGATGATGCTTTGCATGAGCATGGGCAGAGACATCACGATGAGCAGTGCTGCTGAGCCAGGCTGGGGATCCTCTGCATTGTGAGTTTGTGCGGAGGAGCTGGGTGGGTGCTCCAGGGAAGCTCCATCCTGCTGCAGCCCAAGTGGGGCTTGGGGATGCCAACAGAGGGAGTCCTGGTGGCCTGGGACCAGGTCTGTAATGAATGAGACCCTCCGTGATGCTCCCCACTGATCTCAGAGGCTGCAAGGTGAGCCTTGTGCAATCCCACAGTGCTGGGACAGAATTAAAATCTGTTCCTAAGTGTCCTGCTGGAACAGTCCGTGGATCGCAGTTGATTAGATACAGTAATAGCTGCTAACATCCTCCTCTGGAAACTGCTGGAGATTTAGCTTGTGTTTATTGAAAATAAACTCTCAGAGGTGAAGAGAAGCCTATTGGTGACATGAACTTGCAGCGAAGAAAATACATGTGTGAGCTCAGAATTTATAGCCTGCCTCCATAAAGCTGTCCAGAATCTGTGGATCTTTGCTTTAGATACTCATGTTAAAATAATTTTCATTCTGTTAAATGAAAAGTGCTTTAAGTTTGGCAGGCCTGTGCTGCTCATGCTCTCACCACTTCATAAATAATTCTTTATAATAACAGCTCAGAATAAAACAAAAAAAAAAAAGGGGGGGGGGGTAGAGGGGCCAAGGTCTGCTCCAAGCTCTCCTTGTCGGCTGTAAATACCTCTTGCTATGATGTCAGCGTTGCTCTGACAGCGTATCTGCCCAAATCACTACCACATGTGTAGCCAGGGGATGTGTTTTACCTGGACTTTCCACTTATTGAGTAATGTGGCTCGCAGTCCTGGCAGCCCTCTGACGTGGCTCATGGTTCCAGGCTCCTCTCGATTTTCCTGTTAATCAGTTACTAATAATGGACCAGGCTATTTCATTGGATCATCTTCTTTCTGCTCTCCCACCGTTTTTTCATCCTCTAAATAAAAATTGCTTCACACTTTCCCGAGTGCCTCAGATATGACTTAATTCAAAACACGCAGTCGCAGGAATGGGACAAGGATGAGCGCTCTTCATCTGGACAAAAACCAGAGCCCACGTAAGGACAGAGAGTGGAACAGCCCTCCTCTGCGAGGGCAGGGAAGCAAGTGTCAAGAAACCAACTCCTCCTCACTGCCGAAGATGCGTCCAGCCATTTGAGGCTTTCCTACAGCATTACAGGACTGTCCTGGGTTGAATCTGTGGCCGGAGACACCCAGTTGGTGTCCCGTGGACTGCTAAGAGGCACCAGATGCGGCTCGGGGAGGCTGGGAACACTCAGTCCTTCCCTCCCTGCTGGCCAGTGGGCAGAGGCAGCATCCTCTCAGCATCTTGAAATGTTTGAGGACGTGCAAAAGGAGCCGGGGGAAGTCACAGCCTCCCGCCGTATCCACTGGCAGTGTCCTGTTCTGCCATGTGCCCCGGCTCCTGCTGGCTTGCAGGCAGCCCGAGCGCACTGGTCCTACTGGCAACCCAGGGATTTTAGGTTCAGTAAAGCTTCTAATGACCCTTGAAAATTGTTTACCAGCCCTTGAGGGGGCCAAATTAATGAAATCTGCCCAGATTTTGCATGGGTGTGACTGAGACCAGGGAGGAACCCACCGGTCACCCTGCAGAGTAGCCTGTGGGCTGAACGTGATCCCCTCACTCTTTGGATGCCTTAAAGAGGGCTTTTTCTCCCTGCATGGCTTTGTACCCATGATTTTAATTAGTCTGCTCTGTGAAGTGGTTTGGGGATGCAGCTTGTATGAAAGACACAGTGAAAAAGAGCACAGTCTGGTACTAAATAGCAGGAGGACGTGTCCACATGTGGCAGATGTTAGTCACATTGCCGAGCCCATTGTCTGCAAGGGCTCGGTCACATACTGCCTGGCTCTGCGACCACGAAAGGACAGGAGACAGCTTGTGAACTGAGCAGGCGCTAAAAAAAATGGAGTATTTCAGCCAAAAACCTTGAGAAATACGTGTATAATAGCCCTTCGCTAATGTCTAAAGGCAGCAAGGCATTTCTTAGTGCGTGCTTGCCTTGAATCCTGAGCTCTCTCTTGCTTGCACCTCCTCATCCAAGCTGAGCTGATGCTCCAGGGTCGTGAACTCCACTTTGGTTGATGCGGGTGCTTAAACTTAATGGTATGGGTTGGTGTTTCCCAGGGCAGGGCGAGGAGGCCTGGGGGGCTTGGGATGCTCGGGGGCAGGCTGGCCCCCAGCCATGAGCTTCGTTATCCAGCCCAGCCACGGCTCAGCCGGCTTTTGTGTTAGTGGGAGGGAGATCTCTGAGGATTTGGCTCAGAGCAGACAATGATGCCATGAGCGCAGAGTTCTTCTCCGTGCCAACTAGTCTAACCTAATAAAAGGGGGAAATTTCCACTGACCCCAGGGGAGCAGGATGGTTGAGACAGAAAAAAGAGGTGGAAAATTATTTATGACAGTGTAATTGCATTTGAGACAACTTGTGTCCAGCCAAGATTCCACAAGAAATTTAGGAAAGAACAACTTTAGGTCAATCTGATTTGTTGTCCTGTGCGTGGGGGGGTAAATTTCCCTTGTGAAAATTGGGCTTCGTAACCATATAAGAACTCATAATCAAAATTAATGTGGAAAATAAATTGCTGGCTGGCATCCCTGTCAGCGATGGACACTCGCTTTAACTCTGCTGTCCTGAGACCGCTGCGTGTCTCAGCCTACCCAGCCCCACCGAGCTGACATTTTCCTTTGGTTCCTTTAAAATCTTGTTTTATTGTCCCTGGGGCTGGAGGGAGGAACAAAAGGACGCCAGCGCTCGGGGCAGGGTGGCAGGAGCTGCGTAATCCCAGCTGGGAGAGGAGGGGACAGCTCACAGCCCGGGCCGAGGGCAAAGCACCGCTGCTCCTGGCTGCCTGCCCCAACAGGGCAATGCGTGGCGCAGCATGGGCGCACTAGGGCTGCACCTCAGCTTCCAGCCGTGGCAGATGCCGGCCACATTTTCCTGACCATGCTACAACTCTGCTCGGGTTTCTCAAGCATATTGAGCCTGGCTGGTGCTCCCCTACCAGTGCTCAGAACCCCAGTTTCGAAAAATGGATATCTGCTTCTCCTTAACTCCAGTTGCAATTTTAAGTCTTTAATGGTATCATATTTTCAAGCCTTTTTATTCATTTCCCAAGGAAGCTAGAAACCTTCATTTTTCTCAAATAAAGGTAAGAGTTTTGTGAACTCTCGTGAATCTCCCTGTCTCTGGATGCATTCACTCGAGTCCAGAAGTTGGAGCTTTAAGGAAAAAAACATTGGTTATTGCAAAAATTTGCATCTTTGTAAGGTCAAAGGCTATTTGCTCTCTTTCCCAACAGAGAAAGGAAAATTCTGAGAGTCCTGGGTCATGCTCAGAGACGCAGTGCTTGGGCACTGGAGGTGCGGTAGAGAGGTTACGAGGATGTGACCCAGGGATTTTAACCTGGCTCCATTAAAGAATGTGCTGCTAATTCCAGTGGTTAATTTTATTATGTGTCATTTCCCTCCATTATTTGGTTCAAAAGATGAAGACTAAACGTAGATCTTAAAATTGTCCAGATTTCAGATATTGCCCTTGGGAAAGCTTCAATCTCATCTTTTGTTTTCATTTAGTTTTTTTGCAGGTCTGCAAATGTGTTTGTTTTAATAATACAGCTGCAGGACAGATTAAAAAAAGCAAGTATCGCTGGCATTTAATATCTCTAATCCAGCAGTAAGACAAGCCTGCCGACTGTTTGCTTAATGTTTAACATCCCTTTCTGATTAAGCAAAAGGTTTGAAGTGATTATAGTTTATTTACAACAAAAGTGGACTTAAATGAGAGTTAATTCCTCCCCCTCCTCCCTCATTGGGCCCTTTGCCAGTTACCATGTGTCTGCTCTGCTCCCTTTTCAAGAGCATCCACAGAAGCCAGGGCAGATGTTTCCACCAGGGCCCTCCAAGAAGGGCTTCTCCCCTGGGTGCTGGGGGTACTGGCTGCCCCCCAGCATGTCCTGCGTGCCTCCGTGCCCAGCCATGGAGAAAGGCTGGCAGGGACAGGAGAAAATCCCTGCAGCTGAGCACCTTCCCAGCTGAGCAGGAGCAGGATGCTGCCCTGCACCCGGGGGACAGGCAGTGCCGCTCCCCCCAGTCCCAGTTTGGCCCAGCTCCACTGCGCGTTCAAGCCACTTGTGTGCCAAGCAGGGAGACCCAGCTCATGCTGCCGTCAGCCTTTCTATGCCCTGTTCCATCTCCGGCCTTTTTGCCTAGCTATCCCCCTGCCTTTGGAGACATCAGCTCTCAAAATGTCTCATCACTGCTGCACAGATCACTGTTATCAAAAATACTAAACAGAGTTTGATTTCTAATCTTTTTTTTTTTTTTTTTTCTCCAACAGAAATCAACATTTGCCAGAATAAAAATAAATAAATAAAAAATAGCCAGAGGAGCATCATCCGGGGGCTGATTTCCAGTACCACGCCTGGGACTGCCTGATACCACCCGGCTCTGCTGCAGCTCACGACCGCATCCTCACCCAGAGCACTCATGCCAGGGTCTGGTGCAAGTCCCAGCCACGGGGCTGTAACGAGATAATTATTCAGCACTGTAATTGCATCCAGTTGGCACAGAGTTCTGGGTACCTGACAGGTAACCACATCACTGGTATCTCTCTTTGCAGCCTCCTGCAAGGTCGTTGCGGAGGAGGCGATGCTCGCGAGGAGGAGGAGGCAGGGAGGCAGCACTGGGTGACCTCGGTGCTTTCCTCCCTGAGGGACAGGTGCAGTTTCTGTGCTGCTGGGAATCTGGTGGGTCTCAGACCTCTTTGAGGAGCAGGAGGGTCAGGACAGAGGACAGCAGTACGACTCACTGCCTGGGGGCTTCGGCTTCGCGCCCGCTGCACGAGCGCAGCTGGAGACCTTCGCTGTCCCCGTCGGACAACTCATCATCCCCGAGCGCGGAAAGCCTTATTTGCAACTTCCAAAGGCCTCATCTCTTTGCTAATGGGAAGTAATTTTCCTATAAAAATGTAAAATTGCTTCTCCAAACAAAACGTCCGGCGCACGCTGCACGCTGATGTGGTGAAATGCTGCGAGCGTGGCACTGGCCCGAGCCGGCGCAGGGGTCGGGTGCTGCGAGGCAGGGCTGAGCTCGCCAGAGGCTCCCGCACTCCCCAGCTCCGTGCACACAATAAAGCCCCACGGGAGCCCCAGGGGAGGCTCGCCGACATTGCCCGTATTACTACCTAGAGGATCAATGGAGGCCCCAGCTCTCACCGGCAGGGAGTGCGAGGAAGAAAGGCACAAAAGCTGCCGAGAGTGAATAAACTCAATTAGATCGCTGTAATTGCAACAAGAATTAGTGTGGGGGTCGGGCACATGTGCCGTCTCGGAGCAGTAATTAAAAGCGCAGTGTTTGCCGTGCTGGGGAGGTGGCCTGCTGGGTCCCAGCAGTGCCCTTTGAAAAGCTCCATGATGGAGCTTCTAGGCTGGATAAATACAAATGTCAGTGCCTCGCAGCCCGTGGGGGGACTCTCAATCCACAGCCCAGTGGGAGAATCCCCTGCTTTACATTCCCAACAGTTGGGCTAATTTCAGAGTCAGGCTTTGATGTGCTTTGGGGAGCCCTGTGTGCTACACACTTTCCCAGCGAGGCGCCCCCTCCCTTTCTCAAATGCTTTATTAATTTTCTCCTGTGGTTTTTTTTATCCTCCCTTTCTCTTGGGCCCGCCTGCAACTTCTCCTTTGTGCTCACACAGCGGGGTTCATAGCGGAGAATTTATATCATTCTGAAATATATATAAAGAAGGGATAAAAGAGAAGATGTAGGAACCTGCGGAGACTTTAGCAATAATCGGTCCTGGGAGCCAGGGTCCTCTTCCTCCTGCCACCTCCCCGCGCGGCTCTGCTAACACCAGGCCTCCCGGCAGTCGCAGCGCCGGCTGCAGCAGGGCTGCTCCTCCCCTGTCTCCTCCATCAGCGGGGAGACGAGGCTGACTGATGCCCAGGGGACACACAAGTGACACGGCTGTTAATAACCAGGGCTGCTGGAACACCAGACCGGCCGTGCAGTGGGCAGGAAGGCGCAACCAAGTCTTCCCAAAATGGTTTCTATGAAAAGCCACGCTGGGGGTGCCTCGGGGAGCAGCCCACAGCCACCCAAAAGCACAGGGGAATGGGGTAGGGGGAGACGGGGAGGGGATAAAGCCCATGGGGCTGCTCATTCCTGCATGTGCAGGTGCATGCATGGTGGCCACAGCCAAGGGGAGAAAGTAGCCAAAGGGAGGAAGTAGCCATGGGGCTGCTGCACCCACGGCATCCGCTGGCTGTTGGCGGGGCTGCTGGTGGGCAGGCGGTGGTCACGCAGGCACAACTCCTGATGCACCAGGGCAGGTGTGCCCAGCACAGCACCCTGCCCATGCTCATCCCGTGTTATCCTCATGCTCCTGGTGCTCTCCAGGAGCATCTCACGCCCACCAGGTGCTGCGGCCATTGGGAGCATCACTGCCGGTTTGTGCAGACTCACGGTGCTTGATTTCGCCGGGGCCGAAGCCCCCCTGTGCTGCCCCAGCCCTCTCCCCTCGTCTCCCCCCCCCATCCCACCCTGCTGCTGGGCGATGGCGACATCCGCATGCCGCAGCGAGCAGCCCAGTGCTGCTCGGCTCTTGCGAAGCTGGCATCAAGCTCCTTTCCTGTTTCTTATTATCAACTGAATTTGGCATGGAGGGGATTCTCTCCCCACATCCCGTTGGCACACAAAAGGCTCAAAAACCAGCAAAACCATTGTTTGTACTTGAAGGGTGGAGACCAGGGTGAAAAGAACAGCATGTTTTAGAGCCCAGAGCTAGGAACCATTAGAGCATCTGGAACAGTTAGTGGGACAGGGGCGTTACAATTAAATAAAAATGGGTGATTACAGAACCGTTCCCTCGCTCTGACATACACAAGGGAAGCAGCGGCACATGCCTGAGCATGCACTTAAGGGGATTCCTCTCCTACAGGCCCAGAATAAATGGGGTTTTTCATCTGGAAGGCTTGAGGTCAGTGCGACTGCCTCGCGAGGGACGGAGGAGTTGCTGCTGCCTTTCGCCAGCTGCGGCCACGACAACGTGCAGAGGCGTTTGCCGCTGGAGGAGACAAAAACGGGTGCAGGGAAAGGAGCCATGATCCTCGGGGCCAGAGAGGCACAGGAGCCCTGGAGCAGGAGCATCGGCTCACGCTCAGCCACGGCTGCAGCCGCTCACTCCTCCGCACAAGCCGACGGAGAGGCTCTCGCAGCTGCCAGGCTCCCCCACCTCTCACCCAGCCTCCGAGAGCGCGGGGCGTTCAGCCTTGGCTGTCAGCTTGCAGCTGGGATGGAGCTCCTCGGCCAGAAATTGAGCTTTCTCTTTTAATAAGTCCCTTAGGAGCGTTCATGCCCCGTCCCTCCAGTTCCTGCTATTCAGAGGGAGCTGGCAGGACTGGACAGCTCAGCTTTTGCAAAGATATACAAGTCCTGCAGAAAAAAAAAAATATTAAAAAAAAAAAATCCTACTGTTCAAGGACCTCAGCCCTGTCCCCTAAAATATGCTGTTTTCATTAAAACAGTGAAATCGGATTTCAAAAAAACCAGGATTTGGATAGCGGCCCTTGATTTGGGCCTGATGAACAAGATCCAGAAGCAAAACAAAGGCTGTTTCCACAATGGTTGGAGGGAAAGGGAACCAGTCCAATTGCAAAACTTGGATCCTGGCACCGAGGGAGTCTTTGTGTGCAAGACCTGTGGCAATGGATGGCAATGACTTCGGGAAATTCAATACTCGCCCAGCTCATAAACAGAAAACAAGGAAAATAAACTTGGGCAGATGGGAGGAAGCAGAGAGCCAAGCCGTGGATTTCTGCGAGGTTGGACAAGAGCCCGGCCGGCCGGGGCAGCGGGTCCGGGCTGCACGGTGCCGGGCGCTGCGCGGGGCTGGGGGCACGGGGAGCAGCTCCTGCCTGAGAGCCTCAGCACAGCCCCACTGCGGTCCTGAGCTGCGAGATGAAGCAGAGGGGGCACAGCTGCAGCCCCCGCCATGGGATGGAGCAGGAATGGTGTCCGTGGCCAAGGGACAGCCGTGGCTCAGCCCCTGCGGAGTGCGGTGCTCGCCCCAGGGCGCAGTGCAAGGCGAAATCGCCTTGTGCTCTTTCATGTCGAAGCCCGGGAACGCTTGGCTGCTGCAGTGGCAAGGGTGGGATGACAATTGGAATAGAAAAGAAAAGAAATTTCTCTGCCAGCCCCTTCCTCGCTCTCTTTGGTGCATCGTGCAGCTGGACTCCTCTCGTAAACTCCCGCAATTGTGCAACTTCCCCGTGCAACGCCTCGCCTCCGCGCCGCTACCTCATCTTCTGCCTGCTCGCAGCCTTTCAGCGGAGGAGATCAAAGATTTATCTGTAGGGTGCCTGCAGGTGGGAAGTTATTCCTCTTCAGGTGAAACCATTCATTTTATCCACTGTGTGCCAGAACAACCACCCTCGCAGCACACACAAGACAGAGACGTGACAGCTGAGGATGCGACACGAGCAGGGAAGGACTGTGACGGGATGAGAGCAGCGACTAAAGGTTCAGTGCAAGAAATGACTTTTGAAAAAAGGTTCTGAGAAACAGAAACGATGACTCCATAAAGCCTCAAACGCCCTGCCAGATGATGCTGCCTTGTTCAGAAACACAAGAACTGACTGTTCCCTTTTGGCCACAGACAAGAGGAGTCAGTATTTAGATCATTTATGGGCCATAGCGGGTCAGCGGAGATATGAAGTCTGTGGGTTCATTGAATTCCCTTGTTGCCACAGCCCCACATTTGCAATTACAGATTCATGAGGCTCTGCTCCCCGCCTGCCGCGGAGAGCTGCCTGCAAACACGTGGCAGCAGGAGAGCCGCTCGCCCTCCTGTGCCACACCGGGCACTGGGGACTGGTGCTTGTGACAACAGGACACCAGAAATAAACCCAAATCCGGTGCTGGAAGCTGCAATCGTCACAAAACTTTAACGCACGCCTCCCCGGGCGAGCCGCCACAGAAGCAGTTTGCGTGTAGGGAAAGCCTATGGTATTTTTATGTCCTGACAAATTTTCATTCCTTTGGCACAGAAAGAGAAACAGCGTCCTCCCCTCAAATTAGGCAATTATCATTGTTTATTTCAAGTTTTAAACTACTGGCTCATAAAAGCAAAGCAACCAAGAGCAGAGAGGCACGTCTGAGCCGAGCACACTGCAAGGCGGCACAACCGCCGGCTGCAGCAGCCGGGGAGCTGGGGCTGGGGGTGTCCCCGTGTCCCCCACCTCTTCCCAGACCTGAATGCTCTCCTGTGGGGCCAGCAGACATGGGGGCTCGTCGCAGCAGCCCAGTGGCTGCCCCTGGTGTGCCCATCGCAAGAGGGTCCTGCTGCTCCTGGGGGCTGGCCACCCAGCCATCACAAATCGGGGTCCGTGTTGCCACCTCCTGCTTGGCAGCAGGGACCAGCTGGCATCTCTGTGACAAAAGATGTGATATCAGTGTCCCCTCCTCATCACCCTGAACAAATCTCAGCTTCCCAGCAGCTTCCTCAGGTCCCTAGGCCAGTCTGAGCAGCATCCTCAGGGCTCTGCCCTGCTCCACCTGCCAACATCCACGCAGGAGACGTCCCAAATTCTGCTCATGTGTGTACCACCCCACCAACTTCAGCACTTAGGTCAAGGAACAGAACTTGGCTGGCCCTAGACCTTTAATAATCATGCCATGATGAAGTCTTTGCCTGCCTGAACCAGAAAAATTAAACTAAAGAAATCCAAGCCAGCCACCTACTGCTCCTCCTTGGAAATTCATAGAAGCATCTTTGGTCTGATCTTTGTTTCTGACAAAAAAATGGCGTGAGAAATACTAGCGATAAAATACAGTGGATACTTTGTTAGAGAAAAAAAATCATAAATCAGTATGAGAAGCACACTTGAAGCAGTATTTTAGAAGAATATGTCAGATACACTGGCCAACCACTAAATTTCACAGGTTCAGTTTAAGAACTTCAGGAGATTGCTGGCATTGCCTGAAAGGGAGAGGAAAATTATAAACACATGTTTCGGGCTCCGAGTGAGATGCAGAAATCTGGAGGATAATCCTTATTGCTATTCAAGATAGAACCAAAGAGCCACAATAAAGAATTCCCTTCACCTTCCCGCGGAATGACTGACTGTAATCTTTAATGCCAGCGAGATGAAAACCATTTCTTTCGGGTGAGCAGACCTGACAGTTTATGACGATGTGGGTATTGCTCAGACCTCATCTGGCCTTCTTCAGCCCACGCTCCCAGCCGATCTCCTCCTGCACCGCTAGTCTGCAACGTTGCATAATTGATCCTGTGGCTGCGAAGGCAGATCCCACACCCCGAGGGATCCCTGGGGGGTGATGTGTGCCGTGGGGGGAAAACCTTCTGGAGCTGCCCCTCCGCCAGGAGGAACGGGGTGTGGTGTGGTGTTGGTGGGCAGAAGGCTGCTTTGGGGGGCAGAAGAGATGCTTCCTGTGGGATGCAGAGAAGATGGAGCCTTTGGAAAGCTCTGGAAGTGAAATCAGGCAGGGGGAGGTGGGACCCAGACTGGATGGGGTCATTTTGGCTGCTGGGACAGGCTTGCATCCAGATTAAATGGAGGGAGGCCAGGACGTGGTCCCGAAACCCGCCCGGAGCCCCGGAGCTCTGCTTAGAAATCAGCATCTTGCCTGGGCTGTGCGACGCAGAAGCAAAGTGCTCGAAGCCCGAGAGCAGCCGTGTAGACGCAGTGGAAAAGCCAAGGAGCACCGTCTGCACGGGCTGCGGAGCTGGGAGCCTCTGGATCCAGGCAGATTGTTACTATACTTCAGATTATATAAATAACTTGCTGAATAAAACCACATGTGACCACATTCTGTTCTCCATCCCTCAGTGCTCTGCCGACAGCACACAGGCTTTTGCAACACTTGTTTACTAGGGAGACTGTATATAAAGTGAAAATAATTTGCTAGGTCTTATGTTTCCACTTTAATTCTCAGTGTATAAAAAAAACCTGTGAATTTGCTAATGGGCTTTGAAAATGTATTTTTAAAGCTAGGGCAGCATGAGTCGGTGAGTTGTTACAAAGGATTACAGAAGGAACAAGGTTTGCTAAAAAAATTATTCCCTTGAGAAAATCTGTAACAGCTGAAAGGCCAGGGCCTGTTTCTTTCCAAGAAAATAAACACACTTCTGCAACCAAAATCAAGTTTCGTTTCAGGTATGAAGCAAGCTTGTTTGTTCTTTAGTGTTTATGTACTCCCCATAGGCTTTGGTGTTTAGTTTAACATGTTTGAAGGCCAAACACACACTCACAAATTCCCTCTACAAAGGAAGATTCCTGTTGCATCTTTAAAGCACACTTTTGGACAGAGATAAATGGCTACAAGCTTTGGGAACGTTAGAGCCAGATGGTCAATTGAGATCTCTTTGTACGTTTCTGTATTTCACTCCAGAGTTGATCTTGCATAAAAAATATTTTTTTAGCATTTGCTATGACTTGCAGACCTGGGGAAACCTTCTGGAGCAGAAGGATTTGCAAATGCTCCGTGCTGAGGGGTCACAAACCTTCGGCTCACTTTTTCCTGGTCATTAAAGTCTACACACTTTGGGGGTTTTCCTACCAGGGTAATTGAGAGCTTTTGATTTGCTGGGTATTCTCAGTTAAACGATGCCCATGTGCGCTGAGAATAGGTGAACCTGGTGTGAGCACTGCATTTTTCCAGATAGTTTGTGATGATTTCATATCTGCAGCCTAAGCCTTCTGCGAGTTGGTGAACATGTTCTGAAATTCTCTGCAACATTTGCAAACTCTTTATCCAACAGACAGGAGTACAAGTGGGAAGACATGAAGAGATGATCAGAATCATCATTTTACAAGTTAATTGTACAAGAAACTAAGCACAGGGCAGACTCTCAGCCGCACTAAGCTGGCGTGTCTCCTGGCTTCGGAGGGTTTTACCAGCTTCCCCCTTTCAGTGGCCACCTCTATTTCTGGTCTGGGGAACGTCCTTGATTTTCTGCATTGCTTTAATTACAAATAGCTTGATTTGCTTTGGAAAGGAGCACACCGGTCCAGCAGATGGGGGCTGTGGTTGGCATTAATTGTGGCTAAGATTAACGGGGTTTTTAGGACTGCCAACTCTGAATGGACACAATGAAGACCAGCAACCAGCACCGACTTCTAACAACCAGTGACCAGTGGCGGGAGGACATATGGAGGCAGTGTGGCTCAGCTTGAAATAAACCCTGGAGGTGTCAGGGCAGAGGGATAAGGACTGTGCTGGCAGCGGGAAGGTGGAAAAGATGAAATTCTGAATGTTGGGGAAACAAACAACGCTGCCAGCCTGGATGTGCGTGTGAGCCTCGTGTCTCTATTCCAGCCTAAGGACCCTAAAACACTGCATGCTAGTTGACTAACAGATGCTGGCTTGTTTTGAAAAGGCCAACCCGTGTTGCTGCAAAACAGCTGCTGGCTGCATGGCTCCCAGGAGGGCCACATCTCCAGCAGGGAGCCAGGCTCCTTTGAACCCAGCTGCAGGAGCCAGGGTGAGAAGCAGAGGACAAAACGAAGAATCCGGGTGTGGGGTTTGACTCCCGGGGGACTACAGCAAGGCTGCACGTCCAGCAGGAGAGCGGAGGGACCCACGGGACGCGCCAGTATCCGGGCACTGGCCGGGCAGAGCCACCTCCCTGGGGAACACGGTTTTATAAAATACTTCCCGCAAGGCAGCGTGGTTTCCTGGCCGGGGACCGTGCTGCTCCGAGGGCTGTGCCTTGTCCTGTCCCTCCTGCGAGACGTGGCTGGGGTCATGGGGGGACTGTGCTGCCCATCCCCAGCACCGCCACCACGTCTCCACCGGGTTCTGCGGCTCTGGGGAATGCAGGGGACTTGCTGTGGCATCTGCCCTGCCTCGGAGCAGCTTTTGGAGACCCAAGCAGCAGTGGACATGTTTAAAGCTTGTAAATTATCTTGCAAACAGTTCCATTGAGCATGGGCAGTGGTGCTTGTATGGAGGAGCAATGGCTAAGTTTAAACATCTGGTTCTGTGAATTCCTATATTGCAATAAAATAAGTCTTCCCACAGATTTCACGTCATCTTTGTCTGGGCATCACTGAACTGTGAAGGGAGAAACTTTTTTGTGGTTTTCAGAGGAACAAAGAGACAATATGCATCTGGTGAGGTGTCTTGGCAGCCTCCTACACCAAGCCTGCATCTTGAGCTGGCAGCGTCGCCCCATGTCATGGGATGATAACTGCTGACCCGCCGCACCGAAACAGCACAGCCTGGAGGGGTCCTGGGTCTCGAGGGCTGCGGAGTGCCAGCTGACCTCGCTGCAGCCCACAGAGACCGAGAAGAGCAGCCCTTGCCCAGCGAGATGCGCCAGGACAATGCCTGCAATCTGGATCCCACCTTTTTGGCTCCCGTTCAAATGCAAGGGCAATGAAGAACATCCAACAAACTGGGTAAAAACTCTCAGGTTTTAATCAAGTCCAGAAAGGACTGTTCCCTTCTGGTCACCCAGCGCCCTGCTTGTCGCAGCCTCCAGCCCCTCGTGGCAGCACTGAGGCTGGCAGCGAGGGCACATGAAGCTCCACCAGCACCCTGCCTCACCTGCAGGTATTTCTGCCTTGGCAGAACTATTGATTTCTCATCCAGATGGTCTTCAGCCTTTCCCTTTGGTACCAGAGCAGCTAGGAGCATCTGATGGCTTTCAGTGGATGGAAGATGGGTGGATTTGGGTGTGATGCTCAGCCTCGCATTGCCAGTGCTTGCCTTCACCCAGGGGAGGACAGCTGCTGAATCTCCCTGAGGCTGCCAGGCAGCAGCTACCCACAGGCTTTGTCCAGATGCTCGTCGTTTTTTGAAGATCTTTGCTACAAAATAGGAATCTGGTGGAGCAGGTGGTTAAGCAGAGGGAGTGGGCACAGAAACCTGCTGGGAGGTGAACAGTGCAAGCTGCATTGCATCAGGTTTTTCATCAAACCTCGGGCTGTCTTCATCCCACGGGAATAGATTCAGAGCTGCGCGCTGCCAGACCTGGGGAGCAGCTCGTGCATGCCGTGGGCTGCTCCCTGTGCCCATCCCAATCCAATGCTCTTTGCCTTTGATCATTGCCTCCAGACGTCACAACGGAGGAGCTGGCTGGCAGGTTTCCCAGCCTGATGACCTCCTTTGCAGACAGGTGACTTTCCATCGCCAGCAAAATACAAAGAGAGCCCCCTTCTCCTCCTCAGCTGGATGATTCTCGGAAATGCAGCCTGTAACACATCACACCCGCTCTGTTTACTCGGAGGAAGGCGTGTTTAAGAGACCCCGGGCTTATCTTAAGTCCACCACTTATGCGGAGAAGAAAGGCCCCCAAGTCTGTTGAAAGCCAGCATGGACATTTGGCCGCAGCCACCCCTTGTGGGTGATTAATGCCTGATGGGGGAACACAATTGCAAACGGGACGAACTCAGCCATAAACGAGCTTGGATGAAGTTGGTTTGACGAAGCCTGAGCATTTTGAGGAGGGGAATGTGACCCCGCTCCCCAGCCTCGCCTTGCCCAAAGCCTCCCTTGCCTGGTAAATGTTCGCATGCGTCGCCCCTGGGGAGAGCAGAGAGACCGCAACCATCAATCTTCAGGAGCCATTTTTCAGTGGGACGAGGTTCCATTTAGTCCACCAACTTGCCAGTCTGTTTGGGAAAAGGGATTTCATTCCTTTGCTTCTTTTTGTCAGGATGGATTTACTGATCCTGAGCATGTTCCTCACACTTTATTTAGGGCTTAATGTGCATCATTTACATCACCGAGCTGTCACCAGCCTGTCTGAGCTATATAGGCAGACAGGCAATGCATTTCCCTTGCCCCATTGCTCTCCCTGCCAGATGTGGAGTCTGTGAGGATAAAGCAGCAAGGAGATCCCTTGATAGATAAAATTTGCCTCTTGGGGAACTCTTGCTTATTCCCCTCTGTACAGGGGACAGGCTCAGTATGGATGGATATTTTCCTACATTCCCACCGACAGGTCACCTGTAACCTGCAGTGCTGCAGGAGAGAACTCGATATTCTCATTAACGGGGGCCAAGCGATGGCTGTTGAGCCCAGCAAAAGCTTGCCTCTTCCTGCATCTTTACAGAAGATCCCAGATGCTGATACATGTTCACTGGATAGTTCACATCTGCGTACAATTTAAGAATTCTTTCCCGAATTACGGGAGTTACAGAAATTCCAAGTAATTAGAGAGGGTGCTTAGAAAAATAAGATGGGCATCTAATATGTAATGAAAAAGGGCAGAGGATGGGGGTGGGGAGCTCACGAGGCTCGTGAAACCCTTTATAACAGCTAAAAAATGACCAAATCTGATGAGGACCCAACTTCACCAGTGGGCCCCCTCTCCCTTTGCCCCCAGTGAGGGATCTGTTCTCCTGTCTTCTCCAGCGCTGGCTGATGGAGGCAGCTGATGGAGCCTTTCCCTGGCTGTGCTTGCAGACACAGGTGTTTGACACCTGCTTCTCTCTGGAAAAAAAAGAAGAAAAAAAAAAGCATCATTTTTCTAGCCTCATCCCAATGGGATGTCTACTTTAGACACGCAGCTCTACAACAGGGCTCCTCGTGTCAGAGCTGTTTGCAGGCAGCCTGTGGCAGTGCCCCAGACGAGGCAGCAGCTTGCTTTCGGCACCCTGGCTCCTGATGTTCCAGATTTACAAGTGAGACAGATGCGTGGGAGCACCCTGCAGCTGGCACAGCTGCCTTCCCCAGGGCTGACAAGAATTATACATTTTGTCACTCGTTTCCTATGAGAAAAGCTTCCTTCTCTTCTTCAGGAATCAGTCCCTGCTCAGGACTCTCCTTGCTCTTGCATCTTTGCTCATAGCAGCATCTTCACTTGCTCCAAGCCAACTATCTTCCTCTGCAGCCACAAGCCATGCTAATTCAGCAGCTTGCTTCACCACCTTGTGCACAGCATGATGAACAGAGCCAGAGATCCCAAATCTCTCCACCTCCATCTCCACCTTCCATCCTTATGGAATCTGCAGCTTCTCCCAGGTCTTCCAGAACTGAGCTGCCGACCTCTGGGAGCTTTGAAAGCAAAAGGAACAAGCACCGCTAGCGTGATCGATCCCTGATGATAACACAGAAGGGAAAACAGGCAGGATTTAGATTGTGTCCCTTACGAATGGTTTGGCTGATATATTAGAAGCAGGATAGAGCATAAAAATGGAATTTATTCAAATTAAATGCCTGCGAATGTCATACTACGTTGAGCCAGAAAGTCTTCCTACATGCAACAAACTGAATTTCTGCTTCTAGAAAGCATGCAATTTTACCTGCCACTTCCGACAAATGACATCCTTGTCCTGGACTTCTGATTGCAAAAATAAAGAACAAACAGCACCGCCTTGTCGTGGTGCCAGGATCTATCCAGAAAGATTTAAGAAAGGCAACATATATTTCTCAAATTAATTGAATGAACACTGTTTCTTTCCAGGTGAATAGCGAAATTATCTGCAGATGTGACTTTAACAGCAGTTGCTAACATTTAACATTTGCCCTGCAGCTCAAAATCACTAACTCATGAAGTGAAAGGGAAGTCATGCCGTTTTAGAGGAGGCCGGTGACTAGTGGGTGCTGACACGGGCATGCCTCAGCAAGAACGGATTACAATGTGGAGGATCTCCCTTCCAGAAGGCAGATCCCTTTCAAGGCTTTTTGGAAAAGGACCCCGAATCAGAGATCCCCGCAGAGCCTCGGGGCTGCAGAAGGGGTGCTGCACCGAGTGCTGTCCCCAGGCACAAGCAGGCTGTGCTGACCTGCCCCAGCAGTGTCACTCCAGCCCCAGCTCCCCACCACGAGCAGCACCTTCCCAACCCTGGCTGGAGGGTGCTCAGCACATTTTCCTTTCATCTGATGACAAGAGGCAAAAAAAAAAAATCACATTGCTTCAGAGTGCATTATAACTGCGAACTACTCATTCCTTTTTTAAGTGTGTTCATAGGGCAGGTACGAGCTGGAAATTCTTAACAAATGACAAAACCACCAAGATCAAGCAAGCAAAGCCTGAGGATGCAGTTGTTCATGGACTGGAAGCACACTGAGGGGTGCACAGGAGTGTGCTGTGCCCACCAAACCCATTCTGCCCATGGCTGCTCCCCAGACCTCTCTCCCAGCCCCCAGCAGGGTCAGATCTACACCGACAGCAATCAGCACAGCCCCTGGCATCCCCTTACCCTGCCCTTCTTCAGACAGCATCCCCTGCAGCCCTGAAGACACTGCACAGTGGCCAGCTCATATTTCTGAGGATTTCCAGCGCGGAGAGCAGAGCTTAGCACCCCAGGCCTGATCAGTCCCTGGAGCCCAGCTAGGCCGATGGCTCCCATCCAAGAAGGACTTATTTTAAGCACATGACCGGCCTGACTCGAGATAACTGGATTATCTTTCTGCCTGCTGCTAAATATATATTAACGTTAGGCATTTTTGGGCTAGGGCACGGCACTCAGCACCTTGGTTGTGCTCGCTGTGGGAGGTGCATGGGCTGGGGCTCAGGTGGACACTGGGGCACCCGGCAGCTATCATCACACGTTCCCCTACATGCTGAGCCTGCTTAAATCAATGGCTTGTAAACGCAAAGCTCCATCTCTAGTTACTGTTCCTCTGAATCAGCCAGTCCCCTGCTCTACATGAGATATGTTTCGAATGATAGCATTTGTCTTTAATAAATGGTCACTCCATAAACTGCCTCCTATGGAAAACCTGGGATGTATAAGTAAAACCTGATGTTTCCATTTCATTATAATGCATTCACTCTAAGATGAATACCAACTCATCCTCTGTTTAATATCAGCCTAAGGTGTGCAGTGGTTTTGTATTACTATTTATGAAATTCATGTAGCTGGGCTTAATCTGTTTCAGATCCCACAGCTGTATCTGCATCAGCACCAGCTTCACCTGAAACAGGGATGTTCATCTTTGCTGGAGCCCGTGGCATCACTAACATTCAGAGGGGATAAGGAGCCAAGCCCTCTGCAACACCACGGCAAGTCCAACGGTAGGATTTAAGTTCTTTAGCCAAATGTTTGCCTCTGAATTCCTTCTGAGCTGCTTTATTTTTAAGGCCAAACCTGTCTGTTCTTGTCCATGCTCTAAAAAGGAATCTGTGATGCATAAACAGCTTTCATACTACTTTTAACAGTAACTCGGCATGCCATACTCATGCATGTACCGTAATCCTATAACCAGACTACCACACCGCATACACCAACACTCAAATTCTCCCTGCTTTCCCATAAGCTAGCCCTAAACACACCATGCTGATCACATACAGCTCATATCTTGGCACTTCAACAGCAAAAATCTTCATAAGTAAATGACAGAATTTCTCAACCCTTCAGTAGACATTTACAGCATCACGTTAAAATATTGCTCATCGAGTACAAAACTCATCCAGAGGATAACAAAGTGGCACAGGTAGTCAGCATATTCACATCCTTCTTTGGCTTAAACGAATGTAAAGCATGCGCTAAGCCGCCCCTCAAATCCAAGCTTCTTGTTTCACAGCCATCAGTCATGTTGCGGTGCTGCATCACTCAGATATTTCCAACAAAAGCAATGAGATAATCTCTGTCCCATGAGAACTGCCTCGCTGGTATCTCCTGTGGCTTAAAAGGGGAAGCAGAACTCGACTTAATCCCCTGCTAATCTGTGCAGGGGCTTTTCTGACTCAGTCTCACTAGGGACTGAAGGTCCCTCCAATAACCTCATGAGGTTGAGAAATTAGGTTCAGGGAGTCACTGCCGATTCGTGCTACTGCTGGAGAAAAAAACGGATGAGAAGTATATATTTTAGCTCGATTGCTTCTCTTCCCCTTTTTTTCCAGGGCTATATAGACAAATATTACCACAGCAGAGTAAATGAATGAAACCACAGAGCAATTAGTTGAATTTTCCAGCCCTGAAGATGTCCAGATTGGGTTTAGGCCAGCTTTAGCAAGACCTCAGATTCAGCAGCATGCTAGAGTAGACAGATTCGCATCTGCGGGGGGTGACGCTGTCGTGCTGGATCCCCAGGGCTCCCCAGGGCTCTCAGCCCCTCTACCCCTCAGCTCCTGGTCCTGAGGTCCCCCGGCGAGGACGAGCTCTACCCACCAGCAGCCTCGGGCGCTGGGCAGATCTGCTGCAAGCCAGAAGATGGCTGCTTAGCATTTCCTCGGCAGGGAGAGTTGTTCGAAGCTTCGACGTGGTTACTCACAGGACTGGCTTGTTTCACAAAGCCACGATCGGAACCTATAGTTTATAAGTTCATAGCAAATGCCCTTTCAGGATGGAAAAAAAAAAAAAAAAAAATGGACTGACCCATTTGAGTTCCATCTGTTGGAGTTTATAACTGTTCTCCTTATAATTGCCAACAGACAATGTGAATTGCAATTAGCTAATTGCTTGCTAACTTTCCGTTCTAATAATAGTCATGTTCCAGAGTTATACAAGCTTGGAGACTGCTGCTGTTCCCTTGCAACTGGCAATAATAAATAATACCGTATTCCCTCAGCATTGCCCTTTCTTCCAAGTTTCATCCCCATGCAAATTGCTCCAGCATGTACTAATCCCTGACGGGATGGCAGAGGCATCAACAGCATTTATTTGGAGTTCATTGCGCTCGGCGTGTTCAACACTTGCACGATGATGTGGCACCGGGAAGCTGCCACTCCTGTGCTCCACTTGTCCCTTGCACATGGCAAACGTGGTGGGCTGGGGAGGTGCCACTCCGTGGAGGGTGCTCAACGTCCCTGGAAACCCAGCCCTCTTGTCAATATGTGTTTGGTTTCATTTTTTTGGGGTTTTTTTGTGTGTTGGGTTCTGTTTTTGTTTTTGTTTTTTGCTTTCCCTTTACAGGATCAGATGTGGCCCTGGCCCCTGTAGTGACATGCTTTATTACCAGTAGCTTCAATAATGTCAGCACAGACCTAAACTGGAGCTTTTAGAGAACACACGCTCCCCAGCAACAGAACAAGCTGTACAATGTCACTGCTGCGAGCTGCAGCAATAAGGAGGGGCTTGGATCCCAGGAGGGTTTCTGATGGAGACAGAAGTCAGGTTGGGTGCTGAGCCCAAGCCTTCCCAAGGTGCCGGGAGGGGGGATGCAGGGAACTCCCTTCCGAGTGGCTGAACTCCTTTGCACCCTCCTCCAGGCTTTCTAATCTCCAGCGTGTTACTGTTGTGCAGATGCGGCTAATTGAGAAGCAAAGCAACAGCCTGATCCAGCGAAATCAAGGCAAGCCAATGAAATGAGCAATAGCATTCCCTGGCGCTCAAGAAACTACTGAACGCAAACCTGCCAGCAAAATGACATCTCCAGAGCTTACAGACTAATCTTATTAAACTCAACCAAAAAGCCTTTTAGAGTTGGGGGAGCAGTGTCCAGCAAAAGCTGGTCTGGATTATTCCCCTGGTGCCTTTGCATTTTTTCCACGCTGTTGGCTCCCCATTGCCTTGGGTTGGGGACGCAGGGCCCCCCGGCCACGATGCTGTACACAGCACGTGTGGAAGGGGCACTGTCTGACCAGGACCCCCTGCTCCGAGGGGCTCTGCCCTCCTGAAGTCGTGCATGCCGCAGATGTGATGAACACGCATGGCAGCCTCGGATGGTTTCAGGTTCCTCATTAGCAGAACAGCTCGGTCTCTGTCTTCGATGTTCTCCCAGCCTCCTGCTCCAGGCACATCAGCTGCAAGCTCTTTGGGTTCCAGAATTCCTTCAGATTCCTCCTCTTTTGTGCACAACAATCTGGACTTTTCCATCCCTTACTTCCCTCCTCCCTTGCTTCTGACATTTGACTCACGGATAGATTTATTAAGTTTAAAAGCAGTCCTTGTGCAAGCCACAAGAGCATGTTCCCCACTCCACAGCCTCTTCTCCTCTTTTCCACTTGCACAACCTGCTCTGACCCTCTTCCCAGTGTTTTGGTACAGAGGCATCAAAATCATGCCATGAAACAGAGTTATCCCAGGCAAAACCACACCAGGCGATCTCTGCTTTGCTTTGCGTAACAACATGGTGATTTCTTGGGGGAGGAGAGCTCTGCGTACTGGCCCAGACAACCCAGGATTCCTCTTTCAACCTTTTTCCCCTTTCTCAGCCTTGTCCCCAGCAGAAATTTCTGGAATTTTCAGGTTCTTACTCCCCTGTGCACCATACCCGCAGATACACAGCTTCACCCACCACAGCTCTGCACCTTTCTCTCAGTGAAACTCTTCTGCTCCTATTCCCCTGCCCTCCAAAACTTACTGCTAAACAGAGGCTGATTTGCAATGCCCAGAAATGAGTGAAAATTGCAAGGTTCCTCAGGCAAGAAACGTCGTAGAGCCAACTACAACTTGTTGCAAAAAAAAAGGTCATACATGGCAAATTAGCCCCATTTTTGAATGGCAGGGACACCCTCTTACTGCAACAGAGGGAAAGTCAGACCGTTTTTATCTTCAGAGTGTGTAAATCAATGATGCCTTTACAAGTCTTGATGGGCCAGCCTCTGATTTTCTGTTTTGTTTTCAGCTCTATTTAAATTACTTAGCCATTTCAGTTTCTCGGTGAGGAGAGAAAGACAGTCGAACCACTTTCGAGGGTAACGTATAAAGGACGGAACTGAACAATGTTATTTCTCAGACACCCAAAAGAGTGAAAATCATAGGATTGATTCCAGAATCCCAATTCCTCCTGCACTGAATGGAGCCACCCTTTCATTTCTGAAACAGGGATGCACAATTTCTGCCAGTGAAGGCAAGAAATAAAGCTGTGGTCGTTGCTGTCCTCTCCCCCTAGTTCAGGTGCACGAAGCAGGAGCAGCTTTCCCTTCCTCAAACGAAGTAGCAGGACACAACGAGCTGGAGGAATCCAGCCAAAGGAACAGCTTTGCTTACTTCTGCTTTGGCTTCTTCCTCGAATGTTTTTTTCCTCAGCACTGGCTGATGGATTTCAGACCGAGGGAACATTAGGAAACGAAACGGAGAAGGCTGTGACACACTGCGCGCGGTGCCAAGGAATGGCAGTGACGCACGGCAGCTGGTGAGGTCCCTGGCACGCACCTCGCCACAGGACCCCGGCCGGTCCCAAGCTGCTCTTGGTTGCTGTCTTCCAGTCCCAACGGGGTCTTCTCCGTGCACATCAGCAGCTGGGGCATCAGCAGCTGAGGACAATCACCTGCTGCTGCTCTGCACCTCCCGCGGATGTGCCACGGCCCCGGGTTATGTCAAGAGGACTCTGGCAGGGTTTGCAGCATCTTCAGAAACCTTCCCCTTGAAAGCCAAGAAAAAAAAGGGGATCAACAGGAAAACTGTCGGGGCCTTGCACAGCACAGTTTGTTCCCGGAGCTGGCGGCGCTTTGCGGAGAACAGCATTACTTTTGGAGCAGAGCAGCAGGCAGGATCACAGAGTCAGGAAGGAATGAGGCATTATCAGACTACGCCGATAGCATCCCCTCCACTGCGCCACGGAGGTCACATTGGTTACTCCCCGCAGTCACTGCCAGGTACCCTCTGAAATGAGGCCCTAAGGTTTGACCAGCTTGAATTCATCTCCTAACCTCCAGAGAAAAGAGAAGAGGTCCTATTATGCTCAGCGCAAAGTTGAATCTGGTCTCTGGCTGACAAGTGGCTATGGACTATACACAAAAATGCTCTAAAGATGACTGCACCAAATGTTTCTTCTCCACCTAACGCAGTTGTTTGGGATTCGGTTAGAAACAAAACTGCATCTTGTAGTTTTTAATAAAGCTCTTGGCGAACAGTTCAAACACTGGAGGGAGGAAGCAGGAGAGAGAGGTTGAATTTATGGGAGCGGGAGGAGATCGTTTGCTTTCTTAGGATTGGAAAAGATTAATAGTGTGCAAAGGCACTTGGATTCATTCCTCACATAGCAGAATGGTTAGGAGACTTACCGGCTTGATATTCTTCATTCTCCCTTCCCCAGGTGGCCTAGAGACTGTCTGGACTGCAGGAAAAAAGGAACAGGGAGCCATCCCATATCAGCTCCCAGTGAGGAAGTAGCTGTGGTACGGTAGGGAAGGAGGAAAACCAGGCCTCACAGGGCTTGCTCTGCTGTGAAACTAAAGACCTGCTTACTATTCTGTAAGCTCGGGTCGAGGGGGAAGGCAGTGGTGACTGTGGAGGTGGCAGGGAGCAGAGCACAACAAAGCAGATTCATCCTACCAACATTTACCCATTCCAGGGCCCCAGACCACCGATGGCACCAGCTGTTTCATAACAACAATCTGAATTTATGGAAGCTCCCTCTCTCCTACCCCCAGTATTTTGCAATCGATACATAACACACCAAGGTGAATCCCAAAGCAAAGAAAATTTGAAGGAAAGAGACAGGAATTTCCCAAGTCCCACTGAACAGCCTAAAGCTTTCCAATATCCCCAAAACAACAGAGTGCAGCAGAGTGAAAAACAGATTAAAAACACAGTGGAAAAGAGATGAAAAGCCATTGGATGCACATGGGGAACCGCAGGACGTGACTTCAAGGCAAGCCAGAGGCTGTGTTGAAGAGGCAGTCTCCAGGATTGTAAACTGACTTATTCATTACTTCCAGTCTTACAAATCTCATCAACCCTCTGGACCTTGGGATGACAGACAGTCCTTTCCTCCCTGAGGCCCACGTCGAATGTGGCTGTTATGCACTGACCATGAGGTTGCATGCAGCTTGATATACTCAACAGCAAAGACAGAAGACCGCAAATAGAAGCCACTGGCCCTCTCCCCCGGTGTGAAGTAACAGACACCTCCCCAAAACCAAAGTTATTCTGGAAACTAGATGAGAGGACAGGCAGGGAAACTTGGTTTCCGTTGTTGGCTCACTGTTGTCTCAGTAACATCGGACAGATCTCCTAATTTCTCCATGCTGCTGCAACTGGGAAATTGGAAGCTAACATCCCTGTCTCTTGGCTGGGTACAAGTCCAGCACCGAGTGCTTTCAAAACGCCACAGAAAGCCATGGAGTGTAGTCGGATACAGAAAATTAAAATTGTAATGATATCTGTGAATATCTGTGGAGCTCCAGTTTGTAGGCAGGAGGCTGCAACGGTGCTTATAACGCTGTATTTTGAGGTGACAACTGCTTCCTAGAAGGCCACGATCAGCCTTATTTTTCAAATAATATTAAGAAATATAATGTTTGCTCTGTCTGAGAATGAATGAGGAACTTGAGCAGAACTGCTAAACATAAAAGTTCCTGGACATCTGGAAAGGATTAGTCAGGAAGGTGCTTGGGACGAGGAGTTCAGGCCAGTTCAAGAGACACCTACTGTAGATTTGTTTCCACAGAAGGAGGGAGGAGGAGTGAAAGGGCTGAGGGGAAAAGCAGGAAGGGAGGATTGAAATAAAACCTACACAGGACTGGTAGATAAAGCGAGGGAGATGAGAACAGTCTGCACTCCGCTGAAGCGTGAAGTGCCAAACAGCCAGTCTTTGAGGGTCTGCTGAGCAGGAAGGGCAGGATGTAGCAACATGGGCTAAATCACAGTGGCAAAGAACTGGCCAAAGAAATGTTTGTGCCCATCTTTGCAAGGCCAGACAATGCTCCCTGAGCTGAGCATTTCCTCGCTGCAGGAAAGCACATCCCTGCTTCGCAGCCAGATGTGTTCCCATTCAACTCACGTCGATAGGATTAGCAGATTTTGCTCCCCTTAGAGCCTACCAACAACTCAACAGGGCAAATGCTGTGATAAAGTCAAGAGCACTAGAGAAACATTAAAGCGTAGACAGCCGAGTGCTAGGAACGAGAGCTGCACATTCAATTAATGTAGATGGGAGAATGTTTGTTTTATTTCTGAGTGGATAAGCACTCAAGCAGCCTCTGGGGCCCTGCAAAATCACAAAGGAGTTCTGCTCCAGGCCAAGATGAAAGTCACAAAGAATAAGCATGAAAACCACAGGGGCTTGTGAAACTCATGCTTGGTTTATTAAATGACTCACGAAGCTTTTTATCACATATTTCTGCCTCCAAGTAAAATCAAACTTAAATTCAGGTGCCAAATTCTCTACCTTTTTTCTAAATATGGAAATTCAGTTTTGAAATCTGTCTGAAAACACATGAGTTAATGCTGGAGCAAAGCTTTCGGGTTTCTTTTAGAAGTCTGGAGTTCTGAACCTGGTGCTAAAAGTCCATATATTTGGTTCCAGCATAACCCTGGGCAAAGATGTTGGGAACCTGGAATATCCAGAGATGGGCACTAACTGTTACCACTGTTTGGAGGATCGGGAGGGATATGATGAATGAGAGCTTTTTATTGTCAGTATGGTGGCAAGCTGGTCAGAATCATGAGAAGACAGAAAGCACAACTGTACTCTATTGCACAGTGGGAGAATGGGGTGATATAAATGTGTCAAAAATAAAATTACCCATAATTGGTCTCATTTCTAAAGCAGAAATGTGTAGAGACATCACTGCATAAGAAGCTAACTTGCACCCTACATGAAAAAACAAACTAACCAGATAGAAGTCAGATGCTTTCCATAAATGTTTGTGGGTATTTAAATTTAGTAACTGATTTTAGTTTGTGCTTTCGCTGTAAGTTAAGAATAACTATTTTCAAACTACGTTAGTGGGAGGTAAAGCTGAAAATCAAAGCATGAGCTTTGTGTTTCCTGAAAATTTTACTTCAGCAAGGTAGCTCCAGCTGCTAACTTTGTTTTATTGCATTCCTAAAAGACAGATCTCCATGCAAGAATACTTTAAGAGCTCTGTTCCAAAAATAAAGGCACTCATTTATTTTTACGGTTAGGTATATTTTATCAGTCAGTCTCGGAGCTAGCAATGCCCTTGGCATTGCTGTTACCCACTGGCCTCACTGAGGCATGGCACAGGCCTCTGTCCCCACACACAGCTTCCTCCAGCCCCTCTGTCTGCCAGGTGAACATTGCTGCTGTCCTAGCACTAAAACACTGAAATTTTTCAGTGATGAGAGCAGGCAGACCTGACTTGCTAATGGTGGGCCACATTGCAGCTGTTTTGGAAAGTTCAGGCACAGAAACAAATCCTGAACGAGCCAGGGACCTTCAGGACGAAGAAGAGAGATGAGGGGAGGAAGAGCAGCACCTACCTCAGTCTGTCCTGGCTTCTTGGAGCTGCAGGCTGGGACAGCACCGCAAAATGACATCCAAACCGCCTGTCTGTAGGTGGCTAACTCAGTGGGGCAGGCTCCCAAGTATCTGAGGAGGAGGAGCGGCCTTCTCACTCGAGTGCTCTGAAGTTAAGCACTTGGATATGAAATACCCACCCGGACTGTCGTCACGGTGGGACGCTTTGAACCTGCAGAGGTTCTCCAGCAAATACAGGCTGAAGGGAGGCTCGCACACACAAGGAATGACATTCTTGTTAACAACTGGGGATCTTGGCAGCCTTCCTGAACTGCAAAGTACAGATCTTGAAACTGAGCAAAACTCACAGTTGTATCCAATTAGAGAGCTGTGATGCAGAGGTTCGTTTGTGCCCTTGCAGAACACTGCAGACAAACGCAGCCGATGACACGGCCTATCAGCCATAAACAGTCCTTTGTAATTAATCACACCAAAACTTCAATGAGCACCTCCTTCACCCCATTTCAGTGAGAGTCGGAGTCAGGTCATGGCTAGTTTTAATTCAGAAAGCTCTCTCAGCACTTTTAACAGGGCTGTTGTTAACCCAAAAGACAGATACTAGAGGGCCGGACTCCCAGTAGAAGCAGAGAGGCCACCACTGAACTGTTCTGAAGACCTTCCAAAATTTAAATCCATTTATTCTTTATGCAGCTGTAAGACAGACTGCCAGAGAAGAGGGGTGTTGAAGGGCTGTATAGTGTGTGCTTATGTAAACACAATTTTGCATCCACAAACACCACGATTTACTGTTTTTGATGATGATACCTCAAGGCCCAAAGAGGACGATACCCCAAGATTCACCCTACAGTCATCTGTCTTTACCCCCTTCATGCCATATGTAATGAACATAAGTCTATACAGCTGTTCCCTGTTAGTCTGCCTGCCCTCCCCTCTGGCTTTACACTCTGCCATTTTACAGTACAGTTTTTTTGCATCCTATCTTCACTGAAATATATCAGTACGGGGTTTAGCTCAAATCATGGCAAAGGGGCTAAGTTCAGAATACGTCACTGTGCTTCAGAAGTGACAGTAAGAAATGCAAACTAGCATCTACATAACTCCTATTGAATTTCAGCCCTTTTCCTCAAACCATTTTATGGATTTGGGTAACCTTCATTTTACTTTTTTTCATCTACTTTGTTATCTGGCAATGTGGGATGAGTTTGTTGTGGAGACAGATCACCTTGGCCCGTCCTTGTGTGATTAAGAAACTCAAGATGTTTATGGATGGCAGTCTTAAGCTCAGAGAGCCCTCGGACAGCAAACCAAAGACAAACTATCAGGGGTGGTGACAATGGCTGCAGCAGTACACACTAATCACATGTGGAGCCAGGCAATGAGCAGAACTGCCGCTCCTGTCTGCCTGGTGGAGATGTGCAAAACAGAGGCGAGAAGCAAAATGCACCAGCATGCACTGAAAGAATGTCAACAGACTTGAAAACTGAAGTTTCTTTCTTCCCATCAAAATGCCTCCTACAAGGCAGCAAATCACACAGCTTGGCAGCACAGTCCCAACACAGGCAATACATCTTCACTTCTGCCACAGGTTTTTAACTATCAGAAAAGAGACAGGGAGATGGATGGGAGAGACTGTTATCATCTTTGCTCTCTTCTGTATCACAACATACAACCTCGTTTGTCAGATGCATTTCAGACTGACAGCCTCTGCAGACACCGGCAGTCAGCTGTCACAGAAACAGCTAGGAGGTAATCTACATAAATCCACTGCAGTCTCCCACAGCAGACACTCATCCTTTCCTTAAAATCAGAAGTCAGTAATGTCCCTAAGGAAGATGCATGGGCTGAACACTAACAGCAGGCACTAGCTAATAAATTTAACCTACAGCACTTCACTGACTGGAACCTAAATACTGGGAAAGTGAGTCTGAGTTTAAATAATCCAAAGGTAGAAAGTGAATATCTAGAGCTGAGAGAGGAATTTGTGGCTGGGAGCAAAGTTCTGGAAAGGGACATTACATGAAATCGCTCACCATGCTGTGGACATGAAAATAAATGCCTTACACTGAAATGATACCGTGATGCAACCTGCTGCACCAGAAGCAAACTGGCAAAATGAGTCAGTGACAGGTCACAGTGAGACAGAGCTACTCAAAGATGGGAAATGCTTCGCATGCAGAAGCAGCTGCATCGAGACTGCTGTACATTTGCTAAATAAACTGCATTCTTGGCTCATCTGCCAAACCAGTATCTTAAATGTATCATCTGCTTTATCTTAAACCGAGGCAGGAGGAGCCCATTTCTCACTTTCCTAGCAAGGAGATGGCCAAGTGAAAAGCTCCAGAACAGTGGCACATTGACTCACAGCAGTTAAGCTGCACTCTTGCACAAGGTCTGTAGGGAATGCGAAGAGCAGAAGCCACTCATCCAGCCACAAGAGCCACTCTCGCAGCAGGCTGGAGGGCAGGATCAGCACCGGCAGCACTCCAGGGCCCTGAAGCAACGTGGGGCATGCAGGCACAAAGAGGAGCTGCTTACAGCCGTGCCAGCAAACCAGCTGAGCGCCCCACCAGCCCCCATGAGCAGCAGCTGCCTGGAACACCAGCCCAGTATGCGTGCTCAGAGCAGAACTTGCCTCGCTTTCCCTCTGCTTAATGCCATTCCTTTGACAAACGCTGATTTCATCAGCCGTGACACCCTGAAGCCATACCAAAGCCAAGAGGGTGATGTTACTTTTCTTTGCAATTAAAACTGCATATTAAGTACCATTCTAAAACAGTTGTCAGCTGATGGGGAAGAACTGGCAGCACCAGTCCTGCACAGCCAGCAGCCTCCAAAGGCCCTCTGAACACAGCTCTCCGTAGGTGGAGCAGTGCCCTCCGGTGGTCAAATGGATTCCCCGCGGTTTGAGATCTATTTTGCCCCCTTCCCAAAAAAAAAAAAAAAAAAAAAGAGAAAGAAAAATGTACTCAAGCACATCTACAGTCACAATTATTTATTTGACCTTCTCTGACAAGTTACAGCTCTTATCAAGTAAGTTACAGACACGAATCCCATCATTTCCCGTGAACATTACAGAGGATCAGTTTCACGGCCAACAGAAGATGACCCCTAACTGACAGCAGCTGCTGCTGCCACAGAGTGTAAAGTTTTAAGGCTGAATTAAACATATCAATATTTGTCACAAGCAAGTGATTTTAACTGGTACAGACACGTCTTTCTCAGAAGCATACTGTAACACACTCAAAAACTGCCCATATTATCAGAAGTCAGGTGTTTATGCTAGATCTGTGTAAACGTAGTTACAAAGGTACAAGCCAAATTTGCTCCTTCCTCTTCAATATACAAGGGGGATGAAAGCAAACACATTGCTCAGAAGCACAATGTACAAACTGGTTTTAATTCCTGACTTGACATCTTTATTTAGTGTTAAGGATGGTACCTAAAAATCTTTATGTGGTATCAACCTGCTAGACCTCATGTTACATTTATTTATTTGCAGTGCATATCACCATTTGTTTACAAGTCAGTAAGTTTCAACTTTTTTTTTTTGTATACAAAACACCTGTAGCAGAAAAAAGAAAGGATGACTTCCATAGTTGAAGATGCTGGCTCCCTTCTATTGCTATGACTTGATCAGCTCAACCTCTTCTTCAGACGTTAAGTCCATCTCCATTTGAAAACGGAACAGTCCAAGCATTTCCTACCAATGCCAACTCATTCAGCTTCCAAAACACCATCAGTAAAGCTTCCTCAACTCATCCTCCTCTTTGTGGTTATCTTGGAATATACCAGGCACTCATAGAAGCTGGTCAACATCAGTCCTCCTTGGATTTTCCATCTGGAGCCTGGTTAGCAGGGCAGCTGTCACTGGTTGTCCAAAAAGAGAGAAACCTTAAGAAGAACATCTGAGTTGGGGAAGAAAAAAAAAGCCATTAGTTTAACGCATTTTATTTGTGTTCCGTACCTGCAAAAATTTAACTTGAAACAACGAAGAAAAATGTATATAAAGCCAACTTCATAGAGCTAGTGAAATGGATCACTAAGCCCCCATTATAACGGGAGAAAAGACATCGCTCCCAGACAATCCTTGGGTGCAAAGGTAGTATTTACCACCAAATCATTTATGAGATCTGAGCACAGATTGCAAAGAACCAGTGCAAAGGAAGCAAGCTCACCCACTGCTACTGAGCCCAACACAGGAGCTGGGTGGTTGGCAGGCCTTCAGCCTCCGGGGCTGAGAAACACCCTTCAGGTCTGCCCTGTGAAGAGCTACCTTGAACAGTGTCTTCCTCGTACCGCTCCAAAATCCTCTTCCAGGCCTGCGGGAGGGCTTCCATGTCTTCTGGGCTGTCACAGCTGATGCGCAGCAGGAACAGCTTGCTCTCCAGGTACCTGCGGGCTCCGTAAGGCCAACACACACATAAAGCAGCACCTGCCACCCCCCCCGGAGAGCCCACCACCGCAAGGATACAGGTGCCGGTAGTACCGCTCCACATCCTGCAGCCCTTCCAGCACATCAGCCAGCGACGGGCGGCGAGGCCCGCGCCGCAGGCTCTCGGCCAGGCCCAGCTCCGCCGCTCTCTCCTCGTAGAGCCGCAGCACGGCGGCGGCGCCGGCCCCGACGGCGTCCCTCAGGGCTCGGAGCTCCTCCCTGCGGGGCACAGCTCAGCCGAGCCTCGCACCCCGGCACCCAGCCCGGCCCCGGCGCCTCCCCCCCTCACCGCCGCCGGCCGAGCTGCTCCAGCAGCGCCTCGGCCGCGCCGCGCTGCTTCCTCCACAGCCGCTCCCGCAGCTCCCCGAAGGCCCCGAGCGGCGAGGAGCCCCACGCCAGCCTCCGCGCCGCCCGCAGCTGCTCCGCCAGCCCGGCTAGAGACACCAGCAGCGGCTCCCAGGAGGCCAGCGCCTCCCTCCGGGCCGCCTCCTGCCGCGCCGCCGCCGCCGCCCACTCCCGCAGCGCCGCCGCCATCACGCCCTCCGCCGCCGCTGCCGCCGCCATCTTAGCGTCTTCCCGGAAGCGCTCCCCGCGCCGACGTCACCAAGCGGCGCCAGGCTCGGATGGCGGCGCCGCCGCCGAGCTCGGCTCTGATTGGCCGCGCGGCGCGCGCCGGGTTCTGATTGGGCGGCGGGTGGGCGGGGCTTGCGTTTAAACGCGGCGCGGGCGGCGGCGGCGGCGGCGCTGGGGTTGGGGGGGGGGGGGCCTGGGGCTGGGCAGGCCCCGCACGGCGGCAGCGGCACCTCCAGGCCCCGCGGCCCCGCCATGGCGCCCTCGCGCAAGAAGGCGGCCGGGGGGGCCCGCGGCAGGAAGCTGGCGGCCTTCCTCAAGGACTTCGACCGCGAGGGTGGGGGCCGGGAACGGTTTTTTTTTTTTTTTGGGGGGGGGGGGGGGGGGGTCTGGGACCGGTTTTATTTTGGGGATGGGGCGGCCCAGGGACCGGTTTGGGGGGGGCGGCGGCACCGGACCCGTTTTTTTGGGGGGAGGGAGTTGGGGGGGGAGCGTATCCGGGCCTGTTTTTGGGGGGGGGGCCAAGCCCGGTTTTGGGGGTAGGTGGCAGCCAGGTCTGGTTTGGGGGGCGGCTCGGCCCGTTATTGGGGGGGAAGGAGGGACCTGGTTTTGGGGGGGGGGGGGGGGTTGAGGGTGGTTGGGCCTCGTTGGGGGGGGGGGTGGTCGAGCCTGATTTTGGGGGGAGGGAGGCGAGGGTGGCCCCGGGCCTGGTTTTAGGGGTGGGGGTCGGGGGGTCCTGGGCCCAGTTCTTGGAAGGGGGTGGCGGCGGTACCGGGACCGGCTTTTGGGAGGGAGCGACCCCAGGCCCGGTTTGGGGGGGGCGGGGCGGTAACGGGACCGTTTATTTTTTTGAGGGGGTTGGCCCCAGGCCCGGTTTTGGGCGGGGGGTGTCAGCCACGTCCAGTTTGGGGACGGGGGCCTGGGTCCATTTTTGGGGTGCGGCCGGACCCGGTATTAGAGGGGGGCGGTGTCGATGGTGGGATCCGGTTTGGGGTGGGGGGGGTTAAGAAGAGGGCTGGCCTGGTGGGGGGGGGTAAGGGGGGGTGGTTGAGCCTGGTTTTGGGGGAAGGGGGGTGGTGGTGGCCCTGGGACCGGTTTTGGGGGGGTCCCAGGACCAGATTTTTGGATTGGGGGGGGTCCTGGGGCCGGTTTTTGGGGGGAGGGGGCATCCTGGGCCTGGAGCCGAGCATGAGCCTGTGCCTCTGTCCCCACAGTGAGGAGCCGGGTCGAGCAGCTTCAGACAAACGGGCAGCGCCTGGTCAAGGAGGCAGAGAACCTGTACAACATCGAGATCCTCCGGCTGCCCGTGGCGCTCCGCGAGATGAACTGGCTCGAGTACTTCGGTATGGGGGTGCTGGGCTGGTGGGGGCGTTCCTCCCTTTAAACGGTGCTGAAAGGGCAGCAAAAAGTCGAGGCGAGTGGACTTGCACAAGCAGAAAGCCTGGGGGTGTCTGGGAGTGCTGGTATCCATCTGAGGCTGCTCGCTCACTGCTAGGAAAACCACTTTGTGCTGCTTTTTGTTCTAGTGCAGTGTTAAAATATAGCTGCGTGTATTGTAGGAGCTGTTGTGGATCACTCTTAAAAAAGAAATGTTTTCTTTCTAGCTAAAGGTGGGAGTAGAAAGGTCTTGGAAGCGGCAGCGACAGTAAGTATTCAACATAAATATTAAACTTGCTTGATGGTGTCATATAGCCCTGTAGGAAACAAAGGGGTTCTTGAATCTGTAGGAGTGTTGCAGTGATACAGGTTACACTAAGAACTTTGTAAATGCTGCTTTAAGACTTATCAGTAAGAGATCCTTCCTGTATCCAGTATAAGATTTGCCTGCTCGTACTGCTCCTTGCCTGGCCTGCTTAACTTCAGTCTTGTGTACCTAGAGGAACACAGAGTCTTCAATACACCAAAGCATTTCTAAACTGGTTGAACAGCAGGAAGATCTAATACATTGTGACATCCCTAATAATAGGGATGGTCCCCATTTGAGCTCAACAGAAGAATATGAAGGTGTTTTTGCTATAACATCCTTAAGGATTTGGTTAACAGTTCTTATTAGCGATCTATCCTATTGATAATCCTAACAGTATGTTGACTTTTTAATTTTAGGCAGACTTGGAGATAACAGAAATAAACAAGTTAACAGCAGAAGTTATCCAGACTCCTTTAAAAGTCATCAAGAAAGGTCAGTTTGTTTCTAAGCATTGCGATGAGCTCAGTAAGAGGAAAGCATGTCGTGGTTAGCATACTGTGAATAATAATTCAGTTCTTAAAGCTTTCAATGTGTTTAAAGATGTGGAAGTAATTTTACCTTTATACTTGTTATCTGAAGTAGCTTTACTTCTATCAAAATGTTCAAAATAGTGTTGTGTCCACCATTTTCATTGGAATTCAGATTTTAGAAGCAAATTGTTGCCAAGGATGCATGTACTAGCTTAATTTTTACCTTAGGTGGTAGTCAATAATGTAAAATTACTGCGTGTTCTCAACTTGGATAATGCTTTCTCCTTCTAGTAGAAAAATCTAAACAGGGTATTGAAGCCATTGAAGAAGAAGCAGAGTCTCCTTTGCTTCCTGTAGCAAAGAAAGCAAAACACGATAGCCAAGTTGTTCCAATGCTAGAAGCTGAAAATACTAATCCAAGAATGGGAAAGGTAAATAGCTACTCTTTGTGGTTACTTTATTCCCAAGATATAAGCTACTTACTGAGATGATGATGCCTTTACCAATAGTAGCATGTAATTTTTTAATGGATTCATTTTGCTCTGGGCAATAATATGTAAATGAACAGGACTGAGTCAGATCAAAAGTTCACGTATCCTCCTTAAGTTCTACAGCTGAACTTAAGGGAGAGAACTAATACTTGGATGGGGATGGTCTCAGAAGTTTATATGGGGTTTGTTTTGGACTCTTGTGTTTTAAAAAGGAGCCTATTAAGTCAAATGTTTTGTATGGAAGCATTTGTTCCATATTTGGAACTCAGCTGCCACATGAGAGGGCGTTAACTGATTTGGGAAGTAATGTGTTTCAGGTGAGAGCATCTATTAAAAAAGCACCAGTGTCCAGGAGCAGAAGAGCTCCTTCAACAAGAGTGAAACGCATGAGTAAAAGGTAAGAAAAGATATCCCTTATTACAGGATTTCAAAAATGGAGATTGCTAATGTATCTTTTACATGTAATGGAATGTGGCTTAGTAGGCTGGCTGATGTAGGCATGCCATGCTGGGGACAGGGTGGGGAGGCAGTCCAAATGATGTGACAGTGATGGAAAGTGGTCAACTTCTTCTCTTGTAACATCCAGCTATCCCTAGCTTTGGGTTTGCCCTGGATTAGTAAGAATCTCTGATCATCTCACCTAAAATTTTGCGAAGATGCCACTTGTACCTCTCTTAAAATGATTCTTTTCTGAGCAGTAGGGCTTTACTTATTTATTTTTCTTTTAAAACAGGTCGAGCAAAAATAACTTTATCACTCCAGCTACTGGTCGAATTGTTGATTTCTGTGTTCAGGGAGGTACTTCCATTGTCACACCCAGGTTTGATTCCAGGTCTGTGTTCTATTAAATAACTCTGTTAATCTGTTATATAGATGAGTGCCTTGCTGCTTGCTTTACGTATCAGTCATCTTTATGCAGAATATTCCCCAGTGTCTCTTTGAACCTGAAATAAGACTTTTAGTCAGTGTTTTAAGCAATTGCAGTAAAACTATTTACCTATAACTTTTGTTTCAGAATTTTCAAGACCCCGGGTTTGCGCACGCCTGCAGTAAATGAACGTGTTTATACCATCTCTGCCAATGGCAGCCCCCTCGCTGACGGCAATGATATCTTCATTACAGTCCCTGTCGGAGGAGGGGAGGTAAAGTCAGGAACTTTAACCTGTCCAATCCGTGCTGAAAGGATAGCTTGTAAATTCTTGGGCATCTTATCAGTTTCTACTGACTCTTGGTCATCCATTCTTGTCTGTTTACTTGTGCCACTACAGGTTATCAGGGAATAGTTGTAGGTTAAAAAGAACCTTAAAAACTATCAGTCAGAAGTGGGAGCTGGCCTAAGCAGAATATAGTGTGATGTTTTGCTGTGCATTTATGTATAATTAAAAATAGCTTCTGCTGGCAGTTATGTTGGTAACACTGAAATGCAGGTATGAGTTGAGCTTCTGGTCAAACTGGATGTAGATCTTTGCCTGTACATGGTCTTCTAGTATGCATGGATTTCTTTATTTTTTTTTTTGTCTTCTAGCTACTACAGCTACCCAAACAGGAAACCTAAGGTTTGTTTTTGGTGTTTTTACAGAGTATTCGTTTAACAGCAAGTGATTTGACCAAGAAGAATCTTCTTCATCTGAATCCGGAGGCACAAGGAATTATGAAGAAGCTATCAGTAAGTCTACTTCTTTTAATCAAGTCCTGAAGTTATAATGCAGCACTGTCTCTGTCATTAGTCACTGGACTATTGACCTGTAATAGCTTCTTATTTTTTTCCCCCTTGTCTTGTATCTTGGCTCATGTCACTGATCAAGAGAAAACATGACCTGAGAAGGGAAGGATGGGAATACCTTTACTTCACATCTAGCTTATTCTAAACAATGGATTAAACCATGCAGTTGTTGGGAAAACTATTATTGATGTTTTGAAAAACAAAGTGTCTTCCACTTCAGGCAGAATTTCTAAGTGTCTGTGGGATATAATAGTATCTCTTAAGACTGCTGATGAATTTCTCTGTCTTTCTAGGTTCGTCTCGCACAAGCTTGCAGTGGTGCAAAAACCCATAGATGAAACGTGATGAATGTTGGCATCCCTCTGTAAATATGGAACTCTACATTTAGGACTACTCTCGTTAGTTCTTCTAATCTGTCATCCTTCTATTAGCTTACAGAATGGAAGTTAGGAATTCTTTTTTTACCTATATGTGCTGGGATTACAATGCATTTTTTTACTTAAAGTATTCAGGTTTTTTTTAATTGTTATTATTTCCTGTTTATTCTAAGGTGGAGACCAAGGCACACTTACCTTGGGCTTGTAGACCAGCAAGCTGAGTAGAAAGGCTATTGTGATATCTTGCAAAAGACAAGCAGTGGATGCAAGTGACTGGAGTTCACTTCTGACTGGGAAAAGAAACCAACAGATCAGATTTGTTGCACTTCCTTCCAGGCATGGCCTTTCTCTGCTGATGGCTTTAAAAGTGATGACTATCTCAGTATAGTATCTGAGACGCCTCAAGGCAAGTTACAGGTGCCCGGGATTAAATGGAAAGTTTCTTATAGTTTATGGTACTGCCATGAATTTTAAACATTTTGGTTTTGAGGTTTTATAGTGGAAGTATTCATTTTATTGGTTTAAAAGAAATAAAAATCACTAGTGGTTTAACAAAATCTGCCAGCTAGCCTTCTGGCTAATCAGATTCCAGTAGCTGTAAGGTTATTCAGTGATGTCTCTAATGTGAGAGAACTTTGCTTTTCCTATATACTTCTCAAAAGCTTTAGGAGAAGACATTCTCCTGAAATTGAATGTAGACAGGGAAGAAGGAAGTTAAGACTAGTCAAACATTGTTTTTCCTGTCTACTCATTTAAATTGAATTGATTCACTGCATTTTCTTAACAAAGAGATAAATCCAACAAATACTATTTAAACTGAATAAAATAACTTCAGTCGTTAATAATGGCATTTTTTCATCATTGCTTATAGGAAATAAGCAAGATTTCTCTCATTCCAAATTTAGGAAAACTCACCTTTAACACTTCCCCAAGAAGCTAGATTTAATGTATTTATATTAAAATGTAACAGGAACTCTTATCTGGCTTAATGCTTTGTGAAATGAGGCTGGAGAGGCAAGTCTTGTATTTGCTTTCCTGTAACAATGGTCTTATTTTCTTAACAGCTTAGAAAGGGCAGAGCTCCCTATGAAGCACCAGCTACCTATGGCAAGGTGGCATGATGTCTTATAGTGCAAAAGATGTCTCTCAAAACCCAGGGTTCCATTTTCATTGTGAATCTTTGTGGGAGAGGACACGTATCTTGTCTATGAAATAAAAATATGTAATTCCTTAACAGCATCATTAGCTTCAATTCCCGAAGTGTTGTTCTCTACTAATCAAAGTCAGATGTGTAAAATGGCATCTGCAAGGGACAGCCTGATAATCCTCCCTCTGTTTCAGCTGAGGGAGTTGACACAAAGATAAGAAGGGTGTTCATGGTAAAGAATTTCGCTTTGCTAACTTTGTCTAAGAACTTTATTTCTAAAAATAGGCCTATTTCTTCCTTAGCTGGCTCTTTACAAAGATACCTTTTCACCTTTGATTCAAGACACTTTGGAGGGACTATGGAGTTAAACATGGGTATTTGTTGTGACTTTGGGGATTTTTTTTCTAGGTTTGGAGAAGTTCTGCTTTTGCCAAAGCCAAGCCTGCAGCATGATTTAAAAAAAAAAGACTGGGAAATGCTGCTATTGGAGGCAACTTAGTGTGTTGGTGTAAATCTTTATAGCCAAGGAGCTAGGGAAAAAATTTATAGAAACAGCATTTGTATATGAATTTAATTTAAAAAGCAAACATGTCACTGTAATGCAAGCCTCAGCTATACACTAGGCATTTGGAAATCACTGTTTATCAGGTTTTGGCAGCTTCCAAGTCTTAACTGCAGGTGGCAATATTGTAAACTACTAGGTTACAAGTATATTTCATTTACTGTTTTTGAATTCTGCTACTATTCATTTAAAAATTACTTGAGCAGTTGCATTTTGTTTAACAAAACTAGAACCTCCCTCTTCTATTCAATTCAAGGATTCCTGGGGCAATACAGGGAACCTGGTTGACTTTTTGTGTGTATTGGGGGGAGGCTTTGTTTTGTTTGTATATTACTTGCGTGCTAGCCTAGCTGTACTCTGAATCGAGTGGTGGGAAACAAAAAGCAATGCAGCAAAACACTGCCAGGTTGGAAGAGGCTGCATCCCTCACTGGCAGGAGCAGTTCGGCCTACAGAAAGAGACTGGCATTAGCTTGTCATCTGAGCTGCTGCTAGGTCTGGTGCTATGGGCATGGCTTCAGAGACTGCCCTCAAAATAGAGCCAGTCTTGAAGGGAGAGCTAGAGGACATTGAGGCCTTCTCAGGATATATTTTTTGTATGTTCCTCCCAAGAACCAAACTGTGATGGAGTGTTTGTGTCTTTGTTAATAGGTGAGGCTCTGTAGAAGGAATTAAGGTCCCTGTGTTTTGCGTCTGGTTCTGTAAGAAATAAAGTTTTCCTGGCTGTAATTTTCATTATAGATCTCAGCCCTGTGTAGTATTCATAATGGCTTTCTTGTAGGAAGGGTGGTTTGGGGAGTAACGGCTGAGGTTTGATAAAAGATTGCTGAACTCTGTTTTCAGATCAAAACCACAGACCTGAACTAGTGCTCTTTCAAAGTCTCCTTTGTGACAAAGCAAGCTGAAAAAGGAGAGCTTGTGGAGCTTCCAGCAGGGAGCAAACAAGCAGTAGGGAGCGTCTGTTTGGTGAACAACTACAGTCTTGCAGGGGGAATAACATTTGTGCCTTCCCTGGCTGGCTGAGATGTCTCCCTCCGGACAGGAGCTCCCGCGTGCCCCAAGCAGTGAGTTGTGCTGGGAGGCTTCCCGCAAGTCTCCTCTTTCACTGCAGCTTTGCTCTGGGCACGCCAACTCCAAAGTTCAGCCCAAATTCATAATGAAAATGTGAACCTATTAATCTAGAGAAATAATGAGCAGAATAGGTACCCGGTGAGGTGCCTTCCCCAGGATGTGCTGACATTGAACTCCCTCAAAGGGACTGTGTTAGATAATGATCCTAATAGGTGGCTCCTCCAGGCAATTTGATAGATGTGCACTATCAAGCATTGTCAGAAATAGCTCCGTATACAAAGCAAGCGTTTATCATCATGGACACCTTGCAGGTGGTCACTGATTTGGTGACATTGTAAGAAATAAATAGATAACAATTCCCTGCTCGCTGATGGAAGGGACGATAGTTTAGAACAAATTAGAGCTGTCTCTAGGCAATTTTTTCATAGAGGAGTTTTTGATTTGAAGGTGCAGGACAGCAACTCCTCCAGCTGACCTGTATAATTCCACCTAAACCCCATGTTCCCTGGGCCAGCTGAAGGCATAAGAAGTGGAAAAATTCCTTAGCATCGCTAAAAGAGGCATGGAGGAGCTGGTTTTCTTCTATTTTCTAAATTCTTCCTTCTTTCTTAAATAAGTGATTGTGAGAACTGCAAATTAAAGGGTGAAATGCCTGTCTGGAAACACCTGCTGTTTTGGTGACTTGGGTTGAACAGACAATTCAGACTCTCTGAACTTTATATTCAATGGCAGCGTCCGCAGCTCGCAGTTCAGATATTTTGTGGACCAAAAATTCACTCATTTATGGAATTTGAGTCGTTTGGGGAAAATGAGCACACAGATCACAACCTCAGGGATCAGGGGAATAACAAGAAAAATGTATTTTCAAAAAAAGGCCCTCCTTTAATCAATATAATCAAAAGGATAGCTTGTCCTCATCAGGGTGTCCCTGGAGTGACTTGATGGGTGCGTTCCATTCCCACCCCAGTGTTTTTTCCACTCCAGCTGAACTCCAGTCTGCAGCAGTGATGTCACCCCAGCTCTGATCCAACTTAAATCCTTCCAGCAGCGTTCACAGCTGAGCAACGAGCAGCTTTTAATGAGGCAAAAAGATCATCTCCATTAAGGAGATGAGGCTGTGGGTTGTACTGACAGTGGGTTTTTATCTGGATCCCAGGCTCTCTGCAGTAACCCTGCTGCAGCAGGCTCCAGCCGGCATCCCTCGTATGCTCATTGTGTTCAGCCCCTGCCTGCTTCCCACCAGGCTCTCTTCATTCTGGGCAAAGTCCTGCTGGAAGCACTCGGCTGGGGGCCAGGGGCAGCTTCCAGCAGCTTGTTGTGACTGCTGAGATGCTTAAATATTAAATTCAGCCCAGGTCTTGCATTTGATTGCTTTACAGCGCAAAGCCGGGGTAGTCCAAGGATGGAGCATTAACCCAGATGTTGTGGCTTGCTGAGGGGCCTGAATGCTGAGCCTGAAGTTTGGCTTTTAATGTGTGGGTGGTGGAGGGTGGGAGGTGAAAACAATTACTCAAATTAACAGGCTTGTAAGGGTTTTGCAATTTAAGCTTCTGTAACTTTGCTTTTTTCTTCCTCTTTTTTTTTCCCCCCTCCTAACTGAGAAAGACTTAACATTTAATTAACCTGACATCATTTAGCAGTTGGGCATGCAATTAGGTAACATCTATTAATTAGGAGATGCGACTGGTGGTGGCTTTCCTGAGCTGGCATCTTGCCGCACAGAGGCTGTGCGGTGCTGAGCGGTGCCTCGGAGGGGCTGTGCAGCCAGGCGCCATACCGCGACGGTCCCCCGGGACCTTGCAGTCTTTCATCCCATCCTGTATCGCATGTCGCAGGCAGCGGGGACTTCAGAAAACACATCAAACAGCGGTGTTTGCTATGGATTTAGCTGCAGCTTCTTCTCCTCTAATTGATTGTACTGCGGGGCTCTGGAGGAGTGCTGGAGCTGCCTGGTGAGCCTTGCTGTGATGCTTGCTCATCTTCTCCGTGTGCGTGCTCAGGAGCAAGGCAGGTGCTCTCTTCTGGCGAAGAAGATGGTACCCGCTGGCTTTGCAGGGGCACGTGGTTTAGGAGAGATGCCTTCGTCCACCTTTCCTGAAGGAAAAGCCGCATTCCTGCCGTGGGGGCTGCTCCCTGCCTGGGGCTAAGGATGCCAAAAGCCTCACAAGGGACACAGCTCGCCCCGTGGCTCGTCTTGGGTGACGGCTCGGTCTCTGGGGGTACAGGGAGCGGTGCTGCAAGGCACAAAGCCAGGGTGGGTGCTGGGGGTGCTTGGTGGGAAGGGTCCCTGGCAGGGGACCTGCTGAGATAGAAGCGAAGGCAGTAGGTGCAGTGTTGGATTTTCCCTTTATTTGCGAGGTGGGTGTCGTCTCTGTCCCGTGCTGCTTTGTGGCTTCCATCAAGGCAAGAGCAGTTCAGCATTGCTGTGAATTTTATTTGCAAGACTCCGGTTTGAGGGAGCAGTGTAAGAAGCCAGAGGGGCTGCAGCTTAGTTTCTAGGCAGGAAGGGCTGGCAGGTGAGTTCCTGGGAAGCTGCCTTGCTCTGTGAGGTCTGTAGGTGCACAGCACCCTGGTGCATCGCTGCTGGTCCCACGCTGGCCACCATGAGGAGGATGGCATGTGGTCATGGCCCATCTCTACGGGCTGCCAGCGGCCACCTGGCAGACCAAGAAGGGCTTTGCCTTCCCTGTGCTGCCTGCCTCTAAGTGCCAGAACACTTCAAAGGATCGAGGGAGAAGTCCCTTGCCCAAGTAGCCAAGTTCTCTGAAAAGGAAGGGATGAGCACAGCTGCTGTCCAGCTGCAAAACTGTCCTGCAGGGGCAGGCAGAGCTGGGGGACGATGAAGTCGGCTGTGCTGAGCCTCCTCCAGCAAGACAAATACTTGTGTTGCTGTGTTGCAAGCCCTTTCTTAAAATATAAATCCAGTATTTCCTTCTGTGAGAGGTGATCATGAGGCAGGATGGGTCCTTTCCTCGCACCAGGAACAGGAGCCATGGGAAGTTTGAGCTGTCAGGAGCCCAAAATGAGTATATCCAATTTATTCATAGACGGCAGCTTTCTTAAAGGCAGGCTTTCTTCCACAGCTGTGGTGCAAATCAGATCCATATTGTCCAGTGAATCTCATTTACAGCAAGATAATGTGAAAACTGGTGTGGCTGGGCCTCGCTGTGGGATTGCAGGGTGCCACTGCTCTGCTGTCACATCTGAGCTGGGGGAAAGCATAAATGTCCTCTTAAAATACAGCGCTGGGAACCAGAGCTTACAGGGTGCAGACTTCAGAGCGATTTCATCCCTGGCTCTGATGGGAGTGGGGATGAAATTCTCTCTTTTTCCCAGAAAATTAGTGCCCATAAGCCATGGAACTTTACCCACCCCTCGCCCAGAAGCGTTATTATGCTGAAAAATAGGATTAGACAGAATCGCTAATTTGAACATCGCACACAGAGACCAAAATCCCAAGCACCCTCCCTGTCTCTCCAGGGAAAGATTTATTGCCTGCTACAGTGTAATTAATCTAATTTCCCTTAATAAGGGTGAGCCAGTTAATAGGAAAGTCATGTCCTCAAAGCTGGGTGCCGCCTCTCAGCCCAGCTGTGCCCAGGAGTGCAGCCAGGGGAGAGCTGTGGTTATCTTCGGGGAGGAAAAGATGCTCTTGCAGCACGATGTTCTCACGGTGCTGTCGTCGGCCGCGCTGCTCGCGTTGCGCAGCCTTGCAGCAACTGCCTGAGAGCAGCTTTCAAGGGAAAAATCGATATTTACTAGTTATGGGTCAATCTTCCTTCTAAAGTACAAAGCCTGCTGATTTCGCGCAGTTTGGAGCCGCGCTGAGCCGGGAAGCCGATGCGTTTTGTACACGATTTGAACTTAATTCCTTTGCTGCGAAGCAGGGAGTGGAAAGGTTAATAAAATGTAGCTGCTGTCGTGGGCTTGGCTGCCCCAAACACCAGCAGGTCCCTGCTCCAGGGAAGAGGTGGGGTGGGGGAAGCGATGGTACACCCTCGGGGTTGGGGCGCAAAGCTGGTGGAAAAGAAAAGGATGATTTATCCTTGTCTGCATCCCTCGTATAAATAGCATCGGGGGGGCTTGTGTGCTAATTGCAGCCTATCGTGGCCAGCTTAGCAGATTACAGGCAGCATCTGCCGGGGGGCTGGAGGGCTCACCCAGGGGGAGGATGGGCAGCCGGGGAGCTCCTCAAGGGTCTCGGCAGCTGCAGCTGGGGGAATTGCAGGGTTTTATAAAGAGCCAGCACGTTGGTAAGCATCGCTCCTCCTGGGGAGGCAGGCAGGCAGACACTTGGGGAAGGGAGAATACAGGAGCACGGCTGGGTGCTTCCTCCAGGCAACCAAACATCAGCGAGCTGGGCTCATGCTCATCCCTGCTTCCATCCCCAGAGCCCAAGGCGTGCCCCCCGTCCTGCTGTCACCCCTGCCAGCCCTCGCCTACACGTCCAGCTCCTGCGGTACTCAGCCTTCTGCGAGGGGCCTCCGTTCACCTTGGTGAGGAGCGCCCATCGCGGAGCAGTTCGGCGCGATGCACGCCAGCAAACGGTGCCCTCGAGGAGCAGCACCGCGTTTCCTCCCGTCGCTGCAGCCGTGCGTTGGGGCTGGAGGCGTACCTCATGCAGCTCGGCCGTCCTAAATGTGCAAGTGGTCAGGGGAGAGCTGGCTTGCACCGTCCCTTTTCTGCCTCTCCCCACTCTCAGGTGGCTTTGACTCATCTGTGCGGAGAAGGTCGGATCCAGATCGCTGGCAGGGTTCGTGTTTCCCAAGTGCTGTGACTTTCTGAGCAGACACGTGGGTTTGCTTGAAAGGGCTGTAGGCAGAAGAAGCAGTTTTGGAGGAGCAAAAAGAAAGCAAAGCGCCACAGCTGGACTTCGCTCCCAGCGCTGGGGAGCTCGGCTCTGCACTTCTGGGGGGAGCAGGGATGCTGTGCACCCCCCCATGAGATAAATGCACGCCACGGGGAGCTTTAAATCCCACCCAAAGCAAGTGATGGCCCGAATTTATCCCTAGAGGCAGGGACCACAAGCGCTGGACATTCCTCCACGTAGCCCCACAATTTCCTGCCAATAAATGGTGAATTTTCCTCCTGGTTATCCACGAAATGGTCCTTCTGGGGGTCCAGAAATGGGAGGCGGGGGGGACAGTGACTAATGACAGCTTGTGTACTGGTGGCCCTCTCGCCGCCGCCACGCAGCTGGGATGCGGTGGGAGAGGGACGCGAGGCGGGCGCAGCGTCGGACGGAAAGCTCATTTCCCACCGAGGGTGACCTTGTGGCCCGCGAGCCTGGGAAGCTGAGGCCTGATGGCACTTGATTGATGGCATGCGAGGAGTCGTTCTCCCTCAATGTCAGTCAGCTCGCCTCCGCTGACTGCAAATGAAGGCACAAGAAATTGGAGAGTAATCAATGCCAGATGGAAAGTGCAATTGGAAATGCTTCTGTCTGGGCTGTGCGGCCCGGGAGGAGAGCTCGGCTGGGCAGCGCAGAGCCCGGCTCGTGCAGGCTCACGAACGCTCTCGCTTTCCCTTTCTGCTGTTCAATTATCGCACACAAAGATGACAGGAGCTGCATCTCCATAGGAACCTGCTGAAGGAGGAAAGCACTCGCCAAGAGCTGCCAGCTCCAGGTCCTGCCAGCTCCGAGCAGCTCTCGCAGATAAGAGAGGCGACGCCGTCATCCCACCAGCCAGCAAGGGGCATGGCTCTGGAAAGCAATAGCTTCGCATTTTGTGAGAGCAATAGCTTCGCACTTTGCACAGCACAGAGCAGAGAGAAGGAACCGGGCAGCTGTGAGAGCTCCTGGGGAGCGGAGCTGCTCAGAAACCACCTGAGCATCCCCAGGGAGCTGGGCAGCAGCGAGGCTTTCGGTGCATCCCCTCGCAGCTGAGCATCACCCACGCATGGTGCAGGAACCTGCTGCTTTCCGTGGCCAGGGCTGCAGACATGGGAGAAAACCCTCGGGAAAGCCATATTTCCTGGGGAAACAAGGGCATTTTTAAAGAGGAATTTAGCAATTTTAACTTTAACTGACAGAGACTGGGGCATAGCATATGTCAGCAGAAAAATAGTGCCGTAAGTGATGCTATTCAAGCGCTGCATTTGAAACACTTGTTAAAATTAAAGGCCTGCATTAGTTTGTTATAGGGAATTGCCTCGGGCACATTCAAACGCATTAGCTCCTGGAGCTCTGCTGATGGAAAAGGCCATCAGAGAGCGCCGGTGCCATGAAATGCATTAGAAGCACCCGGTGGGACGGAAGCTGGGGCTGTCAGGAGCGGGGTTTCTCCAGCCACGCAGATCCATCACCAGTGATGGAGAGCACTTTGCAAGGCAGAGCTGTGAGGAGCCTTCAAAGAGCAAAAAAAAAAAAAACCTTTGGGATAATGGGAGTGCATCCTCTCCCGCATGGCTGGCATGGCTCAGCCCTGCCAGAAGAGCATAAAATGAAGGGAAAGCCGGGCTGTGCTGAGCAGCCACGAAGAGGAGGCAGAATGGGGCTGCAGAAGGGTTGCCCATTTTTCCATGGGGCCCTTCTGCTGCAGCTGGGATCTCCCAGCTCAGCATTTCAGCAGCAGGGGAGCTCAGACAGAAGCCGTAAATTTTATTTGGAGTAGATAAATGTCATTTCCCAGCATGCAGATTGGCTTGGTCCGTTAGGCAGAGACAGCTCAGCCCGTGCAGGGCAGTGCTGGCAGTCCCAGGGGTCCCTCTCCAGCAGCAACCACCTCGTCTGATGGGATTAATGCTGGGAAGCAGCAAGAGGGGCTCTGCTGTGTGGTAATCACAGCTGTTAAACGGCGTGGTTAGGAAACAGGGTGATTAACGGGAACCCAGCAGCAGCCAGCACGGGGCTGCTCCATCCTGTGTTTGTGCAGCCCTGGACAAGGGCAGGAGGCAGCGAGGAGGATCGAGGATGGAGGACAGAGGATGCTCCAGCTGGTGCCACCTCCTGCCCCTGGAAGGACGCGTCCCTGTCCCGTGCCAGCACGGTATAAAACAGCGACAAGGCTCTGCTTGCTTGCTATAAATAAAAGCCCTTGCAAGGTAGAACCAATTTCCCTTTCCCCTTGGGACAGTGCCGACTGAGAGTAATCCCATTCTTTTTGGCAAATAAGACTCCTGGCAGGTGTTTTTTTTTTTGCGTGTTTGAGCAACAAGGCACCTCGCTGCGAATCAGTTACAGGTTCACTTTCTCTTCCAATACCCAGCTCACCTGGAAATAGGGAGGCCCGATGGCAACGGGAGGAAACTTTGGAGGCAAAGTTTGATGCTAATAGCCCAAGTTAATTGCCAATTGTTGGGAGCCGGGCTTATTGGAGCCTACAGCTCGCTCCACGTCCTGACATCTCCCTCCTTTGCTTTCACCCATCTGGCACTTGCCATCTGCTCTGCACCACGCTCCCCGCCTTACCGGAGGGCTGCTGTAGGAATTTGCTCTGTGCCGAGCGCCGGAGCCCCGGGAAGGGCAGGGGCGGCCCAGGCAATGCAGGAACGAGCTGAGGATTTCATTAAGTAATTGGTGCGGGCGGGGGCTTGCAGGCTGCGGGGAAGGTCTCTGCTCAGCTTTTCTCCTCTACCTCCATTTGCTAATGACCTGGCTTTACCTTCTCACCTCCTTTTCTGGTTTGATGCCGCAGTCAGTTTCTGCTCTTTGTATCTATTATTGTCCTAAAAAAAAAAAAAATCTATTTTCTTTTGGGTAGAAGTAGAAATACTATTTTAATGCAGAACCGCTGCATTGCTTTTCCTGCTTCCCAAAATCACCTCCTGCAGACAATATCCTCTTCCTCTTTGGAGGCTGAAACTATTTGCTACAGTCATAATTTCCTTCCAGCTCCAAAGATTACTTTTGAATATTTCTCTGTGGGTATTCAATAGCGATGCTTTTCTGGCCATAGAGGAGGTTTCAACAGAGCTGCGAGGTATTTCCCTTCCTGACGGAGCGGGTATAATCCATTCGGGGCTAACTCCTGCGTGACCACGGGCTGGCTGTGGCAGGAGAGTGCTCCGGGCACCCACAGCTTAAAGCAATGCTTAAAGCTCTTTCTCCGCAGTTCAGCAGCAATAAGATGGCGAAGGACCACTGGGGCTTGGGACAAGGCCACATGCAGAAGGGAAGGGACGTGAAGGCAAACTGCAGGGCCGGCCCCAGCCCTGCCATCCGTCTCTGCCCCGCCGCAGGAGCTCTCCGAGCAAGAAGCAGCAGTGAAGCTGCTCGTGATGTTTTTAATCAGCCTGGGCAGTAAAAGGAAATCAGTCATGTTAAAGGAGAATCGTAAAACAGCTTTGAAAACCACAGAGCCGTGTAGAAGTGTTCAGCTTTGTTTGTTTAGAGCGCAGCCATTTTACAGTGCCATAAACCTCCCGGCACGTAGGCTGCAGAGCGTAAATCCTGCTCCAGCTCTTTTATGTGCTGGCTAATGATAGGGGCAATGTGTGGACTCAGACAAGTGATACGGGGAGCCGGGGCACTGTGTCTCCGTGTCCTTGGTATCTCCCAGCCAGCCTGGCTGCATTTATTTTTTGCCAAGCAGACAACTCCGCGCTCCCAGGACGCAGCAGATGCTGCAGCTTCACCCTCCCTGCGCCGCTCATTTCAATGCAACTTGCTGAGCTTCTGGGCTTTGGTGATTTTCCACTTTGTCACCATTCTCCCGGTGAGGCAGCTTCCTCTCCTTGCTCTCGGCTCTGGCCCAGAAAGAGCATCGTGGCTCCTTATCTGGTTACATCGTTATCTCACAGAGAGGTTTCCCGCAGGACTGGGGTTTGCTGGGCTGGTTGTGCTGGAGGAGGCACTGATGCAGTGTGCTCTGCTGGCACTCTCATCTCCGCTGGGATCTGGGATCCTTGAGCTGAGGGGCACGGAGAATGCTCCCACATCTTCTCCAGGCTGCTCTCCATCTCTCCTGGTTAGGTCCAGCCAGGGTTTGCTGCAGCACCAGCCGGGGCGGGTGACAAATGGCACGTGAAGGTGTCGCGGGAAATATGCACACCCAGTGATAGAGACGTAATGAATTAAATGTTGGTGAAATTGATGTGGGGCTGCTGTAATGAATGTACACGTGTTGTGAGGATTAGGACACAGGTGTGATGAATATTGTCTATCAGCTGTGATAAAAAGCCTATCATCCCCAATACATATTTTCAAAAACTAATTTAAGGCTGAACGAGATTATTAAAAATGAGGAGAGGAAATTGTCTGGGATATATTTAGAGTCCCTTGGTAGGTAGGAAGTGGAACTACAGCCTGTGGCGTGAAAAGGATAGATGTGGGCATTGTGGCAGCCTCTGATAAGGGGACAGGGCTGAGCTGGTCTGAAGGGGAGTGGCTGGAGGGGGGATTAGAGCTTGTCTGGGGTCTTGGTGCTGCATGCGGGGACCGACCCCCCCTGGGGCTGAGCAGAGAATCACACTTCTGCCAGCAACATGCATCTGTCCCCGTGCTCAGTGTCCCTGGTGTTTCTTTCTTACCTTGGTTCCTTTCCTGAATCTTTGACTGTTTTGGGGCTGAGCAGAGAAAAACGGAGAAGTTGCAAGCTTTGTTCCCTTAGGGGAAAGCAGCTTCTGCAAAGCAAGGGCTAAGTAAGTGCCACCTCTGCTGGAGTTGGCAGGGAGAGAAGCCCCAGCCCTGCTGATGACAGGTGGATAACGGGGCCTGTGGGCACCCCAGGACCCCGACCCGTGGGGCTGGGGCTGTGCTGGTGCTTCCCAGCGGGGCATCCCTCGGCAGAAAAGTCCAGCGCACCCATGCACACGCGGCTGGGAAGGCTTGAGAGAAGCAAGCATACAAAAGCGGGGTGGCATATAGGCCATCCATTGCCGAGAACGCTAATGTACGGCAGTATTAGCTGATACACAGGGGACAAGAGGAAAAAGCCATTGCTGTACAAAGAGCCTTAACACTTTCTCTCCAGCACTCGATGTTGTTCTTGGCCAGACTTGCCTGTTGCCTGTCTTGGTGAGCTTTGCGGCAGCCAAATCCCCGCTGGGGGCTACTGGGGCTACTGTGCAGGTGCCAAATGCATGCGATCCCTGCAATGCAGTTACGTTTATATGCATATATATGGAAAGGTTTTGTGGCAGGTAACAAGGTACGAATGTTCCAACACACGTGTTGCCATGGGCATTTCTCTACCAACAGCTGAGCGGGTCTGGAAGTCCTGGCGCAGTCCTGTGCCTGCCCCGCAGCTATGGGTTTTCCCTTGCTGCCCTTTGCATTTCCCCATGGGGTTCCCGGCCCTCCAGTCGGGTTCCTGGGGCCAGGACTTTCCTGCAGACACTTGGTGGCACTGGCCCATGGCTCCGGCCATCCGAGGAGCTGAGTTTTGCTCTTGAGCGTTCCCCCCGTCTTTCATTTAATCTCGCTGTGGTGTTCACTATGACAAGATCATTAGAAACCGAGTTAATGTTGCAGAGCTCTTCCTCCCAAGCAGTGTGTAACCACGCAGACGATGCCTGCAAGACAAGAGACTTAATTGTGTTCTGTCGGTATCCAGGGGGATGTCAGCCAGCCGAATTTAAAGCCAGGCTGGATGGGGGTGGGAAATGCACCTCCATTACTCACCCAGGCTGAATGAGGTTTCAGTTTTATTATCTCCTGAAATAGCCAGTGCCTGGGAGGTGCTGATTGAAGCCATTTGAAAACATGACAACATCCTCGGGACAATAGGTGTCTAATCTAATGAAGCCAGAATGCATTAGCTAAGAGCTGCGTAAAGCGAAGAAAATGCAATTAAAGCATTCCTGAGGACAGATGTCGACCTACGTAGGGGACACTGATATGAAGACGTCGGCAGAAGTCTAATGAAAATAAATGATCTGTTTGAAGCATTCCTCAAATCAATAATGGAGTCCGAGGCACCACTGCTCCGCCTCGGCTCCCGGCGCTGTCACCCCGGTCCCTGCTCGCTGCCCCCGGTGACATCTGTCCTGGGCGGAGGGCAGCCTGGGGACGGCAGCGAGGATGGGCTGCGGGCTGTCCCTGCCACCCTGTTCCCCTGCTCTGCCCTCTCCTCTCACCTGAGTTTTGCTGTTAGGAAAGCCGGTTTTTTTCCCCCACCTGTGCAGGGGAGCTGTGCCCGACAGGGCTGAGGTCCTGCATCGAGCCCTTCGAAATGCGACAAGCAGGGCGGAGGTGGCAGTGGACAGGACATGAACAGTTCTCTCCCTTCAGAACCGTGTAGTTTTTGTCTCTAAATAACCTCCATCCCGTTAAAATACCCCAGACTGCTGAACTGAAGTCTCCTCTTGCCCTTCTGAAAGACTAAATCAAAGAGGAGCCACAGCCATCCTCCAGCGCAGTTACCTGAAGGCGCATGGAGCCAAATTTCAGGTTCCAGCAGCAGCAGCAGCAACATCTTGCTGTGCCTTGTATTTTAGGATCTCAGCCTTTCTCTGACCGATTTCCTCTTAGTCCCAGCTCCTCGCTGACAAGGGAACCCCGACAACATTTTGACTCCAGCCCATGCATCTCGCTCGCTCTTTTCGTCTCCGCAGTGCTGTAAAAACCCACGGGCAGCTGCTGCAGCCTTCCCCATGGCCTCGTCCCTGCTGGCTGCTGGGGAAGGTCTGGCCGACGGGACCTCCTCTGCTGGGACCTTGCTACAGGAGGGCTGGGGTTACTGCCTCTCTGCTTCTCGGGGACAAGGCTGTAACCTGGGACAAGTCGTGTTCCCACTGCATCGCCACTAACCGAAATGGCTCAGTAAGTCACAACTCTCAACTGAAATTACATAAAATGTACAAATCCCTTTTCAAGCTCCCCAGGCTGCTGAGCGTGAGCTGGCCGCATGCCTGCAGCTCGGGGAAGCCTCAGAGGGTGACTTGTGGGGTTGTTCACACTGCTGCAGCGATGGTCCTGCCCCACATTCCTTCACTTTCTATCTTTCTCGCTCTTTACCCCATCACCCAGGAGCTGCTTTGGGCACTAAATGGGCAAAGAGCCGGGGCAGAGACTGCCAGGTTTTGCTGCACTTTCACAAAGAGGATTCCAGGGTTTCTGCAGGAGCAGATTAGGGCCGGGCCATCTGCTCCCACCTCCTAATCCCGCCATCCGGCACCCTGCCCGCTGCCTGCTGCAGCCCCCCTGCTGCTGGGGCTTTGGGGTTTGGGGGCTTTGGGGCCACGGAGCCCCCTGTGCAGGGGGCGATGCTCTCAGGGGGTACCTGCAGGAGATGCCGCTGTTACCTCCCCGCTTGTTTGGGCAAATGGGAAGGGAGGAAATGTTCCTTCCCTTTATTATTCAACAAAGATTGTGCTCCGCTCTCTCTCAGGCTCTGCTATATTGGAGCTACGTCAAGGATGTGGGTTTTTCTGTTGTACAGCTAACACACGTTTAGACAGAGACACCTTCCTCTCTCTGTACTCCTACCCACGTTATAAATAGTGATTAAAACCACCCACTTCTGCAAATTGCTGGCAAAAGTAACTCGCATCAAATCACGATTCTCTGGCAGGAGTTTTAATTGACAGCGACAAGTTTATTTCTAGAGGAAAGTTTTATTTTTGGCAGTTTGATTCATTGTGCCACGTCACACTCGGATGTGGCGCGATGTGCTACCTGACACGTCGCATTTCCCTGCAAGACAAAGCGGAGATTTATACTTTGCTTTGTGTTGCGAGACAATGCGTCAGCTTCTGAGAGCCACCCTGCTCTTCTTGGGCAAGACAATGCTCTGCTGACAATAATTTTAACAGATGCAGGGAAACTCAGCCTTTTGTAGGCAAATGTTACAGTCAGAAGCTTCCTTATAAAATAATTCAAGTGGGAACCGGGACCTGCCCCAGCTGCAGGCGTTGTGCACCCCACTCTGCACTTAACAAGGATTAGGAAAGCAAAGATGCTGCAGAGCTGATGCAAATGTCCTCCTGCCCAGCTCAGCACAGCCAGCTGCCCCAGGAACCCCACCGCCACCTGTGCTGCGGCTGGAGAGGACATGGGGACATCTGTGGGGTGACCACGGAGCCTCTCCTGCACACCTGGTGCCAGTTCAGCTCCCATCTGGGGAGGAGAGCTGCAAGATGTGTGACCCTGAAGAGAACAAGCACAGAGTAATTGCTTCAGGAATCCTGGTTAGGAAATGATGGAGAGGGAATAACCCCGTCGCTGTGTCTCACACCAACTGCTGTAATAATTCTGCTTCTCCTGCAAAGCTGCATTACATCGTCACTTAATTTAACTTTGCCCAGAAGCAGCCACAGTGAAAGCAGCCTGGGTCCCCGAGCTTGTTCCTCCCCAGAGATGTAAAACATCTCCCATTTACATACCTCTTACCCCGGGAGCTTGTATTTACAGTCACAAACCGCTATTTATCCGGCACGCCAATTGCCGTCACCCCAGAGCACCTAAATCTCACAAAAAGCATTTTTATTGCCCTATTAATCTCTCCCTCTCCCGTTGTTTAATAGAATTCACTTAAAAATATTTAACAGCCTAAGCCCCCCACGGCTGAGTGCCAGTCCTCTGGCTGCCTTGAGGTACTGCTCCGTCTGTTGCCTGTGTGTTGGGGACACCAGGAGCAGGGTGCTTTTAGGGGAAATTTCCCATGCACCAGATGCGCCTCCCTAATTTCAACACAGCCCATCACAGCCTCCCTTCCCAGGCATCCCGTGGCTGCCACAGCGATGTTTTTCTAGCATGGAGGGCAGAGGATGGACACCGGTCCGACGGGAGGCAGGACATTTGCATGAACACTCCCGGCTCTGCCCTGACTCCTGGCTTTACGTTTTTGCTTTCAAAAGCAGAAGACGTGTCCCAGGTCAGTGGTGTCCCTGCTGCCTCTGACCCCTGTGCAGCGGTGACGAGGACAGCTCACTGGCCACAGCCACAAAGAGGGTGCAGGGGACGCACAAACAAATGAGCACCTTGCCCTGTATCGCTGCCTTGGGCTGCTTTCGTGGTGCCCTCCCTCTGGCGCTGATTTGGCCCACAAGGACCCAGCCTGACCTTTTATTCTGGCCTCAGCAAATGCAAAAACCCCACTGCTGCCCTGCTGCTGCCCCTTGTGCCTGAGCGCCCTGCTCAGCACCCAGCTAAGAGATGCTGTATTCCCCCTGGGAGCACAGGCTTCACGGCAGAGAAAAGACTCGCAAGAAAACCTGAATTGCCCAAGAAAAACCTGAATTGCTCGGTTTGAAATTCTTACCCAAATGCACAAGGTTTCTCCCAAAGAAGCTCTTTGTAACAGATGATCTAGGGCTCTAGCGGGGATAAGCTGCTGCTGCTTTATTTCGGTTCCATTATGGAATTTAAATACTGGGCAAGTTAATGGAGATGTTTATGGCTGCACATAAAGCAGAGAGCTGTGCTCCCGTCCCGCTGTGCCGCGAGCTGGAGCCGCTCGCTCCCTGCTGCCGCTGCCAGGGCTCGGGGGGAGGCGGTGCCACCCGCAGCACCCCAGGGTCCCGGGAGGGGGGGGGGGCCAGATTCTGCCCCTCGGTTTGCAGAGCCCGTGTCCGGCTGCCCTGCAGGGAGCTGGGCTTTGTTCCCGGTGCAGCCCCACGCTGTTCGTCTGTGCCCAGCGCTGGCAGGGAAATATTTTAATTGCCTGTTTGTAAAGAGCGACTTAACGAAGAGCCGTGCTCGGGTGATGTCCCCGAGCCCAGTGTGGATGCTTTGCTAATGACTGCCTTCGCTCAGCTGGTGCCAACTGCCAGCACTTCGTGGAGTTTCTCTCCTCTAATGAAGGTCTGATGAGGTGCAATACAGATGTGTGCACGCAACTGCTGGACCCCTCCTGTCTCACCGCCTCTTGCAGCTCCGGGTGCGCTGCTGGGGACAGAACCCACCCCCCCCCCCCCCCCCCGGGGCTGTCAGAGAAAGGTGCCACTGCTGGTGCCCCGTGTGTGGCCATGGGGTGCCAGCTGGTCCCTCAGCAGAGGACATCTGCTTCTCCTGAGAGTGCCAAAGCTGCCTGCTTGCTCCAGCATCCCACCGGCATCCTTCCACAGTGCCCGAAGAGCCAGCAGCGCTGTGACACCAGCACGGGGAGAAAGCTGCAGCGGTGCTCCCAGGCACTGCAGGGGATGCCAGGACCACCCTGAGCCCAGGCAGAGCACGTGGGGATACCCAGCCCTGGAGACACCCCACTGTGGTGGCTCTTCATCGCCACAGGAACACCCAAACCCCTCTCTGTACCTTTTCTTTCTCCCTTTGCCACCAGAGGACCGTTCCCAGCCTGGAGGAGGACACACATCCCCAGCCAGCTGTGCCAGCCCTGCTGCAGGTGCATTTTGCTTCCAAACACCACACAAAGCTGAAAAGGCCGCACCAGGGGCACAGCTCCTGTCAGCCCGCGGATTCCTGCTGTCAGGGCTCGTTTTGTGGCAGGCTTTTGGAATGCAACAAAAACCAAGGCAGGAGAAGGGCCAGCCCTGATCCCCGAGATGTGGCCGTGCAGCAGCAGAGCTTGGGCAGAGCAGGCAGCTCCGGGACTGATCCTCACCCCCTGACTCCGTTTCTCTGCTTTTGTTCACGTCTGTCAGACGTGGGCAGCAGCCCAGGACAGCAGCCCCTGTGCCAAGCGATAAGGGCTTTGCTTTGTCTGATTCCGAAGGTGCTTGTCAACCTCAGCAAGATAAAAAGGCCAAACACATTTATAATTGTGTAATTAAATGGCTCCGGTGCCTTCCAGGCATCTCGTGCAGCTGGGCAGATGGCTTTAATGCCAGCAGCCTGGAATAAGTGCAGAGGCAGCTGAGGTCACCGTGGGGTGGTGGCACCCAGACCGGGACGTGCGGCCGAGCCTGGGGGTACCTCGTGGGTCCCAGCTCTGCACTCTGCTCCTGCTGGATGTGCCCCTGACAGGCACCGCTCTGCTCATCAGGGGTGGCCCCATCCCTGTCTCATCCCCAGCAAGGAGAGGAGAAGGCACAAGTCCCTGCAGGCTGTTCTCTGCACTGAAATGATGTTCCTGCATCCCCTGGTTTCGTTCAGAGTGTTTTGAGCAGGTGTTGCTGGGAAAAAGTGAAGAGAAAAGCCAGAGCTGGATAGGTGAACCCATCCCGAAAAAGCTCTGTCTCTTAAACTTCCCTATCGTGACTCTGCTGACCACCAGGTTAATCCATTAACTTCAATGCTAGGGAGCCCTGCGAGGCCTCCAGAGGCCTCTAGATTCCAGGAAGAGTCTTTATTTTGCCTCTAGGGTACAAGAGGAGGCTTGTAGGGCATCCCAGTGTGCCCTGGGAGGCCTCTAGGGCATCCTAGAGGACACTGTGGGTCACTGGGAAGCTTACTGGGGGAGCTAAGGGGCACTGGGTGGCCCTGGTAGACCTGTGGAGGATCTAGAGTGCAGAAGACAACAGGAGGCCTGCAGTGTGCATGAGAGCTCACTAGAGAGCACTGCGAGGCCTCCAGAGGCCTCTAGATTCCAGGAAGAGTCCTTATTTTGCCTCTAGGGTACAAGAGGAGGCTCATAGGGCACCCTAGAGTGCCCTTGGAGGCCTCTTGGGCATCCTAGAGGAAACTGGAGGTCACTGGGAGGCTTTCCAGGGGAGCTAGAGAGTGCAAGAGGTGGAAACAGGCAGACACAGGGAGCTTTTGCTTCTCCACACGCACTGGCTGCTAAATGGAAGCCCAAGAGCTGCGGGACGCGTACCCCGCTCCCAGGAGACGCCAAAAGCTGCCATGCAGACTCTGTTCCTGCTGCTGGGCCTGCTGCTGCCATCCCCAGGGCTCCCTCCACCGCTGGTGGCCGTTTGCAGGCCGCAGGACGTGGCCCCCACCCTCACACAGCACCCTTGGGTGCGCTTGTCCCGGGGGGGGGGAGGGCAGAGGCACAGGGATGGCGGGACATTAACCAAAGGAGGGCCGATGCACCTGTTCACACCACACTTGAGGTGACAGATCACTGATTATGATGATAGATAGCACCGGGTCTTCCCGATAATTAGCAGGTGTTCATATTTAAATGTAACTCTCCCTCCGGAGCCAGGCTCCTTTTAATGTCCCCTGGGAATCGCTCTTCCCCTTCCCATGTTCACCCTAAAGCAGGGAGGATGGAGGACAAGAGGCAGAGCTGGGCTGGTCCTTGCCTCAGCCACGGCACCTGTGGCTCATCCCAGGGCAAGGCAGCACACACAGAGTCCCAACATGATCTACAGCTGTGCCAGCACCGTGTATGCCCTTGCCCCACCGGCACCTGCCCCTTTCTCAGGCTCCTTTGCTCCCAGTCTGGCCACAGCTGGTACCCGGAGACACCTCAGATGTGCACGGAGGGGAGCAGAAGGCAACGTCGTGCCCAAAGGGAGACAGGACAAAATGCAAACATCAAGGTGACAGACGCTGCTGTCCTCGGAGAGCTGTGACATGATTTTCCAGATGTTTTCCAGAGCTAGTTTTCTCCCTCAAAGCCATTGCTTGTGTCAGAAGCTGATACATCCATTGCTGGCTATACAACACACACAGTTGCAGCCCAGGCTGTAATTTCCCCCTCAAACCTCTGTATCAGAGGACTAAAATTAGATCATGAGAGGTTTGCTCAGGTCTGTTGTGCAGAAAATATTCATAGTCCAGTCAGCTCCAACAGCAGAGAATGGGGGGGGGGGGGGGGGGGGTGGAGAGAAGGGAGCAGGAGCTTCAATGTCAGCCAGTGCAATCCATCACTGCAACAGGGCAGTCGCAGAGCAGTGAGCAATAAGTTATGAAGATAAAGGTTCCAGCTCGGAGCAGGGACACGCTGACACCACGCAGCACAACCGCTTGACCCAGGAAGCCGGAAAATCGGCCTCCATTTTAGAAAGGCAGCGAGCTCCTCAAGCGTGGGCCTGCCCTGGGAGGGCTGGGGAACGCTGTTTCCTTGGTGGCAGAGAGTGGAAGGGGCTTTTGCCATGCACCTGCCAGCCCCAGGGGGGTTGATGGAGACCTTCACCACCCCCAGCATCCTCCCTGTCCCCTCCTGTGCCCCCCAACCCATGCTGGAAGCATCCAGCCCCCACCCCAGCAGCACAGGGATGCCCAAGCCCCCATCCCTACCATGAAGATCACAAAAATAGGGGTGAAAACATCACCCATGGGGCACAGGAGGCAGCAGCGCAGGTAAGGCTGGGCAAAAAAATACCTCTGCTTGGCTGGGGCTTGCGATCCACTATTCATAAACCTGCTTCAGAGCTCTAATTATTTTTTTATAGTGCCAATATAGCCCTGGCTAGGCTCCTAGTGAAGACTGGCTGAATTAATTGATCGACAGAAGGCAAATAGACTTCACCCGTTTTAAGCACCCATTCAGTTCCTTTTTCGTAGCAGCTGTCACTGTTGTCAGCACACTGAAATGAGGCTTTTGTACATGCTCTTTGGCATTAAGCAGCTCAAGAAAAAGAGAAGAAACGGGAACCGCTGAAAGAGTCGCGCTGCATTATTTCTAAATATTATTGTTTGTGCAGCGCTTGCATTTAACGTGCTGGCCATACCCTGCTTTCGTTTACTCAGTTAAACAATTAATTGCACGCCTTGAGCACGGGAGCTCGACAGTGTTTTCCCTCTGCTCAGCAGCATCCTGCACTCAGGGTGACGATCGCGCCAGCAGCTCCGCTCTGATCGCGTCCAAGGTTGGGGGCTCCCAGGGGAACAGGGGGCTTCTGCCTGACTGACCACAGCTGGCCCCACCGGTCAAGGGCTTGGCCTCTCCCTCTTCAAAACACACAAGCTGTACCAGTTAAACAATGTTTTTTTTTTTCCCTACGGAAACATCAGTAGCAAGAAACAACCGCTGCACTGTTCCTGCACACTCTGCAAAAAGGAGCAAAGGCTCTTGTTTTAGCTCACATGCTATTTAATAAAACAAGGCGTCATTTCACACCTTGCTGCCACTTCAACTGTTCATTACCTGATACCTGCTATCCTCGCTGAAGCGCTGCTTTTCATCACAATGCCAGAAATAACCCACACGTGCAAGCCAGGGCAGAATTAGTGGTTGTTTTTACTTAGTTATATTTAGGTATCTCATTATTGCAATCTTCAAACATAGTTCAATAAATACAAAATTAACAAAAATGTCAATAGATCTTTATTACCATCTATTATTATTATTATTGTTCTTCCAAATCAATGGTGATTCCCTGGAGATGTCCGACTATAGCTCAATCATGAAATGTACACAGTGTCCCTTACAATCTTATATTACATTTGTTCCAAGCTTATAAAAATATATATTGACTTCTCAAGTATGTATTTACAGTATATAACATGTGGTTAATGAATATCAAAAAGCAGCTAGAGATGAACCAATGTGACCCCAGTTTTGGTTTTATGCTGGGGGGGGGGGGAAGTTACGTGCACCAGCTCTCGAGGAGCCGCGTGCCCAGCCTGTGATGCTGCCTGAGGCTGTGTCCAGCACTGTCCTAATTCTGGCTCCAGAAAATTGTTCCTGACCAGGGGCACGGCTGGGACCTGTCCTGCTGCCCTCAAGGAAAACAAGACCCAGCCCAGAAGGGGAGGATTCCCAAAGAGGAATTCCTCCAGCACAGGCAGAGCCAGACCCCCAGGAGAGGCTGTACTGCGCCGTTTCTCGCTGGCCAAGAGGAACATCTAGTGGAGACATCCTCGTTAGGAATACAAAGCCCAGAAACAGGCGGCTTCCTGCTGCTGGAGAGGGCGGCAGCTGGAGAACAAAATGCATTGGGTCAAATGCACCACGGTCTGAGGAAAGCAAAGCCCCAAAGAGCAAAGCCCCGAAGAGCAAAGCCCTTGAGTGTGCCTGCATGGGGCTGATGCTCCTCGTGATGCCCTGGGGGCTAGCCCCAGGTCCAGGACATGAGCTCCAGCAACCTCTTCCAAAAGCACAGCAGGAACCCAAACATGCAACCCCAACCCTTTTGTCAGCTTCAGAAGGAACTTTGCCCTGTGTCAGAGACAGCCTGGAATAAGAGGCTGAAATCGTTCTGAGGCATTTCCCTTGGTTGAGCAGCTGCAAAACAGCATTGCTAATTAATTTAATTATCAGGCATTGAATACTTCCCCAAAGAGGAGGTGCTGAGAGGGCACAAGTTAATTTTAAAATTGCAATAACAATTTATAACTTAATCTGCTGATCTGATTAGTTCCAGGGCTGATGAGGAGCTCAGTTAGAGGTGTTTGTTGTTGCCACCAGCTAGGCTAGGAAGCACACTTCGGTTACGTGCTCTCCTCTCCCTTCCAGCAGAGGCCAGGAGAGCCAACACGCTGTGCTTCTGCCACCTTAGAGCACGGTCCCAGCCACAGAATGCTGCTGTCTGGAAGAAAAAGAGCTCGCTGAAACACCGAGCCCAAGTCCCTCACTGTAGTAAATCAGGAAAGTAATTAAACACGGAATTTCTTTTGGGACCAGCTAGAGAGACTCAGATGAAGAAATGTCGCTTCCAGTTCTGATTGTGCTGGAGAATGCAGTACAGGAGCCCAATTCAGTAGGGGGAACTCTTAAATGATTGAGAAATGGTCTCATTTTTAATTGGAGCACTCTAGCACAGAGAGAGCACTGTACAAGTGCCCAGCCACGTGGATTAAGAGGCCCCAGGGCTTTGCTGCAGGGCTCAGCTGCTGGGGAAGGACAAGGACAAGGACTTCTTCCTCACCCTAATGTCCCACATTGCCTCTGCAGGGAATGCAGAAAATGCATCCAAGCTTGCCAGGTCTGCCACTTTTGTCAACGTTGCCTTTGGTTGTAAGGCTCTTAAATGACAAATAAAACCCAGGAGCGTTCCCAAGGAATAACATTTAATCTGCTGGAAAGGGAACACCACACTCTCTTCGAACTTTTGCTGAGAATTCATTATTCTCGGGCACCTCTGCAGAGCTGTGCACGCTCTCACTCCACCTGATCTCCCTCGCTAGGCACACGAGAAACCTGCATGGCCTCAACCACCACCCAAACACAAGGAACACCTTGCCCAAGAGCATCCTGCTACCAGCAGTTGCCTTCCAGCTGGTTCACGGAGCTGTCCTCAAAATCACCTCAGCCTCCCTCAACAGGTTACAGGGTTTATTTACAGTGATTGGGACACTTCCCCTGAGGTCTCTGTAGCTGTTGACTACTGTCACCATTTCCAGAATTTCCTTTTTGCTGCCTTCACTTCCCTACCCTTGGGCTTGAGATGCTCAGAGTGCCCTCAGCACCTTCCTGCATGTCACAGAGGGGTCTTCTGCACCAGGCAGGCTGTGCGCTCATAGCCAGCTCCATTTTCCAGACCGAGGGCATGGTGTCACCTTGTCACCAAGCCCTGGCTTTGCCCAGAGCTCCGGAGAGCAAGCACAGCAGCCTGGACACAGCCTGGGCTGCAGGAGGCTCCGGGGAGCTCCCACGAAAGGGACAAGAGCAGGAGATGTGGGAGAGGATCAGGAATCACGTTGGTTCAGCTCCCTACCTCAAGAACTAGAATATACTTTCTCTATAGATAAAATGTAAACATAACGAGCATACAAATTGCACTTGATCCTTGGGATCTGGCATTTCTACCAAATGAAGGTTTCAGTTCACAATTATTACTCTTCTGGGTGTGAAACATCAGGATGCTGAGCAACTACCCGGACCGGACATAGGTGAAACTTAAAGGTAAGTTATTTCCATAAAAAACTGACCGAGTGACACTGGGGAATGCTGCTTAAACTTCAGAAGGAGAGCACCGAGAGCTGGTGGCAGCTCACTGACATTACCTGGAAATGGCAACACAAGGCAGAAAAATGAGAAGTAAACATTAGCTGGCACCTTCTTGATACCACTTGTTGGTGAAGTTCAGCTCTGATCTCCAATGCAATCATGCTGAATAGTTGAAAAAAGTGAAATCTTGTAGTCTTGAGCACTCCTGACCTTCAGCCAGCGGCAGCAGCCAAGCCGGAAGACTCTGAGGGCACAGCATTCCCCTGGGGCACATGTGCTGGTTCGAAGAAAACCACCAGGAATGAGGCTTTACTGAACAAAAGCTGGATCCCTGGAACGATGCGACCATGTGTCTGGGTGGGGTGGGTGCGACGCCGGCCCCGCAAGCAGGCTGCATTAGCATCCTTCAGCTAATTGCCATTTAGATTGCATCCCCTCGGTGCAGACTACCTGCAGAGCATCCGAACCCAATGCAAACACACTTCCAACTGCATCGTGAACATCCTCTACAGCATTCTTTCCCTTTGTAAATCTTTGCCTTTCATCATTAATAATTCACTTGCAATACTTTGAGATGATAATAAAAGGCCTACAAAGCTCCGAACAAGGCTGCAAAGACCCATTTAATTAACCAACTTCAAGGAAACTTGTAGCGTTAAGCAGATGCAATTAAAGTCTTCCGTCACGGATCAGGCCTGTAGCAGTGGGAACTGCCAGTGTGTGAGGCACACAGTGCTGAGCCTCTGGCTGCTACGAAATAAAGTGCTGATGTGCCGACCTGCCCCAAGGGCTGCTCATCCCCAGGCTCCAACTTCACCCAGGTGGCTCAGCCCACGGCCGCACGGCGATGCTCTGCCCGCTTCGCCCCCCCATCACTGGCTGCATCCACCTGAAGCCCCCTCTTTCTCAGCGTTCACCTTGCTGCGGTTATTTCTCCGCTGCTGCCCTGAGCCACAGCGCCTGTGCCCGGCTGTTCGGTACAGCATTAGGACTGCAAAGTGAGCACCATCGCTGCCAAACCTTACAGGGGTCTGGGTTAGTGCCGAGGGTGAGCAGACCCCTCTTTTCCAGGCTCCTACAGACATCCTCCTGCCCAGCAAGCAGCAGCTCGCCACCACGGACACAACTTGCACACCTTCCCCACCGCCCTACTGCCTCGCATCCCTCCTTGTGCCGCAGCCCAGAGCGGTCGGAGCCACCGCGCTTCCCCAACAAGCCAGCGAAGGATGCAGGATGCTCTGCCCAAGAGACTTTGCTAGGCAGAAAGCTTGAAGGCTGAGAGCATCAGCAGGGCAGCCCAAGGGCGCCAGTGCTCACCCTCTCTTGGCTGTGGCCTCCATTTCCTCCGCTGCAACCGTCTTGCCAGGACAAGAAACGTTCAGCACCGTTTGCTCTGCGCTTCGGTGGAGAACATTTGTTTTTGTTCACCAACAGTGGTGTCAAGACTCAGCGAGGTGACTCTTGGAGCGGAAGGGATGTGGCTGGGAAAGAAAGCTTCCTTTCAGCATGCCAGATGGGCAAAGTCACCTTCCCAAAGCAGGGTGCTGGGTGTGAGCTCTGCTCCAGTCTCTAAAAATAAAAGCAATAAAAGCTCCTGGTGGGGTTGGTAGAAGATGTGAGCCTGTATAAAAATACCCATGGATTTCACCAGTAGGATGCTAGATAGGAAAACGCTGTCAGCTCTGGATTAAGACAGTGCACAAATGTCCATCCACCCTGTTGACCTGATTACCATGTGAAATGGCATCGTTACATTTGACTGGTCTTACAGAGCAGTGATCAGGAGAACCACAGCCGCCCAGGCACACCGTGCCTGGTGTCCCAGGGATGCTCGGCTTCCCTGGCACAGGGGATGGGACGCCCTGCCCTCTTGCCACATGGAATGACTCGCTGGGCAGCAGCCCAGTGACTCCTACATCCCACCTGAAACTGTGAGGTTTCAGAGATTTGGTCCGGTTTGGGGCCAGCACATGGCTGGCGCCTCCTCCCGCTCCGGTGCTCCGTGCTCCGTCACACCTGCACGCCCCGGCCGTGCATCTGGATCACCTGGGCCCGCAGGGTCTGGATGCCGCTCAGGATGGTCTTTTGGTGCTCCGCCAGCGTGATCCCCAGGCTCAGGACATCTCTGCAAAACATACCCTGCATCAGCCACAAGGAACAAGGCCTAACTGTGGCATCCTGTGCTGACTGCTCTCCAGTACAGAGCAGTGAGGACTTCAGACCATCGGGCTCCTACGGACGTGCAGGAGTAAGAAATCCCCAAGCTGTTGTCCCAGCTGAACGGCACGGACCTTGGCAGGGAGCCTGGGGTGACACAAGCCCACAGTACACAAGAGCTCCCACCCTGGCTGCTGGAGCTGGAGGCCCCGTGCTGCCTGCAGAGCCGGCTGTTGGCAAATCGCTCCTCGATTTGACCCTGCTCTCCGTCTGGGACAGGTAACACTCTGTGCCTGCCAGAAATGACAGGTTAAAATCCAAAGCACAGCTTTCAATCGGCTCCAAAACCCAGCAGCTGAGTCGCACAGCACATGCAGCCCGACCCACACCATCGCTGGGACGTGTTCTCTTGCTCTTGCAGACGTATTCTGGAAGATTTGCCCTTTCATTCAGCACCAAGTGGCTGTTATTTAAAAGCACAACTCCCTCCCCCTGCACCCAACGACGCCAGGCTGCGGCCAGCCCCTCTCACTTACTGCGCCGTCATCCTGGCCACGGACTCCAGGTAGCAGTAGCCCGCGGCGGTGAAGTTATCCCGGTACCTGCCCATTTCTATCGCTTCCAGCCACTCTCCCACCGAGCTGAAGGCCGGGAAGGCTGCGAAGGAGCGCTCGGCCAGGGGCACGGCGGCACCGCGGGACCTGAGGATAGACGGGGGGTGAAGGGGAGTGGGGACGGTGCACAGCGGCAGGGACCCACAGGGGAAGGGACAAGCGGGCACCTGGTGCACGGCGGGGGCTGCGGGCTCTGCACCATCTTGCTGAGGACGTCGTGGATGTGCGAGAACTTGGGGCGCTGACTGCGGTCCTTCTGCCAGCAGTCGAGCATGAGCTGGTGCAGGGGAGGCTGGCAGTTTGCCGGGGCCGGCAGGCGAAAGCCGTCCTCCACCGCCTTCATCACCTGCAGAGCGGGACGGAGAGGTGAGGGGACAGCTCTGAGATGCCAAAATACAGACTGCACCCAAACCCAGCACCTGGGAGACCCTCCCTCCTCACCGCCCGCCACCAGCCACAGCAATGTCGCCGTCGGGCACGCAGCGGGGGACTCACATCCTGGTGGGACATGTCCCAGTAGGGTCTCTCGCCGTAGGACATGACTTCCCACATGACGATGCCGAAGCTCCACACGTCGCTGGCCGGGCTAAAGTGGTGATACTGGATGGCTTCGGGGGCTGACCACAGCACCAGGCTCTTCCCATGCTGGCCGGGCAGAAAATGGGGTAAAACAGCGTTGTCACGTAGGACAGAAGGAGGGAGAGGCCGACACACGTGGTGGCCCTCCGGTGCACCCTCTCCCCGTTTCACAGCCTGCGTAGCATGCACGGGTTTCATACTAAGAGAAAACTTGTGCCTCGATTTGTTTTAAAATGGGCATGCAACAGTATGCTACATGGGAATGTGAGTCCTGAAATATTAATGGGAGAGAGAATGGCTCTGGGAAGAGCTGATGGCATTTTACACATTAATATTTAACAAAACCCGTCTCAGAGCTGCACAAACACACAGTCCCTGCACCCCAGCTTGCTCTCCTGTAATTAGCCATCCTGTCCTCCACCTCTGCAGATCCCTCTAGATGTACTGGGCACAGCAGGTGACAGACACTGCAGCTAATTGCAATTAACAGGGGGGAGACCTCAACCCCAAAGCCACAGCTCGGGCTCCCTGCACCCAGCAGGCTGCTCCGTGCCCACGCTGGCACCGAGGGAAGGTTTCTCCCATCCCTGTGGGCACGGCAGCCAAGCTCTGAGCCGCAGCGCTGCAGGATGCTCAGCACTTGGTCGTGCTTTGCCAGCGACTCTACAAGATAGGGATGCTTTCCCCGAGGTGTCTCCCTGGAGCTCATGATAAAGGCTAAAAAAAATCATATCGCAAGACTCTTTCTGTCATCAGCCTGCTCAGGGCTGACAGAAAACCACAGCTCCCGACAGATTGTGGGGCAAACCCCACAAACAGGCTCCTCTCCCCGGGATGGCCGTGCCTGGTGCTGGGACACAGCACCGGGTACCTGTGGCCGTGCCCACCAGCTGCTGCCTCCCTGGAGCAACGTTCCCTGCAAACAATAAGGGCTCATCTGACTGCGGAATCAGTGCTTTTTAAAATATTAATGCCTGGTTAATGCGACGCGCTAACAGATTCAGCTGATATGGGGCGAGCTGATGAGGCGTGTGAAGCGAGCAGGACTTCGGTCCTTAATTGAAAACGATGAACTTCATTATGAGTGATAAAGTAGACATAACGAAGCCTGAGGCTGCCCTCAGCCACCGCCTAGGGTTTGCCCCCACATGCATAGAGCACTGCTGTGGGGCAGGTCCCCAGCTAAATGCATTAATTTCCAGTTGGGAAAGAAACTGTTACGATGCAGATCCTTCCTCAACGCTCAGAGCAGGCTGCGAGCCTCCCAGTGCTGCCAGGAGCCAGTCCAAGGGATTCTGGCCACGGCCAGGCACGGACACCAGGGGACATCTCCGCAGGTGTGCCGTCAGCATTTTGCTTTTGGGAAGCACTGAAAATTAAATTTGGAAAAGCCTCTTACCATGGTGGTGAAGATGGTCTCCATCTTATCTTCTTGCGGCTGCCTGAAACCCGTTATTTTGCATGCCAGGCTGCTGTTCACAAGGACCTTGTGGGCAGCCAGGCTTTTATGTATGTAACCCATCTCTGCCAGGTACTTCATGCCAGAGGCAATCCCCTGCAACATGCTGATGAGCTGGGTGGATGTGAACTGTCCCTCATGTTTCTGCAAAAAAAAAAAAAAAAGAGGAGGAAAAGCCAGAGCTGAGCGATGCCTGTTGAAGCCCGGCGGGTGACAGAGCCCGGCAGTTCCCACCAGCTCCACAGCACTCACCCTGAGGAAAGAGTCCAGCACTCCGTTCCCCATGTACTCCATCACTATCATCATGGTGTTCCCTGCATGGACAGACAAGGAGCACCGCGTGAGTCCTGCCTCCTGCCGCAGGCAGCTCTGTGCCGGTGGTAACGGAAACGCGGAGCAAACCTCCCAGCCCTCGAACCTCCCCTCCAAATATAAACGTTGTACATTTGTCAGATTTTCCTTGTGGGATTTTTGATGTATCCAACCTGCATCACAAACTCCACCAACGAGGCAACAACCAGAGGAGATTAACCTGATTATCTACTAGGGATGGCTGAGAGGGGAATGGCAACTCCTGCTGCTGAGCCCCACCGATGCTTTGGCACCGCTGAAGCTGCAGCTGCTGCTGGAAGCATTGCTACAGCTCGCCCAAGAGGAGCTCGCAGTGGAAGATGCTGCACATTAAAGACAACGATTCTCTCTTCCAGAATTATTGGGAGCGCAAGCACGGGACCCTGAGAGCTGCGCCAGGCTCGCTGTGCTGCCAGCAAGGCTTGGGGAGGAGCAGGGGTCTGGCACAGCACCACCACATGGGCTGAGCACGGTGCGAGCGGAGGTTTGGTGGGAGGATGAGTGCCTCCCCTGCTGCAAAGCGCGAGGCTGCCTGCACACGAGACGTTGCAGTTAAAGAGCAGGCACTGCCGGCATTAATTAAGCATGATAAAGTGAAGATCCGGCTAACAGGAACGGAAACACGGTCGCCAATAGGAAATTCTCATTAGCTGGAGAATTCATTCTCATTTCTACGGCTGCTCTGGAAAGCTTGGTACAAAGATCGTGACACAGACACAGGCTCAGAGATAGCCTGCAGCTCATACACAGACTTATCAAAGAGCAGGACAAGATGCTTTTAGGGACTCTGCGCCTCTTGATAAGCTGAGATTAGAAAAAATACGTTATTAATTTACCAAACTACACAAAAGTGACCAGCTCAGCCCCGGACTCGGGACAGAAATACTTCCTTACCTAATAAAAGGGCTGGTTCGAGGCACGTGCTCGCATGCCTTTGGATTTCCACGAACGTCCATTTACCAGCAGCACTGAGCGCAGCTCAGCGAGCACTCCCACGAGGGCTGGGAGCTGGCAGCCTCATCCGTTTTACTGACAAAACCTCACTGCAATTTGCTTTTATTAAGAGCGCACTGTTTTGCTGCTAAACCAGTCCCGCTCCCCGGCTTTATTAATCGAGCTGTAAGCATTTTATTAATCATCAGAATGCTAAAATGGCTAATAGGTGAGGAAACACTTGATATCCAGAGAGCAACAGTTTGGCACCTGCAGCAGCAGGTCATCGCTCTCCGCAGCAGCAGGTTCAGCGCATTGCCTGAAATCCACGGTGGATCCCTAAACGAGTCAGCATCCTTGCAGCCTTCTCCCAGGAAAATCAAACCGAAATCTCCTCGAGCACCACGCAGCAGCGCTCTGCCCGCTGCACACCCCACCGTACACCCACCAGCCGCTGCTGCAGGTCAGCCAAACGCCTCCTTACAGCTTCAAGAGGTTACAACACTCATTTCTGTGCTTTGCCAGCAGCGTTGGGTATTTTCTGAGCATACGACTGCACCATTTCCATGCTGATGGAGTACCGGAGCCCGCTGACAGCGGCATCGTGCTGTCAGGGCTCTTTGGAGAGCGAGGTGCTGGCAGCACAGCTGCCAGCACGCCCAGACGCTCCTGCCACGTGGGAAAGTCGCTGGGAAAAAAGAAATTAAAGCTGCAGAAACACCTTGTGGGGAAAACTCTAGAGCATTTTGCATGCCGTGTCTCCATCAGACAGCACCGACATCGTGCCTCTTGCGGGGGTGCTTTAATTACCCTGCGTGAAGGCCGCTGCACGACCCCTGACATTGCCGGACCCCCCAGAGCAATACCTGCAGGCGAGGCAGCTCTGTGCAACCCCACAACCTTGCCCTCTGAAGCAGGGAGCGAGAAAAATGGAATTTAGCAGGCTGAAATGACAGGGCAAACAGCAGTGCCACCTTAGGTTGAAGATATTAAAAAAAAAAAAAAAAAAAAATCAAATCCTACAGAGAGAGCTCATTCATCCTTTTCCAATGCACTCGAACAGGCAGGGCTTGTCAGCAGGTACTAACAGGATAACAACACACCACAGAGGTGGGATTTGCTTCGCTTCTCCTGGAAATGCATACAGAAGCCCTCCTCCAGCACGCCGAGCCGTCCCGCGCGACACGAGGCCCCCTTTACCTCTGGTGATGACCCCCTCCAGCCGGATGACGTTGGTGTGGTCGAACTGGCCCATGGTGCACGCCTCGGCCAGGAAGCAGCGCTGCTGCTTCGCCGAGCACCCAGCCCGCAGGGTCTGGATGGCCACCGGCAGCTCCCGCTTGCTGGGCAGCTTCAGGCAGCCCCGGCAGATCTCGCCGAACTCCCCTGCACGGCAGAGAGACGCGTTAAGCAGCACCCGCGCCATAAATTCCCTCGCCTTCCCAAAGGGCCCCTTGCACCAGCCCGATGTCTTTTTCCAGACCAGGAAAGAAGGAGCTGCCTGAAGCTGACCCTACGGCTCCCTCGAAGCTGTGAGCAGCGGCGTGCGAGGCTGATGCTGCTGCAATGCAACGCTCCTCTTTTGGGAAGGGGGGTTTCCGTCAGGTTTTCCCCCTCCTCCATTTTGGGAACACCGATTGCATTTCTCCAGCACAAGCCATGTCCTTGCTGTGTACACAAGGCACACTTCCCATTGCTAACCGGAGGATTTGCCAATCCTTAGCCTCAGAAATGCTTGGTGCCCTGCATGGACACAGGTTTCCCCCTGCCGAGCTAGCTGTGCTGCCTCCCCTGACCCCACAGCCCTGCACACAAGGCCAGCACCAGCGTGCAACACTCAAAAACATACAGCAGGATGCAGATTCCTCCTCTGCCTAGCTCTCCAAGCCATTCTCTCCATGATCTGCTCAAGTGCATATTGCTTTTTTTTTTTCCAAGAAAAGAAGATTAACCCCCAGCCACCAAGTTCATGCTCCCCAGGTTCGGCCCTTTCTGCCTCCAAGCTCAGCGAACACAAGCTCTCTGCTTTCCACAGCAACAAAGCAGCAGCGCCAGGAACGTTTCTGCAGCGTCTGAGGCTGAGCATCCTGCTCCTCGCAGCCACACGCTTGGCAACAGGAGCTACCAAGTTTGTAACACAAAAGGCCAATATTGGCTTTATAGTGGGAAAAAAAAAAAAAAAGTGTAGACCTGAAAAGCTTTACTAATTTCAAAGCCAGGTACTTGTTAGGTCAGCAGTGAGACAAACACAGCCCTAAATTCTTTGCGTTTAAACACTTTCCTGACTAATTTCTTTCTTGATCTTTCAAACACTGATTTGTTTCTCAAAGTTATGTGGGATTGCGGCCTCAGCTGCTCCACCCAGCAGCTACCAGGAAGACTTCTTCCACTTCCACTGCTGCCCTCTGAGCTGGTGGGAGAACCCTCACCCCTGCCCTTCCTCCACCTCTTCTTTTTCCATAGCTGAATTTCTCTTTAGGGAAAAAAATGACAAAGAATAATCGTGTTTCCCGTGTTCTGCCGCACATTAGCAATTAAAGCTCTAGGGCCTGGTGTGGGGATTTTAATTTGCTTTTAAGTTTTAGGCAGTGAGGTTGATGAAAATCAATAAATCATTAAGTTCACATATTTATAAATAGTTCCTGTGCTGCTGTCAGACTGCCCAGATGCAGATAATTGCTGATGCTTTCTGGTGCGCGCCTCAATCCATGGCCTGTACTTGGTGCCTCAGAAAAAGAAACAGGGAACAAGAAACCCAGCTCCCGGACAAAAAAGCAGCCCCATTCCCCATGGGATCATGGTACTGGTGGGGACGGGGGGCGAGGAGCTTCCCCAGAAGGTGCTGGCGAGGTGGGCAGCTCGGGAGGCAGGAGGGTGGCAGGAGCGGCACCAGGCTGCCGAGGGGGGGGACAGCCCCGTGGGGACACACGGAGGGGCCGCGAGGGGGAACCTGCCTGTCCCGATGATCCTCTCGATCTTAATGCTGGCATTATCCAGCTCTTTGGCAAAGAGGTGCACGGCCTGCATGGGGTCTTCGCACGTGTCAGGGTCGATGTACGTCCGCCTGGTGGGTATTTTAACTGCAGGAGAGCAGGGGAATACAAAAAGAGCATGTTAGAGGCTCGCCTGCCTGGGATGGGGTGGCTGCTGTGCTCCCCTGGCTCTGTGCTGAGCAGAAACCCTCCCGTGAGCAGCTCAGCACCCTTCGTGATGAGGTGAAACAGCCAAAATGCAGCCCAAGAGCACAAGGGCTCTGCTGCTTCCGAAACACTCCAGGGAGCAGAAGAGCCTGTGTGTGCTTAACGGGCATATGCCAGGCATCAGCTAAACTCATCCGTGCTGGCATTTGGATTTCCTTTGACAACTGTTGTCTGTAAAATTACTGCTGCTCAGTAACCAAGAGTAGCCCCAGAAAACAAAGCTGCATTCTCCCGTAGCCGTTCGGAAAAAGCTGACAGAATAATTCATGTGACCCAGGGATTGCTGAGAGCATCCCAACCTCCTGGGCACGCCGGGGACCTGCGTGAAGGACGGACACTGGCGTGGATGCTGCTGAGCCCACGGCCCCCAGGGAGCATCGCTGCGCTCAGCCCTGCCCTGGGACAAGGCTGGGTGACAACGCCTCAACAGCAAGGGCTCGTGGCAGCAAGAAATACAGGGGACCCCACCAGCCATCCCGATCACGGCGGCCGCACGGCACTTACAGTGGAAGTAGAGCTCCTCGTCCCCGTCCTGGCTGGCTTTGCTGTACCCACACTGTCTGCAACGAGAATCGGGATGGCATCAGCGCCGGGAGCAGCCTCCCACGGGAAACCAAAGCCAAACGCAACCCAGCGCCCACGCTAGGGCCCCTGAGCACGGCTTTGAACAGGCTCCAACCCACGCTTCCAGCCCCTCCGTGTTACCCACGCCGCCTGCTTGCATCTCCTGTGGGCTCAGCACCACGGGGGCTCTGCGTGGGCCCCCATCCCACCTCCTCCACACCATCACGCCGCTCCGCTTACCTCCTCCAGACCATCACACCGATGACCATGGACACCAGCACCGTCAGCCCCGCGATGGCCACCACGGCGATGATGAGGACGGGGTTCTGCTCGCTGGAGGCCGCCGTCACTGCCGGGAGGGAAGCAGAGGCATCAGCATCGCACCCCGGGCACGTCCCCGGTCCCGCACCTCCCCGTGCCTGCCTGCGGCCTCCAGCAAGGCTGGGGACGATTCCCCAGCAGTGCCAGGCTACTTCTCCCCATCCACATGAGGATTCACACCCTGGACCAGTTCTCAAATCTCAGGCTGGTGCCACCAGTCAGCACTGAGCAAAAGTTCCTGCTTGGTGGGGAGAACAATTTAAAATCGATGGTTTACCAACGGTTTTCCTTCACCACGCTCATCCCTCCCCTTCCTGCTTTTGCAAACAGGGGCATTAGAAAGCTACATTCTATATAAAGTTTTTATTGGCTTCAATTCATTCTGAAAATGTCTTCTGTGTGGTAAATGGATGCAATTTAAAGCCCTGTTAAACACAATCTGTGAGAGTCGTACTGAGCCAGCCATCTCAGGGCTTTCATTTCAAGCCAGGGTAGGTTATTAAACTGAAACCCTACCATCTCTCCAAGCCCTCTTTTAGGCAGTGAAATAAGATGCTTCTGGCCTACAGTTATGAATGGAAACTGTGAAAAGTAAAACCCTACTAAATAACCCTGATGCTGGCTGCCCTTACTCAGCCACGGGACCGAGAAGCTGAGTGCCCGGCGAGCCCGGCGGCAGCGGGTGCAAGCAGCCGCCCCGTGCCTGGGGCACGCATCCTGCACCAGATCTCTGCCTGAGCTGCTCTTGTCCCCCCCTTTGTAGCCACCCCGGCTCTGCAGCGCCTGCCACAGCTGCACAGAGCCTGGGCTGGCATCGTCCCCTCTGTCACTGCGCTGGCAGGGACTGATGTGCTCCCCTCCGGTGCCTGCTTGCTGGCCCCCGGTGAGATCTGTTCTGGTGCTAACGCCACACCAAGGGAAAGCAAAATCCACTCCACGGGCGCTTTCTTAGGTGATCCAAAAAAAAAAAAACAGAGACCATGCCCAGCCTCCAGAGCAGAGCAGAAGAGCCACAGACTGACTGTCCTCGCTGATGCTGCACAGGAAGGACACAAACCTCCAGGCCAGGCAGGCCGGCAGCAGCAATCGTGTTAAAACAGAATGGGAAAATGCGATTAAAAGCAAGTCCTGGAAAGCACCTGCTCTAAGATCCAGGGTGGCAAAATGAGTCTCACTCAAAGGGGAGAGAAACCAACACTGTGAAACCAGCAGCATCACGAGCAGGAGCATCCTGTGTGTGCGAGGGACCACGAGCATCGCCGCCACTCACGCTCTGCCAGCGTCTCCACTTCGATACTAGGGCTGTAGTTGCCGTAGTCCTGCGAGGAAGACGTCCGGATTTGGAAGATATAGAGGGTGCCAGGCTTCAGGTTATTGACTGTCACAGCCGTTGATGTGGTTTTCACGGTCGAGTAACTCTGATCCCTTTGATCCTGCGAAATAATGAGATGCCCGACATCGGATGGGACCAGCAGCTGCGCCACGGTCCCGCCAGCCCAGCCGCACCTCCGCCTCGCCGCCAGGTCCCACCAGCACAGCCCTTAACAGAAAGGATGCATTTCCTAGATGGCTCCTTAATAGAAATTACATGGGTAGATCACGTGAAATGGCAGGGCCAGATGATGTGCTATGAAGACAGGAGGAGGACGGGGCGGTGGGAAGCAGCTGTGTTCCCTGCATGACTCCTTTCCATCCCTCCTGGCCCCCCTGCACTGCCCCAAATGGGGGGGCTAAGCTGCTGGCACCCTCAGACCCTTTCCTACTCCCCTGCTACGGCTTCTTGAGCCCCAGTGAGAACAAACAGACCTGCTCCTGCCCCACCAGCAACCCCCCGTGCCACACCTGCAGTGATTTTATCTCAGCACTGTCACTGCCCCACCTGATGGGTTTGATCTACCAACCACACACAGGTACCAGCGATTTCTTGCCTCAGGTGGCCTGGAGCTCTGTGAGATCCCTTCCACCCGCCCCCCACACGCCAGGACCAGCCTCAGATGCTCTCAGCGCCGCATGCACGCAGCAGGAGAGCAACCGCACTGGGCAATGGTGCAGGGCTGAGGACGAGGTGCCACAGCAAATGTGTGCAAGCACACCGACCTGCGCTGCTCGATACAGGGGCGAAGCCGTGGGGAGATGGTACTGAGCTCCCTGCACTCAGCTGGCACGTCGGGGAAGAGCCCAGCTGGAGAGGGCACAGAGCAGCCGCGGCTGCAGGGTGCTGAGCTCCGGGAGCTGCTGGCAGCAGCAACAGGGATGCTCTCTCGGGAGTAAATAAGCGTGCGTTAGCACACACTGAGTAATCGCAGTTGGCAGATGCATTCGCTAATGGTCCTGTTCCCCGGGCTTTTATTCCCTTGCCCAGAGACCTGGAGATGTCTCTGCTTCGACCAAGGGAGACGGCGACAGCCAGAGCCTTCGTGCAGCTAGCAGCAGGCTGGGCTCCGGACCAGCCCCGCGCTCTGGCACGAGGCACGGCGGTGGCAGCGGCACATCCTGCAGCTCCCGGGGCTGGGGATGTCACCGTGAAATGGGTTTTCTGTTTGATGCGCTCCTTCACTCGAATCTCCGTAGTTCAAGTATGGCTTTAAAAGCATAGATTAGGAACTAAGTTGATTTTCCTGTCAGCATCAAAAGCCTCATTGCAGTGAATAATTGCTAAACTGTAGTTTAAATTTTCTACCCGAGCAGGATGTTTCCTCATTTCACATACCCTGAGTATCTTGTTGCTGCAGCCCATTTGCAAAGGAATTACCGTATTATGCTCAGCGCTCGCCCTCACTCCCAGATTCCTCCTTTCAAATCTATCAGATGCTCAAAATCATATTAATATGAATCAGCTTCAAGGTAGCTTGTTTCTAAATACAGAATGCCAACATGTCACCTGCACGGTTTGCTCGACAAGCAATCAGTTTCATAACGAGCCTGAGCACACGCAGATAAGGTAATTTGCAGAACTGTGTCATAAACTGCATTTATTTTGATTTAGAGCTTTGTCCCTGCTCTCTGCCCACTGGTATCTTTTCTGAAATTCTCATCCCACTGTGTCTGTCAAATAAGAGCTATTTTTTGAATTAACAGGCTGTCATAAAAATGTTTGCTCGTGTCCCCTCCAGTGCGCCAGGCCACTCACAGCTCGCTGAAGTCATGGGTTTGGTGGGACTCGGTCCTAAAGCAGTGAAGACCACAGGTCCAACACTTTCCGAGAGAACAGGCTATGAATATAGGTGTCACCTCATCACAGATCTGGAAAGACCGTATGGTTTATACTTCCTAGCTGGTTAATGGCAAGCACCCAAACCCCGGATTTCTAATATTCTTGAAAAAAAGCCATCCGAAGAATGAATGAACGCAAATTATTAGCTTTACTCTTTCTCCCAGGGAGATGTCAACATTAGGACTAGATGAAATCTTGCTGCACAGATGGGGTAAAAAAAAAAAAAAAACTCTAATTAAAATAAACTCTACAAATAACCCAAATTTCCTAAAACTTACATAAGCAGATTGCATAAGGCTGTTGGAGAGGAAAAGCCTTTACTGGCACCCGTTGGAAGCGCTCCTGCCACTCTTAGGTGCCAGTAAAATCATCGCCGTGCCGCAGTCCCCGCACGTACATCCCATTTTCCACCGCACACTGTTTAAGCCGCAGGGTGCTGAGAGCAGCAGGAGCACGGCCACACGCAGAAGCATTTGGGATGCTTCATGGGCAGAGCCCAGGCACGTCCCCAGAGCCCTACCTTCTCGTAGTACTTGACCTCGTACTCGGTGCTGTTGGTGGTTGGGAAGCCTGGCTCCTGCCACGACAAGGAGATGCTCTTCTGCTCGATTTTATCCGTGCGGATGTCGGTGACGGGAGTTGGCGCTGGAAGAGTGGAGAGGAAAAAAGGGTGATGGCAGAGGCAGAGCATCCCCAGCACCCACCCCCCAGCACAGCCTGCCTGCCTGGGAACATCACACTGCCAAGCCCGGGTTGCCTGTTAGGAACAGCCAAATTAATAACTGCAACGAGGAGAGCACGGGTTAGAGGCGGTTTTATCACTACCCTCACATTCATGGCCACTTCTTTTCTGCTTTTGTCCTCTGTTGTCACAGTAAAAACTTTAATAATTTGAATGGCTGAAGGGCATGCACCTTGTGCAGACCGCACTTCCCTCTCTCTGAACCAGGACTGGAATAGGGCAAACTCCCAGCTGGTGATCGTCCAACAAGAGAAGACCGTCCAAATACAACTGCTTTAGGAACTGGGCAGCAAGTAAGGCTCTACCCCAAAAAAAAAAAAAAAAAAAAAAAAAAAAAAAAAAGGCAAAAACACCTAATGGCACCCTCCACCCATGGTGCTGCAGGGGTACCGGCTGACATTGAGTGCTCTGCGCCTGCTGCTAACGATGTCCAGGAGATACAGAATACAGACTGTGGGCTGGTAGGAGACACCAAGTCCACCCTGGTGCCCTGTGCAAGCTCTCCCCCTCGCCATCCCACCCTGCACAAAAGTTGGGAATTGGGCAGAGCTGCCTGCCCTGCCTGCTCCCGAAGCCAGCTGTTTGTTTCTAGCTAGCACACTGCACGCTGGATCCTCCTCCCTGGCCTTTCTGCTCCCATTTAGCTCATCTCCCTGTGCAGGATGCACTTGCCAACTCTGCCTGCTCTCACCACGCCGGCTCCTTCCCCGAGCCCCTTCTCGTGCCTGCAGCCTGTCCCAACACCCCAGCCTTCCAGGCCAGCAAAAAGCTGGCTGGAGCTGCCAGAGCGTCTGCAGCATGGCTGGAGCTTGCCAAGGAAGCGATGCTCACCCAGAGCAAGACAGAAGCAGCACGGACGCGATGCTCTGCCTGTGGCCAGCACACCCACTGCTCGCTCTGCGAGAGCAGGGAGGATGCAGGAGATGCTAGGGCATCGGTCTTTGCTGCAGAGGATGCTCCTCAAGACAGGCACTGCGTGTTTTAGCAGGGAAAATAAAATCTGTGCCTGGTGCTTCTGTTGGAGCCCTATTGTGCTCTGGATTAATTAGGAAAAACGACCTCCCCGCGCCAAGGAAAGCCTTCCACCTGTGTCATCCTTCAAACATTAGGGGGTCTGAACACCAGAGTAAAGGGTCTGCAGTGACCAATTCAGCCACTTACACCCGCAGCCCTACAGCAGGCCCAGGGAAAGCTGCGTGGGGAATGAGCTGTTTGCAGTCCCCCCCTGTTTCTCCATCAAAGCAGGACCCTGGCTGCCCCACCGGGACTCCCGTGGAGAGGAACAAGTCCCTGGAAAGTAAACTCAAGTATCTGTGAAATTTCGTATTTATTACTTAGCTCATTAATCTCTGCTGCAGAAAAACGTCCTCCTGATGTTTTATTCACGATGATTTGCTCCTTGATTCTGAGTCCTCTCGGCTCCTTCTGAGAACACGAGGACCTGAGCTGCAGCCCCGCACACTGAGGGGCGAGCAGGGAGCTCAGGGCTCGTGCCCACGGCCCCTCCACGCTGCTCCCTCCTCACCGTGATCTGCCTAAACATGGTTTGACATTTTAAAAAATAATTCTCCAAATAAATACGCTGGCCCCAGAGCTGACCTTTAAGGGGATATCAAATTGTTCACGCGTAAAGGAGGAGGAGCAAACTCATTCCAGCAGCATGAAGCAAGGCAAAAAGGTTGTTGACAGCCCCGCCAGGCCAGGCAGAGCACGCTCCCAAAGCCAGCCTGACACTTTGTTTGGTTTTTGCTCCTGTAAACTAAGTTAAGTGCTCCTTGCTGTTTTATTTGATTCCCATCAATAAGACATCACACAGATGCCCTCCCGTATCTCTGTATCCAGCAAACGGACTGCGAAAACATGAACAAGTGGTCCTGGCTGTTAACAAAGCCATGAGGAAAAATCACGCTTGCTGAGTGCTTTGCCGTGGAGCAGCGCTCGTGGCACATGCCAGGAAAGCAGGGACCAGCCTCCAACACGCTTAAAAGGGATTAAAGAAAATCACACAGACTATAAAGCATTTCACACTGTGGAGAAAAAGAAATGTGTTGCCCATCAATATTTTAAGCTCCCCGAACATCGCCTCTATTCTGAAAAAGCAAACATTAAATTATTCACCACTCTGCCTGGTTTTATACACTCCACTCCGTTGCATCTGGGTTTCCTCCTCTCCGTTAGCCGCTGTGCCAGCAGCAAAGGCACAAAACCAGGCACAGGCACCGCATCCTGCCTGGACAGCCCATGGCGTCCAAGCGAGAGTCTGGAGGAGACAGGCAGCAGCGCCATCGAGGACATGGAGGCTCCAAGGCCAGGACAGACAGTGGGCTTGCAGCCCGTTGACTCATCTTTGTCCTGAGAAATGAGCTTTAATTATCTGGTTTAAGTGTCCATTTTGTGTCCATTAATAACATGGTAATTGAGCATCGCTCCCTGCAAACAGCAGGCTTCAGAGGCAGCTCTGTCGGGGGAGACAGGGGTCAGGAGCTGAGCACTGCCAAACCCACAGCTACAGCACGGATGAAGGTGATGCCCTGAGGTCAAAGAGCCAGCAAGGAAAGATGAAGTCACGTCAGAGCTCAGGCAGTGGAAGATCTTTGCCCAGACAGAGCTCGAGGCACGCAGAGATGCCAAGGCAGGGCTGCGAGCCCCCGGGGAGCGCTGACGGAGAGTGACTGTGCTCTGGTGCAGACCCCTTTTCTGCTTCACCCCATGGCATTATGCACCCCAGGGCCCTGATTAGTGCAATCACTAATTGCTTAGAGGCAAAACCTGACTGACCACAGGGTCACACGGCAGAGCAGAAGCAGCAATTTGCACCTGTTAATTCGTGTGAACTGGCACCAGAGAGCTGCGAGCTGCACACCAGCATCCCAGAGGTGCCCAGGAAGCCTGAAGAGCCCAAGCACGTGGCAAAGCACAGGGCAAGCTCCAAGGAAGCAGGGAGCCTCCAAGAAAAACCATGCTGGAGCCGCTGCAAGGCTCCAGTGCCACCCACTGCCCCTTCTGGGAGCTCTGCTGGGGTGCATGGAGCAGCCTGCTTCAGAGCCCCCCGTTCAGCACGATCCACTTCTCCACCATCCCAGAGAGGAGAACGCCTTTCTGCACTGGCTGCATTATTAATCTGCAACAGATTTAAAAGCCCTTTAAGATAGGAGCCGATCCCTGCCGGGAATATAAATGACATTGTCCCACAGCGTACATTTACATAGCTAATGCTGCTCCACTGCTGCAGGTAAACAGCTCCGTTCAGTCCTCAAACACTTTTGTTTAGTCCCATGCTGGGGCCAGATTAGAAAAAACACAGGTATTAATTTTGCCTCCTGCAGACTAAATAGCATCTTTTCTTTTCCCCTGCAAATACAATGAACAACTGCTAATTCCCTCTTGTGAATGCTGAAGGGGAAGGGCAGTGTGAAAGCTGCACTTAGAGCTATATTTAGAGGAGCCGGGATCTGACAGCTAAATAGGGTCTTGTTTCTTTGTTTAATTTTTTCCTCTGAATCTGCATATCTGGAGCCAGAGCCTTCCTGCTGCTGCCAATGACATCCCTGAGACCATCGTATCGCAGCCATGAAAGAAGCCACCTCTGCTTCAGGCATCCCTGAAGTCTCGCTTTCTCCTTATCTCCAGCCCCATCCGGCACTCCTGCGCTGGGCTTGAACAAAGAGCAGCCCCAGGGCTCCGGCCAGCGGGGCAGGAGAAAGGAGCAGCTCCAGCCTGGGAAGGGACACCTTCAGCAGCAAACCACTCGAGGCTTTCAAGGAGCTTCCTGAACCTCAGCTGCTCAGCTAATTCTGAGCCACCATCTGCATCCGGAGGCTTGACAGCTCGACAAGCGACATTGATTTGGAGCAGATTACAAGATTAATTATGCCATATTCTTTACGCATACTTCAATTCCTTCGGGAGTATATACAGCATAGAGTAAGGGGCTGAGATTCCCACTTACCCAGATGAAAAGTTGCACCGAAGAGCCTCAGAGCTAAGGCACGGGCTGGTGTCACGGACTTGTTGCTTTGTTCCCTTTGGAGGGCAGGGACCTGCTGCCCTTAACCTGCCTCCTGTCCCAGGCTCTGCCCCGCCACCCACACAGGAGCCTCTGCAGAAATCCCTCCTTACCAGACACCGTTAAGCTCTCGCCCTATGCTGGCTCAGGAATAACCTGGGCTCTTCCCAGAGCAAAACCTCTCCTTGAGCAGCAACGATCCTAATGAAGAATGACACCTCTGCTGAGGGCGGTCTGTGGCACAGTGTCCACCAAGCAGATTCACGGAAATGATGATAGGGGAGAAAGCAACAACACAGGCAAAACCGTTTGATCAAGTGGTGGGAAAATTATTTATAACAAGATCAAAGTTTAATCCCTTCAGATGAAATTGTTGGCCAATTCCTGCCAAGAGGTATGTGAGGATCATCTGTCTCCATTAACCGTGGCTTGGCAAAGGGTTTTCATGCAAATTAATAACGTAGCCACAGAGGAGCAGACAAGGACGCGACAAACCAACGCTGCTTTTCCCCAGGCATGGCCAACAGCTGAGCAGAGAGCCCCCTGCAGCCAGCCAGGGCCACAGGCAGAAGGGATGCTTGCTTCCCCTTGTGCTAAGGGGACAAAATTTGAAACCTCAGGTGGGACACTTACTGCCAGAAATTGTGCTGCAGGCCAGCATAGAAAAGAGAAAATCATTTCTGTTCCCAAAGGGTAACTAATATCTGAGTTACTCTTTATGAATGGGCTGAAGACATTGTCTATTTGAAGGTATTATGGTGACCTGTAACTCATCCTGAACCTGCTCGGAGCAGCCTCGTCCCTCTCCCAGCCCAGGCCATCACCAGCTGCTGAGCATCTCGAGGGCACCAAGGGCAGCAGGTGACAGGACAAGCACCTGGAGCTCCTCCAGCACCACATCCTCACCCCCCCCCGACAGTACCTGCGAGACCAGTGGAGACGTTGACCTCGGCGTACTGCTGCCCCGCCAGGGGACTGACGGCCGAGACGCCGTTGAGGGCCGCCACACGGATGGTGTAGTTGGCGTGAGGCAGCAGGTTCACCAGCGTCACGGTGCGCTCCACCAGGCCCGTCTGCTGCGGCACGAAGCCCACGCCGCTGCCGCACTGCTCGCAGCCGCCCCGTGCCGCCGGGCAGCGACCGCACCACAGGCTGTAGGTCAGGTCGCTGCGGCCGCCTGCATCCGCGGGGGCACTCCACTGCAGGACCAGCGAGGAACGCCGCAGGCTGTAGACGAGGTCCCTCGGGGCCGATGGAGGACCTGGAAGGAGAGGAACATCCATGGTGAGGCCGCAGCTCGAGTCCTGTGTTCAGTTTTGGGCCCCTCAGCACAAGAAGGACATCGAGGCCCTGGAGCGTGTCCAGAGAAGGGCTACGAAGCTGGTGAAGGGCCTGGAGCACAAGTCCTGTGAGGAGCGGCTGAGGGAACTGCGGGGGTTTGGGCTGGACAAGAGGAGGCTCAGGGGAGACCTCATTGCTCTCTGCAGCTGCCTGAAAGGGAGGTGTGGGGAGCTGGGGGTCGGCCTCTTCTCACAGGTAACCAGGGATAGGACCAGAGGGAATGGCCTCAGGTTGTGCCAGGGGAGGTTCAGGCTGGAAATGAGGAGACATTTCTCCTCAGAAAGAGCGGTCGGGCGTTGGGACGGGTTGCCCAGGGAGGTGGTGGAGTCACCGTCCCTGGGGGTGTTCAAGGAGAGATTGGACGTGGTGCTTAGGGACATGGGTTAGTGGGTGACGGTTGGACCAGATGATCTTGCAGGTCTCTTCCAACCTTAATGATTCTATGAGCTGCCTGGGATCAAGTGTGAACCTATGGCTTCTCCGCAGCTGGGGTCTGGGGACATCAGCAGGGACACTGGTGGTGGGGGAGCAAGCCCGGGTCCTCAGGCAGCGGCCACAGGTGGGCTCTCAGGATGGAGAACCCCACAGCAGGCTCCTCACTGAAGGAACGTGCCCTGAGCAACCAGCCACAGCTTGCAGGAAGTGTGGGCAGCATCCAGCCATGCTGGGCACCTCTCCCTGCCATCCCAGCCAGGCTCAAGCCCAGCCACCCATGGGCAGAGCGAGCTCCTCACCGCTGCGCAGGCACTTCTATCACATCCATCACTGGAGGAGCTGGCGTCCAATCCAATTAACTAGAGGCCATTTAATTAAAATCTGCAAACTATATTAACTACATGACTGAACCCTAGTTTTACCAGTGAGTGCCTGCAAGCCTGCCTGCGTGTCCTCCTCACCAGCCCTCAGGCTCGGCTTGGGAGCCCCATGGAAGAAGGAGACCCCTCCATACTCCCCGCAGTCCTGCCCTCTGCTTTACAAAGAGCCAGCGCTTCAGCGAGACGTACGCGTGCAGGAGGCAGATGGAGGGTCTGATGGGGACCTGGAGTAGTTCTTCTGGCACGAGCAGAACGTGGAGGCTTCCTCGTGTGTGAAGCTGTGCTCAGGGCAAGGAGAGCAGAGAGGAAGACGGAGCGAAAGCTTGTAAAACCCGGGAAGGCACGCTGGAAAGAGAGAGAGGAAGTTACAGAAAGAACAGCACAAGCTGAAGGGGGGGCCACAGCTGATGACTGCACTGCCCTGTTCCCTGGGACATCCTTTGCCTGCTGCTGGCCAGCAGACATCACCCTCTGAGCTACTTTCTATGAGTGTTTGCATGATCCTGGCACCCAGAGAGATGCTCATTTGGTTTGATCCACAATGGACATTTTGATGCTGTCACTTTGAGCTGACCTCCAGGGCTGTGGGACCCTTTCAAGGGGCTGTAGAGGCACAGGAGGAGCCATGTCCGCTGGCTGGACACCAGCAGGAGCGATGCATGAAGGGGGCTGGAGGCTATGGGGGGATTTGGAGGAGTAGGCAGCTGCAGAAGGAGGCAGGATACAGAAAATACATGGTTTAGTGTGCACAGTCAGGTAAGCAGAGCAGAAATTACACAGGAGACGCAGCAAGACTTAGCAACAACCCAAAAAGGGGAAGAATATGGCAAATTGAGAAGCTGGAGAACTCATCAGTCACCAGAGCCTTGTGTAGAAACCCAAGCCACAAGGCCACGTCGCTGGCAGCTGCGGGTTCATCACTACAGATTATGCAGCAGTCACTGCAGGCAGTGAGGTATGTACCGAAGCCAAACGACAGCAGCAGAAATTGGCTTTTCTAGGCCATACACAGGCTTCCTTTATCCTTTGAAAAGCGTCTTTGATATTCATACAAGTAAGTGGTTCACACAGTGGTCAAGGATTTGCTTGATCTTTACCACAAGCAGCACGCAGAGTACAAGTAATACCCCTAGCAGGACACCCAGGAGCTAGTTCCGCATGGAAAACATGTTATTTTACAAAACCAACAGAAAACAGGCTGCAAAACCCCATAAAGCGGTTTGCAATAGCTTCAGTTTGACCTTAAAACAACATCTGAAAAGGAAGCAGCCTGCAAACAAACGCATTCTGCTTGGCTTCATCTCGGTGGTGTGGGGCTGCTGCCTGCTACCCCTTCATCAGCTCCCTGAATATTCAGGCTTGTGAAGTTCCTAGACGAACAGCTCCCTGAACACAGTCCCCTCTCTCATCATTTTTAAGGAGTTGGCTGCTGAGACCGTTCCTTTTAAAGCAGATTATTCCAGTGCACTCCGGTTCATTAGCTTTCTGCGTGACATAAAACTGGCAGCTCCGGCTGTGATCTGAGGACAAAGCACCAGGCAGCACTGGGGCAGAGAAGATTCTTGCACGGGATGCTGAAAACGAGCAAACGTTTACGGGGGACATTATTTCATCTGCTTTTAGAAATTCAGCGCACTCTGATCGTGGACAGGGGGGGAGCCAGCACTGCCGCTGTGGCTCCCGCTGGTCCCTTCGCCCCCGGCTGCTGGCACTGGGACAGCCAGCTGCTTGGCAGAGCCACGAGCAGCAACGCACGGGAGAGATTTCTGCTTTTCTTACGTATCAGATGCAGCCCTTCAGTAGCCACCTGAAAGCCTCAAATCTTGCCACACAAGGTCTCTGTCACCCAGTGCAAGCAAAGCCCCCAGAAAGCAGCAGACTTGCAGTTGTGCCCAAGTAATGAAGAGAGGCTTCCTGGTATCTGGAATGGAAATGAGTATTTTCCAAGAGATGGGGACTCAATGCTACATTTCCATTGTAAAACTGAATAGTAAAATTGTTTAAAATGGAGGGAAAAAAAAAAATGAAAAAACAGCCCAGCGTGGGACTGGAGAGCCAGCAGCCTTGCCTCTCCCAGTTCGCAGGCTGCACGCCTCCAGGACCAGATAAAGATGACCTTTAAAAGCACAGGCTTGACAAACACAGCCGAGGAGTAATATTAAGACGGCGTGCCATAATGCGCAATAAATGTCATTCCCTGCTTAGGGTGCTAAATAACACGCACAAAACTAGCAGGTGCTTAAATTACTTCCAAAACTTCCAGCTTCCTCTTAATATTTGAGAAACCAAAGCAAAACTACTGTTACACTAATAAGCATAGCAATGTATTTAGCTTGCATTTCCTTTGGTTCAGCTGTACTGACCACAACATGGGGCACAAATACCATCAGCCAGGGATCCCACAGCGCTTCAGGCACGCCGTGGTGTTTGCATGCAGACCCCAGGCTGGGCTGAGCCCCCGCGGGCTTTGCTGCTGCTCATCCATCGCACTCCACTGGGAGAAGCTGCTTGTTATGGCATCAAAGCCTGAACGCCAGCATCAGGTTGCTGCTCGTACCCTTTGTCAGGCGGAACAGAAAAATCAATCTTGTTTACAAACTTGATGGGACCTGAGCAGTAAAAGCAGTGAATACACGGCCGTCACAGCCCAGAGTGAACGGCGAGCCTGGCAGTCACATAAATTTGACATCTCGCGTTAGGAAATTGAACGTTTTCAATTAGAAGCATCTTTCAGGCAGTTCTTCCCTGCCTTCTGATAGCTAGGAGAAGTAAGCGTACAAAAGCCTCTCTCAGACAGTATGTCAGCTAATAACTGCATGAAACACCTCCATCTGTACTTCCCAGGATCACAGGCACCATGACGCTGTGGGGCTCAGCCCCAGCTGCTGCACAGCCCCTGGTACGATCACAGCCACCCCCAGGGAGGTCTCACCCTGCCTGCAGGGCTGGAGTCTGGCAACCCACAGCCTTTACCTTCTTTTTAGTCTTCTCCAGATCAGGACGAAGCAGAACTCCCCTGACCTTCCTGCAACACATACCAATGCCCAAACGATTTAGAAGTTGCCAAATTCTTTAGTGAAATCACAGCCAGTAACAAGGAGTGCTGCAATCTCGATACTTTCTGCACACTTGGTAATTTTGTTCCTTTGTTCCCATGCTCCAGAAGGAGAACAAAAGCGCCCTGGAACATTTGATGCATCGTACGTGCATCGCAGTTTCTTTTCTCAGCTAAACTCCCTGTCTCCTCCACCTCATCTCGTAAGTGTTTCTGTCGGACCCCAGCTGTTTTAGGCATCCCTGTTATTTTGCACTGCTCATTTTTGCACTGGGTATGTGACAGCTCTCGAGAGAGCAGGCCATCAATTTATAGAATGAAATTCTTTTTTGTACACAATTTTCTATCCTTGTCCTCTGCTACCATCACAACTTAATTATTAAATAATAAAATCAAATAATGCCTCAGCTAGGAGCCAAAGAGAAGCAGCTGGGTGGGTCAGACAAATTAATTGCCTCTCTCCATCTCCATCATCTCTGCCCACGCGAGATGCTTCCCGTCCGCCAGGCATTCCTGATTCGTTTCACCAAGAGCACCACGCTCCCTCCTTGCTCCCACACTGCACGCACACACAGCCCAGCCAGCAGCAGCGCAAGCAGCGTGGATTCGTGCTGCAGGCTGGCAGGTAGGCTGGCACGCCGCACCCCCGGGAAGGGTTCCTCTTGCAGACGCATCTGCTGCAGCTCCCGGACACGAGCAGATGACTCTATCAAAAGCCAAAAGCAGCATCCTCTCCCATGCACAATCGTGGACACAGGGAGAGCAGGGGCAGTTAGGGTCACAGAGAGGCCTGACAAAGACATGGTTTCCTAGTTAGCTGTCACGGGACAGCCTTAATTCCCCCTCCCCAGCAGCACTCAGGCAAATCCACCCCGCAGCACCACAAAGCCTGCCCACTCGAGTTCCCCAGCAGTGACTCCCAGGCAAAACCTCCCTCTGCAGCCTGGACCCCGACTCACAGCCCCAAGGGATGGGTGAGGCTCCCCCACCACCGAGGACCTCGGCATTTTCTAAGCTGCAGCAAGCTAAGCGTACAAGTTTCACCTTTAAAAATAGCAAGAGAGATCCCTGGCTGAAATCCTTATTTATCGGCAGAGAGGCATTGGAGTTTGAGCAGCTTTATCTTGTTAATTGATGAGCAGTGATTAAAAGCGACTCACTAAGTGCATCAAGCAGGACAACTGACTGCAGCTCTGCAAGCTGCGGACTTGATTGCAGTTTCTGTTCAAGTGAAGCATGGCCAAGATTTTGCATGCAGCAGTGAAATGAAGTTATTAATCACCCCAGCTGTATTTACCAGCTGGCCAGTAGCCTGTTATTAGGTGCACTTATGAAACCCATCGTTGCAACAGTTGACTACCTCCAACAATTAATTTAACCTTTGTTTTCTTTATGAAGTACAGGAACACTGACCACACTCCAGCAGGGAAGCTGTGGCAGGACAATTGCACGATTTGCACAGAGTCAAAGAAAAATAGGAGTGAGAACGGGGCTCAGGTCTCTGGAGTTTCAGTTGTTCACAGCCAAAGAGAGAAGCTGACCCTTCAGGATTCACAGTCTTCCTTTGCAAATGTTGGTTTATACACACAGAGAAAAATAAAAGGTTTTTTTAACCAAGGGAGAGCAAAGGACTGGGTCCTACCCCAGCAGCCTACCGTGCAGGCACGGCTCCTGCAAGCTGCACCCCGTGGAGCAGATAAGCTCAAGGTAAAGCTGCTGTCAGAGAGCATCCCGAAGCCCCACGGCTGCCCGGTGCAACCTGATGGAGAGCAGCACCGAGCAGCACGCCTCTGCCTTGACTGAGTTGGCAGCAAGTGGCCTCTAGGAAAATGAATCCTCTGAACAAGCAGAGACCTGGGTGAGCCTCCCCAGAGGAAGGCAGAGCAGATGCTCCCCAGCTCAGTCCTGGCACACTCATCCCCCACGTCTCCACTGACACGACTTCGCTGCAGACGTCCGTCACGTCCGTCTGTCACTTCTGTTCATCCGCCCGTCCTTCCCCAGGCTCGCACGAGTGTCTGGCCGCTCCGCATAATGGAGCGGCATCGGCTGCAAAATGTTTTGTGAGCTAGGCAGCGGGCTTTAACAGACAAATGCCAGTAAGGAGACAGTCACTGACACCGCCCCAGACAAGTCAGCGGGGCCCAGCGAAACCAAAAATCTATTTCCTGCAGCTTATCAGGCTTCTAATTAAAAAGTGTTCATCATTTTGCAGAGAGGAAGGGGCCAAGACTTAAGCAAATACTGAAGCTTAGCATAAAATATTGAGAGAATGAGCATAGATGGAAGATTAAATACTAGGTGGAAATTGCATCGTATCATGGATTTAGGAGTAAAGCTACTTAACCCAGACAACTTTGTGTTAATGCCAATACAAAAATCAGACAAAACCTATCAAATACTTCCCGCCTGCCTCCATCGCTGGAAAAATGTGTGTGCATGTGTGTGCAGGCGTGTGTTTACGTCTTCGCCTTCCCAGCCACGCTGTGCTATGCCAGATCATATGAAAGCTTCCCTTTGAATCGCAAGCTTTAGTTTTTACCCAAAGTTAAAAGCACCTACTGCATTTTCTGTCGAGCGGAAAGCTGCTCAGTGGTACGCTTCATCTCAGCTCCGAGAGCTTCAGCCACAAACACTGTAATGGAACTTGGGTGCACGACGAAACGCTCGCCGGGTTTGTCTCCCCTCTTTTGCTCTTGGAAAGCCTCAGATGCACCAAGTCCAGAAGGAGGCTTTACCAGCAGCCAGAGGACGATTGCTTTTCTCCTAACCACATTAACACAGCAGCTCCAGGACATGCTCCCAGCCCTGCAGAATAGTTTCCTGCTGCCCTGTATGAAGCGCCTTGGCAGCAGGAGGAGCTCACCATCATGGCCACGCTCACCCCTCCATGTGCTGCTTGACACCATCTCCTCACGTCAGACTTTGGCAGCTTGGTTTTGCCCTCTCAGCATTCAATCTGAATGCTTTTGATGAGCTCTGCCTCTTTGCTTTTCTACCCAAGCTGTCTCAAGCCAGCTTGTTGACCCACAAACCTTGCAGATATCTGAGAACAAAGGAAAAACAGGGAGGGCACTGCCCGAGTTAGCACTATTGAACTTTCTCGTGTTGCTGAATTCCTGCAGATAGCGGAAGAGCCGCGTGCTTGCCAGCAGGAATCAATAACGCCTGCAGTTTCACCCAAAAACGCCTATACAGTCATTTATAATTAACACTACAACTCGGTTGTCTTCCAAAATCAATTCCTTTCCATTTTTTTTTTGTCAAGAAATTGTATTTGACAAAGTTCATCCACTTTTAATGCGCGTTAATTTCCTCTGCTGGAATACGCATCCAGGAGGCAGCGGATGAGGAAGGGCAGCAGCCAGGTAAGGGAGCAGCTGGGGCTGAGGAGCACAGAAGCAGGACCCCACGTCCCCAGCACCCTCCAACACCTGCTCAGCATCTTCTGAGGCTTTTTGGGTCTTGCACCAAACACCAGTGGCTCCCACGGGAAGGACAGCTGCATCCCCATCATCTATTTGCTGCTCAGCAGCACTGGCACGCACCTCCCGGGGCTCCTCCATCCCACAGCAGTGCGGTTGGCCTCAACACAGGGGTGCAGCACATTCCGAGGGCTGCACACCATGGGGAGGTCAAGGCACCCCCAAAAAAACATGGGTTCCCCCCAGAGAGCGACCAACTCAGAGGACCAGCCCTTCCTGAGCTGTTTGGTTTGCATCTGGCAGCGGTTAAACCTCCAATTGCAACCATCAAAATAGGAAGGGAAAAAAATACAATACAAAAGTCTGTGTGATACTTATAAGGGTCTCCAGTCCTCCTGCCAGCACAGTTCTGTCACTGCTCTTTCTAGGATTTCCTTTCCAACCCTGGCAGCCCTTACAAAGAAGATCACAAGGAGACAGGCTCTGGAGGACCTCCTCCCAGCCCCTCTGCGTTCTCACCTCCCCTCATACCTTCACCACAATCTTTTCAGCCCTCGGGGCTTGCTTTTCCCAGAGGTTTTCCTTACAGCACTGTGTTGAGGTTTTACAAACCCTGTCCCACACGAGAAACATTAACAGCACACCCAGAATCGCTTCCCCAGCTCGAGCAGGGCTGAAACACGAGGACACCCCAGCAGAGCAGCTCTGCACCGCAGTGAGGGCAAAAGCTGAAAAAATCCACTCCTCTTGGTGTGGAAACGCAGATCTCTGTGCAGATGGTGCACACAGACATTATTTCCAGGAGGACCAAGAAGAAACGTGCCCGTCCCTGTGAATAACACACATTAAGGTACGCACGAACCCTTCCCGAGCACCAAGGAGCGCCCTCTGCTCCTGACGCAGGTTGCCAGCGAACAGCGCACGCTGAGCCTGCAACCGTATCAATCCCTCCTGCCTCTACAGACTCACTTTCTGTTATCACCAGTCATATAAAATATGAAACTGTCCTCACTGCCTTCTCTCACAGGAGCTATTGCCAGGCTGACCCCCCCCCCCGGACCAGGCTGGCACATCCAGCCCCCATCCGTCTTAATTCCATTATCAAGCCGAGCAAGTCACTGGTTATTATGTTCCAAACATTTCATCGACGCATCGGCGGAGATGCGCTTCATGTCAACACAGCAGGACTGACAGGGAGAGGCTTTGTGCGAAGATGCCCGTGTCCCCCAAGCACCCTGGGGCTCAGCACCCAGGGGAACCTCTGGGTGCTTCTGCTGCCAGCGAGCTTGCAAGCTGGGGATGAGGTGGGCTCCTTCTGGAGACCCAAAACCTTCTGCACGGGGGTCCACAGCACCTGCTTGTCCCTCCTGGGGCTGGAGCAGAGGGGCTGGGTGCCCCCATGCACCCACCAGACCCTCGCTGCTGACCAAGCTGCCCCAACAACCCCCAGCAGCACCCACGTGGTCCGTGCTCACCCGTCCCACCCCACCAGCAGCAGGATTTGGCCATGCAGGCAGTTGTCCACATCTCAACAGCCTCAACAGCAGTTCCCACCCCTAGGGCTGACTTTTGGGTCCCCACACTGCTTTTGCAAACTTTTGGCAGGGAAGGAAGCAGCCACGAAACACCCCTCGGGCTCTCAGTACCAAGGAATTGACACCGGGAACCTTCTCCGGGAGGGCGAAGGAAAGTCAGGCAGCAGCCCGAGCGCTCAGCCTCTGCTGAGCTGTTTTTTCTGCTCAGGTGAGCACATCATTTCTTGCGCTTTCTTTACGAGGTGATCCGGCAGCTGGGTGTGCAGCCAGGGGGGGGGTGCAAGATGCGAGACGATGCCAGCCTGCACCCTGCCCACCGTCACCCTAGGGAGACGGCGGCTGCTGTAAGCTCTGGCAGCAAATCTGCTCAACCCAAGCGACCCTAAAAGCCAAAAGATGGGAGCTGGGCCCTAGCAGAGCAGGGTGGCTCAGCTTGGATGAGATAACCAAGAAGATGCAGCGCTGAACTCCATAAAATCACTAACAGCGTGGAGAAGAGAGTGCTGTTATTCAGCGTTTCGCAAAACACAAGGATGAGGGTGCAGCTAATGCAATTATCAAGCAGCAGGCTTCAAACAAACAAACAAACATTCCCTTCATACAGCATGTAATTAAATTAAACCCCAGACAGACTTCGGAGCCTTTCCCTTCTCAGAGGCCTTGTTTCCCTGAGCACTGCAGTTAGCATCGTCCTCCGATTGCTTCACAATTGCTTTTTCCCCCCCCCCCAACTTCAACAAAAAGCTCAGCATCCGTGCTGATGCCCTGGAAGGACGGCTGTCAAGGAGCGCACGCAGACAAGGACAAGCCGCCCCAAAGCAGACAGGGCGCCTTGTGCAAAACACAGCGCCGGGGTAAAGTTCCAGCTGTATATTGAGCTGCTGAAAGCCTTGTCAACACACGGCCTCGGGTAATAGAGAGGCTCCCGCCTTCGCCGTACATGCTGGGTTTGCAATCTTGCCTCGTCTTATTGCAAAAACTGTAATCAATACTGTGCAGGCGGCGAGCGATACGGTTACAGAGCCCCACTGTGAGGAAGGGAAAGAAATCTTGTCCAATCTCCGTGCCTGTGCAGGAGGGACAAAGTCAGCGGGAGCGAGAGATCGATACGAGCACCGGATCAGGTCCCCGCTCCTCTCATCTTGGTGCCTTACTGTTGTGGTTTAGCCCGGCTGGCAGCTAAACACCACACAGCCGTTCGCTCACCCTCCCCCCTCCCTCTCCGGGATGGGGGAGAGAAACGGGAAAGTGAAGCCTGTGAGTTGAGATAAGGACAGTTTATTAAGACAGGGAAAATAATAACAATAATAATAATAATAATAATAATAATAGTAATAATGTGTACAAAGTGATGCACAATGCAATTGCTCACCACCCGTTGACCGATGCCCAGCCTATCCCCGAGCAGCCGGCCCCCCCACCCTGGCTAGCCACCCCTATATATTGTTCAGCATGACGTCAGATGGTATGGAATACCCCTTTGGCCAGTTTGGGTCAGCTGTCCTGGGTCTGTCCCCTCCCAGCTCCTGCTGCACCCCCAGCCTGCTCGCTAGCAGGACAGAGCGAGAAGCTGAAAAGTCCTTGGCTTGGTGTAAGCATTGCTCTACAACAATTAAAACATCAGCATGTTATCAGCGCTCTTCTCATCCTAATCCAAAACATAGCACCCTGCCAGCTACTAGGAGGAAAATTAACTCTGTCCTACCTGAAACCAGGACACTTACCTACCAGGATGGGTATTCCAGGCTGTGCCAGCCTAAAGAGAATTCAAAGGCAGTTTTTGTGCTGATTTTTTCTTTAATAACCGTTTTTCAATAATACTGCTCAGCAGCCTTCAGTCCAACGCGTTTCCAGCATCCCTGAAACCTTTAGGACAACACTACTCTATAATTTTAGCTCTTGTTAAATAATTTGAGAAGTACTGAAATGAAAACCTACGTCCAGAGGCTAGATCTTTGTGCATCTCCAACAATGAGCTCTTAATAGCTGAAATTAAATTCAGTGATTTAGTCTAGAGGAAAATTAAATACCCAAGTATATTTAGCAAGGCAGGCCTGAAATATCAAAATTCATTCAGCACCAAGAATACACTCGCTTGAATTCACTGCCACGGCAGCTCTGAAGAGAAACTCATTGCTATTTATGCAGGAATTTTCCTCAAGGACACGCTAAGGCAGGCACATCCACTGAGCCAAGTGCAATTTACTGTTGTCTTTCCCAGTTCCCTAATGCACCTCCCAAATTACTCCCGTGCCGAGGGCTGGCTGACCCGCGTGTCCAACACACCCCGCTCCTGCCAAGGGCTTTAGTCCATGCACAGCTCCCTTCGCCGTGGGCAAGACAGGTTTCCCTCTGTATTTCAGCCGAATAGTGGGTGTCCATCCAGCAGCCAGGTATCTATAACCTTAAGCCTGACAAGAATTCCGCAAACGAATTGTGATGCTTGTAATTTTCTGAGTAGTTTGCTCTAAAATTAAGTGCCATAGAGTAATTTGTGTCTGGCTCTGCCACAATTTCCATAGCCATAATTATTTCAGACACACTATAATACAGCAATATAACATGCAATCCAGAATAATAAATATCTCCAAGCTTGATCATTACTCCAAAAAGAGAAAGCATATTTTACATGGGCGTTTCATCTGCACAACTGATGGAAAGCGGCGTCTACCATAAGGCATCACAGCTTCCCCGGAGGCTGCTAATGGCTGCAGGGAGGCGGATATTCCAAATTCATTCAGCACCATGCTCTCCACACCTTACAAATGGTCACTTTGCTCCAACCATGCTCTGCTACAACCCAAGACCCGGAAAGGGAAAGCCAAACCATAATTCAGGGAGGAAACCGAAGTATAAATTTCCTCCCTAACTCCTCCTTCAGCAGCAGATTTACTCCCTCAGCCCCCTCTTGATGCGCTGCCCTCGTTTCACATCCATTTCCACCAGCATGGCCACGGTGCACCCAGCTCCAGCCCCGATGAGCACCGCTAAATCTGAGCTTCAGCTCCGTCCCGCGAGCAGACCATGGCTGTGCAGGATGGAAGCAAAGCCTAGTGCTCGGTGCGGGGTCCCGGGAGAAAAAAGAAATTTATTATGCATAATACCCTGGCATCAGTCAGAGGATAAAATAAACTCCAGGAGAACATGCAGGTTTGTAAGCTAATGTATAAAAGATGAAACAAATCAAGAGCCCTAAGCGCTGTGCATTTGGATCCATCTTTTTTTGTACTTAAATGGAAAAGCAGACCTCAGGCTTCAGGAGGCATCTTTGTACTAAATGGCAGAATATTGCAATTTTTTATCCTAAATCTCTTTAATTCTCAATCAAACTATTTATTTTCCAACTGAAGACACTGTAGAGACACGACGTTTTGATGGGACACACGCACGTTACGTGCTGTGCTGTGCCAGAGCCTGGATGCCTTTTTACACCAGTAAATGCATAAAAAGATGCGAGAGTAGGGCCGCATCATCGATCACATGCCCTGAAGGATTCACGGCTCATAGGGACCTGTGAGCCCTGCACCTCGTCTGGGGACGCAGAACACCAAACACCCGCATGTTCAGCCAGGAAGAAGGAGGCACTGACACCCCAACTTCCCCAGCAAGGCAATACTTTGGGGGAAAGAGTACACGAGGGAAGAAAAAGAGGTTCCCCCCAGCTGTAGCCAGCATAGTCTCCCTTCATCCCAACAGCCTACATGTGTGCTGCTTCTCTTCCTACCACTGGAGGGGTCATTTTTGGTTCCTATTTGGCATTTGAATGCCTGTAGTACTTTCAGCTAGCATTTATTTATCGGCAGAGCTCTCGCTTTCCAAAAACAACTTCCCGAAGCAGACAACCCCTGCTCAGAAAGTCTCCAGCTCATACCATCTTCACATGATTTCCATCATTGTCCTCTGCCACCAGACAAATTCACATGGCCGATTTATGGAGTAACACGAAGGACTCGCAGTTGGTTTAATGCACTCGACGCTCTGCAATTCCAGCCCGAGGCTCTCCCCAGGCACCTGCAGCAGGAGCATCGCATCGCTGACCGCCAGCCCCACGCAGCAGGGCTGCCGACGTGCGAGGCAACGTGCAAGGTGAGCACACAGCCCCTGAGACCCGCAAAGACACCAGCCTCGCTTGCAGCACTGTCATCACGAGAAAGATGGTAGCTGTAGCTCTCAGGGATGGGTCATTAGTGTTTGTTTTTTTTTTTATTTTAAATTGATGTCTGCATTTCCCCAGTCTAAGGAACGCACGTGTCTGGGAGGCACTGAACGAGCCCAGCAGCAGGGTGGCAGCCGAGGCAGGGCTGCTCCCTGGGCAGGAGCTGCCCCCAAGTCACAGCAGCTCCCAGAGCCATGGCACGGTCCTGGAGCTGCAGGCACAGCTCCTGTGCTGACACAGCCCCAGCTCCTGCCTTCGGTGCTGCCTCTCTCTGCATCCCCACCTCGCAGCGGACACAAGGACTGCACAATTTCATTCCCCGCTCCCAAAGAAGGGCGAGACAAGTGCCTCCGTCCAGCACAAGCAGCCGGGTATCAAAGGCTCTTCACGGATGTCTCAGGAGACCTCTGTAAAGCAAACAGCTCCCACCTCAGAGCCATCGCTCTCTCCACCTTCAGCCTGTGATGCTCAGCAGCGCAAAGGCAAGGAGTCGAAGGGGAGGTCCAAGGGGACCCAAGCGGAAAGACTGCTCTTTTAAAAAAGCAAACACTTGCCCTATTTTAGTGCTTCCCTTTGGAAAACACAAATCAAGGACTTTTACTGTAATCTTGGGTTTTGCAGAAAAACGTCCTGCCCTAGCCAGTTTCGAGGAGGACGGATCTGGCCATGGGGCACAGGCACTGCTTTGCCCGGCGACGCTCCCTGGGATCTTTTCGGGCAGTTTCTGATGAATCGCCCCAAGCTCACCGCAGCTGCTCAGTGCCTGCCGCGCAGCGTCCAGCGTGCATTACATTTCCTATCACCACGAGCAAAGGCTGCTTTCTTCTAACTGGCCCCCTGTGCCCTCCACCTCATCCCTCTGTTTCACGACCAGAAGTGCCAGCTGCTCACCTCACAAAGCCCCAAAATCCTTCACACACTCGTACCAGGGATGAACAAACCAAGGATGGTCCCGGAATGCTGGGGAAGCATCGCAAGCTGTGCCGGAGGCACCAAACCTGCCCTTTCTACCCACACCAAAATCACTTGAAACCGCATTTGAAAAATCCCAGCAAAGCACTAGCAACTATTTTCTCCCTAAAATTGGCTTCAGTAAGATCATCCCTGCACAGAAGGGATGCAGCCGGCTACGGGCTGAGACACTGGCACAGGCTGCCCTGGCAGCACAGCGCCAGCTCCCACCGCTCCCGTCAAAAGCAGAGGGAAATAAATTGAGGAGACCTAACTACAACCCGAATTTACGTCTCTGTCAAAGAAGAGTGGCTGACAGCTATTTTTGGAAACTGGTCTCCATCATATTAATTCAACGTCTGGTTGAGGTTGTCTCATTTGCAACAAAACTGGCTGGTAAATATTAACCTTGGGCTTTGTTGAAATTCTCCTTGCAGATATTACAAGGGATCGGGTGGAAGAGATGAAGCACAAAAGACAACTTCACAGCAAACATCAGGCAGATCCTCCGCATCACAGTTTCATTTACAGAAGCTATTGCAATACCCTGCAAAGCAAATGGCATGAAGGGGCCACGGATCATGCCTGGCAAAATTAAGGGTAAAAGACATCAACACCGAGAAGCCAACTGCAAACGAAATAAGGACGGACAGATGATCATCCACAGTTCAACGGGACTTTCCACCTGCCCACCGCGCATCTGCTGGAAATAGGGTTTAAGATCAGAGTGAGCACAGGCCAGCAGCTGGCTATAGATATATATTAGACAAGAAAAGCAGTTTAAATGTATTTACAGTGACAGAACCTCTCCTCTTATTTGAGCGTAGATGTTAAACAGATGCTAAAGCTGCTCGCTTCCACCCTAGAGACGGCTGCATTTCAATGATCACTGAAATGATTCATCAGAAATGTGCAAACCCAGGAAAAGCCTGTCAGGTACTCCGGGATTTCTTCAGAGAAATGGTGTTATATAGGAAGATGGACAGTAAAAAGGCTTGGCTTTATTGCAGCAGTAATTAGCACTGCCATAAATCCTATTAGTCTTTTTTCATCTCCCCTAATTTCAGTGTGAGGATACAAATGTTCTCTCGGCAGCAGGATGATTTCAGCACCTAAATCACCAGTACAAGGAGCTTTGGGATTTCATTCAAACGTGGATTCCCGAGTTCAGCAGGAAATAAAGCTAATGCTTCCTCACACAGAAGCCCTGCACTTCCCCGGCCTCCTCTTTATGCTCTGCTCCTGCCACAAAGCTCAACCCCAGCCCAGCCCTGCCTGTGACCCTTCCTCTCACCAGCATTCATCCCCATCACCCTCGTTACACCAACGGCTCCTGTAGCAGCATGCCTCAGCCGCATTGACCAGTTTGGCAGGGATTCAAACTGGCCAAAGGCCCCCAGAGTGGAATTTACTCCGTTAACACGACCTGCTCAGCCTCGTGGCACCACCCTGTCCTTACGGAGATCATCAGTGCACACTCGTGGTCCTGGAGCAGAGGCACCTGCCCTGGAGGTGACTCCTCATTCACTCCTGCCATCCCATTTCCTTTGAATTCAGAGCCGGTGAGCTGCACCATGCTCTTGGGCTGCAAGAATCACAGCAGAGACCACAAGAGGATGCATCGGGCTCACTCCCAGCACAGCCCTCTTACGGACTGTGGCAGAAGAGCCAGCCCCGCTGCGTGTCGCCCGATTGCTCAAGCATCCTCCAACACCCACTGCATTTATCCACCTCCAGCTCAAGGGCTTCTGTCCTTGTTGGGGAATTTCTGCAGCCCGGGATGCTTTCATCAGGAATCTTTTCAAGTTACTCACTTAGTGCCGTGCTAATGCAGAGCTTAAAAAAAAAAATAAAGACACATACACACACACATAAAAACTTTCAACTCTTAAAAACTATTTTCTGATATTTGACCAGACATCAGACGCTGCTCCGCAGAGAGTGACTAATGACCTGCTTTCTGTGAGAGGGGGGAAAAACTTAATTATGTCCATTAAATTACTTCAAATATTTTTCCTTAGAGAATATGAATTATTTAAACTCAACACAGAGAAACCTGAAACATTAGCAAAAGCCTTCTGGGACTCACTATGTAAATTCCCACTCCAAACAGATGGGGAAAGCGTGGCGAGCTGCCATGCAGCCACTGAAGCAATGAACAATGCCGAGATTTCAATTCGATAGTTTTAATAAGGTCTTTTAAAGGAGGGCACTGAGTGAAAAGCCACTAGTGGGGCAGGCGAAAGCCTTGCCGGGGTCAGGAGGAAGGGGCACAGCCGGCACCACCGACACCTCCGCAGCCTCACCCAGCTCCGTAAAAGCAGACCGGGTTCCTCCAGGAAAGCTCGCTCCCCTACCACAGACCCGGAGCACCCTGTACCTGTCTGGGCCATATTTACCTACTTTCCACCTACCTCCAGCCATAGTGCTGAGAGGCTTCAGTCTCTGAGCCGCCTCTCCAGAGGCCGCAGACCCAGCCAACAGACCCAAGACACCAAAAGGGGCTTTTCCACCCAAAACATATTCACACCAGTACAGTCAAAGTGGCTCCAGTCACACCAGTCCCTCCGTGCAGGCCCCACGTGTTCCTTAGAAGGACATCAGCAGGAGGAGGCCTCACCCTGCACGCACCCCTCGCCCCCACGGGCGCACACCCCGCATCCCATGGGCGCACAGCCAGAATCACACCCAGCTCCTGCCCGCCTTGGAAAGCCAGACCGAAACCCTCACAGCACCGGGTCCGCTACAGAGACCCCCGTGAAGGCCGGGGTTAGATCTGGTTTTACAGCTGTCATTAAAGGCGACCTCGCGAGCTGTAAAGCCACCAAACGATTACGCTGCGTCTACAGCACTGCTGTGGGGGTATTAACGGGCTCGAGTAATTTTACGGCTACCAATAAAGCTCGGGGAAATGCCTGACGGCATTCAGAGTGCCGGCACATCTGCCCGGCCAACACCACGCTCCAGCCACCAGCAACACACCCCACGTCCCCAGCTGCCACCTTCAGACAAAGCTCTGGCTGTTAGCGGCAGACTCTCAATTAGCTAAATGAACAACATCACTGACCAAGGGCACAGCCACCGCTCCAAGCCGTGCTCAGCACCCGGCAGAGGAGCGCAGCACAGCCACCGGCTGCAAAAGGATGCGAACGGCCACGTTACCTCTGCACCTCCCGTCCCTCTCCTCGAAGCCGGGGCCGCACACGCACTTCCCGATGGGGACCAGCCACTCTCCCTCGGCGCTGCAGTGCATCCGCGGGGGGTTATCCACGTCCACCTGGGCGTGCTCCACGCAAGCGCCCTTAACTTCCACCAGCGTGGCGAAGGCCGTCTCTGCCACCGTGTCCGGAAAGAGCGCCAGGTTCTGCAGGGTGGCGAGGCACTTCTTGTAATAGACCCGCACGGAGACGAGCGCCACGCAGGCGCCCACGTCCTGGAAGCCCAGGTGGAAGCCTTGCTTGCTCAGGTGGCCGATCTCCCGCAGCTCCGTGTTCAGCTTCATCTTACGCTCACCCAGGTCCCCCTGCGTGAAGCTCTCATCCGCAGCGATGGTGTCAATCTTTGTGTGCTTGCTCTCGTGGATGCTACGGCCCAGGTCGGAGTCGGACTCGACGTAATACAGATTGAAGGTCTCCTTGCAGGTGCCCATCACGCCCGGGATGCTGTTGCAGTCCCGCAGGGTGAACTTCAGCTCGATGAAGATCCTCTGGCCGTCTCGCCTGGCGATCCAGCCCGTCTGCAGCCAGTTGTTCTGGTTGGGCTCCATGACGTTGCAGACCTGGTAGGTGCGGATCGGCTTGTAGTTCTCATCCACCCCGCTGATTTCTTCCCACTGTGGAAAGAGCACAAAGGCTGTGAGAGCCCAGGGGCTGCCGTCAGCGAGAACCAGCCGCCCAAGCAGAAACACAGCCGTCGCTATAAATACCACCACCAAAAGCCTCTCCACCTACCCGGCCATGATAGCACAGACACTTGAAGTCCCTGATCCACCAAGAGCATGAGCTGTGGGCACAGGGCTGTGCTGCGGGACCACCCAACACAGACAGGGAGAGGGCAGCAGCCTCAGCCCTTCTGAACCCAGGGCCAGCGCAAGAGCAGACACATCAGCTGCTGAACAGCCCACAGGAGGCCAGCATCTCCCACATGTGCCTGAGGTTTCCCGTCCCCAGGGACGCACATCAGCTCAGCACGATGCAGCAGCAGCTCACCTGGGTGTTGAGCCACCCAGAGAAGGCAACGATGGCCCAGGACATGCAAGGCTAGTCATGCCACAGCCCAAGGACAAGCACCTTCACCAGCAGCAGCTTCTGTCACGCGAAGTTTTAGCTGGAACAGGACGAATCCTCTGCCTGCCAAGCGCAACGGTTTTCCCCAAAGTTACCAGCAGAGATTCTGATTAGCAAAACGATGATTCAAACCTCACAGCCTCAAGGATGACCTGGCAACTTCCCAAAGCAATTCTTTCTGGGGGTAGATTTATGCCAGATTGCCAAACGCACCCAAAACAGAGTTTCTTCTGCAGACTAACAGCTGGGGAACGCAGATGACTCCAGGATGTATTGCCATCCACCCTAAAAGCTTTGCTTCCTTTCTGGAAAATAAACCTGAAGCAGCGAGGAACACAACTCTGGCTTTCCTGCCATTCTCTGCCAAAAGCAGCCAGGGACCAACCCCGGCAGCACAGAAGGGAGCAGATCAGGCAGCCCCAGTGCGATGCAGGATCCCAACGATCCCATCCCTGTCCCAGCACTTCCAAGCACAGAGAGATCCCAAGAAATCAAGCTGGGGCACAAACCACAACACACAGACTTCACTGGCTGGTGTTTATTTGCTTATCTCAAGAGCTTAAGATGCATTCTGGGGAGGCGTTGCACCATTAACACAACCAATACCTGGCCTCTGGCTCTCGGACCCCTCCACAAGCCGGTGCTCACCCAAAAAGCACCGACCGCTGCCAAGCAGCCACGGGCAGCCCCTCTCCAGCCCCACGCTCTTACCCCGTTGGATGGGTGCGAGGTCCAGCCCAGCTCTGCTTGCGATTCCTTCGAGTCCAGCAGGACAACTGCAAGGAGGACAACACGTTAACAAGCCAGCTCACCCATGCGTGACGCCCTGCAAAAATCCCACCCCGTGGGCAGCTCCTGCCACAAGGTGCTGCCCAGTACCAGCGCTGCGGGGCTGGGGCAGAGCCGGGGCTGGGGGATGTGCACCCAGCTTGGAGCAGAGTCATCCCAGACCCCAGTCCCAGCAGGTACCGATGGCACTTTTGAGACCCGAATTTCCTTGAAAGCCTGCACCCTTGTTTCTCGATAAGTCTTTTTCCACGGAACAGCCAATCCTTTGCGTGACATGAAGATGCATTTCCCCTGAAGTCAGAGTTCCGTGAGCTTCCCACGGGCAGCGAGCAGAATCGGTCCCTGCCCCAGCTCCACCACGCTGGGTGCCACCCGTGTCCTCCGACAGGCATTCCGCCAGCGGGGCCACCCGGTACCCGCACTGCCAGCGGCGAGGGGCTGCACTTCGGGGGATTTCGGTGGCATCCCCCAGTCCCCTGCAAGAGCTCCGTGAGAGCGGGGACCACCACAGCCCGGCTGCGCACCGACCCCAGGCAATGCGCGCCGGGGAGATGCGCCCCGAGCCCAGGGAGATGCGCCCCGAGCTCCGGGGAGATGCGCCCTGAGCCCCGGGGAGATGCGCCCCGGCTCCGGGAGATGCGCACCGGCTCCGGGAGATGCGCTCCTAGCCCCGTGAGATGCGCACCGGCGCCGGGAGATGCGCCCCGAGCTCCGGGGAGATGCGCCCCGGCTCCGGGAGATGCGCCCCGAGCCCCAGGAGATGCGCACCGGCCCCGGGCGCCCTGCAGCTCCTCCCCAACCCCTCGTTTCTCCGCGCTCCGGTCGCTGCCTCCCGCACCCCAACCCGGCTCTCCACCCTCCCCGCGGTGCCCCGCGCCCCCCCCCCCGCCCCCGTTCCTCCGGAGGGCTCCCGAGGGGTCCCCGCTCATCACCGGGGGCTGCCCCGGGACCAAAGCGAAACCCACGGAGCGCCACCGGCACCCGGCACCGAGCCGCGGCGGCACCGGGCGCTGCAAGCCACCGGGGTACGGGGCACGGGGACGCGACCGGGGAGATACCGGGAGGGTACCGGGTGGGGGGGGTAGCGGGGGTCGCGCCCGCCCCCCGCCCGGCTCACCCTGCTCGGCGGCGGCGCGGGGCAGCACCGGCAGCAGCAGCAGCAGCGGCAGCGCCCGGGGGAAGCCGCCGCCGCCGCCGCCGCGCGCCCTGGCCATGGCGCCGCCGACTCCGTGCGCCCCGCGCCGCCGCCGCGCTCCGGCCGCCGCGCTCCGCCCCGGGCCCTCTCCGCCAATCCCCGTCGCCAACCGACGAGGGGGAGGGGCCTCGAGGAGCTCCCGGCCAATGGGGAGGAAGGGCGGGGCGAGAGCGGGCGGTAGGGGAGGAGGGAGGCCGTGTTCACTCTGAAGCCTACTGAGGGCAAGGCGGCTGCTCCAGGGCGGCTGAGGGGCTCGGAGGGGCTTCGGGGTGCCTGTCCCCGCTGCCACGGGCAGGGGTTGGCCCCCCCACGGGAGCCAAAGGGCTGCTGGGGCACGCACAGCCCTTGCTGGAGCTGAGATGCGGTGGTCTTGTGGTCACAGCCCTAATTAACTGGGCTACAGGCACCCCCGCTGGATGAGGTTTGCCTCCTGCTGCCATTAACACCCTGTTCCCATTTCGAGCGGGGGGGGGGGGGTCTGTCCTGCTCGACCCCACGCAATGGCCACTGCATGACCACAGGGACAGGAGAAGGCAGAGAGGCTCAGCTGGCATGAACGCATCTGCCTGCAGCGGGGCAGACACCAGGCACAAACAGGGGCCCTGTGCTGCCCCCACCATGCTGGGGCGGGTTCTCAGCCTCTGTCCGCTGCAACCTGAAGTTAAATGTGTCCAGCAGGTCCCTCTGTGCTGATCTCTGCTCCTGCCCTGGCCCCAACACCTCTGTCTATGCTCTTACTAAATGCACCTGACAAGGTCAGGGCTCTGCACCAACACTCACGGGTCTCACTACTGCCTTCACCTGCACCTGGAAGTGCCACGTTCATGTCAAGCCTCCGCTCTGCCTCTCTGGGCTGGAATCGGAGAGGCAATTCCAGCTTCATCTCAAGCTCCCCCTAGCCCAGCAGCTGCTGTAAAAGTCAGAGTGGCCAAAAAGGAACACCAGGAAAGCGCAGCCCTGGGCAGGGCAGGTCCTGCACACACGGCACTGGGCTGCAGCTTGAAGACAGCCCGTGGGTGCTCACGGACCCGCAGCGGGGAGGAACTCAGCGTGCTTCAGTTATTGCTAACTGTAGGTGTGCAGGTCCTGGCAAAACGTTGACAGGCTGAACGCCCGTCAGCCTCCCAGCTGATGGCTGTACAACCTGCCGCCAAAGCCTGCTTATGTAGCAACACTTACTCCTGGGGGATGTTCCCCACGCTGTGATTATGTGCTGTCAGACGTAAAACATTGCAAGTCGGGAATAAAAATATTGAAGCTCCAGCTGAGGCAGCCAGAGCCGAGGGCTGGGTTGGGCATGAAAAGAGAGGTGCAGCGAGGTCTGCTGGAGACAGGAGCACGGTGACAATGCCCGCAGGAAAGCTGGCAGGGGACACGGCGCTGCAGGAAGAGCAGCGGCTTGTATCCACACAAACCCGCTGTGCTGAACCATCTTCAAGTGTTAGGCACTAAAGCCTGGGTTCTGCAGTGCCTCACACATGCATAAGTTCACCGGAGCAAGTAGCCTATTGAAGCCTGCTGCCAATCAGGCTCAGATTTGCACGTTGCATAATTAGATTAATTAGATATGGTGATTGCAGTTCGTTTGCCTTGTGCCCCAGCTTCCAAGTACACTCTTCCTGAAGTCAATGAGACCACCCGTGTGAATAAATTTAACCATATGCAGAAGTCCCTGCAGGATCAGGAATCCTGAGCAACCTAGGCACCAGCTCAAACCCCCAAGGGCAATGTTTCTTTAATCTCATCTTTCCAGGCATTTTTTAACACCTAAGGCACATTTGCTTACGCGAGGTGTGGGAGGCATTGCGTCTGAGAGCAAATCTGCTGGAAACCAGAGGCTCTTGGCCAGCTGAGAGGCAGGTGCTGCTGCTGCGGCCATTCTGCACAAAGGGAGGAAACATTTTTCAAGCCCAACGAGTATTCACAATCGGATTTGACAATATGGACCTCTAACACTTCTGCTTGCTCTCCAAGCCTGCCTGCGCTCCCCTCCTACCCAAAGCACCGACCCCACATACTCCAGCTCAGCCCTTCCAACCACAGTGCAGCTGCAGCATTACTTTTAGCCCAGCAGATCCAGGGGTAGGGATCTGTAAGGGGACACAGAGAGCCCGGCTGGATGCATGCAGCCAGAAGGTGTCTCCAGCCCTCTCCATGTCTCAGCCCCTCACCAGGAACACGGCCACTGCATTTCCTCAGTGTTAAGCCAGGCAGCAAGAAAATCCCCATCCATTTATCACTGCTCTTCCCGATGGGAGAGCTCAGCTCGGACCCACAGCCCAGCCCCTGGCACACCCCGGGGAGTCAGGTAACAAGCTCACATGATTAAAATTTTCCCTTTATCACGTTACAGGGCAGGGAAGCAAAAGACGGGGTTTATTTATAGTCTTCCTCGAGTGGGAACCGGAAGAAGTGACCCATTATTACTGGAGGTTTTTCCAGCCACCCAGGAAGAAAAGTGATATTTAGTTGTCGTTAAAGACTCATAACTGCATAACAATTTCATGCTATGTTAACTTCGAGGTTTTCTTTCACATATAAATTTTTAAAGAGTAAAATAGAAAAACCCAGGCACTTGACCTTTAATCACAGTTATTTGTGTGATCAGTCAAGTGTGGGAAAAAGCTAGTTTGTGCTTGAAAGATGCCCTTTAAAACTAGATTGCTCTAATATGACACACGACTCACATGCCGTAATATATGGGATCTTGCTTACCAGCCTCTGGGGTACAACAGCCTCCCATTTAGCATTCACACACAGGATCTTGCTGCTGGTACATTGGAAGGTATTAATGTCATGCACCAAATCAATACAGACCCTCGGGACAGCTCCATTTACCAGCGAGAGACCCGAGGGAGGTGTATGCCTTCACTTCGTTGAGGAAACTAACAGGGAAGAGGATTTCCAACGTATATGGAGGATTTGATGTTGGAGATATTTCACTGGAAGAAGGGTATATCATGCTAATAGAGTACAAAGCTTTTCCATTTCTCTGAAATATTATTCCAAGCACTTACAAAAGCTTAATATTAGAACAGCCAGAGGTATTTAATTACGATTTCAAAGTAACATGTTGTGTTGGGGAAACGATCTCATGAATTTTTCTTTGGCAAGACTGGATGACTAAAAGCCATTGCTGGGGTGAAGGAAATGGCATAGCTTCTTAATTTTGGATTGAATTTATTCATTATCAGGCACAGACGAAGACCGGGGACAGCCCCCTGAACCCAAATGGGGGGCTGTAATGCCAGGCCAGTGCCAGGGACACGTCCCCAGCAGGTCAGTGAGCTGGGCAGGGGTGCTGTGCCTGGGAAGAGGGAGTGGGACAGGGATGCTGTGCCTGGGGACAGGGAGAGAGACAGGGATGCTGTGCCTGGGGACCAGCCATCTCTCCAAGCACCAGCATAGCAAGGGTGGCTTCTGTATGCAAAGAGGAATACCGGGCTTGTCCCATCCCCTCTGGCACACACACCTCCCCGCTCAGGAGCTTCCCTCGCCCTGCCACAGCCACGGGACAAGCCCGCAGTGCCAGGAGCGGGACAGCAGAGCCGCCTGCTTAGCCAGGCTTCAGATTGCCTCGAGAACTTCTGCAAGGAGCTGAGGCCAGCGCAGCCCAGAAAACATGTAATTCCGCGAGCTGAGCTATTACCTGCTGTAAGTGGCGGCAGAAGGATAGTTCTGAAACCACAGTGAAAATAACCCTCCTGGAAAAAAAAAAAAAAAAAAAAGAAATCAATACCAACACCAAGGAAAGAGCATAAGAATCCGAGACCATCAATTCCTGAGATAAAGAGTTGTAAGTCTCAGTGGGAGGACAGCCAGACCTAGACTGAGAAACAAAACTTTGTTTCTTTTGCTGACAAATGACATTTTATGTGGAAGGACAAAGGAGCCAGGAGGACGCAGGCCTCCGCATGTGGCTGTAAGAGCTGCCCTTGAAGCAAGAAGGAGCAGGCAGAAACTTCACAGATGCTTCTGCACCTCTCCTTCCTCTTCCACACTTGACAGGATTTTCCTCCAAGTGAAAACAAGAGATTTGTGCAATTTCGTGCCGTTTGGGGCATGTCACGGAAACATATTTCAGCAAACCTTTTGCCACCATGCTCTGAAGAGGTGACCCCCTCGGGAGGCTCACCCAGGACTCAGGCACCGCTCCCAGCACCCAGCTCAGCCCCGAAGCAGTAGGACTGTCAGATCCGCACAGCCTGCCGTCGTGGGCTGCAAAAGGAAAAGGCTCCATATGTACCAACTCCTTTTTACCTTCCATGTTGTTTGTCTGGAAATAAAAGCAGCCAGAGCAACGCGTTTGTTTTTAACGCCTTAATTTTTCTGTCAGATGCGTGCTCTTCCCTTCAGAAGCCCCACGTTATAAATGTTTTGCAGCAGCTCTTTAGCTTTTAAGGTAATCATATAAAAGATCCTTGACTACATAAATGCGGCTAATGTGGGTAAACGCCTTTAAACATCTTTACATTTTTTGCTAATGGATTTCTAGGCAGCCCACAGGGATCCGCGCTCTAGAAAATAACGTAAAAAAATATAGTAAGCGTCTAATTTTTTTAAAATGCCTCAGATTTGTCATATATTGAGAAAATCCAGAGCTCTGGGCAGCATAAGATCCTCATACTTATATAAGTAATGCTCCGTTCTGTCATCATGCACACAAAACCCAGCCTTTCACTAGGGGCAAACATCCAGTCGATGTTAAGTTCCAACTCAACTGGAGATAAATTACCACCCCCTATTAATTAGAGCCAGGCAGGAGGGACCCAGGCTCTGCTCGCTGGTGGCAGCACCCGCAGGACAAGCTGCCCTGAGCTTGATCTGCACGCACAGGGAGCGAGCCCTAGTGGGGAGGGAGCCACAGCAGGCTTTTTGCTGTGCAGAGCCAAGCAAAAGGTGAGCTCAAACCATTTTTTCGGGAGCGGCTCCCTCCCCAGGACTCTGCTTGCTGCTTACAAAGGGCTGAGCCTGTCGCCTTCCCCTCCTGGCAGAGAAACGCCAGTAGGAACAGGGGGCAGAGGGTGGCGTTGTCACCTCTCCGGGCTCCATCGTGCCCCGATGCTGTAGCGCTGAGCACCCCGCGCTCCTCCTGCTCCGAGCGTGGGGCCAGCCCCAACGCCCCCGGGAGGCAGAAAGCACCCTATTTTAGGAGCTGTCTGATGCAATTAGCTCTGCGGAGGAGGAAGCCGGAGGAGTGCAGACGGGCCATCTAATTCTGCAGATTTATTACTGGAGTTAATTAGGCTCCCCGCTCTGCTCCCGGGGGACAGCTCGGTGCCAGTGGCACACGGTGCCGGGGACGCACGGCGGAGCCGGAGCACGAGGTTGCGGCACAGGGGCCGCCTGGGCAAGAGCCACGCACAGGTCACTCAGATCAGAAAGGAGATTTCGAAGGATTAGGAAAAAAAAAAACAAAGAGAATCGGTTATCTGCGAGGAGGTTTCAGGCAGTCACACCTGTCGCATCAATCTCTGACAACAGAAGTGACACAAATCCAGTCACATCCCAGCCCCTAACGGCAACACGGATCCTGGCACGGCGCTGACACCGGGCTTCAACGCACGGAGGAGAAACACTCACTTTTTTTTTCTTTTTCTAGGAGAAAATGATGGCTTGCATTCACCAGACCTGCCTAGTGCTGCTCCAGCAAACCCAAGCCGGCACACGGACAGGCAGCTCTGCATTTTGGGGGGTCCGGCACCGGGACCCTGCCCTCCTCGGGCACAGCATAGCGCATCCCAAAATGCTCCGAGCAGGCAGGGGACGCGGCCATCACATCCCCAGGGCTCACAGCAGCCACCACACAGAGCACGAGCTTAGGGCAGTGGAAAGGAACGAGAGCCTCTTCCCTCCCCAGCAATGACCAGCACCATCCTGCCCTGCCGGGAAGCTTTGCTGGTGGTGCTGAGCACAGGGCAGGACCCCAGCACCCTACCTTTGCACACACAGGCTTCTCTGCACAAACAGACCCTCTGCTCGTTATTTTTCCTACCCTGGTTGAAACGCAGCATTTCGGGCTAAGAGCTCAGGTGTCTGAGCCCCTGAGAGCTGAGGTCTGTGATGGAAATGATGATACACCTCGAGTATAATGGTGCAAACAGCCATTATCATAATTTTGATACCAATTACATGTAATTTGAACAAAGGAGTTGTCCTAGCTTTGATTTGCTCTCCTTGTATTCCTGGCTGGTTTCATTAAAATCACTTATAGAGATTTGCAGCAGTTCTGTTTGAAGTGCTGTCATTAGGGTTTTCATTTGCAGTGGCGTCGGAAATAATTTCCCAGCGGGCTGTTTATGTTTTACAAAGGGCCGTGCAACGTGGGCCAGCATTCGTGGCCAGACGGACGAGTCACAGAGCCAGTCCTGCCGGCCGCAAGGCAGCGTGTTCCAGTAACACCGCGCTGAATTTTGAACCCAAATCTTTCTAAATTAAAAGACCCCTGGCCAGGCTGTTCCCTGCTTCATGTCTGCACCACCTCAGGTGGGGAACCCCGAAGCGTTAGCGCTTCTAGGGTCTGGATGTCCCTGCTCCACAGCATTTCCCCTATTTATTAACAGCTTTTTCACTTTTAAGTCTCTGCACTGAATCACCATTCAAAATCAATCACCAAGTTTTCTAACTTTATTGGCCCTCAATAACATGAAAATAAACCTCCCTTAACAAGACGGGCGCTGAAGCTGCTCGCAGCACGGCGTGCCGCTGCAGATTCCCTGGGGGGAGCGCTGCTTCGGCTGCCCTTCGGCAGGCAATCAGGGATGCGAGCTGCGTGACGCACTGATGAAGAAGGAAACACAGGGGCTCGCTCCATAACGCCGTCCCCACCAGCCACTCACCAATTATTCCTCAGTCAGAGCCCAAGGGTGACGGGGAGGGCACGCAGAGCAAGTTCTTTCCATTTGTCCGTGATAGAAGAGGGGAATGCACTTTGCAAATGACAATTAGCAATTTGCTCCAGCTGGGGCTAATTCCTAGATGCATTTTACTCTCCAGGACTCAACACTTGGGCAGACTCTAAATCAGGCACCAGCACGCTCTGTCCAGTTCCATTAAAGTTCCCTGGTAATTATGGAGCGCTGGGTGAGCCATGGAGAGCTGGAAGCCTTCCCAAGCCCGAGGGGAGCCTCTGCCCTGCTGCCAAAGTGCTGGGCCGGATGCGGCCCCTGGGGAGGGACCCCTAGGGAGATCCATTGCATGGATCCCACCGGCCACATCCCACTGATGGATGCGGAGCTCTCCAGCCCCACACGTGGCCCCGCACCTCCCCAGTGCGTGTTACTGGTGGCCAGGAGAAGCGGGGTGGGAGCACGGCCAGCAGCACTGGAAGGCAATAAATCCTAATTCACTTTGATTATAATGGTGCGCTCGCATCCCAGGGCGAGATTGCCATGTAGGTTTGCAAAAATACTGCTTAAATAAACAGAAAGGGAGGAAATATGGGAGAGAGTGTCCAATCTGCATTATAATTAGGGGAGAGAATAACAAATGGCAGAAACAACCTGTTCCCAGCTGCAGCTGCAGTTTGTTCCTGGTGCATCTGAAAGGCCATGCACCATCCATAGCAGGAGCCTTCTCTGGAAACGCGTGAGTGTTTCATTCAGGAAGGGTGGCAAAAAAAAAGAACATCTTTCTGCATGTATTGCAGATTCCCCTACAACGAAGCATCGGAGAGTTTTCTCAACCCGGCCGCTCACTGCTGTGCTCAGAGCTGGGAGTCCGGAGGCAGAAGCAGCGGCCTGAAGCCCACGGAGGGTCACGAGGGGGAGAAGCAGAGCGGTTAGCCTCGGGAGCTGGAGCTCACCTTGGCACAGGGCCGAGCCCTGTCCCTGCCCAACACCGTTCTCCTCTGTCCCTGCCCAACACCACTCTCCTCCGCACGGAGCTCGGAGCCACCAGGGTCACCACCTGGCCACCCGGAGCTCAGCGGATACACTTGGACTTCTTCAAACCCAGCCTAATTTATCTGTAAACCTTCCTAATGAGGCTGATAGCGTAGGAATGGCAAGAAAGGAGCATTATTATCTGTAAACAGCAGAGCCTGACAGCATGTTTAATCACAGGCTGCATAACAGCAACATCGGTGGAGGACGAGATTAGACACTTCTCCAATTAGTCATACATCAAAGGCACGAGCGCCGAGCCTGAGAGTCACTTAACCCACCAACAAGAGGAGCAAAGACCCTTTTTTTGCTCACCGTGGGCTCAGGGACCAGCAGGGCTGGATGCCCCCAGCTCCCCGTGTGCGTGGGTATGGCACAAAGCAGAGCCAAGGAGAGCTGCAGCCCCCCCGTCCTGGGCACCCCTGCTTCCTCCCAGCTCTGCAAGCTCCTAACAGGATTTTGCAGCCTGTGGTGGTGTGCTAATGGGATAGAGAGGTAAAGAGTTCATCCTCCTCACTTTTCTCTGCTGCTTTCCTTTTTTCCCCCCTCAGCATCTCTTTCTCATCCAGGTCTTCTCTGGCTCACCTTTCCAAGCCCGAGCACTCCTAAGGTCTACAGATCAAAAGCGCTAATAACAGCCAGAAATTATTACGAGCCCTATTTATCACAAAGCAGATGGCATCTAACGCGCAGCAGCCTCGGGAGCCACGGCCATTGGGCTCCAAGAAATGCTGGCAAAGCCACGGGGTTTCTCCTTTGCCATCCCGTGGGTGATGCAGTGGCAGGACGAGGGGAAGCACAGAGCGGGGAAAGTAGCTCCAGCGGGACACTCACCCTACAGCACCATTACCTGTAGCATGCAGCCTTCCCTGGAAGCTGCAGTTGCCCCAGGATTCAGGCTGTGCCCTGCCATCGGGGCTGCCCAGCACAAACTGCCTGGAACCACTGGATGAGCCAAGCACCACAGAACAGCAGGATGCGGCCCCAGTCCCAGGATAACCGGGGCTGTGGAAGTCCCGCTGCCAAGCCTGCTTCCACGGCAGGTGAGATTCCAGCACGTGGTCCCTCCTGATGCCAGCATCCTGGTAAAGCCAGCAGCTTCTCTGCGGTGGAGTCCAGGTGTTTTGATTTATCTGTGAGACATCTTATTATCAGCCTCTGCAACAAAGGCTCTGACCTTTCACGTCAGGGCCTCTTTGAATTTACTTCCTGCCCCAAGCTACAAAAGCAACTGTGAGAAATCAATTTTCTCTCCTCCAAGACCCCCCTAAGCTCCCCAAGAACTTTTAAAGGGCAGAGGAGCCATAAGCGGGACATCTCTTACCGTTACAAAGGTTCTCCATCACATTAGGTTTTGATTAATCAGCCTCCTGCTCTCCCTTCCCTTCTGCAGGGAGCACCAGCGAGCTCCTGAGCCCCGCTGCACAGAGGGAGAGGGGCCCAGGCCCCGAGGACATGACTGGCAGCGTCCCCTGTCTGCCAGCTGACACACATAATTCAGACAAAATATTCATTTAAGACCGTCTGAGCCATGGTAATAAAGCAGGCATTATGACAATATGGATCAATAAGTCCAGAGAGGATCCTTTGCTGAAACACGCCGCGATTGTTCAAACCAAGTCTTAATTGTGACAGGAATTGATTTCTCTTTTCTAATATCCCTGACTTTTAATTAAAAGGTAGTTAAGCTGGCGATACATTTCCAGGATCATTTGGAGGCAGAACAACATCAAGGAGCGTGCATTTGAAATGCAGATGCGGGGCTTTGTTAATGCAAGATGACGGCGACAGGTTTCAGAGCTGCTCCATGGGCAGACCGGGGCTCCCTGTCCCAACACCCTGCCCAGGTCCAGTCCCCAAATGTGCCCACAACAAGGAGGATACAGGGACCAAGGAGTGCTGCAGCCCCTGGGGAGGGACAGGAGGAGCTCCTCCAGCCTTTAATTTTTTTAATTTCCAGGAAGCTCCCAGTTGGCACGGGCGGCAGCGGCACGGCACAGCAAAGCGCAAGGGAGCCAAACCTGAATGAGCCAGACGCTTCTCAATCACCCTCTATTAGACTAAAATGGGCCAAAGTGACTTACACTGAGTGGAGGGAGGCCATTAACATCAGAGATTCCATTAAAAGGAGAAATGGGCCTTTTATCTACTCATCAAGAACCATAAAGGAAAAAAAAAAAAAAACAAAAAAAAAACCTTGGAAGCCACCCATAAATCCTCTGGGAAGCCCCGGCCTGGAGCACAGGGGCTCTGGCACTGTCCCACCTGCAGGCCTGTGAGGCCTTGGGGCAGTTTGGTACAACGGAGCCACAGATGCCCATATAACAGGCAGTGGCATCACACCGTGTGTCTGAGCCACCTTTTGGAGTGGCCAAGCAGTCCCTCAATGGCGAGCAGGGCTCCAAGGACAGATGCCAGCTCTGCCCGCAGCAGCCCACCCATCCCGGAGGCAGAAGCCCCTCTCCCGCCTCTGGGCTGTGGGGCTGCCCTCCGAGCCAGAGCTTTGCAGGATCAGCCCTGCCCCTGCAGACGGGACCATTACCTCCCATAACGCCAGCTTTAATAACGCAGCATTATCAGGACTAATCAAATCTCCCCTGCATTACCATCCAGGCTGGGTCCTGCTTGGCAAACACGTGTGATGCTGTCAGCAAAGTGGCATTTGGGCCGGGGCCATAAGGAACCGAGCGCTAACCCAGCAGCAACCTGGGGGCTGTGCCATGCCCACAGCCCTGAGCTGCCACCAGCCCCACGGCAAGGTCTGGCCACAGACGTGGCCTAGGCAGAGGATGGGGACACAAATGTCACCGCCACTGCAGCTTGGACCGTGGGACAGGTGGGGACCTGGCCACCCCCAGGTCAGCCAGGGGAGTTACAGAGCTCAGGGCCCCAGAGGAGCAAAGCCCTCACCTCAAGGCTGATGTTTTTAACCACAGGCATCTCTCATCATTCCCCATGATCGCAAGCAGCTGTTTACGCTCTTTGAAAAGCTTTTTCCCTTTACCCTCATAAATGAGCACAAGCACCAGTAAAGAGCTGTATGGTGAGCTGCTGTATCAGTTCTCATTACAAGGCTTTAGAGAGAGCAGTAATTACATCTCAGCACTGGAGTTCCCTGCACACACACCCTCCTCCATGCTGAGGAACCTGCCAGCATCTTGCACCGAACCAGCAGCAAGGAACTGGGAGCCACACGGAGCAGGGAGAGGTCCAGGTACCAAAGCCTCTGCCTGGGCATTAAGAGGAACTGAGGCAGCTTTTGGCCGTTGTCACAAAATACATCTGGTATTTATCCTGCTGGTGGGTGTCTAAGCGGTCAGACACCGTGGCACATCCTGCTTCCCCCGGAATGATTAAATTAGAGAGTAGAGGTGCTTGAGAGCCTGCTCCTATTGCCAGGAAAGACGAGCAAAGAGGAGAAGGTTCTGAGAAACATCCCTCCCCGCTCTTCTTCCCCAGAGCTGCCAGTTAGAAACGCAGAAGCATCACCTTTACAAATACACTCCGTTCATTTTATATTATTTGACTCATCAAATCCGTCTTCCCCTAAAACCACCTGCCTACAAAGAGGAAATCCAGCAGCAGAGAACGTGAGCTCTTCCCAGGAAGGGTGATGCTGTCTGGCAGGGCACCCATCTCCAGGAGGAGTGGAACAGCCCGGGTAAGCTCCAGAAGAATTGCTTTGTGTTATAATACCTCTTCATGCTGTTAAGCTTTTAATTCATCTGGCTTTGTTACCTTGGATATTTTGTTCTCTAAATTAATGCAGCCCCCAGAATGATAAAACCCTTCATTAATACCATTGGGTTATTGCCTAAAACAACAGCACATGATCTGGCACTTTTTAGTTTGATTTTGCTGTCACTTGGGACAGGATTAGAAGGAAATATATCTACTAATTCTTCCAATATCCTTCAGCAAGCATCAGTTCAGACCAAAGAGGACATGAGATGCCAGTGCTAGTAATTGGCAAGAAGCTCTTCACTTGCAGATGGTCGGAGACCCTTGATGGCACCCCAGGCTTTGACATAATTATCGCAGCCACAGAGCAGCTGCCAAACAGCACAGTACTTGAATGAAAAGGAAGAGAGCTGCTTAATCATACAGCCTCTGCTCCTAAAAGGGGACTTTCATCCTTGCTCAAATCCTTTGCAGGGGTGCTGTGGGAAGCACAAATCAAATATCAAGGAAGGGGCTTACGTGCAATTAGTGGCTTTTGTTTCTCAGACAGAAATTAGCATTTGTGCCCTTGAAGATGCGGAGGCAGTGCCACCTCCTGCTGCAGGGGAGCAGCTTGGGCCATTTTCTGCAGGCCAGAGGTTGTGGTGGGGACACCAGAGGGGGTCGTCTTAGGACACGCTGACAAGCTCAGGTCTTTCTCCAGTGCACCTGTTCCTAGCTGATGAACTCCCTTTCCAGCAGAAACTGTCGCCAGGCCAGAAACATGGCATTGAACTTCATAACAACATATTTCATCCCAGTTCCCTCATTCCTGCATCTTTCTCCAAAACATTCCAGTATCAGCAAGCCATCAACACCTCCCAGCTCCGTGTCTGCAGCTCTCTTCTTCACCCAGCTCCTACTCACCTTCCCTTTCTTGCTCTGATGTCAGTTTTCATCCAACAGTTTCTCATTTGATTGAAACGAATGCAGTTATCTCCTGCGCTCCTATTTAGCAAAGTAGCTGCTTCCACCCCTGCCCTGCCACGCTGTGCACAGCACAGGCCGCCCAAACCGCTTGCCGAGGAACCCGCAGCACATTTTATCCCACTTTCCATTTACTGCTATTTTTCTCAGAGCTGTTTATAATCCAACCAGCTCAAGCGTTGCAGTGGCCTTTCCCAAAGCAGCCAGAATTTTCTGGCCGGACACCTCTGGCTTTGTGTCAAGCTCTGTTTTCCCAGCCAGTGGGTCCCAGTGCCTGCCACTCATTAAAGCTCGCAGCACCCGGTCCCTCCTCGCAGCTGACAGCTTTCCGGGGCTGCTGGCACCCCTGCGGGAAGGTTTGGCCTCACCAAACACCTGTGCTGCTCCCCTTAAGGGAATGTAGGGATCAGATCCAGGATGATTTCCCATCCATCACTTCCCTATAGGCACTAGGAGCATTACCTTTGTACTACACAAGCATCACTGGTACAGGGCTGGGGGCTCCGAGCATCCCAGCGCAGGGAGAAGCCTTGCCCCAGCACTCAGATCGGGGTGCTCTCATTTTCTGCTTTGTTTTCCCTTGTAACTCTCTGTTTCCAACCTTGTAACTGTTAACTCTCAAAACCTGACCTTAAGCCTCGCTAAATAAATTTCGCCTCTCTGTTACCGTAAGGGCTGTGCGATGCTGGGAACAATGCTCAATCAAGGCAAGCTGGAGAAGCAAGGGGTCTCCGCAGGGCACACCGGGCACTCGCGCTGCCAGGCTGTGGTTTGCTTTGCCAGCACAGCCCAGCAAAAAAGGTAAAAACCAGGCCAAGAGCAGGCTGTGGGCCCCCACATGCATCCGTCCCCCCATAAAGAGCAAGAAAACCACATTGATGTCTGGGGAGGGGAGTGTGAGTGGAGCAGCTAGCAACAGCGCAGGCTTCAGAGAGCAGTAAAGTAATTAAGTATTGACTGAGAATGTCCTAAGCGAGCCCCGGATGCACATTACGTTCTGCTTAACTCAATAATTACCGTATATATTATCCCTTTCCGCACTCTGTCTTTATTAAGTTAAAAGGTCTGTAATTAGCTACTTGGTTTAAGTGTAAGATTTCAATTAATTCACATTATGAAATATAATTGCTTATTAGAGGTAATGTTGCACACTCTATCACACCAGTATCTCTTTGTAGTATTTTAGCCAAAATACAATAGTTTGTCACAGCAGGTGAGCAGAGGTTTTACTAATCAGGCACCGGGATGCAAAACATCCTCCATAAAGCCAAAATACACCAAGAAATGGGTACACAGAGCTGGGCTTGCATCTGCCAACCCACTCCCAGGATCATTCACCCATCCAAAACTGACCAGGACCCTCGAGACTGGCACAGCAGCACCGTTATGTTCCCAAAACACAGCTACAGAGGCTTTGTCCTGCTTTGGACCAAGGTCTGTGATGTCCTGCACACAGATCTGTGCCCAAGCACCCACACCATGGCGTGACGCTCCTGCTGAGTGCCGCAGTCACCACCGCCAACCACGCAGCAGTACGAACAACAGATGCCACCTCTCTAAATAGTCGAGAGCTTTGCCTGGAGATGTTTTTAGAAGCGGGCAGGGTTGACAAGGCTGTGGTTCCTGAGAAAAGATGGGATGGTTTCACGGCGTCACCTCCTCCAGGAGCCCCCTCTCTCCAGCAGCGGAGTTGGGGAGGCAGGAGCAGGAGCAGCAGCCAGTTTCGGTGGTTTATGCCACCCCTCATGGCATTCAAGGAACAGAATTTACAGGGAAGCGTGTTCTTCGCTTAATGAGACTTGTTAGCACACCTCACCTGAACTCGTTCCCAAAATTTTGCCTTCCCTTTGTGGTTGCTGTCAGCCGCAGCATGATTTAGCCAAGAGCACAGCAGCTCTCCCACTGCTGGACCCAGCACCATTGTCCCGCCGACCTGCCATGCACAGACGTATTTAGCCGATGATTTAAGCTTTGATTCCATTTAATTTAGATGTTAGAAGAGTTTTATTTTTGGTCTTAATATTTTATTTATGAAGGTATGTCAACACAGCATATCAATTTAGCAGCTGTTGCTAGTTTACTATGAGGCGCTGTTTAAGACAGGACAATCTGTCTCGCTATATAATGTCAGTTCTGTGGCACTTACACAAATACAAAATCACTACAACATTACAAAAAAAAAGCCCAACAACAGCCACACTAGAGACTTAGAGAAATACCTTGTAAAACCGCACAATAAATTATTGACTTTACGGCATTCGGTGCTGAATTAAAATGATAAACTAAAGTTTTTATCCACCGAAAGCCGTTTCCATGGCGTTGGAGCAGCAGATGGTCTTTCCTGCAGATAAAGGATTTCGAAGCTTTGCCAGTGCAGAGAACTGGAGGTTTAACATATGTATGGTAAAACTTAAGAGGAGAGCACCTGACGGCACAGCCTGACAGGGGCTGGCAGGGCTCTGCCTCACGGCGCCGCCATCCCCCGAGCAGGGCAAGAAAACATCGCACAGCCCAGGGCACGTTTATTGACCCAACTCCCTGCTTAGCAGGGATTCCTTCATACTTATTCAGGAGGGAAATACTAACAGTCACAGCCTTCCCTTCATTCACACTAACAATCTGTTCTGGCCCAGTTTTATGAGTCATTAATTCCTAATAAGTAGAAAACTGCACGATGGGCTTTGGGTATGAATAGTTTACTGTATCAGAGACAATTCAGGATCTAAATTACCAGCTATAAATCAATTGTTTGAATGTTGACGTATCTCTAATAATGATAAATGAAGAATTTATGGATGCTGCTAAAGTTCACGTGGAGATTTTGATTTATGGGCACGCAGAGCTCAGGTGGAGCCATCGGCCCCAGGCCCAGCACCTTGTCCCAGCTGTGGGCACCTGCGTGTCCCCCACCTGCACTCTGGTGGCTGCCAGCCCCTGTCCCCAACGTGATGTGGTCCCCAGAGACCCCAGCAAGCATCTGCAGCAGGTGGGGCGAGCTGTGATGGTTTCTGTGTGCCTTCACTGCCAGGCAATAGCACAGGGGAGCTCCTCAGCTGAAAGAGAGAGGCTGGAGGAAGACAGGCTGCAGACAGAGAGTGCTGGCTGAATGATGCCAATGGAGAGAAAAAAGACTCTGCCACATGCAGGGCTGAAGATAACCTCAGTTTCCAATAGCATTGTGGACGACAAGAGCACTAGCTCCTTTACAAGCTTCACAAAAACAAGGCAAGTGAGCAAATACGGACACAGGCACAACACCTCTGCCTGCCGGCTGGCTCTGGCTTTTGTCCATTGCGCCTACCTGGTGCTCCAGGACACAGCCTCCCGAGGCAGGCTGCTGTCCTCCTGCACACGTGCCAGGAAAGCTGCTTTTCATTTGATTTCAATTTACTGTTGGAATTAAGCTGGTGTAAAACAGTGTGTGGAGGGAAAAATTACCATGTCTGTTTAGAGAGCGTAAAATAGGTACTTGACTGTTTGACCACTCAGATGGCAGGGTCCAAATTCATTTTTACCCAGCTCACGTCCTGCCACCATTATTAAGCTGAAAATGATGCTTGTTAGGAACAAGCAGCAAACAATAAATAGCCTCAGTGCCTGTCACTCCTCTCCTTTGGGGTCGTCCTCCCCCTTTCTCATCCTGAGAACAGAGCATCCCAAGTGCCTCTTCCACCATGCCTGGGCCCCGCCACTGCCCGAGCCTGCCCCGTCCCCATCAGCTCCCCTCTTGGGGATCCCTCCTCTATCCCTCAGACCCACATTTAACAAATCCTGCCAGCAGCATGGAGCTGCTCATCCCCCACCAAGGCCATGACAGCTCCCCAGTCAGCCATAGAAACATTAATTGCTAAGCGAGTAATTAGTGCCTACAAAATATGACCAATACAATTACACTGAGCTTTTTTTTTTTCCTTCTCTCTCTGTCCAGAGCTGTGGCACTGAACAGTCTTATAATTAGATGACAAAACTGACAGGCAGCTCCAGCGAAACGGCCTGTCCTTGCATTTTGCAGAGGCTCCCCAAGTGTTCTGCACCAATAATTACTAATCAAGTTATTTCTTGCAGTATTAAAAGGACGTTTGGCAGACAATTTGCCCGTAACAGCAGGGGCCTGGTGCTGGCGAGCAGCCATGGCCCTGCAGAGCCCAGGGGCTCTGGGATGGTTTCAGCCCACTCCATCGTCTCTGGTATTCACCCATAGGTGCCAAAAAAAAAAATAATTAAGTCTGATGCTTTTATCTCAGGCCTGAAGCAGAAGATTTGCACCCAAAGGCTGAGGGTCATTTAAATATCGAGGAGTCTCTCATTTGGGTAAATTGACCCCAAAACCCTCTTGGAGTCACCACCCAGGTGCTGCTGCATGTCTCCCACAGCACCATGCAGGTGCTGCCCTTGTGCCTTAATGTGGTTTGGTTTATGCCTGACTGACAGCAGTGTAGCTGAGCAAAATCAATCCCAGTTTCCCCACTGCTGAACTTGCGGGCAGCTCAAAGCCCTCTGACGCATGAGAGCGCTTTTATCTCGCTCCGTTCAGCTCAGAAAGCAGAACAAAACCACAGGTTTAAGCAGAAAGGAAACATCAGCGATGGTTAATGACAGCCTCTGGATGCGGCCCCAGTGCCACTTCGGGCTGCCAGGCACCAAAGGCCACTTGGAACTAAACATTTGGACCAAACCCCCATCACTGTGCGAGCATTTCCCACAGCATCACGTAGCATTGTGCGGCAGAACCCATCAGTCCCGTGTCCCCAGGGGTATGGATGTGTCACTGCACCACTCACAGGCACACGGCCGGGCCCTGTGCTGATAACAGTGAAGTCTCCTCGTCCCCATCTCACCCAGTCCCCACGGGGAGATGTGGCCACATCTCACCCCAGATGCTCGCAGCTGATGCTGCTCTCACGTCCTGGCTCCGTGGCACTGTAATGATGTCATCCATCTGCATTTCCTAAGACTTCTCGGGGAAAAAAAAGTCTGTAATTTGTCATTATAATACAGACCTGGAGAACAGCTGAACAAACCGCTAATATTGAGCAAACAAACAAACAAAAGCCAATAACGGCTCCTATTGAGCAGAGGCCCACAGCTGATGGATGACCTGTAGCAACGCGGGAGAATTATTTGTGAATTGCTATCGATTTCCAAAATCAAAATGTAAATTTTGCCTCAACGTTGAAGCATCAGGGGAAGTTTTTGGCTTTTAGAAACTCTTTTTTCTCCCTGTGACTTTTTCCCTGTGAGGGGGGATGACATTCACTCTGGCCAAGCCCACGTTATTCTCAGAAGCCGGTAGGATTTTGGGACCTGGCCTGGGTGCGAGCATCCCAGGGAATCCTCAGCACCCTCTGTGATGCTGAAACACTGACGTGGAGGCCAAGCACCCAAGAGAGAGGACAAGGGCTTGGCGTGGCATTAGGGCAAACCCTGAGAGCCGCCACCACCACCGGGAAGGCTCCCAGGCCCTTGCTCTATTTCGGCACAGCTGATTGTGGGGTGCACCAGTTGTCCTTCCTGCGGCTCTGCCTGAGCCCCCAACAGCCATTTCTGCACTCGATCTGTCCCAAAACACTCCAGAGCTGCTCAGGATTTCAAAACTGACCATGCTGAAACACCCAAACCTATGTCTTAGACCCAAATAGATGCCCACCTGAAGGACCAAGCACCTGCCAGCCTGCCATGCCCCACTATTCAGCTCTCACCCGTTTTACCCAAACCACCCTTACGTGCGACCAAGGAGCTCTGCAGCTCCTGCCCGGCCACCTCCAGCCTGGCATTTGGGCATGAGCTCGGCATGTGGCTGTGAAATCTAAACCCACGGCACGCGCCCTGAGCGGTTCCGTATCATTAAGGGAACATCTGAGCACCGCAAACAGCGCAGCGCCTTCAGCGCGTCGCCCATCGCTTCTCGCTAACTGCATTAGTCTTACTTCTGTGAACACAGTGCGCAGCAGCAGCCCAGCGCCTGCTAATGCCTGGCAATACAAAAATGTTACAGACAACCTCTCTCCATCCCAGTGGGGAAGAGCCACTGGTGCCACTGGGAGAGCCTGCCCGGTGCTGCAGAAGCAGCAGCCCAGGGTGGCATTTCCCACGTCAGCAAACGTTGCTGGCAGTCGGCACCAGTGCGTGCCCTGCTCTGCTTCCAGCAGCTCGGTATCCGCCTCCGTCCCCCGCCTTTTATCATTATCTAACCCATGACAAACCTATTACGATGCTAAAGATTGGAATTACTGTGATCTCAGGCAGATGCCCAGGAACTGGCCCAGAGATACGACATTTCTTTGCACGAGGCAGTAATAAATCACTGAAGGTCACCTACGATTTATCACTGCTTCGGATTCCAGACAGTGACACTGCTTCACCCAGGGAAGCAGCCTTGTGGGTGCCAGAGCATCTGCTCGGGTCGAGCCTCTAACAGCGATGCTTTTGCTTATGTTATTGGATTGGAAGCATCCCCAACAAGCACAATGTCGGCACGTTTGAGCGATGCCTTTGCCTGAAGCCTCCTGCTCGCTGCCTACACCATCTGCCTGGCGGCGAGCGCGGCACCGCCAGGCGAGGACACGCCATCAGCCAGTGCAGCCCCAGCCGCCCATCCCCTGCATCTCCTCCACCAGCCACTGCTGCCTCCCCTCCACGCTCCCATTCTGCCTCCCCGGAAGCTGGGAGAGCCCGGAGCAGGCAGCAGGAGTCAAGGGCAGGGACACCGCAGAGACCCCGCAGACAGCTGCGACCTCCCGCTTCACAACAGGAAAAATAATCACCAACAACATTTCAAAGTACACAAATAGTTGGTGAGCTGAGCTGTTTCCATTACTGAAGGCTGGTTCAGCGATTCAGGCGCCTCAGTTGTTACTAGCAGGAATATTTCGGGCAAATGGAGCTCTACTAACACGCTGCTGGGAGAAAGAATCCAATGTGGGTATTAAACCAGCTGCCTTTGAGCGCAGAGAAATTGTTTGGAAAAAAACAAGCTCAGAGGCTGGTGAATCCCCCAAATGCATCCCTAGTGCAGGTGGGGTTGTTAACACCAGGACAGGACGAGTACGCAGAAAAAAAGGGAGCTGGGACTGGGGACGGCTGGGATGTCCGTGGGACCCCAGCAGCAGCAGCGAGGGACTTGGAAGACCCAGGGAAATTACAAAGAGCTCAAACATTCTTTTGCTGCAAGTGCAAGGGCTGGACAACAGCACACCAGCTGCCCCGCCTGAGCCCAGAACTGCTGCAGGGAGACACAAAACGCTTCCCCAGTCTGAGCCCTGCGACTCCCCAGGCTCAGTCCCAGCAGAGGCGAGCGCCTGCTGGGCTCCTGCAAGCGCCAGAGCCAGCTGCAGGTGACAGCGCTGCCAGAGGCAACACAGCGCTGCATTTTCATCTTCAGATTTCTTAACAGTGTAAAGCTCTTTAAGGCAGCACCGCCCGGGCAGAGCTTTTGTCCCTGTGAGGTGTGAGACACGGGGCTGGCAGCGCTGCCGGAGCCCGGCTAGAGCAGACCGGGTTCGGGGCTGTGGATCACAGGGCAGGGAGCTGCCAGGCTCTCAGCAGCAGGAGCTGCAGCAGCACTTCAGCAAGCGCAGCCAACGCCACTGCAAACCCCCCGGGGAACACGGGCACACCGCTGTTTACCAGCCTGCCTCCACCCGTACCCGTTGAATGGGAACAGAAGGGCATCAGCAGGGGCAAAAGCCCAGGGCTGGGTGGGATGGCAGGGGGACACCGCCTGGCTGTCCCGCACGTCCAGCTGCTGGCAGCGGCTGTGTTTTATAAATCCCTTTCATCTCATCAGGGGTTGCTAGGTTTAACTCCCTGCACTTTGGTGTGAAGGCAGGGGCCCATCCAGAAAGCAATTTGTGACTCCCAGAGCAGGCAGTCGTAACGTTTCCCATTAAAATGTAAATTTGGCTAAGTTTTCTGGCACCTCTTTTCCTTCCTTAAGGTAAAAAGAATATGAACTCGTATTATTTTTTCCATCAACGTTATCTTCCTCTCGGTTTTGCGCTAAGTAAAAAAGCTGCCTGATATACACTTACTGCAAATTAAATTTGAATCAAGTCTGACAGCACAACAGGGATCCGGATTACAAGAGCTGTGCCGGCCTAATTGGCATCATTTCCACGAGGTTATTCGCAGAAGCATTGAGCAGGGAAGCACGAGCAGAGCCGCAGGCTCAGGCTCTGCGCTGGTGCTGCCCCTTCGGAAGGGGCCGGATGCTGCTTTTGGGTTTGCTGATCATCACAGACTTGCAGAGGGTGGGCGAGAGCAGGGTCTGGGGGCAGGCGAGAGCCCCCCACCTCTTTAGGCCAAGCACGCTCAGAATTAAAGCGGCTGTCCTGCTCCCACTGCAGGTTTTTAAAGACGAGTTTCCCTGATTAAAACCAAAAATCCCTGTAGACTCACCGCTTCTACTCCCTTCAGGCACCTGGGAGCAGTCTCTCTGCGCCTCAAGAAACTTGTCAGAGTCTGAAGGGTATTTAAAGGATGCGACTACAAACCAAGGGGAAAAAAATGAAAATTACCTTTTGACAGCCAGCGACACCAGAGCCAGCAGGGACCCCGCTGCCCACCCTGGGGCTCCCTGCCCAGCACTGCTGCTTGACGTGGCTCGTCAAAGGCACGCTAGAGCAAGAGGCTGCAGAATTAATTAAGGGACCGTGGTGAATTAATTATCATCTCCAGCTGCATTTCTAGTTGGGATAATTTCAGGTGCAACGGTTTGAATGACACCATTTCAAAGAAGAGCCTCCCATTCTCCTGACTAATTTGAGGTTAACTAAATTTGTTTCTCACCGGGAGACAGCTCCTCAGCTCAGCCCCCAATAAGGATGGCTTCACCAGCTCTTGCAAACCCCTGGGAAGCTGTGGTTTGGGGTTTTTTCCCCAAGCAAGGCAGCAGGATGAAGTTGTGCTCCTGGGGTCTCCCACAGCCCCGTGCCTGGCTGCTGGGTCAGCTCACCACGTCCTCCTAAGCACTGCCACAGCTTTCTTCCCCTGGAGGTCTCTAAAATCTGCTCTGGGTCCTGGCAAGGCAGAGACAGGCTGGTCCCCATGAGGGTGACGGTGTCCCTTAGGAGATGAGGGACCCACAAGCCCCACAGCCATGCGGTGCAGTCACACCACTCACACCGTGCAGCAGGCTCCTGCCTCCCCCCAAAGCTTGTCAAAGCAAGCCTGGGCTAATGACACTTTGCATCATGTCATAACGAAGTAATTGCACTTGACTTGACTTGGGCTGAGGTCAACTGTATGAAGTTCAACAAGGCCAAGTGCCGGGTCCTGCACCTGGGGCGCAACAACCCCAAGCAGAGCTACAGGCTGGGAGATGAGTGGCTGGAAAGCTGCCTGGCCGAGAAGGACCTGGGAGTATTGGTTGATAGTCGGCTGAATATGAGCCAGCAGTGTGCTCAGGTGGCCAAGAAGGCCAACAGCATCCTGGCCTGTATAAGAAGCAGTGTGGCCAGCAGGTCTAGGGAGGTGATTGTCCCCCTGTACTCGGCTCTGGTGAGGCCGCACCTTGAGTACTGTGTTCAGTTTTGGGCCCCTCGCTACAGGAAGGACATGGACGTGCTCGAGCGAGTCCAGAGAAGGGCGACCAAGCTGGTGAGGGGTCTGGAGAACAAGTCTTACGAGGAGCGGCTGAGGGAGCTGGGCTTGTTCAGCCTGGAAAAGAGGAGGCTCAGGGGCGACCTTATCGCTCTCTACAGTTACCTTAAAGGAAGCTGTAGTGAGGTGGGGGTTGGTCTGTTCTCCCACGTGCCTGGTGACAGGACGAGGGGGAATGGGCGAAAGTTGCGACAGGGGAGTTTTAGGTTGGATGTTAGGAAGTACTTCTTTACCGAAAGGGTTATTAAGCATTGGAACGGGCTGCCCAGGGAGGTGGTGGAGTCACCATCCCTGGAGGTCTTTAAAAGACGTTTAGATGTAGAGCTTAGCGATATGGTTTAGTGGAGTACTTAGTGTTAGGTCGGAGGTTGGACTCGATGATCTTGAGGTCTCTTCCAACCTAGAAATCTGTGTCTGTGTCTGTGTGTCTGTGACAGAGGTGCAGCCTGCCCACTTCCCAGCTACTTGTGGGCAGAGTTAATGCGGAACATCATTATAGACCCAGGAGAGAGCTGGCTCGTGGAGAAAATGGATGAGTTCATTGCAAAGAGGGGACTGGTATGGTGACCTGCGACAAGCGGGCTCCCCTGGGAGCCCCCCGTGCCGTGGAAGCCCCCAGCAGCAGTTCCCAGGAGGCAGCAGCAGGGTCGGGCTGCTGCCCCGAAACCTCCGTCCCTGCAGCAGCAGTGAGGGAATTAGCAGAATCAGCCAGCATTAATTATGCAGAGAATCATTTGCCAGTGAAATTAGAAAAAAAAAAAGATCTAATTTAATCAAAATATAATTAAATGAATAGTTAATTTAACAATTCCGCAGTGAAAACCCCCTGACCTCTGGAGCCATCCTGCCTGCACGCTGAGGCTGTTCATGGCTCCAGCCCATGGTGCTGGTGGCACCTCACAGCACCCCGTGCCCTCATCCCCAGGCACATCCCTGGGGACAAACGCCTCTGAGCATCCAGCAGCTGCGATTCCTGGCCCCAGCCATCCCGTGGCATCTTTTTCTGGGAGGACTCCATCTTCCATCTTCTCCCACCTGGCCAGAGAGCCTGGTCCTGCTCTGGGGCATAGAAATTCAACGCAACTGTCACCTAGCTGCAGAGAGGACAGACTGCTGGGGGCAGCCTCAGCCTGGCTTCTGTGCCTTTTTTTTTTCAATCAGTCCCTAACGAGACGAAGAAGCACACTGCGTGAGTGCTGCCAGCGGTGCGCTTTCAGCCCAGAAGAGCTCACAGGGCTGAGAGAAGTCGCTCAGCGCCGGCTGGCTGGGTTGGACAGTGCTGAAACCCTGGCTCCCCAGCAGCCATCTCCAGCGTGTCAAGACCAGAAAGGACAAATTGCAGCCTTTAGGAACATAAGGAGGAAAAAATAAATAAATAAAAGAGAGAGATGGGTTACACAGACCATGTTACCCTGAAAAATTCAGGTACCAATAAACATTTTCTTTTAAGGAACTGGAAAAGAAGACAATGAGCAGCAGCCAGGTGGAATTTCCTCCAGCAAAGGGAGCTGAGGGTAAATCTGACGAACGTGTCTGGAGGGACGTGGGCGAGGGGCTGCTGTCTAGGGAAGGGGACTCTCCAGATGGCTGCAAGGTCCCTTCTGTCCCTATCATCCATGCTTCTGCAGACTAATTCCTTAAATCAGCATCCTGGGGAAATTTGCCAGGCATCCTGCCAAGTCTGGAGCTGGAAGAGGGGCTGCAGCACGGCGTACGTGGACAGGCATGCGCAGCATGCAGAAGGAAGCTGCTTGCTGCGGTAGGCCCCTGTAATTTCCCGCAGTAAACTCGAAGGAGCATTTTACAGCAGCCTCCTCCTGCAGTAGCAAAGCCCTGGCTCTGAGACACGAGGTGTGTGTAGGAGAGGCAGAACATCCCGAGAGCAGAGCTCTGGCAGGTGACCCTTCCCACGTGCTGTTTCACAGCCACTTCCTTCTACAGGCAGCCTCCTTGCTGCAGCAAAAATAAAAATAAAAAAAAAAATCAGAACTGCAGCTCTGCATCCCCCTCCACGTACAAAAATGGCCAAACTGGACAGGATCAGCTCTCCTGGCTACGCCCATGGTGAGTGAAAAATCCTCACTCCAAGCTTCAAAGCATCTGGCGAGGCGGACCGTGCTCCATCTGGAGCCATTTCCCCATGCAGTGGACTATCTCCTACTTGAGGCATTACAAGAAAATAAATCAGAAGGAGATTAACATAAATATTGTTTGAAAGATTTAATCAGCTACAAATTGTAGTGTTATGTTTCCAGCTTAATTAGCCCAAGCCTGGTTGTCTTTGCTCTGGATTGTGGAGTAGAGTGAAGGCGCAGAGAAGCGGCGTTGTGGAGCTCGGGTGGAAGAAAACTTCTCCCTGGCCCACTCGAACAGATGCCCGGGCCAGCAGGATCTCTGGGTGAGGCGGCTTTCTGCTGGAAGCATGCTGCTGCAGGGGCCTCCTGGTCACTGTGGGACAGGAAGAATACTCCGGCCTTGTAGGCACGCTTCTGCTGCACCCACCAAAGTGGGAAGCGGGTGCTCTGCCTTCGGCGACATCCGTGGCTTGAGAGGCAAAGCGCACTCCGGACACAGAGGTGGCATTGCGAGAGTGTCCCCAGACACAGCACCTCACCCCGCATGGGCCACTGATCCCAGCCTCGGCTCCCCTGAGGGAGAAGGACCCCCTGATGAGGAAGGGCCTCCCTGGCACCTTCGGGCTCTTTCCCCCACCCAGCACACCCTGAGCTGCCTGAGCAAACGCCCAGCCTCAGGGGCACAGCGGGGATGCCCAACTGGCTGCAAGCAGAGTTTCTGCCAAACAGGGTCAAGTCCAGAAAATCTTTTAGGCCAAAAAGTGGAGAAGAAGAATTAAAATGCTAAGTCGTTCAGTCTGAGGATTGCAAAGTGGACCACCTAAGTTTTCATGCAGGAATACAATTTGTCTTTTTTTAAAAATTGACTGAAACTGAAAGAGTTATAAAAGGAGAAGGCAGACGGGTCAAAGAGCTCCATGACCCCGAATTGCAAAGTGAGGCCTTTTCCTGAAGGCTTACCTTAGGATCCCGTGCATACTGCATCATTACACCATGCCCACCACTTATACGCTTACACTCATCTACTCTTCTCCCTGCAATAAGCACACCCTGCTTCCTACAGCTCTCCAAACCACAACCAAAAGTGCTCAATAAAGGATGCTTCACTTACCCCACTGTGAAATTTCCCCTCTCTGCCATGAAACAGCCACACAAATTTTTTAAAAAGGGTATAAAAAGCCACAGCCCACTAATCAGCAGCTGCAGCAGGAGGAACCTCGTCATGGCACATGGGAAAGCATTCGATAACCACCACTAAATAAGAGCACAGGTGAGAAGTAAAAGTTTCCCAGCAACTGCCCACCCATCAGGCAAAACTGATAACTCAGCCAAGGCTTCCAGACAAAAAACCCTTACAATATTTTTCTCCAATGGCTTCAAGAGGAATGGAAAGGGTCAGACACTCAGCAGCTCCACCCCTGCCATCAAGGCAGACCAAGCTGCCTGGCGTGGTGTAGCTCACTGGAATCACTGCTAGATGAGCTTGAAGCAGCTCTGCTAATGAGGTTCTAAAGACGCGTCTTTATTTGGAGGTCAAGCGCTAATTAAAATGCAAGCCTTGTATTTCCTGCTCCGAGCGCTCATGCCAATGATGTGATTTCAACAAGGGTTGCAAACACAAGAGTCACCCTGAATCTGCGCGGCTCCTGCGAATTGGCTTAGGAAAGTGTTTATAGTTCCACCTACAAGATCTAAATAGGCATCTCTCCTCACTCCAGCAGAAGCTGTTTGTCTGATCAGCATGTCCTAACTGGTGATGAGAGCATTTTCACGAGGCATCTCACCAGAAGGCAGTGTCTCAAGCGCTCACTGCCACCAGCTCCACGTCCCCCCACAGCCCAGCTCCTGGCTCTGAGTCCTTGCAGGAAGTCCCCCAGCCCAGCAGCAGGGTCCCCATTTAGGGATGTAACAATTTAGGGGTGGAACACCACCGAACAAGCACCAAAATCAACATCCTTGTGGTCTTTGCCAGCAGTAGGACAAGGCCTGGCCCCGCGGGAGCCTCAGCTCAGCACAGAGCCAGCCCACAGGGGGAAAGCCCCAGGTTTGGGGCTCAGTCCGAAAGCAGCTCTGTCCTGCATGTTCCTCATTGCTCCCTGAGGAGCCCTGAGCACTAAGCAGAACAAAAACTGCTCTAAAAACTGCTCGCAGCTGTGTGCAACCAACGCCTGGCTTTGCAGTGCCCCTGCCCCACACAAGCCCCTGCAGAGATAGCACCAATGGGTGCTGGGCAGAGCCAGCTTGCCAGGCTGGGACCCCCCAGGGCCATGCCTCTGCCCCCCGCCCAGACCTTAAATGTAAGCATGGAGGGGGTCCAGCACCGGTGACATGGGACTTTCCTCCCGCAGCATTCAGGGACAAAACGATCCCCATCCTCCCAGGAGCACGAGCTGGAGCTCTGGTTAAACCTCGTGCAATTACACTGCATCATCTGATCTCACGGGAAACTGCTGAGCTGTTCCCCGGCGAGGAGCAGCTCTTGCTCACATCCCAGCCCCCTCCACTCCCACCCCAAATCTGCCTGGCTTTGCTCTGTGCCGGTGCTGACAGTGCCCAAATGCTGACACAAAGGCTGGTCACGTTAGCTGGTGCTGAGTTCATCATCGTGACAGCTACGATGGCCTGCAGACACCCAGAAGCCAGAGGAAAGAAGTAATTTATAGAGCCTGCATTTCCTGCAAAGGAGCAAGGTCACCAGCCACTTCACCCATGCCTGACATGCGGATCATCCTCTTGATGCTGGTGGCACAAATAAAGCTGTCACTTGCAGAGACACTGAATGCCAGCAGCTTGGAATGAGCCAGAGACAGAGGCACCAGCTGATACAACAATACATTTCCCTTGTCTTCTGTGATCACAAAGGCCAGGCGAGGCCATGTCAGGCAGAGCAGGCTCTGGGCACCACAGAGCAGGCAGCAAAGCCAGCCCTTTTCAAGCAAGGTTGCTCTGCCTCGTGGCTTTTCCTCAGCTCCATGAAGACCTCCAGCTCCCTACCCAGCAGGATGGGGAGAGCAGCCCTTGCTGGCTGTGTGGGCAACATGGATCTGCACCTGCTTTACTGTACTCGGCCTGTATTGCCTGTACTCATCTCTGGTGAGGCCACACCTCGAGTCCTGTGTTCAGTTTTGGGCCCCTCAGCACAAGAAGGACATCGAGGCCCTGGAGCGTGTCCAGAGAAGGGCTACGAAGCTGGTGAAGGGCCTGGAGCACAAGTCCTGTGAGGAGCGGCTGAGGGAACTGGGGGGGTTTGGGCTGGACAAGAGGAGGCTCAGGGCAGACCTCATCGCTCTCTGCAGCTGCCTGAAAGGGAGGTGTGGGGAGCTGGGGGTCGGCCTCTTCTCACAGGTAACCAGGGATAGGACCAGAGGGAATGGCCTCAGGTTGTGCCAGGGGAGGTTCAGGCTGGAAATGAGGAGACATTTCTCCTCAGAAAGAGCGGTCGGGCGTTGGGACGGGTTGCCCAGGGAGGTGGTGGAGTCACTGTCCCTGGGGGCGTTCAAGGAGAGGCTGGACATGGTGCTTGGGGACACGGTAGGTGATAGTGGTGGTAGGGGGATGGTTGGACCAGACGATCTGGGAGTTCTCTTCCAACCTTAATGGTTCTGTGACTCTGCAGTCCCCGAGGCGAGGGAGTTGCTCCTGCAGCAGGTTCCCAGTAGGCAGGTGGACGTGGCTCACCCCGGCCGGTCCCTGAGGCTCTGCTGCTCCGTGCTGGGCCTGTTCCAGTGCGGAGGTCACGAGCACAGCTGCACCCAGATTATTGATGGCACAAGATTAGCTTGTCTGAACAGGGAAATACATCACCGGAAAAATAGGAAACATTTGGAAAGTGGATAGCGGGTGTGAGAGTGATGAATGAGTGCTGGAGGAGCCTGGCAAAGATCAATGAATAGCTGATGAGCTGAGGAATGAGGCGGGGGGGCAAGCTCACTATGCAAATACAGAAAGCAGCAGAAAGTAGAGAAATGGCTTGGTAAGGTGAGCTGTTACAGTGAGTCCCCAAACAGCCTTTACCTTCGCACCACAAGCAAGGGGGAAGCCAGGCCTCAGGACAGCTGGTTCTGGCTCTGTTTGGGATCGGTGGCATTGGGGCTTTGGAGCATGGAAGGCCCACGTCACCGCCAGGCATCCGGCCCGAGGATGGATGTCCTGTGCCCTGCTCTGTCCCTTGGGCTCAAAGTTGTGGCAGAGAGAGGGTCCTCAGCAAGCAGACCAAAGGGAAGCGATCCCTCTTTTATTTCCCTCTGTTGCAGATTTCCTGCGGGGTGCCCGATTTGGAAAGACAAGAGAAGAGCAAAGGCTGCGAGAAGGGCAAGCACCCGGAGCCCCGTCACGCACACGCTCTGCAGATGACAGCACCTCACGCAGCCTGGCGCTTCCAGGCTTTTACAGCAGGAGCTCCACAGACAGGCAATTTCTGTGAAGCCATCATTTCGGGGTCAGCTCTGTGTGGATTACAGTCCATTAGCAGTGACTGAGACAGCTGCTCATGAGCAATAAAGATACATAACCATTCCGTGACACTCAGACACCGGGAAAAATCATCCCAGCATGGGCTTTGCATGCAGCAAGCAGCAGCAGAGCAGCCCCTCCGTCCTGCTCCCCTGCAGCCTCTCCCCTGCACAGGCAGCTCAGCACACAAGCTGCCATCTGCGCCGCTCCGAGCCCCTGCGCAGCACTCCTTTATGAATGTTTTTAAGCACAGGAACAAACCGTCAGGCCTGCTGCAACGCTCCCTGCGGTGGCCGAGCACTATCTAGTGGTCAGACAGGGCTCCAGAGGCTGGGAGCGAAAGGCTGTGGGTATTGCTGAGCTCACGGGCTCTGCGGATACACCTGTACTGGCGATGTTAGCAGACGAAGCCAAGCAGGAGTCATCTAGGACAAGTGTCATTGCCAGCAGTGCAGCAGTGAAAAGCGCCCTGGTTCAAAAATTTGGGGGAACTTGGGTTTCTGGGCCTTCTGCACCACTGGGGTTTAGTTGGGTGGGCTCAGGGATGGAACTCCAGGAAAAGCTGACCCACCCTGCAGCCCCTTCGATGCCACAGGAGCGCCAAATCCCACGGGGAGCACAGAGACCCTGGCTGAGCCAGGCCACCTCTGTTCCTCCTTAGATGTGGCTGTGTTAGACCCACACAGCTCGACTCGTACTCACGTGCCCCCTGCTCAACGCTTAAGAAAATTTTGTATTTAGGTGGTTCTGCCCTGCCTTCATCTGCCAGTTCATAAATTAAATGTCACAGACAGTTTTGAAAGCCATTGAACTCACAGAGGGAGAAGAGTGACGGCAAATTCACTGGTCTGCAGATTTCCAGCCACTGTCCTTGTCCTTGGCACAAGATACAGGAAGGGAAAAGCTCTTCCCACCTCCCTGGAGCATCCCTCTCTGCAGCCTGACCTCTCCAAGTAGCCCGAAGGTAGCTATTTGGAAGAAAATGACAGCAGCTACTTGTGGGATGATGGGCTGAATAGAGCAATTTAAAATTGTCCATCAAAAGGTAGTCGCACGCGGCCCCAGCGCCTCCTTCCCTGCAGCTGGGTCTTGGTGGCTCAGGGCTGCTCAGGCGCAAGGGTCTGCCAACTGGAAGGGCACAGACAGCCACGTCCTTTACATAAGCAGATGAAAGAAATGACTCAGAAAAAAAAGCAAAAGACTAAGAACACATCACAAGTGACTTCCTGAGCTAGCTGGCTCAGCACAACTCTCCCTGCACCCACATGTGGCGGGCGTGAAATTAGATTAAAAAGTGGCCTCATCTCAAGCAGATGACAGCAAGTGAGAGGCAAAAGGGAGAACGAAGCCCACCAAGTCCCTGAAGAAGCCCAGGCAGATGCGAGCTGATGAAAAAACGTACCAGAGTGCCAACCCCAAGCATGAATCAGGCTTCCAAAGTTGTAACACTGATCTTAAAGAGAATTGAGAATTAAATGGGGGAAGTAGGAGAGGCTTTATGATCTCTGAGCCATTAAAGTACACTCGCCCCATGGTTTCCAATCTCTCCCTGCAATCAGGAGGTCCAACAACTTAAAATACAGCTGCATGTCTGTTCTAACTAATCAAACCCACAAACTGGCAAGGTAGGAGTTAAGTACCTCTCTCCACTGCTGAGTCCAGCACTGGTACAGTGAAGCATCCCCAGAGCAAATCCCACGTGTGCAGAGTTCAGGCCCCAGCAGCTCTCGTGCCGTACACCCCAACGAGAGGACAAACCTGAGGCTCCCTGTTTTACAGGATAACAGCCCACCTGAGCAGGGAGATGTCCCTCGCTGCTTTTCCAAAGCCGGCTCTGTGCCGTCTGCAGCAGTCACATGTGGCAAAGCACGAGATGCAGCGGGGACTACGACTCGAAATACCTGCTTCACACGGGATCCCCAGCAGGACAGGTGCTTGGAAGGAACTGAGGCACCAGAGGGGGGACCAGTGAGCAGCAATTGCTGGAGGGAGGTGCGAGAAGCACGCACACGGCGCTTCAGCCATGTATCAGCCATACCCGGTTTGTTCTAGGTGGTGTCTCAGTGTCGTCTAAAACATGGGACTCTCTTTGAGTCCAAGGGGAGTCAGTCAGCTGTGTACAGACCACTCTGGGCATGCCCGGTATCTCACAGCTAAGGTGTTTCTTCCCATTTTTTAAGTATCACACAGTCCAACGACTGTGCATCCAGTTCCACAGTCAATGCACACATCTAACGCAGCCAAAAACCACCTAAAGCTCTCAAGGGCAAACTCCTGGTGGTTTCTACAGGTAGCTCATTGCTACCCCTGTGCCTCCTGCAGACCACGACCCTGGCTGGGTGCCTGGGGTGAGGAAACACTGCCAGAAGGTTCCAGCGGTGTGGGGTGGCACAAGCTTCAGCCAAATAACGGATGCCCCAAACCTGCTGGGGAGCCTCGAAAGCCTGTTTCTGGTTTACAGGCAGTTGGTTCCCTCGACAGGTTTATCTCATTACTGGGTTTCCATTTAGCAGGCGTTTTATCGCCTGTAACATTTGTGCATAACAGATTCACCCAATTAAAATGTTATTTCCTTTAACAGCTCTGATAGTCACATTTCAGCGTTTGCTGGAGCGTGTTTTCCTTCCCTTCAACGAGTTTAATCCTTCACCAACCACTCGTTTCAAGGGTTCCACTCGGGAACCGGGCATGAAGAGCAGCCGGCATCCCTCCCCATCGCTCAGCAGCCTCCCCTCTCCCCCCCTAGGCCCCCATCAGCCAAAAGGCAAGGATGCGGAGCATCACAGGCAAGGACGCGGAGCATCACCTTCAGGTGCCTGGTGCCCCCCAGCACCATCCGCAGCCCCCCCCAGGGACGAGCCTCGGCCTCTCCAAGCAGGAAACCGCGAACCCCCAGCTCCTGGCACCCCGGGGCACGGCTCAGCCTCCGGTGGAGCCTCCAGGACCGGGACCGGGAGCGGGGGAGGCGAATAGCGGCCGGCGGGGGGGGGGCAGCGGGGGCCGGGCGGAGGCTCTGCAGCCCCGACCGCGGCCAACAGGGGGCTCCGGGGGGTACCGAGAGCCGAGCCGGGGCGGTGCGGAGCCGCACCGAGCCCCCCCCCGCCCCGCCGGCAGCGCCCAGCGGAGCGGGGCATCCTCGACGGGGCCGAGCCGGGTCCCCGGCACCGAGCACCGGCTCCGGGCGATGCTGCGGCGGAGGCGGCGGGGGATGCTGGCGCTGCTGCTGGCCTCTCTCTTCGTTTTTGGCACGGTGATGGCGCTGCGCACGCTCCGAGCCGCCGCCGGGCTCCCCGCCGGTGTCCCCGGGGTGGCCGAGCCCCCCGAGCCCCCCGGTGCCCGCGGGATGCCGCCGGGGGCCGCTCCGTCCTACGACCTGCACGCCTTCTACTACGCCTGGTACGGCAGCCCCCGCTTCGAGGGCCGGTACCTGCACTGGGACCACGCCCTGGTGCCGCACTGGGACCCCAAGGTGTCGGCCAGTTACCCCCGGGGGCGCCACCGGCCTCCCGACGACATCGGCTCCAGCTTCTACCCCGCTCTCGGCCCCTACAGCTCCCGCGACCCCGCCGTGGTGGACGAGCACATGGGCCAGCTCCGCGCCGCCGCCATCGGTAAGCGTCGGGGCCCCGCGGCCCCCCTGCAGCCCCCAGACCCTTTTCCCGGGGAGCCCCCGTCCCCTTGGGCCACCAGCCCCGGGGAAGGTGGCCCCCAAAACCCAGCGCGGTGCCTGGGGCTGGCAGCGCTGCGCTCACCGGGCTCTGAGCTCTGCTGGATGGCAGCGGGGGCTGCGACACACGTTGCTGCCCACCCCCGGGGGTGCTGAGATAGCCCCCAGCCCCGCATCAGCACCTCCAGGGTGCTCTCACCTCACCCGCTGCTCCTCCTACCCCCCAGGCCCCTCTTGCAGCCTCAAAGAGCTCCCGCCACAACCCCGCAGCCAACAATTCAGAGCAGGGTCTCCTAACCAGCCCTAAAACACCCCAGGGCTTCTAAAGTGTTAAAATGACACGAAACATTTACTGCGCTGCTGATGCAGGGGATGAGGAAAGGTTTAGAAAGAAAACGCATCTGAGCGAGACCCGTTGCGTGCCCCCGCAGGAGTGCTGGTGCTGTCGTGGTACCCACCTGGCCTAGCCGATGACAGCGGGGAGCCCTCGGACAGCCTCGTGCCGTTTATACTGGACGCTGCACAAAGATATGCCATAAAGGTAAGGCTCTCGGCTGCTCTTCGAGGCCATGAAACTCATCGCTCGGCTCCAGCATGAAGCTGCTGCTGTGCCTGGGCAGAGGCCCTGCTCCTCTGCTTCAGCGTTAAAAGAAAAGAGCACTTAAAATTAGACAACGGGAACCGTTTTTAAACAGCTAAATACAGCGTTTCTTTTCTTAATAATTCGGCTCCTCAGTTCACTTTTCACTCGCTTTGGTGAAAATAGTGCAAGCTCTGACTCCACCGAGCAGCCCGCCGTGTTCTGCGTGGGCCTTGAAGGGGTCCCCCGGCACCCAGGGAGCGGCAGGAGGCCCTCCAGCACAGATCGAGGGTCCTCTGGGGGGTCAGAGCACAGCGAGCGACGTGACAGTGCTGAAAATAACCACCGCCACGGTCTCTTCTGCAGGTTGCCTTCCACATCCAGCCATACAAAGGGCGCGACGACCACACTGTGCACGAGAATATCAAATACATCATGGACAAGTAAGCTTTTCCTGCAGGGTAAAGCCAGCTGTGCAACGCTGCTTTAAGCAGAAGCAGCGCGCGGAGCTCGGAATGAAATGCATCAGAACAGTACCCAAAAGAGCAGCGCACAGGGGGAGCTGCCTAGAGCTAGCCAGCAGGGCAATGCTGACCGGGGGTCATAATCAAATCCCACTTTCTCTGGCACTTCAATGCCTTGCCTTCAGAACCCCAAACTGCTTTCTTCTGTTCGGGTTTCTAAGCTTATCGCGTGCAGGCCAGCACCTCTACCCTTTCCTTCAGAAGGAAAGGAAGGACACAAACACCACAGTTAAAAAACACTCCCATAAAGGAGATAAAGGTTCCAGAGAAGGGTTCTGAGAAAGGAGGCCCCTACGGCAAGCCAAGTCTCACGTCACGCTTGCCTTATAATGGCAAAACCTGCTGAGGGCTTATCACCCGAGTCTCTGAAAAAGCTTTCTGCTCTCTCTCTCTAGATACGGATCACACGCAGCTTTTTATAAGTACAGGACCAGCACCGGCAGGAGCCTCCCGCTGTTTTATATCTACGATTCCTACTTGACACCAGCCGAATCCTGGGCCAACCTTCTCACGCCATCGGGCTCCCACTCCCTCCGCAACACCGCCTACGACGCCGTGTTCATAGCACTGCTGGTGGAGGAAGGACACAAGAACGACATCCTCTCCGCGGGATACGACGGCATGTACACATACTTTGCGTCCAACGGCTTCTCTTTTGGCTCATCCCACCAGAACTGGAAAGCAATCAAAACTTTCTGCGACTCCAACAACCTGATGTTCATCCCCAGCGTCGGCCCGGGCTACATCGACACCAGCATCCGCCCCTGGAATAACCACAACACTCGGAACAGAGTCAACGGGAAGTACTACGAAACCGCTCTGCAGGCTGCTCTCATGGTCAGGCCGGAGATAGTCTCCATCACGTCTTTCAACGAATGGCACGAAGGCACCCAGATCGAGAAAGCCGTCCCCAAGAAGACACTGACGCGCCTTTATCTCGACTACCTTCCCCACCAGCCCAACATGTACCTGGAGCTGACTCGCAGGTGGGCGGAACATTTCAGCAAAGAGAAAGAGCAGTGGCTGATGTGACTTCGGCGTTCGCCTGACTCAGAAAGACATCCCGCCGACAGAGCTGCAGCACGGAGAAGTGCTTCAGAAAAAAGCACGCGAGGAAACGCAGCCACAGAACCTTCGGCCTCGCCGGGCCGCTGAACGCAAGCAGCAACCTGCAAGTGTCCCAAGGACTGCCCAAGTCCCAGCTACGAACTCACGGGAGGAAGCGTTACAAGGAGCAGGAAATCTCTGAGGAGCAGCTGAATCTCATCTTCTGCAGATGTAGTAGAGAGGAGCTTTTCAGAGCTCTTCTGGAATTCGCAAGGGGTGCTGGCTTGTGGGCCAAAGATGGGGTTTTCCTTACGGTGTGTATGTTCGGGGACGTTTTACGTAGGTAGCTGGGTTCCAGCATGCATTTAACTTGAAGCCCCTGGCCCGCTGCCTGCCATGACCACGGATCCCTCACTCCACTAGCAACCTTCAAAAAATTTCCCTATCAGTTTACTGGTAAAAACAATAAAGATTTCTCTAAATTGTCTACTGTAGATGAAACTAAGCCATGCAGTTACATACCCTTTCGCTTACCCAAGCGCTTCTATGCCAAGGAGTTTCTGCGCTGCGTGTTGTTACCGTGGGCCACTGCGTCCAAATAACTACAGAGAATTAGAGCTGGAACGGCAGTGACTGTTCACTGCCACTACTGTATGTGCTGGAAACCGAGGCAATGCAACCATCTATACTAAAAGCTCCTGACTGATCGCTTAGTGTGCCAAGTTCTGAAAAATTCAGAAGCTGCTTTATCCCCTTCCGAACCAATGGAAAAAAGCCACTTGCAATAAAAACGCAGCTGAAAATACCGTTCGTTTGTTCTTTGAAAGAACTTCAGCTCACGGTAGCTTTCCCTTTTTCTGTCATTTAAAACACGGTCAGACCCTTCTAGATTTGCCATAAAATTACTTTATACTTGTCCATACCAATAAAACGAGAAGCAGCAGCTCTGGACGTGAAACAAGGTTCTATTCATGATGATTTCATACATGTTCTAGCTAAGCACTTAAGTCTGTCGTAAGCGATGGACAACAGTAACTAAAAATAAGCATTTGTAACGAAAACACGCAAGTTCCTTACCAGACAGCTCCATAAATTTTACTTTTCCTTGAAGAGTAAATAGCAGCGCAAATTTTCATCCATTCCCTATTCAGCTTAGCCACTGGTTACAGAACAAAATCAAGAGAGGCAGACCCACATTAGAAGATGACGACCAGCACGCTAAGAGCTTGGCATTAATCCTCGTGCTGGCAGGGAGTCAGGTCTTTCCGAGCAACACTTTTCTGGGGAGGGGACACGAATACCGTTAATTTTCAAGAGCACCTCCAGTTTCACCTTAGTAGCAGACTTTGATTCTACTTCAAACAGGGAAAAAGCCAGAGAACAACACAGCTGTAACATCACAAAAGCCCAAAAAACCTCTTTTCCACCCCTGTTTTTCTTTTGGCATAGATACAATAAACAGACACGTGGATAAGTTTTATGGGGAGGGAGGATCAGTGACGCTGTCTGCATCATCGCATCCTGAGAACAGTCCAACGTCCAAATTATTTTATTTCAGATGAGGTAAATAAAACAGACAGGTTCGGGGGAATGGTACAGCAGCGCAAAGAGATCAGCATAAATACCTGCGTTGGTTTCTCAGGCTTCAGCAGATGTAACAGTAATTAACAGATCCCCATCAACTGTCGCTCTCATTACCCCTTGTTTATTAACCTGCCATAACCCATCGACCTCATTAAACAAGGCCATTAAACGCCAGTTCCTGCACGCACAGGCACACGGTGCCCAGCTTCACCAGCTCTGCAGAGCCTCCTCAGAGTCTGAAGTCTTAGGATGACTCCGGTACCAAGCCATACTTCTGCCTCAGGATTTCAACGGTAGATTGCAGCGCACTGTGGGGTGAAACATAACTGTCAGAGAAAAATGGGGGGGGGGTTTAAGGATTCAACTGCATTTTCTGGGAGAGTTATCAGCTAAAGACGCAGTAATCTTGAACTAAGGAGAACACAAACTGCAGGTACGAGGGTGTTTCGTGTAGAAGCTTCCAGAAAGGGATCTCCCAGGTTCAGTATTTGGAGCGCTCCTTCACGATTCCTGAGTGTGCTGGTAATTAAGCTAAACAACATTAATCTGAAGGTTTAACTGCTACAGAGAAACAAGCGAAACGTGCCCCACCCCAACACGAAGGCTTCATTTCAATAAAGTAAAGAAAAAGGTTCATGTAGCAGAGAGCGCTCACCAGCCAGGTCGAATGACGGTGTACTTCCCCGACACAGATAAGTCGACCACGGTTGACCCCAAACGGCACTCTGGGCTCTGGACATCCCCTATGGGGCCTCCATCAATGACTAAGGACAACTGAGGCCAAAGGTCTTGGAATTCCTGGAAAAGAGAGGTGTGGCTAACAACCCTAAAGACGGTTTGTGATCATGTTGTAGCAGATACCACTGGGCAGTCTGGTGTCAAGGGAGGCGGTCTCTTTTTTCTGTCAGATCATCTCTTTTCCCTGTCACGAGCACGTCCCGTTTTGGTATCTGACAGCAGATTTACCTCACACATGCAGGCAAGTTACAAGAATTCGCAGATCACGAGTGCGTAGCCGCACCGCCGTTTATCAAAGAGCGCGCACACAAAACCAGCAAGACGTTTTGGACCAAAGGGCGTCGTGGTATTGTACCCATCTATCCCCTCAAGATAAGCAAAAAGACGTCTCCTCGAGTTAAAGCTGGTTCCCAGGCTGCAAGGAGCTGCACAGACACCAGTAGTCTTGTTCCACAGGCACCCCTCCTACAGCCATTTCTGTCTTTCAGATTTGGCACCCGCTTCAAAAGCGAGCACAAGCACGTAAATATCACTTTTAAGCTCCGCCTTCCACACTTTTTAGGGGGGAGATCACAGCCAGCCAGCTGCCCCACACCGCAAGTCTGCAGGTTGACTGTCACTTAAAAAAAGGAAACGGCTGAGAAATCCTTGTTTTAGTGCTAACACTGGCTTCCAATCACGAGCGCCCAGGGCTCTGACAGCCTACCACAAGAACCTCGCTTAGTAGCAAAAAAGAGCCTTACCGAAACCGTCAGCGTGCTCGCCTGACTGCTGATGTTAGCGCTCGTTAAAGCCAGGGGTCCAGAGCAAGCTCGTGCCAGCTCCCTAATAAAAGGGTGGTTTGGAATGCGAACACCAACCAGCTACGAGGAAGAAGAGAGCACAGTTATACATGCAGTCACCACAGACCATTTTAATATTGCCTTGCTAAAAGCCTTTGAGCTGAAGTTGACAGCACAGAGAATTAATATTCCAGCACCTGCTGCACCAGCTGTAATAAGAGACGTGCCTTCATGACGTAGCATGTAATGCTGCGTTGTGCCATGCTCAGGTAAGCCACAGGGAACACAGTAACATGGGAACGAGCGTCAAAAAATGACGCTCATTGCTAACCGTACTAAAAACATGTAAGAATTAAAGCTCCTAACCCTAAGAACAGCACGCCGCCCATCAAAGACACAGAGACGCGTCCCATGGCGGAGACCTACCGACGTGAAGGGATTCAAGTCCTTGTTGAGCTCTTCCGACCGCTTCAAGACCAGGGTTACAGGTCCGGGGAGCAGGTCCCGTAACAGCTCGTCTGGCACGTTCACGTGGCAGTACCTACAGAGGGAGGAGCGCGCTGAGAAGGACGGGTGAGAGGCAGCCACGAGAGCCCTTCCCCGTCGGCCTCACGCCCTGCGGACCGGTAAGAGGAGAGCAGCCGCTCCCTGCCCCAGCCCGTCCCGACCCCCGGGGGGCAGCTCACCGGTAGATGTGCTCCACGTCCCCGAGGCAGATGGCCAGCGGCTTCCTCCCGTTGCGCCCCTTCAGGCCGTAGATGCTCCGCACGGCGCGGGGGTCCTGAGCCAGGCAGGCCACGCCGTACACCGTGTCGGTGGGCACCGCCACCAGCCCGCCCGCCTGCAGGGCACCGGCGGCGGCCGCCAGCGCCTCCGCCCAGCCTGCGGACAGCGGCGGGGCCTCAGCAGGAGCCGGCCTCGCCCCCCCAGGGCCCCCCCCCAGGACCCCCTCGGGGCCCCCCCAGCCTCTCACCACCCCTCAGCCCAGGCCCGGCCGCGGCCTCAGCCTCTCCCCGCGGTTCCCCCCACGTACCTCGGGGGCTCGACGGGGCGGCGGCGGCACCGGGGAGCACCAAGGGGCTGCTGCAGGAGCGGCCCGGTCCCGGTCCCGGTCCCGGTGCCGGTGCCCCCTCCCCGCCCCTCCCCATCCCAGCCAGAGCCCTCAGCATCCCAGCGCCTCTTCCGCTTCCGACCGGAAGCCCCGCGGCGTATTTCCGGCCGCCGTTGCCATGGCAACGCACGCAGCGGCGAGGCCTGCGGGAGGCCCGGCATGGAGGCGGCCGGCGGGACCGAGCCGCGCCTGGTCGGTGGCTGCCGGGCTGAGGGAGGGACGGAGCGGGCCGGGCCGGGCCGGGCCGGGCCCTGCCCGGCTCGCCCTGCCCCGCCGTGACCCGCCGTCTCCGCCGCCCGCAGGTGGAGCGGCTGCGCGGGCTGCGGAGCCTCCTGGAGGCCCGGCAGCGGCACCTCCGGACCCGCATCGAGGCCTGCGAGGAGCTGGCGGCGGAGCTGCGGGGGCTGAGGGCCGCCCTCCGCGCCGCCCGCCGCTCGCCGCCCGCTGTAAGCGCGGAGACGGGGCCGGCCCCCGCCCCAGAGCCCCGTAGCCGGCTGGGCTGTGCTCAGCGGCGCTTCTCTTTTCCCTTTCTCGCCCCCCAGGAACCCGCCCCGAGCGGCAGGAGGGCTTCGCCTGCGGAAGAGGAGGAGGAGGAGGAGGCCGACCCCTGAAACGCCCTTAAGGGACTGCGATCTGCCTGGTCCGGGGGGATTTCTCCAAGAGTTTGACTTCGTACGAGGTCTGGGATTCGAGCACAGCTGCACAAGCACAACTAAGAGGGACTAAGTCTGCAGCTAAAGGCTCCAAAACTTGCTACGTAATGCCAGGAATAAATAATAATAAAACTCTGTTAAGTCGGGGAATGTAGCTTATTCCCTCAGTTGTGGCCTTGGAATTTGCTTTCTTGTTTTGCACTGATATCTTATCTCGCTAGATTTGCACTTAAAGCAAGATTGGGGATTGTTATCTGATGCCCTGCCTAAGAAGAGGCTAGCTGCTGCTCATGTGGAGGCCACAGAGCTTCTAAACAGATTGTGCTGGTTTGTCTCGAGTGTTGACTCTTTCCCTGAGTCCACTGTTAATAGGATCAGGAACAGTTAATGACTAACGTGATGTTAGAGAAGCTTGAAAGCTGTGAATTGTTCTGTGGGCAGTGACCCCGCTATCTCTGATCATAATGAGGCTCCTGAAGTAAAAGATGCGTGAGCTGAGATGCGTCAACAAGCCACAGGTTGCTGCCTTCGTAGGTCTGGAGCTGCCTTTCGCCTGCAGTTTTTGGCCAGAAATATTTTGCTGCACCGAAGCTTGATTCGTGCAGTCTGTGTTCCTTATAGCTGGTAACATCCTGAGGGTTCCCACTGTATTTATTGCAAAGTACTTAACAACTAACACCTTCTACTCAAGGATGCTGACGCTGCCATCTGGACCAGAGGAGACTCGCTTTTCTCATCTGTACGTCTTCAAATGGTTTGTGTTGTGTTTATGTTTGCCATCGTGAGCCCTGCCCCGAGCACAGCTGCTGTTTGCAGGAAAGGGGCTACCCAGGAGCTTGCTGTTACCAAAAGTGAGCAATTTGTAGATTCACAACAGCTGCTCTAACTCTGATCCATACCTGACTGAACTGGGGTTATGAAGTTTGTTCCTGAGTGCTGCTGGGGGGGGGGGAGGCAGGAACTGACTGGGTTAAATGCTGTTGGCTGTCAGAATGTGGAAATAACTTCGTGTCCCGATCCTCTCTCTGAGCAGGGGAAGTGCTCGCGCTCATCTCCCAAACAATGGGTCAGTACCCTGAGGAAAGACTATCGTAACACGATGTTTAAATAAGCATTTAATTAGGATTCCATTAGTATTAATATTGCTTTCAATTCCAAAAAAAGTTAATTTCCACTTCTTTGTAGATATTTCAAAGTACAATATTAACTTCATACAAAATGAGCAATTAAGCAAACACCATTATTTCACATTTTACATTCTTCAAAAAATACAAATTCATATTTACTCTTTTTTTTTTTTTTTGGGTTTTGGAGATGCTCTTCCTTTGGAAGTACTGTACCTGTAACTAACATCTTCACATTGCTCAATGTAAGCACATTTGTTCCCATGTTTCATAGTTAAATAAATTCCTTTAATACCTTAAACACACTCTCGAAAAACTGGGGTTCGTTTCTTTTATCATCTCCAAGACCGTTGCCCAGCTCCCCGTACGTGTCAAACAAAACGAAAGCAGTAAATAGCCTAAGGTTCCCCTGGGCTCCCTGGTCTGACGGTTCTGCAGATGTCGATGCCGAGGACGACTTCAGTAACCAGCCAGGCCTGAGGTTAGCACGTCCCTGCCCGCCTCGCTGACGCTAGTCAGTGCGAAATAGAACTGCAACTGCAACTCTCTCCCCAAAACGAGGGTCCGACAGAGAGCTCTGGTTCGAAAAGCAAGCGGAAGGACACAAAGCTACGCGGCGAGACACACCAGCTACTGTCGCTACGGTACTGCAAAAACATACCCTTGGTTTTGCTGAAAAAGATCGTATGAAAAAAACTTCTTGTAAGAAAAAGTAGAAACTGCATTTATTTGAGAAAAGTGTACGCTGCATAACGAACCAAATTTTGGCCAGCTTGCACACCACCAAAAGCATGGTGTGGGATTTTTAAACTAGTTCCAAGAACACACACACTTAGACTATGTACACTACTACATAAATATCCAGTTTAATTTGCATTTCTCAGTGCAGACACAGAATCCAACTTCTAGAACAGAGGATACATATCGAGACAAGACGCAAAAAAGTTAAAAGTTCAGCCCTGTCCATGAGTATCGACTACAGGTAACATTTATAAAAACTTGACGTTGCTTCCAAAATAGGGTAAGGAGAAAATAGTTTACCAATTAAAAACTACACGATCAGAAATTTGTAGGGTTTGTTAAAGACGTGCTATTTTGTTTGTTTTTTTTTGCCTTACGGTCCAAATCGGCTCTCACAATTCTGTCCAGCTAGCTCCCATTACTACCGCAAAGGACTTTCCACTCGTAGATCTCAACGCGTTTTACAGAGAAAAGTTTCAACGTCCTCGTTTTACAGGGAGGAAACTGAGGCGCGGAGAGGTTAAGTGTCTTGCCCGAGGTCACAGAGCCGGCCAGCAAAACAAGGATCCCGACACCGAGGTCCCGTCTGCTCTGCGTCCCGGCCCTGGCCGCCTCCCGTTTCAGCTGCCACCTGTGTTTCCAACCCCCACCCACCAGCAACAGCTCTTCATCTCCAATCAACTTCAAGGTCAATTACGCCCTAACGAATTTCCCCCAGCAGCTCCACAACCAGCAGGCCGCTCGTTAATTGGTTCTCCGAGCCGTGTTTCTAATCGGTGCAGGACGAGTACTGTAAACAGTTCAACAACGTTGCTGCAGTTGCACGAACAGGAGCTGGGATGACTGCGGAAGCGCCATCCTCCGCGAAGTAAGGCAGAGAAGAGGACATCGAAAACGATCTCGTGAAGACAAATTGTAAAGGTGCAACATGCCTGCTCCAGAACGGCTTGTCACTTCTGTTCACGCTCGTGGGACAGGAGAGAGGGGAGGAGGAGGGAGGAGGCGAGGAACGGGGTGGGAGGAAGGTACGAATTCCCTGCAGAAGTGACGAGCGGCTCCCCAGAAAGCGTGAGAGAAAAGGCCCGCTAAAGCACAGTGCTCTCCGTGGGATATTTGCATAGATCGGACGTTTGCTAACGATGCATAATTCCTCTCGGGTACAGGCAGGGTAGGGCAACACGTCACCGAGCTAGTCACTAAATACGCTCCATCAGACAGACACAGACAGACCGACCACGTGGGACAATGATCTTTAGCTACAAGTATTGCACCAAGTTAAGTGCTCATCTTTGCACACCCCTGTTAACTTTTACTCAGAGCAAAAATAAACTTTGTGAAAGTATATACAAAAGAAATTGCAGCAATTGGGTTAAAGATAAAATAACCTAAAGTGCATTTTAGATACCAGTATGAGGTTCTGCGAACTAGTCTTTCTGGACACAGTTAGCATTACAGAAGTGCCCAATTCGTACTTTGTTCTATATCATTCAGTACCAGCATTTAAACAGTGCTGATTTTCCGCCCCTCTACCAACTACGAGCATGAAAAGCAACTTCTACAGCCTTCAGCTGCGTGCCAGGTTTGCTTGCTTGGGTCGCAGCTTGGCCACTACAGCTACCGACGGTGGCAATTGGACCCGTTCTACACGTTTAAGCTCCTGCACCCATCTAGAAACTCTAAGTCACCAAGTCAATCCCCACAAGCCACCGAAGAGCAAATCCTTTAACACAGAACGACCCAGAGCAGTTCTGCTCTCTGACTGATCATTAAAGGCGTTTGGGAAATGCAGATTTCGCAGAGGGAGGGCACGCTGGTCTCAGAGGCTCCAGCACACGAGCAGAACACGCCCCTTTCTGGGAAAATCCGACATCTTACCAGACCTGCAACGGCAGAAACTCCGTTCTTGATTAAAGATCTTATTGTGAATATGTGAAATGCCTGGGCAACGGGGGGAGAAGGCCGGAAAACTCCCTGGCACCGAGGATCTCAGGGCTTTGCTGTGACTGACTGCCTCCCCTTGCCAGCCGCTCACGCACCTCCTCCCAGCCGAGCGTGTGAGCGACCACCGCGGCGGCACAGCGTTCGATCCCACAGCACTGGGGGTAACGCAAACGGCCGCTGCGAGACGTACCGGGTACGCGCAGCGTGGAACGCTCGGGAAAACCGGCCGACAATTAAACAACAGCAGCACGCAACTCTACGACGCGACGGGCGGGACGCACAGCTCGTGGCGGAGCAGGCTCTGCGCTCACAGAACCACGCCGCTTGACTCGTTACAAGCTCTAATGAGTTTCACCTAAATTGCAGCCCGTCTGACGCGCACGCAAGAGGGTAACCGCACACCCGAAGCACCCAGAAGTCAGCATAAACCTGGAACACGTTGCTTTTCCTAAAACACCGACAGGAAACAGTAGCTGTGAAGAGAAAGCAGCAGAGGGGTTAACCTCTAACCTCCACTCGGAAAGGATCTAAGCAGCATCCTATTGCTGCTAATTACCACACCTCCAAATTGGCTTCCAATTTCAAAGCCTTTGGTAGATGTTTGACTGATTTCTACCAGGAAGGAGTTTCTGAAGATGCTGTCTAGCCTAAATCACCGAGTTTTAGGTGAACTAAGTCACGAGTAGCAAGACTAGCGAGGAAAAATGCTTCCCTGAAGGCTGGAAAGGCTCAGGAGAGGTTGCCAAACCCCCCAGCTGTCACATTTCGGGGCACATCTGGTACCCTTGTCCCCCTCAGAGAACACCCCACGACTCCAGGGGAACCTATGTGCTCCTGCGTTAGCAGACTCTCTCACACGCGCACACACGCACGTCCACGCACCCTCAAACACCGCAACGCCGAGGGAAGGCAGGAGGCCACTCGGTGGCCTGTGTCCCCTGGTGAAGCCCCACGCACTCCAGGCGCCTCTCACGCTCCTTCAAGGCCAAGCTCTACACGAGGGAACTGCAGGACACTCATCCGTGGGCAGACAGTCCCAGCCACGCAGACTTGAGGCTGGTTTTTTTTCTGTGTTCAAAGCAGTTTCTTGCTGCCATGCAACCAAACTGCATCACAAGATGATACTGTAGGGGGGAAAAAAAAAAGAGAGGAAAAAAAAACCAAAAACCAGAGGGCCACCACCACGCTGTCCTCGAGGGTTAGCATGACTAGAACAAAACATCAAATGCTTTGTCAATCCGCATTTCAAGGACGCAGACCTTATTGCTGCAAGACCCACATCCCCTCTGTGATGGGCTGCACAGCACCGCAGCTGAGCCGACGCTCAGAGAGGAAACACAAGCAGCGTGCTTCCAGCTCAGCTGATGCCCCGAAGCTCGTCACTGCAATTAGCGAAACACCACGCGCTCTGCCCGAGTCGAGTGACACGACACGCAGCACAGCCTCTCCTCCCTCACATTCACCCTAGTGGCACAACCCTAGTTTCACCCTTCGGCGCGTAACAAGTGGAAAGGAGATGTCGGAGAGGTGAGGAGCCAGCCCCCTTCAGCCCACTTCCATCTGTGCTGTGGCAGTGCATTTGCAAGGGAATCGAAAGAGAGAGAGCTTAAGCCACTGTTCCAGCTAAAACCGTGACAGTGACGGTGGTAAGGCTACACAGAGCATGTCACCAAGGGGTTAAAAACCTCCAAATCCTCAGGGATCCTGGGGAGGTCTGGCTGCATTCGTGCGATTCTGTCCCCAGCAGGTGCAGCGAGCAGCTTTGATCAAATACAAGCAAAGAGCAGTGAAAGATCTCTAACCACTAGGAGTCTGCATTCCTAAATTTAGTGCACAGAGACGCTCCCCGTTAATTGGCTTACAGTCGTTATCTTTGTATCTCACTAATAACAACACTGTAAACTGAATAAAGACTATTTAATATTCTTTCCTTTAACACAAAAAGACTGACAGGCAAAGCCATAAAGATGGATAAAACACTATAAAATTACATCTTTTAAAATAATGCAGCATAAATAAACCATTTAGAATGAGACTGCATTTATTGCAACATTACAGGCTTTTTGGTGGAAGGGGGGTTTGTGTTTTATTTACCCTGAGTAGGTTAGAATATAGACTTTCAGTTTGATATGAAAAACTACTATGTCGTGTAACATCTTTTAGTCAAGAAATAGCCCCGTGCACAAAAGCTGGCACTGCAGTAGGTTGGAGGCAGATTCAGGCAGAAATCATATAGCTTAACAGAAAGGAGGAAGCATCTCTGGACAACTGAAGGATAAACCTCACTGAATTCAAACTGAATTTATGTCAAATCGTTCCGGAATTTTTCCTAGGTTTGTTCTTGACAAAAGATGATAGTAACCAGCAAAGGCACCATGCTCCTGATTAAACAGTCGGAGGGCTTGTTTAAGAGGATGACTCGTTTCTGAACAGAGCCAAGTAAATCAAAAGAGCAGCAGACACCGATCTGACTACGTCTGGAACTCACTGCATCCTTCAAAGAGAGGCAAAGAAAACAGACTCGTGAGTCTGAGCGAGCAGGGGCTCCAGCTGTGTTTCCGTGTTGTGAAGCAGTGTATCTGCCAACACATCTCAAGTCCTAACGAACTTAAAGGAACAGATCTATCAGGAGCACAAGCACCCCGTGCTCTGCTGAAATAAGCTCCCCAACAATTTCTGTAGGCTTTAGTAATAGCGTTAGTACAATGCAAATCCAGGCATCACCTCCCAACACAGTGATGTGACAATCACATTCCAAAAAAATTGCAGATAAATCACCTTCTACTACAATGAAACCATTTTCTGCTACAGCAATTTCCTTTCCCGGGCTCCCCTTATAGTGCATGGTTAGTATCAGACATAAGAGACAAAAGAAAATTATAGACCCAAGGAGTTGTAACAAAGACCCACTCGCTGCCAGTACCTTAAATTCCAAACATAAGTGATGTGCAATTGGAGACAAACTAACCCCCCTTTTTCTTTTTAAAATCTTTTTGCACACGAGTAACCTTAACTTCCGTGTTCACATATGACAAGCAAAAGTGACAGACAGTGCAGCCAAAACAGTTCATATATAACTTAGCTTTTTTTTTTTTTTTTGACTTTTCTTTTTTTAGATAGATTCTCAAAGATGGATGTACCTGGGATGTGACTAAGATGACATCTGTGAAGCAGAAATAAGCCACAAAACTTCCAGAGAGGAAGGAAAAAGAATCGATCCTTCAGTTTCTGCTTCTAAGGAGAAGGGTTTTACCCTCCAGGTGCAAAAGAAAATCTGGAACATCTTCATTTAGAGAAGCTGCTATTCAAACCAATTTCTTCCTCACCCTGCAGTAGTGCTTCAATTGGAATTATATTGGATGGGGTTTCAGGGCTTTGGAGGGACAGGTAGTCCGATACATCCATGGCACTTAATGTTTCAGTCTGTGAGTCTGACGGGGTAACTATCTGACTGCTCTGCCCACACGAAGGAGAAGGGGAAGAGGAAGGAAAGGTCTGAGGCTGCAGCTGGGGAGCTGGCTGCTCCAAAGCTTTCGGTTCAGGTGAGGGACATTCCTTCTTACTGGTGGCTTTGTCCTTGGCAGAGTCTCGGCAGGCACACTGACACTGGCAGGCCTCCTCCTGCTTTATGATGATGACAGGAACGCTGAGACCGATCTGCTGAACAGGGCTTCCTGAAGGGGAAACAGAGTTCAAGACACACGTAACCAAAGTGCGTAATTTCACCACGAGGAGAGACCATTCTTTGTTAGATTTGATCGTATACACCTTGCAGAAGAGATTACATGCTATTTTCTCAAGCACAACGAATACCCCTAGCAGATGGTAAATAAATAAATGAGAGGTACTCTCTCCTGATGAGCAGCCTGTACAGGTTGAACCCAGACATGAGAAGCCTGGTCTAAAGAGATCTTACCTATCTCTTTTGACTATAATTGATTTAGATTTGCAATACAATAATACTGTAGGGAAAGCACGTTATAGAACAGAACTTCCACGGCTGCGTATCATTTAGATGAATCTCGCAGATAGTACTTACCAAAAACAATTGCTGAAGAACTGATTAAGTTTACCACTTTACTGCCCATTTAATGTCTTCATTTAAAAGAACAAAACACAAATTATGTCCTTGCACTTGTCCTTTGTTCTCCTACGTATGTTCCATTAAAATCCCATTCTACTTTTATGAAATACTTATTTTTATACAGTACATCTTTTTATAAATCCTAGATCTAATTTATGGTTATCTTACAAGTTGTTAGAAAAATACTACAGGACAGGTCTCAGCACAAAGCTGTAAGTCTACTGATAACACTTAAAACCTCAGGAACATTTAAAAAATTGAATGTTTTTCTTCAAGACTTCTGCAAGCAATTAAATCACCACAAATCCTGGTTAAGCTAACATTACTGCAAACAAGCAAAGAGAGAAAAGAAGGTTCCATGTCGAACATGCTTACCTGTGTTGCCAGCTACTGGTAATGCAGTGGTAAAAAAAACTTTTTCTACTACTTTCGGAACTTGTGGCTTAAAGGAAAAAAAGAAAAAGAGAGCATGAGCCGATTCGAAACAGATTTCTACGGTTGAAAACTCCAAACAGCTACAAGCAAAAGAAACATATATATATACACTTGCCAAAGAGAACACATAGGGAAACTAATACAAAAATTAGCATTTGGCTTGGTTCTCTGCTATGTTCTGGCTATTCCAAAACTAAGAGTAATATTTCAGTAGTCCTAAAGATGGCGAGTAATATCCCTCTGCACTACATGCCTGTTAACACAGCTTGTTTTGACAACTGAATGACTGAACTCTTAAATTGCCGCGCTTGCTCATGCTGCTTGTACTTGCGGTCATTCATTCTTACCTATTTGCAACTGACAAAACCTAAAGTTGGCAACAGAACTGCTTTAAGATAAAACACAATCTTCAATATCCAGATTTACTGGAGAACCAGAAACATCCCGTTTTCCCAGAAAACATATTATCTTTATGAGGCTACATTACAAACAGACAGAGATTACAAAGTGTCTGAATGCTGAAATTTTACAGTGTCTTTTGTACTTGTCAAAAGAAACAGAATAAAAAACTTATTCTCAGGCCATATGGTGCAGTGTCCTGGATAAACCAGGTTGCTACCTTCTGTGAGAAGTCTGTCACTGGGCAAAAGAAGGAGAAAACAAGATTTCTATGCACTTGGGATTTCTCTGCATCTATTCTCTACTTATTTCTCTATTTTAGGGGCTGCATTAGTGACATGTTTATCAATATTAATACGATAAGCTTTATATAATACCGCATCCTGGTTTGGATCTTACGATTCCAGGTTTGATCCCCTTTTTTTTTTCCAAGGGGAAAGACTCTATGAGGAACAGGGATGGTTCAAGCTGTTTCAAAGCTAAGCTAGATATACTAACCATTTGTTCTTGGCTTTGTGGAGAACCAGTGGCACCATTTAATATCCATTGCAAGTTTTGCTCTCCCATGACAATGCTGGACTGCAGAATAGCGGCGCTTTGAGAAGGAGTAATTGTTATCGTTGGATTACTGGTCAGAACAGAGTTCGCACCAACAGGCACAGTCTGAACTACAGCCGGCAAGGGTTCAGTGGCACTTGGTGCTGTCGGGGCAGGTGCCCCAGCAACCACTGAAAGTCCTTGTACAACGGGCTGCGGTGGTGTCTGAGTGTGCTGCAGAAAGTCTTGGTGACTGGCTGGAAACTGTGTGCTGTGAGGAACAGGCACTTCTGGGGATTGTAAAACAGTTGCAGGATTTCCAAATGCAGCTTGCTGTGAGCTGGTTCCTATGGAGGGAGCAGCAGGTGCTGCTGAGGCTTGTAGTGCTGAATGCGAAGGCTCAGAGATGCCAAGCTGCAGTACAAGTGGAAGAGACAACGATGCTGAATCTCCTGCAGAAGGCGGAACAGCAGTGACTGAGTCTGCATGACCATTAAAAGCTTCAATCAAGGCAGCTGCCAAAAGAAACAAAATATATAAATACCTCAGTTCTCATAAGATCTGAATAAACAACCTTTCCAATAAACTTAGCAGCTACCTAATAGATTTTTGCTCAGTAAAGCACTACCACTTTTCACATCTTCAAACTAGTGCTCAAAACCAAACAATACTAGGCAACAAAATCTAAAAGAAGGTCCAAATTCAGGAAGCTGATAACACTGAGTAATACACGCTAGCTGATCAGCCCCATTAGCCCTCTCTCCAAAGCCTTTTCATCAACAGGCTCATGCAGCTACATCAAGAGAGGAAGTTCAAAGATAACACAGACATGAAGTCCAAGAGCATCAATGTCGGCACTGTACAACAGCATGTGTAAATACACGGCCAGTTCCCCTCTCACTGCCCAAGTGTTACACCATCTGTGAATGTATTTCAACACAAAAATATTTCAACACTGAAGCTGAAGTTGTCAGTTTGCTACTTAAACTTATGTGGGGCAGTAGTCTTCAGTCTGAGTTGCTGATTCAAACACTTGTACGCAGCGAGGGAAAACTGTCAAAAAACTCCCTCTTAAAATAGCGCAGCCACAATTTGTACCTGTCTGCTTAGAGTCTTCCTGATTTGTGGTATGATCTGGGCTCTGAAACATAGACTCAAAGATGCTTGCTGGTGAGATTGTGCTCAGGTCTTGTCCATGTGTCTGGAAAATAGAAAAGACAGGAAGATATCAGATAACATTCTATCCCAGGTCTCCAGAAACTTTGCACAAATCCCAGCCAGGCAACATATCAATGTCAGAAACACATTCCCAGTTAACCAGCCACCTTCAGGAAAGGTACATAGTTCAGGTACCTAGCGTAAAATGTAAAAATGATGCTTAATTTTTATTACCCAAAATCACATTTACCAACATAATGAGCAAATCCTTACAAAAATAAGTCCTTTAAAAGTCAAATATATTCTTGTCATATATACTTTGTTCAACCTTTATTTGCTGTAATACTCTACTAGAAACCAAAACGGACATTAATTTGGGCTTGTTTATTTGCAAAACCTTTTCTGGAGCAGAAATAAATAGCTCTGCTTAGATTATATCCTGAACTACGCACTGCTGTCACCCACACTGCTATCAGAACAGTATATATTAAAAACCTGCATGCTGCTTCCATGTTGAAGCACAAAATAAGGACACAGTCTCATCAGCATATAATTTTCCTCCATGTAAAATTTAAGCTCAGTCAACAGTTAACTGCAAGCAACAACATCATTACGGTAAAATCAGATGCTGAGCTTTTAAAAACAGCTTGATTTAATCACTGCATATTTTGGAAGAAAATCCTTCTCTCTCACTTGGCTATTCTGCTGTTAAGACGTCAGAGCCATTTGCAAAAAATAAGCCAAAGCTCTGTGCTGAAAGTGCCAGTAAAGTGCAATTGCTTCCTGAACAGGCTCTTCAAGTACTTACAAGTTTATTCACAGATGTGTTTGGGAAAAGATGCAATCTATTTAAATGACACCTGGCAGCTAATATTTAATAACCTAATTAGGTGACTGTGTCACTCAACAGATTATTCTATACAAGTGACCCAACTTAATACCGAAAACCAAGATCTAAACAGGAAAGACCAGAGAACAAATCCAAACAGTGGGTATGAACATGGTTTAAACATGTCATACTAGTTCTACTCCAGAGTAAGTTTTTCTTCTTCAGCAATAAAGATCTTACTCAGCTGTACAAAAACAATAGCTTGCCTTAATATCCGCTTATCTGTATTCCTGTCTGAAGCCTTCGAGAAGTGAGCTTGTCACGCTTAGTCTGGACATGCACAAACTCCCCCACTCGAACCCAAGAAACATGCTAGATAGTGTATCAACTAGTTACCTGCTTCATTCACTGCTCAGCTAGCTCTAATCCTACAGCTCAGAGCTGATCATAGCCGCATCTCTGGCACACATCGGGTAGTACTGTAATATCTAATTTGTATGTATTATTCACTTCAAATGATTCATTCTGACCAAATGTTATTTTCATACTGAAAATGGATGCTAGAATTATTTTCTTTTGTGACAGAGTAAGTCTCTTCCACTAGCGAAAGGGAAGTCTAAAGGACAGCATGCTGGAGCAAGTGAACCAGAAGCAAGCATGTCATACATATCTAATCCGTGTTCCACTCAACAGGACAGATACGTTGTTAGGAAAAAAAAACAAAACTCAAATTATGGGTGAGGCAATTCAGGGACAGTAACTCACTAGATTAGAGTTCTCCCGCAGTTCTGAATCTGTTGATATGAGGCTTAAGTCACTCAGACAGAGCGAGTGGCTTGTATCCTGTAAAGAAGAAGAAAAGAAATGGGGTTAAATATTAAACAATAGTGGCAGAAATGTTTCAAATTACTTTTTAAAGTCCATTCAATATAAGCAGAGCTATTCTGTCTACACCAATTTAGTTTTTTGTTGTTGTTGTTGTGTTTTTTTTTTTAACCTGTGGATAACCCTAGTCTCAGTTCTAAAATCTAAGGAACCATATTGCTAAGCAAAACATATTTAGCAGCTCTCAAGGATCTTAACATCTCTCACATTGCTTTACAAAAAAATTAAGCAACCTAGAACTCCAAATTAGCATATGAGCAAAGCAGCCTGTAGAATATAAAAATTCAAGTCACTAACAGTTAGTGTTTATTTTACTTCACACACTTATTACATAGTGTTGAGTGAAACATAAGAATCTACAGGGAATAACATCGTAATGTATACAACTGCCTATACACTTGTGCCAGTACTTGCTATAGTCATCCAAGCAGCAGCAGCCCAAGTGTTAATTTTGATGTGATTAAAATGAATACACAAACTTGGACATGCTTTTCTAAATAAAACTTCGTAACCAAATGCCGTGCTAGAAGTTTCAGAAATGCTGATGCCACTGCTTATTATCAGTGCACTGTAAACACAGACTATGAGAAGAAAGCCTACATTTCCACCTTGAATGCCAGCAGTTTCAGAATCGAAATTGAATTCTCAGTTCAAAAAAGAGAGGCTACCACCAGTGCCTTCGTGGGAGATGGACATCAATTAGTTACAATTTCCTTTGAAAATCTCAGCTTTAAATGTTACACCTTTAAAACAAGTTATGGACCAAATAATCATTTCACCAAAGTAAGGTTTTGTCTCTACCTAAACCAGAAGCATTAGGAAGAAGAGCTACTAACCTCAGACACATTGTTATTGGGAAGTGCATTATAGGAATGTCCTTTCTCATGACCTTTCATGTGACTCTTGAGACTATACTGTGTACTAAAAGTCTTCTCACAGCCATTACTGGGACAGAAGAAAGGTTTCTCCCCTATAGGCAGCAAAAACCAGACAAAACAAACATACAAACTTACATAAGATACTTTTAAAGCACATAGAACAGCAACAGTATTTTACACAAATACCGTTGTTTTTCTCCAACACAACTCGTTATGACAAAAAGCGAAACCTTAGCATAGGTTAAGTATCAGCAAACTCTTTCTGCACCAGAGCACATCTTGGTAAGAAAAAGAAGCACCTTGCTTTCTATACAAATTGCTACTTACGGCCAAGCCAGCAGCACCAACAGCTAACTGAAAGAGCAGTTCCTTAACTTGCTATCACAATGGCCCTATTCAAAAGACTGGGTCCCACCTTATAAACAGTCTTAATGATACTCTGCAAAACAGTCGTAATTACTATACGACATGTTGGAACTTGTATGAATAGATTTGAGAGTCGTTATAATGCCACATAACACATTCATCATTCTTGGAAAGAGGCTTGTAAATAAAAGGTTCCATTTTATCAAGTGAACTGACACAAGAACAGAACGTTTAATTCCTGTGCATCGCTGCTGACACATCTGTGAAACACGCTGATGAAATTCAAGACCTGTCAGGCATAAATGGAAGTGACTTTTCTCTGTGGTTCAGTTTCTTTGTTCTCAGCTGAAACACGAGCTGAATTTTTGATTGTCCACCCATTTTTTTTATGTTACCATTGTGCTTGATGCAGGTCATAGAGGAGAGTCAGGATATGTTTCTAGATAACTCTAGGAAAGAAGTGATTTATAGCTGACTCACTGAGTTACATCTATTTGCATAGCTGTATTCAACAGTCCTGAATGTATTGCGTAACTTAAAGAACAAAACCAAAGGGGCTAAGACTGATATAGAAGAACCTTTCTTTTTTATGAACTACATCTAGATGTAAAAAAAAAACAAAAACAAAAAACAAACACCACTGCCTGACAGGAAAGATGTGTAATTATATGTCCCTGCTAGGTTATTTTATAAGCAAGTTTAAATAAATATTAAGATTCTGAGAGTTAGTATAAACTGCACAGGCTCAATAAAAGAAAAAAACAAATCTTTGGGACTTACCAGTATGTGTCCTAACATGTGTTTTGAGGTGGTGGCTTGCAGCAAAAGCCTTTCCACAGCCGTCATGCTCACACCTGAATGAGGCATCAGGGAAGAGTTAGAATCAGGCTTCTTTCATGCATTTGTTATAACCTCGTGTCATGCTCTTCAAGTGTCACAGGACTCTGAAAGGTGGACTGACACCAGTCTCTGCTAGTACCAGGTACGTCCCTACAGCTGCTATGCATGCTGCACGGACTTATCTTAAAGAATAAAACCAATGGTACCAAGACTGGTCCCAGAAGAACCTTTCTTTTTTTATGAACTACATCTAAATGTAAAAAAAAAACAAAACACTGCCCAACAGGAAAAATGTGTAATTAAATGTCCTTGCTAGGTTATTTTATATGCAAGCAGAACTCTGAACGTGACTTTAAAAGTCAAGCATGAAGTCGTCATTTGGGGTTACGGGGGTCTCCTTCGTGGAATAAACTCTACTTCATAACAGACAAACAACAACATGTTTTAGAACATTTATCTTGGGACACACTTATGTCCAAAAAAATTCTCCCAGCTTGACTATTCCGGTCACTTGACGACAGCTTCTTCACCCACTTTTACAGATAACTAAGAGCACTCTAGAAGAAAAATGCTCAAATGCTAGTCTTCTTTTTTAATGGGAATAATTTTTCATTAATGACAGTAATAGCTGCCATTTGGCACAGGTGATCCATTACAGAAGTTCTAGAGAAGCAAAAATTGCCACCCGGCAACCTACCGAAATGGCTTTTCTCCTGTGTGTGTTCGAATGTGCTTCCTCAGGTCACTGTGCGTTGTGAAGTATTTACTGCAGCCTTCTGATTCACAGTTAAATGTTTTCCCTGTGTGAAGCCTCTGATGTGCTTTCAACCTAAAAAGCATGCAAAAAAAAAAAAATCCCTTTTATGGTCTGTAGTGCAAACCAGCCCCTCTCTGAGGCAAGCAAGCCATTCATTTAAACGTGAGGACAGGATTAAAGGCTTAATGTAAGTAATTGATATCACTCCCAAAGTCCTCACACAAATCCGAGAATTCCTTGTCTTTGTGCACCATCTTCAGTACTACCATAAAACAAATAAACTAAGTATGTTATTACAAGCTCATCATCCTGGATGGTTATACCACCTTGGTATAGCTTCTTCCCTTTTTGTGGGGTTCTTATTTGCATCTGTACTTGGAAAAATAATAACAATTGTATTCAGGCACAAACAAAAAGGAGATGTAACTTGCAAAAGAGCAGCAGCCATGGCTACGAGAGAGATACGCAGAGAACCCCTACCTGTACAGTGTATTGAATGCCTTTTCACAGCCCTGCACATCACATTCAAACGGCTTTTCCTTAGTGTGCACTCGAACGTGGATTTTGAGGCTGTAGGAGGTAAGAAAGGCTTTGCCACAGCCTTCTTGATTGCAGACAAAGGTGTATTCCCCACGATGCGTCTTTTGGTGAGTGCGCAGGTTTCCGGCGGTGCTATAGGTGCGCGGACAGCCCTCGAAGGTGCACTGGTATCTCTTAACCTGGGAGACAAAATGATGCACGCTTAATTTTTAAGCATTTCTAGAATCCAGGCAGGGTAGAACGCCAGTTAAACATCAAAGACGATGTGATAGATTCTGACTTCAAAGGTGAAAAAAAAAAAAGGAAGAAATTGCAGTTCAATCATCAGACTAATTAATACGTCTGCTGTACTACGTGAAGAAGAGTGGTACACGTTGGAAAGCAGGCTGACCTTAGAGAAGAATAGGAAACGAATAGAAGAGGGGGAACAAAATAATTCAAAATAAATCTACTTAGAAATCAATAGTTGAAAAGGGCCCAAATAGGCCACCGAACCCAGCCACTGGTCTCATATGCAGCATCTGTATTTCGCTCCGGTGCTTACAGCAGAGCTCCAATTAACGGATGAAGAAAAAGGAAGATGAACCTTAACACCCTGAATGAGAACCACAGTTTTCAAAATCTCCTACAGCCTCCATCGGACCATTTACTACTTAATTTTATCTCAAAAGCAGCCTTCGTTGTGCTTTGTTCTTCTCTTCTGCTTTTACTTAACCAGTAAATGCCTGAAGTGCAGGGACTCAGACAAGGTGCTTTCCGTCACAGGTCAGCGTCACAGATTCTCAGCCAGCTACCTCCATCGCCAGGCAGCAGTCTCATACTGAACTAGGTCTGACAGCCTTCCCAGCCTCTGCTACAGGCAGAAAAAGACCACGTAAGAAGCTTCCTGTGTGCAAGTCATCATGCTTAATTAAATCTCAGTCTCTCTTGTGAAGTAGAAGGAATAAGCCATCTGATATGCTCGAATAACCTCCCTCCAACATTAATTATCAGACTGACGGCTTTCATTTGACTGCTGCCGTTGAGAAACCTTAACATCTAAAAGTAATTACAGAGCCCAGGAGAGGGCAAAGTCACAACGGAGGAGCAGAAACTTGCAGGTCTAGTAGCGTAACGACTAGACAGGAGGAAAATCTCCCAGGACACAGTCAGCAGTCCTCTTTTCCAAGGTACAACCTGACAGTACCCAGCAGTGCTGCTTAGAAAAGGCCGCAGGCTGTCTTCAAAAAATAAAACCACAGATACTGAATTGTGGGTTGATACCAGGAGAAGTGGATGAGCCTGTACATGACCCACATAAACACGGGTTTCTACCCATCTCACGTCTCAACAACTGTCCTTCGCCTTTTGCTTTACGCATACGCCCATCAGAAAGGAGCATTTGAAACTCAGTGTTTTAGTACCGCAGCTCGGGGGGTGAAAACAAACTGACACAGGACCCCTTGACCTGTGCTCAGGTAACTTCAAAATCACTTTAGTTGGAGTCACGCTCCTGTCAGAAATATCTGGAACTTCGGTGGGTGCCATAAGCAGCAGGACACCAGGAGCACATCGTTCTTGCGTGCCTAAGAATTGACTATCTTTTAATCCTTTCATAAAATAAGTAATTTGGTTAATGCTTTGTGTAATAGCACATCAGTGAAGGAACGGGCCCTCGGTAAAAGCTTTATGAGATCTCCCAATGACCCTACAACACACTGTTTTGTCCAAAACTCGTCTCCCATTCATGTTACACAATGTCATAAGAACAAGGAGAATGGAGGGGATCTGAAACACACCACGTAGGATGCTAGCAGTTGTCGGCACTGCTGAGGACTGCATCGGTGCTAGAGGGTCCAAAGGAAGGCCCAAAGGAACAGCCCTTAGTGCTGTCAGGGGAGCCGCACATGCTCAGCGTTTCCTCTTAAGAACACGACTGCTAGACCCCAGCTCAACGACACGAGGACAGCTAAATAGCCTTCCAGGAAGCAGCGTGGTCAGACAGGACCCTGGCGTAAACACAAACACTCATTTTAATTGGGGTTAAGGGCAGACGAGTAAATAGTCTTAGTTACACCAACCTATTTTCCCTGTTTCGTAGGGTATGAAATTGTTAGGATGCGATTCAAGAAAGCTTTATAAAATGTGAGTGGACAGGAGCTGCAAAATCTCTCGTGTAGCCTCGAGCTGTAGCCTCGTGCTGGTATCACAGCTGCAGGCTGCCATTTACCTACACCTGCTTTTGATAAAACCTTGCTGTTTGGAGAACATTAAAGCAGGTTACACGTACAAGAACACAAATATCCTACCTATGACACTAGAAAGACCTAAGACTAAAGTAACTAGCAGCAGTTTTCACTCTGGGTAGCGCTGAATTAACTCCTGCCTCGTGTGTATCTGATGCTAACAGCGTATTGCTCACTGCAGGTGAGTTTTCCAGGCTTTGGTATCAATGCTCGTCTCACCACTTGACTAATCCAGGGCGAGACTTTACTCCGAACTGGAGCCTTGGCCTGACAATTGCTCAGCCAAGCAGCAGCTCTCCGTGCCTCTCCAGTCGTGCGTGACAGCTGAGAAGCAACGTTATCCCCCAGCACTGTGAAACACACTTAGCTGTCACGAAGCACAAGGGGGGAGGAAAGGAGAGCTAAAGAAGTTACAGGGGATGCAGAAGAGGGAGAACAAGTCCAAACTAAGCTTTTTGCCACAGAGGAAGAAATAGTATGGGTAACTGTCTCACAATAAGGGGCTTATTTATTAAAAACTACAGCTGAAAAGCCTTGCCAGAATAAAGGCTTTCCTTTTTCCGAATATCATCTTCTTTCAATCCTTACTACATTTCCATCTAGCAGTGGAGACTGGACTTGGTTTCTTGTTTTTCAAAGGGACAGAGAAGAGGACCTACTGTACACGTAACCGCAAAAGCTTTAAATAATTAAGAAAAGCTACTGGAGACATGATTCAGTTTCTTCCGACACTGTATTTGTTTCAAGACACAGTTTTCCTTTTATTTCTAAGGACACTAGCTACCTCGGCTGCTCCCTACACGGGAAAGGTGATGAATTCTTACGAGAACATGTAGTACGGTGTCATGTTTGCACTCGGGACTTGACAGCCTACCATGAAATTCACAGGCTGGAGCTAAACCTTTCTCCTCTGACCCACGGTTGACTCTAAAGCATTCCACTTACTACAGTGTTACTAACCCAGAAATGCACGCGTGCGACTGCCCTGGCAATGGCGTGCTGCACCAAATCCTGCTGTCAGCGCGGGCACCTACAACTGCTGTGACTGTGAACAGCACGGTAATAAAAAAAAAACGCGCGAATGTTCTTCCACACAAGGAAACTGAGAAGTTTTGGAGATCTTCGCATTCTTATCTGGTCACTTCGTATTATTAAAAGCAGCCTCGAGGGAAGGACAGTAATTTAACTGTAAAACAACCCACCCTCCAAATCAGCTGAAGTTGTCAACAAATATCAGGGCATCACAATACGGTTACACAACAATTAATACATTTGGCTGCGTGGTGAGGCTACCAAAACACAAGGAAGAGCATGGGCTGATAAAACACGGACACAAGGGCAGAAAGCACATTTTATTAGATCAAAGCGTGCAGATGACCTTCAGGGATCATCAGATTCGGCACGGTTTGTGTCAGTACTGAGGGAAACGCTCCCCTTTAGAGTGCCAAGGCAGCTGCTGGTTAACATTTTACATAGCGCGTTACAGGATATTCTCATAGCAAAAGGGAAGTAGCACAGATGTGAGCTACCTAAAAATCAGATGAGGAGTCTAAGAAGCCTTCCGAGTCTTTACATTTACGCCTAGACAGTGAGAGGAAGAGGAGAATGTTTATTAATTAATGATTAGGGACCTGGTCCCTGCGCTTCTCAAAGGAAGGCGGCGGTGACACTTCCAGTGTAACGGTGGGACTACGGCAGAGGCCTTGCAGTCCTCCCCTTTTCTCAAAGACTAAACCTTTATTGCACGAACAGGAGGACACCGCAGACAGGAGCGATGTTAAAACCGCATTATAAGCGGACAAAACTTGTACCGCAGCAGAGCATTTAATTCTCTTTTCCCATTAGGAACTTGAGCACGTCACACGAGCGTTACACACGCAGGGCGACGCGGATATTGACCACGAAGGGCTGGCGGTTACGGCAGCGAGAACCCGGGGTCGGCGCCACATGCAAGCGACGACGACAGAAAAGAAACATGGCAGCGCCAGAAACCACAGGTGGCTGGGATACGGAGCACAAGAAATGGGTTGCTTTGGAGATAAAGGCCGGGGCTGTAGCACGTAAGCTTTTTGCAGAGGACAGCGTGCTACTCAGGAGATGCACCAGAGGGAAGCTGGAAGAGGCTTAACGAAGCGTTTGCCTTACAAGCAGGAGCTAATTGTCCAGTAACCAACGAGGCTGTCAAGAGCTGAGCCTGTCACACTGACCAAAGGCCACTTACATTGCTGTTTGCCTTTAGTTCATCTCAAGTTCCAGGGATTCCCCTTAAATTCGTATTTTCTCTTGTGTCATCACTGAAGAAAACCAAATCAATGAAACTGAAACAGAAGGCTACAATCACGTGTATTCTTACAGACAATCGTGAGAGAAGCGAACTGCAACACAAGGAAGTTGAAGGGACTTAAGGGAGCGTAACACCTCCCTCACAGGTGTCTAAGACTGACTTGAAAGTTCAGGACTTTAAAGCATTTCTCTCAACCGTTAGAACCACCTCAGATGTTTTGGAAGTACCCAAGAATCGGACTGCTGGCACACGGAGCTGACCCAAAGGCGCGGGAGTTTTAAAGCTTTTTTTTTTCTTCCTGACAACTTAACAAGCACCTGAAATAATGGAAGAAAAAGGGGTTTTTACAAGATGGAAGAGATTCTGCTTCCTTAGGGCTTATTTCCGCTTATTTCACGTTATGCCTTAATTCCTTCCCCCGGCTAGAAAATTAAGCCAAGAGCTGGAAAATAAATTCAGACAAAGAACTTCACCAGGCGGTTCCAGGTCTCGCAAGGCTTTTTTAAAAGGGCAGGGTGAAGAAATAAAGCAGGCTAATCGCATGGGTAAAGTCATCAGCCCCAATTCAGCTAGCGCACACTGTTCTCACACATTGCAGATTGCAAGCTGATCCGTCTACAAAAAGAAAAGAAAATACTGGCATGACCGACACACCAGAATTAAACGCTTTAGCGGCTAAGGAGGCAGGATTCGGCAGCTCCTAATGCGAATAATAACTGAGCAAAAGAAGTTCCTTAGACTTAAATGGGTTTACGGAACAAACCTTGGTCCAGAAGTTTCGCGACTAATTGCGAAGCCGACCTCCCACGGCCACCTCTCCTTGCTGCTGTGCGAGTGCTAATCAAGGTTCCCTGCCAATCTAAATTATTCAGAGCATTCGAACCTAGCTTCCTTCCTACCAGCGGCTCGCGTCGGCAATCCTCGCTCACGCTATCGGTTACACCACCAGTCGACGCTTCTACCCCCAATCCTAGCAAAGACACTTGAACAAATTTAACTCGAAACGAGGTCCAAAAAAGTAGCAGTCAGTTGTTAAAAATGCCTTGGCGTTGCAGGCAACCGTGTATTGCTCTTGCGCCTAAGCAGTAAGAAACCTCCAAGCTTTCACCACTCTGCATGCAGGCAGAATTGATCAGGGAAACAGAATTAAAAGCAGTTTCTATTTTAAATATATAAACCCGCTTCAGCTGGTACTCTGAATTTTCTTCTCAGTTCCCCTGTGAGCAGCACAGTAAAGCTAGAAAGCAATTTTAAGTTTGGCATCTTTGGCTTCATATTTCGGCTATTTCAAATAGGGCAGAATTTAATCAGCAATTTGGATGTGCTTTGCTCAGGAACAGGGATCTCCACAGAATAACAGAGTTCACGTTCTTTTTACTTGTCTCTGAACTCAGAAAACAGTTGTACAACTAATAAAAGGCCACGAAAAATCACATACGCTACCAACGTAAATGGGTTTTTGTTGCCACATTCTCCTGTTATCTCGAGTGTCACCAGATACCAAGAAGCGCTTCCTGGCTGCTTCACAAGACAGCAGCAGGACACGAAAGCGAAAACTGATGACGTTTGCAGCTATGCTGCTGATGCACCAACCTGTGGGACACAATCACGCCTACCTGCACGGGGCACTACCGGCACTCACAGTAACAGCAGGCGCAAGGGAGTAACTCCAGAGAACTAACTGGACAGGAACCTTTAAGAACAGGGGAATCTGCCGCCTGCCTCCTGGCAGAAACGTGTTTCCAAAGCATTTGAGGCCACCAGCTAAAAACTACGCAAAACGAGCACGAAGTTCAGAAACGTTTTTGGCTACTTACTTCTTTAAGCTTGGTTTCTGGGCATTCAGACTGCAAAGTGAGCGTTGCTCCTTCGATATTTCTTGGCATAGGAGTCGAACCAGGATTTATTGTCAGGTGAATCTGATCCGGAGAAATTATATGTTGCACGTAACCCTGGGACATTCCTTCATGATCTGCTATCAAATGAAATCCTTCTTCATGACCCTCGGGTAAAAAAGGCAAGTGATCGCTACACTGTCCTTCATCCTCATCGTCCTCCAACACGCCGTGGTCCTGCTCTATGAGCACAGTCGTCCTGTCGTACACCGTCCCGGACGAGGAGGAGACCAGCCCGTTTTTATCGGCGAACCTCATCCCGCCGTCCTCCCGGCTCAATTCCTCCTCCTCCGCCTCGCAGCACAGCGCGGTGCCCTCGGGGCTGTTCTCCCCCATGGCTCCCCCGCCGCTCACTGCGATATCCTCAGGCTGGGCCGCGACAGCTCATCTGCAACGGAGGGGCAGGACGGGGAGGGTCAAGGGGGGCCGGGCCCGGCCTCGAAACCCCCTCAGGGACCGCCCCGGGTGGCGGCCCCGGGCCGCGGGCGGCTCCTCACGGATCTCCCCCCCCCCCGCCACCCCCGGGGCCTCGAGCGGCCGAGCCCCGCCGGGAGCCGCCCCCAGGGCTCTCACGGCGTTCTCCCCCCCCGCCTCGCCCCGCGGCCCAAGCCCCGGGGGCCGCCCCCCGCCGCCCCCCGGCCGCGCTCACCGAGCCCCCGGCAGCGGCGGCGGCTCCTTCCCCGCCCCGGCGGCACCATGATTCCAGCGCACTCACTTCCGCTTCCGCCCGCGCGCGGCACGCCGGGAGCGCCGCGCCCGCCGCGGGGGCTCGCGGGAAGGGGGAGGGTGGGGCCGCGCCTCAGCGCTCGGCCTCCGAGAGGGAGGTCCCGGGTTCGAGTCCCGAGACCGGCAGCGGCGCCGCTGTGAGGAGGGGGCCGGCGGCCTAAAAGGGGCACACAGAATTGTAGAGTCACAGAATGTCCCGAGTTGGACGCACAAGGGTCACCGAGTCCAACTCTTGTGTGCTTTGGGTTCCGAGAGACATTAAAGCCCACCTAGCTCACAGAATCCTAGCATCATTAGGGTTGGAGAAGCCCTCCAAGCTCACCTGGTCCAATCGCCCCCCTACCACCACCATCACCCACTAACCACGTCCCCAAGCCCCACATCCAACCTCTCCTTGAACGCCCCCAGGGACGGTGACTCCACCACCTCCCTGGGCAACCCGTCCCAACGCCCGACCGCTCTTTCTGAGGAGAAATGTCTCCTCATTTCCAGCCTGAACCTCCCCTGGCACAACCTGAGGCCATTCCCTCTGGTCCTATCCCTGGTTACCTGTGAGAAGAGGCCGACCCCCAGCTCCCCACACCTCCCTTTCAGGCAGCTGCAGAGAGCAATGAGGTCTCCCCTGAGCCTCCTCTTCTCCAGCCCAAACCCCCCCAGTTCCCTCAGCCGCTCCTCACAGGACTTGTGCTCCAGGCCCTTCACCAGCCTCGCAGCCCTTCTCTGGACATGTTCCAGGGCCTCGATGTCCTTCTTGTACTGAGGGGCCCAAAACTGAACACAGGACTCGAGGTGTGGCCTCACCAGAGCTGAGGACAGGGGGACGATCACCTCCCTGGTGTGCTGGCTGTACTATTCCCGATACAAACCAGGATGCCGTTGGCCTTCTTGGCCACCTGGGCACACTGCCAGCTCCAGTCCCCCTGCCATGGCGGGGTGGAATATCTTTGAACCATATGCCTGAGCACAAAAAGCTCCAGCTGAGGCCATAACTGGTGCTCAGCTCATCTTGTCTGTGCCTGCAGCTGCCCTCGCTCAGCACTGTGGGCATCAGCCGGCATCTGTTTTTGAAATGACAGGTTTGCAAGAAACTGTTTTTTTTCACCTTGACTAGATCACTGCCCCATGTTGCTGCATGTTCCCGCAGGGCTAGAGTACTGGGGAAAGCAAAGAAATATTCATATAGTACATCTGCTTTGCTACCACAGCCAATGTACCACTGGAAGTACTGTGGACTGGATCTGCTCCCTGCCTTTTACAGGTGTGACTGAAATCACCCTCAAATCAAGAATCTAAACCAGCCAACACTGAAATGGGGCAGACGAGCTGGAAAAAATGCACTGAGATGCTTTTATTTAAATAACAAGGACTTAAAAATTCTGAGTTTTAATACAAGTTAAATACAATACAGTGAAAATATCAGCTTTTATAGTTTTGCTTGTCTACAGACAGCTTATTTAGAAATTCAATATATTTTACAGCTTATTAACAGTGACACCTGATTCTAACTGCCTGAGCTGCATTTAATAGCAATAGATTGTACAAAATACTGTGATATTCAAAAAAAAAGCTGGTATACTGTACAAAAATATTTTTACAGTAGCTTGATATCTAAAAATCAGATTAGCTGCATCTGGAATTCACGGTAAAGTGTCCTCTCTCAAGAGGAACTGGTGGATAAATTGCTGAGCTCTCCTCTTTTCCGCTATATCAGGTGTGGGATGTCCAGGAGGAGGTCTAAGTAACAAGCCACCAAATATACTAGCTGCATTTTTGAGAGAGAAAGAGAGAGAACACCAGTCAACAGCGGGCTATCAAAAGTAATTCCACCAACCCCACTCAGTCAAAATGAGAGAGAGCCTTGTTTCAGGACGGGGTGAGATAAAGCTGACAACACGTGCATCTCTTCTGTGTCCCTTTACAACTTTTTTTCAGGCTACTGCCAGGACAGTGTGTTTCTACGGACTGTTTGATAATTAAATGCTTCAAAAGAGTAGAAGCCATGACTGCAAGCACTTTGGAGAACCGTGTTCTGTTACACAAACTGAAACCCCCCTCTGAACAGAATGGTTATTTTGCTCTCCTTACCAAGAATATTCACATCCAAATGGTTTTTCCCTGAATTTTTCAGTAGTTCTCGTAGAAACACCATTAGATATTCAAATACATTTTTATGGCATTCTGGCAGCTTAGAGATAATCTGGGTGGAGAAAACAAACAACATTTTTAGTGAAGAAATGGCAATGGCTTAGCAGCTTTATCTACTACCTGTCTGCAAACACAACAGAAACAGCTCTTAATAACCCAAGGCACATCAGTCCTAGATCCATTCTATTACGAGATGATTAAGTTTCTTAGAGCAAAAGCCTGTTATTTGTCTAGCATAAACCAGTCTGCTTCCCCCTCCTTCCAGAACAACAGAAACGGTCTCCCAGCGATGCTGGCATTACCTGGCTGCTCAGCAGGTAGTTGTTGGCACACTCCAAACAGCTGCTGTAGAAGCTGTAGCAGATGACCGGCTCTGGCAGGCTTTCCAGGAAGAGCAGCAGGGCCTCTGCTACCGAGTGGTTGCTGCCAACTGATCCAAAGATGGTTAAGGAAGAGGTGAGCACAGTATGGTCTATTTTGGTAGTATTTCTGCTGAAACATTAATCATTGCCTAGGTCTCCAGGAACTCCTGTTGTCCACAGCTTTGAGTCCACATATCAAACTCTGTTTCCACGGGCAGTCAGACACTTACATAGTTCATCAACGATCATTCACCAGCATAGCAATGACTCTGCAGAGGCATTAGTACTGATTGCAAGTAGCAGTGAAGAGCTGCATATCTCAGCTACCATGAGATGAGAGACAGCAATTTAAAAACCATGATGGAGCACAGAAGACTGATAAAACCCTTCTTGGCTTAGATCTTTTGTTTGGGCAAAGTGAGCCCTACCAGACATCAGTCTAAAAGGATACGGAGGGTATCATGCATTCCTTTGTCCAAACAGTCTCGTATTTGCTCAAATTCAGACCTGAGGCCTGGTTGCTGAAACAGGTCCTCCTGAAAAGACCACCATCAGTCAATCTCAAGGGAAATAAATATTTGGGTAAATAAAGCACTGTCATTATAAACTGGCTGGAAAAATCTCGCTAGGTTGGTAGTTATCAGCACCAATCTCACCACGAGCAGTTCTAGTAAGGCTGTGGGACTGCAATAAAAAGCAATGCAGAAGGACAGCTGCTGGTGCATACCACACAGGAAACACTGCAACTCAGGGTACTAAGATCACTTATCTCGAAAATGTCCTTTTCTTACCCTTTACCATTGGCCACAAACATCCACAGTTAGCAACGGCTGCCATTACCAGTATCTTGTCCAAAACTAAACGTAATGCAAACAAATTATTTTGCAATTCCAGCACAAGCACTGCCAACCTGCTGGGAAGCGTTGCGGTATAGGTGATCCACCATCATCCACAGCTCTTTGGGAATTTCCAGAGGCCTTTCAGCTTGAGTAGCAGCATCACTTGTTTCTAGCGGCATCAGGGTCTGAGAGAGGGGAGGAAAAAAAGGAGCTAGCCAACTTCTTGTTCAGCTCTGCAGATTGCTTCACAGAGCTTACACCTGAGAATTAATACTTGTTACAGAACTGTGCAGCTTCACTCACTAGTCTTCATACAAGACAGGTCCAACAGGCACACTTGTATCAAAAGTGCAGACAGAAAGAACAAGCTGCTCTCAAACACGCTTCATGTACACTCAGCTCTACGGAAACGTTACATCGTGCCTCACATATGCACACATCTCCATTTAGTGTGGGGAAAGCCAAAGGCTCCAGAGAAAAGGTCTACGTTTAGAAGTAGCACACCTTTTTTAAATGTGCAGGCAGAGCAAACAGTGCCTTACTGTCAGTGATCTACGTGAAATGGGTTGCTTCATCCACGTGAAGCACTACTGCAAGGTGTGAAGATGGCGCGCTAGGGAGCACGAGCTGTATCAGTATTCTCAGACTATGGACCAGGGAAGTGAAAGAAGGCTCTGTAGTAACAGACAGGACTTAACCACCTAGTTTTAAGGGTTCCCGTGGGCTCAGAAGGGAAGCTTATCTTTAACTCACAAGGTTCTGAATGGATTCTGCTGACATGTCCTGGATCGGTTCCCGCATGTAACACAGCGTATGAATGGGAGACCCAAAGCAACTGGGCAAGTAGTTTCCTGTTACAGACAGGAAATAATCCTTCCCCCTGTCAAGATGCAAGACCAAGATATCTTCAAGTTTTTCTTCTCCAGAGTTTAGGCGCGTAGCTGTTGATTTATTAACAAATAGCTCCAACTCGATCGTGATCTCAGAATCTGCCAAAACGTAAGAAAACCATACTGATTAAAAAATGGTATTAAACCCATGAGCCTGTAAAAAAGCATAACGTTGTCAAAATAGGAGAGAAAACTAAGCCAAAAGGTGACAATATTAGCTTGTTAACATGAAATGAACAATGAGGAGCTCACCTGGTAGCAGAAAGCCCTTACTAGGATTAGCTATCAGCCACTCCTTGCAATAGGTTTCCTCATCTGGTTTGCTGATAAATTCAAACTGGCAAGGCACTTGTCCATTGCGGACTGTAAACTTCTCTATCTGTAGCTGCATGTATTTAACATCCTCAAAATGGAACTAGAAACAAACGTCAATCAACATCATCAGCCAATCCCCCCTTGCCAAGCACCACCAGCAATTCCTCATATTCCCGTCCCATAGTTTAATCATTAAGCAGCAAGATATCCAGATTAACCCTCTTGCTCCCACATCCCACCTCTTCCAGGATTAAATAGGATTACACTTGTTTACAATGTACGCTCAAGTTATTTGCATTAGCGTGCACTTTAAAGCAAATGCTCCCCTCAAATAACCTCAGTGAAACCTGAGAACAAGATAGCTGTAGCCTCAAATGTCTCAGTTGCTTGTCTGTTTTAGTTCCCAATACAAAAAGCAAATGCTGGTTTTGTGACCTTCTCCAAATCCCTCAGTATTTTACATTTTATGTTTCTAAGAACAAGCAACAGCAAGGGGCACAAACTGCCCTTTTACTCTCTCACTCTCCACCTCAGAGAGTAACAGAGCTGTGCGTTTCAGCCTGGTACCATAAATGAAATTTGCCTGCACCTAAAGCAGAAACAAATATTTCAAGGATTTGTAAACAGAAAACAGATGAAAGTCAATATACTGTTTCTTCGGAACCAGACCCCACGTTCTAGTATCCATCGAACATACTTCTACCACTAGAATACACTTCTGGTGTAGGAATAGGAATGCTCAATGTGACCAGCAAGTCAGGGCAGATGAACATACCCTACCTCTCTCTGGGAGAGGGTCACCGAGGGAATGTTGGCATTCTCCATCTTATCCAGGGAGCGCACTATTTCCTCAAAGACTTTTCGATAGAGCTCCTCATTCACAACCTTCACCTGAAAAGGACACACACAGCACCAATTGGTATTTACTGTGCCTCTACGGGAGAGCTATAACACAGACTGAAACATGAAGTGGTTCAATTTTAATAGTACGCTAGCACATACAACACATTTGATGAACGGAACCGCTTGGAGCACTAATACTCTTATTCCTCCTCAGGACCCAACAATAAAGGACCTTGCTATAAGTAGCATATAACTAGCAAGAGAGGCAAGAGAGTCACCCAGTTATTTTTTGGGTGTTTTTTTTTCCCTTTTTTTTTTTTTTTTAAACCACATTCCTGGGCTGTCAATGATGTAGCATGGCTGCACTGCAAGCTGCTGTGAAAATGATCAAGAAAAAAAAGCAAAAGAATACTCATAAATTATTCTGCCGAAGTGAAGTATCACTTAATGCAACCCTAGTTTACTAAGAACAATGATTCCACCTCAATATATTACCTAGCCCACCTTACAAGCCATTGTTCTGTGTAGGTGCCATAAAAGTGGGGATAATCCAGCATGAGAGCCTCTCCCCTCCTCCCCCTCTTCCCACACACAGGACGAGGTCAGCAGAGTTATTTCCTTAGGTACAGACGTACTTACCCCAATATCAAACACAGAGCTAACTGGCTTGTGATCACTGATCTTCAAAGCCATATGGCTGCGATAGCTCAGCTGGGCAATGTTCTGCCCTTTCCAGAGTATCCGATCGCACCATGCTGGAACACGACACTTCTCACTAGGACAGAGGTAAAAATTACAGTTTCCAGGCACAGTTCAGGTGGAGTAACACTGCGAGGCAGAATTCTGCTCTCCCAGGGATTCGGTGTTTTCCTGACAAGGCCAATTTCTGCATTTTTCTTTAACTTTATTTTTACCACATTCAGTGATGACATTAGCCATTGATGTCATCACATATGAAGCAATCACTGTACCTTGTGTCCCAGTCATCGCAGCCAGCATCATATTTGTATGTTGGTTGGAAAGAAATCTCTCCCTCTGTAAAGCCTTCAAAGACCGCTTTTGCATTCATTTGCCTCTTTAGCTACAAAAGAAAAAGGAAATTAAATAAGCTCAAGCACAATTCCCATATGAGCTAAATGGGAGCACCGAGAAGGCTAAGGAGCACCTGCAGGTAGGTGAGGGAGGCATCAGTACCTGGTCATATTGGCAAAGCTCTGAAAATGCTTTCTCATCTACAAGCTGCTTCACTTTTGCCACATCCAGTTCCTCCAGCCGATAGTTGAGGTCACCCAACCATAAGATCACACTGAAAGAGAATGTAGACCAAAGCTACTCTTTCTACCTTGGCTATTTTTAGTTCCCATTCTGCATGTTTGTCACAATCTCTTACTAACTGATGATTTTACTGTTCTTCAATGACTAAATCCTACAACCCACTGAGAAGACTGATGCATATTACTGCCTCATTCCAACTTCATACAGGAAAATAAAACAAGGCCTGGAAGACTGTAAAAACATAAACGATTGCCAGAACTCTATAGATGACCACTGTCAAAACCAGGGTTATAGTAAAGCCTTTCTGACCCTTCCAGACTGATAATTGGATCGCTAGCCACCCTTCTCACATCCCTGTGAGAGAACCTTACACCCCACCACGTTCATAAGGCTCTGTCTTGCCACCTGCAGTGAATCAGGTAATCAAAGGGGAAGCATACTCATGTTTGCTAATAGTGAGAGGTGGCAAATTTGGATCCGATTGGCAGAATTGCATCCGAGAGCAGATGTCCTTGAAGTCCTGGTTCCTCCGCTCATATTCCTCCGTGTGAGCTGCAAGGTGAGAATTCACAATGCACACACTAGTGTTATGGAATTTAAACCTTATGGCAACACCACCTTTGTTACCCTGAAAGATAAAGACAAAGATGCTGGTCAGAAGCTTTTGTTCTGTACACAACGGATGAATCCAGAAATGAGCTAACGGCAGTGGACAAGCCAGAAGACATTGAGGCAGACCATTTAATTCCAGAAGAAGGAAAAGGCTGAAAACCCAATTGGTGATAATTACTTCATAAATTTAAGCCAGGAACTCATGTGAGGATTTCACACAGCAACAGAACACGGCAAGCAAATTTATAGAACACAGTTTGTAATTCAGAATTTAGTTAATACAAAAGGAAATTCAAATCAACAAGGGAGCTGGTCAGTTGCTTCAACAAGTCCTGAAACCTGTTTAGCAACAAACAAGACCTTTCAACACAGACAATAAAAAAAAAAAAAAAGTGGAGGAGGAAGCACACGGCTTAGCTGGCCAAAAACACCTCTGCCAAGTTATAGCTGCAGTGTTCATGAAACTACAACCAAAGGGCACAGACTTCATTCCAGTGATGCAGAATGGCAAGAGGCCAATAAGTCCTCCTCAAGAAAACTATAATCTGGATAGACACGTTTCTTCTACTCATGTTTCCTCGCATTAATTGCTTTGAGCAAAATCACAGCCAGCATCAAGCTACATGAGACTGGGGCCCCATACAGCCCAGCACATGAAATCAGGAAAAAGCCTTCAAAGAAGCTTTTCCCACAAGGTCTATGAGCTTTTGAGAACACATGGTGATTCCCTCTAGCAGCAGCCTGAGCTGTCACAGAGACGGGACTCTACATTTCTAAAAGCAGCTGCCTCCTTTAGCTAGAGGAATAACCACTACATCTAAGGAGTGGAGCTCCCCAGGGCTCTCCTAAGTCTCACCCCTTCTCACGCACAGTTGTCATTCTTACCATCCTCCCCATGATGCCAGTTCCCACAGTCTCAATTTCCACCTCGGAGATGTTCAAAGCAAGGTCTGCTTTCACATACAACAGCAGCATTATTCCCACAAGCCGCACAAGTTTCACCTGAAAAATAGATCCTGTTGCATTAAATACTAGAATGGGAGAAGGCACGTTGTCCCCCAGCCCAGAACAAGGGTCAGCAAAAAACAGATGAAGGAGAGTTCCAGGCTCATCCAACAGCCCACCTCGCCACACAGTACGCAGGCACTCTATCAGCACAGCACAAGAGGGAGCCAGGGACCAACACCACGGTAAAGGAAGCCAGAGCCCAAAGCAAAGGACAAAGCACAGGCAGCCCATAGAAGGAGCTTCCCTTAAACAAGCAACAAGAGACAAAGCAGACCCACGGAGCAGGAGCCAAAACACAGGCAGTGTTCCTACCAAGATACCTTCACGCCTCGTTCCACCATGCATTATGGAGACAGACATGGCAGATGCTAAGACGCTTCCTACTCACTTCCCCCAAGACAGCAGGAGCTTCATTTATGCACGGTGCCTAGCTGCTCCCTCCTGTCCTGCCCTCTGCCTTGGCACCCTGCACAGTAACACTACCTACTTCACCTTCAGAGCACTTCTGACTGAGCAAAAGCTGCAGACAATGAACCTCTGGAAGACACAGCAATTGAAAACAGGAAAAAGCAAAGTGAAAAGAGGCCCAAGTGGAAAATGATTCCACATTCAAACCTCCCCAAAAGCCCCATTTACCTTTGCATATTTGGCATCTGGGTGAAGACTATCAGTTACAGCTTTAAACCATTCTTCTTCCTTCGGTGTGTCATTGAAAAAGAAGGCTTCTTTACTCAAATCAAGCTCCTGGAAACTGCAGTAGAAGAAGAAACCCATGTGTGCACGCACTTTTTTTTTTTTTTTTTTTTTTTTTTTTTTTTTTAATAACTCCAGCCCTTCCCTCCAGGAAAGAACTAAAACAATTTATACTCACACTAAATTTGTAACTTAAAACTCAAATTCAGTTATGCTGATTTCAGAGGCAAGTTAAATGTAAAGCTAATTGTTAGAATTAAATGGAACAGTACTAAAGATTTTGCAAAACTGCAGTGCCAAAGAGTCCAAACACTAGCAGAATAACAGCCCTTTCAGGCTACGCAAACACACACTCTAGAGCTGTGCAACAGAGTAAGGCAACGCAAACATTCCTCAGCTGTGATGTCTTGACTGAACACCTCGTGCTACAGATCACAAGCAAGCAGCCAGAGTCAAGGTTTGGAAGGAAGAGCCAGAAAGAGACACTCACCCCACGCAGTAAATGTCTGGAGGCTCCGCGTCACATCTCAGCCAGGGCTGGAGGCTTTCCCTGGGTGACTGACCATTCACATTATAAGTCCCGATAAAAAATCTGCAAAGAATTCACTTTTGTTAAATCCCAGAGCTGCAAATACCACTAGTATTAGCCCATGTACTTAATAATAATTATGTAGGAGTAACTTGTTTCCAGGAGGGATTAGGACAATGTGACAAAGTCTAAATTCCTACAACGATTTAATTACAGTAGCATCTTTATAGCCTGTTTTACAGAAGGATGCACATTTTTGCATAGAGTGTAAAAAGACAGAAGAATAGAGCTGTGCAGTAGCAGTTCGAAATGATAAATTCATTGAACGACCTGCATAAATGGATTTTAACCACAGTAAAGTTTTTGTCCTGATTATATATTTCACCCAAGCTCTTATGAGCTTAGTAGGACAATTGCAAGGCTAACAGTAAACAGGAGCGAGAGAGGTGGCCAGGGGTGCACAGAATTGATGCATTTCCAGGCATAGGAAACTTACTCCCACCCCCAAAACAAGCTCTTCTCGGGAACAATCATTACCTGAAGTTCTGGATGTACGTGTAGGAATCCTCCCTTTGTACGAGCTGAGATTTAACAATAGTATCTCTTAGTCCAAACTTTGGTTCTGATAAGATTGAAGCCATGTTTGAAACCATTACGCTGGAGGACCGCACCATTTCAGTTTTCACATCAGATTTGACTTTGCTTTGCCTGGAAGGGAAAACAAAATTGCTAGATGAAGCCCAGAATAAACACACACCCTGAGCAGCTTATTTCTGCTACTGAGGACGTGATTCTCATTTACCCGTCTGTTTCACTGATCAGTGTGCAGAATAAGCAAACAAGACTGAAACGAGCATTTCTTAGAACAGCTCAGACCTCCTCTAGATAAAACCAGTTTAACTAACTGAAATAACAACCCGTTCTCCCTAAGCTGGTGCAGCCTGTTGAGTCAGGGCAGACCTTGTTCACCTGTACACAAAGCCATACACATTTCCTGCTTACAGGAACAGGGAGATGCAGATCTCATCTCCCTCTGCTCAGCCCTTCTGACCTCAGCAGAAGAATGAAAAACTGTTTGTTTTCATGGTGGAAAAGTCCCAGCTCTATCTAGAAAGGAGGCGGCAAAGAGTAGATGGGGACAGAGGTGGTTTTATTTAGTATCTTGTTGCTCTGTGATTTACTGCAGACTCCTTTTGCAACAGTAGTAATGCCACAGCTTGGGAGTTCCCACAAGCAAGTGCATGATATAAATTTAAGGTCAACAACCTACACATGAGTGCCAAGGACGGCACAGAGACAGACTTTGAAGGATACGCAGCAAGGTCCACAAAGTCCTGGGAACTGGAAAATGAAACTCTTAACATTTTAAGAGTGTATCTATGAGACATGGTGGCCCTAAGCCAATGCTCTCTGAATTCAAAACAAACAACGCTAGCAGGTCCTGTCCCACCAAAGAGCAAAATATGCCCAAATAGGGGGACTAGCAGGACTGGCTCTGAGAGGCAGTGCTGAAATTCCCACTCAAGTTTTGACAGCGTGCTTATGCTGAGCTTTTTTTCTCTCCTAGCTAGAATCTGTGATTCTCTTCCCAAAAAGTTGCCAGCTACTGCTCTAGATCCTGCTACCTCTGATGACCGCAGCTGGCACAGTTGCCAGCACCTGGAAGCAGATAATGCAGCAGGCAGATTCCTCAAGCCCCCGTGTCTGCACAGACGTGTCACGCTGGGACCAGAACGACCAACTTCCCCATGTGGTTTCCAGCTGAAAACCAGGAAACCCAGACAGAAAGCTCTCTGCAATTTGTCTTCCCCTCGACATCAAAATATCAACAGCTTGCCCACTGCAGCTCATTCCGTCTGTGCACAATCATACAGAAGCACACTGAAGTTTGGTGCTATATATATTTACTGTCAACAAAGAGCCTCTGCAAAGGGGAGGCACAGCTGGACAGGCAAAGAAACATTGCTGCCACTTTTACACCTCACTAGACCCTCCCCAGAGAGCTGATGCACACAAGTATTGCTTCAACTACTTCAACGAAAATACACCAGAAGTGAGAGGGAAACCATACCTGGGAGCACCTTTATCAGTGCTGTCATGGCTCCAGTTCTGATTAACTGCAAGTTTTTTTCCATTCTGCTTGATGCCTTCAGAGCCAACCACTTCTGGAAAAAAAAAAATCAAGTTTCACATGAAACACAAAGTGTTCTTTAACTTATCAACACACTTAGGCAAACAGAAGGGAAAACCAATGGGCAGAATATAGTTTAGGCTTGTACAGAGAAACAATGTGTCCCACAGACTCTCTTTTTGTTATCTGATCAGCTCATCTTATTTTGACAGAACTGTTTGGTGGTGACGCAGCTTCCCCTGCAGAGGAAGGACTTACACCAGCGTGCCATTAGGCCACAGAGAGCAGCAGAGCTGCCGGCTCTCTTTCAGAGCTAAGCCAAACCAGGACTGGCACCATAAAATCCAGGGCTTTATCCTGGAAATCCAGAAAAACTAAGCTAATAATTAGTTTTTTCTTTCTGGAGCAAGATGGGAAGTACAAGGAAAGGAAGAAAAAAGACTAAACACACTAACATTTAAAGGGTTTGGGCCTCTCTGCAGAAACAGAGCAAAGCACAGGAGCCCTTCCCTGCAAAGCAGTGCAGTAGTCACCATACAAACCTGCCACAACTCAGCAGAAATAAGTGCTGCCATGTAAATTCAACGTTCCTGAAGAAGTAACAGGGCAGCTAGTATGCAAATGCAGCTAAATACAGGTGCAACGCTAAACACGTTACACCATGTTAGCAAAATCTGACCAGTCTCAGCATTTGTTTCAGCTATGACGTTCTGCTGATAAGTGGCAAAGTAACAGTTAAAGCAGAGAATTTTGCATGGGGTTTTTCCTGCTTAAGGTGCAAAAACAGCAATATTAAGGCAACAATACTTCGCACACCAGTCTAATGATGACATACAAAACGTCAGCTTGTAAGATTTCTATTCATTCGGCTGAGCTTCTCCTTCCGTGAGCACTACCCAGAAAAATTAAAGTTTTATCATTGTCATAGTACACCCTCTAGGACAAGAGCACAAACCAGAAACAGAACTTAAAGTACTTTACACAAGCACTCAGAACATAAACAAGCTGACAAGAAGTGGCCATATTCTCAGCTTGGAAAACCTCTTCTGCCCAAAGAGCCCTCCCAGAATAAAGACTCTGTAAGGGGATTAACCGGAGGCTGTTTCCAGAAGAGCACATGATTCAAGCCTCATTACAGATCACACAAGCAAAGTCCTGTGGCAATGAGCAGGAGCAGCCTTTGCTAAAACAAACTCTGAAATTAGCAGTGTGCATCTCTGCTAGCAGAAACGCGTTTGGCTTCGGATGCAGCATCACCAAGTTTCAGTACTCCCTCAGAGTTCATTCAACCACAAGCGTTTCCCAGACACCTATTTTAATGCTCTTAAACAAAAGCTTAAATTAATTAAAATTAACTTAAATTTAAGTTAACATTTAAATGAACAAGATATGCCTGCTCCTCAAAGAAAGATGAGCGTTTCTCTCTATCTGCAGTTCAGTGCTGCACCACGAAGCGCAGTCCCAGTGAGCTCGGGCAGAGCCACGAATTTTCTCCATAGGCATTAAGTGCTTAATCAGAGCTGAGCTCGAGCCTCCGCAAGTTTTCCTGATAAAGACCACGCGAGGGATCTTGACAGTGACAAGAACCAACTTGAACTTTCACAGTAAAGAGCAAAGCAACCAGACAACTGTTGCTTTGGTAGCAGGAAGGGAGCAGAGGTTCATCTTTATTACCCGCAGACGCCAACAGCACTGGGCAGCAGGCAGGAGCTGGTTGTGCCGCTGCTGGCAAGGTTTGTGTGCCTGCTCAGTGCTGCTGGCACAGCTGCTACGCAGGGCGAGATGGCAAGCCAAAGATCACAGCCATACATTGTACCTTGGCATTTAAAAAAATATATTTTTGCTGATGATGTTATGTAGGATTCTCTTTAGAAAGAGATTAGCCCTGGGAACAGGCTGTTTCCTTCAGATAAATTCACATCTAGACAGGAGGTTGCTCAAGCCAGAGGAGGTCTGTATATTAGCAATCTAATGTGGAATATTTTAGCAAGATAATGACCTTATGTAATAATTGAACTGGGCACAGAAATAAAGGGCAACGTGCAGAGATAAGAAAGCAGCAGAATCAGGATTTGCAGCTAGAAGGGACTTACAAAACGAAGCCTTTCTTATTAAACGTGTGCAGCGGCGTTATAATACTGTTCTAAAGCAGTTCGATGTCACCTCTCTTCTGGATAAAGCAGGATCCAGGCTTAGTGCTGGAAGGGGGAATTAAATTAGCCTTGCCATCAGTTGTGCCAGTCTCAGCCAGCCCACGCTTTGCGTAACGAAGTGCACGCAGCAGTCCATGCGGGACGGCGCTACGCCTGGCTGGAGGGAAGTCACTTTGTGCTTTTTGCTGTTCCAAATGAAGCAAAACTTCAGTTGTGATTGTGACCGTGCACACAGATGGAATTTTAGATAAGGGTATTAACTGAAATTGGGAACATAAACTATGGACATTTAAATTCCATTATAGATTCTCTCATTCATTAACCAGCCTTAATCCACAGAAGGTACAACAAACCAATATCACCACTAGCAAATGGCCGCATTCACACAGTATTTAAATGTGATTTGATTTGCCTATGGAAGTTGCTCACTCAGTACTCATGTTCATTTAATGACAGAGCAAGAGCTAGTAATGGAAAACAGCAGACAAAACCTCATTCTATATCAATTTATATTCCAAAAAAATCCCAAGTGATGGCAGAGAGCGCTTTCTTCTTCTAACATGAGAAAAAAAAATCCCTAAACTCCTCCAACTCAAGAAAAACATAATCAAGCCTTGAAAAGGCAACTTTGTCAAAGCTCAAAGGCATGACTTGATAGGAGAACTACTTTCCAACAAGCTTACAATTCAAAGAGTGTTACTGTGCTCCAGATACAACAAAAACAAACCAGCAAAGGAACCGGCTTGTGTTTCATTCAGCATGCTTTTAGGGACGTGGTTTAGTGGGTGATATTGGTGGTAGGGGGACGGTTGGACCACATGGTCTTGGAGGGCTTTTCCAACCTTGATGATTCTAGGATTCTATGCCCAGGTCTCCCCCAGTCAGTTCTAAGCAATGAGTTAAAATGCCATGTCTGAACAGATGTTCCCAGATCCCTACCTTGGCTCAATCCAATTTGTGCAGTTGCCTGAGGTCTGAGTTACAAAATCCATCCTTTCTCTCTTTTTTTTTTAAACACACAACTGACAGCGAAATAAAAAGAAGGAACATGGGTGGCACCAAACTGCACCCACGTGAATACGAGGAGCCCAGCCGAGCTGAAAGTGGGTAAAGCAGAAACGGTTTGATTTCGATTTTGAATCCCACCCCAACTTCCAGGAATTGTTCCAGCTCTGCGCTGACTTCTAGGAATCGCCCTTTCTCACAAACTCACTTTGCAAAGGGAAAAAGCAGCAGCAGCAGCGACCGGGGGCATGTGCGATACGCATCGAGCCGGCAAGAGGAAGAGGCCGATGCCACAGCACTGAGAGCGAGGGCGAAGGCAGCAGCGCTGCGGGACTGCTGCGAGGTGCAGCCAGGGCACACGAAGGCCAGCGGTGAAGAAAGCCAAGCCTCCAAAACCTGTCAGGCCCTGCAAGCGCTGCCTAGGCTGGCAAAGGGCTGTGGTGCCTGGACGGGGCGATCCCATAGCAGGCAAAGCTCCTCTGGCAATGCCCCCCCGACGTCCTTCTCTTCGCTGCCTGCGATTCTCTGCCCGCAGAGGAAGCCCCAGAAGCAGAAGGGCTCTGCAAGACCCCGCCAGCTGCCTCCACGCGCCCTAAATTCGCTGCCCCAACCCCCGGAGCCCCCCCGGCCCCTCAGGGAGCTGCCGAGCCCCGTGTCCGAGAGCCGAGCCCTTTCCCTTCCCCTCTCAAAGCGCTCCCCGAGCCCCACAAGCCGCCAGGACCCCCCACACCCGGCCGGGTCCCCCCGGAGCCACCGCCACCGGCCGGCCCGGGCAGAACGGCTCTGCTACCGCCGGGAGGCGCCGAGCCGAGCCGGGCCGGGCCGAGCCGTGCCAGGCGGCTCCCCCGCCTCCAGCCCCGCTCCCGGCCCCCTCCGGCAGCAGCGGGTCCCGCCGGGTCCCCACAGACCCCCGCAGCCCCCGGACTCACCTCGGCGGGGCCTCCCGCCCGCCGACATCGCGGCAGCTCCGCCGCTGCCGGCCCCGCTCCGCCCCAGCCCGGCTCCGCCCGGCATGGGGCGGCGCTCGGGGCCCGCCCGCCCCCGAGCAGGGACGGGACGGGACGGGACGGGACGGCGACGGGGCCTGGGCCGCGGAGAGGTGTCTGGTGGCAGAGCGGCAGGGCCCGGGGCGGCCGGTGACAGCTCTGGGAGCAGCGAGAGCCAGCCCCAGGGCCACGGAGCTGCCCCAGGGCCCCGGAGACATCCTGGAGGTGCTCCGGAGTACGATCCGGAGCTGCCTCAGGGCCCTGGAGATGCCCCGGAGCCGTCATGGAGCTGCCCCAAGGCCCCGGAGCCATCCTGGAGTTGCTCCGGAGTCGCTCCAGAGCCTCCCCAGGGCCCTGGAGCTATCCCGGGAGACTGCCCCTGGGCCCCGGAGTGCTCCCCAGGTGCTGTCTTCCCGGCCAGAGTGAAAGGTGACGGCCGTGGGCATAGAGATTTCGCGTGCTTGTGTCCTCCTGGAGCAGCACACACCTTCAGCACATTTGCTAAAGGGGCACCAAGCTGCAGGCACAGAGGAAGATGCTGGTGGAAAAAGTGCCAGGCTGTGAGAAAAAGCAAGAAGGGGGTGAGCAGATGCAGAGCATCTGAGGAGACAGCTTGCGGTCACTCAGGGCACGCAGAATAAATTTCCATGTGGCCTTCTGACTGCACAGTGCATGGGTTGGTCACAGCTCAAAGTGCTGCTGAGCTCTCTGATGCTGCACAATCGTTACCCTTGCAAAGCGTCACAGCTCAGCACCGGTTTCAGCAGCAGAGGCTGACGCTGCTCTTCCTCACAAGCCTACAAACACAAGCCACCAGCCAGGCTCCCTGCGCCTCTAACACCGAGCACACGCAGAGCTCGTACCTGGGCTGCACCTGCTGATCTCCTGCAGGAACGTGCGCGTGTGGGAGCCAAAGGGCAATCGCACCGTGAGTTGATCGTCTTCTGAACTGATCTGGACTGTCACATCGGAGCCTGTCAATAATGGGAGGAGAAGAGCTCGTGGTGGGTGCTGCCAAGCACTCAGAAACACCCAGCATTTTCTGTACTCTGCAGCAGCTGGTGCACACATACAGACTCTATCAATAAGTCTCCCCGGGTCTTTCTTTTTCACATTTTACATGAGAACGCCATTTAAAAATGTAAAAATCACTGTTTGTAATAATTTTTGTTCCACTCATTCAGTGACAGTGAATGCATTTGGTGGCCACTGCGGTAGGTGTTAAGCAGCACCACGTCCACTGATGCCAGCCCAAACTGCTACTGCTACCAGGTGTTTGCCATCACTGCTCTGGTATCGTCCCACCCAAATGCCTCCAAGACATTTTGTAGATGTTGTCTTAGCAGGAAGATATGTAACAGTCTCTGCATGCTCCACTAACATGTGGTTTTGCTGGTCACCCCTTGTTACATCTTGTGTGTTTTGATAACAGACACAAATAGCTGTGCCTGAAAGAAACCCTGGAAGGGCCGATAATTGATCTTTCAGCAGCTGTTTAAAAATATTTGGAGAAGCGGTTACTCTGGTTGAACAGGGGTGACAACGCTGTCTGCACGAGCAGAGTAATGGCAAACAGCTCACCCAGGAAGACAAGATCCTCTTGTTCCACAGCGTACACCTACAGAGGAGTAACCTCTGTCTACAGCTCAGAGCACAAAAGTGCGTCCTTCTGCCCCGCTGCGTGCAGCTGGTGCAGGGCCCGGGGATTTCTAGAGCACTGACACTTAAACAGCAACAAAACTCACCGATGACGTGAAGGTCACTGTCAGGTATCACTGCAAAAGCAAAAGAAAGTTCAGTCAGAAGCAAAGCAACAGGATTGCTGACTACAAAAATACTTCAAGGCTGGGAAGCTCAGCAAGGTCCTCAGGCCCCAAATGTTCCCTGCAAGCACGGGGATGGGCAGAGCAGACCTGCCGGGGCAGGAGGCCGTGGGTGATGCTTGGTAGGACACAGAGCGCTCTGGATTGCAGAGCGATTAATCTGGCGGGGCCCTTCCAGCTATGCCATGTGGTTCATAAGCTTCACCAGGGATTATAAATCGAAGAGAAAATGGGAAGGGCTGAGTAGATCTCAAGTTTTAGCCAGCAGAGCAACAAAATATGGACACCAAATCCCTCCACCCCCTTCTTCAGAGGTGGTCACTACATCCCCAAAGTGCGTTCATACCTTCTTGCACTGCAAACCCTTCTCTGATGGGGATGACTTTCTCCAGCCAGACATCCTCAGCGGTTATGGCCATCCGCCGGTGACTGTATATGTAGATCCTACAAGCATGGAGCAGACACAGAGGTAATGCCTCCCCTCTGGCATCTCTGCAGGTAGGGGCAGACCCCATCCCATCCAGCAGCAGCTGCCAGCGTGGCCTCATGCAAATCCCCAAGCAACCTCTCCACCACGGACCCACTGTCCCACTTACCCTGTCATTTAAATAAAAATGTGTTCATGTTACTGGCAACACACACCAAGCCCACATCTGCAGGGCCTGGGCTCGCCTCGTTACCCGTCTGTACAGCACAGCAGGAGAAATGCCAAGGCACAACTCCTTCCAAACAGTGCTCTATCAGACCTCGCCCTGGTAGAAAGTGCTTGGGGATAGGAAGGGATTTCAGGCATTTTCCAAGGCCTACAAAAAACCTGTCAAGCTGTGCTGCAGCCTGTCCTCCTGCCAGCAGCATCCCCCTGCCCTCCCCGCTCCGGCACCTACGCGTGCTCTCCGCAGCTCTCCACCAGGCCCAGCAGCCGGCTCTCCACGCTCTCCCCAGCAGCCAGGGTTCCCTGCACAGCCTTCGGTTGGGGTCAAGGAACAGCAAACAGAGATGGGATCCCGGCGGGGCCTCCTCAAACCGGGGTGGGCCCGGAAAAGGGAGGAAAGCCAGCATCACCGCAGCACAAAGGATATGATTCGACACGTCGCTCCACCGGCCAGGGTCTCCTGGATGGCCACCGACTGGTCCATGCTCCGCGCCCACGAAGCGAGAGCCGGCGGTCCCGAAGCAGGCCCCGAAGCAGGCGGGGAGCAGCAGCAGCAGCAGCAGCCCTGGGGTGATGCCAAGCTCCGCGATGCAGCTCAGGGAGGCTGGACCAGGACTGGGACCGGGACCTGGACTGGGATCAGGACCGGGGACCGGGGATATGGCCACGCTCGGTCCCACAGAGGCTCCCGGGCACCCCTCACTTCTTGTCCTGCTCCCAGCTGGGCTCTTGGGGCCGGAGGCGGCCGAGGCCCGCCCCGCTCCCGGCCTGCCCCAGGCGTTCCGTTAACCCTTTGCTCCGGGAAGGGCCCGAGCCCAGCTGCACGCTCCCATCTCAGGCGCCGCTGTCACCAGGGGGGCGGCCACGGGGGTCACCGGGTGCTGGGGGGCTTCGCGACGCTGTCTGGAGCGCTCCCACCCAAAGCAGAGCATGGCCAGCCAGGTCCCAAAGCCCCAGGAAACACACCGAGCCTCATTTTCCGGCCCCACTCATTGAGCTTGCAAACGATTTTTACAGCTGGCCGCACGCAGTTCACCGATATTAGAGGGTGAAAAGCCGGGGAAGGGAGCGGGAGTGATGGAAAACAGCCAACAAAAGAGGGTGAGGAACTTCTCCGGGCTGAGGATGCCCCTGTGTGTCCTGAAGGGAAGGGGAGAAAAGGAGAGGAGGAAGCTTTGGGGTCGGTAGCAGGCTGGAGAGGCTAATTTCCTCATGAAAGAGGAGGAGCTCTTTTTTCAGCAGCACTTTAAATTACTTTTCGTTACATTTTCATTTCATTTCAAGACCCAGCTGGTGTGAGCCAACTTCTGAGCTCCTGCTTTAATTATGCAAATTAATTACTGCAGAGTGTGTAAGCAGGTGCTAGGAAATGTCACCAGACAAAGTCGTTTGCATACTAAACAGAGGGAAGTTTGGTCTAAATCAGCTCTTCCCCCAGCTGCAGAAGTGACAGCCGAACTCTAGCGGCTATGAAAAAAGCAGCAGTGTTTGCTAAAGCCACCGCTCCGCCGCCTGCCTTTCCCCTCCCTCCTCTGCACTCCTACAGCGGTACGGAATGGACAAGAGCCTGCAAAGAGGAAACGAAAGGAAATCAGCCCAAAATATCTGCTGCGACCTCCAAGCCTCTATCCTTACAAGAAATGGCATGGTGAATGTTGTTTTTGAAATAGAAAAAAAGCTTGAGCTCCATCCTGTTTTCACTTTCTAGCAATACGCTGCCCGCGTGGCCTGAAAAGCTTGAAAAGAAAAGAAAAAAAAAACTCGCCCCAGCCCTTGTGCTGCGGTTTGGAGGCAGCAGAACTGCAGGCGGATGGAGGCAGCCCTGCAACGTGGAAGGGGCCGGCTATCGCTTCAGGCAGCCTCTTCTCGTCCAGTCCCACATCCGCTGCGTGCAGCTCCGCTTAAGGGCTTCCGAAGCGAAGCCTTCCTGCTGGTGGAAGCACAAGGGTCCCAGCTCCGCGGGCTGGGGTCCCCCCCTATCCCCCAGGCACTCAGAACACGCCCAGTTAGCGAGCCAGGGGACAGACATTTCTTTATTTTTATTTTTGCATTTTTTTCCCCTTAAAAGAGAGCAGTGACAGAGGACAGCAGACTGTGTGCTTGCAGGAGTGGCAGCACCTTGCCCCCACAGAGCCACCCACCAGCTGCCTGTGATGCAAGAAGGTCACGGCCCGGGCTCCTGTTCCTGTCTCTGCTCTATCTTTACGCATAGAGAATCATAGATATGAAACAGGGTCATCTAAACCACAAGCCACTTTTAGCTCAGCCCCATTTTCCTGCTTAAGAAGTGGAGATGAAACAGTTAAGAATTGTGCCTAAACAGACAGGAAGTTTTAGAGCTATTAAGTACAAACTAAACACAAAGTGGGTGTCCAGAAAGGCTGCATGGAGAAGCAGATTATTAACTAGAGCAGACCCCGTGCCTTCACTCAAAGCAGAGGTTTCTGGTTTTTAAGGCAGTCTAGTTCCTACACCCGAGGTCCCTCCATCCAGCCTCCGCCGTCCCAGCAGCGTAGGGGAACGTCTTCAAGCTCTGGAGCCCCTTGCTCCTGGCACAGGGATGCAGCTGAGGGCATTGGATGGTGACCATGGCTGAAGCCAGAGAGGGACGGGACCCTACTGAGTGCAGTGGCACGGAGCAGCAGGGGGCAGGCTGTGGGGCCCCCACCTGCCTGCTTACAGCCAGGAGGGGAGCGGAGACCCCGCTGTTCAGCAGAAGGGCGGCCCCGCATGCCAGGAGCTGCAGGAGCGGGGCCAGAGGCACCTGCCCAGCACCGTTGACGTGAATTTTGCCATCCAGCTTCAGGCAGCTGGCCTTTGGCGTGGCGGGGCAGCACTCCTGGTAGCAGGCAGCCTTCACGCCTTTAGCACAGACGGGCTTGGCAGCCTTGCAGGCTTTGCTGCATCCTGCCACAAAATCCAGGCCAGTCTTCTTCATCTGGAAGGAAGAGAGACGTTAGTGATCGTGCCTGGCCTCCAGCATTCACATCGTGGGGACGCACACAGGCTCCTGGGCACAGCCCAGCTGTCCTGCTCTTACCCCCAAGGCCGTACCTGACAGAAGTCATACCCAACGATGCATCTAGCAGTGGCCTTCTTCCCCTTGAAACATCCATCCCCATGGCAGGAGAATGCTGCACAGACCTTCCCCTACAAGACAGGACCGGAGGAGACACAGTGTGCTTGTTGGTGCAGACAGCAGGACGCCCAGGACAGGAGCTGGACCTTAGGCAGCCTGAGGGCCCTTCCCAAACCCCCCCCGCTGCACTTCAGTATTTGTGCCATCTCAGGCATTTCACACACAGAGATAAGCCCTCCATCCGACACCGCAGGAAACCTCACCGAAACACCACCACAGCGAACAAGTTTCAAGCTGCCTTTTCCTTCCTCTTAGCAAGGCTTTGCAGAGATGAGCACCTTCCCCTCCCCATCGCTCGGGTGCCCCAGCAACACCCTGCACCCATGGGTGCTGTACAGTCAGCTCAAGCTGCTTGAACCAAAGCAAGTGCTGGGCTTGGGACTCTTATGGGCTCTGTCCCTGCAAAGCTCGTTTAGGATTTGTTCCCCTTTCAGAGGCAGCTTTTGTAAAAACAGCATTGCGTGGCCCTTCCCTGGCAGTACCTACATTTCGGGGGGGAGGCCGGGGGGTGGTGGCGACGGTGGTGGTGGGCGGCGTGGTGGTGGCTGGCAGGTCACCTGCAGACACGAGAGGAGCCCCGTGAGGACACAGCCCATGCGGGAGCCACTCGGGAGCGGAACCCCAGAGCAGAGGAATCGCGGCGATGCAGCCAGCCCAGCGCAGTGGGCTTTGTGCACCCGTCTCCCTCGTGTGCAGCAGGATTAACCCCGGACCCCCAGCCCGGGGGAGCCCCGCGGGCAGTTACCGTAGGAGCTGGCATTGAGCTGCAGGCAGAGCGGGGTGTCGCAGCACTCCAGGGCGCACTGCTGCAAGCTCACGCTGCTGTTGGTCCCGCACGGCTCCGCGCCGCACGCGCTGCTGCACCTGGCTGTGTAGTTTGTGCTGGAGAAACGATAAAGCTGCAATAGCAGAGCCAAAGGAAAAAAAAAATGCTAGAAGTGTGAAGAGATGCCACTACGAAGGTGTAAAAGCGACTTGACAGATTGCAGCAGAGATAAAGGAAAACAGACTTGCAAGGTCACAGCCCCCCACACCCTGTCTCGGTGAGCTCCGTACCTCGCAGAAAGTCTCGTTGTGGCAGGTGGCCGTCTCGTTGGCATAGGCTTCATCCTGGTAACACCTCTCCCCAGAGCACTGGAAGCTCTGGCAGGTGAGCTGGAGGGCGAACGCACCACGAGGTCACCATGCAGCAAAGCCTCCTCCTGCAGCACCACCATCGCCTGAACGGCTCCCTTCCACCCCAGGAGATGCTCTCAAGGGACTCCCGGCTCCCACGAGGGACCAGGTGGGTAAAGAGCCTGGTCCTGGGGCTGTAGCAGCCCGGCCAACGTCCCCCTTCCCTTTCCTTACCAGTGTTCCTTCTGTACTGTTCACAGAGGCGTTGGGGGCCACCGAGGAGGCGTTGGGGGCCACCGAGGAGGCGTTGGGGGCCACCGAGGAGGCGTTGGGGGCCACCGAGGAGGCGTTGGGGGCCACCGAGGAGGCGTTGGGGGCCGCTTCGTGCTCTGGAAAACAGAAAGTTGCATCGTGGTGAAGGAAACCTGACTGCATGCTCAGCAAGCCTGCGTTCCCTGCTGAGCCACTGCCACATTGGTCACATCGGGGTTGGGATGCGGATGGCAGCAAGTGGCAGGATGTCCCAAACGGGAGACAAACCCGAACAGGGTTTATGCAGCCAGCAACGAGGGAGCTGCAGGTCAGGCAACAAGACCACTATGGACATGTTCCGACAGCTTCTCCCTCCCCCTTCCAGCCGCATCACATGTGAGAAAGTCTTGTCTGGTGGCAAAACCTCTAGAAAAGGTCCCTCAGTGCAGCTCCATCCTACAGATTACAGCCAAGAGGGGACAGGGACACAGCCGCAGCCTTTGCCCTGCTCCCAGTGGGAGCCCCAGCTTTCCCCTGGGGTGCGGAGCTCACCTGCTGTGGCAAGAGGGCCCCAGGAGCCGAAGTGCAGAGCCACGACGCAGAGCAGCAGGCCTGGAATGGAGGGGAGATGACCGAGACCGCCAAAGGCCAAATCCAGCCCCAGCAGCCTCCCCAGGAGACCAGGAACCCATGAGAGGACCTCCCCAGGAGGAACGCTGCTCTCCCTGCCGAAGCAGGGCCCCCGTTACCTTGAAGGGGGAGGACGAGCTGTCGGTGACCTGCCATCGTCCCCACCAGCAGCCTCAGCTGGGACCTGGCAGGGAAAGGCAGAGTCAGGGCTGGGCAGCCCCAGGGGACAGTCCCACTCCAGCGGTGGCCGCTGTCACGGTGGCACAAGATCCCTGCGTCTGCCCAGCCACAGCTTGGGGAAGGAGCAGAACAGGGAATAAAATCAGGACAAGTTACATGAAAGAGGCTGTCCCTGTTGAGGGTTGTTTTTTTTGAACCTTTCTCCCTGGAAATTCTGCAGCCTTTATTCCAGACACCCAGGGAAATCCAGGTAGTTCAGCACCTCATTTTGGTCCCCGTAGTGGTAGGACATGCTCCTCAGGCAGGAAGAAGTGCCTGGCAGTAACAATACCCACCAACAGCACCTCTGAAAACCTGCAATCCGGGATGTCTCAACAGGCTCTCCAGCCAGAAGTCATCCTGCATGTAAATAACCAAATAATTCAGCACTGGAGCCGCTTTGCCGAGGGTTTGGGCTGACAGATTTTCCCTGCCAGGCACAGTCGTCTCTCCAGAGATGCTTCCTTTGCAAGCTGCTGGCACCCTCAGTACCCAGCCCTGCTCTGGGTGCTCCAGAGAACCCCATCACCGTGCTTACCGGGCATCAGGGAGCAAGAGTCGGGCCCTTCCAGTCCCGGCTGCAGCCAGAGGAGGCTGAACAAGCACAGATGGAGTCCGGGAGCTCCCTGCCCCAGGGCCGATGCCCCCGAGTGTGCTCTTTCCCGTGGGATCGGATCCAGGGCACCCCCACAGCCTGGAGAGGCTCTCCGAAACCACCTGAGGCTGCCAGCCGATGGGGCCCAGGGGCTCGGCACAGCGGCTGGCAAGCAGGAGCCCCCCGGGAGGCCACGTGCTGCTGGTTGGTGTGGTAACCCTCCAGCCTCACGGTAACGCAGATTTGCGAGCAGCTGCCAGGAGCACCAGCGTGGGGTAGTTACCGATGCTTGGCAACACGCAGCAGTCTGCTGATGCTGTTGCAAATGAAGAAGCCTCCGAGCCCAGGACGGTGGCACCCACATCCTTGCCACACGGGATTCTGAATTCAGAGGTGCCTGCACAGCTTCTCGTCAGCCAGCCCCTTGCCCTGCTGCTCACCCCACGGTTTGGGAAGTTCTACCTGTTTGGGTGCTTTTTGTGATACCCTGCTCTCCATTGTAGGAAAATCTCTGCTCTCATTCAAAATCTTTACCGGTTTAGCTACGGAAAGTGGAGATGTGACTCCAAAAAGTGCTACAAGAACTAAAACACTTCCCTCCCGTCTTATGATTTAGGCTCAGATAGCATTGCCCAAAGACCTGGCATGGCTGAAGCTTGTGTAGCAGCCACTGCGGGTGTTCATGCAGAGTGAAAGAAAGCAATGGAGGCCCTCACCTTCCAGAGCAGGGCAGCCACCCCACCTGGACCAGGTTTGGCGACCCTTACTGAACAGGGTGCTGCTCCAGCGCAGCCAGACCCTGCTCCAGGACAGGCTAAGAACCAACGCCCGTCAGACACAGCCTCATCCCGAGGAGAGCGACTTTTCCCCACAGCAGAGGAAGGAAAAAGCTCCCAGCATTGACTCACCCTGTCCGTCTGCGCCCTGAAGCCCCCGTGCACCAGCGAAATCCTGCAGCTGCCTGCGCCTCCGAGCACCGACAGCAGCTGCGGTACCTGCAGCACCCTGGTGCCAGCGACCAGCCCCACCCTTGCCAACCACTGGCTGCACAAACCATCACCCAGGGAGAGGTGTTTGTTACCTGCTGCTCCGCTGGATTTGGAGGTGCGAATGTCTCTGCGCAGCGGAAAAAAAAAAAAAAAAAAAAAGGATTTTTCAGGCTAGAGATGTCACACAAGCCAACTCTATACCAAAATGAAACCCCGCTGGAGGCGGCCAGGACTGCCACAAAGGATGAACACGGCCTCTGCACGGTGCCCCTTTTCTCCTCACTGGACTTGCAGTTCATGTGGCGGCATGAATATTACGGAGCATGTTCAGACATCTCTGCATGGGGCTGAGGAGCATTGGGAATGCTCCTAAAGTCACAACAGTCAAGTCTAAAAGCATCGGGTTCCTGCGTCAACTCTCCTGCACCGCAGCTCGAGAGAGCCGCCAAAGAAAGGATCTGTACTAGCACCTACCCAGGTCTTCCAAGTCAACACCAATGCTGGAGAAATGAAAGCAAACTGCCCACACAGCCCAACCTAAACCAATCCCAATTATTCATTCCCTGGAAAACTCCCACTGGCCAGCACCCCAAAAGGGAGACAGGGCTGAAGTAAAAACAGCAATGCAAGCCACTGAAGTTTGTTCTGCAGTGAAACCCAAAGAAAATCATATGCTTACAGCAAGATATAGCACAGGACCATTACTCATTGGCAGCATGCAATGTTCATGTGTGCTTTAAGGCAGTCAATCCTCAACATAAAAATTTCCATCAGAACTGGAAGAAGCAAAAAGTCATTTCTGACAACTCATACCGTGCAGAAAGCTTTTTAAAAACACCATAATCAAATCTCTTCCTTCCAACATACAAAAGGAGGTAGGTTTTAGCACTTCCTAAGTTAAAATCAGTTTATTTTTCAGCTTTTTTTTTTTTTTTTAATATAAAATAATGTCACAGGTCTGCGCTTCACAAGGGGCTTACTAGAAAGAGATTCTATAAAGTATCCTTGAAATCTATGATCATGCAAATACAAAATCCAGAAACTGAAGAAGAGTCAGAGCTGCTGACACTTTGCTGCTTTTTCAGATGTCAAACCCTTCACTTGGGAAAGTTACAGCAGCCCTTGACGTTTCAAGTCTTCATAGGTCTTCTTGTTCACCACATTCCCACTGGAGTCCTCGTATTCCTCCTAGAATGAAGCGAACAGCTTAGAGACAGCCGCACACAGCCTGACTTAGGTTGTATTACAGTGTTCAAATTTTAGCTCCAGCTGCATCTACTGAGCAAAACCACCTTGCCAAGGCCCTCCCTACACGAAGGTACGCAGTGGATCTACCAGCAAGCTCCAGACAAAGATCCTACCTAGACTGGGAATAATCACAAGCTGTATTACAAAGCTACATTTCCCACCGCATTCCAGTCTTATCCGGTTGCCCTTTATACTACCGAAAAACGTTTTGAGACAGAAGCTCAAGAAAAGGCACTACTGTAAGTGAACACACTGCTCAGAACAGTTCCTTGCCCTTCTCACAAAACAAAGACAACGCTGGTACTGTAAAGCAGCGTATTAAAAGATGCTTATGCAAAGAGATGGGCCTACCCTATCAGAAGGACTTTGCAATCCAGCACAAGAAGTGCTTTTCATGTATCACCAAAAAGGAGCCGTACAACTAGCAGCGCAGGCTCCTGCCTAGCCCTCCAGCATGCAAGGGATTACCTTAATTTTTTTTTCTGACAGTTACGCAAGATAAATGAGGAGTCCCAAGTATACAGGCCTAAAAATATCCGAATGCTCTGTAACATCTCACCTCTGTATCAGGCTGCCATCTCTCCGAAGCTTTCTGTAGTTTCAGCTTTGCCCACACTGTAAATACAAAGTCACACAGGATCTGAATGTTTTGGACAGAACTGGTTAATCTGAACTGGTTAATCTGAACTGAGATAATTCTTATCTCACACGTTCCCTGTTCTGTGCAAAGAAATGCCATCAAGACTTACGTGAGACCGCATCCTCAATCTGTGTGACGTTAGCAAAGTGCGCAGTGTTGGGAATGCCCAAGCATCTCATTCCATGAGCATGTCGCCACTCCTGGGGACAAGAGGTCAGTATATAAGATGGAATGCCACCTCACCCACAACGCCAGAGACTGCAAGTCTGAACAGCAAAGATCAAAATACAAATCTACCAGTCCTAAACAACACTATAGAAATATTGTTTCTGCGTTTTAGATGGTAACAAAACACTGGTAGTCAATAAACACTCTGCACCTGGTCAGGACTGGATACTGGAATTAGTGTTCAAACAATAGGGGTATAGACTACAGAAATTGGCAGAAGAGATCTTCACGTACCCTGAATATACAGTTACAACATCATGGCTCTGCAGCATCATCGCAGACACACGTTTTAGAAGTGGAGTAAGTGCAGCTCAGGTGCTCCAGTGATTTACTAGTTACTTATTAGAAAGATTATCAGAATGTAGTACTGATGTTTTTGTAGCAAGACGTTACTTACCGCAAAGTGACGCTGAAAAGCTTTGGGCCCTCGGTAGGTGTAGTTACCGCAAATCTCACAGTTGTAGTTGATGTTTAAACCATGTAATTTATATAACCAGTATGGGATTGGCTGAGAAGGGAAGACAAACAAAGATTAGGCTAAAGGGCAAGGCAGCTTCAAACAGAAGAGTAGCGTGGAGTCAGGTGAAATCTCCCACTCATCCAGCATTGACAGTTACCTTGCCATCCCAACCAAGAGGCAGATTTTTAGGATTATAAATGATTTCATTTTCTTCATCTTCACTCTCACTCTCACTGATCTGCTCTTCTTCCTCCTCCTCCCTCTCTTCCCCTGTCCGCGCTTGCTTACGTTGCACATTCTCATGAGTAAGATGTCTCTGTTCCTAGATGCAGGAAAAGAGAAAAGAATTGTTCACGCAACAGCAACAAAGTAAGGGCAAACGATGGCAATGCAAAACACTTCCCCAGTGTACAGAGGGAGAGAAACAGAAGACAGCGCCCTCATTTTTCTTTGCCCGACAACCTAAGAGCTTTTAGTGTAACATTTCTTGCATCAAATGAATTAAGAAGTTGCACTACTATGGGCACTTCCAAGACGGCAAGCCAACAGCAGCAGTCTTCATGCTAAAAGCAATTGCCCAAAACTGAAGCAAGGACTTAAGGCAAGTATCAACGCGGACAAAGTAAAAGCTTGCAATACCCAATAGCTTAGACATAAAATAGAAACTCTCTACACTGATACGGTGCCTGGAAGGAAAATAAAATACAATAAAAAGGCAGGCTTCCCCTAAAGGCAGCCTCTGTATTTGGCTTGGGACAGACACACGATACGCCTGTTCACAAAAGCTTGCAAATAACTAACGGAAACAAAAACATAACTCATCATATTCTACTTACTGACAGAAAAAGCTATCTGCTTGCATGCACTTTTAAACATTATGACTCTGGAAATATAACTGACTCTTCTGGACACACAGTCTGCGAAGGATGACCTTCCCATCACCACTATTGATGGGTCTGCAACTGAAAGCTCAAAGACAAAATAAAATTCTTACCCCAAGAACTTCTACATACTCATATATCTGAGCTTCCAGGAATGCAAGATCTTTATTTCTTTCAGTGTCTCTGGAAACAGAGAAGGAAACTTGATTAAGACCATTCCAGAACTGCAAACACCATGGGTACACTGAGCTCCTAAGGGCACGTTTGACTGGTAAGCAGGGAGAAAACAAACAAGCATTTAACAGCTCATTCAGCTGTGGGATTCGGCTCTGCTATCTCCCACCTGGTTCAGGACCATATTGTCTGACATGAAAGGCTTCTAATACTCCAGGAATCTCTCCATCACAACTACACAGGAGTGATGTTTATAGTCACTTTTCGTACAAGTGAAGGGGCTAACCAAGCCCCTTCTCGGGCCCACCCAAGAATGATCTTTAAGAGCTCACCTTTTGCTTCCTTTTGTCTTTGGATTCTTAGCAAACAAGGAAGGATCAAGTGATTCTAGGGATTTGCCTTTGGTGCTAAAAAGTCTCTGAGCACGCTCTTCCAGAGTCCTACGGAGAAGCAGGGAGGAGATGAGACCAGATCATAGTTTATATTGCCAAAAAAAATTATTTGAATTCACGCAACTAAAATATAAATTTAGCTTTTAGGAGATCATGACATTTCCTATGATCTTTGTGTTCATTCTTTTGACCAAATTCTTCTACACAGGATACTTCAGTACAACACAGTGTTCAAAACTGTATATCGCAAAATTCATTGACTGATTCTCACTGTGTTGTCTTTTTAAGCATCATAAGGTAATTCTTGTGCAATAAAGAACGCAAAACATATCCCACAAAGAAACGCTAGGCAGGGCAACCTCAAAAACTGAAAAGAAATTATAAAAATACTGTGTCTTACCCGCCACACTTTAGTCCCAGGGCCAATAAAGCTGATTTTAATCTGTCCAGCCCCAGAGAAGCCAATTCCTATTCAATAAAGTAAATCACAGTAAGAGAGAAGCTATTAAAAAAAACACAGTATGGGTGTACATCTGTTTTAACTCATCAAAAAGGGGGAAAAAAGAGTGAACGATGTTAAGGAAAGGACTGTCAAAGGTGTGCCACTGCTCACCGAAGAAGTGACAAATGCGACAAATCTAACTAGATCCCTCAAGTTACAGCCCTCTAGTGGGAGAAATTAAATCATCAACGTGAAGTTTTATCCAGAGAGCGCAGAGCCAGAAATGAAAGCTCATAAAGTAAAATTATAGAAAAAACACGAACGGCTAAACTTCCACCTGCTCAAAATTTAGAGCTAGGTGCAGAGCACTGAAAACGTACCTCCCAAGAGGAAAATGCTGAGAGATCCAGGTGGGCTCCGGCATGAGTGAGCGCACTGCTGGTTTCTTTCTGCCAAGAAAAGACACATGCAAAACCTGTGTGGCGCTGTAAGACTTGGTGCAATACAATATCCTAACCTCAAGGAAGGCAGTTCATTTCACACAGGGAAAAAAATATCTATCACTATAGCGAGCAATGAAATAACTGAAAAGGTTCAAAGTAAGCAAGTGTTTAAAAAGGTTAATTTTAAATTCAAGTTAGCTTCAAACTGCACCTTTGTGAAGCACAGCTACACACCTTGCTATTAGACTTAACACTAATGATTCACAGAAAACCTACCACAAATACAGAAGCATTCACAAGGACTTAACGACTGCTCACCGGCCAACCAGGGAAAGTTCCGTTATCCCACTTTTTCTCAAACTCGGTCTGAATTTTCCCAAAAAGTTCGTTCTGGTCCAGTAACGGCTTCACTCGATCTGTGTACTCCTGTAGGTACTCAAGAAGCATTTCAAGGTACCTGCCAGAGTAATCATTAGCACAGACAATTCCGTATCAAATTAGTGATATAACGATGTGAAAGTCATCAAGATTAGGATAGTTTTTAAACACAGGATTTCTAGACGCAACAGCCACAATGATAAAGTAAAGTACCTCTGCTGAGTGAGACCCCAATGGCTTTCCTTATTTTGATATGCTTCACGTCTCCTCAGGGCTCATCAGATACACAACTGCATTACTACAGGTCAGCGACCCAACGAGCCGTCGAGCTTAGCTGATGTAACTATAATCTTAACAGCTGTACTACTTCGGAAGCAAATTCCTTCTTATCAAGTGTCATAAATGAAGCAGGGAGGCAAAAAGGCTTACCTCTTATATTCAGCATTTTTTCTCTCTTTGGGAATATCAAAGAGTTGGTCAAATGTGGATAAGTAAGTGATGTAATCCAGTTTCTATGAACAAAAAAGTTTGAGTCAGACTTTATACAGACGCAGCCAAATCAACAACCAATTTCCAGTTACCAGACCAGGAGAAAAGCGCCAGCTCATGCCTTTATTCTGGATGGCCTGCTTAGCGCTGGGGTTTTCCGTGTGCTTTCTAACACATGGCCTTAGATACCTGTCAGTACTTGGTAGCAGAAGACTGGATTTTTACAAGGCCATCATTACATTAAGGACAGAGACAATAAATTGAAGAGAACAAGAAAGAAGAGTCGTGAAGCAGCATTCAGAATTCATACGCTGTCAAGCTGTAGGCGCAAAAAAGTGCTTTGAAATAGCTGTTTGGAAATAAACTACTTCACATTTCAGAACAACAACAAGAAAATAAATAACCAATGAAATAAGCAAAGAAAAGAACTCTCAACCTTAAGCACAGAAGACTAGAAATAGTTGAGCGCCCAGGCTCAAGCAGCCACTTACCTCTGATGATTTTAGGTTAATGTATTTGAGATAGCAATCGTGCAGATCCAAGTATCGTCCATACCCCTCCTCATCTGTGAACTCCACTAGATCTGTAGGAAAGAATATCAAGCACTTTACTATGACCTTAATATTCTCTTCTTGTTATACACGTGTTTTGGAACCTGAAAAGAATTAACAGTGTGCTAATTTATGCTTGAGGAAGATATCTATAATGCAAGCGGAATACTTATTGACACAGAGAAGCAATCAGGCATCTGGGCAATACACCAGAACATTCCCCAAGAGGGGCACCATGATTGTGGAATATTCCAAGGTGGCTACGGTTCAGAAGAATTTAAATGAAATAAGAAGAATTGTCAGAAGTAGCGTAGTAAAAGAGAAGTACAGCTCTGAAAGACGCAAGTTCGGACAGGTCACTAAATAATAACTGTCAAGCAAGCACGGTATTCTCACCCAAACTGGCCTCAGAAAAGTGTACGGACTTACTTTGAGCCTCTTCGCTCGGGTTGTCTCTGGCCTTCAACAGCTCCTCAAACTCCACTGACATTGGAACACAGATCTGCAAGAACAGACAGAAATTACAGAAAAAAGTGATTACTTCGGCTAACATCCCAGAACTAATTAATACGAAATCAAAAGAGATTGTAAACGGTAACTGGAAAGGTATCCAAAGCGTTTCTGCAACACTATATTTGCACGAAGACAGAAGCAGTACTACCCAGTCGCCCTGACTTTAGTCAGCGCTAGACAGGCAAGACTGAACGCTCAGCAGCAGGTGGCTCCCAAACTAACACACAGCGTGCAGGGGACATGGTCAGCATCTCGCATTTTCTCCTACTCATACAGATCTCACAGGAGCTTATATAAAGCCTCCAAAGCACCATCTGTTCTTGAATATTTTCATTTCTTGAATGACATTTTAATATACTTAATACTTGTGCATTAAGTCAATTAAACAGAACAGCAACAAAAGTCTGTTTATTGCAGGGATGAGGTCGAACAGACCATAAATCGGCTATTCTTCTGAAGAAGTTAACTACTTACCTCATTTGGATGCTTCCGGTGAAACTCTTTAATTTGTTTCAGTCTGTTGTAGAACTCTGCAAATTCATTTGGTCCTGAAATGGCACTGAGCTCTTCCTTTCGTAAGCTAAGAGTTCATGAAAAAAAATCAGGTTACAAATGAAAAGGAGAACACGTTTACACTCCTAGAATTTTTTTCAAGGTCCAGCGCCGCATTCTGATTACACAAAACCCCAGCGAGACTGACCGCAAAGCCTCACAAAGACAGTTTAGTCTGCTGGGCTTATGCTTGGGGGGGGGTCTGGGTCACACCTCTCACTGAAAATGCAGTAAACTCACAAACCTTTGAGGCAATTGACAGGTGGCCCAATCCAATGATATAATGAGAAGTTTACATCCTTCATGAACACATTTAATGTGAAGCCCAGGTCCTGCTCTAGCAGGTTTAGTGTCACCATGGTGCAGTGTCTCACGGAGCAGCATTACTCCTCCTGTGTCCACACCACATTCAGAGGAGCCCCCGCATTCCTCACCCGCAAACCACGAGGCAAAACACACGGAGCAGCCGCCTGCGTGGACGCACACCTCAGGCGTTCATTGCTCGTGCCGCCACTTACCCATCCTTGTCATCGTACAGGTCCCTCAGGTTGCCGCTCACTTCCATGTACCTCTAAAAAAAAAAAAAAAAAAAAAAAGAAACCCCAGGATGAAACCGAGAGCGCCACGGGCGCCCAGCACCCGCTCCCTGGGGGCTGCTCTGGCAGAGATCCGGAGCCGGCGGCACTCACGTCCTGCATGGCCCGGGTCCGGTGGTCGGAGTTGATCTGGTCGCGGAGCTGCGGGCAGAGCGGCGGCGTTAGCGGGGCCCGCACACGCCTGGCTGCCCCCCGTCCCCCCTCCCCGCCTTCCCCCGGCCCGCGGCCCCACCGTGGACTTCTTGGTGAGCATCTCCTTCACCATCACGTCCATCAGCCGCTCCCGCTCCTCGTGGTAGCGCCGCTGCTGCTCCAGGATCGTCTCCATCGTCGCTGCCCGCCCTGCGCTCCTCTTCCGGGCCCGCCGGCGCAACGCCGAAAGGCTCCGGCTCCGCCTTGGGCCTGGCGGAAAGGTTCCGGCCGGGAGGAAAGGTTCCGGCCCCCGAGGTCCCTGTGCACGGCCGCTAGACGGTTTTTTAACGTTGGGAGCCCTCCTGCTCCTGTCTGTGGGAGATCTGGGACATAGGATCACAGAATCCTACAATCATTAGGGTTGGAGAAGCCCTCCAACATCACCTGGTCCAATCGCCCCCCTACCACCACCATCACCCACTAACCACGTCCCCAAGCCCCACGTCCAACTTCTCCTTGAACGCCCCCAGGGACGGTGACTCCACCACCTCCCTGGGCAACCCGTCCCAATGCCCGACCGCTCTTTCTGAGAAGAAATGTCTCCTCATTTCCAGCCTGAACCTCCCCTGGCACAACCTGAGGCCATTCCCTCTGGTCCTATCCCTGGTTACCTGTGAGAAGAGGCCGACCCCCAGCTCCCCACACCTCCCTTTCAGGCAGCTGCAGAGAGCAATGAGGTCTGCCCTGAGCCTCCTCTTCTCCAGCCCAAACCCCCCCAGTTCCCTCAGCCGCTTCTCACAGGACTTGTGCTCCAGGCCCTTCACCAGCTTCGTAGCCCTTCTCTGGACACGCTCCAGGGCCTCGATGTCCTTCTTGTACTGAGGGGCTCAAAGCTGAACACAGGACTCAAGGCAGGGCTGAGCGCCAACAAATCCTGCCCCAAATGCTGCCAGCAAGGCTGCTTTCCTCATGTTGTGCACACACAGGTGCAGCCTGAAGCAGCCTTGAAGCCTCTCAGAAGCTCAGCACAGGTGTAAGCACCATGCCCACCCCAGCAGGACATGTGCACAAAGTCCCTTTGAGCAGAGACAACTGCTGCCGAGCATGCTGGTGTCCCCACACGAAGGGGCAGCGCACACAGCCCCCTCCCCAGGGCCACCCTGCAGCTCTGCCACGGCAGCGTGTCTGTCAGCCCTACGTCCGTGCACTGCCCTCCATGTATTTACCCTGCCACCATGCCACAGAGCCCACACTGCAGAGACGGCAAGAAGTGGTGCTTGGAAAAGTCATGGCTTTAATTATCCTCCTCAAAATCACTGTGAGCGCTCTGAAGCTCTGCCCCTGCCTGTCCCTGGAGGCAGGAGGCAGCTCCCGGGCAACGTCAGGGCTCGCCTGGAGATGTGGTGAGCACCGCGGGTGCCCCCAGGCAGGTGCGAGCCCATCCCTGCCCGCGGCCGGGACGAAAGCCTCCAACCTGAGAGCAGCTGGGGCAGCGTTACACTCCTGTGAATCACAGTCCGAACGAGAACAGGCCTGAAGGAATGAAACGTGTCCGGTCCGGTATGCAGCCTCCCTCTCCATCTGCCTTCGGTCACAGTTCTTACTCCTACTACCTGGGGAACACAGGCTTCTGTGCCCGGCAGGCTTTTGGCAGCGTGACTGCACCCAAGTGACATGATCCTGGAGGAAGTCCTCCCGCAGAGGCCTCGGCTGCGACCTTCCACTTTCACTTGGATTTTAATTACCCCCTTCAGATCCACCCTAAATGCCAAGGAGAGAGCATGCCAGTGCTTTGCCCCCACTGCCAAATGCAAAGTTATAATTAAATTTTAACTCGTAAATAAATTATTCGTATTTTTTCTACCATGCATAATAAATTACTTTAAGCCAAAAGAAACAACAAAAAAATCGGGCTTAATTATGACAGACAAACATGATCTTGCCCTGGGAACAGTCAATTAGCTGAGGCGAGAATGATCCTGATGGTAGGAATATTGTCTTTAACTACTCTCTTGCACTACAGGCTGCCCCTAAGTACGTCACTTCTTCCTCATGAATGCCTATCTAAAAATAAAAACGGAGATAAGATTCCGAACTTAGAGTTCTTCCCTTTCCCTTTGCATGAAACTTCTTCCCGGGAAAGGTAAGGAGCTGAAATCTAGAAAGGTTCCCCCCAGCCACACGGGTCTTTGTCGGGGGCTGCGGCACTGGGTGGGTGGGTGCAGGGATGCCTGGCCCCTTCTCCTCAACCCCCAGTGGCAGCACCCTTGGGAGAAGGCAGGCTCTGGGATGAGCCGTGCTGATGCTGGGAAGGCAGAGTCAGAGCAGCCGCTGTGCTTGGCGCTGATGGGGGGGACAGAGCAGGGACGATTTTCCTGCAAGGAGAGGTGGGATGGCAGGAGCAAACCTGGCTCTGTGAGCTTCTGCTGCCTCCCTACCTCCCCGGCCCTGTGCTGCGTGCCTGGAAGAAGGGACGGGAGCTGGGGAAGCACGCAGGATGCCTGCAGGGCCCAGCCCCACTGCAGCCACATCCCTACCCTCCAGCAACAGAGACAAAGGAGACCAAGACCAGCTCACCCTTTAGCACCGGCTCTCCCACTACCCCAGGACCTGCAGCAGTGGCGAGGCCATGCTGGCGCCATGACCTGACGCTGCCCGAACATGCACGCGGTTGGGAGAGGGGCGAACGCCAGCAGGCAGCTGGGAGCCGAAAAGTCTGCTTGGAAAGAGAGAGAACCAGCCCAAGGGCAGGGAAAATGAAGCTTGCAGCAAGCCTGAGCGGGAGCACGGGGCAGGAGCCGCTGCGTCCCTCTCTGGGGTGGCTGTGCCCATCGGGACGGTGCAGGAAAGCCCAGCTCCAGCACATGGATAAGGCCAGGGGCTCTTCCTGCACCCCCAGCGCTGCCTTGGGTTCCCAGCGAGGTTCCCTGCTCCTCCCCCCAGCCCCAGCACTGCTCGCCCGGCTGAATAATATTTTCATGCCTGTTTCAGACCCGCGCTCCGGGCGTCCCGGGGGACATTTGTGCATGACATCACCCTCCCCCTCCCGTAAATCAGGCACAGGGCCGTGCACAGCCATGACCCATTCATGACAGGGATAAAATCCAGATGTTCCAGCGCTACGTGCAGCTGGGTCATTTCCTTTTTTGGCTAAAAACGTGAGGCTCTTGAGGCTGACTGAAAGAGGAGCCCGGGGGCCCTTTGTACAGAAACCTTTTGTGGTTAATCCCTGGAAACAGCGCTGCAGAAACAAGGAGTTGCGGTGCTGCTGCTGCAGGACGGGCTCAGCTGGAAACCTCCAGGGCCTGAGCTGTTTGCTCGTTGTTTGAGGCTGAGCAGCAGCAAAACCAGAACCCAGCGCAGGTCACAGGGCAGCAACAGCTACAAAAATCTTACATGAAAAAAAAATAATAAAAAAAACCAACACGAGCTGCCAGAGGTGATGTCTGCAGGAGCCAGGAGAGTGCACACGCAGAGCCAACGCCATGGTCCCATCGCAGCACCCATGGGAGCTGCCGGCGGTGTGCCGGGGGATGGAGAGGAGCGCAGGGGGCCGTCGAGTCCGGAGGAAGCTGTGGCAGCTGTTAGTAAATGAAAAGGAATCTGCGGAAAATAGTTTCAGATGTTCGGGGAATAACTGGCTCCCCAGCTGATAAAAGTGAGTAATGAGCACACAGTGCTGCGGGGCAGGCTGCCAGGAGGAGACCGCTCACCCCAGCTGGAGACCGCAGCCACATCCCCAGCAAAGCCCCCCCTGAACCGGGAGTGTGGGGCGCGGGATGGGGAAGCTGCTCGGTGTAGTGGGGTACGATCCAGTGTCCTGGCTGCTGCTGAGCCCCACAGCCAACCCTGAGACAGGACAGCCTGCCTGGACGGACAGCGGGCAGACAGACAGGCACCCCAGCGGGGTGAGGGAGCTGCCATTCCTCTGTCCTGGCCCCCAGGGACTGGTACAGCCCATGTGGTTTGGGGAAGGGGAGGCAGGAGCATGGGGAGGGGGCAGCCCTGTCCCTCTGTGGGGTTAGGGATGAGGACAAGGCTGAGCAGAGCTGCGGCACCCCGTCAGGCGGCCCTGCCCCTCGAGAAACACACGGGAGCGAGTGTCACTAAAACAGTTTATTATGGAAAGCCGTAGGAAACATACAGGAGGCTGAGGTTTAGGACACTTCCTTCTAGAGACTGCTCCAAGCACCTCAAAGTAGCAAACACACAAACTCTGATTTGCCTGCATCAAAGCTTTCAAACGAGGGTTCAACAGGGATCAGAATACAGAGTTAATAACACTTCAACATGCATAACTTTTTTTTTTTTACTCCTACATGAATCCTGGGCAGGGGGGCTAGCCCCTTCATCCCGCAGCTGGTTACAAAATGACAGATATTCATGACAAAAGAGTACAAAAGGAGAAAAAAAAAACAAAAAACACAAGAAGATGCCTTCAGAGAAGCATGTGGCGGTCTAAGCAGGAAAGCAGGGCTGGGACAAGTAACCCTGAGCAGGACAGAGCAGGGGGGATGGCGACGAGGCAGGCACAAGCACCCCCCTGCAGAGGGGCTCTGGGGGGGCCCCGGGCCAGCCCAGCCACCAGGCAAGGATGGCAGAAGCCCTTGGGTGAGCTCAGGGCGTCCTGTTGTACGCAGTTAGGACAAAGCAGGGGCTTGGAGACACAAAGCCCCTCCCCAGGAGCCCCGTGCACACCGCGGATGCTCAGCGCTGGCAGGAACAAGCTGGGGACACCGTGACAGATGGAGCCCTGCGTGTCCCTGGGGCTTGGCCAGAGGTGCCTCGGGGACAAGCAGTGGCTCGGACCCATGGGCTCCTGCTTGGGCACGGCTGGGGCAGGCAGGGGCTCGGGACAGAGCGCTCCAGACCTGTGAGCGCTGCCAGCTCCCTTTCTGCTCCTAAGTGAGCGCTCTGCCACCGAGCCACGCCGAGAAAAGGGCCTGGCACACAGGCAGCAAGGTGGCTACAGAGATCCAGAGGTGGATTTCATCGGGTGACATGCTCTGCTCCTGGCCACGCTCCAGCCTTGGTGTCCCCAAACCTCCCAAAATAGGGCAGAGAGCCTTGCATGCGTGGGCGGTGCAGCGGCGCGGGGAAGCGGGGAAGGCTGTGCTGCAAAACCACCCAGGGCACGGGCTGAAGGGCCAAGCCGCGTGGACAGGGAGCTGCAGCCTTACAGCACGCAGAGCGAGGGGAGCACCCGGGGAAAAGAGAAGGCTCGGTGCTGTGCCAAGGGGAGCGAATGCATGCTGCCAGCGTGCAGACCCAGCAGCCCAGCGCTGAAGCCGCTGCTGCCGCCCTTTGCTCAGCTCGTGCCCGGTCAGACAGGAAGCAAAAGGAAAGAGTAAATAATGGGGGATCTTGAAGCTCCTTTTTTTCAACTTTATTTAGCTTTGGCTCTGCACAGAGCCTTAGCATAGCATACTCTAGCCTTCAGGGAGGGGCACAAGGAACCTCCTGAACACACACCGTGGTTCGGGGGCAGCCCTCATCTCCTACGCCTTGTGCCCGGCCCCTGAAATGCTGTCAGGGGTTTCTGGCACAAAGACCCTGAAGAATAGAGAAAGCCCCTGCCCCACGGTGTCGTCGGAGGCTCATAGGTCGCTGCTGCAGTCGCGGCACAGGATCTCATCGTTGTCAGGGATAAAGCCCTTCCCGACCAGCGAGGTGTTACAGCGGGCGCAGTTAAAGCAATTATGGTGCCAGTGACGGTCCTCAAAGGAGACATATTTACCTCCACCAAAGCCTGTGGGAGGGACAGAGCACAGTGTTAAAACCCCTGGGGACACTCGGACAAGCTGTCTGTATAGATGTGGGGTTTGGTTCATCTCCAAGCCAGCTGCACTCTGGTACCGAACACCCTGCAGAACTGAACACATCTGAAATATGGATCTCCACTCTCAGAGGGTGAAGAGGAGCAAAATGATTTCACTCCAGATTCTACTGGGCTGCAGAAGCGCCTACAGACACCTGAGCAAGCTTGTGGGGTGGAGATGTGTGAGCACCACATGGATGTGGGTGAGCTGCAGAGGGCAGCTTCACCCCAAGGAGCCCCCCTGGGAACAGCGTGGCTCGGCCACGTCCTGCCTGGAGGAAGCGCCCTGTCACCAGGACCATCCCGCTCACCTGTGATGGGCTTTGTGCAGGCACTGCACTTCTTGGCATAGAGGTTTCCAAAGCACTTGATGCAGTAGGGGTTGTCATCCTGGGAGGTGAACTGCTGGCCAGCCAGGGGGGTCTTGCAGCCCGTGCAGACGAAGCACTCCTTGTGCCATGGCTCGTCCCGGTAGGTCACTCCTCCCTTGGTCAGGGTCTGCAGGAAGAGAGAGCACACGGGTGACACACGGGCACTGCCAGGCAGGAGGTGCTGTCAGCCAGGGTGCTGGCACCCAAACCTTTTCCTGATGGGGCTTGGAGATGTTTGGTGCACAGCCCGCGTGTCCCTGACGCTGCTGGGGCTGAGCAGCCACTGACAGGCAGCAGCCGGGCCATCCAGGAGTCCCCTGTCCTCTCCTTCCAGCCAGGGGAGATGGGGACCCACCCCAGCACCATCCCACCACCCCTTCGTAGCAGAGAACACAGCCCTGGACCACAGGACGAGGGTTTCGGGCTGCCAGGCCAGCCGTACCTTTTTGCAGCGAGTGCAGCGAGGAGCAAACTTGCTCTCGTAGCAGGGGACACAGTAATAATCCTTCTGGTCTGGGATGAAGGATCGCGACCCGATGGGCTGCTGGCAGCTGCTGCATATGAAGCAGTGCTCGTGCCAGGTTTGTCCGTTGTACTCCAGCTTGCGGGACCCTGCGAGAAGAGCCGTGCTTAGAGAGGCAGGAGGGGGCACGCGCGCTCACACTGGACACAGGAGGCTGTGCAGGACAAAACGGGGTCCTGCACACCATGGCACAGGCAAACGGGGCCACGCAGATGGCTGGGGAGGAGTCCCCAGGTCCAGCTGGCAGCCACGAGCAGAGGGAGGGCTGTGGCAACATGCCCCTTGCACCAGCACAGGCCAAGGCAGAGAAGCCTGTTGTAACCCATAGCTGAAGAGGGTGCCAAAATGGCCAAGCAAAGACACTCCTTTGCCTCGGGCTATCTGCAGAGACGCACCTTCAGCCATTCCTTCCTTTCTTGTCAGCACACATCAGAAAATGCCCAGGAAACCCTTTGTTATTTCCACCCCGGCTCACTTCCCCATAAAGAAAAGGGTTAACAGACAGACAGGGCTGTGCTGATCGCACCTCGGCATCCTGCTGTCCTGCCAGACGGTGCCCAGCCTGTGCTGTGCTCTGACAGTGCAGCAGAAATCCACCTCCCCCTTGCTGCCCCAGCGTTGGAGCCTGCAGCCCTGTCCAGCGCTGCTGGAACCGGGAGCAAACCGCAGCCCTTGCGCCTGCCCGCTCCTACCTGGCATGACCGTCTTCTCGCAGGCGATGCACTTGGAGGAGAACTCGCTGCAGTAGCAGTCGTTGCACAGCAGCTCCTCGTCCTGGCAGGTGAAGGGCTCGTCGGCCAGCGAGCGGTCGCAGCGGAAGCAGCGGAAGCAGTGCTCGTGGTAGTGGCGATCCTCGTAGTACAGCTCCTGGGGAGGACAGCGAGGTGAGGGGAGGGGGGGACGAGCAACCGGGGACCACGATGCTCAGCACGGGTCCTGTACTCACTCTGCAGTCGTGGCCGATGAGCTCTTTGCACTCGTCGCAGGTGTTGGCGAAGTGGGCGTCGTAGCAGGGGATGCAGTACGGGCCGTTGTCCATCTGGATGTACTTGCGCCCGTACAGGGACTCCTTGCAGTTGTCGCAGTCGAAGCACTCCGTCATGGTGCCGGTCTGGGGGCCTCCTTCACCTGCTGGGAGAAGGGCAGAGGCGCTCGCTCAGCACCGCCTCGCGCTGCCGGGACGTCCCTGCAGAGCCCCTGATATGCCCACGGGACAAGGACCTCAAACCCTGCGTGTGGCCGACGAGCGGCCGGCCGCTGTCGGGACAGGTCGGACGCATTTCCAAAACGCCCGCAGGCGCTCAGGGCCGAGGCTGAATCTGGCCCCAGGTTTCCGCTCGCGTTCAGCACCCGGATCACGTAGGCACCGAGGCACCGCCCGGAGAAACCCAGACGCGTGGGCAGGGGGTGAGCTTCCCGCTGCCCCTCTCCTTGCTGGGAAGCAAAGGGTAAAGGACGACCGAAACCAAAAGATTTTTTCTGCAGGAGAAGTTCTGATTTAGCACCCAGAGCGGGCCCACGTGCACTCTGGGCACCGCTGTCACACCAGAGCAGCCACCGTGAGGGAGAGCCGCCTCCCGGCCCCCTTTGGAGACCCCCGTGAGCTGCCAGCACGGCCCCGCACCACAGGCAGGATTCCTGGGGACGGCTCGCGGGCCGATGCTCCGCCTGACCTAGCTGTCAGCGTTTCCAGCGCTGGAACTTCTCCAGGACTTTTTACAGCTGCTCCGTGGGGAAGCAGAAACCGGGCTCCCCGCGCCGTGCCCGGCTACGAAGCCACGTCCCAGCAAAGCTCTTTGCACATGTTGCTCCAGCTACAAACCCTCTTCAGGGAGCAGGCGCCGGGGAGGACGGGTGTTTTACAAGCCAGGGAGGCGCTCGGGCTTTGCAGGCAGCTCAGACACCGCGCGCTGCCCCGCTCTCCCCCTCGGACGAGCGGCGCGCAGAACAACCGCGCGCTCCTTGGAACACCCTTTCCAGAGCCAGAGCACCTTCCTGCTGCCTGCTTTAACCTGGTTATTCCTAAATATGGAATTCTCCGCTTGCAAATTCACACCCTTCTGCAATACCAGCTCGCTGTCAAGTGTAGACAAGCCCAGGGAATTACATCTGAGCAGTCAGCGGCAGAGCCGCACGCTGCAGCTTCCTCCAGGAACCCCCCCCCCGCTCCAAGAGGAGCTGCGTGGCCCCGTCTGCAGCCCCGTGCCCGGTGGGGCCGGCAGCTCCCCGCCACCCCGCGCCCCCCTCCCCGAGGGTCTCCCCCACGGCAGCGGCCGTCCCTTGATGCTGGGAGGCCCCCGCGGGGCAGGAGCTGATCCAGACAGCTCTGACTCAGGCAGCGAGCTCCCCAGCGCTATTCTTGGGCAAGTTCCACGGCTCCCAGCTGTTGTCAAGCCTGGTATGCGCTGATAGCGCTGCCGGGGAATAAATCTGGTGTTCCCACATGGCTACGTGACCGGCGGACGGGGAACAAAGTCCCCGTTCAGATGCTCTCGCTGCCCAGCTGCCGCCTGCCGTGGGAGCAGCTCCGCGGCCCCCAGCCGGCCCGGGCAGCTCCCAGTTTGGGACTGGGACGGGGCAGGCGCTCGGGGAGGTTTGCCCCAAGGAGCCCGGTGGGTGCCGGTGCCGGCCCCGTTGCCTCGGCTCTGCCCTCCCAGCACCCTCCCGTCACGGTGCCCACGCACGGGGGCAGCAGCTCCCGCGCCCCCCGGCCGCGTCCCACCGCCGCCCCGCTTGCCTTCGCTCCCTGCAGCCACCCGGGACCTTTCTCGCTGGCGAAGAATGAAAATTGAATTACCACCCTCCTCCTCCCAGCCCTGCCGAGGAGAGGAACTTTCCAAGGTGTGTCTGTAATAAAAGGGCCTCTAATAAGCACTCCTGCCCTGCGAGCCGTGATACCGCCGGGGCTAGGAGCTACCGTGTTTGCTCAATGGGCTGTGCTATCTCCGTGGTCCTAAAACACGGGGTCAGAGGGCATCAAAAAACACCAGGGGAGGAAAAACAACTGGATGGGAGAAGCCTTGGTGAGATGGACTCAGCTCCCGAGCGCTGCTGTCCCCAGCCTGGAGGCCGTCCCTCCCCGTCCCCAGCCTCAAAGCAAGGCACCGAATTTTGCTTAGGGCGGTGGGGGCTCCCCCAGCCCCGACCCACCCTTTCGAGGCAGGTGCTGCTGCCCCAGAAGTGTCCCGGCCCCCAGCCCCGCACGCACCCTCGGCACCCAGTGCCGCCCAGCAGGCCCCAGGCGAGCAGCGGGTGCACAAACACCGGCCCTGCAGCACGACCCCCGCTCCCCCCCCGGCAGCTGAGCGAGTGCTGTGACCAAAAGAGGGCTTAAAAACAAAAGTGACAGGACAGGAACCTTTCAGTCCCAAATGCTGTTTGTCACCCGGGCTGCTCTCAGTGCCAGCCCCTGCTCTGCCACCGCCAGCTGGCACCGCCGAGCCCCTGGCACCCACCAGCAGCACTGGGGCAGCGCCCTGGGTGCCACCCGGTGCTGCAGGGTGCACAGCACCGAGCAAACACAGAGGAGGGAGCAAGAACTGGGCAAACCTTCTGAAAGTGATAATCCTGGTTAGCCCCTAAAGCATCGTCCGAAGCCACACCTTGCTGGCAGGACGCCTGCTGAAGCCCCTGAACTGGGAGAACTGGGTGCACTGGGAGCAAAGGGCTGCTCCGCAGGGTACTGCTGCCATCCAGCTCCTCTCGGGCTGTGCTCGCCCCTGCTTTGAGCGGATTCTCCCCAAAACCAGTCTGTCCCTGTCGGTCCCTGCTGTCCCAGCCACAGGGTCTGAGCGGGCTGGGGGTGCAGGGACCGTCAGCAGAGCCAGCGCTGAGCATCGCGTGGCTGAGGCTGCCGTGAGAGCACACGGGATCGGACTCCGCGATGCCCTTTCCAGAGAATAAAGACCAGCCCCAGGAAGTTTGATCAGAGTTATTTGCGTTAGATAAGCTGCGAGGAAGCAATCTGTTTGCTCCCTTTGTTCTGGTCGCGCATGCACCACCGGGCAGGGGTGTCAAACCCCTGCCCCACGCCAAAGCAAACTGCATCTTCACCCCCGCGGACACGGCACTGCTGGGGACCAAGTTCAAGGCGAAGGGGAAGGGGAGAGGAAAGAAAGAGAGCAAAGGAGTTGTAAAAACCCCACAGTTCTTACAAATGGGGAACTTGGAAATTGTCTCCTTTCATAAAGAAAAGAGGTGGAGTTTTTAAAATGCAGCTTAAAAAAAACCAAAACACTTTAATTGATGCTCAGATTTAGCAGGCACTTCTAAATATAGGCAGTCACTATGCGTGCTAATTAGCGTTTGCTCATACCCTGCAGCCCGCACCACCCTGCAAACACTGGCAGCTAGGCTGACTAAGTGACGCCTGCCACTGCTAGCCAAGGAGTTGCCCAAATCGAGGGGATTCCAGCTGCAAAGGGAGCTTTTGTTTGCCTGTCGCAGGACAAGCGCGGTGCCTGCAGGACCTGGTCCGTCGCACACGGGGACGGTGGAGCTGGACACGGGGTGTTCTCGCAGCTGTCTCACTGTCTAAGGGCAAAAATAACAACAGATATATGCTTGCCAGCTGCCTGCCCGTTCCTCCTGACCGATATAGCTGTGCTTATGGAGGGAAGGAAGTTCGGTTCCTCTCCTGTGCCCAGGAACAAACAGCTTTGGCAACAAGAGCTCCTCTCACAAACAACATTTTGAGTGCGCCGGGATGCAAACCTGATCAGTCTGGAACAGAGCTCGGAATAACTTCACGTATGAGAAAGGTCAGCGATCCGCCAAGGACACGCAGCAGAGGCCACTTTCTAATTAGAGAGCAGCGTGCCCGTAACACCGGGCCTCTGTCCCCGCCCGTGGTGGCACAGCAGAGGCTCAGCGACAGCCCCGGGAGACCGTGACATTAAAGTCTACGAACCGGGGTCCTGTTATGCAAAGGATAGGGCCAGGGCCAGGCTTTCTGCTACGTGTAAACCCTTCAGAGTTTAAGCAGCCTTCGGGGGTAGTTCCCACTACCAGGAGCTCCTTCAGCCCAAAGGCTCCTGCGGTCGGCGAAGCGAGCGCCCCGCGGTCGCTGTCAGGTCACGTCCACGAAGCCATCCTAGAGCACAAGGCTATTCCAAAGGAAACACTTAACCTTTCCAGGGCGCAGGAACAGACCTGTCTTTGACTCTGTGTGTCAGGTTCCTGCCTATCCTCACCTCCCCCTTGTGCAGTCTCACTTCACACCTAAACAGACACGCGGCCCTGCGGGACAGGCTCCCCATGTAAGGACGAAACTGTCCAGGGAGGAGGCTTTGAAAGACGGTCCTGGGCGTGCTTCAAGGTCAGAAGAGGGGAAGAACGCTTTTTGTTCCTGCTGGCTTTCCAGAACCATTACGGGTCCTGGAATCCATGCGAAATTGTTTCTGCCTCTCGCCGGCCCTAAAAGGGAAACCAGCTGCTCGCTCAGGGGAGCAGCGCTGGCCCCTGTGTTATGCTGCGAACCGAAAACCTTCCCCTGTCCTGACACCGCTTCTGCAGCTTCATGGGGCCGTGTGGGGCCGGCTTCCCTGCACCAACTCGCACCACAACCTCCGCCTTTGCCCCCTCGCTCTGCTCCCAACCCGACGAGCTCCAAGCCTGGCACGGCGGGAGCAACATCCCCGCCTTTCAGGCGAGAGGTTGGGGGAAGCTTGCCAGGACGGTGCCGAGCGTTTTGCCAGGGTAAGGCAGCCGGATCCAGCCTGCCCACGGGCAGTGCTGTTGCATCAAGCCTTCCCCGCCTGCTCCGAGCACCCCTGAGTCATTTCCTGCCCGCGGCTGCACCTCCGAGCTCCCTTCCAGCCCCACGGGCAGCCCAAGGGCACGGCGGCGAGGAGCAGCGTGCCTGCAAGGAGGCAGGAGAGAAAGGGAGCAGCCGGGCGTACGGCACACGGCCGTGCCCTGGTGCGTGTCCGTGCCCGACAGAGCTGCAGCACCTGCCCTGGGCTGTCGTGGGCTGCTCTGGGCTCTGCTGCAGATCGATCGAAACGGCTGCACCCCGTGCTGCACGTGGAAAAGTGTCGGCAGAATCCTTAGCTCAGCACGGCAGGCAGCTTCTGAGACGTCGAGAGGAAGCAGCAGCAGAAACTGTTAAGGCAGCTGGCAAGGCACGAGGGCGGCTTCGATTGTTGCCTGATTTTACTACAGCCTTAGGACGGCAAACTGAGGTTTCTGAGCGTTCAGAAAAGATCTGAGGTGCCCTCCATTCAAAGTGCCAAACCACAGCCCACGGGCTCATCCCAACACATCAAGATGTAGATCAAGATAAGAGCTAGAAGCCCAACTGTCCCCAACACGGTCTGATCTTACCAGAAACTCTCAGGCACCGGCAGCCCTCACTGCCCAGAGGATCCCACTGCGCAGCCGCGGCTGGGACATCGCGCCCAGCCCCAGCTCAGCGGTGGCAACGACCCCGTGGTGCAGGGGACGGCCACCACCGCTGTGCCACGCTGCCTGCAGGCAGCAGGAGGGTGCCAGGAGGGTGTATGGGGTCCGATCCTGCCTAAACGCAGCCTCCCAAAAAGGGGGGAGGCTGAAGAGCGAGGTTACACATGCAATGTGAGGAGAAGACCTCAGAGAGAGAAAGCCCGACGCTGGTAAGCACAACAAGAGGTGTCCCTGCCTCCAACACCAGAAAGGAAGCATCTGTGTCATTTTATACGTTACTGACGTGGCACGCTGTGCATGCCAATTTTTATGGTCCTTATCAGCATCGTTCCACGGAGGCGGAGGACAAGGGACGCAGGAGGTCACCTCGCAGCCAGCTACAGCAGAGGCATCTCCGCAGCTTGCAGGAGCTCGGCACCGTCTCCAGGAGGCCAGGCTCCCTCCTGTGCTTTCACACTTTCTTGCAACACCAACAAGAAGCAAATTCTGGGAGCAAAACGACCACTGCTGCCTGATCTAAGTATTTGCTGGGTTCTGCCAGACCACATACACTCAGAAGACCTGGAAAGCAGCAACGATTTCTTAAAGTTTAAATTAAATTTCTGAATTACACCATAAATGATGGGCCAGATCTCCCAGGAAGGCCAACAAACTTTAGAGAGACTGCACGCCGAGTCTCCTGTGTGTGGGGATAGTTTTGGCCGTGAGGTGCTTCCAGACTTTCCAGTAGACCTGGCGGGGTCTTCAAGAAACCTCGGTACCCCCAGAAGCGAGCTGCTGTGCCCCTGGACAGGACGTGGTGGGGAAGCACAGGGTCCTAAGGAGCTCCAAAACTCTGGTTTCAAAACACGAACGAGTTCGTAGACCTTTATCCCCTGGTAGTAAATTCCTCGTTCTTTCTCCAAAGATAAGGACACACAAAACAAAACTTTTCCTATGTGAAAGGAAACCTGCTGCTAGCAAGTCAGGCTCTCACAAAGCAGCATCCCCATACAAGGTAATGGGACAAAGCTCCGAGCTTGTATTTGTACACACTGGGACATTTGTCCTTTAAAGAAAGAACCTTTTTAATGAGGCCACATTTGCAAGGGATTCCAACTTTCCATCCCACCGTGGAAAAGCAGGCGGGATTGCCCATCTGAGATTCAAACTGCAATTTCTCAGGGCCAGGACCTTGTTTTGCACTTGTTTTTGAGCTACTTCTGTCCCTCTCCTCCCCAGCTTGTTCCTATCAGAGCAGGCCCACTGAGCCCAGCCGCGAGGGGAAGCATTCACAGGGCTGAGCATGAAGACCTGGGGTTTGGAGGCAGGGAAAGAGAAGATCCATCCCAGTGAGAATCACCAGGCTTCCCGGGGGTGCCCACCCTCACTGCATCTACCCACCTTCCAAAACCCGAGCAGGGACAGCAGAGCGGGCTGACGAGGAGAAAGGCAACACCCCGTTCAGCCCTTCCTCCAGGCTTATTTTCTTCGGGGAAAGTTAATTCTACCAGGGTTAAAGAAAGAGGCTCGAGAGTCCCTGCTGCAGAACCAGAAAATGAAAAACTCTGCCCAGGAAGAAAGGAGAGAACAATTTCAGAGCTAGAACTGTATTACTAAATACCTGTAAGGATTAATTAATGGTAATTAATGGTTGATTAATCCTCACAGATGTTTAGTAATACACTTCTAATTGTATTAGAACAAACTAATGGCCCTGATAATCGTCCTGAACAAAATCCTGCCTCTTCAGACAGCAGCTTGGGCTGAAGGCACAGCTACCAGCAGCAGAGCTGTTGGGATGCCTTCAGAACAAGCACGCCAAGTCACTCTGCTGACATGAAAGCTGAGCGTTTGTTTAAGAGATCGGCTGTTAATTTGATTTAAAGTCATATACAAAGTAAGCAAATTCTGCACATACAGCAGGAAATCAGGAGTGGAAACCACTTGGGCAGCTCGGACCCGTCGCGCTTCAAGCTGGCCACTTAACTCCAGGAAGAAGTCCAAGAGCAGAGGAGTTCGATAGGAACACAGCAGAAACTTCTCCCCAGCCAAATCAAGTCTCGTTTACCAGCTGGTGGCTTCAGAAGGTGCCAGAGGAGATTCTGGCAGGCCTCCCAAGAGGTGTGGGAGATGAGAGACGGCCTGGCCCGAGCTCCCCGCCGCAGGTACCTTCCCCTGCCCTGCGCAACACCGACCGAGCAGGAGGAGCTGCTGGCAGCAGCAGCTTGCAACGAACACCGCTGCTGAAGCTGGTGACCGGCTGCAGGACAGCAGCTGCAGACATGGCCAGGGTGACCATAATTGGAAGAAAGGTGCCGGCGCCAAGTTTTAGGGAGCGTGACCGAGCGCGGGAGCTTCGGTGCGATCAGAGGAGCGGGGACTCACAGCCCGGGGAAGCGGCAGCTTGCAGCAGTTCTTCAAATGGAGCAAGGAGCAAGCGTGCAGCTGATTTCAGCGCTCCCGCTCCCTTCTCCCCTCGTTGCATTTAAGGGAAGGATATGTTACGGTAACTGATATCAAAAATGTGCATACTGAGCTTTGGGCTTTCCTCGTTTGTGGCACAACCGGCGCACACTGCACCGGCTCAGCAGCAGCACTGCCAGCGTCGGGCTTCACCACCATGCACAAAACTCCCAGCACGGGAGCATTCACAACTCCTGTTTGCCCGGGGAGCCTCAGCCTCAACAGCACCAGCAAAAACGCCATCAGCAAGGGGGTGCCTGACAAATCCCGTCTGCAGAGTCCGCCAGTGGCAAATCCACAAATTTCCTTGTTTTTCCTTTTTCAGTTAGAAAGCTGGGCGAGAATAAGGAACGCGTTTATTGCGCAGGGCTTTCAGATATACTGCGGACACCATACGTTCATAGCCATCATTCTACTGGCAACAAACAGCAATGCAAGGAAGCAAACAAACCCTAAAGATAGTCATCGACCATACAAAACAAATTAACGGGCAGTGGCTGGCCTCCAGGGCCCAGGTTTCATACCAGGTCTAGGCAGGAGCTAATCTGGAAAGTGCCTGTTGCTTAGAGGTGGATTAGTTTATCTGTGAACCTTCTTTGCCCTTGTCATTAGAAAGTGATGGACAAGAAAAGGTGGTGGGAAGGGACCGTAACTGGATGAGGGTTCACCAAGAAAGTCATGAAGGGAGTATATATAAATGCACACGAAATTGCAAGCTGTGTGCACGGCGCCTCATGTTACCGCCCTGCTGCAGCATGTTGTTCTTGTTCTGTGCTCTGCAGCCTCATCCCACCACACATCGCCGCGATTACAGCCCTGCACGAGGAACAGGGCCCCCTGCACGAAGGCAGCATCCTCCACAAAGCAAACATATAACAATCATGTGCCCACAAAGAGCAAACAGGAAAACACGCTCACGCCACAACCCCAGAGAGAGCTGTGCTGCTCGGAGCCCAGGACGTCCTAAATCTTCCAAATGCGGCAACCCAGGGAGATCTGTAACACCCTGGCGGTGACAGAAACAAAAAGGGAGTCCCAGAGAGAAGGCATGTTGTTAGGATTATTATCTAGCAATGAAAGTTTAATTTTGGACTGAACTGATTTATGCCCATAAACCCCAGCACGCTTGGTCCACGGCCGTATAAATGCCTGACGGCTCAGCCAGCTGCACGAGCTGAGGACTCCGGCAATAACATTTCAAAATCTCTTTTCGCCCCATGAAATAAAGGTCATAGCCAGTACACGAGAATTCAAACATGAAAGCTTGGCAGGAAATGACTAAGTGCGCGCTGCAGCCAATTTACCTTCGTCTTAGATCTGCCCAGCACACAAGGACCTTGCAATTCAAACAGGCATCACAGCCTCCACGCAGAAAAAAGAATCAGACTGCTCTAGTTGCTTGCTTTGAGGGTCAGTGCATCTCAGCACAGATATCACTACAAAATAAAAGAATTCTGCTTTGTTCCCCTAAAGTTCTTCCAATTCTAGCCTTATGCTGCAGTTTGAACTTTTGCTTCCCTTAGAGACAGCTGTTTTGTTTTTTTAAATTGAGGCTGAAGCCACTCTTATTTCTGAGCAGATAAATCATTCAAATCGGCGTTTACGAAGCCTTTTGTAGTCCCTGAATAAAAGGTACCTACAAGATTACACCTCTGTTTTGCACACAGAGGCAATCGCGGGGCTGCTTCGAGCTTGCTTCTAAGCAAGCATGCACAGGGGCTTGTGGACAGACTGCGCGGGACACGTGCAGTCACGGTGCACATTTTGAGCAAACGCGCTGAGAAGCAGACCTGTGTGTGCTGAGCCCAATCCCCTATTAACTGTCCTCTCCAGAGAGCCTGGCAGCTCTTTTGTTGGTTAAGGGTCAGCTCAATTTCATTTGTTTTCCTCTTGTTTTAATAAACAAAGTAACTTTGACATACAGGAGCAGGAAAAGACACATAAAACAGACACCTTTTATTTAATGCATGCCTATTACTTAAAGGGCAATGTGAATTTTTTCACCTAATTTGGTCAAAATATTCCCTTTTTCAGCTGAATCCTTGTCTCCCAAACCCCAGCATTTGTAGTTAACAACCAGATATATAGAGGAAGGTAGCCTGCACTGTGACCCCTGCAGTTTTGCCCTTTCAGGGCTCTCCACCTGCATGCAAAATCAACAGAGTGAAGCCAAAGTCAGCAAGGTGACAGGGAGACATTGCCGTGTCCCTCGTGTGCCACGCAGCTGCCCTCCCGCTGTCTCATCACCAACCGTGGGCCTCTTTGCCTCTGCAGGATATCGTATGAGAAATAAGGGCAGCCTCTGCCTGGAGTCCTTTTTACAGCTGCTGGTGTCCCTTGCAAGCAAAGGCAATTACAGCCCTGTAACCCGCAGCATGTGAGCGCTTCTAAATCTGGGGAAGGACTGAATCCTGGCAAAGGCAAATTGTCTCAGGTTACCGTCCCGAGAACTGCTTGCTCGTGGCCCGAAACACAACTAGGATCCCCTGTTGCCTGGGAGATGCTGCGTGAGCCAGCTGCAGCCGTCCAGCAAAAAGGCAGCGCTCTCCAAGGACAGCAGCTGAGCCCTCGAGAGAAGAGTCAGGCAGGGGCCGTAGGAAGAGGAAGATCTCGTTGAGCCACTATCTTGCCAATGTAGACGTGAACCAAGTTTCTACCTTCTGCGGCTAACGATTTCTCTGCTAGGTGATCTGCTCCTTGGGTGCCACTTGTGTTTACCACACAGAGCTGGTCACGCACTCAAGTCTCCTTGGTAAATTCTCGCCGACACCTTTCCAAATTTCTCTTAAATATTGCACATCTTAAATTACAGAAACCATCGCTTGTAATTATCATGTATTTTACATAAAATCTCTACCTAACGTGTCATTGCAAGCACTAAAAGGAAATTTGCAGAAAGCTACAAGCTTTACAGTTGCTGCCCTGCCGTGCTGCAACAGTTGGAGGTACAGAGTCTTTGGGGGTACCTACGAAAGGGAAACTTGCCACGTCCAAAAGACTACGTGGGCACAAATGCTCACAAAATCAGGTGTGAGTGCCTTTGTGTCACGCAGCTAAACGCTGAGTTTCCAATATTTTGATGAGCCCACCTCAGAACTTGTGCCCACCGCTCTGCAGCGCTTCAGCCTGCACAACCCCGAGCACTGCTGCTGGCAGGCGGCAGGGCGAAGCACATGTGCTGACCGCCTGAAAACTCAGGAACAGATGAAGAGTGCTCCTTCACACACAAAAGCACCCATGAACAGTAAGTAACAACAGCAGAAAGCCCCTGCTCCAGGCCCGTGGCTCATTCACAGAACCTCGTCCTCCGATTTAAGTCTGGGATGTACGAGGAGAACTTTGTGGAACAGATTTGCCATGGGTAACAACGGAACAGAAAGGTCAGAAGCGTAACTCTCAGAAGCCCCTCTCACCAAGGCTTTCACGTAAAGACCAAGAAGAGTTGTTTTAGCCCCTGCAGCAGAAGACACGAAGCAACGCCCCATTTCTTAGCTGCAGAGGCGATGCCCCCCACTCATTCACTGAAGGAAGCAACAGCAAATCTCTGCCTAGATTTAAGGAGTTTCCAAAGCTGTTTGCACGTTCCTGCGGTTTGAGGATCACAGACTTCCCTGCAACAAGGAAACACCGACACCCGAATACCCCTCCTCTGCTCCCCTAACCCAGCAGACCCAACCTGATTTACCGACTATTTGCCCCAAACCGGCAAACCCAGGGAAGCGAAGCCTCAGAGCGGTTCTGTTACCTTGCATTGCTGCCTGCGATGGATCAGCCCAAATCCCAGCCCAGGCAGAGCAGCAGCAGCGCGAGGGCGGCTCTCCGGCTGACTCCCACCGCAGACAGTCAGAGCAGGTGCGGCGAGCGAGGGGCTCTCGCTAGTAAATCATCACTTCGCCAGCAAAACGCTCGAGTGCTTGCCCAGAAACAAAAGCAGTCACATCATAAACCAGAGGGTGACATCAGCACAGGGATTGCATTTCCTACACAGGTTCAAATTTCATTGCCTGTGACTGGAAATTGGACTCTCACGATTTGAGTTACTCCAAGTTTTCACGAGAGGCACAGGAATTCCTGATTCCAGTTTGTTAAATAAAATTCACTTCCAAACTCTCTTTATTTCTCAATGACCTGACGATAGAAGAGAACAACCAAGCAACACTCCTAACAGAAAGTCAAATGCTAACAAACACCATTATTAGCCTGACTTCCCAAGCCAGGTGCTAACGAAGTGAGCAGCCGAACTTTCACTGGAAAGGGTCAGTGCTATTCCAACAGCCCAGTCTGAGGCACAACTATTCAAAACCTCTAAACTGCCCTTTCCCATTCTTACTCAGAGTTCTGCTCTGCCTCTTCTTCTAAAATTAAAGCTAGCAAGGATCTGAAAACACACATTTCATCATTCCTTGGTTGAGTCATTGTTTCGGAGCATGAAGCATGATGCACTCTGTGCTTACGGCCTGACACCTTCCCCAACCTGAAGTGCGTTTGTGATTTTCCACATACAGCTCTTCAGGCTCTCCAAAAGCAACACATCCAAGACTTCTATACAAGCCCAATGGGCCAGAATTAATCTTCCCGTGAGTTACATGATGTTTGCACGGGGTTGAGAAATACTAGAAATAAAAGTTCCCTTGGCTGAGTTAGATGCAACACTGTGTACTTTCTGCTACTAATGACTCTTTAGTAAGTACCTCTATTACCCCACATATTCCAGATCCCTCTGATTTAGCCATCACAGCAATTTTCTTGGTAGAAAAGTGTTTACTCAGTTAAAGGTAGCCACTGAAATGCCTTAAAATTTAATTGCTGCCATTTCTCTCTGAAAATTTCTAGGTGCTCGGAAAAGAGGCAGGTAATAAATAATACTCACCCAGGACACAAACTGAAGATTAGCTTTCTTTCTTTAGAAAGTACGTTAGCTCCTTGACTCCCTATTGCAAACAACACAAATATGTATGATGATCCAGTGCAAGACCATAAACGTAAGAGTGTTCAGTTTCCACAGACCTGACATCCCGTACATCTCACAGGATTTTTGCTTCATCGATTCCCTAACAGCTGCCACCAGCAGAAACACTACTTACCCTTACAACACCTGCAGGGCAGGGAGTTATTTCATCTCCCTCCTGGGATTTGCACCTCGGAGGATTTTGGCATAGGGCAAACCTGGCAGAGCTAAAAATGGAACCAAGATCCGTGTCCCTGGCCAGTACTGAAGCCAGAAAGCTTCTTTCTCCTTCTGAGATGCAGCAGCCTGGAAACTCTGACGCCCACTCACGCATGCTACAGACCTATGTCCAAACAGATCTCGCAAACGGAACCCTTTGTGAGAAGCTGGGGAGAAAGAAAGGAAGAGGCGGACAGACCCAGTACTGTGCAGTTGCAATGTACAGTTAATCTGCACCCTAGATCTTTCACCCAAGCAACACCGTGCCTTTGCTAGTTGCTCCTGGTGTTGAAACTTTGGGCTTTCAAGGTGAAAAGCTGAAGGGCAGCAGTGGAGCACCCAGAGCTACACCCCAGTTCAAACTGTTAATTCCTAAGAACAGAAAAAGCTGTTTCTGCCTTAAATGAGGGCGGTGGAATTCCAAGGAAGTCAAAAGCCTGGCAAAAGCCAGAAGTTTAAGCTAGTACTTGGGATCATGACCCTGACAAGCGTGCTTGGTCACAGAGACAGTCCAGGATCTGCTGCTGCTTGATTTTTTACCATCCTCGCATCATATGCGCTGTCTAGGAATACTGCCATCAGCTGCAGACCTCAAAGAGGATTTTTTTTTGCCGTCAGCCATGCTGGTTATGCCTTCCAGATAGACATTTGTATTATTATACAGTTTCTTTTGTTTCATTAGAAGAGCTAAAACAAAACCGACATTTCTCCCCAGCAGTACTGAGCTAGTACGTACACCATTTTCGTGGAAAATGGCATGATTTGCAGCCACCATCTGAACAGCAACAGAAATTACCTACCCTCTAATATACTCACATGAGGGAAATCCTGTGGGCTTGGATCATTCGAGAAATAAGGCTGCCTTAGAGTTACAGGAATAACACATGTCCAGAGTGGGCTACTATCTGGTAAAATACGGTTTGAAAAATCAACTGCTAATTGTTTCTACAATTTGCATTTTATGTTAAAAATTCTCCCAAAGACTTCTGGAGCCAGAGCTCAGTCTGGAAAGGATTTTTACGGTCACACTGTAAACCCACAGAAAGCAGGGATCTAGAACGGAAACAGGTCATTACAGCTAAAATACTGATCCTGGGTTCTGCCTGAAACAGCTGGGATGATTTCTCCAGTTAAGCAAATTACTGTAACTAAAACCCACTCTGATATTTAAAGAAATTGGGAGAGATGCTGAGTAGTCACTCTTCTTCCCAGATAACAAGATAAGAACCATATTAATTGAGGAGTTTCTAAGTAAGCACTTGAAATTTAGGTAAGCAAATTCAAAATATCAAGACCATATTTACATTCTGGGGTAATAATTAAATATTTAATATCTTGTGGTTCCAGTATTCTAGGTTTTTCTATGCACCAAAATATTTAGTCATGTAAAAAACATCTGTAGCAGCTGGAAGACATTCGTTTGGCCTGCTAAGATTCATTAGTTTAAAAACACATAAATAAAGTGCTCATTTTATTTCCAAAACTCTAACACTGCTTCTTTCAGTTCTCTTAGGGTGCTTGGTGAATAATGCTTAAGCAATCTTCTCAGCAGGAGGTATTCGATACCAGCTTCACAAATGCATACAAATATCTGTTAACTAACTAAAACAAGTCTTGAATTTAGGTTAATGCTATTCTGTATTGACTAACCCAAGTCTCAGAGCAATATGAAAACCAGCTTGCAAATAGTTTAATCCCTACTTTTATTTTTTTTTTCTCCTAGGCTCCCAAGTTCCCAGTGCCGAAATCTACTTTTAAAAATCACTGACGAAAGGAAACTTCTCTTCAGAACTGGGATTCAGATATCTATGTTACGGGATTACAGAACACAAGCCTTCATGCATGCCTTTTCTCCCCCAAAAGCTCCCGCATAATCTTAATACTTTTTTAAAAAAATAATAAATCAAGTTGCTGAGATCTTAAGAGAGAGATGAATTCAGCTTAGTACACACAGGGATCACTTTTCTGGGCAACAGTTTGCAAAGGGTTATATATTGGCCAGCCAAGTTTCTTTTGCTGGAAGATGCTGAGGTTTTAGCAAAGTTTCTGCAGAGTATGCAACAGTATTCGGCATTTGCTCAGCTAATGAGTTAAATCATTGCAGCTCTCCGATGACTTGAAGATTATGGGTGTAGGAAAGGGTACTGCTCAGCGAGGGGAGCTTTCAGCAACCACCACCAAACTGCGGTTAAAACAGACACCAATGACTCTATTCAGCTCCCAAACCTCAGACAGTTTCCATTTTCTCAATAACAAAGCATTTTTGTGGAGTGAGGTAAGAGGCCTCCATCTGCCAGGTCTAACTCCGCTAAGATTGCTTCAGAGCCCGGCCGAGCGAGGGCTGGCCGGCCCAGCCGGCGTCCCTCACACCAGGACAAAGGGACAAAGCTGCAGCAGGACAGACGTGGAGAGCAGCCTCCTCGGGACCGTCCCACGAATTCTGCTGGGATTTGGTATCAAAAGGAGCCTCAAGCGAGCTCCAACCAGCACACAGCTGGCGAGTTCAAGAGGCTGAGGAAAGAGCGAGGCTTTTCACTGAGGATGGGCTGAAAGAGGCAGGAGGGAGCCAAAGACAAATGGCTGCTGGTGTTTCGGTGCTCAGCAATCCATCACAAAGTGTCAGAAGCACAGAGCGTTGGGATTTAGAAGCGAACACAGGCCTCTGAGCACGCGGTGTGGGATGCAGCCTCCCTGCGGGACAGCGCGGCCCGAGGGCCCATCCACACCTGAGCGGCTGCTTGTCCAAGCCAGAGCAGTTACAGCCTCGGAACAGAGGTCAGGAGGGATTTGGGGTTTGTTGTTGTCTTGTTTTGGTATTTGGCAGCCTGCGTGTATCTTGGCATCTCAGCTGCAGGAACACCAAGCACCTTTTGTTTGAAAGTCAGCTCCCAGCTCCTCTGAAAATCGGGCCATTTATGTAGATGCAGATAAAGACACTGCCTCCTGCCAGGACCCCCCCAGCTCTCCCCTCTCTTTAATTTGCCACTTGTTAGTCATCTCCCTTGCCACTCTGAGACTCAGCTCCAGGTCCAGCACATCCCAACCGCCCGCCCTGCCAAAGGATGAGCGAAAAAGCACACCACAGCCTCGGGCTCCCTCGTGCAATAAAGGTAAAACCCTCGGAACAGCACGGAGATGAGGCCAGCTGGAAAGAGCTTGGAGGAAAAGTGGCTACACAGCACGCAACATCAGGAAAGGATCTTCATGGAGTATGTGAATCTTCTGATCCGTTTTTGGTCCCTGCATAACAAAGTCTTTAAAAAGCAATGCCACATATTCTGCCAGACACGACAGCAACTGGTGCGAATGGATGACCTGTGACTTGGGCAGGTCAGAACATCCAGGACCCAACTGAGCTTCAACTTTGGTAAACAGCACTGCCAAGGGCTGTTATTCACACCTCTCGGAGGCCTCATTCTGCCTGTGTGACAGAATGCATACAGGTTTTAAGAATCACAGTTCAGAGGGATTAGGAAACACAGAGAATCCATTCCAATTGCATTATTTCAGTCTGGTACATCAGGTTTTATATTTATGAGGACAACAATAAAGATTCCCGAGCAGAAACTGCCCCAAAGCCATTTTGCACAAATTTAACTGAAATTTGCAACCTCCAGACCTGTGCTATTACTGCAATACAAAACAAGAATCAATGGGGTAAAAACAACCAACAAATATAAAAACACATGGAGCAACTGCAACTTTTCTCTCAACTCACCTGCAACCCAACTTGAGCAACGTGCTAACTTGAGAAATTTCACTCCCAAAGATGCCAAATTTCTAACCATTAATCCTTATTTCTGCAGATCAGAGACAGCCTCCCAGCCACGCATTGACACAAACCAAGGAGGAGCTTTCTAATGCCAGAAGATATGGTGTATGCTTCCAGCTCTGCTGCTACTTTCCTGACTGGCTCTGCAGAACTTCCTTCCCCCCTAGACGTCCAAGTTTTCCCACCATCTAAAGCAAAGAATACAACAGTTCAGTTGGAAGGGACCTTCAAGGACCATCTAGCCAACTGCAAAAAGGCAGTTCTTCAGTTGGTTTTGTGAAGGACTTTGCATTCCTGTAGCTGTTTCTCCTGTAGTTTTGAAAACGTTAACGTTGATCTCCTCGCTATCTAGTTTAATGCCAGGTACCCAGCTGGATACCTGGAGAGCCCAGCTGGCAAGCAGCACACCATCCTTTCCCAGCCATGACAAAACATCTCCCAAGCCAGCTTTCTTCCTGCAAAGAATGCTGATGTCACATCTCAAAAATCCACACTGCTAATACGAGCCCCAGCGCGAGGTCAGCCAAAGAGGACTTCCATCAGAGATGAGCTCTGCTGGAGAAGGCTCCCTGGAGATCGTAAGAATAGCAACTCAAACCCAGATGGCAACAACGTGCAGCGCACATCTCCAGCAGACGCAGGCACGGGGCAGAGGACTACGCAAACTGACCAAAGGCCACCCCGATTTCTGCCATCTGCTAGCTAGATGCAGAAGCCTGGGCTGAAGGCCTTTGGGAAAGGTCAGGATAGGCTTAAAGGCTCTCAAGATATTGCTTTTGTTCTCACTATTAGCTTCTCAATTCCTTTGTTAAAAGATACGAATCTCTCTGTAAGGCGGTTATTTGGAGCCAAGAGTTTAGATATTATTGCAAAACATATGCTTAAAAGAGACTGGAAATGATGTTGGCAGTGTTACAGAGGGGAGTGAAGCGCAGCTTTGGGTCAAAACAAAAAAAAATAAATCTAAGCTAGTAAGCAATTCCCATGTGATAGTTTGGAAGAGCCAGCAAAAGCTTCTTCTAGAAAAAAAAACAATACTGTGAGAACGAAGCTAACAAGAGCTGGCTCTTGGAAAAATAAAAAGGCCAGTAATAAGCCTGAGTATTGCCAACAGCACATATTCAAGAGAATCTTTCTGGGAAACCGGCTCAAGTCATTACGCTGGAAAGCCCTTAGGGACTAGGGACCTTGAGGCTAAATGCTGGCAAATTGCTTCATCAGTTAAGCTGGTCCCAGTGTTTTCTACTGCGTAAGAATAATTTGTTTTAGCCTACAGGTCTCTACAGAGCAATGGGTAAATTCAGGCTGCTTCCTCTGGGAAGGGAAACAAAGCACTCAGTGAAACCCTGCCCATGCAGGACGTTTTTAGGTTTCCCACCATCACTGACAACCTTTCAGCCCAACAGCCAACCCAACACACTCACGCTGTTGGCTTTGCTTTACTCCCTGTGCCCCTCGGTGCCACTTACCTGGGGGGAAAGTCACCCGAGCTGCTTCTGCCAGCTCGCCACCAGAGAGCTGTCGCCACAAAAATGCGATGACTGTGCCTCCACAAAAGCATCTTCTGGAGACTCATTCACCCAAAATGGACGTAGTCAGAGCAATTATTCTGATGTAGCTTGTTTTCCAGAGGAATAAGGAAACCTTGCTTTATCTCTCCATTTCAGAGAGAGATTAGTTAATACATCAGGAAAGAGATACACTGATGCAGAGAGATAAAGGCAAGGCTTTTGTTTGAGGTCTTCTATTTCCAGTCCAGTTACTCACAGTTACAGGAGCATACAGAGAGCACAGAAGACAACAAATGTGATCTCTAACACCAGCAGAGAAAAATCCTGCATTGGCAGGGGAAGTCAAGGCACTACCTAATGACCTCCCTCCTTTTCCAACCCCTTTTCTGATTCACGATGCCTTCTTCCTTCCAATTGACCTAAATAACATGTTCAGGCAGCACTGGAAGTATTTCCGCTTCAGACTTCAATAGCGGCAAGATCTCCACATCTGGAAAGGGTATTTCTCAGGAAAGTCACACCACAGGTGGCTCAGGAGTGCTTTTCCCAGGAGAGGAAGAGAAGCACCCTGTCTTGCCTCATTTCAGCAGTAAGACTTCCTTGCTGCAGGAGAACAAAGGTTGCCCAGGAGCACAGCAAACACACGCTATGCCTGTGCCCAAGCCCCAGCTAATCTGAACAATGTGGGCAGAGGATTCAATTACCTCATTTCCAGGTGTGCTGTCAGCATGAGCCATGACTGGCTTGGGATGAAAGAGGAGAAGCTGCTCCTAGCTCTGGACTTGTCTGCATCGTTTATGGTAATTATTGCCCAGCAGCCTGTAATCCTTTAATGTCATATCACTCTCGCAGCCCTCAGTCTCTCTAGAACCTTTTGATCACCACTGCAGAAGAGGCTGAAGGCCAGAGCGCGGGGCCCACCAGAGCAGAAGGCGTGCCAACCCAGGCCGCAGAAAGAGGAAGGCAAAGAAAGCCATGAAAAAAGGACTTGGGTGATTCAGTCAGCTTCAGAGCTTCAGACACAAAGCGATTACATATGCTAGCAGCATCCAAGCACTTAAAACAGATGCATGTCCAAACAATTAGTCTACCCGTCCAGCTGTTGACTTCAGCACACCACCTTTGGTAACATAACAGAGCATTCAACAGGAATCACAGGAATTCAACAGGGGAGAATCCAACCCCTATCACTACATGGCTGTTTCACACAAAGTTTTTTTGATCCTCTCCAAAACTCATTCTTTATCACAAGTTCAGGCACTTGGGATAGCCGTGCAGGTATCTCATGTCTTTGCAGCCCCCCCGCAGATAACTAATCTCAATGTTACCTCACAGCAATGGCCTCCACAGGCTGTGCACCGAGTAAATGAACAAGTAAAAAGTCAATTGAAAATGGACTTGTTGTCAACAAAGAAATGTATTGTGGGGGAATACAAGAAAGGGCTCTAAAGCTGCACGGACTGCCCCACGGACCCTCGGCAGCCTGGGAGATCATTTTCTTCTTTAAAGCATATGCACAGTTCTTCTATACAGGAGGTTGTACATGATCTGCACCACCTCATTTTCGGGTAATTGAGCTTCAAAAACTAAAGGAGAAAACAAGCAAGAAAAACGCACATGCCTTTGTGCTACAACACGACTGTTTAGTCCATAACAGCTAGTCTGTATCTGTTATCTCTACATTTTTTATTAGCTCATGTTTACTTTGGCTGCACATCCAAGCAGTCATTTAACCAGGGTGAGAGAGGAAAATCTTGGACTCTCAACAATGGCCAAGCAGTTTAATCTGCCACTGGGGACAATGACTTGACTCCTATTGGTGTTTAGCACTGGCAGGGTCAAGTGTAACATGTGGTGAAGGAAGCACTAGGGAAGCAGATCTGTGGCCATTCCATCAACACTGAGCTTTTCCTTAGCTATTCAGAGGTCCCTTTCCCCTCCGAGAGCAGAGTATGGCTCCAGCTGCCCAGTCACCTGCACCAGCTTCTCCACTCGCTGGATTTATGACTTCAGGGGCTGCCAACAGCTCCAGGTTGGATACAGCACATTCCTCTGGCTTACAGCTTAGATGTTCAAAACTCAGTTAGGAAGCTGTTAAGATTATGTCCTTGGCATCGGCCACCAGGATGGTGCTAGGAGCTGATTTATGTTCCTGAGCAGAACCGGCACTGGGCAGGCTGGGCACAAACATCACCCAACTTCTGTCCAGCGATGATTCCAATCAGAAGGGGCTAGAGTTAATATTTATCCATGGTGCTGATTTAAGATTTTTTTGAATTCGTATTTGAGAAGTTCATAATACTTTACATACGAGAACTCTGTAATTTGCAAACCTGGAACCATCTACAGTAATATATTCAGAGCCATACCAGAAATGATACGAGTTAACAGTCAGATTAACCCAGGCCAAATAAAGTCAAAGTGAGATTGCACTAACCACAGGAACATAAAATTCAAGATCTTTATTGCATTGCTACTTGGATTCTGTGTTAAATCATTTCTAAATAACTCTTGATTAAGAGTTTTAACACAATTAGCTTAAACCTAACAGTCATGTCTTTCTGTTTCCTCCCAGAGTAACACTATCTCAGCAGGCTCTTGTGGAGTAAGGGTAGAATCACTGGTGAAGACTGTTCTCCATTTAGCAAACACCAACAGACACCAAGTGAGTCACTCGGCAGAGGCAATTCTGCTAGGATGAAATACAGGAAGGTGGAAGCCATGTGGCATTCTTCAGTTTCCCCTTTCCTTTCACAATCAGACCCTTGATATTTTCTTCGACAGGAAAACTGACACTCCCCCTCCCTGTAAACTGCTGACAATCGCATTTTACACCTGGCAAAACCAGTGCAAAACGGAAGGAAGAGAAAAAACAAAGAGCAAGGACTTTTCTCAGCAGCTGCATCTCCCCAGAATGGCACATTTTTCTCTCCAACAGTAGCTAAAGACACACTCCTTCTTCATGGACAAAGTCTAGTAACTTCACATTAGTCATTACGAGAAATGCCACCTCTTCTCTATTAAACTACAGGACGGAGCATGCTGCAGAGTTGCCAAATGTGGCTGCAGCACACAGGTCCCGTTGGAACCAGCAAAGCTCGTGCAGCTGAACCCCTTTGCTTGCAAACTCTCAGCCCTTGCATTTGAATGTCCTGTCCTTTAAAAGGAATCCTAAACTCTTGGCAGTAATCTGAAGATTAAATACTGGTAAAGTTCCTCTGCCCCCTAACAATCGGTCTTTTCCCTTTCCTGGCTGCAGCTGGTAGCTATTGTTATCGCTGTTCTCTCTGTCTTTTCTTTTACATTTGTTCTGATGACTTCAACAGGCAAAACATTAAGCTCTCTCTTCATTTTTCCAGTTTGGGCCTCAAAATCACACCGACATCAGCAGAAATACTCAAAGCCCTGTAAGGAATGAGGGGAACACAAGCTGTGGGTAGCAGCTCGTACTCTTGGCTGGAAAGCTGAGCACAAGAGCCAGTGCCACCCAAACTGCTTTCTTGCTCGACCACACTGGGTGCTCGATAGTGGGCACAGCAGTGGATGTCGACCAGGGATACCAAACACCGGAGAAGTGGCTTCCTTATATGAGCAATTACCAGAAATTATGAAACTGTTTGTCCAGTTAAGAAGTTTGGCTTCTATTCAGACCAGGCAGCCAGTCAGTCCCCGGTTTTCTGTAAATATATATGTTTGTCTATGGAAACTTTCTGACATGAAAGGTGAGGCAGAGGCAAAAAGGTTTACACTCACGTCTCTCCTGAGGCTCCTGATGCAATTAGGGTTCTTCAAGCATGACCTCATGCAAGCTCAGCACAGCAAAAATCCCGCAGACACGAGCAAGAACCCCAGCAGGCCACCATGAAAACCTTGTGCATCACTGCTGTGATTACTGTAAAAGTCCTCTTCTGGGGAGAGGGGAGCAGGAACGACTTGAGCACTAAGAATAACCAATTTATTCCATTTTCTTGCTGGTACTGCAGAAAACAGCAGGCCACGTAACGGCATCAGCTGAGCTACAACTGGGAACTCAGCAGAAAGCATCTCGCCTCATAGCACAAGCAATAGTGCGAGTCCTGGCTGTGAACTGAACCAAGTGCTCCCGAAAGTGGTGCACTGGGAATTCCAGTAACTTGCCCACTGAGGAGATTTTCCTAACTCCATCATTTAAGGGTTCACTTCTGTCTTGAAGCTGCCAGGTCCAAAACCTATGAGAACATCACTGAGCTTGTTCCCCTCAGAAATCTATTGCCCGTTGAACACTGTCTACAGCCACACAAGGCTGTTACTCTACAGGAAAAAAAAAAGTGTGTGTGAGCAGGGCAACTGCAATGACATGGGCCAGGAAGGAGACTCCTGCCTTCCTTCCCCACGAGGACCTGGGAGAGCTGAGCCCTCCAGCTGCCGGCTGTGTCCTCAGCCAGCGTGGCTGCTTCAGAGCCTGTTCTAAAACGAACTGCAGTGTAAACAGGAAGCCGAGCTGACAGCAGACGTGCTGCAGATGGCTGCAAATCCTACAGAGGGAACAGCAGTGACCTCCCATCCTCCCCAAGACCAAGGAACCAGCCTGATCCTCAGCGCACAAGTCACTGCTCAGCTCTCCGGGTGCTATTTCAAGGCAGGGGAGGTGCCCAGGTTTTCCATCGAGAGGCACCTAAAAAACATCCAGAATGGAGCAACAGTGGTGCCCCAGCAGCTGGGGCCAGGGAACTGTTCACAGGGCATCCCAAATTCCATAGCAAGATATTTCCGAGCACCACCCTGCCTTCAGTTGTGGCAAGGCTATGTCACCAGCCTTAAAAGTATATAAAATTACAGTCCTAGCTGGGTAAGAATTAAAGTAACGCTCACGACTCTGTGCCTATTAAAACTTCTAAGGAAGAAGCTAGCAAGAGAAGGAGGAAACCCTGAGGTCTCCATCCTAGGAGAAGGGGAAAAAATGGCACAAAAATAAGACAGGAGAAATGGCAGACTTCCCCTTTTCTGCCATCCCGCTGATGGCCTGCCCATCAGGAAGTAAAACCACATTCTGATAAAGCAAACTGGGGAAATGAGGCAGTTTCAATGCCTTTGTGAGCAACATAAAAATATTACTTGTTTCAGAGGCAGATTTTTAAATTCTGGAGACTCCTGAGGAAATATCCAAGAAAATTCTTCTCAAAAGTGAACAGTAAAGGATCAGTAGACTATCACACAGCTGGGAGAGCTACAGATTTCTACCACCTGGTAGAGGGGTCAGAGAAGTACCTGTAAAAGCTATCTTACCCCAACTTCTCCTAAACTGTCCATGGGTGGCCTGTGCTGCCACCAGTTCATCAGACCTAAGGTCTAGTCCAGAGCGGCCTTCCCCATGCTCCTATGACAGGTTTTCTGATTTGGAAACATTTCTTTACAATTTTCAAAACAGAGAAACAGTGAACGTATTAAATTCAAATCCAAGTAGAGAGATCTCAGTATCAATGCCTGCGCTATGGAGATAAGTAACCACCAGCATGTGCCACCTATTTCAGCTTTGAGTCAGCGCAGAGTAATTCCTCCCAACACGCTTTAACCTAACTGTAAAGTACCTCCAGCATTTCCATGCGTTCTCATGAAAGAGACAAAGCAATTAATGTAACCGCAGGTGCAAAATACCTACACAGCTCGAAACCAAAAGAGAAAACCTTACCTGCAAGAGAGCATATAGCCATCTGAAACCAAACTGCATTCAGTAAAACACATTTTGCAGCGATGCTGAGCTATTTTTTCAAAGCCACAAGATGCCAGCTGTGACATTTGAGCTTTTGTTTAAGAAGAAAAAAGCAAAGGCTGGAGAAGCCTTACCCCATACCTACCCTGGGACTCCCTGGACACACAGCAACCCGTTAGGGCGTGCTGAACGTTTCTCTGCGCTAAGCTTGAGCATTTGGTTTAACTTTACTTCAGAGTTTATTGGTCGGGTAAAGTTTCAGAGCTTTAATAAAACACAGCTTAAGCACTGCAGCTTTACAGTCTGGGAAAGAGGCACGGCAGAAAGATTTTTTTTTTCTTTCAGAAAACGGCATTCGCTGTGCTTCCTCGAGCAAACCCGGTGAACATCTCCGAGCAGGATCCACCTCGGGCAGGGGCAAACCCAGCCGGGGTCCCGCGGGGATGCTCGGTCCCCGTTTTCCCCCCCAGCCCTCCCCCGGTGCCCCGGGGCTGCCCGTACCCCCTCGGAGCCCCCCCGGCCCGGTTCTCCCCACCTGCTCGGCGCCCCGGGGCCGCGCTCGCTGCTCGCCCCGGCGATGGGCAGGCTGGGCACGGCTCGGCTCGGCTCGGCACGGCTCCGTATGGCTCGGCACGGCTCGGCACGGCTCAGCACTACTCCCCAGCCGGCGGCGGAGCCCGGCACTGCCCCGCCCGGCTCGGGGCGGAGCGGAGCCGAGGGGCGGTGAGCCGTGCCGAGCCGTGCAGGGGGCGGTGGGCTCGGCGGCACGGAGCCGCCCTGCCCCCGGTTGAAACCGGCAGGGATCAGCCACGGGTGCGCCCCACGGCACCCGTGGGAGCCCCCCCGGGGAGGCGGAGGGAGCACGGCGCTGCCGGGAGGTCCCAGCACCGGGGGGATGCCTCGCGGAGCCCCCCGGACCCCGGCTCGGCCCCTCCACCGGCGTCGCCCCCGTGGCACCGATCGCCTGCAGGGCACCGGGGATGGCGGCGGCGGCGGCGGCGGCGGGGAAAGGGGGGAGTGGGGGTGGGGAGTAAAGCTCCATGCCCCGGCAGCGGAGAGTTAGAACCGGGGGGGCTGCAGCCATCACAGCCCGAGGGCGAGGAGTCCCGGGGGGGGGGGGGGGGGGCACTAAACGAGCCCCGGGACCGGGCTGGGCCCGCACCAGAGGAGGCCGCGGGGCCCGGGCGGGCGCCGCTGTCACCATGGAGACGGCGCCACCGGCCGCCATTACGTGACGCGTGGAGCCTGCGGCCTAGGCCCTGCCCCGCCCGCTCCGGCTGCTCACGCGGCCGCCGCCGCCACCACCGGGTTCCCGGTACCGTCCCCGTCCCCTCTCCGCCATGTCGGCCTCCTTCAGGAAGGCCGCCAAGTCCGGGCAGCGGCAGCACCGCGAGCGGGCCCAGGTGAGCGCCATCCCCCCGCTGCGGGCCGCGGGGCTCCGGTGCGGGCCCTCGGGCTTCGCTGCCGGCGGCCCCTTCATCTCCTGTCCCGCTTTTCCCCGCAGCCCGCCTCTCGGAAGAAGCTGGGGCTGTTGGAGAAGAAGAAGGACTACAAGCTGCGAGCAGAGTGAGTCGGGGAGAGCGGGGAGGGAGCCTCCAGAGAAAGGGAGCCCCCCAGGGTAGGCGCTCCCTGAGGGCTGCACCATGGCCGTGCCTGGCCCTGTCCCGAGCCCCCCCCCCGCAGGCGGTGAGACGTGTGGAAAGGCCTCACGCCGTTATCCCTGCAAATGATAAAAGAATTACAAGCGTTGTCTTTTCTTTTTAATGGCTGACCCCGCAGAAGGTCCAGGAGGGCTAAGCTGAACAGTTGGGCAGCATGTGCTTGTTATTCCTCCAGCACTTGCTGTTCAACACTGTTCATTTCCAGCTTTGTTGAGGAATAGGTTATGAGGCTGAAGTTGATTGTTGGTGTCCAGCTTGGTACAGGGAGCCTTGGCTGTCATATCACGGTGCTGAGCATCGCTCTGAGGGACTCAGCATCACCTCAGGGAATGTGGACATGGAGAAATGCTGAACTGCTCTTTCTTTTTTTCCAGTGACTATCACAAGAAGCAAAATGCCCTCAGAGCACTTCAGAAGAAAGCTCTGGACAAGAATCCCGATGAGTTTTATTTTAAGATGATAAACACACGGCTCAAGGTAAAAAACTACCTTCAGGTGGGATTACACTGCAGCTCCAAGTAACAAGTTATGTTTTTTAATTTATGAATTAGTAAACAAAATAGCAGACTTACCTTGGTGCCATGGAAGTTTAAGTGCTGTGTTCCATCTGTTTTTAGGATGGAGTTCATGTAATTAGACAGCCAAAGGATGAAGTGACTCCTGAACAGGCAAAACTGATGAGGACACAGGATCTTAAGTATGTAGAAATGAAGAGAGTGGCAGAAGCCAAGGTAATACTTCACTTTTTCAGTTTCCATTTTGCCCAGAATTGTTTTTTTTTTTTTTTTTTTTCCTCCTTTGGGGAAGGGTTGCTGATGGTGATGGATATTGTGTTTATATTCAGAGAAATGTGGTTTATGTAATACTGGAAACAATAGATGGAAATGTCAGTGCTCAGTGTATAGAACCTACAGAAAACTACTAAAAACTATATGTTATTATAAAACATGGCATTTTTAATGTAAATTTCAGACACTAAACATGTACCTTGCTTCTCATCTACATAGAGCTGAGGATTATTGTTGCTGAAGCAGGTAGACAGAATCAGGAGAAATCTGACTTCTGTTTCATGCTGTAATGTTGATCCATACACTATCACTGCAAATAAAGAATTAAAGTCAGCTTGGAATATTCCTTCTTATCTTTGCTAATAATTTCAAGGTAATTCTTGAATTGAAATACTTTCAATTTTGTCTGCCATACAGATAACTTACTGTTGTTTTGAAAATTGGTTTGTACATATTTGGTTGGGTAATATCGGAAATTACCTTGACTTGAAAAGAGGACATGTATATAAGCCAGATGCATTTAATTTTTTTTTTTTTTAAAGAGTATTAGAGTATTCAGATGCTTGTAAACTTGAGAAGCAAACAGGAATTCACTTCAAGGAGACGACATTCACCTTGTTAAAATGTTTGGCAAAACTGAGGTTACCTTTTCTTTCCTGCAGAAAATTGAAAGGCTGAAGTCCGAGCTCCATCTGCTGGATGCTGAGGGGAAGCAGCCCAACAAGCACGTGTTCTTTTTTGATACTAAAAAAGAAGGTAAGATTTAAATAGGTTTTATTGGATTTTTTGTTTCAGGTTGTGTGAAAAGTATAAAGCAGTAATGTTCTTTCTTTATGCTGTTAATATAAAAGATTTTATTTCAGGAATAATATTTCAGGTGCGCTGTAAATTGTTTTGATATCTAGAAGACCTCAGTTCTGCAGGAGCGATGTTTCTGGGGCTCTCTTTGCTGCTGACTGTACATAAGCTACATGCTGGGAAGGTTTGCTGAGCATCAGTCCAAGAAGTCTGAGTTTATTCCTATTTTTTTTTTTATTTATAGTTGAAGAGTTTGATATTGCAACTCATCTGAATACTGTTCCAGAGCTAGTAGATAGAGTCTACAACCGACCAACCATTGCAACATTGCAGAAAGAGACACTGAAAGGAGCTACTGATCCTGTCCATTTAAAGGTAGTTTGTACTACCCACTATTTGTATTGTAGTCATCTTAATGTTTTTTTTTTTTTATATATACAACAAGCACTAAGAAGGATTCTTTGGACCACTGTGCAAGAGAAAAAAATTGTTGTCTTTCACCATTTTTTATTGGTGAAACAAGGCTGTAGTGGACATCACTTAACCATGAAGAACCTGGAGACTGCAGTCGAATCTTCTCCTGGACCAATATGGAGAACTTGTTCAGTTGAATCCCAGCTCACTGTGGATTATAAGTCAAGAGTTGTGAAGTTTGGGCCAGAACAGCGTGGTATATACTTGAGGTAGTTTCCTACCTCCTGCTTACACAATCAGCTTTGGTTCTAATGTTTTAATATCACAGCACTTCTGTCCTAGAAGTAGCTAAGCTTGGCTTTAACACTATAAATACATCTTAATTAGTTTAGATATTGGGCAGTTCTGTAAGCTGAAGTCAGCATGTGTAAGGTAAAAATAAACTTGTCTTAAACTGCCGATTGGTAAATTTGTAACCTGTTGTTTTCTGAATCAGATGTCAGATAAACACCCTGTGGTCCCTTCCATTTTGCCAACTTTCTTGGTTTGGCTTGTCAGTAAAGCAGTTGGACGAGTTGTAGGCTGACAAGTTTTCTCTTCTAAATGTCTGAGTCATATTGTAAGCATGTTGGGATCTGTTCTCCTTAATTTAATTACTTAAATCACACCTGCAATAATACCATTTTTGTGCTGGGAAAACCATCAGCGCTTAGTAGGTAAACATGATCAAACAAGCTGCATTTTGGGAGGCCTCTGTGCAATTTCTAAGCACTTCAGGAATTGGTCTCTGGTCTTTTTTTTTCCACTGAATAAACATTTGTGGCTTTTCCTGATGGAGTTAAATGCTGTCTTGCACTCAACATTGAAATTAAGAGGAGTTATGAAACTGAAATTCCAGCTGCTTACCAAATGAGGTTCTGCAGCTAAGTTAGAAGATGTGTGGTGGGGTTTCTTTGCTTGCTTTTTTCTTTAGCTTGGACTTAGGAGATTAAAAAAAGTATGAAGAACGAAGTCCTAACTAGAAAACATCTAGTATGAGAATCAAGATGTTATACAGTTTGCTGAAATCCAACCACAGAACTAAAGCAGAATTGTTTTATATGGCTGAAATGTAAAAAATGTTTGTGAGGTCTCAGAATAGGTCAGCTGTAGACTGTAGCGTCTTGTTCCTCTCTCTTAAAAATGCTTCTTTTTCTTCTCCAGAAATTAGACCAGCAAAGGAAGAATCAGTATGACCTCCTGAAGCAGCGCATTGAGCGAGAAAAGAGCATGTTCGTTATTGCTCAGAAAATCCAGACTCGTAAAGATCTTTTGGTGAGGGATTTAGCTGGTTCTTTGGATCTTTTGTTAAAGTCGCTAGGTCTAACTGTATACCTGAGTTTCTTTCATTTATACCGATACTTCTAGGTAACTCCTAAAAGTAAGCAATCTTCTTTTATCATGGAGAAAGCAAGGAGATGATTCAATGAAGCATTCCGGTTGTGACATGTCTAATGTATTTGCTAGTCCAGCTCTATCACATCAGCAAGAAAAAAGATTCAACTCTTGAAATGATGTACAGTCTCTTCTAAAATACTCTTCTTGTTGTCACCTCTCAAGTATTAAAAAGTAGCAGAGGGAAGGAAGCAGTTCTCTAGGTTACAAGATCTTAAAAACCCAGTGACCAAAAAAATTATTTGTCTCAGTGGGGCTTGCTGTTCACTGGTGCTTGTGAACAAAACAGATTGTGCCTGACAGACTAAAGGCAGAAAGAACAGATGGAAATATAATTCCCACCTAAACAGTGGGAAGTGACCATTTTTCACTAATGACTTGTCAATCCCAGACAGGGACTTTAGGATTTTTTTTTTTCCCTTCTTACGTGACAGCAGATTGAGTAATTTTTGTTTTTTCTTCCAGGACAAAACTCAGAAAGTAAAGGTGAAGAAAGAGACAATGAATAGTCCAGCTATTTACAAATTCAAATATCAGCGGAAACGTTAACCATTTCCTTGAAAAATTACACCCAGTCTCTGGTTAGAAAGAGGATTCTCCGTAAGAAGAAGTACTGATATACTGCCAGTATCAGTTTGGTTTTCATTGCAGCCTAGTGCTTTGTTAAAATAAATTACTGTGGGCCTGCAGTAGCCATAAATATATTTTATCTAATTAATTGATTAATAAATCAAAGAGTTTGTTCTCTTGGTATTTACAATGGGAAGCCACAAGAGGTGCCTAACTGTTCTAGTAATATGTACCATAAACAATCTTTGAAAAGTCAAGGTCAAAATGAAGAGTGGGAGATGGGCTGCACACGAACAGAAACGGCGTTCCAGGATCTGTTATTTCCACATCTTGGGCCAGTGGACCATGACACGGCCAAAACCACAAGATTTCAGAACAGCTTTTTTTTTTTAAAGCTATCTTTTCAAGCAGGTTAAAGTTAAATTATCTTTCTAATCACTATTTTTGCCCCACATCCTGCTTTGATTTCTGTTTTGCTTTATCTATCTACACAAAGTATTTCACCTAGGAGGTGAAAGGCATTGCTAAGGGGGCGTTGCTAAATTTAGGCACCATTATTAGCCAAAGACTTCTGGAATTATGCTAGAAGCAGGGAATTGCCTCTTGCACCGTACAGAAAAGAAAAAATTCAACCTCTGTGAACAATTTCTGTAGCTGAGTGCACATTTACCCATAGCTGTGATTATTTGCTCCTGTACCTTGCAAGAGGGCAGTGCCCACACACCGCCAGATTTCAAGTGTGACTACTAAGTCTGAACAGAGCAGCAATACTGAGATGTATATGTACGGAGACAGTACAAGAGCCGAATGTAGGACAAAAGTTTGTCCTGTTTATGTTACACTTATTGCAGTGCTGGTAGTTAGAAGGGGGGGGTTCAGCTGAGAACAATGAAGACACAGCCTTGAGTGTCCTGGAGCAGTTCAGGCAAGTTAAGAGAGCCTGGGCGTAAACATTCCTTTTCTTATCTCTCTCACTTGTAGTACAGCTGCCAATAATAAGCACATGCCCATGCAAGATGGTCAGAAAAAAAGTTCTTCTCAAGCCCTTCCCATTCAGGGGTTCTCCAATCTTCCCTTAGCTAACCATGACTAGCTTTTAGGTGCTGAAATACAGCTTCGGTGTGGCAGCAGCAGATGTTGTTGCTGCCATTGCAAAGATTCCAAAGCTAGCGAGAAGTGTGGGGTAATACTTTTTTTCCCCAGGGAAGCATTCTGGGGAGGGCTACGCTTTGCTCTTAAAAGCAGCTAGGGCATTTCCATACGGAACATGAAGTTTCACTGATAACACCATAACACGTCTAGCATCGAGCAGGAAAAAAAAAACCACAAACGCTACGCCAAAAAAAAAAGTTTCTCCTTTTCCTCCCTCATAAGAAATCGCGCCCGTAGGAGAGCTGCAGAGCTTTTTTTTTTTCCCCTTTGAAAATTACGTCCCGTCGTTGGGGGAGAAAGCGAAGGGAAGCAGGGGGAGCCCGGCAGAGGGCAGCAGCGCCCCGCGGCAGGGGCCGGGCTCCCCCCGGCCACCGGTGCCTGCTCCAGCAGGTGCCCGCCCGGAGCTGCGAGCCCTGCTCCGGAGTTAAGGGAAACACCTTGTTCCTGCTGCTGCTGGCAAAAGAATAGCCGGGTTTCGTTATTTTAAGGTTTCTAGACTCCAAGGCTACATAGAGCAGCTAACAGAAGAGCAGGCTTAGTTTCTTTCATGATTATTTTTTAGTAAACCTGAAGATTTTATAAGCATAATTTCTTGACCTTGAAAATTTAAGTTGCCAATATACAGAGGAATGCAAAAAGCAAGAGGAATGAAAAGCACGGTAGATTAAAAAAAATAAAATAAAGCTCACCTATGGTTTTGGGACTTTTAGTTGTTTTGAAAATTTACACCAAGGTCCCCAGTACACTGGCTGGGGGTCTTTGAAGTAAAATCTTTGCGATTTAAGTGAAGAAGCATTTGATCCTTATCCCTGATTAATTTTACCTACATCGAGAGAGTTGCTGAAAAGGATGAGAAAGGCAAATAACGATTCCATGGGAAGACACTGAAGAAATTGCTGCCAGGCAGGAGCTGAAAAGCAGCAAGGGGAAGAGGAACAGCTGATGCCCTGGTGCTCCAAGTGCCTGCTGCGCTCTGATCCCCTCGGTAGACCAAGTGTTGCAATGGGCACAAATGACCTAATCCCTGGAAGAGAGCCATCGCTTCCCAGTAAAGGGGTGAGATATTATGGGATGTATCAGGTAGCTGTGAGGCTTTGAGCAGTCCTCACCATGGCAAATCCTAGGGTGAGTGCCATACCGCTGGTTCTGGAGTGAGTCCTCCTCTGCCTGCCAGCATGCAGGAGTTGCAAGCTTTTGGTAAAGATGCAATAACTTCATGGTCTCTGCAGGATTTGCAGAGAAAAATTGGTGCCTGTTCTGAGTTCCTTTTCCCTGGGAAACTATGAATGTCTTAAAAAGAAACTCCAGCACTGTTACATCTCAACAGACTTCTTGCTGGACCCTGACTCCAAAAGCCTAGGTACAAACCCAGCCACCAGCAGAGCAGCTCATCATTTTGTGGTCACAGACTGAAAGGAGATGCTGGCTCCTGTGTATGAACACATCACTGACTGCCTGCAGGACTTTGTGGATGCTGACCAGAGAGCTTCCACCTCAACAGATAGGTCTGACCCACACCTACTGCCCCACAAAGCCTACCATCATCTTTTCCCACCAAAAAAATAAACAAAGAGCAAACCCAAAGTTCTCTTATAATGACAGACATCCAACGCCTGTCTTTGTGTTTCACAGCAGTGCTGTAGCTCAGTGTCCAGAGAAACATTCAGACAGTTACTGCTGAAAATGGCATCACAGATTAAATGCCATCTTTTGGTGCCAAGACCTTTTTTTTCAGGCTGCCAGAGAAAAAAAAAAGTCCACGTATCAGGCAGGCAATACTAGAAACATCTTACAGGCCTATCGTGAGACTTCATCTGGGTCACAGTATGCAGGCTGTCCAGACTACAGCAAGATTAATTCACACTGGGCCAGATGAAAGAGCTGCTAGGATGCAGAGGGGCAGTGGGTATGCCTTACAAACAGGACTAGGTCTTGGCTCTTTCAGCCAAGCAAGATAAAGGCAATACGTGTGCCTTAAGAAGCAAACAGCATGAACACGCGTATGGCAGTGAGAAGACCTGTCACCAACACAAGTGTGTAGGAACTGCCCAGGAATAAATTTGGGTTGGAAATTATGTTTTCTCAGAGTTCTGGAAAAGCCTCTGGATAAGCAAGAACATCATTCGTGATGAGGGCTACGGGACACAACTGCTTGGGTCAGCCACAGGCCCAGCAGCTCGCCCCAGGGAGCGAGCCCTGCCCTACAGGTCACCCACCAGGACCTCGCTCCTGATGACACCCAAAGCCCTCAGCTTGGTCCTCCTAAAGCACTAAAATGCTTCTGCAAGTGACTGGGAAGAGCTGGTACCTGACCCAAACCCAACACCTGGCCCAAATCCTCTGCCCACGTGGCCACAACATGAGACCTGAAGAACCCCATAGGTTCCCACCATCCTCTAGCGGGGCTCCAGTGGGGAATGACCAGGACAGCCCGCAGCTATTTTCTGCTTATGGTAATTATAGTATCAAAGGCCAAACCAACAGGTTCTTTAGCAAGGAGATTCCCTGCAGCTTGCAAGATACAGATATCAAAATACCCCACAGATTCATAGCCCAGGTTCCAGGTGACTCAGGATAATATTGTGCCGTATAATAATTTCGTGTAATTCCTTGTTCATGCTGAAGAACTCAATTGATAATGACTGTCTATAAAAGTTAATAGCAGGCTACATTAAAATGCTTGTAGGATTATCTCTAGGCAACTGTAACAGTATATTACTAGCAGGAGGCCTATCAGCAGCCCTTCAGCTTCAAGGTTTGTTTCCCAGAGGTCCCAATTTTGGGGCCTGGAGCAGACTGGGGAGCAGCATGGTGGGGTCTCTGGAGCAGACGGGGGAGCAGCATGGTGGGGTCTCACCCTTTTCACGGCAGCAGAGCCAGCAGCCGATGTGCCCGTGGGGCTGCTGATGGCTCTGTGACAGCAGTGGTGCTCTGCAGCATCCAGAGGGATGCTCAGACCCCAGGGCCCTGCTCTGAGCTCCCAGCAAGGAGGCTCCCATCCCACCACCCCACCATCCACACCAACCGGCACATCCCGCGCAGCATCACCCACCTTGCACCCAGCCACCAGGCAGGATGAGGTCCCTCGAAGCTCCCACACTTCGAAGCTGTTTGGCCCCACGCCCCATCCAGGTGCTGCTGTTGCAGGATGGTGCTCCAGGCGCGGGGACGTGGGCATCCCCAGCTGGCAGGACCGGCTGCCCCGACTGCCACCAGGCTCTGCTGTCCCACGGCAAGGTTCAGCTGAGGTGACTGGCCCAAGGGCACCGAGGAAAAGAAGGTGGAGGAGCTCCTCGCCCAGCAGGAGCAGCTTCACAGCAGGGAGTGGGAAGAACAGGATGTAAATCAGGAAGGACTAATTGCTGCTCCACACAGCTGGCCAAAACCTCTCCTTTCCAGAGGCTCCTTGCCCACCCGGGCCATCCCTGCCTGGTTGAGGCATTGCCCCAGTACCTGCACGCAGCCCCCACGTCCCTCCCCGAGTTCAATTACAGAGGGGTTCACCTAAATACAAACCCGCTGCCTCTGCTGGGAGAAGCCCAGCATAAGAACAGGCCAAGTGCTTCCAAGGTAAAAACAGCAAATATTTGCTTTGCCTTCTCTACAGTTACGTACCAGGAGCTTTCAGAGCCTCGAGAGAAGCCAGGTGAGCAGCACCGCTCTGAGCAGGAAGGAGCCCATTATTTAGTGAGAACACATTCCCAGGATGTCCCTGGCTTGGCAGACCTAAAGACTGAAATAGTAAGTTAGTGCATATAGATCATCATTTACCGAAGCACAAGCCCTGATGCACCTTTCTAGGGAAGCTCTAATTTATTATGCATTGTCATTAGCTGCAGCAGGCAGCAGGGCCTTCATTAGAGCTAGAGTTAAGGTCTGTTTTGGCTGCCTCATCAGCATCAGTGAACCGCGTCCCTGCGAGGTTTGATACAATTTAATTAACCTAATTAAAAGCTCTGATTGCAGAGATGATTGGGGTAGAGCCAGCAGCAACTGCATATTTATAACGAGCTGGAAGGTGTGGGACTGGAGCCAAATGATATGCATCTCTAATGAGCTGGTGCTATTGAAGTGTGGATTTGGAACACTAACATTTATTTTTGGCAACAATGGCCAGTTTATCTTCATGATAGAAACGATCACAGCTTGATCGCAGGGAGCAGGGAGCTCTGCACAGTGCTCCCCGGGCCTCTGCAGCCGAGGGAGCCCTACCCCAGCACCCCCTGGCCTCCAGCACGCTGCAGGCAGCCCCTCGGGGTGCACTAACCCCTAACCACAGCCCTAGATAAGGCAGGTGGGAGATGCCAGCAGGATTCCCATCCCCGCCACCAGGCTGGGCTCCCGGCACAAGGGACCCAGCACCATTACACCAGGCGCCCAGCAACCCCATACCCAAATCCTCTGCAGAGCACCAGCACCCAGACCTCAAGCCAAGCAACACCAAAAACAAACAAACAAACAAAAAAAACCAAAACCCTCTCCCCTACACCTTACCTGATCCTAGCACCCAGGGCAGGGGCTTTAAAGCTTCTGCTGCCCTGGCTGATTGGGCTGCTGGGGCTGGTAAGTGCCAGCACCTGGCGCTGCTCCTCCCAGGAAGTCTGCGAGCTCCCTTTCTCCTCCTGTTTGAAGACAGAGATGTGGGATGTGTGTCCTGGTGGGGGCACCCTGCCTGTCCTTGTCCCTGGTGCATGCAGCACCTGTCGTGTTCCTGGGCATCGCTGCTGAGCCAGAGCCCCTCTGCCCCTGCGGGACAGGCAGCGAGGTGGGGGCTGAACTCCATGGGTGCCCCTAGCACCCACGTCCCCAGTGTGGGGTCAGGGTGCTGCGGGATCCTGGGGTCAGCACGCCCCGTGGCAGCAGCAGGCCGTCCCTCCGAGGCTGCCGAGCCACTTGGAAAATTTGATCCACGCTAATTATGCTGAAATGAGCCCTTCTGATAACGAGGATGAAATGGAAGCATAGATAATACTCATCTCTGAGCGCCATTAATCTTTAAAACTGGAACAATAAGTGAAAACACTGCGGGGCATATGAAGCAAGGTGTGATTCACATCTGCTCCTCCGTGGCCGCCGCCTGATTTATTGGCGCGCGGCGGTTTTCCTGCACAGTTTCAACAGCGCTGCATTACATAACACCATGGACTGTTTTGCTTGCCTTTATCAATCAAAATATCTCCTCCGTGTCCTTCTCCCCGACCCAGCCCGGGAGACCCCCGGACAAGCTCCCCAAGACCCCCGCAGACGCCTCCCTCAGCCCAACCAATGTCCTCCTGGGACAGCAGGGACGAGGTTCCTGCGCTCCCCCTGTCCCCTGCCACCCCGCCGTGCCACATCTATCTTCATGTTTGACGCCTTTCATTTTCAGATGGCTCTCTCTGGGATTTGCTTTCTTTTGTTTAAATTGTGGATTTGCCGCAGTGACCTTTTCGCCGGCTCCGAGGAGAGGTGGGCAGCAGCTTCCCATGGCAGCCCCACGAAGTCTGCTGACCTGGGGCTTTGAACAAGTTCAAAGCCTTGCTTGCCTCTGCATTTTGGCCATAGCCCTCAACAGAGCCTTTAGATGGATTTTTTTTACCCGCTTGCCTGGGTAGACATCATCAGAGACATTTCCCTTCTCAGGCTTTTTAATATTTACACTGACTTTGTGAACAGATAATATATTCCACTCTCTGCTGCCTTGAAGAAGCCGGCGCTCCTTCTCGCAGCGCAGTCGGGGGAAGCGGTGGCTGCCGTGCACAGGCTGCCCTGGAAGGCCAGGTGGAAAGGTCTGGGGGGATGCAGAAGGCTCTGGGTCACTTCTGCATCCCATGGCACTGTCCTGGGGCAGCCTTGCTGAGCCCCCATCTCCTGCTGCAGCGGAGAGATGCTCCTTAAAACCTTTCCCCAATAGTGGCTCAGCCCAAAGCTGATAGTCTGGCTAGCTGGAAGACAATCTGAATGCAGGCTGCTTCTGAAAACTGGCCCACAGATTCCAAAGCACCTCATAAAGCCTGGCCCTGGCCATAACCACGCTGAGATCGTATGGATGCTTTCTAAGTGGCACTAAACCAGGAGGGCAGCCAGCAGCTCGCAGCCCAGAAGTGTCATCAATGTATTTGCAAATGCTCATCCATAACTTCGCTGATTCCAGACCATGAGTCCAGGAGGGATGGCCAGATCCTGCCCGCTGATCGCCAGGATGCTGCGATCAGCTGAGCTTCACCCAGGGAGCAAAGCTGAGGCCAGCAGCCTTGGCAGGACTTTCACCTCCCTGGGCTGCAACGCTGGGGGAGAAGTGCCGAGGGAACGATGCCACCAGCACAACCGTGACCTCCAGGGTGGAGAAAGGAAAGGCCTCTCCAGTGCTTGGCATTTTCACTTGGGCACAATCTCCTTCCTCGCCTCTAATCTGGTGAGCACCTCAACCACAGAGCCGCGTGAGCAGGGCACAGCCGGGCGCGGTGGATGGAGACTTCAGGGAACCACTCCCCAACACAAAAAGCCTCCGGGTGAGGTACAACATCCCATCCCACCAAAACCCAAGCTCACTGGGGCAAAAATCCATCCTCACTTTTGGAGACAACAGGACAGGGCCCCACGGCAGGAGATGGGCTTGCTCTGCCTGCCTGCTGTGGGCAAGGCAGAGCTCCCTGCTCCCTCGCAGTGCCACAGGGCTGCTTGATGAAGAGGAGAGGTCCAGGTGGTCACAGAGCCCCTGGCCAGGTGGGATGGCTGCAGAGGTCCCCATGGTGCTGCAGAAGGGACCTGGGGGCTTCCGCAGGGGGCAGGTGGCCCGAGGTGGCCCTTAGGTGGGCCAGCGTGTGACAGGCGCGGTGAGGCGCACAGCTGCACGGGGGGGGTCACATTTTTTCAGTCCTGTGTTGCCCCAGCAAACAAATGTCCCAGGATGCAGACAATAATGTTTTTATGAGACTCTAAATTCTAGCCTCAAACGCTCTTTGTAGTGGACTAATAGCCAACACGTGGCCCTTCGTCTCATGCTGAACTTTTGTGGTCCTGCAGGGGAAGAAAAGGCCCTGGTGAGCATTTACACTGAGTACTTTGTTCTCGCAGATTTGTAGAGCAGAGAGAATAATGTATTGAGACTCTCAGCCCGTGCCAGTTTGGCTTCATTTGTCCTTCTGAACTTGCCCTGAGAGATAATGTTTCCTTCTAATCTGCTGCCGTCCACCTACAGCAGGGACCCAGCGAATAATTCCCCCAAACAAGCCTTTATTCTTAAGGCCCTATCTGGCCCTAACCCCTTCTCCCCCTTACAGAGTAATTGTTGTGTTCATTACATGATAATAGCCCGAGCTGTATTCCAGCCCACACTTGCCATGGCCACACAAACGAGGTTCAGGCCGTGCCGCTTTCAGGGGAATGCTGCTCATTTGGCATTATTTGAAGGAATGTGCCGGGCATCCGAGCACCAGGCATGCTCTCCTCGCCAGCCTGCCTGCGTCAAATCGCCCGTCAGATGCGGCGAGAAACCAGCACAGCCTCCAAAGAGCCAAGTTTTTGTTTTTTGTTTTTTGTTTTTTTTTTTTCCACACGTGATAATAAATGACTGTTGTACTCCGGTGGGAAGGAGGCCCAAGGAAGAGGAAACGCGACTCGTAAGTCTCCAGTTAATGTAACAAATCTTTTCTATTCTTTCCTGCGCAGGTACTTATGTCACCCTTTCACAATGATATTTTAATAAGCCTGTGTAAGCCTCACAAATTGCCCTTTATATCTGTAGGAGATGGGAAGCTCCAGGGGATGAGCAACGTACACAGCGAATGCACAGGAAACCCATTATCCCGCCTGCTCCTCCAAGTTGCTCACTAGGTGCAGCCGAGAAGGGTGCCGGGGCTGCCCCTCTGAGCACCCCAGGGAAATATCCCTGGAAATATCCTCTGCTGCAGGGATGTTTCAGCAACACCAGCCCCGGCTGTGTGGTGCCTCGCTGGACAAAGCTGAGCCAGGGGCAGATCCTGTGGCCAGGCGCTGAGAAGCGGCTTTGGTCCTGGCTCTGCTCATGGCTCAGGGTCACCCTCCGATACCTGCCTGGAAGGCTGGGGAAACATCTGCAGTCACATCCTAAAAGCCTAAACCACGGCGTTTTGGTGTTCCCTTGCTGTGGGGAACCTGCCTACAGCAAGGACCGACTGCCATTTACTGCCCCCTAATGAGCTGGTGGCACCGACACGTGCACGGCATGCGAGTGTCACACCACGCATCCCAGCTGCCCAATTACTTGGGGTGCAGGGTGAACACCTGCACTCGTACCCGTATGTGCACACACGTGTGTTTAGGAGCGTGCAGGCAGGGGATGGGTGCTGGGCGCAGCCTGTGCGGGCTGCTCCCAGACTGGTCTGTGTTGGGCAGGGGGCTTCTCACCAGGAATTGAAAGAAAAAAAATTAAAAAATAATTAAAAAAAAAAAAAAAAGAAAACACCAAAAAAACATGTTAATGCACAAGCACACGTGTGCAAAACCACGCAGGGATCCATCACACGTGGCCACACAAGATTTCTGACATCGCAGAGCAGTGGTGAAAAAGCACAGAAAGGCACAGGTAGAGCATTGGCTTCCTCAGTCTGTGCTCAGCACCGCAGCCCCTCCAAAGCTCTGCCTCCCCGAACCTTCCCCTCTGCACAGCTAACCCCTGTCCCCGGGGACGAGCCCCTGCCCCACTGCTGGGGCTGCTCCCCAGCCACAAGCAGAGCCACCGGCGTGCTCAGGACAGCCTGTTCCGAGAGAGCGGGCGCTCCGAAAACCTGAGCGGGATTGGCAGTGTCCGTTGTGTATCACGAGGCTGGGCTGCTGCCAAATTCCTCTGCACCCACTGCCTCCATTAAATGCGTCAATCATTTCTTGGCAGCCCGAGCCCCGGCGAAGAGTCGAGAGGCAACTTCAGACGGTTGGGCTGCTTTCATTAAAAGGTGAAAAACACACGCTGAGCACAAGCAGAGGCTGAGCTCTGCCTGCACTGAGAGCAGGGCTGCGGAGCCCTTTCTGCTGGGGAGGGGAAAGCAGCAGCAGAAGGCAGCCCTCGGTGCGGGCAGGGGCTCGCAGCATCCCCCGGGACCTGCTGTGGCATCCTCCCAGGTGGCAGCACTGGCAGCGGGGCCCTTGGGAACAGAACAGGAAAGTCCGGGTGACTCAAAGGTTCCTGGCATGGGCGCAGTGGAGCCAAGTGAGAGCAGCTGGAGGAGAGCCTGCGGGCAGGGACCCACCGGGGCAGCTGGGGACAAGGGGCTGGGAGCACCTGTGGGAGGCCGGGGGTCTGGGGACAGGGCCACCGGGCAGCGATGAGTCCTGCGGAGCTGAGAGCAGGAGCTGCAGCTATTCCTGGTCCAGAGGGAGAGAAGAAAAGGGTGTTGCAAACCCCAGCCACTGCAGGTGGCCTCAGCAAGTGTACAGGGCATCGTGCTCTGCCCGAGGGTTGGGGTCCTTTGCTGCCACCAAGCCAGGGCCAGCAAAGTGCCCCCCTACGTGCCCACACTGCTTCCCAGGGCTCCCTGTGAGCCCCTTTCCCAGGGCCGAGCCCCCACACATGGCCGAGCGCCGTGCTGAGCCCACCCCAGCAGCGCTCATCTCCACGCCGGCTGCTCCTCATCCTCCCTTTGCCTCTTCCTCCTCACGCGCTCACTTTGATCTTCCCTCCAGGGGCTTGCTGCTAAAAATTAACATTTCATGGATGTTGCTGCCCGTGGCTTGAGCAATGACTTTCCTCCCACAGGTAGCAACTCGCACAGCTCCCCGGGGACCCTCGTGCTGTGAGCTAAGCCCAGGGGCCAAAACCCTGCAGGCTCCTCGCGCCTCGGTTCGGGATGGGCTGGGACCCGTGCCTGAAGCTGGGGAGCTGTGGCCGTGCCCCAGTGTCCCGGCTGTCCCAGGGCACGGGGCGTGAGGACAGGCTGGGAGCCGGGCGAGCCCAGCCTGGGAACTGTCCCCTCTCGGTCCCGCCGGGCGTTGGGGAGGGAAGGATGCAGCGCCCGGGGCCGCGGGGTGGGTGCAGCAGGAAGTCGGGCTTGGCGAGCTGGGTGTGGAGCATGTGGGGATGCTTGTCTGGGCTCCCGGAGCATTTTCCAAACACTTTAATTACAGTGATTTATATGGCAAAAGTGTGGGGGCGAGAGCTTGGGAAAGGCATTAGCAGGTTTGTTCCGAGGCTCTAATCAGAGGACGGTGATGTAGGGCGGCGCAGGGGGATCACGCTGGGGCCATACATTTACCTCTAGCTCTGCTGGCCTGAATTGTGGCATCAGGACAAGTTTGGAGGATGCAGAGCCTTCCTGCCGTGCCAGGGGTTTGCTCACTGCATCTCTGAGACCTCGGTGCAACGCATGCTCCTGCAGGGACCAGCACCAGGAGCACCACCAGCACCCTGCACTCGTCCCCTGCGCTGCTCCCCAGGCAAGGTCTGCAGCACCAGGGCTCCTGAGCCCTTCCCCACCACCAGCTGGGCCGAACCCCCTTCTCTCAAGCCTCCATCATGTTAAATAAGTTCACGCACACCCCAACCCCCCGTTTGCTGCAGCGTCCTGGCGACAGAAACAGCAGCTCCCCAAGCCCAGCAGCCGGGAGAGTGCTGTGGGGCTGCAGAGCTCGCTCTGAAACCTCAGTCCCCCCAGCCTGGCTTGCTCCAAGGAGACTGTCACTCCTCCAGCATCCTAATTACTCCGGAGGAAGCACGAGAAATGTTGGGCTGCTGTCCTGGCTGGTGGCAGCAGCAAACAGCCTGGCCCTGGGCGAGCCACAGCCATCAGCTGGGCGGCTCTGACCCCCTGAGTGGCCACTGGGCACAGCCCCGGCAGGGTGGCCGGAGCCCACGTCACCCCTGCTGCATCCCTGCTCCTTGGCCTGCTTTCTGATAAATAACCTTTCCCTGTCCTTTTTGACACTGATGTTTATTGATGGCTGAAATCCCTCGCAGCACCGCGCATCCCGCGGTCACGGAGCCGGCTCTGCTCGCCCGAGCTGCCCACGGCCTCTCGGACACGCTCGCTCCCAGATGTGTCGGGGTGGCCGCTGGCAGCGTCTCCCAGCGAAACACAGCACCAGGGACAGGGTGAAAAAGAGAGCGCTTTAAATAACCCTACCCCTGCTTCCCGAGGCAGCGCTGGCTCTGCAGGCAGCGCTGAGCATCGCCAGCCTGGGCACGGCACCGCTGCTCCGCTCTGCCCGGCTGCACCCTGGTGGCACGGGGCTCACCTCGGGGCCCAGCTCTGGTTGTCCTCAGGGGAAAGAGCAGCTGAGCCTGTGACATGCCGTGGTGCCGCCATCGGTGGGGCAACCAGGGCAGGAGGCTGCAGGCCAGGGCTCTCCCAGCTGGAGCACGTCTGCACCACAACTGCACAGGTGCTGGGCGGCGAAGCACCCGGCCCCACCTGGGCAGGAGTTGCTGATTAAGGGCTAAGCAAGCACTCTCCTGCCCAAAGCTCACGTTCTCTCTTAATTGAATCCGATTGATTGAGAAGCTAAAAGCAGCCCTGGCTTGGAGCGTCGCAGATGGTGCCTGGGAGCAGGGCAGTACGTTGAACCCTTAAAAGCATTGGCACCAAGGGCAGACGCAGCCTTGCTCCCTTAGAGTGCCTCCTGCATCGTTATTAGGAACAGGAACCAGCAGCAGGGCAGCTCCAGGGGAATATTATTTATCATCCTCGAAGGCTGCACAAACAACCTCTTATTCTTGCCCCCTTTGCCCTCGGTGGGCGGGCTGCGCTCCCACGGAGAGTTCAAGGGAAGGAAGTGTGCATCTGCGGGGCCGTGTGGGGGCAGCCGGCTCTGAAGTGGTCTGACCACGAGCCCCCGCGGCCGGGCACGGCGCCCGGCAGACCTTCAGCCCCAGCACGAGCTGCGTGCGAGTGGTTGCATCCCCTGGCAGTGCTGGAGCGGGGCGATGCAGGATCAGTCCCACCACAACCAGCCCTGCAAGGGAAGGGGCAGGTGCTTGAGGTCCTTCCAAGCGTGGGGAAAAAGCCCCTGGGTGCTGCTGGCGTCCCAGAGCGTCGGGATGCAGCGCTGGGGCATTGCCACGCTGAGTGACAGCTCGTGCTCTGCAAAGTGTGGCTCTGCTGGTGCAAACGCCAGGTCCTGTGCACGCAGTGAGCCTGGCAGTGGGACGCCACCAGGCTCCTCTCCTGACACTGCTTACCCCACCACTACCCAGCCTTTGCTCACCTTGCACTTGTCTTTTCCATTGCGTTTTTCAAGCTTTCGGTGCTGGCACCTCCGCAAAAGGAGGTGCGTACTTTATTAACTCTGCTACTTTCTTCTCCACTAATTAAAATCAAATCATAACTAAGGCACGCTGCGTACTTCGCAGCTAGAGCAGCCTGCTTTCCTGCTCTGCTTTCTGAACTCTTCAGCAGTGAAGAAATTTGTTTCACGTGCTGGGCTGAGCACGGTGCAGCCCCATGGAGATGGGGGGTGCCCAAGATCTGGGGACCCCATGCTCTGGGCTCCACTCCTTGGGGCCGTGCCAGGCTTCCCCAGCTGAGAGGAAGGGCATCAGTGTAGCACCCGCACAGCTCGCATCCCTTGGGCCCTGAACTCATGAGCCAGAGACTGTTTGCACCCATCCTGCACCCAGGGAGAGCCCTGGCCCATCAGGGCGCTGCTCACCCAGTGGTGCCTGCGCGTCAAGAGAGAGCCCGAGGGTGCTGAGCACAGCAAGAAGCTCAGCTCAGCATGAACCTTGCCGTATGGGACCTGGGGAGAGGAAGGGGTGCCCCAGGCCAGCCCCCACGCAGCATCCCCTTAACAGAGCCACTACTTGGGATTTTTTTTTTTTCCTTAGGGAAGAGGTGGAGTTCCTGCAGAAAGCCAAGACTTCCCCCGTGGCCCCTGTGCCGGTGCTGGCAGGAGTCATGTTTGGAGCCATACATCATCGATGGAAGGTACCTAATGATATATTGCCCTAATACATCGCCATGGCAACAGTGCTCTAATAATGTATTATTCTAATGTGTTACCCAAGCGCACGTTCTTCCCCGTGATGTATGGCCGGGATCTCTGTGCTCTGCCAAGCCCAGACGCGACAAAGCTCTCCTGACCGCCACGCGCTGTCCCCAGCGCCACCGCCGCAGGGGACACACTGTCCGCCCCGGGGACGTCCTGGTGCTGGCACCATCCTGCACAAGGGGGTTTGCGGGGTGTATCGGGAAACAATGAGGTGCTTGCTCCCACCTCTGTGGGTGTCCTCGGGAGCATCGCAGGGCCCAAGCGCCCTGCTGGGCTGCCACCATCACCCCCCGGGGCAGAGGCACAGCGCGGTGCTGGTGTGGCTGCAACGCACGGCCCGAAACACATTCCTCTCCTGGCATTTGGAAAGTTCAGCAGGGGAAGTGACGGCTGGCTTGTGCATTTCTCCGGCCCCTTCCAAGGTAGCGGGGCCACCCAGCGCCCCGGGTTCGCTCATTAACAATGAAAATACCAGCTGGAATTCTCCTGCTGCCCGCGACAGGGGCAGCATTGTTTCCAGTTCACACTATCTTTTTGACCATTCAAATGCCATTAATTCAGTCACCCCAACGCGTAGGACAGTTATCCGAAATGTTTTCCCAAACAGCTCCGTGACTATAGAGCACCGATTCATGGCATTGCTGGGGGACATCTGTGCGGAGCGAGGCGCGGCGGCGAGCTGAATGCGCCCTGTGTGGAGCCTGGATTCCGCGGAGGAGCGGGGAAAGCCGGCGGACAGAAAGGCTGAATGAATGGCAGGAGAAATCATTTCATCTATGCAAATCCCTGCCAAGCTCCCTGCGCAGCTGCCGTCAGCGGGGAGCTCAGCCCCGCCGCGCGGCCACGCAGGAAGATTTTTGTTGTGCACCGAGCGGCTGCGCGAGGTCCCGCGGCCCTGCAGCTCCCCAGCTGCTGCCCCCTGCGTCCGCTGCACCCGCACTGAGACACCCGGCCCTGGCAGAAAACCCCTAGACAGTGAAAGCTAATTACCGGCTTAAAGCTAATTACACCTTCCTTGGCCGTAAAAGGAGCAGCAGCATTGCGTGGCTCAGCGCTGGCTGCAGTGATTAGAGCGGCAGCAGCAGCGGCGATGCTCTGGGGACCTGGACCGAGCCCCGCAGGGGCCTGGCTGCCCCCTAGGATGGTGACAGCTCCGCGCCCCCCCCTGCCAGCAGCACGGGTGGGAGGCGGAAAGGAAAGCGCGAGCGGAGAGCGAGGGCTCTGCAGCCTCAGGTCCCGCGCAGGAGGCTGAGGAGGCGCGATGCTCGCCGGGCTGGAGGTGATCCTGGTGAAGGGACAGCGAGCTCGGGGGCTGCGGGGTGCTGTGCTCATCCTGCCTGGCACAAGGCAGCAACTGCTGGTCCCCAGCCCTGGGGTCAGCTCTGCTGTGGTTGCCCAAACCCACACCAGGACACGGGGACAGCGTTGGGCCAGGCACTTCATGCTGGATCAGGAATGTTTTGTTGGGCCCGGCACTTTGGAAACCCAAACCTGGACACCCAGAGCAGGGTCCCCCCGGCACAGAGCAGCCCAAGCATCCCACCCATCCCACCTGGGGCTCCACCACATCCCCCCCCATCCCCAGCTGCTCCCCCCAGGGCCGACTCCCACTGTGTCCCCACTGCTGAGGGCTGCAGGAGCCCTCCCCGCGCCACCTCTGTGATGCTCCCGCGCTGTGCCTGGGCAGATCCCAGCCTCTCAGCACTCCGGGGGGGGGGACAGCAGTGACAAATTACAGCATCTGCAGCAGAGAGAAAGGGAAACCGAGGGACCAGAGGAGGAATGATTGCATTATCAATAGCGTTTCCAATAGCTGATGGATGAGGGCACCCAAACGATTTTTAAGGTTTCAGGAGAAGCCTTTCCAAATGGCAGCGTGAAGGCAAAGCCTGTTTTAATCCAGGGTGTCCTGGGGGACTTGTGCAGGGATGTGCATGGCGATGCTGGCCGCAGGCAGCCCAGGTGCTCAGCACCCTGCTGCACAGTGGCCGAGAAGGGACCTTCCCCTTGTCCCATGGGGACAGGAACAGCCCCAAGAGCTCACAGAGGGATGCACACACTGACACGTGGCTTAGTGAGACTCTTCCAAATTTCTGAGCTTGTTCCCCACCAGGTGAGTGAGTGCTCACTACGTGGTTTCTGGGGAAAAAACATTCTTTTTGGAAGGCATCTGAATGCTGCCTACCTTCTGCAGAGAAAGCCTGCTGCTGTCACCAAGACTAAAAACGGGGACCATCAAGGAAAAGCTCGCCAAATTTGGGGAGCTGGAGTCACAGAGCAACAGCCATCCTCTTTTAATGAAATGGAAAGATTTCCTCCCAAAGGCAGGCTGCAGCCACCCGCCCCTTACGGCGATGCCCCAGCCCCACGGTGCCGTGGGTCGGGCACAGCCGTGGAAATGCTGCTGTGGGGGAAACGGCCCCGCAACATCGCTCTGTGCTGAAAACCGGCAGGTCTCCAGGCTGGGGTTTCAAGGGGTAATCTGTAGACTGAATGTTAATGAATATTATTGTTATTAGCTGGAAGGGCTGCGCTGACTTCACTACGCTGCCAATCGCACATTTTTTTTTTTTTTCTTCCCCCCTATACGAAACGGAAAGGGCAATTCCAGCCCAGCTGGTGATTCAGGAGAAGCAACCTAAGGTGTATGGGCACAGACGATCCTCACCGCATCCAGCCCATGCCACTTGGCCTCAACTGCTTCAAAACCTTGCTCAGATCTTTGTCTCACCTGGGTCCCGGCTGTCCTTCCTCCTGCAAACCCACTGTGCTTCGTAACCATCCCTGGCCCTGGTGCACCGGAGGGCAGCAGCATCAATGGGATCTCTAATAGCATAAATCATTTTATTTAAGCTAAAAAAAATGATTTTTTTCCTTTGAGGAAAGAGGCAGGCAGGGCAAACCCTGCAGAGCCTGCAGCCCCATCCAGGGAGCTGGGGCTCGGCTAGTGGGAGCCCATTTGGGGGAGCACTGCTCAGGGAGCAGCAGCGTCCCGGGGGGAGCCAAGCGAGGGTGCTGCAGCAGCACCAGCCAGGGCCCCGCAGCCCGGAGGGGCCCCTCGCCCTCCCCAGAGCGCAGCAACCCACCGTGATTTATGTGGCACTCGTGCAATTGATGTGCTTTGTGCCTGGGGACAGTTAAATGGTAGCTCTGTCATTAGTTTAAGCAGAGGTTAAAGGTGATCAATAACAAGGGTTTCATGCCCAATTGATCACCCCTCGCTATTTATTTCTGGCTTTTGCTTTCCATCCCGTGGTGCTTTTAGAAATAGTAATTAAAGACATAACAAGCGTTCCACTAAGCAGAATATCAAACACTCTGGGTATCGATCCCGCACGCTCCCCACGGTGCTGCTGACCTGTGCCCGTCCCCAGCAGCAGCTGGGGGCTGCGAGCCCCCCCGCCTGGGGGCACAGCGTGGTAGAGGGCACGGGGATGGGGGCATTTACCTGCAGAGCGGGTCCGACCTTTTTGTTCCTGCAGCACCCAGCTGTGGCCCCAAATCTCAGCCCCACGCTGCACCCCGGCACCCCCAGCTCCCCCCAAACGTGGCACCCAGATGTGAGCCACGGTGAGGGGCCCGCGGGCTGGCAAATATTCAGGGACAATTTCTGGTTTTGTCTTTCTGGTGACTGTGGCCATTTTCTGGGGGGTGGCAGATGTCCCTGGCTGTGCCTTCAGCAGGGACGGGGAGATGCAGGCAGGTGGGACAAGGCTGCTGCCAGCCCTGCACGGCTCTTCATGGCCCGGGGGTGGGAGAGGGCAGGGTGCTGTGCTACCAGCACAAAGATCGAGGGAGAGAGAGCCAGCGGTGGGATCCTTTAGGAACTAGGAAGGTTCATATCACAACTCACCATGCTAGGAGCTAAGCTGCTCCAAGGAGCTGCACAGTCTCACTGGAAAATGAAATTGCGTGTTGCTGCTGAGAGTAAATAGTCATCTTGAGAAGAAAAAAAGAGGTCAGAATCCTTCTGTCAGGAGCAAATCCCCTTCGTGTTTCCATGCCCAAGAATGAGAGCATGGCTCTCACACCCACCTCTGGGCCATGCAGCGCAGGAGGGACGCGGGGCTGCAGATGCCCACTGCTTCTTTTGGCTGCAGGCGCATCCTCCCCAGGGAGGACGATGTGCAGGCTGCTCTGCGGGCACTGGTGGGCTCAGCACGTGTCCTCCATGCAGTAGAGTGCGGGTGACTCTAGCTCTGCTCTCTGAAGTGACAACATTCAAAGGAAAAACCCCACAACAGAAAACCCCGCATGGTTTGTGGCCTGCACCACGAGACACAAGGTTTGCCTGTGGTGGAGGTCGGCCGGGTCACGCTGCCTGCCAGGCACCCAGCTTCTTTCTCCTCCGTGGCTGCAGGGACCGGCAGCAGCTGGGCTGAGGCACAGCAGAGCCCTGAGCATCACCCAAGGGATCATCAGCACCCCATCGGATCCCCCCAGGCTCTGCAGCACAAGTCGGTGCACCTGATCAGGAAAGACATGATCGTATGTGCCCACATCAGGAAAATAGAAGAGGAAAGCAACAGGAGATCTGGGAGCTCTGATACCCTGATCCTAGAGGAGTCTCTGCTGCTGCAGGTCCGACCACTGCCCTTGGGACTGCAGCTCTCTCACTGCCCGTGCTGCTCTCAATCTACTTGAAAAGCCATCACTTTTGTTTCCAGGCTTTTAAAAGTGACTGAACAAAACTTTTCCGCTGTATATATGTAATTAGAGACACCTGATGCAATGTCCTGACTCTTTAAAACCAAGCCTGCAAGTGACTGCAAAAGATGCAAACGTGGGAATCTCACCTTCTCTATTTCCTAGAGTTTTGTCCGGCTGCAAATTTAAATCCAGCGCCATCTCAAAGCTGCACGAAGGGTGAGCAGGAGGCACTAATACACAGTGAGCTCAAGGCACTGAAAAGCCATAGGATTAATACAGAAATGAAAGACTGCCCATTGCCTTCCTCATACCTTGCAGTGATCCCCTGGCAAGGGGCAGACACTTCCACAGAGCGCCCGACAGCTCTGGTGCATGCTCACGACCTCTGCAAGGACTTGTGGGCACTATTTTGTTCCCTTTCCAGGCACCCAGCTGTGCAGGATACGGCCCCCAGGACAGGGAGCTGCAGAGCTTCAGCTCCCCACAGCCCTGCCTAAACCCAGTGACAAAAAAGCCAGCTCGGAAGCACTGCAGAAGAAATACTGCGCTTCGGTGTGCTGCCTGCTGTCCCTTCTGTCCCTGCAACCGCTGCAGGGATTAAAAAGCAAGAGGACTTGGGAGAGCAATAACCCAGCGGAGGGGTCGGGGTGTGCCAGGCTCTGCGGGGCTGCAAGACCTGGCGTGCCCACGAGGAAACCCAGTGGGGTGCTGGAGGTGGGACACAGCTTCGTGGGGCAGGGTGCTCCAAAACAGAGGGAAAATAATAAAAAAATACCATTAATAAAAATACCTTTAAAGTTTGGCATGGACGGCGCTCCCCTCTGTAGCAGGTGCTCTCAGGTGCAGGAGCCAGGGCACCGCACGCTAACACATCCCTGCTCTGCGCCGCTTCCAGTGGATAACATTCGTTTTGACCAACCCCAAAAATAATGCGATATCAAGGAGCATGAAATATTCATGAGGCCTGATCTAACGTGCACATTAGATGTGGCGTGCAGCACCGTGCGCCCTAATGCTGCCTCTGCAGCCTCGTAATCCCCGTGCCCGGCGTGATAGGCTGCGCGGAGGAGCCAGCTCTCATTAGTCCTAATTGAAACAAGGGGGAACTTTCGCAGGCGAGTTTCCATGAATCACAAAGGCAAACATCTGCTGATGCGGGGCTGCCCTTATTTGTATTTCTGTGCCCAGGCGAGAGCCGCGAGCACAGTTACGCTCAGCAGCAAACGACAAGCGGGAGCGATGCCGGGCGCCCGCACATCAGCACTGCTCAGCGCCGTGGGGTTCAAATGAAAGGCTTGGGGAGCTGCTGCCCCGTGCCTTCCCCAAACGCACCGTGGTGCTGGGCAGAGCCCGTGCCCTGCTCCTGCAGGTCGTTGGGGCTGCCCCTTCCAGGCGGCTTTGCCCAGCCAGGTCTGAGCAGCGCTACGAGCATCAGCCAGCCCGGACGCTGTCCCCTGCGGGCACGTAGCCGACACTGGGGGCTTACAACAGCCCCCCTGGGCCCTGCCTAGAGCCGATCAGCTCCTGGGCGTGTTCCCCTCCTGCACCCAAACCCCCAACATCAGCCCCGGTTTGTCAGCCGGGACGGGCTCGTCTCTGACACCCGGCTGCAAGGAGCAGCACGAGGCAGGCAGGGAGCTGCGGATCCCCCACGGGCACAAACCCCTTTTACTGCCAGTACCCGCGAAGTAACAGCACCGACTGAGCCTTCCCGGGGCTGATCCAGCTCCAACCAAGCAGCGGCAGCATTAGCGTTGAATTAAAGCGCATGCAAACATCGGTGGCGTTAGCACAGAATTAAAATATACGCTCGAGCAGGCGGTGCTGAAATCCCTCCGTGCAGGAGAGCCAGCGAGCAGGGATGGGCCGAGGTGGGAACAAGCTTCCAGGGCGCTAGCGCCGATGCTCCACATTTACACGCCAAGAGATGAGCTCCCGCTGCTGCTTTAGCTACTCGGGGACAGTCTGCACAGCCGGCTGCCATCAGGCTCTGAGCAGGTTGCAGTGAGCAGAGGAGACTGGATTCTGCTGAAAGCATAAAATGAATACAGCATCAATAATTACAGGAGACCGTGCCTAGCAAGGCAAAGTGCTGGGCTGAGTCCCTCCCGCAGTTCTTACAGGACAAGCACACCCTGCAAGTGGCAGCGGTAACGGTCTAAGACAAGAAATCTTAGAACCAAAGTGGATTTTGGCACGCCACAACCTTTTCTTAAGCACACAGGAAAGCCGAGCAGCAGCTAAGCACCTTCGTTATGTTTATAGATATATAAATAACTTTCTTCTATATATACCAGCTAACCCCCCCCTTTTAAAAATAAAAAAAATAAACAGTTGTCTGCTGAATATTGCCTGCCTTAGAGAAAAATGCAATTTCCTAAAATTGCTCATACCCAGCCTAGGGCAGAGCAGCTCCTTGGCTACTGCCTCACCTCAACAGATCCCAGCCCTTGCTTCCTGGCCAGAAGCTGGGCAGGGGGGCTCAGGGCACGGCCGCTTGCACTGCAGGGGACGGCTTCAGCCTGGTGCAGAGCAAGCGAGGCCGAAGCAGAGCCCCCATGCACGTGCAGAGCCCCGCGGCTGTGGAGAGCTCCCCATGGGGTTGCAGGCAGCAGCGCCCAGCACTCCCGGTCCTGGGTCATGAATGCGCAGAGCTCCCCTGCCCTTTTCTTGTCCTACTTGGAATATTCTGCACATCCTACTTGGAATATTCTTCAGTTTTTTTGTGCATCGCTAAGCAGCTCTTTATACGTCTGCTTTTCCTTCATGTACCAACAGCACAGTCCTACCTTCATGCACTTGGCTCCTGGTCCAACCGTAGAAGCTCATACCTTCACTTCAGTGAGATAAACAAAAATATAAAAGCAAAAAAAAACCAAACACCAAACAAGAAAATTAAAAAAAAAAAAAAAAAAAGCAACTCTCCCTCCAGTAATTGCTATTTAATCCTTGACCAAGAAAACTAACAAGTTCTCCTAAGTGAGGCGAACCTTTGGGGCATTTGATTCACAGAGTGGCTGAGCACCGTGGCGCTGCACAAATCAGATGTATGAAGTGTATTTTATTTTTGCTGCTCAACAGCACAAGAGAGCTAACGCAGCGGGGCCGCCAGCGCCTTATCCAATCTGACAAAGCGCACAACCCAAGGGTGCTCGTCCTCCCCGGCACTCACAGCGCATCTCATCCATTACAGGAACACGATGTGAAAACTGACCCTTCCCTCCCAAGTATGGACGTGAATCCTCTTTGCCAGGCAGGTTGGTTCAGAGAGAGGCTACTGAAATCACTCCTAGCCTAGAAAAGCCGTACACTTACTCATTCAATGCAAACAAGAGTTTGTTTCCTTGAAAAAGAATAAATATATAGCCTTTTGTTTGGTGGTTCTTCCTTACAGCCCAGCTGTCACAGAGATTCTTAAGGAAAGGCTGCAGAGTTGCAGCGTTCCCAAACATCGAGCACAATGGGCTGTGTGTGAAGCACACAAAAGAACAGCTAAGGGAAGATTTCAGAGTTGATAATAAATTTAAATACTTTCTCGACGCATCAACTCAAACCCTTAAATTCATGGAAACATCATCACACTCCTGTACTTTTTTTTTTTTTAAAGCAGAGTGTTTAATCTAAGCTACCGCATACACTCAGCGATTTAGAAATTAGAAAATGTTCAGTAAACACAGGAAAACTTTTAGAATTCAGGACTTACTCTAACAGCCCTACAACTCTGTGCTTTTATAGGAAAAAGTCACATTAGCAGGAAAAGGAGTCAAAAGGAATCAAAGCCTGAAACAAACCTGACAAAACATGCAGTGCCCATCGAATCCTTCACGTGCGATTTCTGGCTACGCTCTGCATGCCAAGGAAAAGTTGTTAACGCGCTGACCTGCAGCACTGGCCAGCTGATTTGTTCAAAGTCAGCCACTGCTTTCCGTACTTGCAAGCAAACAGGGTTTAACGAAAAAACTGCTCAGAGTGACTTTATTTTAAAATCTCAAAAACAGTTTACCAGAATTTTGAACGAGCAACACTTTGTATTTTTGAATGGTCCAAATGCAGAATACCTACAGTGAGGGATGTTGAGAACGCAATAATTCATAACATGATCTACTGCAAATGCGTTGCTGCTTACGGAAATTTACACACAGATACACCCCAAAGGCACAGAATGCAACAAAACCAAGCTGTAGCAAACAAAAATTTTCATGTGGAGATTTTAAAGCATAAATTACATTTGATATGTAAAAAATACATATATATATATATCTGAATTTATACACAGGGTTATCACTAGGAGATCCCTTTTCAGCCTGCTCTTTCACAGCATGTACTTCATACCAAGGGTCGAGCAGGGAAACTAGCAAGTGCCAGACCATAGGTTAAGTTCTCTGCTAAATAAAAAGAAAGCATTTGGTGCTTTACCACCGGATTTCAAAGTATTTCCCCAGTGCAAGAGCTCTGCATAGGCACGTTTCAAAAGTTCTCCCGACACACACAAAACACCGCCGGAATCAAAGGACCCGCAAAGGCAAACTCAATCCTCACGTGCGACTTTTCTTGGCGTCTGCTGCAAGAGAAGAGGTTAAGGAGAGCTGCGAGCTGATCCTTCCACAAACAGAGAGCACGGCAGCGACATTTTCAGCCTCTCTTGGCGTAACCACAAACCAGCGGGGCACGAAACCACAGAGGGGGGAAAGCGGTGGCATCGGAAAACCCCAGAGCGCGCTTGGGGGTGAGGAGAGGGAGTCTTCTTCGCTACCCCGCGGTGCATTATTTCGGTGAGCAGTGGGGAGAAGTCACGCTTCCTGGACAGCAAAAAGTTGCGGTCGGGGCAGCGAAAGGCTCCGCACGCCCAGCACCGCGCATCCCAGCGCCGCGGCCGGCCGCTCGCACAAGCGCCCCGACGGAGCCCCCGGGGAGCGGGGGGACAACGGGGGCAGCCTCAGGACAACGGCGACACCTCGGGGGTCACCTCGGGAGCCCGGTCCCGTCCCCGCAGCCCGCAAAGACGACACGAGACCGGTTCCTGGGTAAATGGTTTATGTAAGTAATAAAATATTTACTATAACATAAATAGAAACGCACCCTCGCAGTCTACAGTGGTTTTTGCAATAGAGATACAAACAAAAAACCGAAACCAAAGGGGAAGGGAGGGGGGCGTGGGGTGGGGGGGGGGAACGAACCGAACCTACCAACGGGAGGGGCAGAGCTCCGCGCACGGTTAGAAAATAAATAGAAACGGGCCGGGAGCGCGGCGCGGCGCCCTCGGGGCGAGCCCGGCGGCCGCAGCGGGGGCTCCGGCGGCCCCGCGGGGGAGGGAATAAATTAGAGATCGCAAACCTTTGGCTACTTCTGCTGCGGCCGGCGCCCCAATAAATAGCGCTGCGGGCGGGCGGCCGGGCCGGGCCAGTCCGAGGAATAAATTATAGGGGCGGCCGCTCCCGCTCCGCCGCCGTCGGGGCTCGGCGGCGGGGCCGGGGCAGTCAGGGCACGGCGGCGGGGAGCCCGTGGTGCAGCGGCGAGGTGTCCGCCTGTGCGTAAACGTCCTCCATCGGGGGGTGCGGGCCCCCGGCCGGCGTCATGCGCTTCTCCTTCTGCCGCCGGTTGCAGAACCAGACCCGCACCACCTCCTTCTCCAGCTGCAGGGAGTCCGCCAGGGAGGTGATCTCGTGCGCCGAGGGCTTGGGGCACTTGAGGAAGTGGTTCTCCAGGGCGCCCTTGACGCCCACCTCGATGGAGGTGCGCTTCTTGCGCTTCCTGCCCTGCGCCGCGATCTTGTCCAGGTTGGTGGGGCTGCCCGTGCTGGAGTCCGTCTCCTCCAGCCACTTGTTGAGCAGCGGCTTCAGCTTGCACATGTTCTTGAAGCTCAGCTGCAGCGCCTCGAAGCGGCAGATGGTGGTCTGCGAGAAGACGTTCCCGTACAGGGTGCCCAGCGCCAGCCCCACGTCGGCCTGCGTGAAGCCCAGCTTGATCCGCCGCTGCTTGAACTGCTTGGCGAACTGCTCCAGGTCGTCGGAGCTGGGCGCGTCCTCGTCCGACGGCTCGGGCGGCCCCAGCGGCGGCGGCGAGGCCGCCAGCTCGTGGCCCCCGGCCTCCTCGGCCCCCAGCGGGTCCCGCAGCCCGTGGTGCAGCGCGGGGCCGGGCGGGCCCAGCATGCCGTTGAGCCCCCCGTAGGGCTGCGCGTACAGCAGCGGCTGCCCCGACGGCGGCGACATGGGCGGCAGGTGGTGCGCGCCGCCCTGCGCCCAGCCGCCCGCCGCGCCGCCCGCCGCCGCCTGGTGCACGAGGTGCGGCCGGTGGTGGAAAGCGGCCGGCGGAGGCGGCGGAGGGGGCAGCTCGTCGCGGGGCCCCCCCGGGCCGCCCTTGCCGTGCTCGGCCGCCGCCAGGTGCGCCCCGCCGGGGGGTCCCCCGCCGCCTCCTCCTCCTCCTCCGCCTCCTCCTCCGCCGCCCCCGCTGCCCCAATCCGTGCCGGCGCTGGGCAGCCACTGGTGGTGCGGCAGCGCGGCGGGGGCCAGCCCCTGCAGGTAGTCGTGGTGCATCATCTTCTGCACGTCGCGGTACGTGGCGGCCTGCGGCAGCCGCTCCCCGTCGGGGTGCAGCAGCGCGGCGCCGCGCGGCAGGTACTGGGCGGCGGCGGCCATGGCCGTGTGCGCCGCGCCGCCCCGCGCCCCGCTTTAGAGCCCCGCGCCGCGCCGCCGCGCCGCCGCGCGCCGGCCACGCCCCCCGCGCCCCATTGGCCCGCCGCCGGCGCGCGCCGCTCGGCTATAGGCGGGGGGGCGGCAGGGGGGCGCGCCCCCCGCGGGCCCGGCTGCTATTGGTGGGAGGGCGAGGGAGGCGGCGGGTGGGATTGGTGGGGGGGCGGGGCCTGCGGGAAGGGAGGCGGGGGGGGGGGGGGGGGGACCGTGGGAGGGCGGCGGGGAGGAGGGCGGGGATTGGAGGAGGGGCGTTCATTCATGCCGGGCGGCTCGCGGCCACGTGGGGCGGCGGGGGGCGACGGGCGCGGGGCTGGGGAGGGGCAGGGCGGGGCGGGGCGGGGCGGGGTAAGGCGAGACGGTAGCGGGCGGGATGGTGCTGGGCAGGATGATGCGGGACGGGGCGGGGCGGGGCGGGACAGGCGGTGCTTTGCGGGACGGGGCGGTGCGGGGCGGCATGGCGCGATGTGGTGCGGTGCGGGACGGGGCGGCAGAGCACGTTATAGGACGGCACGGCACGGTGGGGTTAAAGTACGGTACGGTGCGGTGCGGTGCGGTGCGGTGCAGCGCTGCCCGGTGCTGTGTGGGACGGTCCTGTATGGTACCACCTGGTGCAGCACGGCACAGCACAGCGCGGTGCAATATAGCAACCGTATGGCATGGTCCAGAACGGTACAGTAGAGTACGGTTCAGTAGAGCACAACATGGCACGGTGCAGTATGGTAGAGCGCAGCACAGCACTGTGTGGTGCTGTACGGTACGGCCTGGTGTGGTACCATCCTGTACGGTGCTGTATGGCACTGGTGCAGCACGTTACGGTACAGCACGGCCTGGTGCTGTACGGCACGGTACGGTGCCACAGCATGGGGCCACACAGCACCGATGGCCTGACCCAGCCCAGCCCAGCACGCTGCAGAGCCCGCCTGATGCCCCAGCTCACATCCGTGTCTGTCACCTGCCGTGCCCCCACTCCCCCCAGCCCCTTTTCCAGCCCCCAAGCTGGGAAGAGCCCCTTGTTCTGGAGGCACGTCACTGCCCTCTGCCAGGAAACCCCCTTGTCCCAGTGCACAAAGTGCCGTTTGGCCCAGCACCGGCAGGTATCTGCGGCTGGGAGAACATCCCCAGCGCGGCTGCCTGCTGGTTAACGCCGCCTGGATCGCAGTGCCGAGGGCAGCCCCCGGGCCCTGGGCAGGTGGGGGCTCCTTCTGAAGCTCCTTCCCCATCCCATAAAGCACCGAGGGCCAAGGGGAGAGGATCCGAGACCGTTTGGGTGTCACGGGAAATGTGGGGCTCAGGGAGGAGAAAGGAGCAGCCTCAGAGGCAAGTCCCTGAGCCAGTTTGCGGGTTGGCACGGGATAAAGGGTGGAGGAGTTTGTGGGAAAAGACAAGGACAACAAGCAACGGACGTGTCTGGCGGTGCTGGGAGAGGGGCAAGGGACACCTTAATTAACCCAGCTCCAGACTTCGTTTGGGGCTCGAGGCCTGAAGTGAATCAGGATGGGCACCGGGAACATTAATCACTTCTGAAAATTAATCTCTTCGCCTCCGTGCTCCCATTTGTAACATGGGAGCAGAGACGGTGACCTTTGCCAAGGGCTTGGGCGAACAACGAACCTCCGGATCAATACGAGTACGAGCACCACATGTCAATGGCCACGTGCTGATGCCCCGCACCCCGCCGGGGGGACGCCTGGGCACGGTGGTCCCCGGGGCTGCCAGACCTGGCAGGCTCCGTTTCGCGCCATCCTTGCCAAATTGGATAAGTTTGGGTTTGAACGTGAGCGTTTTTTGGCTGTGATGTGCAATCGGTTCCTTTCACTGACCCCAGTACCTCCTCTCAGGTGTACTGCCCTGGGAAGAGGCAGGACCTTGCAGGACAGATGGCTTCCATAGATCACAGAGCACATTTCACTAGGAAAATAATGCTCTTTTTTTTTTTTTTTCATTTTTTTCCCAGGGAATCCTTTGCAAACACTGCCTACATCTGTAATGAATATAACCCTTTCTGATGATTCAGTGACATGCTGTAAAATATCATACTTGGATAAGCATTTTCTGTGTATTTTTTTCTGACCCAGACTCATATTCATGTCAGCTCTGCATGATGCAGTGCTGTAATATTCAAATTTTTGGTAGCCAATTGCTCTTGATATTTATATCCATTTTTAAGGGAATCACAATGAATAAATGTGCCCAGCTCTAACTTTATGCAAAATAAGCTGTGCGTAAATCAGTAAATCATTAGTAGGAATTAATCACTTCCAACGGCTGAGGACTGGATCTCCTTTCAAACTCCTGTTTACGTGTTTCAGAACTCACCAGAGGAGAAAACACAACGTGTGATAACTTGGGTCCCCATCGCAGCCCATTCAGGCAGTAATAGTGGTTTGTGCCCGATCAAACGATCTTTTCAAACCAAGGTGTCGGGCACAGACTGTGCTCTGGGCTTGTTTTGCTAAATAAAAGTTGAATTTAGAGGCTGGAAACAGCAAAGAACAGAGGAGGATGACAAAATCCCATTTAACACTCTCCTCTGTAACTCCACCTCCAGAACTGAGAGCCAGGTGGCAAAGTCTCTCTTTCGTAAAACAACGGGAAGGAGGCGAAGGCACAGGGGAGACGTGACCCTAAGTCGAGCTGCAAGGGAGGGGGTGAGAGGTGGCCACATAAACGCCAACTTCCAGGGCTGGACGTGCCTCTCGGTGTGCCGTGTGGCCCCGTCCCCACGCTGCTGCGGAGGTAACGCTGTCTGAAAGGCTCTGTCGGTATTTCAGGAGGTTGAAAGAGCTTGTGCTTTTTCATTATTACATTTATTATTTTTTTTACAGAGCTTTTCCACAGCTGTATCATCCCGCAAATCCCTGCAGGAGGGCGTCCAAGTTTTCTAGCAAAAGGCAGCTCCTTCATTATGCCTTACCAGGAATATTGGCATGCAGTCCCTTCCCTGTTCAAGGAATAAACAACCCCATGGGCGATGTTCGATATTATTCATTCTCTGTGTGACTGTGACAGCATCAGAAGGCGCCTACCTAATGCAGCTGGAACTGCGCTGGGGGAGGATGGATCGGGGCGAGCTGGGCGCGCGGGGAAGCGGTGCTGGGGGTGCTGGTGGCAGCACCCCATCCCCATCTGGATCCAGGTGATGGGGATGCTCAGGCTTGCTGCTGCTAGAGAATGTTCCATGATGAGGGACCGTGTCGCACCAGGACACTGCTGGGAGCCCGTCCCCAAGGAGCCGGAGGAATTCTCCCCATGGGTTTTGTGCAGGAGGTGCTGGTTCCCCCTCCGCTCTCCTCCCCGTTTAGGTTCAGCTCCCGTGCGGTGCCAACGGGATCTGCGAGGCTTGGTGGTGCAGGGCCAGTAAGTGAGTGATAATTTAGTAAGTGATACCTTAGAAGTTAGTGGCTGAGACAACAGTGATTTTAATTACAAAACTACTGAGGAAGGGAAACAGTGACTCGTGGAGAATGGTTGATGCAGACGTGCAAGGCATGCTCACCACGGTTAGCATGAAGTGTATATGGTCCTGTAACCATCTGAAAATTGTCCATAAAGAATTGTTCTCACAGGGCCAAGATGAATGCAAAAAATGCTGTTGTGATCTTTTATTGAATCAATGAAACTTAGATTAAGCAGTCACTAAATTCCTATTTACACAACAGACCTTAATGGCTCCAAAGGAAGCACTCAAATGTATTCGACAAATAATCCCTATTTATGAAAGCCCCGTAATATGCATTTACATAATCCCCACTTTAAAAAGCTGTATCAGCTCTAAAGTTCCTCAGCTCAGAGATATGCCCCGGGGGATTAGAAGCACCAACCAAAACAAAGGGAAAGAAAACGCACGCATGCACACAGCCACACGAGCACCGAGATCCCCGCGCCCAGCGGGGCACCGGGACGACGTCCTGGCCCCGTGCACACATCCGGGAGCGCGCACACGGCTCTGCGGGGGGCTCGGCCTGATTTTGGGCACACACAGCGAGTCCCTTGCGGCTTCCCGATCTTTTTCTTTTTTCCCAAAAAATATTCAGTCGCTTAATCACATGTGCCCGCTGCCCCAAAGAAACAGCTCGGCTGCTTGAATGGCCTGGGAGGGCCGTGGCAGCTTTCGGAAGCGGTCGGCTTGGCGTGGAGCCAGCGGGCCCCAGGTTTTATTCATCCTCGAGAGGACCGGACGCTTGCTAATATTCCCACGTGATGGATGGGGCATTTTGCTGTCGGAGGTGCTGTCCTTGAGATAAGAAGTATGACAGGGCAGAGATCCGCACCGAGCATGTTAATGCCGCTGGAGGGTTTGAATAAAGAAGAGCCGTGCCTCACTGTGGAAAACAAGCCGGCCCTGAAATGCTGATTGTCCAAAAGGAGTGCGGGTTTGGGCTATTGATTTGTTACCTTCTTTAATTTTAGTCTGATGAGCAGCCGTCCGTTGTGTAGGAGCAAAATGCCATGGGGGCTCTTGTTTGCTGAAACGGGAACGTCACAGTCCTGGTGGCTGCTGAAGTACAGACTGGGTTCAGTCGGGCTAAGAAAGGAGAAAACACAGAGCAGAATTCATTTCCAGCTTCAGAGAGATGCGAGCGCTGCCAGTACGTTAACCATGTGTGTGTGCCTTTTGTTTCAAACTCTGTCATTAGCATTTATAACACAAATAAAACTCACGGAAATATTGGGATTTACCTGCAGTGAACACCACCATGCCGGTGATGGGGTTTTATCTGCAAAAAACTGCCCTCCTCCCAAAGCTCCCAGCTTGTCAGCCAGCTCCTAAGGTGCTGCAAGCCCCGTGCCCGGAGCAATTGCCCAGATCGCCCTCACCCATGCCCGGTCCTTCTCCAATAGCCAAATGGGCTTCTCCTGGTTTGCCAGGGCAGGGCAGGTCCCGAGCTCCCCTTTCTTGTTCGGCAGGGGCTGTTCCTGCCCTCCTGGCCCCAAAGCCGCCTGCGCTCACCCCTCGGGGAGCCTCCTGCAGGCAGTGGGCAGTTCAGTGCTTCACCTCCCAGCTGAGTGTGGGGGTAACGGGAGGGCTCAGCACCCGACTGCAGGGCACCAAGCATTTCTTCTCCAAACACAAAAGCTTGGGGATTCTGCTCAGCGGGTCCCGAGCGCCGTTCCACCTTAATAATGGAGCTTGTGAGCGAAGGTTTCCATTTAATGAGGCTCTTTGCAGTTTACATAAAACAACCACATGAATAAATACTCAGTTTAGAAAAGATAAGACCTGGGGATGAGTTTGGCGGGGGTTCAGCGCGGAGGATTATGCATACAGCAGATAAAGGTGCCTACAGTCGTGCCGTCACTTGATCTTGTCAATCTGAAACCACCTCCAACATGGAGAAGCAGCCCGTGCTCACCGGCGCGCGACGGGTAACGGGAGCTGGGGAATGCCCACGCCTGGACCCGGCTGACCCCAGGAGCTCTCGTGTCCCCGTGCCTCCCCGGCAGCCAGCCGCGAGCACGGCCACTGCAGCAACCTGCACAGAGCCTGCCGAGGGAGGGGAATCGCACAGGAACCGCTCACTTTCCACCTTCCAAACAGATTCAGCGTCGGACACGTGTGTCCCTTTCGTCTTCCCACCCTGCGCTGATTACCCTAATGCTGTGTATTTTCACAGCTGGCCTTCCCGCAGCGACAGGCCACGCTTCCCAGGCTGGCTACCCAAACAGTGATGTTTTTAAAAATGCTCAGATGTTTTGAGAAATGCTCAGCTGCAGAAGAACGGGGAGGCAGATATTTTCTTTGTGGCGAGGCTGAGGTGTGAGGGTTGGGAGCTGAAGTGATGAAACCCTGCAATTTTGTTGTTACTACAAATTATGCCTTGTTTAAACCCTCCTCCTCAGGTTTTGATCTGTCATACCGGTACTAATCCATATATTTACGCTGTGCCAGTCTGGATTCAAAGTGGTATAAATTCAGCTCATTGCCAAGACCGCGAGCCCTCCCTTGCTGCTGCCGGCACTGTCACTCTGCCACTGTGTTGGCGCTTTCTGTGACTCATCAGTGGCCCTCTTTTGGTAACTGAGGAGGGGGACAAGGGTTCAGCAGGAAGGAAAGCATCCATTTTTAATGAAACTCCGTTCATGTGCCTCTGGAGAACACCAGCCAGCCCTCAGACCACGCATTACTGCTTCCCCTGCCCGTGCTCCTCAGTGACACTCAGCAGCCGGGGGGGTACCCTGCCCGGCTCCTCACTGGATTCCCCTGTCCAAAGGGAGGGAAATGGTGAGCGACTGAGGCAGAGGATCACACCCAGGTCAGCATGGTGCTGAGCACAGGCTGTTTGGTAAGCAGGATGCCACCACCAAGTCTCATCGCTCCATGCTTCTTTTTGAGCCAAGCTCAACGGCGAAAGCACCAAACTTGGTCAGTTCCAAGGCTCATCCTCCAATAAGTCACCCAGTCAACCTGCTTCGGTCCTCCCTTTGGCCTTTTCCTTACCCGTTTAAATTATTCTCTTAACCTCTACCTTCTTCAGTCCTGTAGAGAGCCCTGAGATTACCGGGGGTTGCACCACAGGACCAACATAACAGCCAGACGTGCAAGGTCTCACCTGCCAGACAATGCAAGGAGGTTTCTTAAGCAAGCAGAGTATCGAACTGAGTGGGAAGAGCAGGTGCTGCAAGAGACAAACCTTTCTAGCCATGATGCTGGACCAATTCACACTATTATGTTTGGAGAGGAGGATCTGAGGATGAGGAGCTCGCTGGGTGCTTTGGCAGGATGCTCTATCGGTGAGTCACTGCTCTGCTGGAGCCGCACCAGCCCCTTGGCCAGACAAGCTCTGCTTTCATTAACTCTTTCCTGCAGGAGAAGCAGAAGCCAATTAATTACAACATAGACTTTATTCCATTAAACTCCTCCAAGCTCCAGGGGAAGAGCCTTAAGACTCCACTCTGATCCTGTTGCCACTGACGCCAGTAAAAAGCTCTCCACAGACATGGATGGGAGGAGGCGTTAATTCCACGTCTGCGCTCAGCCTGGAGCACGGCCACACTCGGTGCCGGTGCCGTGGGGGAGCCCTCCAAACACGATCCCTCTGCCCCCAGCCCCGGGGAGATGCGTTGCCTGCGGAGCCACTGCTGCTGCTCCCAGCGACAAGGGGCCGAGCGGCCATCCTCCCCGCGGCCACACGCTGCCGTCACCAGTAAAACCCTCCCGGATCTTATCCTAAGCATTCCTCCTTCTGCTCCCCACAAAGACAGAAATCAAAGCTCTTCACTTTCCAGTTTGAATGGACTCTAATTAATTGGATTTTGAAAGAGGGATTACCAGATCCGCAATGACAGATCCCTGCTCGGTCCTGTGTTCCCAGAAGAGAAATCACTCCCAACAGGGACTACATCCCAGCTCCACAAGGCTGCCTGTAAGCGGGCAAAGCTGAGGCACGAACTGTTCCTCAGTCTCCCCTTCAGGAACTATTTGCTTCAAAGAAGTCAGAGGACCGAAAGCAGGCTGTCTGTGTCGTGTGGGACTCCACAGCTGACAGGGCAGGAGCAGATCCCGCTTGCTTCCAGAACAAGTGAAATGTCATTAAATGGCGTTTAATGAGGTCTGATGCCGCAATGCCACGCACCCTACAGTGCACACACACCTGTTTTCTTAATTCACAGGTAGATAACCCAGGTATTTGGTGCGGAATAGGTACAGTGATACAAGCAGTGCATTATTTGTACAGCATACAAAAAACGCAACAGTTCTTCTGGATATAGGACAGCCTAGTTCAAAGTGAAATTTCTCTTTGTTCCTCGTGTGTTGCAAGTAGCTCGCTGGCGAGGGCCCAGCACTCCTCAGACTGGTTACAGGACCGTCTCATCTGAGCTACGATCTGTGCCACAGCTTGTATTTCTTGTATTTTGTTTAGCTGCACCGTGGGCCAACAAACTCCCACTGCAGTCAACAGGCCCTCAGGACCTGGCCTTTCTCCTGAGTCACGGTGCGGCGATGTGTCACCTCCTCACTCTGACTCCTGCTCCGAACACTTCTCGTCCCATTCCCGCTTATTGGGGTCACCGCTTCCCAGCGCCCCGCTGACGCTGCTCCCAGCCCCGCTGGCTGCAGACACGTCTGTGCTTCCCAGGGGAAGGGCAGCAGGGTGGGAAGGGGGAGAGCCCGCGGCAGACGGTGCTCTGGTCACTTAGGGATACAAAACCAGAGAAGAGTTCTCATTAAAGGGCTGGTTAAAGAGCTCAGAATACGTGATGGGGTATGGAAGTGAAGAAAAATAGGTTAGGCAGACATCACATTTCATCTTTATTCCTCTCTCTGTCAATCCCTTTCCTATTGTCTAGTAAATTCTCTTTCAGGGGACGGTGGTTTGGCAATTCAGAATTGCTTAAATCCCCTAGATGAATACGACCTCACACGGGGCTTGTTTAATATTCAGGGTCAGATTTTCAATGGCTTCAGTGGCTCAGCTCAGCTTCAGTTGTTTCTGCAAAGTTATAAGCTCACAGGAAAAAAATATGCAAAAAAAAAGCCCCTGATCTATGCTCAATTTGTAGTTTTGCCATTTGTAGGTGCTCGAAGACTCCTACAGGCCAGAGCAGGCCATTTTTGCACATGGCTTTTTGTGAGCAGATTTCTACACGAACAAAGGGAAACCACACTTTGCCAATGTGTCTCAGTGGAGCAGATTCTTCCAGAATGGAGTGGAAGCCTGCACAAACTCAGATGGCCCCTGCGCTCCCCACCTTCCCAGTCTGAAGTCTCCCACCTTCTTTGATGGAGTCTTGCAGCATATCACAACACATTTGTCCACAACTACACGATCACAAGCGCTGTTTCTTCCCTTCAGCTGTTACAAACAGATGCTCCATGCTTCCGAAGAAAGAATGTGAGTGAAGGCTGCCCATTTCTACTAGAAGTCTGTGGCACCTCATACCTGTACACAGCAGAGAAAACACATCGACTTATTTAGACTGGACAAAGTGTAAGGTTAAGGTTCATTGAAACTGATCAAGAAAAATACACACATTTAAATAACTGAAGGAGATCTTCAGTTGAAGAGCATTTTCTCTCTGTCCTTGTTTAATCCACGTGATCATAAGTTATTATTTTAAATTCTTAATGCATCAGAATGGCAGAAGGTAACTTCGTAGGTAGCAGCATAAGACTAACAACAAGCTGGCAAGGTTGCAGTGGGCTGGTAAAACCAAAACCTTTGGGATCTTTCTGGACAGAGGGCCCACAGACAAGTGACAGCAGCCAGGGCCAGCGTTCCCTCCTGACTGCCCCACAGCTGCGTGCGGCTCCCGGGGCGTACTGCGATGGCAGAGCCAGAAACGCAGCGCGAGGCTGGCCCCCAGCCGGGCTGCAGTTGGTGCGATGCAGACAAAGCCTCCAGGAAGGAACCAAGAGGAGACCCTCACCTCTGGGAGGTGTTAAGCAGGTTGGTGGGCCCCTTTGTATCACGCAGGTGCAGGGCTCTGCCTGTCAGCGAGGACGCAGGGTGCACCCTTCCTGCAAGCCAGCAATTCCCAGCCACTGCCCACCACACACGTACAGGGCCATCAGCAGGCTACAGGCACCTGCTACAGTTTTTACCCAGGTAAACCAAGGCTAACAAAACAGTAACAGAGCTATCAACCACCTGAGACACAAGGCAGCTGCTTGCTCCTAGGGCAGCACTGCGGGAAGCGCTGATGATGTTTACTGAAGAATTTTCTTTCCACACCAGGCAGTGAAACAAACTTTTGCCAGCACGTGTTCTTTTCACTAGCTTTTTTTTGTTGTTGTTGTTTCAAATTCCTACTTGGAGATCTTGCAAAGCTGTGTACAGAAACGAGGCTGGAGAGCTGTAGAAGCGGTGCCAGTTGGGAAGCTCGTGCCCCCCCTCTGCTTGCACTGCTTCAGAGCTGCAACCTCTCTCCTCCGCGTTCGGTAGTATTTTCATTAGATACCCGACCTCTGATTCTGATTAAATAACTTGTATAATTAGATTGAGACATCTGCCCATCCCTGGGGGAAGAAATCCTTTTCAGCACTGGACCAAGTCTGATTTGCTTAATTACCTTAGCAGTTCTGTATTAATACACGGTTTCTTGATGGCAAGAAGCTATGGTATTAGGTTTATTCCTCCTGGCTTTCACAATGCTGGAGTAAGACAGTTCAGGGATTAGGAACCAGGCACTGAGCCCAGGATTTCCCTCCTCTCTTCACCTGTCTCAGCATTCTTCCCCCCTGCTTTTGCTGATTAAAATATTCAGCTTTACTTGCCTGTTGAATGCAGTTTCCAGGCTCTTTGTTTGACGTGCGAGGGGAACGTACTCCCAGTGACTGCCACAGAGCAACGCGTCCTGGGATGCTTTGGAGCAATTACACTTCTCCGGGTTCTTTGGAGATGCGAGCCTGTACCAACGGACAAATGCATTATTTTGGGCTCTGTGGGCTCCTTGCTTCATCCTCCGGAGGCAGAGCACCCACATGCAGCCTGGGAAGAGGAACGGGCACCAAAGGAGAGCAAAGCAGCAGCACGCTCTGCGCACCCCAGGTTGGAGCTTCTGCCACCAGCTGCAGCGCAGAGCTCCGACTGCAAGACAGACACACACCGGCCTTTGGGCGAGCACGGCCAGAACTGCACCAACTGGCATGTGCTCAACAAGGAGCAATGGAGATTTGCATCCAAGCCCGGAAAAAAACCCTGGGAGAAGTGGGTGGCAGCAAGCCCAGTGGGCGCTGAGCCCCGAGGTGGGTGCTGCTGGCTGACGCTGCCCCTGGGGCGCAGGCGGCTCCTCCGCAGCCCTGGGTGCTGCCCCCCCAGCTCGCCCACGGGACTGAGCACCCCCGTGTGCCACCAGCACCGAGCCGGGGGCCGCAGAGCACTGCTGGCAACGGTGAGAACTCGATCGGAGCAAAAGGAACATTGCGCAATGGAGCATTTTTCTATCGGCAGATGGAAACACCTAATAAGATGTAAATCATCCGTTTGATAACCGAGCCGTTACAGAACTAGAGATTCAGGCTTCCCAGGGAAACTTCAACTCTCAGAGCCATGTATTTACTATTTATGTGACTTGCTAGCCTATCTAAGGACTGTCTGAGGAACTCTTCCTTTTCAGAGCGCTGCACGGGCAGCCAGAAGGCGCTTTCACATAGAATTGTCCGGACTCTTCTCAAAGCAAAAATATATTCAGTGCGGGACTTAATTGTAACACGAAATCTGTGAGTTTTAGATAAAAGTGATAGGGAGTGGAAGTCACGGGGGAGGAGAGGCACGGGAGCAGAACAGCAAATGCCTATAGGAGGTCGGACCAGAGAGATCCTGTCCAGCCCAGGAAGACAGGGAGGGCAGCACAGCGCTTGTAGCGATGCCTCTCCACAGCACTCTCCCAGAGTCTGACAGCTTACAGAGATTTCCCATGGCAGAAGTGATGTTTGTTATTCAATAGCTGTTAGGGTGTTTTTTGTTTTCCTTCCACTGCTTCGTCCAGTTTATTTTTTTTTTCTAAATTCAAGTAAACATCCAACACCCACAACGCTCTGCAGCAAAGGCTTCTGCAGATAAATGACACGTTGTGCAAAGAGCCACCTCCTTTTGTTTGATGAACCAGAGCCAATGAGCAAATCACCTCTGGGTGACTTCCTCACGCTACTCACAATTTCAGAGACTGCTGTCCTTCTGTCCTGCACCTTGTTCCTGCTGAGGAACCACTGTCTACGGAGCTGTCCCTTGTATGGATGCTCTGCTACAGCCTGGACCAGCTTCGTTGCCCTTTCTGGATGTTTTCCAGGCATATAGGTGCTTTGACAGCTAGAACAAACAAAGAACTAAATAATTTCATCTCATTTCTGACAGACGTGGCTCCCAAGAACACCAGATCAGCCATGGCGGTGAAGTGCCTCGCAGGAGCTGAGACCGCCGTATGGCAAAAAAAAAGCAAAACAGTTTAGAAAGATTTAAAGGCAGCACAACTTGGGAATGGTTTGTGTTAATATCTAAAGCAGCTCTTTGCTGGGCAACCAGTGTAAAGAAGCTTTCTCATGTTCCTTCTCAAAACGCAGGGTTTCTTACAGCACCCCTCAGCACAGCGCTTCCCGGCACCTCGCCACCGACCGGTCTCAGTTTCAGCCCAGCAACACCTCCCCTCCGCTCCATTTTTTTTGGTCAGAAGGTGACTGAAGGTTGGCTTTTACCCTGGCTACTTTTCTTTCCTTGCAACTTGCACAAAGCAGCATGAAATACAACCGGAGATGTTTCGAGCACGACAATGGATCACCTCGCGCTGACGTGCCGGCCCAAGGTGTCTATTATTTATAGCTCTCATTTTCTTGTAGCAAATTTGCATGGACCCATCTCCTGGTGGCTGACAGGCCCGCAGCTGTGCGGCTCTCAAGTCGGCGTGGATTTGGGCGAGCAGGGCGAGGCAGCAGCCAGGTTTCACCCCGTGTTACATCGCCCCGTACCTCGCTGCGCTGCACCAGCCTGGCTGCAGGCTGCAGAGACTGGGGGAGAGGAGGATTGTGCCAGAAAACAGAGCCTGCTCTGTGCTGGGGGTATTTTGTTAGTCCTCGGGGACCGAGGCTGCTGAGTAGGTGCAGGGGGAGCAGCCGGAGCCACCCGTGCCACGAAGCAGCAGCACTCAGGGGAACGCAGCCTGGTGTCGGGGACCTGGCGGTGCTCACGCACGTGCGGTCTCCAGGAGCAGCTCCAAGCACGCCGTGTCACTCAGCCTGAAAGAAAGCAGGCTGCTTTGGGACAAGCTAACCTCTCCTGCGCCAGATTTGAAACAGAGCTGCTGCCTGGTGTCAGCAGATGAACTGAAGTATCGATCCGGCAGGAGCCAGCCGCGTGCACTTACAGGGGACCCGTCATCTCCTTCACCGGTGACATCCAACAGCGGTCCTCGGGGCAGGAAGCTCCCTGGTGCACATGGCAGTAGAAGCTCCCAGGCCTCAGCTCAGCCCCAACAGCCAAATTTCCAGGTGCCACAACCTAAGACAAAATGAAGGTGCAACATACCCTTGGCAGAAGGTGCCACAGAAGCCACGCGAAGCTGGTAGCTCATCGGAAGCGGCTGGTGGTTTATCTTCAGGGAGCTTCTGTCAAGAGACATGCCGAATTACAAGAAGCCAGCAGGAGGGACGGGACAAGATACAGGAGCGATGCCATGCTGTGTCTCTCTGGCATCTCCCCTGAGCATGCCGCAGCCCCCCGAGCCCCAGCAGCCCGGGGAGCTGCTCCGCTCCCGAGCCCTCCCGCAGGGCTCCTCTGATCGCAGCCCACCTGCCAAGAGGGGCCCAAGCAAAGTGAGATCCAATTGCACAAAGCTGGATCATGTATCATAAAGACAGCTTTGCTTAGTTAATCCTCTGATTGATTTTAAGGCCTCGCAGAGACTGAAAGACTATTAAGAGATTTGTGCTGGCAGTGCTCCCCAGCGCAGGCACCGTCTGCTGCGGCTCACCTGATGCTCACCCAGTCGTGGCCTCAGCCCCTTCCGAGGACAGGGCAACCCTTGAACCCTCCACTTAAATTCTATCCCCTTTCACTACCTGTTTGTTGAAACTCCCTCTGGAGGGCTAGCACTCCTACACAAAGCCCTGGGGGGGGGCGCAGACCTTGGCATCATGTCCAGGTACCCCACGGAACACCCCTCGGAGAGGGGTGCAGGGTGCTGCTCCGGGGACTTGGGGCCACCTTGGCTGCACCCCTGCTGCCATGCTCCTGGGACTCCCAGCACTCAGTTTGGGTTTTTCTCCACGGTGCAGGAGGGGCTGCACCTCCAGGCTCACCGTCCCCGCTCCCTGCCAGTGTCCCAGGGCAGGGCGCTTGCCTCGCTCCTGCCGCTCGGCTTGGCAGGAGCCCCGCAGCGCATCCCCATTCGCTCCCTGTCTCACTCCTTCCCCATCCCCAGCTCTGCCTGGACGGGATGTAATGTGCTGAGTGTGCAGAGCTGGAACGCTCGCTCTCGCCTTTGACTGCAACTGCTCATGTGCCTGCCTGTTTGCTCCAGCACCTGCCTCCTCATGTCCAGATTCCAACTGCAGATAATGCAACCCCGCTAGCCTCCTGGGCAGGGTTGTGTATGCTGGGAGAAATGCTGGCCTCGAAAACTGGGTGTGAGTCTGTGGGATTCTTCAGAAAGTTTCTGCTGCTGGCTCGTCTGGCAGAGGCTGAAGCCTGACCCTCAGCTCCAGTTAGCTCCAGTCCCCGCCAGCAGCTCGTGCCCAGGTAACTGGCGGGCAGGCTCGGCTGCTTTTCCTCTTTCCACTGTCCTGGACCCTTTTTGTCAACCCAAAAGCCGAGCACTGCTGGTTTCTCCTGCTGGTTAGGTAGGTGCCTTCTTTGTTGCAGCAGAAGGAAGCTCTCCAAGGAGCAGTTCTTGAAGCAGCAGCCCAAATTGTTCTTCCCCTTTTCAGGCTTGGACCAGGGTACCGGCACCCTGCTGAGCTGAGCCCCGCGGGCACCCCCGGGCAGGGAGAGGTGCTCAGCACACACCAACGTCAGCACAGAGCGATGCAGGCCACAGATGCCACCGGGAAGGGTCTGGCCACGTTCAGCCACGGCGGCCTCATCCCGCGGCACACAGAAGCAGGCTGCAGCCTGCTCCCTGGTGCTGGCACACTGCTGCGCTGCGGCTCGGGCCCCAGGCTGGCATCGAGACCAGGCTGTGAGTGGTGCTGTTGTTCAGGGAGCTGCAGCCTCCTGGATTTCCTCCCTGGGCTACGCTACAACTACGGAGGTGAAAGTCTTGGACTGTGCCCAGTCCAAGTCCAAGACACTCTCCCAAGCTTTCCTGCCCTGTCTGCTTCACCAGAACCAATGCCAGGTGCTGTGCGGAGCCGCAGCTCCAGCGGAGGTGGGCAGGGCAGGCTGCAGAGGTGGCACAAAGCTTTCCTTTGGGTCCTTGGGCTGCTGCTGCCAGCTCTGCAGCACCACGGGGCTGGCAGCTCCCCTGCGGCACATGTTTGGCGATGCTCGGTCCGGGTCTTGGGGCGTGCACGGTGCAGGAGACCCACCACAGACAGCACCAGCGGAGCCAACTGCAAGAGAGGTTTATTGCAGCAGCTTGAAAGAGGATGAAAAACTCCGGGGAGGGCTCTTAATGTGCCAGAAGCCTTCAAATGGAAAGATCCCAAACCAACAAGGTCTGGTTTGTAAGCACCAAAATCCTTCACCTGGCTCTGCCGCGGCCGCCTGGCCCCGCTCTGGGGCTGAGAAGTGGCACGGAGCTGGGGCTTCAAGGAGCAGCCCACATGCCAGAAAGGAGGGAATTATCACGGGGAACATCCCGAGTGAGTTCTGGAGGGTCTGAAGGGAGCACACCCAGCAACTTTGCTGCTTGTCAGGAAAGGGAGAGGCCAGAAACTGGGAACCACTCGACCTGATACACAGCACAGAGGAGCAAAGAGGGTGAAACAGCCGAGAATGAGGTCCAACAATTGCCATGGAACAGGGGATTATTAAAAGAGGTTGTGCCAAACACGTCCAAAAGATGTCTTGACTTGAGACACCGACACAACACTTGATACAACACCACCAAAGAACTTCAAGAAATCAGATGGCAGCAAGGAGGAGAGCCTCCGTGGGGCACAGCGTGGGTCCGGGCTTGTGGGTGCTGGTGCCATGCCCTGTATGTCCCCGGGGCTGGCTCTGCCAAGCCGGTGGCAGAGCACGAGATGAGCCCATGGAGGATCCAGCTCCTGGATCTGCTCCTCTGGGGGAGCATAGAAGGGCAGCAGGACTTCACGAGCTGCTCACTTCAAAAGCTCAGCAGCCATGCCAGGGCGAGGAGCTGCCGGGACTGCAGGAGCTGCCTCGTTCCTGCCTTTTTTTAATAGTATGAGAATTTTGAAGCTGCAAGACAGGAATGCGGGCAGAGCCCTGGTGGCTCCATGTTGCTCAGCTGAGCAAAGCTCTGTTAATAACCCGCAACCCCCAGAGGGAGGGAGGGAGGGCCGGTTCTGTTTTTGCTTAACCAGGGTCTCCTGCCATTCCTCCATTATAATATCAAAGACCTGGGTGCTGAGAACTAGATACAAAAGCAAGAGCAGCCCCAAATGGACGTGTGCCAAACCCGTGGATCTCAGTAGGGTTTGCTGCAGGAGGGCAGGATTTTAAGCCGTAGTCTGGAGAAGCAAAGACTCAGGGGACAGGATCAGTCTCTAATTATCGTGCAGTTAATGCGAACGAGCAGCAGAGTGAGGAGAGGGTGGGGCAGCAGACACCAGCATGAGAAGCACTGACCTGGAGCTAAGGAAGGAAAAGTTTAGGCTAGACACAGAAAAAATATATATATTATAAAAAACGACTGGCACAAACCAGACTCCTGCAGGGAGAAGCTGAAACACTCGGCTGCAGGAAGTACTTACAAGGAAACCAGAGGCAGCGTTAGCAGGCACGATGCAAAAACGAGGGCAGCAAAAGCGCCTGGCTCCGACCCCGGGCAGGACCAAGGGGGCCCTGCCAGCCCTCCCACGGGACAGCCATCAGCCAGCAGCTTCCAAAGGACCCCGGGTGCTCAGCATCTCTACCTGGGACACGAGGAGATGCTGGAGATGTAACAGAGGCATCACTTTCGGCAAGAGCCATTTGGACATTCAACATGCCAGTCTATTAAAAATAACCGAGATGTGCTGGTTAGAAAACCCTCTAAGGGGGAACGAGGGCTGCTCCTAACAATCTCTTTTTCCAGGAAAACCTATCTGCAGCAAGCACCAGGTGCTGTTGCATTTTAATCTGTTAAGTGACTCCCTTTCCTGCCCCGGTACTGAATACTCGATTACTCGCCATAAATCACGCCCAGCCCCACAGCCCCTCCATCACATTAAGGCTCCCCCCGCCAGCGCTCGCGGTTCGGCTGCCACCCCATCGATCCCGCTCACGCTGAGCGCTGCCAGCCCACCGCATGCCGCGTGGTTCCCACTGCCCACGGAATACCCCGGTTTCCAATCCCAATAGCCCTAAACCTCAAACAGAAGGCGGTTTCTGGATGGGAAGGCTTTCTCCATGGGAAGTTTTTCAAAGCAGGGCTTCCTGCCTCCAACATTTCATTTTTTCGGCCAATTTCCTTCATCCACGAGGTGCTCGGTGTGCCTGGAGCACCCGATGCTCGCGTGCGACCGCCCCGAGTCGGTGTCAGACAGTGCGGGGGTGACCACAGCCTCGTGCAGACCTGCAGAGAAGGGGCTGCTCTACCACGTTTCTGTGGCCCCATAGCTCTACCCGAGCACATTTCAGGGTCTCCCCCCTTGCCAGGGGTCCCCCCTCCAATGCCTTTGGGCTGCTTTGGGTGCCAGCACCCTGCACAGCACCCACAGGAACGAACCTGAACATCTCTGCTGTCCTCAACTGCCACCAGGGCCAACAGCCCATGACTGGATGGGAACGCTGGAAATGGGCATTTTCTGGCAGAGCCTGCTGAGGGAAAAGAATGGTTTTGTCATTTTTTTTTTCAGATTGTCATTCCGAGGGCTCAAAATTTCACTATAAATATTTTGACACTTCCAACCAAAAGAATATCAGCTCTTTGGCGTATGAATTGGCTGTATAGTAATTTTAATATTTTATATTTAGACATTCTGACAACATGAATGCAATCGTGTAGAGAAACAATCCATGCGACCTAAACCCCAAGTAACACAAGATGTGCTGGAATAGAAATGTTAATCTGGGTCCTTCTGCGTAATTAGAATGAACCTTGCTAACACTTTGAATATTGTCCAATGAATTGTCTGGCAGATCCCTCGTGGACTGAACGAATACCTTCAAACAGCTGAGGATTAGAACTTGGCTGCACTTGCTACGGATGGAGCCAGACAGCAAAAGCAAGTAAACCAAATGGTAACGGAAACTTCAACGAAAACATAATTCCACTGTTAGTTGGCTAATGATTTTGGCTGGAAATGTACATTTACCAAACTGCCCCTTTGTATTGTAATGAGTCAAATCCAATTTCCTATCAAACTTGTAGGCGGCAGCCAAGAAAATCACGTTTAATTGAGTTGATTATGACACTGACTTTGGACCTTGCTGGATGGGGACCATCTCGCTGCCCAGGTTTCTCACCCAGCCTGATGTTTCACTGCTGCCTTTCGGGAACAAAGAGCAAGGCACATCTAGCAAACATGTTCCTTCCAGTGAGCCTAAACAGGAATCCCTAAAGGAACTGGGACCTAGCATAAAATCTTTGTGAGATTAGAGCCTGTTGGTCCTGGCAGGACCCAGGAGGCACTGCTTCCACATTTATTTAAGTGAGAATACATCGGTTTGTCCAAAACCATGGGTGCCCTATTACTCCCTGGGTTACAGCACAGCTGTGGCAGACCTTACCGCTCAGCACCACCTCTCCCGGGAGATGAGCTGGTGGTTACAGCCACAGCAGCTCAACAGAAGTTCCCACTAGCAATAAACATCTTATCTTCCACCTGACCTCGTACTTGGCCATTCCCTATCTCAGGTCAGGAGAATTCCTGCCCTGGACGCGCAGCTTGACCTTTGAGTTTCAGGAACGGGCCCGTCCACAGCCGAGGAGAGACTTTTGGTTTCTTCCCACCGAGAGGTTGTTTGTTGTAGCCTCAGATGAATCCTTCCTATAACTGTGGTTAACCTCTTCCTATGGTTAGGCTCCTTATGATTCACCTATGCTAAGCATTTTGCAATTAAACTCCCCCATAGAGCAAAACAAGCCTTTATTATAGCTGCAGAAGGCCTCTGTCTCTGGCTGAACCGGGTCTTCTGCTTTTGTTCCCATGGCTTTTTCGTAACAGCTCTGCTAGTTCTCATCCTTGGCTTGTAAAGCAGTGTGACCATAGGCTTTCATGAGACGGTTTTAAAACATAGGCAGAAAGGGTGGTGGGGCTGGTGGGGTCTTTCAGCCTACTTCACAGAGGCCTCCATTCTTTGAGGCTAATCCTTTGTTCTTTGGTGGAAAAAAAAACATTTTCATGAGACAGGTGAATCATCCGTTCCCCTCCAGCAAAGTGAGTCCCCAAAAGAGAGCAAGGTACATATCTTAGGATGCTCCTAAAATCACAAAAAAAAAAAAAAAAGCAATGGGCAAAAAAATGGCATTATCACACAGAGAAGGAAATCTGCATCATGCAAACAGCTCCAAAAACAAATGCAGGAATAAAAGCTCTATAAACTTACATCACAGTGAAAGCCACTTTAGAATTAAAAATAACATCGGCAATACCAAATTATTAGTGAAATCTGCTAGGAAAATCTCTTATGTTCAGACTACTCTCAGCTCAGTGCCAACCCTCCAGGATTTCTGTATGAGGGTTTAAAAGTTTTTCAATAAATTCAGGGGGAGAAAAGAAAGCCTTAGTTCCAAGTCTGAGCCAAAGTTTGCTGTTAGTTAGAAAGAGTAAATGAACTTGTGGGTTTGACTCCTCTGTGTTCCCTTCTCACAGTGTCTTCTGCACTTGAACAACAGAGCACACAGCCTGAACACGAAGGCTTCATGTTTTATTAATGGTGTCCAATTCATTTCCTGTTTTCATGCTGATAACCTACCGAGGGAGAGGAAGGAATTCAGGTGGCAAGACCTCCGATCCGTTTTTCTTACACTCCTCAACAGTTCCCAAGTGGGTATTTCACCAGCAGCAGCTCTTCCTGCATGTATTACGCACCCTTCCCAGCTGAACCCGCGATGGCTGGCTTCACGGTTGCTGGCGTGCGCCTCAGAAAGCCTCCGTGTTTTCAGGTCGAGTTCTCACCAAGGTGAGAGCTTTTAGAGATTTTGACTCGATCAACTCTCAGCAGCTGTTTTCACTGCTGTCCTTTCTACAGGACTAGCCCCAGAGTACAACCAACTACCACCCTGGCAAAGATCTTGTCGAACAAAACCTGCGTTAGCACTACCACCCCGTTTGTGGAGCTGCCAGCTAATTCCCCGTTACAGACAACCCCATGTAGTGGTCACCCCAGCAGCGATTCACAGAGATCTTATTTTTTGACTGAAACAGAGCTCCCGGTCTAAGGAAATGGGGCAGATTTTTGAAATCCCTAATGCTTTGTGCAGCCCCTTCCAGACAGTACCCTCTTGTCCCATTCCCAGTGAGTTATCCGTACTTAGGGTATTCTACACGAGATCTACAGCGCGGTGGCTCGTACTAGGAGGGGTCTGCCCTTGTGGGAGGTAAAATGTGTTAGGCAATAGAGGTAAGCTGTATCCTGGCACCTGGGGTGCTTCAGGTGGTTCAGTAGCTGCCAAGCCTCGTCTGTCATATGCATTATGGGTGTTTGAAACACAAACCTTGCGGGGCCACCTCTTGGAAAAGCAGACTGAGTCTTCAGTTTGGGCCAGCAGCAGCTCTGAGCACCTCATCGGCTGCTTTCTTCTGGAGACATCAATCAGAGAAGGTGAATACGCTGAGAACTGATGTCCCAGAGCAGCAAGCTCTCAGATCACTGGGGATGGAGCAGTTGGTGGCTTCTGGCAGACCCTATAATTATTTGGTCCCACCTGCCCTGTGCTTGTTCACATCGGTGTTCAGAGAATCCCCATTTTCCTATTCCGCAGCTGGAGATACAATAAAGACCCGGGTCTCACAAAACACTCCTGCAAACAACATAAAACAACTCTTACAAAGATAAAAAATGAAATCCCCCCTATGACTCCTGTACTGGCCAGAGATGCTCCAGTCTGTTTCGATGCTTTGTGTTCCCTTGAAGCAGCAAACACGTTAGCAGCAATTACTTGCCTCCAGCTGCTTCTTCCTACAAAACCCACTGGGCACCTTCCCAACAAGCAAAGAGCAATTCCTTCTCCAGCCTGCACACAGCTCGGTGTGGCCGTGCTCTGTGGCAGGGGCGAGATTGTGCCACTGAGCTCTCGGGGTTTCTTTTAGGCCGTTTTTCTTTGAAAGATAACCAGAACTGTGATGAGATCGGTAACCTCCACTGTGTTGGCAGGCAGACATGCACGCCTGGGGGTGCAAGTGCGAGTGTGTGGTCTTGGGTGTGGGGAAGAAAGGAGAAGGGTGGTGACCTGAATGTTGGAACAGAGTTCAGAGTAGGCTTTTTTGTTTTGTTTTGCCTTCCCTTGCATTGGGAACCCCAAGCACTAAAAAGCAGGAGTTCCCTGCCCCACCTGTGATATAATGAAAGCCTATCCGGGCTGTGTCGGCTGCTGCTTGCTGAGCCTCCTGGGTCACAGAATCACTGACTGGATGGGGTTGGAAGGCACCTCTGGGTCCATCTGGTCCAATAAATACCCCTGCTCGAGCAGGGCCACCTGGACCATGCCTTCTGCTTCTTGAGCCTCTTGGTTGTAGACAGCCACACTTTCAATGCCTTCCTCTGAAAGCAGGAGGATAAGAGACACTATTATTGCTGCAAGTGAGAGTGGAGATTCTTAGGTAAGGCAGGACCTCCGCAGCTAGGACATGCAGGAACATCCCAAAGCCACAACAGCAGTCATTAAATACAGCAAGTGGCCACCTCACTCCCCCACAATATATTTTGCACAAACATTAAGCTTGGACCCGAGACGCACAGGCCCACGTGTGCTGTTTGAGACTTAGTGCCTGGCTCCCTTCTGTCTCAATTATTTAGCCCCAGACTAGCAGGGAGACAGGATCGAGGTGCTCTTAAACTCATCCCTTACAGACAGTATTTGTTTGACTTGTTGTTAATCTGCGGTGACAGAGCCTCCACAGCCCCCCAGCAATCTGCTCCAACAGTGACCTACCTCTGCCATCAGAAGGATTTCCTATTTTTTCCCCTGACTCTCTGGAGTCCAGTTTAAGCCATTATAAGAAACATACGGGAGAGCAGAACACTCCCTCCTCCTTGCTGCACCGCTGTACGTATACGATGGCCGCTCTGCTGCAGCCTATTTGTCTTCTCTGGACTGAACACAACGTGCTTTTGTCAGTCCCTCTTTGCACATCGTGTTTCCTAACTTTCTGTTTAGCCCTTCTTATTGTTCACTTCCAGACGTGCATCAGCTGGAGAAAAGTCTCTGGTGAATTCCTCTTCAGGCCTTACCGCCGTTTGGCAGCGTGGAAGAATGGCTGCACGTCTCCAAGCGACACTCCCATGTCTCCTACTTGGTATGGCATTTGACTATTTGACTTTTTTTTTTTTTTTTTTTACAAAAAAAATGAGAGCTTGAATTGCATTTTCAAGGACTAAGTGCGAGGCAGCACTAGGCATTAAAGCAGCATGAGAAGAAGCCACGCTCCCACCCCTAGCACCCAGTGAAATCAATATTGCTAGTACCTCTGAGAACTATTTGATCCCATTGCCCAACTGGCATCGCTGACAGATCCCAGAATCTGCTTGCCTTTTTAAAAATAACTTTTATCTGATGATCACCGCCCCACAGAGGCGTACGGCACCTTACTGAAATGCGCTGCAGACCTGCAGCCAGCGGGTCTCAGCAAATATTGCTAGGGTATTTTTCTGTCCTTTGCTTTAACACCACAAAAACTACAAAGTTGCGTTTGGACATTTTTTTTTTCTTTTTTATTGTCAACGCAATAATCAGCCCAAGAAGTTTTCTGACTGCAGGGGAAAATGAATCAATTTGAAATCACCGACTTTTTTTTTTTTATGGTCTTTGGCCACTTTGAACGCCGGTTGTTCTGTGCTGGGCAGTAAGGGGAGGGACACTTCCCACGGAAAGGCGAACGGCTGCCAAGTGCCAAGGCATCGCCAAGCTCTGCAGACAGGTATTGTCACAGGGTGGCACGTTATGTAAGCGCTCCTCGCATGCGAGTTACTCCGCATTCTTGGCAGCAGACCACATGAAATTTCCCTTCAGATGTTGACGGGATAAAAAAAAAAATTATATATATGAAAATCACCTTATCATTTACAATGCAAATCTTGGAAGGAAAGTTAGTAAATTAAGTTAGAGAATCGCCTAAATTAAGCTGGCATTCTCTTCCAGTGCTTCAAACTCTGAAAACATTGCTGGCTGACAAAACAAGCCCTGGAATGATTAGCAAAAACCCTCCTTCAGAGGCAGCAGACGAACAATCCCTTTGAACCTTCGCAGCACATCATAAACGCTCAGCAGCCTTACAGTGTGGCAGTCCCAGTGCTATCAATTATTTACCCTTTTTCTGTTTACCTTCAGGCAGCAAGTAATTATTTTTAAATATTAATTTAGTTGTGTCATGTACAGTTTGTGGTTTAGCTCTGAGATCTGAGATACAGAAAAGCAAACTGCATCTCAAATCACATTTAGCTAGTGACGCATTGATAGTTGGATCCCCACTCCAGCTACTCAGCAGCTACAATCAACTGCTTCCATCATTAGAAACAAAACTCTGCTCATTGCAGGAATGTGAAAGCAATTTTCTTAATAGAAAAAGACACTTTTTTTTTTAGCCTAGAAGTCCCAGAAATTGGAAAATCTAAATAGGAGGATATTATTTGGCTCCAAAAAGTTTCAGTTTTTTTTCATCTGAATATCTTTCCCCCTTTTTGTTTCCCTCAGAATTTTTCCCAGTGTGTTTTATTCTCTTCATCCTCAGCTAATTTAGGCTAAAAAGACGTTGGCTGTTGTTCCTGCAGCCCTGAGAGAAAGAGATCCTAGGGGACAAGGAGCGCCTTCCTGCACTGAGAACACCGCTTCTTAGAACCTCAAAAGAAAGGATGGCTCTTGTCAGCTCACATGAATGTCTTTCCACTAGAGACCAGCTCTTTCTTTTTAAAGGTTTATACTAGAAAAACAAATACTCGTTCTGATTTACTTGTACTAAGACACAATACCAAGTTCAGGGTGAACTGCTGGTTGCAGCGATGGCAGCAAGACCGGCACCTTCCTGAACAGAACCGGTTTTGAATTTCGGAGAAGTCTGCTGAGGTTCTCTTTGTGCACTGTGGATCTTCCAACTTTTTCTTACCATAAGCTCTGGGATTAAACCTTCGTTGTAGCTGCTTCTGAGACAGGATCAAGGAGAAACAGAACTCCGACAACAGAACTTGGGCAACTTTGCGGGTTGTTGCTGGTATTCCGATGGCACTTAGGGACCCCAGCCATTGGTTTCCCACCCTGATAGGGCTGCACAGAACCCAGCAGCACCAGGAGTGCATCCTCCTGACAAAGAACACACAACCACAGTTTGAACTGGGTACAGCACAGGAAAACAACTATGAGAAAGCACAAAAGCGGTACTGAATGACCACAGGGTCAAGCCAAGGCGCAACACCACTCCAGTGAAGGAACGTTTGCAAAATGACCTAGTGAACGTCAGTGCTTTCTAACGAGAAAAAGCAACAGTGGCAGTCGGTCAAATCCTGTTCTTCCTGCTCCCTGCCACGACTTTGTCTCCTGAAGTCCTGTCTGCTCCCACCCCGTCGATCCTGCCCCACTGCTGCTGCAACCTGGCTCATGTGCACCCATGATTTCCGACAGAGGGGCCATGTCATGCACCTTGTGTTAATCTAAGTGGGACACAGAAGCCTCTGATTCCCCTCCTGCTCACCTCCCACCCCCCAGTGTAAATGCAGACTGCATTTACAGTCCAGGACTTGGGCTGTGGGATGGCAGACCTGCTACAGCACAGGAACGTGATTTCTTGTAGCCCAGAAGAGTTCTGCTCTAACAGAACAGGTCCTTGGGAAAGCCAGAAGCTTTGTCTTCATTCCCATCAGTAATGTTATCCGTCATGGTTTAGCGAAGAGCTTTAGCATTAGCTGTATGTGGCTGGGCTTTTTTGTTTGTTTTCACAAAAATTCCATTACAGAAACTTTTCTGGAACTGAAGCAATCGAAGCCTCTCTCCCACTTCCCGTTCTGAACTCCTGCTTGACTCCAGGGTCAGATGCTGGCAGGCAAATTTCCAGATTCTGCATTATGAAGCCATAAAGCCTCCTTGCTCTGCAAGTCTCACGGTACATGCTTACCTCTGACCCTAACACGGGAAGAAAGGACGAGGCCATCTGTCCCGCAAAGCAGTGAGACAATCAGAAAAACATTCCCACAGCAAAGCAAAGGAACAGCAGCACAAAAGCAAAGCTTTGTTATGGCTCCAATCCTCTACCTCACTGTGACAGGAATAAAGCATCCACTTTCTTAAAACAGGGAGGAAGGGAGAAACCTGGCTCCAGGATGAAGGAATGTCTGAGTAGCTGGTACCTGAACCGGACTTTTCATGGCTATCAGAGGCCTCATCAAAATAGAAGGGTCATGAAAGAGGTCATGAAACCTGCAGCAAAATTGGGAAAACAGACTCAGGGCTTCAGTGCCAGCCACTAAGGAAAACACGGTTGAAACTGTGAGATCAGCTGCAGAGCTCAACCCTTCCGACCCAAGTGGCCTAACAGCGTGGGCTTGTTTCCACCCACACTTTATTCTGCCTCTGTAGATGCCTCCCCAACAACACGACACAAAGCTGAGCAACCGAGCGGGCCTCTTGCCTGTTACAAACACCAGCAAACTCCTGAAACTCCTGTCTGATCCACAGGCACTTTGTCAGGTGTTAGCAAACAACTCTGGGCCTGGAAATAACCTCAGTTCTGCTGGCTTGGCTCCCATTTACCTTGGTAGCAACATTGACCAAATGCTGCCTGGGCAGATGCCAAGTTTCTCTTAACCTTGGCGAGCAGATTTAGATCACGTCGTTTCTCGAAGTCATTTTGTCCAAGGTGAACGAGGATAACGGCTGAAGAACCACAAGTGTTGAGGGCGAGGAGGGTGACTCCACGCTTCCCACCAGGAGCCGGGCTGCACACCGCTCCTGAAGCAAGCGGGCAGAAAGCCCCAGGCCCCAGAGGTCACTCGGTTCTTTCAAAAGTGTACTTGGAATACATAAAGCCACACTGAGAGTATGTCCATTCAACCCTACCAGGGCCAATGATTTGTTTTTTCAGGTTAAATCTGTCTCACCTTCTGATACAGACTTCTACAGCCAACTCACTTCTGAACAGAGCCACAAGGTCCTGTTGTTGGCTTGCTTTTGCCCAGTAGATGCTTGGTGATGGTTTCAGGCTGAAGGTGGAGGCAGAGGAGCAGAACGAATCATAAGATGACCGAGAAGGAAGACCTCAGTCTTAAAAAAGATGGGAAGATAAAGGTTTCTCTTTCTTACAAATCCACATTAATTCACTGCATTAATGAGCAACATGCTAGTATGACACAGCCTTTTCTTCATGGCCTCTGGTTCCTGTGAAGAAAACTATTAACAGAGCCACAGAAATAACCAGTACGGCGCAAGTAACTGGAACTTTGCATTCATTAGCTTTGGTCACTACGAGTTAGAAACCAATTGAAAGTCTAAAACCTTATCTACCACAGCACTGAGAAGCAGGTCCCTGTCTGAACAGAAATCAGAGATCATTTCAAGGGTAGTAATTCCATTGCCTCACACCCGAGCATCTGTACCATACGTGGCTAGGATTTGCTTTTTGAATGTATCACACAGGTAAAGCTCAAACCTGGGGTATTGTCCAGGAGCTGAATTTGGGGAGAGGTGTGGGAGAAAAGAGGGGCAAAAGAGCTGAGTAAAGTAGTTTTTTAACACCGTTTCTGGCAATCCACACATATCTCTTGATAAAACTAACTGATTCTGTTTGCTACACACAGCACAGAGATCCACATACCCACGAGCACCCTGTCTAACCATTAGTCATGACTGAGTGAATGAAGGAAGAGAAGACTTATAACAACTGGACACGGAGGTGACTCACTGATACAAACTGGTTTTGTCAATTACATTTTATAAGAGAACAGGCAGTACTACTGAATCGCACGCTGTGGGTGTCACAACAGCAGGTTTTTCAGACAGAATTTAAATGAGAAAAAAGTATAATGCAAGGGGCCAGAAAGAAGTCTACCTCCCAAACTAAAGTGGCACTGAGTAACTTAATAGTGTGGAACGCCAGCATAAGAGAGAGAAGACAACCTTGTCGTGTTTGCAGCACTCCCAGCTGCTGCAGTCTGTGTCGTTACAAGCTTCCAGAAGGTCGGTTGCTTCATGCAATATCTAACCCTGCTGCTGTCCAGCCCGAAGATGAAAATGGCGTGGGTTTCTAATCCCAAAACAACGCTTGCTGTGCTGAGGCAACCTCCCTATCGGTCACAGCAGATGAAGAATGTTATTGTCAACCTATCATCTATGCTGCTGTGGACAGGAGTGAAGGAAAGCACTACGGACCAGGGCTGGAAGAGGCACGAAGCACCACCTGCGTGTTGTTCCCCGGTGTAAGACAGCATGCTGCTGGGAACAGGAGGGCAGCAGGTGGATCCTTGTGATGCCAGGTGGGAAATGGCCGCCTGTTATTAGTTCGGGTCCTACAACAGCTCGTCCTACAGCCCAGGCACCACCAGCACCCAGCTCCAGGCTCCGACCTTGGTCCTGGTACTCTCCACAGCCACAAATCTCACCATTAGTGATGTTACTGTGAAGCAAACGGGAACATGTGATGTCTTATAACCTTTATAGGGCTGTTATTTTGGGGACAACGTTATTTTTAAGGACGACACAAGCACGTACTTCATCAAATCAGAGCACAACTCGGTCTGGAAGGGACCTCAAACCCCCCCAGTTCCACCCCTGGCCATGGCAGGGACCCCTCAAGCAGCCCAGGCTGCCCCAGGTTGCAGCAGAGGCCTCAGGGCCTCCTCGGGGCCATCTCCGGCCTTATCCCAACAAGCCCCGAGCGTGGCCCGAGCAGCCCCGAGCCGAGCCCGAGCGGCCCCGAGCGTTTCCGAGTGTCCCCGAACCGTGCCCGAGCGGCCCGGGCGCTGTCCATGGTGCTGAAGGCAGCCGCCCAGCGGCGGGCACCCGGCCGCAAGGAGCAGCCCCGAGCCGGTCCCGCCCCGTCCCGTCCCCACCCACCCTGCTCAGGGACAAGCAGGGCAGCCAAGAAAACAGTGACACGCAGAAACGGCTGATAAAACTGCAATGAAACGTCTGTTGACATTGATTTCGAGCCCGCGGCCAGAGATGAATGATTGAAACGCCAGGCTTGTTAAAGCTAGAATGCTTTTGATTTCTCTCCTCTGCGCCGAACAAGATTTAGCTGGAGGGAAGTTAACAATCAGCTAATTGACATTGAATTAACCATGAAATGCAGTATAACTACTTTTCTTCTGAAGTACTCTTCAGCAATGCTTTAACAAGGCTTTTAATTATTGATTATTGCTTATAACACACACCAGATCTCCTTTTATTTGTTTTAAAATCTGGTGTCCTTCAAAGGTGTCAACCCTCGTGCTTTCTGCAGTTCACCTATCCGCTAATGGAAACCGAATAAAGGATCAAAATCAAAGCAGCACCTTCTCCCTCTTGCAAAGCATCCTAGCACAACGCATCAGTTTTTCCTGTCTGAAGCAGGTTCAGACAGAGATATTCTGTAAGAATAAGGTTAGGAAATCCACCGCATCCTTAGGCAAAAGGTGGGGAAATTGAGGGAGAACGATGGCACATTTTCAGCTAATCCACTGAATTTACAATTGCCTTTGGGACAATAATAGCAGTTGAAGAACTGTCACTTGGACGAGAAAAAAAAAAAAAAAAAAGGAAAATGCTTGTTTGGTGCACATCTGAGAAGCTGGCACAGCACAGACAGCAGTGGGCACAATTACCATCAGTGCAGCTGCATATGCTGCATGTCAACTCCAACAGGGTCGCTGCGCCGCGCACGCTGGGGAGATGGCGAAATCTGTGTGCTAATGGCTGCAGCGAGCAGAGGACTGCGTGGAGAATAATGTGTGCGCATCGGAAAAACAACCAGAAGGTACTGGCAAAAATTAAATACCAGACAGATCTCTGTGTGTTTAGAAGAGATTATTATTATAGAAGTGGACATCACTGCTTAAGGTAACTGCTCCCACCTATGAGATGCTCTCTTTTTCTTACAGAGCTATAGGGACTTGGGGGAACAACAGCTCTTTCCCCACATCTGAGAGACCTCTGCCCTGGAAGCAATTTTAACATAGTGTTCCTTCCATCCTGGTCTTGTTTTCTCCCCAAATCCTGCCCTAAGCCTGAGAAATCATCCTAATCAAAGGTTCATCACCACCAACACCACCAAAACTTTTTGCAAAAGGAAACAACCCTGAGAGGTGTTGGGATGGCAGCAAGGGAGGCACAAGCTGCCTGCAGAGGGGACAGCACTGCGGAATAAAGCTGTTACGCCAAGCACATGAAGGTGTGCTGTAGGGAGAAAGCTGGTGAGAATTCCTCTCCCAGTTCACTACAAACTGGGCAACAAAAACTGCTCCAGTGGCTCACAACACCTCCGGCAGATGACACTGCCTCCAGATTTTAACCCTTCAGGTGGAAGTTTAGCGACTGCGTTCCCCTTCTGTTCTCCAGTACCGCAGTGCTTTCCTTCTGCCCTCATCAACAGCCAGGAAACGAGCTAAGTTTTAGGGCTTTTTTTTTTTTTTTTTTAAACGAAGTTGTACAGCACAATTTATCAAGCAAGCAACACTGCCTAGAGGGAGTGGAGTGCTGAAAAAGGGAGAGATACAGTATCACTTAGAGCTCTGAGTTCACACAAAGCATTCCCATTCAGCAGGTGTAGACATCAAAATAAATAGCCCTCTGGCAATCTTCCAGCCGGCCTAAATCTCCAGGCATATTCAGCCTGATTACCTTAGATTTTTTTTTTTATTTTTTTTTTCAGGCTTGCTGTCTCTGCATTTACTTGTTCTCCATCCCTTGCCAGCTACAGAGGAACAGCTGTGTCTGGCCTAGGGTGTGAACATCTGGTTCTGTCATATCCAGCTGTGAGTCTTCTGCAACACAGCCCCATTACATACTAGTATAGACAAGTGCGAATAACCAACACTGGAAGAAAATTTCAAACTACTCACTCATGGGAGAGGGGGGTCGAAATTAAGTTGGTGCTTCTCAGACAGAGGGCTGAGGACAAACGCACACGGCAGTGAGACTGTCCAGCAGGTACTCCAAGCTGCAGAGGCCAGAACAGCTGTCTGTGCTTAGGCTGCCTCTTATTCCTTTGTCAATTGACTGTTTTAATCTGTAAGCTGCTTCAGCCCATACTGCTCGGTGTCACCTGGGTGTACGTCCCAGCTTACAGTCACTGCTGTCACTAACACACCGCGACACGCTGCCTCCCCGCATCCTGAGAGCGGATTGAGGCTCCTGAATTCAAAAGCGAGTCTCCAGAAGGCTGTGAACCGCAAGGAGGGGAGAGCTGGGGGATCGACTTCACCTCCTGCAGGCACTAGCGAGGCTGGCGGAGGCAGAGGCTGAGCAGGTGAGAAGCACTGCAACCTCCCGCCCCAAGGGACAGCCCCGGGCGCTGCTCGGGAGGAGTGGTGGCAGTACACATGTTACTGGAATCACCAGCCCCTGCTCAGCCCTTCTTTGAAAGGAAGAGAGGGAAGAGAGACAAGGAGCATTAAGGCTTGCCTGCACACCTCTGGCTCCAGGAAGGATGGGGCAGGCCTCGAGCACCCCCATCAGACCATGGTACACTCAGGGCACGCGCAGCCCATGTTCTGCCACAGAACCTGCAAAATCTCCCTCTGACAACACAAAACCAGAGCATTCAGCACTCTCAGGATTAGACTGCAAGCCTTGCAGAGCTCTCAGAAATAAAAGGAGCCAATGTTTACCAAAGCAGCAGTGTCAAGAAAAGGGACTGTGTGCGCCTCCCCTACCAGTACAATGCTAACCACACAGCGGGACAGAGAGAAAACTTCCATCAACCTGCACAACTTCATTACAGGAGCTTCATTTTATGTTATGCTAGTCCTTCATTTTAGCTACCGATCCCAGTACAGCTAGCAGCCTGTCTCCCTCCAGGGCACACCCCTGGTGTTGTGTGACTGGTGTTGCACCGCCGGATCACCACGAGCTGTGCTGTCTGGTGCCTCCCCACCCGCTGCTCAGGTGAACGCAGTCACCACGCACGTTGGGGGATGCTCAGCCCACGTTCCCATGCAAGGTGCAGATTTGCAGCATGCTCAGACAGAGCTGGAGGCAGTGCTGCTTTCAGCCCGTCCTGCCAGCTGCAGCACTACTTCCCTCCTGGGGGAAAATTACAGGTTCTTCTCCAAGAGGCTACGTTCCCGTTTCCCATACATTTCTTGGCTAGTCATCCAGGCTGCTGGGCTCCTGGAGAAAGCGTTCCCAATACTCCACTCCTTGGTGTTAGGCTTGGCTGGAGGAGCCTTGGGTTCCGCAGATTCCTCCATCCCCCATCCCATCCTGGATGCATTTACTTGTCAAGACCAGGGAGTGTAATTAGAGGGAACAGGTCCCAGGATGCCTCTCCCACTCTTGGCAGCTGACAGAAGGTGTGAGCTCAGCACTGCTGAATTCCACACCTCGGTCACACCCTTTGGAAAGGCTGCAGTGCATCAATCACACCAGATCACAACGCCAGCCGTGGTGACCACCTACAGCACCGGGGCACGGAGTTGAAAAGCCAGCAGTTCTTTTTGATCGTCCCCAAAGACGAGTCTCCATCACTCCAACACCGGCACTTCCACTACTCCCTGCCTATTGCTCCACTTCTGCTTTGCCCACAAGTATTCCCCCTCCTATTTTCCCCTGCCTTTTCTTTCGGATGAGTGCACTCTGAAACATCTGGCTGGCTGAAGGCTTCCACGGGCTTGGTTTGTTGGCTGCTTCTTTGTATTTCTGAGAGCAGCTCCCAGGACCATGCTGAAATGGCCTCCCCTTCCCTAACCACTCTTGATAGCCCAACAAGCTCCCATTACACTGGCTAATCTCCATATTAATAGTAGAAGAGTTTTAAATTTAATCCAGAGAAATATGATTACGAACAGATTTCAGAACCTACTACACCTTTCAGTAGGTTACCATGTTCTGAGTTGCTTTTGCTTTCATTTGTTTTCTGCCAATTGGGAATTTTCCCCCTAAGGAAGTTCCAAAAACCTTCTCAGCCTCTCAAAAACTATTTGTTTGGCACAGTTAACTTAGGATCTCTTAAAATTTTGTCAAACACATCAAACCAAATGGCCCCTAGGCAAAGATCTTGCATAGCAAGTTTCAACCCACACAAACTTCTAGCACTAGCTTGTGAACCCCTGGAAGCAGAGGCTTACAAAGACCACTTTGTGTACAGAGGGGGACCTTCCACGGCTTTCATCCTCGATAGTAAAATGAGCACAAGCAGTTTCATTAATTTCACCAAATCTGGTGCATTGGTTGCGTAGCACCCGTGCATTCCTCTTTTTCCTATTTAGCTGTAAGGTTTGGGCTGGCAGTCCAGCGTATAAAGCCCCTCGTGAAAAAGGAATCCAGCCCTGGCTGGAAGCAGCTATAATACAATTAATCACCGTAACAAGCCTCAGGGCCTAGCAGTCTGTCCTCTCCCCCTACTTTACAAAGAGGTAAGCAATATTTCACATGGCCCTTTCCAGAGCTCTGCCTTGTTGCGTGGCGTTTGCATGACAATCCCGTACGCCGCTCCCAGCAGCCTCGTGTGGGAAGCTCCGCGCAGACAACGGCCAATGCAAATGGCAAGGCGGACGGCGTTCAAAGGCTGCTGCTGGTTCCTTGTGCACCTGGCCTCTGGACCACACCACATCAACTCCAATTAGCATACCCCGATCAGACACGATAAAATGAATTTCTACAGATGCTACGTACGATCCAAGCAGAGTGCCCACTTTTTATCGTGTGGCAAAGCAACGCAAATGATAAATTATTCAAATAACAAATTTCTCTTTCTGTAGAACAGTGCTTTGCACACTCGCAGCTCTGTTTATCTTATTTATAATACAGCGTGAGCCCAGGTAAGCTGAAGGACAAGAATCATGTGGAGATGCAGAGCACCATGTCGCAGCCTCTCCAATGTTCACATTTGTCTGTTCTGACTGTACTTAATAAAGCTTGAATGACAAAAGGTGACATACTGTATGTGTTTTATCTCATTAATAATTAAGCATATTTATCTCTTAAATCAGATGTGACTTGCACCACAACATCAGTAATTAAATTAAATATTGATGGGTGATGGTTGTGTGCCGGGGCTGCATGGGTAAGTGGAATTGCCATATCTAATTAACATCTTGCAGAAGTAGCCCCATTAGGGTTGTTAGTTAAACCTCCAAATGGTAATACTAAGAAAAGCGTAACTAGCATTTAACAAGCCTAATTAATAGCAACCCCATCAGATTTGATGAATATCTTCACCTGTTTTGGGGTCTGTTGACGAGACTTTTGTTGTATCATTGCGAAGTCGTGAACCATTCAGAACCGGGAACGCCAACGCGCTGCAGGGCAAGGCTGCTTATTTCTCTTTTGAAGAAACCTAGAGGTTAAAGATCACAAAAGCACTGGAGATGACCCTCCCCGCCATTATTCCAGCGAGGGCTGGAATCTCCCTCTTCTCTCACGAGCAGCACATTGCATGAGAGGCACACTGTGCCTGCAGAGCTGACTTGCCCTCTGCTACCACCATGGCTGGCTGGTGCCCTTGCTTTTGAACATCACCTTCTGCCTTACTAGATGCAGTGTTTTCTCCTCGGAGAAGCCTACAAGGATGTGTTTTTTTTTCTGAAATGCTCATTACATTCTAGTGTCTTATAAGCAGCTCAGCGATGCTACAGCAGTTCTGATTCCTGCTCTGCTGTATGCTGAGCCGAGAATACAAAATTACTTCACTTGGGATTAGAAACAGATTCCAGCCAGGATTTCAGGATGAACTGCAACTGTACTGCTCCTCACAAAATATAATTCAGATAGTAGCTGTTACATGGTCTGGGCATGTTACATCATTTGAAGTGATTAATGCTCATGTTCATTTAACTACTACACACTCTTCTCAGCTGCCACTGAGCGAACAAAAATCAAGCGCATTACAGAGCCATTCCCCAATTTGTGCTTCGGAAACTGTTTCAAAGCTCGCCACCCTTCCCAAGAGCCAGAGAAATAATTCGCCACTACAAAGACTCCTTCTGCTACCCTTAAAAGTAAATGATAACAAAGGGAATTGTGCCTGACCGACTGCCTCCAGGCTGCTGCAATTCCTCCTGGAGGTGCTGGCCATAAGAAGAGGGTCCAGTACCAATTTTCTTCCCATCTTTCTCATTACAGCTGATCTGGGCTGGGTTTAGGTTATTTATTGTTCTCTGCAATGAAAGGGTACAAACAGTATTTCTTATTCTGTTTTCACCATGTCTTTCTGCCCTTCTTCCCCCTGTTTCTCCCACAAGTACCTACCTCCCCCATGTTCTTTACTTTCCCACTCGCTCACAAAGAAAGTTCCTGTTCGGAATTTAAAATGCTGCAGCAGTTTGATTAGGAAACAACTGGGTATTTTCACTTAACCAGGCTATTCCAACAGCACAAGTGGCAGCTGGATCACAGCCCAAATAGATCTTTTTTGCTAAGTGGAAAAGCACAAAAAAGAAGCAACACACACCTGCACATAGGCTGACTGACCATTTTAAAATGAGCAAATATTACTGGTAATAAGCTAAGTCACCATTTGTCTTGAGCTTTATATCTTCAAAAATTTGTAGGATCAGCTTGTTAAGCAACTCCTGAGCTCAGTAAGCAGCTGGTTAAGGCACCTGCATCTTCTGGGAGCCCGCGTTCAGTCAGGCCGTGGGTCCCCAGGGAGAAGAGCTCAGTGCTCTGCCTCAAGCCTGCCCAGCACCCCAACCTGTCCCCCTGTCCAGCAGACAGACAGAATGACACATCTCGTGTCATTGTGACATCCACATCCCCCTAACCCTGCGCACCAGGGGAGAGGTGCCAGCACTGCACAAAGCTCTCTTCCTCCCCTAGGTACCAGCTGCCAGCCTGGCTCAGCAGTAATTGCTCAGTTCATCAAGGCAGGGCTGCTTCAGCTCTGAAAATAGCAGGGCTGCATACAAAGGGCTTTGGTCCTTCCTAGAGCCTAGTTAGCAAGAAGAGTTTGAAGGGAAATGGAAAATGCTGGAGCTCGTTTCAGCAGATACTGCTGTGCATGGAGCAGAGTATCTAGCCAGGGGGGAGAGACTTCTTTTGGTCAGACACGAACGCTACCTGTGCCTGTTCAGCAGGTAGAAGCAGGCTCCCGAGTTCTCACCACGCAGATACTACATGCAAATGGCAACTGCGACAAGTGCAAACACATTGCTCAGGGTTTAGTGAAGCAGCAGAACGAGCTCTCTTATTTTTTCTACAAAGCAAAATCATACCCGTTTACGGAACGAATCTCCCTGAGCATTTTGGGAGGCAACGTGGGTAGCTCTTCTCCTACCCCACTGAGGGCCAAGTGAATTATCCCCCGTGCTACCCAACTAGACTGCCTGTCAGGTTTACTGATATTCCAAGCAATGCATCAAATGCATTTTTAGAAGCATGTGCAGCAGCTGAGCATTTAGCAAACTTTACCATCCTTTGGGTGTCAGTTTACATCGCTTGAGGAACTTGACTGTATCATTTTGCATTTAGGATTTTTTTTCTTTCCTACTGAGCGGTCACATTCCTGGTTGAACAGGCAGTATTAAGACACTACAACATTTGAAAGCTACTGACAGTTTTGTGGCTACTTCTTCTTGATGGACGTAATTTTCTTTATTAAGACCAAGACAAATTACAAAATAGACAGATAAAGGTGCATCCATTTGAAATAGCCTGTTCTGAGCCAAATCCTCAAACATACAAAATGAAAACTTTCACCGTGCATGCATGAAATCTTATTGTTGTTCACTGCTTCTCTCTCATCTGTCACCCAGGTTATATTTTTATAAACAGGGTGTTAGATGTTTAGTCATATTTTAAAGATATGTTCTTTAATGTGTTATGAGTTCGTGCTGTTACCCTGCTCACACAAATCTTTGCTTCCTGGGAAAAATAACAATCCTAACTCAGCTAAGCTTGTTCCATGTGCAAACAGACATCTCCCACTTAGCAAAGCTGCCTGTAAAGGGCTCTCATTTCACAACTGCTTTTGGCCAGCCATGAGGCAGGATTGCCCTTTGCTGGTGGACACTCATCTCTCTGGACCTGTTCTAGGCCTGCACTGTCCCTGCTCACGCTTAGTTTCTTTGACCCGTGGCCAGATGCTCAGGTTAACTGTGCCGTACACGAAGAGAAAGGTCCCACGTGGGCACACCCTCGCTTGACTATTCTGCATACTGTGCAAGGACCTGATGTGGAATACGGATTTCTTGTTCAAGGCCCCCGGTCGCAGTTGACAGTATTAGTCTTAGAGAGGGCACAACAACTAAAGAGCAGAGGTGCTGGAGACCAAGCGTGGTCTATTGAGGAGGGGATTTCAGGGCAGCCAGACCGAGGGCCAGCAAGGATGAGAGAAACGATGCTGTTTGTGAAATCACTTGCCTTTCAGACTGGTTTGGGGACCCTTGCTTGTTGCTAGTCATATAGCCTGCTCCCGAATGCCACGCACTGCCCACACCTGCACCAACTTCGGCTTGGGCTTGCCAGGTGCTCCTCAGGCTCCTCTCTTTCCGTGCACATCGCCGCTCATTCCAGTAACGCTGAGCTCCCGCTTCCCTCTCCAAGCCCTACGAACTTTGATGGCAGTGGAACTATCCAGATTTCATGCTTTTAAATAGCACATGCTGTATTCAATGAATTTCAAAGACACGCTAAAACCCAAATTACTGCTATCCATGGATCTTGAGAAGCTTTTATAAATGGCTGCATTACAGTGTAGTACAAAGCAGTGATTTCCATAATGCTTGTCTAATGTATAGAGCATTTTACATAGAACAGGCCCCGTTTCATCTTGAAATGCTTTTTAATTAATTCAATTCATTAATACTGCTTGTCATGGCTAAACTCTTGAGACTTAACAAAAACTTTACTTCAGCAGTTGTCAACACATTTCATTAAAACATATGTTTTTGAATGCTTTCTGATAACATCACTATCCTTCATATGCAGAGTGCAGTACTTAAATGTATTAAATAGAGAAGAAGAGGGCTAGCAAAAACCCTCACTCTATATTGACAATGCTGCATTTAGAGATTAGAAATGGGTGTGCCAGCCTGGGTGTCATTCTTCTCATGCCCCCTAAATTAACCAAAGCTAAACCTCACCTACTGGTTAGTATGGACGTCCCGTTTTCCAAGCACCTTGGGGCTTTCCAAGAGCTCCTCGCTTCTTCTGTCCCCATCACATTCGTGAAAGAAGGCAGAGACAGAGCGTAGGTAAAGCTTGCAGTCAGAGAGGCCTTCCAGGTTTGGCAGATGACTATATATTGGACAATATATATATATTGTCTATATTGTATATATATATATACATATATATATTATATATATATATAATATATATATTGTATATATTGTGTATATATATATATGAAAATAATACATATATATATTTTCGGGATGGATTTTGTATCCTTTTCTGACAAGGCATAAACCACAAAATCACCAAGAAACCTTAAAACTAACAGCAACATCTGGAAATCTGCACAAGTAGATCAAGAAGGAGGGAGGTCAGATAGCCTAAAGATCACAGAATCACAGAATTGAAGGGGTTGGAAGGGACCTCAAGAGATCATCAGGTCCAACCCCCCTGCCAAAGCAGGTTCCTTAGAGCAGGCTGCCCAGGTAGGCGTCCTGACGGGCCTTGAATATCTCCAGAGAAGGAGACTCCACAACCTCCCTGGGCAGCCTGTTCCAGTGCTCCGTCACCCTCACTGTGAAGAAGTTCTTTCACATGTTGGTGCGGAACTTCCTGTGCTCTATCTTGTGGCCATTACCCCTTGTCCTATCCCCACAAACTACTGAAAAGAGGTTGGCCAAATCCCTCTGTCTCCCACACCTCAGGTATTTATACACATTGATGAGATCCCCTCTCAGTCTTCTTTTCTCCCCAATCTAATCTCCCTTTCCTTTTCTCCCTAATCTGAAGATGTTGGCTGCAATCCTTCATCACCAGTTGGGTGACAAAAAGCCTCTCAGAACATCCAGTGAAGAATACAAGCACATAATGCTTTCAGAGCAAATTATAAAGAAAGGTTCTTGAACTGCCACCGACGAGTCCCCCCTGGACTTCTGGGATTTGTTGCGATCTCTAACAGCGCAGCCAAAGTCTTCCAATTCTTGCAACAAATTACAGAAGAGAAAATTGTCCAAGATGGGTGACACACAAGTTAATATGGAAGAGTTCAAAACATTTGACCTTTAAATTGAGTACCTGGACAGACCGATGCCTTACTGCTCTGCGCACCATTAACCATCGCGTGGTGCTGAGCCACGGACCCAGGAACACTCTGCCCCACGTATGGCACTGAGGAAAAAGATCCTGCTGAACACTTGCACCTCCTGGGCTACCACAACACATCCTTCAAACGCATCAAAGTGGAGAGGGGAGAGAAAAACCAAACCTGCCATCTGTTGCCTCCCAGAGCCCCCCCTCCATGGCTGCCCCCCTCTGAGCAGGATGGGAATGAGACGAGGCAAGGCGCCTTCTCCAAACGCATGGTTCACCACCAGCACGTTTGTCTTAAACAATAGGAAAGAAACATTTGTCTGGCTACTGGTGAATGTTTTTTTAAAAAGGCAAAATGCCATCCCAGGAGAGATTTGTTAAATGACTGAAGAATGTAAAATATTGAAAACGCTTTCTGTAACGTTTCTGCTGATTATTTAGTGTGTCCTGCCCACATCCCAGGCCACGCTGTCAATCTGTATTTTAAGTCACCTTTCTGTCTTGCTGGCTATGGGCTCTAATGTTTTTTAATGTTGTCTCCTGTGTGTGTTTTGTGTAGTGGAATACTTTACAAATCAAAGTGTTATTGGGGAATAAGCCCATGATCTCCAGTGTAACATTTCCTGGCTCTACTGCACACACATCTATTGTTCAAGATTGAATTGGTCCCAAGAAGCATCAGAGCATGTGAAAGCCACTATGAATTTTGCAAAGTGGCTTCAGGGCAGTAAAGCACGTCAGAAGAATAAGGTGCAAAATCTGAAAGTCCAAATTTAGGAATCTCAGTCAATATTAAAAAGACTGAAAAAATAAGTCAATGCCCTTGGTTATAGCTCACGCACTTTTATCTTGTGACATTCCTAATGTAGTTGAAAACAGCACGCATAGCCAGGAAACAAAATAAATCCAGTTATTAATAGGTTTATGTGCAATTAAACTGTTAGCCTTTATTAATACTAACATGTGATTCACAAGACTGCTTTCATTAGTCCTCTTTTTTGTAATTATTGCATTCCTCTTATTTATATTTATATATTTTTAACCTCTTGCAAAATGCCTTCTGTTTAGTCCTCGTGAAATTAGGGTCTTCTACTTGAGCTAGCCAAGTTGAAATCACCCAATATTCAACCTTGTGCAGCTTTCCTTCATACAGATAGCAACGTAAGACCTGCCAAGAAAAGGCACATTCCTCTGAAAAGAGACCGAGAACTTGCCTTTATCACAACTAAGCTGCAAGATTTCCCTTCCAAATTCCAGCAGAGCTCTCAATAAACCCCACATAGGTGCTTTGCCAGAGACTCTTCTGGTCATTAGGGTCCCTTGGGCAATCGCTGTTCAGCACACGCACAGGGACGCGCGTGCCATTGTTCCCACTAACTACCTTTGTTACAAATGGGATTCACTTCACACTGGCACCAGCACTAGTATCCTCCTTTCCTATATACGACTGCTTTTTTTTCCTTGTTTTCTTTTCCCAAAGATGCAGCGTACAAGATTAAACTGAAGGTTTGATTAAAGTGAATTGTACAGTTACAATAATTATTAAATATTTTTAAAAAATCAGAAAATTGTACTCTGGTGTATCTGTTTTGCTGAAGCCCTTTTGTGTGAGCAAAGCAAAGCACCTGTGTCATTGCAATTTGCTTGTTTAAGGTCTGTGCAAAACAGTGACATATGAAACCAAAAAGTAACCAAAAAAAATCTTTATTTAAAATTCCCTGAAATGAACTGAAGTTTCCATGTTTACTGAGACTGAATTCCTCAAGGACATGGTTCAGAGAATTACCCTGATAAAATAGATATGAATTATAGAGAGAAGCATATGTGAGGGGAAAAAGGAATATTTTATGTATAACTAAGCACAAGAAATGGTAAAAAATAAAAACTAGTAACAAGGAACTATTTCCAAATTTGCTATGCATACGACACACAGCCTAATGCAAAGTTATATGTTGCAGTTATTTAATATCTTTCTTCAAAGGTTTTGCTAATAAGTCAATGACTGAACATCTAAAGGGAAAAAATATTTCTTTATAGTTTTAGATAATTGTCCCTGAAAAAAATAACAAACCTTTAATTACAACTCAGATGAAGAAAGCTTGATTTGTGTGCTGTGCCCAAATGCTGAGGAGTCGGATGTAAAATATTTGTAATATTTAGGGAACCCTGAGTTTTACATAAAAGTAAACAGCATTGCCTGAAGGCACAATTTCCAGCAACACAATAAAATGTGCAGTGAATTTATGGCGGCCATCCATTAGCTCTTACCAAGGCAACGTCGCCCATATCTGTCGTCCATCATTATAATAGAGGGTTAATGCACCGAATTTACATAAAAAAGTCATATTGTCTGCATGAATTATTTACACTCTCAGCTGTTTTTACAGCTTGGTTTCAAGCTGGATTCTGGGAGAGATTCTGCCAGTAAATTACTCTGTGGAGACCTGACTGTATAACTACAAACAGAGCTCGCAATGAAAAGAAAGGAAAATGGGAAGGCACAAGCATGTAGTTGGAAGGGGAGCACAAGCTGGGGGCTTCTCCTCTGCATGCAGGAGGACGAGGCAGGGCAGGCGAGTGGCAAGGAAGCTCACCGAGAAGTTCTGTAGGTGCAGCTATGTGTTAGCACCTTCCTTTTTCACAGCCGCACGCATCCCTGTGGTTCTGGCGCAGCCATGCTCAATTCCTGGTCTCACGTGTTCACAGGCCAGCACAGTGCCCAACACTGGACGCGTGGGCAGGACAAAACAAAAACATTTTGTCCTGCACAAAATACAGGTATGCACTCAGCACATGGAGTCACCCCTAAGCAAACATGCCATTTTGTACCTTCATGGCCAGCTTGGCCTAACAACCTCAAATCCCTTATTTTTCCCAGGTGTGCATCAGGATCCCTGATGCAAGCCCTAGATCTGTGCCTAGAGCAGTGACAGCTCAGTGAAGCCTCTCTATAGGAAAAGGGCTTCTTCTCGGTTTTATCAGATGTTAGCACATATGCAGAGCCCCAGGAAAAAAGAACAAAACCAAAACCTAAAAGCCAAAAACCAATCCCCAAACTCTTTGAAAGCACTTGGGAAACGCACATCACTTAGGGAAGAGTCCTCTTGGCCACGCAGTGGTCTGTCAAGAGTCTCTGGCAGAGTTCTTGAAGACAATTCCATGGCGCTACAGACCTGGCTTCGAGCAGGAGTCTCCACATACATTATATATATATATATAAAATGTTATATTATATATATACATATATATATATACACACACATATATATATACACACACACACACACACATATATATATATATATATGGATATATGTATTAGGCTCTCCTACTAAATTTACTGGCACGGACAATTTATTCATTCACAGCATTGAAGGATAACCAAATGTCCCCACAGAAGCATGACCATTTGCTGTTTATTTCCTCAAGATTTTACCACTGAAACCTCCCCTCCCTACCACGCTGGGCACAGCCCATTTCCCATTAAACCCCACCACCTTGCTGAGCGCACGCATTCCAAGACAGCCGAAAGGTTCCATTGTTTATAAATTGCATTACTACTTTCCTTCTTTTTTTTAAGCAAAACACAGCACTCCCCCTTCTCTCTCTGATGGGTGCCTTCCCCGCAGGGCGGTCAGGGCACGGCAGGGGCAGGGGATGCCCAGCAGCCTGTGCTGGGACAGCAGAGGACAAAAATCCTTTGGAGAAGCGTGGACTGAAAAGTCCCAGACAGGTACAGGGTCTGAGGACCCACTTTCATTGCACAAAGAAACAAGTAATGACAGTTCTAACACCAAAAGGCTTCCGCGACCACCCAGTTCAGAAGTGTTTTGGGGTCCTGTCCCTGCCTCTGGGGCCTTCTCATGCTTGAACAACTTTTACAGCTCAGACTTTTTTTTTCCTGCTCATGACAGTCAGCTCACTGTAGCTTTGGGCTGCAACTTGTTGTCAGGTAGCTCTGGATCTTGGACCTAGCAGCTCTCATCTTCTTTTTTCTGTATTCTGCTCCTGCAGCACATGGACAGGATTACTGCCAGCACACCCTTCAGGGACTGTCCCGTACACAGAGAGCAGAATTCACTGAGCTTTGTATCAAAGGAAGCAAAGCTGCACAGGATTTACTCTGATAAAAAGGGCGAAAGGGGAAGAGCAGAAGCCCCTCTTGCATTTTTCGGGGGATGCCCCTCTCCAAGAGCACACTGCCTGACCTGGCTGGTGGCTTCCCAGTCCTTCGCAGGCTTTTGCTTCTGACGGTCTCAAAAAGCAACAAGATGGCCTTTGGCCATCCTCACTTTGGCGGTGCTTGCCTTGCCCTTCCCGTTTGCTGTATTGGTCCTTTCTGTCTTTTTATCGCATAATTGACTTGACAGCAGCTCTCGGATAGGGGTGTGTTGAGACTCAGGTGTGCCTCCCTGGTCACAGCAGGTCGCCTACTTGGAAAACAAAGGGATCCCAGGGCTCCGAGACTTCTCCTCATTTACAGAAGAGAGTGGACACAGTGATAAAAATTAGGAGCATCTGTGCTGCTTTAGGGTATGTTTTTCTAAGCCAAGAGACCCCAGAGTTGTGCTCGGGGTGAGAGGCGGCGTGCAGAGCAGAGGGGCAGCCCCAGGACACGGAGAGGCAGCAGACTCACCGCAGGGCGACTGCTGAGACTCACCGGTTACTCGACAAAGCACATGGTGGACGTGGCCTCGGCTAGGCAGCGACACCAGCAAGCTCTGGAGCACAGTTATTTGATGCTGCGGTCAGCAAATGTCATCAGCAACCATTATAGCTACAGGATCATGGAGGCTTTGTTGTTATCAATCCCTTTCTCCTTGGAAAATGGAATTTCGGATGTTATTTTGGGATTTTTTTGAGCTACCTCATTTCCAACTCATTCTACGGATGGTCAAAACTGGAATTGTCCAACTCAGGCTAAGAATTTCCACAAGCTTTACCTGGCTTCTTGCTCTGCTATTCCATAATAATCAAGTCCTGTAGTTACCATGGCAACTGGCATTAACTGAAGAAAGTGATTTTAGCTGCAATTCTTCTGTTTCCTCTATGGTTTATCACCCATTTTGTACGGGTGTGTGACTTGGGCTCCTGCTGCCCCAGGTTGGGAATCGCCCTCCAAACTCCCACAAGGGAGAGTCAAGCACCCTGTGAAGAAGAAGGACCTCACACCCCCAGCCACGTCCCATAGGAGCTTCCCTGAGCTCCAAAAAGGGAACCAACACTAAACCCTAGCTCCAAAAGCCATTTTTTCCCTAAAGGACATTCAGAAGCAGGATCCGTGGCCCAGCCGTGCTGTCAAAGAGCTCTGCACAACTGCACGTGGCACCGTCACGTTACGAACAGACTGGACCAGTGTTGGGAATTCTTCCTCCTGATTGTTTACACACTTTAAATATTTGCAGACTTATCGTGCACCATCCTCAGCTGCAGGTAAGCCAAGCTATACATATTTATCTCACTTAATCTTCCCTCATAAATCAATCTCTCAAGTCAATCTCTCCACTCCCTAATTATTTTTGTTGCTCTTCTCTGAACTCCCTCCAATGTGTCAATCAATATCTTTCTGGTAATGAAGTGCTCGGTAAGGAGCATGGTATTCTAGGGGCAGCTGTTCTGAAGCCGCATACAGTACAGCAATGCAACCAATACGGATTTTCAGTCTGCACAGGAAGGATGATCTAATGGTAAGGACACCAGCCTAGGGCTTTGGAGACCTGTGCTCAGGTTCCTGCTCTGACAGACTCTTGGCGTGACCTTGGTCAAGTCACTTAGTTTGTCTGTACTTCACTTAATTGCCTGTAACCACTCCGGTGTTTGGTACACGCAAGCAGTGAAATACGACGGGACGTGGGGCAGGGAAAGGAGCTGGCTGTGTAGGCAGGAGATGCTAGGACTGAACCAAACAGCAGCTTTCAAGCGCCGCCCGTTCGCTATCTAAACACGCTTGCTGTTACTGTACCCATGAGTTATTTGCTAGATTTTGTCCACAACCTTTTGTCTTGCTTTTAGCTAGTCTCACTTATTTCATGTTCATTCAAACACCAGGACAGACTTCACCTGCATCTGCCAGAAGATTGTTGTTTGAAATCCCCAAACTTCTGTTTTCTACATTTAGAGCGGTACATTTCCTTCCCATGGAGCAGCGGGATGCAGAACGCTAAGACTCGAGCCTCAGCGCAGCCATCGGTACCTTGCTGTACCCCAATATCAGGCTCAGAGCAGGCTCTGGGGGGTGATCTGCTGCCTGCAGGCAGCACCCCAAGGGAGCAAGATCACACAAGAGTACGCAACTCCACGCACCGAAGGCCCTCGGTTCCCACATTTCACACAACTGACTTCTGCAGAACGGGCACACATCTCCCTGATCTGATCACTCGGGTCTTGCAGCAGAATTTTTATTCTCCAGTACAAGGCTCTATGAAATGGCTCCCACTGTTACTTTTCCACAAACTGCATAAACATTTCCTACCACCCAGTACATACAGAGATGTGCAATTAATGCTTGGTTAAAACTTCTTTAACTAAATTACTGCAAGTTTGTATTTTAAGAATATCTTGTTCTTTTCCTTTTTCCTTTAAAAGAGAAGGTTAGGAATACCAAAATAACTGAAGAAAGCAAGGAAATCTGAGGATTGCAGTTATTATTCATCAGGCTCCCAGAAATGCATTATAATGTACTATGGGCTGTAAGACTAAAAATTATTCCCCACTGAAATGGTATTCACACAGCTTCTGCTGTACTGAGGCGTACATCGTAATATAATCATAATAACTAAAGTAAGTTTCCCTTGGGGATTATACCTCTGTGTGATTTAATCCTTAAATTTGTTTTGCTTTCATCCCCAGGAGAAGAGAGATTTCAGTTATAAAGTATTCTTCCTCGAAATATCAGACACTGCACATGCATTCATAATCTGCACTTACATTTACAAAGCCCAGGCCAGGGGGTAAGCAGAACTGGAAGCCTAAGTGTTACCATTCTGTTTGAAGAAACAGAGCTTGCTTTTCAAAACAAAAAAGGGCAAAGCAGTGGGAGGAACCCTCCTCACCTGGGAAAGTTCCCCTGCTCCTCTCTCCTCTGGCAGCAGAGGAAATATTTGCCTTGGAGAGCGACGGCTGAGAGCAGCTGAGCAGGGAATATCAGAGGGAAAGGGGTTTGCTGGATGACAAGAAGTGGGATGAAATGGAAATTTAGTGTAAAACTTCAAGTGTTTCTGTGTAATTCTGGGTCTTAACTCATAGCTTAAAATGGTGTAGGCACTTCAGAGGGTTCATCACTGAGACTTTCAACATGACCCAGGTATCTGTGGCCCAGGTTTCCATTGTCTTTTGTAAAATTTGAGGTGGGTTTCCAGATCTCGAAACCTGGAACCTCGACTAATTCAGAACGACGAAGCTCAAGTTCCCAAATCCCTTAGCCTTTGCAATACTGTCTGGTACAACAGCTAAATATCCCAAATTCAGTTTCTTAATGACTTAGGTTCTTTGAAAAAGTTATCTTTAGTGATCTCACTTCAACTAATTGACTTCCTTATACCCGGATTACAAAACAAATACCACAATTTACCACTTACATGTACTGTCCCGTGACTACATGGCCCAAGAGCAGACAGACAATTCCATGCTCCTCCTTGTCCTTGCAATGCACGAGAGACAGGGAGAGCAGAACTTTGTCAAACCAGAGGAACACCATTTTTGCCACCTGCAATGGTGAATGCTGACACAAGCTGCAGGCCTTAGGTTTTGATACGTGAACCATCCGCTTCCTGATCTGTTCTTTCACCTGTGAAAGAACTCTGGGCTCTTGTCTTTAAAACATGGATTTCTTTGTTTAAGGCGGTGCCTATGACACGGGATAGATACCCACGTAAGGCACAGCGACATTTCCAGCTCATATCTGCACATTCCCAGTATTTTCTGGCGTAACTACTCCTGGGCTTCTGGGCTCCGCAATGAGCTATTAAGAATAAAGAGCCAAAAGTGACTTCAGCAGGTTTTGCCTTGAAGCCTCAGCCATAAAACCCAAAGGCTGAACACCAAAAAAAACTCTTAACACTGCAGAAGCTGCCTATCAAAATCCATGCTACAGAAGCCATTTGGAAATAGCAGCTTAAGATGCAATGGTCTAATAACAGTTACATCTGGTGAATGATATCCTAGCCCCATACGTAGTAATTGTTATCACAAAGTAGGGAAAGGAAAGCAGCCAGCAGCATATTGATAAAGCAAATCAACTATGATGTGTTTGTTCCATTGCTGAGAGTGTTATTAAACACAACAGTCCTTTACTGAGTGATTTCCCCCAATAACAGTGATTTTGTTAACAGATAAACCATTATTCAGTCACCAGCAAGCTATGCTTTTCTTCTGTACACAAGTTTGTTCACACCACATTTCTGTATCAGTGAAAAGGAATGTGCATTCTTCAGCCCAGATATGCTCACCTTTAAATAGTTTCCTTCAGAAGCCAATTGCACCGGGGCTCACAAACCGAAGGGAAACTTACAGCCAGGAGTAGAAAAATCTCACCCGCATCATTCTGACCCTTAAATATTTAATTGTTTTCAAAAAAGGTGCTCGTGAAGCACCAGCAATTAGATCATAAAATCAAGGGTTACCCATCAACAGCTTTCACCTATAGGAAACTCTTGGAAAAGTTTAGGTTCTGTTAGAGCTTTATCACTTTCTGAAAAAATTGCTGGAATAGTTTTCTTCCCATACCAGTCTTCAAGGAAACTGCTCCAAAAACTAATTTGAAAAATACAATTCTTAATTAGCCACTGTCAGTAGACACTAAACCGCTCCACTCCTTTTCCAAACATCTACAAGGGAACAAAAATGTAGTCATCTCATGGAAGTAATGAATGCCCTGCCATTTGAGCAATTTAAAAGTAGCCTGAAAAAAAAAAAGACAGTTTGAATCATAGAAGTGCTATTAAAGGTGAATTACATGTGCGGCTGGTATACATAGCTACATACAATCATCAGTTGTGGCTGATACGAACAACATCCAACGTAGCATGTGGGTATGATGTTGTCTTGGCTGATGCTGGTGGATGGGGCAGCAGCAACATTCAGAGGATAAACATCCCCTTGATCCTTAAGTGCTCTATTGTTCTTCATTCTACACTTTCAAGACCAATTATCGATTACCAAGATATTCCCAGCTCTACCAAAATGTTGCAGAAGGACAGACGAAACAGCTGGGCTAGCCTAGGCAAAACCACCCTCCTAATCTCTGGAATCAGGACATAAAGGGACTTCCCCTTCACTTTCAGCATTTTTTTTTGGTAAATTAATTTGGCAGCATAACATCAACAGCATGGGCAAGCTCTGCAGTTGTTTTTGCCACACTCAGAAGCACCCCCTGACTCTTCAGGTTGGACCTCAAAGCTGTGCCAGAAGCTTGTGAAGCTCTGGAAGAGGTCAAGGCAGGAAAATGGATCCGAGCCGGTTTCTCCAAGGCAGATAATCAGATTGTACTTGCAGGAACATCAAACCAAGCATGTGCTTCTACTTCCTCATTGCGATGAGCTTGGAGTTAAGGAAGACGGGGTGGGAGGGAGACCTTTCGACATGAAAATCACCTGGCAGGAAGTCAGAGCTGTGCACAAAGCTCCCCGGACTTCCCAGACCCTGCCTTCGGGGTGCAGCGCTTTGCAGGGGAGCAGGTATCGGTCCAGCAACCTCCCACAGGGCGTCCGGCAGCGCTTAGCAGCTCAGACATGCTGCTGAAGCTTTGTGGGACTGGCTTCTGCAGGGAGCCAAAGCAAAGGACAAATACTTTCTCTTTGCAGGGTTTTAAGCAAGTTTCTTGCACGGATCACTCGGCAGCCTTTGCAGAAGGGATGCATCTCCCCGTTGTTAGGACATTGCCATCATGACAAACACTAACAGGACCACACCGATACACTACCGAAACCCTGACAGTCTCAGCCACTGTGCAGTGTTCAGAGTCATAAGAAACATAAGAACCCTCTGGAAAATTCATGCCAGTCACCTGGACAGAGGCTCTGTGCAGTGGCACTGGTGAGCCAGAACAGATGCTCCTGCTTTCACATTTGTCCTGTCTGTCCTAGAAGTCACTGCTCTGAAGATGTCATTTTGTGATACCGTCTTGGGGTACATACGCTCAGTAACACAGATATATGTCACACTGAGATGCCTTTGGCAGCTGCAAAAACCAACCCAAAATGAGATTTTGTGGCGGGGCTGCACAGCACCAGCCAACGTGACAGGCAGCCTGCAACCACAGACCTGCCGTTGGGATGCTTTTAGCGGCCCGACACCTCTCCCAGCTCCCAGCTGCTGCTTCTGGTGGCCGAGTGACAGCACAACCCTTGCAGTTCACGGCCATCCTTCTGCCCCACAGCCCACACAGCTTGCCAGGAGCCCACAAATAGCCCCCAGCACCTCTGGGCACACACACGGCTGGGACAGGACTCACGTACACTGGGGAAGAACATCACCACACGCACCCTATGTTCTAACACAGCACAGTAAGACTGTCACAAGCAGTTACTACACTGTTCATAGCTGGTTTTCTTCAGACAAGACCTACGTAGGAACTTTTCCCTTGCATTGTTTTTGTTTTGAACATTTGAGCAAACGTTGCTAATCACTCCTCATCTGACAGACACCGCGGAAGTGTTAAACGTGAGTCACGATTTCAAAGCAAAAATTAGAAAAAATTTTAAATAAATTGAGATGCAATCTTGCTGGGATTAGAGGAGAAAGTATCCTTAGTGCTTTGATCACTTCTTGAGTTCTTAAAGATTGTATCGATTTTGCCAGCACCATGCTCAGCCTGGTGTGTGGCTGGGGCCAGGACTCTGAGGCACTGGAACTCTTCAATGGAAAACGAAAACCCAGGTCTGCTCCTAGTTTTGAGGAAATTACTCTGTTTCTGTAATAGGCTATGGGACTACTCTAAGCTGACGTGCAGTACAAAGTTACTACACCGCGGCTGTGTTATTTATTAATAGCACAGCTGTATTGATCCCATAAAGCTTTATTTAAGTACAGGGTGATTTGAATTAATAGCTTTTACCTCGTTGTGCTAGGGGCCACGCAGACACGCTATAAATCAGACAGTCCCTGCCCCAAAGTGCTCCCAAACCAGATTAGAACAAGATGCAGCAGGTGGAGGAGACGAACTTGAGGGGAGGGAGGAGGAGGAAATGGAAGGCGAGCAGCATTATGCACAGTGAGCAGAACTCTCTGCTCAGCAACAGCCAGGCACTGCCAGCTGGCAGGGACTCGCAGGCATCAAAGATGAGTCTTCAGAGGGCCTTGAAGAAGGTTAAGGAAGTGACTGTTTTAAGGGAGTTTCCCTTATGTATGTATAAGAAATAGCCCGCGGGAGTAGCACATGGTGCTTGTGGGTGAAGCAGACTAGCAGACAGCTCCATCTTCCAGAGGGCTGGGTGCTTCTTGGCCTAATGGGTCAAGAAAATTGCCCTGTGAAGTGTGCCTGATTTTCTTCCATTCACAGGTACTCTCCTGTCTCTGAATTTCTACCCAGAACATTTAGAAGATAGTGAAATAGACTTTAAAGGTGCTAATGATGTAATTATAAAAAACACACACAAAAGACATCTCAGCATTTCAAGACAAATTCAAACCAAGTGCACTGCCAACATGCCACACTCCGTGCTTCCCCTTTGAAAAAAAAAAAAGGCTTTCTGCACTTCAAAGAGGGCTTTGTTTCACTTGTTTAGCACAAGATGCAAATACATTGTCAGATAGAGCAGAAATAAAAATGCATTTTGCACCACAGGGAGCAAAAATACCCAAGCAGCCACTCAAATGAGAATGAACTCATGAGGCACAGTGGGCAGGGGAGGCATTAGGTTTCTTCTATCTAGTTTATTCCATTTTTAATTAAAACAATTTTTTAAAAATCAAATCTCCTTGCAACAAGAGAAGAAGAGAGATTTTAACAGACCAAAGCCAGGGTAAGAGAACCAAGCAGAGAAATGGGAGCATGGCCATGACACAATCCTCCCTTTAACTGTGCATGAGCTTATTTTTTTCTGGGGAGGGGAACAACTAACACTTTTTGACCAGCTCACACATCTGACACACAGGAAAGAATCTTCTACTATCCCCAGGAGAAGCACCACCAGAGGCTTTTTCCCCTCTTTTGGGTGGTGGTGTCCCAGGTGAGGGGATGTCTGGAGAACAGCCGAGCAGAGCAGGCCTGATGACGAGCTCGCTGCCGTACCGCTGAGGATGCACGGCCCAGGCTCCCTGCAACCATCTCAGGTAGAAATCCTCCCTCCACCTCCTGGCCCTACTCCTCAGTGTAGGATACAACCGAGGTGGATCACCGCAAGGCCATGCCAGAGAGATCATTTTATGATCTCTTTTAGATCACAGGACCGTGCTAGGGCTGAGCAGCGGCACTCAACAGAGCTGCCACAGGCCCTTAAAGGACGTGACACGCAGAAGCTGCTTTGCCCTGCGCCCCCTTCATGGTGGGAGGCAAATGAAAACAAAATTCACCTTTTTATTTGTCCCAGTTCCTAAGCTTGAAATGATTCAGATTGTGGTCCTGTTTCAGCAGAACTCATCTCAGATGGAAATTACAGCAAAGTCATAGAGCAGTGTGGTAATATGGGAATTTCTAAGGAAGGTATGCAGTAGATACCCTTGAGAGGGGGATTTGACTTTGCAGCAGCAGCTGATGAACCCAGGGCAGGGAAGTTTGGGCACGTTTGAGCAGGATGTCCACGAACACAAAGAAACAAGCCTTTCCATTTACTAGCCACTTCTGCAGGGCACCCAAGGGCAACCCTGAAGGACCCCACGCACACAGCAGTCACGTCATCCTGCAGTTTGCTCCTGGTCTGCGATCCACTCCCAGTGGCCTGCTGCTGCCAGGGTCCCTTCACCTTGCAGCAGGTATTTGAAAATTATATTAACTTCCCTGAGCAACACAGAGAAGCTTGCAGGGTTCCGAAAAGTTTCATCTGGGGCTGTCTGAAGAGAGACTGGAAGGGGGTTGAGGCCTTTCATCTTAAATTTAATAAGGCAGCGGCCAGGGTTGGCACTGCCGATCCTCCCTGTGCTCTCCAGGCATTTCACTCCACACCTACAATTTACTGGAGTCTTTCCACAGGCTTTGCCTTTCCCAGGCACACAGGTGGTATAACTGAGAGGACGAAAGGAAAAGAGCTTGGTATTGTTTTGGAAACGCTCCCAGCGCCAACACCAGTTTCATTCCCCGGCTGCCCTCCACATGAGGTAATGGCCGCCGCGTGCGCACGGCACCTGCGTCCAGAGCCAGCACCGCGCCTGGGCCGCGCTCTCCTCGCATGCCCTCGGCCTCAGGAATGTTTTGTGCCAGCAGGAACTTCCCTCCTTCCCTCCACCTGCTCCCGTTTGGCACCCCCAGCCTCCGGGCCGGAGCAGGACAGGGAAGCTCCCACGTATTTCTTCCCAGACATTATCTGGCGCAGCATGGCGATGACAGAACTGACTAAAGCTTCATTATGAAATATGGAAACATTTCAAACCTCCTGCTCCAACTTTAATTTGTGCATTATAGCTGCTGCAAGTACTCCGTTTATCATAATAGAGTCCCTTATTTATCGGTCCATCCAAAAATAAAATTATGAAAATGGATTTAAAGAGAAAAATACGTTTAGTGAGTAGAACTGCCTCTGCAGTCCTCCCCGTGCCCGAAGGAGCGGCCAAGGTTCTGGCACGAGATGGGAAGCTCAATAGCTGCACTTCAGCACAGCTGCCAGAAAGAATACAGTCAGACCAGGCCAGAACCTCAGCATTAAACCTGATTTCTTCCAGTCAAAAGCTTCCTGCACATAATCCCGCATGGCAGATAAATGCTCCAAGTCAAGTTCCTGAAGCTGTATCTGGTGACTTGAGGAGACCCCACGGAAACTTCCATTTCCTATTCGCAGCGCCCAGGAACATGCTCCCAGCCTCAGAGGCTACCCCTGAGCAAAACGGGAGCTGAATCCCCCCCTGGGACAAAGCATCACTCAGCACACGATCTGGATGAAACAGAGCTTTTCCTCTTCGCTTCTTTTTATAAATTTTTAAGTCACTGTAATGGATGCTGAAAGGGGCCCGCCCGACAACCCTGAGTCTAGAAATGCCTCTGTGCCTGCAGGAGACAAGCAGCAGGGCAGCCAGCGTGGCCATGTCCTGCCCTGGAGGGCAGGGAGGAGCGACCTTACCCCAGCCTCATCCCTGGGAGGCTCTGCAGAGGCTGCTGGAGGCCAGCTACAAGCGCTGCCCCAAGCAGAGTGCTCCTGCAGTGCTATCTTCCGAGCCAGCAAAGCTACACCTTCACTGGAAATGAAACACACCTTAAATGAGCAAGTGAAAAATTCTCTGGCCAAAAATAGAAGGTGTCCAGATGATTCGCCTGTGTGTGAGCTGCTTTACTGCTCAATATAATTTCCTTACCCATTTCATATTGGCTTACAAGCTAAAAACCCCAATCCCTGTGTCCATTCCTTCCATGGCTCTAGGAATTGCTTTACTGGGAGGAAAACCAAGAATGAAGAATTCTGTATTTTCTTTCTTCATTTAGAACGCAACATACCTCATTTGATCTTAGAATACAACAGAAAATAATGCTCTCAATCTTAGCTTCTGTGAACTATTTCTCACAATTCATATTCTTATTTGCATTTCTACACACTTCCAATTTTGAAATTGTTCTGCAACCTATTCAATCAGCTTAAAGGGGAAAGGCTGAGACCTCAAAGTTCATAAATAAAGTAACAGCAGTTGTGAACCTGGCATCAAAATGGAGAAAGGTTAATGCTACTGCTTGCTTTCCCAAAGCCATCTCAAAAGGGTTTACACAAACAGCTGAAACCTCTCTCACTCTGCATTTCCTTTCACCTAGCCCAGAAAGTCAGTGGTATCTGCAAACGGGAGAGCACAGATCCAGCGACTGCAGGGATCTTATTTACCGGTAGGTAATAGGATCATATTTACTGATAGGAAATTTATGAATGCTTTTGGCTCCCTGATCCACATTTCCTGAATAAATAAGGCTGTGGCCTGGGTCACTGGGAATAAGAGAGAAAGTTCCTACCGTATGATTTTCTGAAAGACAGCACGACCTTGAGGACAATTTATTTCAATGGGAACAACACAGCTAGTCTTCTTACAGAGCGCTCAGAGAAGCAGACCCTGCTCATCCCCCAAATATATTCAGAACAGAGGCAAACACTTCGCACTGCAATTCAAGGCTGTCTGAGTTTTCACCTGTAGATACGCAGATAAACTTATATCATCGGCTTCCAGGTTTCTGTGGGCTGGTATGTCAGCAACAGCTACAGTGATTTAGTGCAACAGCTCCAAATGGATTAAATCACACAGTCATTTGAATTTTACCCAGGCTTGTCACACAAATCTCAGAAACCACTGTCTTGCATAAAAACTTCCTCTCGATACTCCCGAGAAGTCATGACAAAAACCAGAAGTTCAGTTGAAAAAGAGAAACAAAGACTCCTAGCATTGAACACAGAGGCAGCCCAAACAACGCGTCTGAAAAATCTTAATTGCACTAAAGAAGCAACTTCCTCCACTTTACTCAGTACAACTTTCCCATTTTTGATGTATTATCATGTATCTTATGTATTTTTTTAAATGAAGTCAGTTTTCACTTGATTTCCATGATGTATACTCTTCACAAGGAATAATGCTGTGTTTCAACTTCTGGAATATTTTCATAAGCACAATACCACTAAAACGCTCCCCGTGTGGCATGCTGCACAACCAATGATATTTCCTATTTAACAGCCTCCTCAAAGAGGGGCATAGCAAGAAGAAATTTGCTACAAACTTCACTGAAGGTGGATTTCACTTTCTATCTTGAGTGATAGAAATGATTTGTGATCTTACAATGACCCGAGTTTAACTACATCCTGCATTTATTTCGACACTGCCTGTGCAAGAATATTTGAAGCAACTCAGTGAAAGGACAGTTGTCATTTCTTTAAGAACCTACTAAAAGGTCTCCTAACAACAATGCATCTGATGCATGCATTTTCCTTCATCTGTGTTTGTAGCATTTAGAGAGACACCTACCTCCATGCTGTTTAGTATTTATAGTGATGTTATGACACCCTCTGTGGATTATATTTACTCTTTGGTCCGCAAGCAAAGTTGCCATTTAGATTACACGAAGTATAAGACATTATTCCTGATCCCCAGGTCTCTGTAACTGTGAATCACAAGCTGCCAGAAGCCACATTTTACCTTCATTTTTTGCAAGTAAGTACTGAACATGAAATAAAGACTTTTTTCATGTAAGAATTCTCATTCAAAAACATCTTGCAAAGATTATGTAAATATAAGTTAAATGCATTTAAGACTTTTAAGACTTTTTTTTCCCAGATATATCTATCTGAGCTTCTTTTCCTGTAGTATTTACTCATCTTTTTTTGTTAACCTCCTAAAAATAATTTTGCTTTGCCAATTCTACAATTAGTCCAAGGCCGGATTCACACCCAGCCCCTGCCACAGCAGCCACCTTTGAGAAAGGCACACGAGCCCCCAGGGACTCGGCTCCTTTGGCTTCCCCAGCAGGAACCACCAGACGAGAGGACTGCTCGCCGCAAGCCCAGACTTTGCCCTTCAGAAGGGAGCACAGCAGCACGCTTCTGATGCCACAGCTGTCACGTGTGCAGGGCAGCCAAGGACCACCTCTCCCTGACTTTCTGTAGGGACTGGAGAGAGCAGGAGCTGGCAGGCCCCAAAGCAACAGCTATTTAAGTTTAACCACACAACAAATCTGTTCCTTTCTCCTCCTCTCCACATGCAGAGCCTCTTTAGCTCGGGTGTAATGGCACACAGCTCAGGTTATTTGCCTTAACAGGAGACATGGGATAAAACCTGATGGAGTACAATTTGTCAGAGGCTATTACAATCGCTCTACCCTATGCATGCAGGCAAGGTCAACTCACGTACCATTGTATTCCAGGATTTCCTTCTGATTCCTATCATGTATCCCAAAAGGCTTAAGAGAAGTTAACAGCTCACAGAACAGCTTAGCCCATCCAAGGGCAAAAAACAGACTTGCTAAATGGTGCTGCTTTTATTCCAGCCAGGCCAACTGGGGAGAAGATACTCACATGCAGGCAACTTGACTTAATTTCACTGTGAAGACAAATCCTCAAAGAAATGATGCACAGGTGCAAGTATTTCCCTAATGTCACACCTTTCAGGAGGCCATTCAAAGGCTCTTCACACTTAAACTGACTTTAGAAGATTAGCAACACACAAGCACACAAGATCAGATATTTGCTGATAGTGCACATGCATTGGAATAATCATGTAATCTCTTTTCTTTGGTTTTTGAGGCAGATATGACTGTGCCTGAAGAAGATACCGATCTGTCTACCTAATAATCACAAATCCCTTATAAAATATGCCTGAAATGAATAAATTGTGAAGGTAAGAAGGGAAAACATAAATATCCTCATTAACTCATACATACATACACAAAACTTTACATAACATATGGAGGAGTTGGAAAGACGCCCGCAGACGTAATTGCATTTCTGTGTGAAGAGCATTTACACTCTCTCATCTCTGCTTTCCCCATTCATTTTAGTAATTACATGGAGAGAAGCAGCTAACATGCTTGTAATTAAAACCAGCAGTGAGGATTTCTAGGTGTTTTGATACAAGAGAACTGACATGGAAAGCAAGCAGAGCTGGCAGGAGGGGATTACTGCAGCCATACAAAACAACTCAGGCCCAGAAAGGGTTGGTGCGAGAGTGCCCACACGGTGCTCTGCAGAATGGTTGCAGGCAATGGGAATAACAGTCCAGATCACAAACGCTCTCCACATTCGGTGTTTGCTGAAGGATATTTGATCACACGACCTGGAGAAGCTTTGTTGCTGCTGGAGACCTCTTGTTTCTGTCTGCTAAACTCAGGGAGTGGAAAACAGCCACTTGGCACGATCCACATGGCTTCATTTTCTATCCATTTTCCTTGGCGTTTTATTGGCAAAGGCTGTAACAGTTATTTCAGTTCGGTGGGTGGAGCTGCTATGAAAACTCCAGGTCTCCTCATTTTCATGATGAATATTCATGATTTAAGCAATCTGTACTCAGCAGACTTTGTTGCCCTTTCTTTCTCTTCCCTGCTACCCAAGTAGTAGCTGTGCAGAATGTTATATTTAATGTGCAAGTACACTTCTGTTTCATCTTCAAATGAAAACTGGACAATGTCTGGGCTTAAGCTGGAAGTCTGCGTGTATTGAACTGAAGCATGGCATGTCTGTGGCCCAAGTATTAATAAATCTCATGACGAAGAACAAGATAGATGGCAGAAAGCAGGAATGGTAATTGAGGAGTCAAATCTTTCCCTGGGAGCTTCTGCCTCAACATAGCCCAGAAACTGGCTTTTGAAAATACATTTACTAGGGCAATTTACAAAAAAATAAATAAAAATCACAAGACTTTCCTCTAGGCTGTTTCTATGGTCATCTGAGCTTCTTTGCAGCTTCCTGACAACTTAACAGCCAGGGAAAGACCTAAAGCACATTAAGGTTTGGTGTTCTTTTAGCAAGAATGGAAGCGCTAATTCCAAAAGACACACCCCTGGCCAAAACAAGCTGTCAGCGATATTATGCAGATGATAACAGAAATATTATTGTGTGGTAAGCCAAGACCAGAGGATGAATCTCCTTATAGGTGAGTGATTGTTGAGTATTTTTGGGAAGTCTGTAAAATAACCTGTAAAATACTCGGCTGTATACAAAGCACTGACTAGACAGAATTTCCCATTCTGTGTTCAGATTTGCCGTCACAAAAGGCACCCACATCACTTCCTCAAATACATCGCACCATTTTGGGGCTTGATTTTAGAGTTCAGATACATTCTACCTGTAAAGGAAGAAGCACTCGACAGTACGGCATCCCAATCAAATGCGGCATGGCACTTTGCACCCTAGGAAATGACACAATACACTACGCATAATGCATTTGCATGTTGGTCCTGCAAAATTAAGTGTCTAATATTCTTGTAGAGGAACCGTGCTCACCTACTAATAGCTGCAAATAACCGAGATGTGGATCAGCAGATGCATGCCAGGACAGAGACACTGGGAAGTTTTTTTTTTTTTTTTTTTAATCAAAACAGTTACATTAAGAGGGATCTTTTTAAAGCCTAAACTGTAATTAACCCTTACTACTAACTTGATAATCTTTCAGTTACACTGACCTTGATGGCTTTGGGAACTTCAGCTTGGTCAGGCGCTGTGCTGGCTCAGGAGTGTCATCAACTGTCTGCATGGCACCCAGCCAGGCTGCCAAAGCGCCAGCCACCCAAATCCCACTGCTGTTCACTGGCACACTGCTCCAAACTCCACACTCCTCCTTTACAGATATGCAAATTTGTTTCTTTTCTAATATGCAAAAAAAAAAAGGAAATTACCAACAGCTAATTAGGGTCAAAGGAATGTTTCATACCAATTAGTGAAACCAATACCCTTTTATTTTGAATAGTCATGCTTTCCTGGCTTCCGAGACAGGTCAATAAAGCTGCCTTCATTTCAATACAGTGATAATTCAACAGCATTCAATTGCTCATTTTTTCAGTGAGGTCTGGGTTCAGGCTTCTTGCGAAGTAGGAAGCCGCAGTGAAGTAGATGTCAGGATTGTTGATGCCATGATTTTTTTCAAAGAATGTCTGTCAGTAGGGAAATATTGAAAAGCATGACCAAATCCTTACCTCAAGTAATTATTCTGAGACACAGAAGCTGATAAACACACCCAGTTTACCTGGTCAGCACAGCCCAGGGCAGTGGTCTTGGCTAGTATTCTTCCCCACACTGCTTTGTCAGAATCTCTCTCCCTCCCTGAACTGTCAAGTACAACACGTTTTGTGCTTTGTACTGCAGAGCAATCAGATATCCTTCAGTGCTGGAAGGTTTTGGGGTGTGTATGGGGTGTGTACGGGTGCGGGGTGGGTTTTCTACGGATTCTTCTGAACAAAGGAAAGCATACCTTGCTACCAACATCTACAGAGGCTGTCTCTTTTGACCCACATGTGGCACCAAGACATCTGCAAGTGCACGTATAGATTGCTTCTGTGCACGGAGGACCAAAACCCATGGCTCGGATTTCAGCTGCCAGAAGTACCGAGCTGACCTGGATGCACTTCACCTGAATTCTCTTGGGGACTGGGAATAAGAACCCTTTTAAAAGATTTATTTTAGTTGCCATTCACAGCCTGGCACTCTCTTCCATCTTCTCAGCATGGCTTGTTGCACTCAGGACGTTCCAGGCTGCTCTGTCTCCTTCTCTCAGCTCTGGGCTGGCTGGGGCATGAGCAAAGCAATCGCTAAGGAAAGACTAAACAACAGGTTTTTCTTTCAATTAAAAGTGACTTTCCATATCCAGTTTTATGTTCCATTGTTGCTTTGCAAAAAGTTGGAGCAACTGCCAAAGCAGAGCTAGGTAATTAAAACAGCTAATGATCCATTTGCCCATGTTTTTAAACATGAGCTCTCAGAAACAGGATTTCTATGGATACAGGGCCGTATCGCACTGATGAAGGACGAGATTTCACTTTGCATAAGCTCCAAATCACAGCAGAAAGGGAAGAGAAGCCCCTGTGGCTGCAGCATGCCAATACTGCTGAGGCGGCGCACCAGGAGCATGCGCCATCCCCGAACGTCTTGGCAATGGGCAGCACAGACCCAAGCGCCTACCTCAGCAGGCAAGCAATCCACACACACTGCAGGCAAACGACACAGATGGGTGGTATTTAAGCAGAGCAAGTCGGCTGCACAAGCAGCTCTTACGTGGCATCCAAAGGATTCAGTAAAAGACTGCTTGGACACAAAATTCCCACATTTGTTAAGTCGCTCTGTCACTTCAGTTTTCTGATAGCACCCGACCAACAATCGCCGACCTGCTTTTGGCACGAGCTTCCTCCAAGTTGTTCAGAGCTGGGGGTCACGAACATCCTGCAACAAGAGCAAGACCCCAGCGCTTCTGAACTTCTCCAGGTTCCTTGCCCAGCTCCCTGATCCATTTCTCCCTCAGCTCCTCATCTGCTTTGCTCCCCTGTCTGTTTATTTAGCTCTTCTTCCAGAACTAAGTAGTACTGATGGGGACCACAGAGAATACTTTGTGGCCAGGACCACAGCAAGCGTGAGGAGGATGAGGCCTGAGGGGAACCACGTGGGACTTGCTTCCATAGGCTACACTATGGGGTCCAGTGCCCACTCCCAGCTCTTTTCTTGCTGGTTCTATAAGGTCAGAATCAATCCTGCTGCCAGCCTTTGCTCTCTGGCTACACAGCAGGACACTGCTGATGTGCGCCTGAAGCAGCAGCGCTCAACAATTATTGCTTAGAGAGCAGCTAAAGAGGTGCTTTAGGAGGCCTGGCCAGATGAGAGGAACAAATTGAAGGCAGGGTAAGAACAAGGGAATTCCCACAGCTGCAGTCGGTATAGAAAACCCACAGAAAGGCCTGTACACACCAGAGAGAGATAACAAAAGGTGAGGTTAATATGTGCTCTAGCAAATGTGGCTTCACTCACCATTTTCCTTCACCAGATTTGTGGCTTGTTTACCTCCAGTTCTTTCACTAAAAGATATAATTGGCAGTTCAATTAAAAAGACAAGAAAAGTGTACACTGCGGCACAGCCTCAGGGTACTCTAGCCTGCACACTAACAAGGTCAGGGAGCATATTTATTGTGCTATTCAGTAGAGAAAAAGATAGGGAAAGCTCCCCTGCCCCACACAGAGCACAGCACGCGGCACAGTGCCTCCCTGCACGCACTGCGCAGGCACGCGGCCCCAGCAGCAGCCCCAGTCAAGCTGTTCATTCACCTCTCTGCAAATCCCCACTTTGGAAAGAAGGGGCTCTGGGACATTTACAGAGCACCAACAGCTTTCTAACTTCAGGTTTTCTGAAAGAACTGTGAAAATATTCCCCAAACAAAGGATTTTTATCCTTTGTAGTTCTGCTTAGTGCTCTGCTTAGAACAGGGCAAGTGTCTCTGGTGATAGTGGTGGGAGAACAAACAGTCCCTGGTCAGCATGACTTTGTGGGATGATGAGGCGGCAGACTCAGCGTATCCCAAATACAGAACACAAATTTCTCCCTGGTATCAGCCAGGGAGATACAGAAGTTCGGTGTTGCTCTGACAGCAGTTTGTTTTGTTGGCTGCTCTGCTCCAAACCGAACATGCACCACAACTCACGTAAGGCCCAAGCATTATGTTTTCAGCAATATTTGTAGAAGCAGCTGCAGTGAGTACTGAGTACCTTAAGAACATCCTCACTCTCCCTACAGCATGGAAAGGAGAGGGTGGAAAAGCAGCGTGCAGCAGCAGTGATGAGCCTGCCTTCAGCAAGCCGAGGCGGCCGGCAGCAGGCACGGCTCCACCGGCTCCTCCAGCAGCCTTCCTCGCCTGGAGCTCCAGCAGCATCGCCCCTCCTCTGCGCACAGAGGCCAGAAGAGCTGTGGCTGTGCTAGGTCCCTGCAGACCCCCAGTTTTTCCCCCTCAACTGCCCAGCGCCAGCGCTTCCCTTTGGTGGGGACAAACCCTCTTGTCTCGCTTCTCTCCGGCCCGGTTCACCAGCACAGTTTGCACCCAGAGCTCCAAGGAAGGAAGGTCAGAGCATGGCTTGCCGTATCACCTCGCCTCCGAGATGAAAGAGCGCACTTTTTTTGTAGCAGAATCCTGCTGCACAGAATTACTGTGCTAATTTCTTTGGCTAATGCTGAAGTCAGGCTGCTACAAGCTTGTTTTGGCCTCTTGCCACTGCGGAGTGTGAAGAGCGACTGAAACAAGCAGCACATAAGTCAAGTGTGGGAAACACAGGGCAGACAGAAACCCTGCTTGTGTCATAGGCCAGTAGATGGACGGTAGGAAACACACAAATCTTGAAATGAAGTCTTTTATCTGAAAGGAAGGAAGTGCCTTGGGACCATGCGAGTCACTGACCTTCCCGGCACACGTGCCCTGCAGACTCAGCTGAGGCGAGAGCGGTGCAGTTGTTGTGCACGTGAAATGCTGCTCCTAGTACTGAGGGAGCTGAAGGCACCAGGGGAAGCCTTCTGAGTTTTATAATTAGGTGACAGGTAGCCTGCAGAGAACTCGGGGGCTTGGTTTGAAGGAGAGCACTATGGGAATGGGAGGATGCTCCCTGGGCTGTCTTTGCCAAACAAATTTGAAGTCAGAAATTTGGTGGTTTTTTTTGTTTGTTTGTTGTTTTTTTTTTTTTTAACCTCCAACAACGGAGGAATAAAGTCTTTTTCATTTATTTTCACTCTCACTCCAACCATTCTGTACTACAGTCTCCCTGATTATACAGCTGAATTTTCCATTTTTAGGATTCTCCATGCAAGACTAGTGTTGAGTGTACAGCACATCATTATTTGCCTACTATTTCCCTGAATTTGAAGATCAATTTCACAATAAGGTTATGTCTGTAGTTTTGGGGGTGTAGTTCCTTTCTGCAGATATCTGAGCCAAGATTTGCAAAAACAGGTTTTTATAGATTTTAAATGGGAATGCATGAGTAAGAGAATTGATTCATGTACTGTCACCCAGTCCTGAGCTGAGTATTTGGCAAAGATTTGGCATTTCCATTTCACACTGCGTTGCTGACTTGCACATCTCTGTCCTGTCATGGAACAGGAATGCACCACAAAAGTTAAATAATTATTTAATACAAAGTAAATTTCAAAACTTCACATAAAAAATTTACCACAAAGTATTCACAAACTGTTTTTACGACAGAAATATTGAGTGGGAATCTCATGAATAAATCTAAATAATGAGGGCATTTGAAATCTAACATTTACTTGGCAATATTCTTAAAAAAAAAAAAAAAAAAAAAGTGAGACAGAGAGAGAGAAAATACAGCAAAAAGTGACGGGCCATGATTACTTGTTTTGGTGCAGCGAAAGCAAGTGCTCCAGGACTGCGATGGGAGCCTTACACACAGCGCTGCAGATTGGCATCTGCTCCGCGCACACGCATTCGTACACGTAGAGGCAAGCATCGACATTTTTCAAAAGCCATTAATTCCCCAGAGTCAGCAGCCAGCTCTCCAGCAGATTCCCCGATAGCGTGGTGCAAAACGCACACGCTGAAGCGGAGACTTCGCTGCGGCCTCGGCCTGCGCAAGCCACCTCGGGCCTGCGTGAGCCACTCCAGGCCTGCCCTCACAGGGGGCTCGCCAGGTGCCCTAGAGACAATCCGAAACCCTCAAAGGACACGAAGGTGCTCAGTGCCTTTAAAGGCTGGCACTTGTCTGTAATTTCTGACACCTCTCGGGCGGCAGGTGCTCTGCCTGTGCTGCTGCAGCAATGCAGCACTTGGGCCTCAGGCTCCTCACGGCTCCCCGCACTTCTAAACTTCTGCTGTTTTGTGGCAATGCAGTTGCTGTTCAAGGAGAAATAATGCGAGAGGAGAGGACGGGGAAGAGCTCTGCCCAAGGCAGCATGAAAATAAGCCATAGCAGGTCTCTCTGATGAGTTTCTCCAGTGTGCCCTGCCCCTCTCAGGAGACACATCAAAGGGAGACGGGGAAATCAGTCCACGGCAGCGAGCCTGCTGGAGCCCGCTTGCTCAGCACAGGCAAAATTAATTAAGAGGGCGGCAGAAAAAGAGCCAATATGAGTCTGATTCTGTCAGGGAGCAAAGCACCAACAAACAGCAAATGCTAATTCAGGAGTTTTCCATCTCTATTCACACCTGTCAGCGGGAAAGAGGACCACAATTCAGATTTGAAATAGAATAGATTTGGGTACCTCTGAGGCAGCACGGTGCTACATCCACCGCTGCTTCCTGGAAGCTTACAGAAACCAAAGCTAGCTCAAGAAAAAACCAGCCCCTGCAACACAGGGCTGCAGGAAAATACATCAATGTACTGCTTACTGCTGTTACAGAAAGCAAAGTGAGGATGAGGCCTCACACACAGCAGGAGAAGCCACAAATAGGGACCTCTTCCCCTGGTACTAGTGAGCATCTTGTCAGAACTAGACCATCAAAACCAAAAAATAATTCAAGAGAAATTAATCCTATTTGACATAACAAGCAGGATCACTTTTTAATATTGCTTTTCTGCATACTAAACTCTAAAACATGAGGCCCACAGTAGCAGGAGAAAACAAAATGTCAAATAGGAAACTCCTAAAATGTGGGGTTTCCAGACACTGAGGTGCTGTAGTAGGGAGTCCCTTGGAAATACTCATAAATTAATTAGATTAAAAATGTAAAGCCATCAGTCCAGGGGCATCATTGCTCTACTATTTTTCCTTGCTCATAATTCAGAAAGGAGACGAAGCATCTGAGCCCAGTTTGGGACTAATAATTTCTAAATAAAAGATAAATATGTCAAGGCTTCATAAATAGAAAGGAGAGCACAGCACTATAAATAAGCTTTAATATTTGTTTTATTCTAAAGTATATCTGGTTGAGCTCCCGCCTTTTGCACAATGCTATTACTACTATGCATCTGGGTGCATTAAAAAATTCCATGGGAAAAGGACTTGCTTTATGTCCCGAAGAATTCCTGAACCACTGCTTCTGCAGAATGCTCTGCAGCCCTGCGACACAGCTCCACGGAGCTGACTGCCCAGGAACATTTAGCAAACAGCCATTGTGCTGCATTTGTCCGAGCAGTTTTTTTGGACTACGTGGCAGGTGCGTAATCAGTGCACATTGCTTTTTTGTTTTTCTTTTTTCCCTGTTCATGAATATTACGACCTTAGTCCTCAAATTTATACAATGCAGTTAGTGTGAAGAGCTCCCGCGACACCTTCTAAACTCATGGCTGAAGATGTGTGAGAGGGATATCCCAACAGCCGGCAGTCCGTGACTACCAGGCGCACGATGGCATTGCCCAAGGAACGGGTCCGTTAGCACTACGCTTTCCAGGGGCAGCCTGGTGGCTATCAGGCTGCCATCAGCCCAGCAGTTAACCAAAGTAATGCTTGCTTCATCCAGAGCGTAAAAGGTGCTTTGTTCAAGTCAAATAGAATCCTATATCAGCAGCATACATTAATAACTGATAACACATAAAATATCCAGAGCATTTAATACTATCAAACTAATTAGGTGTTGGTTTGCCAGGAATAAAGGCGAGGTTAAAAAACCCAAGATGACATGATTACCACTGAGTAAGACATTCTTGCTCATCCTTGCACATAGGCTAAAAGCATAGGTGACTGAGACAAGTCACCAGGCTGGAAGCCAAACTTATTTCACACACTAAATTTGCAATGAAAATTCTAATGAAGCCATCCCGACAAGCTAAAACAGTGCTGCTCTGGCCAGAGGTCTCCAGCCAGCTCCCTCTGAGGTAGATGCGGAAGCATTAACTTGCTGAAGGGTCACTCAGTGCACAGAGCACGTTACTGCTAAAGCTAACACTGCAAAAGTGTCATGACTGCCATGAAAACTTGGCAGTCCACGTGAAAAAAAAAAATCACTTGCCATCCTTACTGTAATTGTGCTGAAGAAATTGCTTATTAAAGACATGTACCTGTCCCAATCAAGCAGAGAAGGACTTGCAAAGCTGTTCTATGAGCCTGAAACCCTGCGTGTACTAACCTCTCATCCTGTGTGAGAGAGCTGGTGTTAAATAGGGTCAGAACTACACTTGCTTTGGGGAGAAGAAAGGCTCACTTTGAAGACAAGCTGGTTACCCTGTTTTTCTTCCTACACCACAGCTTTCAGATTGCAGCTAGAACTTGAAGGGAGTTGTTCCCACAAGCTCTCCAGCCCAATGTCTCCACCCGAGAGGCTTGAGTAAATAGCAGAAGCTCTGGATATGAATCAGATGGAAAAGATTCAGCCCTCTCTGCTAGGTCTGAGTTCAAAGGCATCCATGGCTGAACAGCTAAATCAAGATCAGTATCTGCCTGTGAGGGCAGAATGGAGCATTCAGGAATAATGAACTGCTCACCCTTACATGCTCCTTTCTAGATGTAGTGGAGCAGGTCAAAAGCGGAGTCCAGCTGAAGCAGTCCATGCACATAACACTGAGGTTGGTGGGGAAGTCGGATTGTTTTCAGACCTTCTTTCCTCTGTTTCTTTTCTGTTCTTCAGCTGCCTCCAGCTGAAGTCCAAACCTCCCCTCTCAGTATCAGGGATCAGCCTCACTGCTAGAGGAAGACCACAGATGCTGCAGAACGTATCTGAGCAGAGCTCAGCGCAGGGCTCTCAGCTCCATGACAGACCTCCTCCTCCTCCTCCTCCTGCTCCGTGCTAGGACCAGAGCAGCCCTTCTGTCATCACGAGCAGCCTGCATGATTCGATTCATTGCCCATGTGCACACGCCAGCCCTGAGTTTTGCTACATGACATCGTGCTCCAGGTTACATCTACACAGCGGCTGGCACCTGGGCAGGTACACTCAAGTAAATATACCCATGTCATGGCACCATGAGCTTAGGCATAAACGGACAGAGTCAGGGACAAAGAGGATTTGAGAAGGGAAGGACGTGTCCATGGCCAACAAAGCAGCTTGGTGCCAGCGCTGGGCTGAGAACACAGGTGCCTCTGAAGGCCTCATGCTCAGCAAGAAACCTGCTCACCTGTGCCACCTCTGCAGCTCCTGGTAGCCATGTGTGATCTCCCCTGTGCATGCAGACACAGCCCTGACTGCTCACCAGCATGGGTACCCCACTTGGGGTGCTGGAATACAGCCGGAGCCCACAGCTAGGGTGTGCCTGTACCTCCCTCTGTGAAGCTGCCTGGTTTATTATCTGTAGAACAGCACACCTGGGAAGATGAGCCAAATAAGTACTAGATATAATCAGATACTTTCTGTCTTCAGCTGCCACCCATGTGCACACCTTCCCTACAAGCTGTGGAGTGAACCTGCTAACGATTCTATTAATAACGAGCCGTGTAAGTAGGTGAACTGGATGAACTTGTGTGAAAGCAAAACCCCAGAGGTAGATCAGTTGCTCTGTTCAAAGCAAGCAGATAACTATCCCAGGCTGCAGGCAACTCCCCCTTTCCCACCTCCTCCTTTGGGACATCTCCAGGCATGTCCAGGGTGGTGCAGTCTGGCAAACAGACACGGAGTCAGCCATGCACGCATTTAAAAAATAAAGGAATCACAAAGCCACCAGTGACCCTGGGAAACACTGAGCACCAGGACGTCCGCTGAGGACTCTCCTTTGTATTCATCTCCAAGGTTCGTGACGCTGTCAAGGCACAAAAGTAAAACTGTTTGCTCCCCAGGGGGTTGTGTCCCCCTGCTTGTCACCTGCTATCTGCAGCCCCTCTCTGCCCGCAGGATCACAGCACCTGGTACGGCAGCGACTGCGGCATCACACAGAGGGGACTGGCTTCAGCCAAGGACAGGGCAGCAGGGCTGGCGAGCAATGCCTAGGACGCACGTAACCTACTTGCAGGCAACGCCAGCCATTGAGCAAGAGAGAAGCACCGGAGCGCACTGCAGCGTGTCCACCGTTCCCCAGGGCCCTTTCATTTCTGAGCAAAGCCTGAGTTTCACGTCGGTGCAGCGAAGAGCCAGGGACAGACTCGAGTGTGGGTTTGTTAGCGGTGAGCATGGCAGCTCCCCTGGAGACCAAACCATTCAGCAGCCAGAAGAGGGCTGATGGGAACCTCTCAGACAGGTGTTTTTGTACCCTTGACAAGAATTAAAACCTGCTGCCTTGGGGGTTATGTTAAAGGACCACAGTCTTAGCATTATGGTGATCAGCAGGGCAATGCCAGGGGCAGAGTTGGCTGTGGAACCATGAGGGCTGGCGAAGGACAGTCTGCTCAGCAAGACTTCAGGTAGCTTCAGCTCCCGGCATGCGTCTGAGATGCATACGCTTTGCCTGACTCTCCTCCCTTCTTCAGACCTACGGACAGGACTCAAAGAGAGCTGAAGGGGGGGGAGGGTGAGTAAAAGATCTCAATGCAAAAGAACAGACTGAGTTAACACTGATGTTAACACGTCAAAAAAGGACAAACGTTACATGTGGTGTATATAAGTACTTTAACAACACAGCTCTATTAATAATGTCAGTGACAGTAACCCCTCCAAACTTAGGAGGATATTTTTCTTCCCGAGCAGGAGACAAAAACTGCCACAGATGCTGGCTGCTGAGGCTGGGGCACTGAAACAGTAAGGACAAATGACGCATCATCAGAGATGCTGTTCTATTAAAAGGTGTTTCCACTCTTCAAACGGAGCTGTGTATTAAAATTCCAGATTCACCTGGTAATAAATTATGTTGTTTAAAGACAAATATTACACCTTTTGCAAACTCTGAAGGGAAAGGAAGTAAGGCTGGACAGGCAGACCCCTGCTGAGTGCTGCTCTGGCTCTCTGCCATTCCCTGACTGACAGCTGATAATTATCTTTGATTTAATGTCACTTAATGTTCTCTCCCCCACCCCAAGCACCTTGGTTATTCTCTTCCTGTACTGACATATGCTAGGAAAAGGAGGGTTTGTGAAGAAAAGGCAAAAACGAATATACTCCTTCAGCAAGCTACAGAGAAAATGCACATTTATTTACCTATGAAAAATGTTAAACGTTCTGCCAGATAAGAAAACTACAATTTAAGCTTTAAACTTTAAAGAAGAGTGTAAAGCATGGGTAAATGCCTTAGATATAAATGAATGTAGGCAGGGGTTTGTTGGTTGGTTGGTTTTTTACTTGCAGACCAGCAGCACTGAGCATTCCTAATGCTCAGTTCTGGAATCTGGATGCCACCACACACACAATGCAATAAATACTATTACTGCTGGTTAGTACACAAATACTGGGGTAAGCAGAGAGAAGAGAGCAAAATTCAGAAAAATGTAGCTTAAAAGTAAGTTCCTTTGCTTTGGAAACTCTCAAAGAGAGAGATTTCACCAAGAAAACTAACGTAAAGCCAGAGCTGCGTTTCCTTTGTGACAAAGGGACAGATGAAGGCACCATTCCAGCGTTGACGTAGTACTAAATGCACTGGGGAAAGAAAGCAGGAGAGACCTGCACAGAGCCGTGCAGAGGGGTCCCTTAATACTGCCATGAAACAAACCATAATTTGATCTGTCCCTTGGTGCTCCAATCTCCCCCTCCTTTCCCAGACCCCAGCCTCAGCTAACAGCAGGCTCACTCGGGGACACGTCTGTGCTCCTGCGAGGAGGGTGCTGAGCTCTCGCCCTCTGTGAGGCTGACCAGCATCAGCCCTCACACCCCTCCCATGGGTCAGTTGGTGACAGCACTCACAGTGCTTTCTCCACCTATAACCTCTTCAAATTTGTGTTTCTTCTCAGCACAGGGCTTAGCACTCCCCTCTTATCTGTACGCTAGGACATGAGAGCTTCTACCTCCTTACCCAGTGTTCTCCTGATCTCAGCATTACACAACTCTGTCTTCTTTTGCCAAAGTCCATGAAGTGCCACGGTGCCATTCTACAGCCCATTTACCTCTTATGGTATTACAAAAAGTCTCCAGAAAAAAAAAAGAAATAAAAAAAAAAAACTTTTGTACTTGTGCATCAAAGAAAGTGGAAGGCACGCCTGCTTCTTCCTTTGCATGAGGATCTGTGTTCACTGATGGCATCTTTTATAAACACATCATGTATTCCACCTAAAGGTGCTGTGCGCTCAGAAAGAGTCAAATATATTAGCATTCTTCAACCATAACTTTTGAAGTCGGCATTTGACTATTTTTGCATTTCTTCCAGGTTGTAGTTAGACAACTCCTAATTCTATGGGGAGAGCAAAGACTATAAAATGCCAGAGCTTCACTCCGCTGAAATAACATTAGCGAAATATCAAGTCCTTTATGATGTCATGAGGGATTCCTTAATGTGACTATAGCCTCCTAATGACATCATAAAAAACAACTGCAACATCAGAAAACAGCCAAGGGTCATCAATCAGCCCATCCTCTCTCCTACTCACCAGGGGCAGCAGCCCAACTTGCTCCTATCTGCTTTTTACGATCGGTGCTGTCCGCTGAATAGCACACAGAGAAGAGACTAATAATCATACAAATATCAGGGAGAGCGGTCTATCATCACCTGAAATGTTCAGTACACCTGAGGGAAATTCGGGTGCCGCAGCCTGAAGAGTCTGCAAGTTTAGCATGTAGAAGAGACGACGTTACTGCCTTAGAGGTGACCCGGCGCTCTCCGGGCAACAGGCAACACCAGTTAGCAATGCAGTCATTTTTAAAATGTGCAGAGAACGGGACTAAAAATGAATTCTTTGGTTGCTCTCCTCGTCCTCTAGCCCTCAGCAAAAGCTTTTTCCGTGCTGCCCAGACACCCATCTGCACATCCTATATTACAAAGACCGGTCTGAAAGAAGCCTTTGTGCTGTCGAACTGAAATGGGTGACAGTCCCATCGAGATGCAACGACTGCCAAATCCTCTGGCAAGAATGGAAACAGCCTTCCCCATTTGAAAATGCGATTCCTCAAAGCTAAAGCCTCATTATACTCTCTTAGGAGTACTTGGAAGTTTTCCAGGGTTGGGGACCTCTTAAGGAGTTCCCCAGACTCTTAGAAAAAAAAAAATGAAGTGACAGATACTGCGGTCTACTGTGATCTCTAGATGTTTCACAGTCTCTCTTGGAAGGTATTTATAATGGAGCTTCTGCCAGCAGTGCTGACCAAAGCAGAGGGTCCTTTTGCTGGATGAAAAGGGAAAGGATCTGGATCCTTACCTTGTCCTTCACATTTTTACAAATGTTCATGCAGCCTGCTCCTGAGCAGTGGGCTACATCCATCCTACCTAGCCATCCTGAGGCATGACTGCTGTTGAGAAATTTTAACTTTTCCAGGCTTGGATCCTAAGAGGTAGCCGAGAACAGGGGCACACTGTGCTAAGCACTGAGCAGAGCAACAGAGAGCGCTATGTAATGAGGTACAAGAACTTCTGTACCTGGGGAGAAGTGTAAAACAGGCCAGCAGAACAAACAAGCTGGTGGAAATAAGCAGCATAATGCTGCCATAATTTAGGTAACGGAGAAAATTCAATGCAACATAAATAAATAGGAAGGGCAGGAGGGGACTCCCAAGGAAAAGGGTAAGACGTGCTCTAGAGGAATGAAACTGAGGTGCAAAGACCTGCAAGGGAAGGAGGAAGAGGAATGACACAAAATTAACCAGCACAGGGCAGTAACAGTCCAACCTGCAGAAAATCTTTGGGATGACTGCAAGCCCTGGCTTGGCTTATGGTCTGCAGCCCCCCGCCTTGCTCTGCAGCCCCCAACCTTGCTCTGCTCTGCAGTTTTCCAACAGGAGGCAAGAGGGGAATGAGCCCTCTGTACATGCACGCGCAGCCTGGCCAGACCACATCTTCCCAGCTTCATCTGCTTGGGATCAACGGCACACAGAGCTTCCTTCTCTTATATGGGCTTCCGAGTCTTCTTCTACACAAAGCAGAATTGCAACTCCCAGAAAAAATGGTCAAGAAGTTTCTCATACTCTAAAAATCTGCCCAGACGATAACCTCACCCTATGGAAGCGTTCCTGAAGCATTAACGAGGAGTACCCATTACTGCAGTGCTCACTGCACGGCAGGCTTCTCTCCTCTAATCTCCTAGGCGATCTGTGAGATAGAAGCAGATTCTAAGCCACCAGAACAAGGCTGACTTACTTCCCTTTCCAGCACTGCCAAAGATTCAAATGCTTCAAAAAGAGTATGGCATCACAATCCTCAAAGTCATTAACAACTGCGTAAAATTTTCAATTCAGCTAGCTCAGCCCCTTGGGCAACATTGTAGGGTACTATTTACTGCCTGCTTAGGGCCACACTGATCATTTTCAACATCTCTCTGAAGCAATTCTGTATGAATTCTTTTCACGACATTGGTAAATTAGCAATACTTTCATACCGAAAATCTCTTCATGGGAGAGAGAAAGCAATAAACTAGGCAAAGCAGAGAAGTGCCTTCCTGCCATCGCGCGGGGCACAAAAGATGTTACAAACTCCCTTGGATAAAAGCAGTACTTTATTTCACATTCAGTGAAATCACGACTATATCAAAGACTACTTTATCACTTACATTCCCAAATAATCAGAATAAGTTAAAAAATTTTCTGCACGCCTATTCTAGACAGTTATATAGTACAAATTAACCAGTTCAGGGGGCACTCTGCTGGTTGGAGCAGATCTGAGCCCATCTCTGTCTGCCGTAAGGGCATTCTTCAGTCCTCCTCTAAAACTTCATGTAAGGAGACAGACTCGGTGATGGGCTGATGCAGGCTAATGCATGCACAGAACAAGGCTGTTTCAGAACGTGCACTGATCAGTCTGATGCTGTGACGCAAGCCAGACTGACCTTCTTAAATCCAAAGTATAAGCCAGTGGGAAATCAGCTCTTCTCAGACAGTGCCTGACCCCTCCAGACTCTGCCCATGTGGGCTTCCTTTTTATTTTCCAACATTCAGCAGCTGCTCATGCTGATACCCAGAATTTATTTTTTCTTTTCTGCACTACATGGCTGCTATTTCCAGAAAAGGACCTGGAACAACTTCCGTTTCAAAAGGGAAAACCAAAATGTTATGCAGCTGTGTAAAACTGCTAAGTACCTCGTCAGTGCTCGTAACAGAGAACACCAGCCTCAGAAGTCACAGAACCTCTTCTTCATCAATCCCCACATTTGGAAGCACTGGGAAAAGGAATTTGCTGCACCTCTGAAATTAGCTGAAGCTGGAGCTTGTCTCTTAGCTCAGCAGCCAGGGTGCCCTCCAGCTCTCTGTGACTGAACCCTCTCAGAGGCACGCAGGGCAAAGCCATCACCGGCTCTGTGTTTCACCTGCTCCACTGAGCAGCTGCAGGGAGAAGTCTGTTTTCACAGATGAATTCTTATTAGAAGGTTGTGTTCCGACTTTATTTCAAGGTTCCTGCATCTCAACCCAGCCTTTGGAGGAGCACACAGCACCCTTCCCCTCTCCTTTGCGCATCCTTCAGTAGCTGCAGAGAGATCTTAGGGGCAAACAAGGCAACAGCCCAAAGACCAGCTCCTGTGGAGGTCAAGTCAATTAAATCAAGCAGAAATGAAAGTCATCCAATTACCGGGGGAGGAAGCAGCTCCTCCACTACCTTTTCCTGGGGCTCAGAAGAGCAGCTTGTATCATCTCCTTGCTCCTCGCAGAGCTCTGCTGCCTGCCACCTGGTGAGCCCCGTCCATGCCGATTCCCCACGCCTGGCGCTCGCTGGGCCCGTCGTTTCTGCTCCCCCTTCAGCTAGCAGATAGCAGAACGCCCTCCCTTTCCACTTGGCTGTTTCTCAACATGAGGTACAACTGATTTGGATGTATTTTAAGCACTGGTCTCAGCAGAAGCTGCTCTCAGCAGAGCCAACTGAACATAGGCTGAGCGCTGATCAGCCAAGCCCAAGAGTCTGGCTGACCCCTGGCCGCACGCCGTGTCCCTGGATTTCTTTATGCCTTGCCATTAATATTCTCTTAATTTCAGTCTTGTAGCACCAGTCGGCGACTGCCAACTCACCAAGCCTGAGGAGGTCGCACACTTCCAGTCCTGATACTGCACAAACTCTCTTCCTCAGGGTTTCTTTCAGCTTCTTTTTTTTGTTCAAAGCAGCAGTCCTATGCTCAATGGTGCTCTCAGTTCCTTAATTTAGGGATACCAGAGCCCATGCAGATCACTTACAAGTCAGCATGGAGTACAGAGAAAAGGAGGGGGCAGCGCTGCTGGCATTCTGGATACACAAGATATTCAATAATTTTAATCTCAGTGTAACTCTGCTATTTCCAGATTACATAATCCCACTCTTGCAAGAGGGTTATTTGAGCAGACTGTCACATTAAATGAATGCATTTGCTGCATATGTTAATTGCAGTAGAAAGCTGTTAAGCAAATCAGCTTGTTGCACCAAAACGTTATTCTTTTAGCAGGTCTGTTCCTTTCATGGATCTCCAACTCCCAGGCCATGCTCCTTCAGAATGCACATTTCAGTTTGAGGCACAGAAATATGCTCACTGAACTGATCAATTTTTTTATCATGTTGACTCTCGGTTAAATTTTAAGGCATGCTGTGCCACAGAAGTCAATTCTTTTTAACAGGTTTATTCTACAGCAAGATTTCAATGGAAATATTCAAAACCATACACGGAGAAGGGCTAACAAAAATGTATTTTCTTAACAGATATAAGTATTAATAAATTGTGCAGCTTTTTGTCTGGCACATCCCACTCTCATACTAGCCACTTACTAAGTTCTTTTTATCACTTACTTCAGAGTCTATTTCTGTGAAAAAGCAGCTGTGTTAAAACCTTCGCAATCTAAGCATTGATAATAGTTACTATTTATTATGCAATAATAACCCCCTAGCTGCATGCTTTTCTTAAAAAAATCTGGGTTTTGGATCACATATTTTTGATTCAGTGAAAAGAAGAGTACATGTATACAGGGAAGTAATACTGGTATCGTGGTGCTTCTAAAATTTGCACGTTTAGGTTTCCTTAGGCTAGTGAAGGAGGCTGAAATAAAGGAGCGCCCTAAGCACATCTGAGTATACACCATCTTCTGACACTCAGTCCCCAAGTCTGCTCTTTATTTTATGAGATCTAGGAACAGCTGGTTCATTTCACATGCAAGATAGGAGCATCAGTGGTAGAAATAGCGAGCAGATTGTAAATGGACTGGTTTTAAAATGGTCATTGGCCTCTCTTCCTCCAGAGAGGTACAGAATATCAGCTTTTCATGTGCAAAGCTAAACACTGATTAACAATTCCAGTCATGAATGTCCCAGCCAAGAGCCAGTCCAGGGTAGCTGAGGGCACTTTTCAAGGGGAAAAGGAAGTTTCTCTATTAATCTCTGACTTTTTAAAAAGGACAAATCTGATCTTTAGAAGCCTAAATTTGCACATTCTAACTTATGCCCAAAGCTTAAAAATAAAGCAGAAATGTGTCCAAAGGTATATTCCTGAGATTCTTCATGGGATCAGAAAAAAGCCACAGATGTATGTGCACCATGCATCAAGACACATAAGAAATGACATGGCATTCTTACCTGTAATAGCTTCCAAAGCTTTCTCCGTCTATATTTACGAAGTTTTGTTCCATCTGTCATCCCAGCAAAATTATGTTATTTCTGTTTTTGGGAAACTTCTGCATCCATATCATTTCACTTGCTTATCAGTATCTGTCACACCTGTGCAGTGCTGTCAACCATGTCCTGAAGGCACAGGAGAGCCTGAGGTATTCCTGCAATTAGAACTTGCAAAAATAAAAAAATAAAAAATGTACTGATAAAATCCCAAACTGACTTTGTTCCCTCCGAGAGCAGCCAGGAAGACCACTCCAACAGAAACCACCCCACTGACGCCAGCAGACCTGGTCTCAGGGAGATCAACCAGGTCAGGTTCACGTAATTACTTCTCAGAGCAGAAACACATTGCAGAGAGCATTTGCAAGCAGTTTTATTTCTCCTTTTGACCATCTCCGCATACTGTCAACGTCCATCTGCACGTCAGGTAAGAGTCAAGTTAAACTGCATATAAAGAAACTAAGCAAAGCAAGCTCCTTCTACAAGCAACCTGCAGGAAAGTGTTTCCTTGAAGTCCCTCTAAACAAACCATAACAAAATACAGAGCCTTACGATCTGCAGAGCTCTGTGCTTGATAGCCATATGCTGCTGAAGTACTACATACATAAAATGGACGCATTAAAAAAAAAAACAGCTACAGGGAGTGCTGGAGCCACGATCTGGGGAGTAAAAGTGGGCTAAACTGGCAAGTGAGGAAAACAGAGACTCGGGAAGGTGTACGAGTTTCAGAAATCCAGCAAGGCCTCTCAGCAGGGCAGCTCCGTGTAGGCAACATGTACGCTATCAGCCAAAGCACAAAATGAACCACGACTCAGCTCTGTCAAGCGAGTCTCTCTGTAGCTGATCTTATCTCAGCGTGAAGTCTTCCTCCTACAGCAAACTTGGCTCACCAGACAGCTAATCCCACTAACATAGGATGAGAAAGACTGGGAGATTCTTATCCACGATGAGCACCATCTACCTCGGGCTACAGAGCTTCACTGAAGTTCATCTTCTCACAGCTTCAAGTCTGGCCTCTGCACCAAAATCACGGGGCAGCTTCGCTCCCCTGGCGCCTTGCGGCATTACCTCCAGCAACCTGATCAAACTTCAGTTTGCTCTGAGTGGGGGCTTAAACCAAACGCTTCCAGAGGTCCCTTCCAAGCTGAATTAACCTGTTTTTCTGTGATTCTAAGGTAGCCAAACAGGTGCTCCATAAAAAGGGACAGACCACTTTGTGATGCCACGTCCCTACTCGAGGGACAGTTTCCTTGTGAGCCAAGCTAACTGTCAGCTTCAATCCAAAGAGATCTGATCATTAATGTAATTTAATAATTTAACTGATGCAATTAGACATCTGACTGACACGTGATCCCTTCAGAACCACTACCGCTCCGCGAGTCTGCTGTCTCCTCCACACAGCCCCACAGCTGTGATCACATTGAGCATCAAGGGAGGACAGAATTGCAAAACCTCCCTGGTGTGCCTCGGGCCATGCGCTTAGACACGTGCTAAGGGCCTGTCCCGTGCTGCCAACCACAGCACTGGCAGGGCACCATCGTCGTACATAACGCCGGGTCTGCTTCTGAGCTGTGTGGAGCTCCAGTTCAACAGAGACAGACCTGCTGCAGCCAGGGGTGCGGGGCACTGAGCTTCGTCAGGCTCGGCAAACTTCGTGGGGGAGTCTCCCCGGGCACCCTTCTCTCGGTCTTTCCTCAGCTGCGTTGAACATTATTTCAAACGCAGAACTTAAAAGTGAAAAATGCCAGGCAAGCTCCGTGAAATAGGTTTCAGAAAGTTCTCCATCCCTTCCCACCTTCACCTTACCCTGTATTTCTAAATCCATTCTGAACTCATTGTCAGATGTCTGGTGGGACTGTTCTCGATGCTGTGTGGAGAGCCTGGCCAGTCACATTTCTGTGTAAAACCTTTCATTTCACACAACAATTCCCACAAAATAGTTTTTTGAGGTCATTCTTGTGCTAGTTTTATTGTGTATGTAAAACTCAAGTTAATGACTGTGGCTCTCCTCTTTATAAGGCCCAGTGACTCAGATCTCAGCCAGATGGTGCAGGAACTTTTGCTCATGCTCCAGACCCGGGGCAATACCTGCAGTTAGCGCAGCAGACTCCGCACCGTGCTGAGCTGACCTCACGTCTCAGGTACCACCTCCTCCAGGGAGCAGGAAGGGCACATCTGTTAGCAGCAGGAGGACCTGACAGCAATGTTATACGCATTCAATGATGGAGTTCTGTTGGTTCTTTTTTTCCAGACTTTGGACTCATCATTGCAGCTGTCGGTCATCATGAGCACACCTCAAGTGCATCTCCTACCTTAGTGCTATCGGAAAGGAATCCAGCTCACGCACACCACGACCACCTCAAGATGAATGCCAAGACAGAGCTGCAGACAGCCAGATCTCACCAAAAGCTCACTGCTGATCCCAGCCGAAACCAAAATGCTGCTGCGCCGTCAGAGACCGACAGGTTTTTTGCATAAATTGCCAACGTGGGTTTGAACACTGCAAGGGCCTGTCCTCTGACAGCACTTTTTGAAACGTGGATCAGCCAAAAATGCTTCCACAGCTACAACCTCTGTACTGCTGGGGTACTGCACGATGTGCAGCTGTGGCCATTACAGTGAGCAGCTGGCCACCTGGAGCCTTCCCATCACATAATGTCCACCTTCCTGGTCAGACAAAGCATCAACTACAGGTTGGAATGACTCATTACTGCTCCCTAAGTAGAAGGAAACTCAGAAGAACCTTTCCACAATTCAAGGAAATAAAATCCCTCTGCCATTACTACGGTTTATTGGAGTTCCTAAGACAAAGAGATGCCTGAAAAGGATAAAAGGACACGAACAAGGAGTAAAGCATATCCAGAAGAGAAGAAAAAACAGTGTTAAAATGTGGGAGAGTAACCGGATAGAATTCCTGGTGAGAAATACATTTTTATTTATAGGAATAATATGTTGCAAAATCTTCCTCATTCTTGAGAGCTTGCTTCCAGAGCAGCACATGGGAAGCTGAGGATCATTAAAAGTTTCTGCCCACAATGGGGCATCTCCTGTTGAGGTGCAAAATATAAATTGGTCTGCGACAGTAGGAGAGGCAGCAGGAAACGAAACACCCACCGCTGGGTGTTTGGTATTCATGTGAGTTGTGCCACCCCCATCTGTCCTTGACTTGTACCATCTTTTTAGGGTTTTTTCTCTGACTTCTCATTAGGTTAAACTGTTATTTGCGTTCAGAATCAAAGAAGGAAAACCGAACGATAGGAACAGAAATTATTTTATGTTACTCTGCATATGTAGGACTGCAGAGGGTGCCAAGTCCGAGCAGAATCGAAGCTGGACTGCAAATCCCCTCCGAGATCCTACTTGCAAGGCTTCTGCTCTACCTACAAGCAAAAAGCACAATCCTCCACTGCACCAGAGATCAGAGAAACACAGGTGTATGTGGTTAGACAGGATTTAAGGTCTACAAGTATATGTTAGACAAATATGTATTTCAGGGAATTTTTCTCTCTGCTGCCACAAAAGGTTATTGCTGACAGCTGTGTATGAGAAATTATAGTGTGTGTTGCAATCTTAAGGACACCACATGAAATTGCATTACAGCTGTGATGGCAAAAAAAAAGTGACTATTTTTCTGATGGAGCCTATTACACAGGACTTCAAGTCGTGTTAAAAAATACTGTCAGTCTCGGATTTTCCTATTGCTTCAACTGGCAAAAATCTAGCCAAACTGAAAGAACGAAGATGACGACTGCAGCAATCCTGAAAGCCTGTTCTCAGAGGGAAAGTTGCACGCTCTTCTAATGTCTACTCACATGCCCTAAACCCTTAGTTCAGCTTCTGCAGTAAGCAAAGCAAACGGGACATGTGATTACTTCTGGTTTCCTTGCTTTTTAGTAAGTGAGCCTCTCGTGTGACTTGTTGACAGAAGTGAATGATACGATCAAGAGGTAACACTCCCTCCACCTCAACTGGGAACATCTTATTGTTTGGGAAATTCATTACATTAGGAAGAAAAGTGCACACTGCGGGTCAGGAGATGGATTGTACTCAGATATCTGTGCTTTGCTTCCAAACAAACAGATTCTCTCCATGCTGTTGAACGTCACTTGAGCTTCAGGTGTCCCAGTTTCCCACTCTTTGCTCACTGTCGAGCTCTCACTTCAGGCAAACACAGCACCCACTTGCCTTTGCCTCGAGGCACTAGTGTAATATAAAATAAATATTAATAACAATTAAGAGTGCTTGGACATGCAAGGTTAACTGTGGCCTGCCTCTGGCTGTCATGAATATGAACTTTGCAAATTTGTCCACAGAAACTAGAGTTATGTAAAGCTGCCATACCCAACACACATTTAGCGAAGACACACAGCCCGGGCAGCAGCAACGGCATCGCTCTTCCAGACTTGCATCCACTGTGCCAGCTTCGCAAGGTGATTTCTCTTCACGCACTTTGTTCTGTATGTTAAAAAAATGGCAAACACTACGGTATAAAAGCTACGGGGAACGTCTCTGTCGACATATCAGTTTATGTCAAACTAAAAACCCTGAATTCGTGCCAAATATAAAGTCAAATGCCTTAATGGAGATATTCATAATCTGTGAATAAAAGTAAAAGCTAATGCCATTTTGCCTTTTATTGGTGTCAGTAATCAGCATTCTCTATATGCAGATGGCAAAAACCTGATAAGCCTTTATGTGATTATTAGTGAATCTAGATCGGATATGGGCATCTTATTCAAAGGAGTCTATAAAATTGTTGATACTGTCTGCCCTTTTCTCCTTATAAACATTTGTCAATTCACTCCCCATCTGCTCTTCTGTGTATACACATGCCCAGGCTAATGTTAGCTGAGGCTGCAATATAGCTATGTTAAATAATTTTATCTGATTTGTTGGATGATGGTATTTCTAATGGAAAACAACATGGTAATTTCAGAATGTTACTGATTAGATGAAAATGATATTGCATCAAAGTTACTTCCTTAATTTATTCTGAAAAAAACAAGAAGGATTTCTCTATTAAGATGCTTAATTAAAATCTATCTCTCTCCATACAAAATCTATACTTCAGGTCCTGCATGTCACGTCTGAAAAGAACAAAGGCTGATTAGCATCTTTTACACTCTGCTTTTCTTTATGTCACTTATACATTCATTACAGCAATTCCAGCCAGGTTTGGAAGGTCTGAGAGAAAGGGCGCTATTGTACGGACTGGCTGAGCAAAGGCAGAAGAACAAAAGAATGCAGCTGAGCTTTTTAGGTTTCCAGAGAAAATGGGGGGAGTGGTTGGAGTCCAGATGGGCCTGGGGGTGGGGTATGGTGGGGAGATTTTAGGGCAGCAAACAGTTACTCCTTCCAGGGAATCCGAGAGGAACACAATGCATAAATAACATCACAGGAACTGAGGCTGAACTCCAGCTGCTCCGTCGCTCTCACAGATTTTCAGGATTCCCTCCTAAACTTAAAAGTGAAATAGGAAGGAGGCGATCTGGGCATCAGCAGTACGGCACACACAGACGTGCATGCACGGAGATGCACACAGGCACACGCTCTTGCAAAAGGGTAGTAAGAACTGCAAGAGCAAAAATGAAATTCCAGCTCTTTCAGTGAAGGAATGAATTACACGTTGCTGACTCGCAAAAAAAAAGCCTTCCTAGCCTTTAGTGCCTCTTTCTTTAACATATTACGTACAGAGAATTCTGAGATCTCTGAGTATGGGAACTTTCCATCTTTCCTGCTCCTGAAAACTGAAGTTTGCATCAACCCAAATATCTACTTTATGGGATGTGTTTGCACCTTTCAGCTGCAAACCAAGAAGATGTTGGTTTGAAATAGAAAAGGCATATATTATAAGATCCTTAAAATATTGTTTTATACCATATCCTAAGCAAGACAATGAAGTCCTAGCAATTCTATATGTGTTATTTGCACCTGTGGAAAGGAAAATAATGAGGTAGTTAGCTGCATGTTGGGCAGAACATCTGGTGAAAACCTGACACTCGCTCTCATAGAAGACCTAGTTCTGTTTTTGTTCTCTATGGCTGCAGTGGGAAAAGCCTTTTGCAACCACTGCCATTTTCAGTGCCACACAATGAGACTCACGATCAGCTCCTCTCCGCTGCTACACCTCTGCTGAGGCTGAGACCTAACAGCTGGCTCTGGGAGCAGCACCCGTGAAGCCCCACTCCCTGTACTAACCCCTACCAAATCTTCCAGCAGGATGCCTCTCACAAGCCCCAGGACATCACGAGACGTCAGAGTACCCCGGTCTCCCTACCTGAGAAGCATGTCTGCCAGCTCCCCAGCAGGAAATTTGGGGAGGATTTGGAGGAGAGCTAAAGGATGTGCATTCTGCTTGCCTGCCTGGGGTCCATTGGCTTTCTCTCCTCAAGGCTGCTTCCAGCATTCCTGGGATCTCATGCAGAAGCCAGGAGAACAGAAAACTTTTATCTTGTGTTGCACGTGAGCACTAAAACACTGTCAAGGCGTGGTGGGCCCAGGGTTGCCATCTTCATTCGAACTGGAGACAGACTGTTTTCCTTTCCTCTCCGCCTGACAAAAACACAAGCCAATCACTTTCCTCTGCTCTCCCCATCAAGAAGAGATAAGAGGAGTGTGAGAAATAGCAGCATAACACCGTGCCCCTTGCAGTGCCCATTCTCTTTAGGTTTACCACTGTAAATGTGCCCCCTCAGCTGCCCTGAGACGCAGGGTTCAGCTCAGGCACAGCGCTGGATGCTGTCCCAAAGGCGCTTAGACAGCTGGAGAAGACCCAAAGATAAGAAGCAAAGAGGGGGATTAGCTTTCGCTAATTCGTGTCAGTGTCATTTAGACCCAGAACTGCCATTAGCAGCCAAGCTATTCATAAACACAGCCAATCTCCTTTTAGTAGCTTTCCAAAGGGGCTGAAAACACGCTTGGTATCCAAGTCTGGGTGCAACACAGATTGTCCCCAGCCTCCATCAACTCGATTAAGCAACAGCATCAGACAACAGACTTCAATTCCCTTTTTAGATCCAACTAAAATAAACACACGAGACGTTTCGTTTAAAGTGTTACCTTGTGTTCTTCTCACTTAGCACTTGGGAGACGTGTGAAGAACAGCCGAGCAGGCTGCAGAGCTGTGCAGGTCCCAGGCTGTGCAGGGCACGGATCCTGCTCTGCTCCCCGCCACGCCGAGGAGAGTGGGGCTAGGAGCTGCCGGGGAGCAGGCAGGTGAGAACGGCCAGCACAGGCCACTAGGCTGTTAAATGGAGGAGGACAGGGTTTGGGTGCAGACAATTGTGGCGATGAGAACAGAACAGATGGCCGGAGGAGCAGCAGAAGAAAGACAAAGAGATGGTTTTTCGAGGACCACTCCCCTGGAATGCCTGTTTTGAGACAAAACTAATATGCAGGAGAGCCCCACGTACACCTGAATGTGTAGGACCACCCAGCCTCACCCCTGGAAAGTGTATTCTCCAAAGTCTCCTATCCTCAATATACTTACAAATAGACACTTAAAAAAACACACATGGAAAAGCCAAACAGTCTGTGGCATGGAGTGCATTTGTTCATGTCTCCTATATTTTTCTGTTATACATAAAATAAAACTTTACCGCAATACAATGAGCTGCCAAGTGCTGACATCTCCACAACTACAGGCATGCTGGACAGAGTTCCCTGTTTCAGAGGCTACAGATTAAGTAGGAAATACACTAATGAGACAGGAAACTTATAAATAGGAGACCATTATACCAAACTATTCAACCTGCTCCTGATGGCTCATTGTCCCACGCAACACAGATTGTCTGCTTAAAGTGGTCTACATCATGCTGCTCTATGATTTCCCCTGAACACTGCCTGGGAATCCTTCCACAAAGACCCCTTTGTTTGGAAGCACCTACAAAAACAACTTATCATTCTGGATTTTGCTAAACAGTTTGGGTTTGGGAGTTAGCGGTTTTTTGCTTGTTTATTTTTGATCCTAGCCTTTATTAAGCCTCACAGCTCTGATAGGCTCAGCCTTCTCAGGAGAGATTGGAAACCAGCCCTAAATTGTGTTAGGCAAGATATTTTTTCTGAAATAAGCTAGAAATCGTCGGTTATTTGGACACTGAGGATAATGCCAGCTTTGTCAAATCATCGGAGAGGTGTGCGGTTGCTTGGGGTTCCTTCTGGATGCATAAAGTGATTAGTGGCTTTGGCAGATATCATTTTGTCTGTCTTTTGCCCTCGTCTGATCATCAGCTCTTCCATCTTGTCCTCACTAATCAGTTTCTCTTTCACGTAATATTTGTGTTTCTCATCCATCAGCTCACTGCTGATAGTCCAGCTGAAGTTACCACCATTACTTCCAGAGAGGCGCCTTTGTTTCAGCCTCACTCCCGAAGTCATTCCATCCCATGCTAAAAAAACACAGGTGCCAAAACCTGCTGACTTTTTATCATTTTGCCCCAAACAAGAAAACGTACAAAAAGACGGGGAATTGCTCACTTATGTAAGCATCACAACATTACAACCCCGTTTCATGTTTTCTGCACTTAGAAAAAGTGTTACAGTCTTGCTGGTAAATTTGCTTCCTCTGCTGAGGAGACTCTTTAGCTACCTTGTGTGCACATGGGCTGTTAGGCACTCAAACACGGTATTTATTCCTGTGCTACCAGCTGGATGTCACGTCTACACCTGCTCTTGGAGCAATCACTGTCATCCAAGCAGCCTCTCTCCTGCTCTTTTGCACTAAAAAAAAATTCCTACAACACCCAGCACCCTTTGGGTTCCCAGGTCTCACTGTAAAGGTGTGGAACAAATGTCTGCAGGGCTGTCTGCATGGCGGTGAGGAGGTATCCGTGAGCTGGAATTTAAAGTAAGCATCTAGAATGCTCCAGCATCCAGCTCTTCTGTCGTATTTCATTTATGTAGACACGTCTCTTTTCAAAGAACTCTGTTACTACTGAAACATGGCGATGTCTACTTGCTGAACACTGAGGTTTCCACTTGCTGTGCTCTGCATGTTCTAAAGCAGCTGATCATTCCTAGAAAACCAGGGGCACAAACGCAAGTGCAGCTGCCCATCCCTGACCGTGGTAATCAAGTGGTGTGGACATTTGTACTATCCATGGAGCTCAAGAAAGAATACAAGAAACAGGAATCGGCAACCCAGCTCTTCTGTGCGTGAACATACAGCAAAGGGTCTTCTTTCAACATCAACCAGAATTTCGGGTATTGAATAATTGTAATTATAGCAGCAGTAACATGTATGTAACTTGCAGCTGTATTCATTCTGCAATTACTACTCTTGATAGAATAAAATCATGAGACATTAAGCCGTACACTACAGACAGAATATTCCATGCAATGTCTACCACAGGTGCACAGGCCCTATAGATATATAAATACAACACCAGAACATAACCCCCAGTAACTGTGCTGTGGCCATTCACAAGCAGCCACACAGGTTCCAATACCTCCCCAGAACCCTCCCACTCTCTGAAGGTAACCACGTCTAACAGGCTGCGTTACAGACCTCACTTCATTACAGACCGCACTCCGACACAAACTGACTTCGGTGGGGATTACAGCGACGTTAACATAGTTGCTGTAGTCTAATGACCTACAAACGGCAATCTCTAAAGGTATGACGGGTACAGCACGTGATGTATCACTCCTGTTCTCTGAAAGTTAAGGTACCCGACAAGAATAAAAGTGTCAGCATGAAGACAGGCGAGTCCTTGGTCACATTCATGACCTTCACAGTGAAACCCCAATACCACATAACTCAGAACACAAAGCAAGGCAAGGAAAGAAGCCATCAGAGAAGGCAAGGAGGCAGTCACAGTACTGTTAGTGCCACTCTGCCCTTTCTGCTTCTCTAAGACTGGCATCTTCACAAGGAGCCTGACTCTCAGACCTCGCACTTGTCTAATTCGAAATCAGGAAAAGTGTGGCCAACAGACACAGTGGAGACAGGCTGCTGAGTATTTTTTTCCTCATCACTGAAGAGTTCCCTGCTGGTTGTAATCAAGATCCATAAACTCACAACGTAAGTCAGTGTGAAAGCTGAGATCTTAGCCTCATTTATTGCTGCTAAATTCAACCAGACGTACACACTCGCTTGTATTCCAATCTGCTGTGCAAGCCTAAGAACGATGCCCAAGTCACTTGGTTACCTTTCCAGCAGCACGATGCTGTGAAACAAGGCAGGAACTCGAACCCAAGAGACACATAAAAATCAGACTGGACAAAGCTCTGCACTGAAGATACAGTGAAGAAAGATCCTGAACTGGTATCTAGGGATTAAGCAGAATCACTTAATAGATCTCTTTTGTCTCAACTTACATGACAAAACTTTCAGTTAGCACTTGAGCAAGGTATGACAACAGTCAGAACCTTCCCCTGACAACCACATACTCTAAAATTCAAGGAATTCACACAGCAATGTAAATGTCCTTTCATTTTCCTTTAAAAAAAGCAGAGTGAAAACAAAAGTAAATGTGTTCAAATTTAAATAAATGTAACACTAAGTTTATCTGAACCTACATTCCCTCACAGACAATAAATTAGCTTAGCTTACCTTACAGATATTAATTTAGTTTAGTTAGGGGACAGCTAATATTGTTGCACTGCATTTTTTTTTACACAAACACATGTAAAGATCAGAACATCTCCTGTTGTCCAATAACTCACTGCTCAATTAATTGGTTTGTGGTTAGCAAAGTAGCTGTTTCTCAGTGGGGACTAACTGCATACCAGCTATGAACTTGAAGTAAAGCCAATTATCAGCTAGCAGTAAAGAAACAATCTGTAAAACACCTCAAAGAATGCAAATCTTCAATGTCAGCTGCTGAATGGAAATGCACAAATAGAAAGACCTGCCCTAAAATCAGCTATGATACAGGAGCAAGCGAAGTTAAACTCACACACACACCGTGTCTAAAAACAGGGCTGTAAGTCAAACAGACTTCCCTAGCTGTAAGCAGTCCAAACACCCTGCTTTTTACATGCAATACAATTCAGAACAAAAAACAGTGGAAGACATTAAGGCAGCAGGCGAAGTTTTCTCACATAGAGAAGAAAAATATGTAAAAATATAGCCTTCCCTCCTCCTCCCAGCAGTAACAGTACACCGACGAGACAGACCTCCGAATATTTTCTCTCTCATCACCAACAGGATGCCCTGCTGGGTGTAATCAAGATCCACAAACTCGGGGCTTCAGCCAGTGTGAATGCTGCGCTCCCAGGACTGCCGTGTGTAGTGATCCTAATCTCAGAGCTACGCTTGGCATTCCACGCCAAGGCACTGCTTGTCACTCTGGGCTATTGATTCCTATTTCTAGTTTCATTTTTTTGGTTTTATGTACTTCACATTGGTATAAAGTAGTGAAGCCTTCACCTCAGCTTAAGCCATTTATGTTTCAGCAAATATGGAGTGGGTGACTTAAAGCTGCAAGGCGAAAGTGTTGCACAACCAAGCACTGAGAAAAGTACTCTTGTACCTCACAGCTTTTGTTTGTCCTTATCCTCGACCGCCAGAAATTAAGCTTGTTGGATAGAATTCCGTAGCATCTGAACACCTTTTTTTTTTTTATAAGCAATCAAGCTGAAATTTTCATGTTATTTGACAATATTTTACCTGATAGTGCACAGTTGCTTTCTTGGAAAATTCAAGTTTCCTTCTTTATTTGCCACGTACATATCACCGTGGTAATTCCTCTTCTGTATATCAATGATTTTCTTTTACACATTTGTTGTTCATACGTTATGTATATCAAAATGTCATTAAATGCCAGGGCAGGAGCAACAAGATAGCTGTATGTACTTACTCTGTGTGATTAATACTGAATGTAATCTTGCTCGTAATATACTTGTGTAATAATTTTACCTGTAAGTTATTACTAATGGTCTGAATATTTTCACTTCAAATTACCCTGAAGATGTCATAGCACTTGCTTACTTCTCTTATAAGTCTTTCTATCTGTCATCATTTGTCAGTGGTGTCAAGGCCAGAAAATATTTGTCCATATAAAGAAAATTCCACTTAAAACAGTAAATGCTTCTGAAGTTGAAATGGTGCATTCAGTATGCTAACTTGAAGACCTCCAAATGTGGGACTCTCTCTGAAATTAGTGCCTGCTTCTTGGTGTGGAGGCATCAGACGTGAGTTTGGAACAAGAGCAAGAATAACATTTACAGTAAGTGCTGTATGTGAGCAACTAAACTACCAAGGCGACCAATTGCACTCACTTCCACGACAAAGCACTCACCGTACCCAGGGCAAGGAGCGCCGCAGCCTTTCCGCCACGCTGGCACTGCAGAGAGCTCCTCCAGATCCCCTCCTGGCTCATCTCCTCCCATCTTCCTACCTGCAGAGCTGCTCTCTTGATGGTTCTTTTTTACACGCACAGAGTAAGCTTGCCGAGGAAGGCACCATGCTTTCTTCTTTGCCTACGCACACTTTAGCATAATCTGGGTTCTGAGGGAATTAAAAGAAATAAAAATTTGCCTTAGTTTGCAAGGGACAGTCCTTTCCATAATACAATACTCTGCAGCAGTGCTTTTGGGAAACACCCTTAAGTTTTCATTTTTCTGCTTTTGCATTTCTGGCTGTCCATAGTTAGATGCATTCCCTCTTCAGATATATTAAGGCTGGTGACTCTTGCTGCCTTTGTGCTAATTTATGTTTGAGTGTTCTGTGATTTATTTGCTCGTTTGAACAATACTGAACAACTAAAAAAAAATAAGAATACCTAAAAATAATACTTTTTTTTTAAAGCAGAAATTGTACAAATTAATTCTACCTTGCTATTCGGCTGAAATGAAACCAAGGATTGCAGTTACGACACAGAATTTCTATGCCCTCGTAAGTCCTTCTCAACGCTCACATCATTTATGAGACCTTGTAGTTTGTGAAGTTGTGTTTAAAAACGAAACAAAACAAAAAACCACACCAAACCCCAGAATATATCCACCACTGGGACCTCTTCAACGAGCCCAGCCTGACTCCTCCTGTTCTCTAAGATCATAACTCTTAGGCTTTTGATTCCCTTAGTCCTGAAACTATAAAAATCTTCTTTCTATAAGGTCTTTTATTGTTATCCACATAGTCAATAGTGTCATTTTCATTCATATCATTCTGTAGGGAAGTTAGAGGAAATGAACCAGACGGAACAGAGCTATAAATAAGACTCAGCTACGCTGTTCCCAGTGCAGATTCAACAGCATTCTTTTAAAACCACAAAAGTACAGCTTGGGAATGATGGGAAGTTTTCTTCTCACTCGACTTCTCAGATTAGCTTTCATGCGGTGGCCAGTCTTTATTGTTGACTTATGTGAAAAAAAGATGCATTTGCTTAAAACTAGCTCTGCGAGCACAAACACCACAGCAGGCACACATTGCGTGTACACGTTAGCTCACACTTATGAGAAAAATCTCCAGAATCGTAGAGTTCTTATGCATAAAGGATTCCGCTTAGAATTATTTCTTAATGAAAAGAACCTTTAGGGTAAAGAGGCAAATCTCACAGCAAATGGATTACCACTGGTTTTCTTAGGGGCTTGGCGTGCAATACAACGGACTGTTTGCTTCACAGCAAGATCGCAATGTATAATGCTGGTACCTTTTTGTGTGAAATCCTGAAAAAAAGCAAGTGCAAAAATCCACAGGCAGTTCTGCTGTGCTGACAAAACACTGCAAATACCAGCTTTATGTAAATCCTTAGGAACAAAACAGGCCTACTGGTGCTCTGCCAGAGATGCAGGGACAGCGGCTCTCAAAGCCCTCTTGAGCAGCCTAGCACGAGGGAGCAGGGCTGCCCCCCCTCTGCTGGGTGCCATTCATCCTTTGCATTGGGGTAACCGGATAGGTCTTTAAGTTCCAAGGAGCAGGCTGTGCATAAACAAAGCATTAATGAAAAAGGGAATGTAATGATCTTGAGAGAAACCTGACAGCACAGCTAAAACCACAGGGGAGCAGCAACAGCTACCCTGAGCATCTCACCTGTAATTAAAGTGCCGAGGAGCCCAGTTACCGCTGCTCATTAATATTCACCTGCAGAAATGGAAGACAGAGAGGCAAACATGGAATGCTAATATTGGGTCCATCCTTTCTCCGTACACACTTGCTTCTTCCTTTCCACATGGGCCAGCAGCATCTCCGAGCTCAGCCAAACCAAACACGACGCGGCCAGCAGCCACACGCAAGCCGAAGTGGCCGTGTGCTGTGGAACTTTAAGGCAGGGGAAATTTCTGCTCTTGTTAATTTATTCTGTGCTAAGAACTTGGCATCTAAGGATGAGCCTTTTGTCATATCATGCAGCACCGAGAGACACTCGGGAGATGAACAATGTAAAACAAGAAAGCGCTGCTTGTTGCCCAAGGCATGTGGTAGTTTGTTGCCAGTTTATGTTTCACGCAGGTTGGCTCTATTAGCTCCAACAACCTAAAAAATTGAGCAGTGAAGCCCACAGCAGATACCTTTGGGAGCCTCACAGTGCTTCAGGAAGAGACTTTTGGAGACCTAAGTCTTAACTCCAGGAGCCAGCGGGAGCAGCTGCCTAAGCCAAGAGCAGAGAGGTTCCCATCACCAGGCTTCCTGCAGGTTAGGAGAAAGGGAAAAACAGGTTAGGAGAAAGAGATCTGAAGAATACAGCTCTGCACACTCATCCATTTCTGATCACGGAACAAATGCTCATCTCAACAATAAAACTGCCCCAATGGTGGCAAAACACGCAAGCAGCATGCAGGACATTTGTGAAAGGGAAGTGTGGCCCAGAGCAGACAGGCAAGGGGAACAAAACGGTCAGAGCCTGGGGTCTTGGCAGCCTCATCCCATTACGTGGCAGGACCAACGCCTCTGGCACACAGCGGCGAGCGTCCTGCAGTGAGGACAGGGGGAGGGATGCCCTTGGATATGCTGAAAGCAAGGCCCCCACTGTGCACACGCAGCCAGGGAGCACCCTGCTGAGGAGTGCAAAGGATATTCAGCAAAGATTTTGCCACCTGTGTCCGTATAAACAACTCCCTGGTTGCTTTATTTTTCGACAGAAAAACCGTGAGGGATGATGCTATGGCTGGAAATCTAGACCGCCTTTTGAGTTCAAGGATTCTGAATTTTAGTTTTTCTCTTATTACCTCTTTTTATGGGAACTATTAACTGCAATTTAAGCCCAAAATGTTAAAAGCAGTATACAGATTTAAGGATTCTTTCATACCAATTAGAAATAATTTCTAGCTGCACTTCAATGAATAGGCTTTTATCTTTTGTTATAGTGGAAAATCACTTATCCACTGTAGCACAGGGCATCTGCATAGATTTGTTTCTTATTATCTTTAATGGTATTGGCAAATATGGAGTTAACACTTTTCTGCTCAATATATTTGCAGTTGTCGGAATACCAGGCTTCTAAGAAAATTACAAGTTTAAGTATTCAGTTAAACCAAAGTTACAACTTAATTAACATATCACTAGAATATTCAAGGCTGATGTCACCTCGTCGCTCACGCCGCACTTGGGGGCATAGAGGAGGATCCTCTGAATCGACTCACAAGCAACCTAGAAATACCACGACTGCAATCCCTACCTTGCTGGAAAATGCTAACATATGAAAGGCCAATCCAAGATTTAAAAAGAGTTTTGTTTCTACTTTTTTTTTTAAACTTTAAGCTCTATTTGCACCCCTGTCCTGAATGCGTAACTGCACATACCTCAATAATATAAAGCATCATTGATAAAAAAGGCTTAATTATGTAATAGCCAAATTTTAACTGCTTGTACAGGATTCATGAAAAGCAATGTAAAGTATTCACTATCAGGCTATTTCACTGGTGGTCTTTGTCAAACACCAAGTTTAACCTGAAATGGAGAGTTAAATGATGGATTTTTCCCTGTGATTTCTCCGTGCTGTCTCCCTGAATTGTCTAGGCAAGGCAGTTTGTGTGGGCTGTGACCTCGCAGCTCTCTGCAGGCCACAAGATCACGACCTTATGAAAATTGTTTCTCTTTTCTCTGTCACTCTGAATCATATTCTTAGGTTAACGGAGAAGAAATTTTAAAGAGAGTGATCACCATTTTTGGAAAAACAGTTCAACTATCAGATCAGAACAGCAAAGGCAATTTGCCTAGCATTAGCTTCAACATATATATCGTAAAGATCTTTATCTGCTCTAAATGGCAAACTAAAAAAAAGGCTAAATAGTGGCTTGCTTTTACCAGACATTTCTGTATGACAGCTCACATGGTAACTTTGGATTCCAGCACCTGGAAGACTTCTACTGACAGAGAAGACTAAATCACTGAGAAAAAGTGGTTTTAGCATGTAGGAAACTCGGGGGTTTAAGCTTCTTTGGAAGTGTCAGCCCACTCACCCGCCTGTGGTCGCTGCCCTGTGTGTGTTGCTCCTGGCCCAACGCTGCTTCATGTCCACAGATGGCACAAAGTTCTGCAGTGACCAAGACTGTGCAGGTTTGGATCCCGGTCTCTTTCATCCCGGCACCAGCAGAAATCTGGAAAAAAATATATTGATAATAATAATCACAAAAGCTACTCATAATTGGTGGAGTTCTCAAGGTGTCTGCCACCTCAAACAATAAAATCAACGTTTTACACCCAACAGCTCGTTGGAAAAAAAAAAAACAAAAAACAAAAAAAAAAAACCTTGGGACACTCCATTAATGTTAATGTAACTATATTAACAGGATTTGCCCCAAAACCTTTGACTGTATTCTGAAGGGAAAACTTGTATTATCAAGTACTGTTTCTATCTTTATTAGCTTTTTTCTTTATTAGCTCTACTCTTTTTTTTTTTTCAGCTCCACTTCAGTGACTACATATAGTCACAGAAATTTATTTTACATTCAGCCTTTATATTGTTCCCTGGCCATCCCTTTGGGCTGCCTCTAGTATCTCCCTACTTGCTGCTGCAGAATATATTATAGAAGCAATTTTGGCCAACTGCTCCCACAAGAGTGGGCTCTTGTCAATGCGCTGCGTTGATCCAGCCAAATGAGGGAAGGGGACTCTGTTCGTGTCTCCCTCATGCCTGCTGCACCACGCCACCGCAGAGAAATTACTTTCAAATGCTACATTTTGACTGTAGCAACACAACTTTTAGTTTTGTTGCTTTGTTTGCCTTACAGAATTATAGAGATTTCCTTTGGAAGATTAAAACGCCAAGCCTGAGAGAACTGAATCGACTGGAACTGGCTCTCGAATGATCCGGTAAGGACCGGGAATGACAACAGATGCACCTGCAAGCACTGCAAAGCTTTTGCAAAACTTCAAGCCAATTAGGCTCATCCATGCTACTTACGTGCATGAGGAAGCTGCCGACTGAATTGGCTTTGCTCGCTGCCGTGCGCGGACTAACGGGCCGGCAACACTGCTGCTTCCAAACTGCTCGAACGCGGTAGCATCCCGAGTCTGACTGTGTGGGCTGTGACTCCTGTCCTGCAGCAGAAACCAAGAAATCAGCAGAAACCAAGAATCAGGTACGACCAGAAAAAAGGCTGACCTATGTGCAACTGGACTGATATCTGATCAAGAGCCTTATGAACCGTGACAGCAGCTTATTAAATGCTAAAGGCAGTGGTAGTCATTTGTTTGGGTTTTTTCCCCACTTTTTGTTTCAAGGTGCATCACCATTTTGTCCAAAAATGGTTTCCTTTTAGCCATACCAACTGTATAGAGTAGGTTAGTCTCAACCTGGTCCACAAACCTGGTCCACAAAATATTTCATCATTTTACCCTTTTTTTGGTGTTTTTTCCCCCCACACTTTACTGGGGCTTTAATGCCACTGCTTCCACCTGCTAGAAACCAAGTGCCTTTCTCAGATTCCTCAGAGGGCTGTAATACCAAACTGCACAAAAGGCAGGCTCCTATCAAAACTGGATTGTAAAATATAACGCAGACAGGTTAGAAACATGCAGCTTGCAGTTATAGGTAGAGCAATAACTTACAATGGATACTGCAAAATACACAGAAATCACAGATAATAATCAAGAGATTATCCTCATATGGGAAATCACATTGAATGGGTCTTTCTTTGTCCCCAAAACTATTCTGAGCTGAAAATGTACTTAATAAGAAACATGGGATGTCGGTTTAGAGTGCGTTCCAGTTCCATGACTGGGCGCAGAAGCCTCATAGTTTTGTTTCTCGATTTCATTTTTAAATGGTTGGTGTTTGTTTTCATTCTGGGTTACTTTCTGCAGCCTTGCATGCCAAGCGATGACAGACCTCATCAATTCTGGGCCAGGTGGCTATTGCAGCTGCGCAGAAGACGTGAGGCACTTTGCAATGCGCAGCGTGCTGCCATACCTCCCCGCTGCCTCGTCTCCAGGAAGGGCAGAGGTGAGCCCGCAGCACAGAACTCGGCGACGACGCTGCCTCTGGCACGTTCAACAGGAGCCAGTGATGCCAAGGCAAGATTATTCCAGCAGGACAGGCTCGTCTGGCTCTCTTCTCCAATAGTACAAGCAAACGGTGAGCCTGCGTCATGAGTTTTGTGTTACTTTTACAGAGCTACCCTCCAGAGGCCCACTGAAACTGAGAAGTCTATGGTCAAGATTTTACATGAGATTCCCAAATGCAGGGGGGATTATCGGTTGGTTAACGCACAAAAAAGTCAACAGGAATTTCCTATTAAACAGGAAGGGGACTGTAGTACTCAGAATACTGTGCTCCTTCAAACACGAGGCTTTGCTCTGCTTTCCTTTCCCATCTTTTGGCATTTGGGAGCAGGAGAGAAGGCGGCAGCAAACCGGCCTTCAGATGCCAGCAGAAGGATCCTGGGGAGGAGACATAAATACTTGTCCTGGGACAACTCCTCAGAGCTCCATATTTCTTTTCAATAACAACAAGGGAATTTTTTCTTATTGATTGCTTTTTGCAATTGAGCTTACCAAATAGAACTTCCCTCAAATGATTCTTCCAGCTAACCTGATAGAAAACTAACCTTGTTATATTTATTGACAGAACATTGAAATAAATATTATAGGTCTAGAGGGAATGTTTCAGTCCATTGATTTTCTTTATTTTTTTTAAGGAAATAACAAATGCACCATATTCCCCTTGGCATATTATGCTGGGAATAATCTGAAAAAATGCTTACCTTGTTCAAAATATGTCTTAAAAACTCCTTCCATTTCCAAACAGCAGGCACAATTGTGAATAAATCTTATCTCGAGCAAACAAGCAATTTGCAATCTTAACTGTTTGCAAAATTCTCCTTCTGTGATTGTTCAGGAAATTAAAAGAAACAAGTTCACGCTTTTATCTGAAGCTCTGAGAAGATGTCAAGTTTGGGGGAATGTATTTTTTTTCTCCAGGAATAGGTAGGGCTGAGAATCAGCTGTTGATAGTTTAATACACCTCATTGAATCTTTCAGTATCCTTCACTACTTGCTCCTCTTATACTGCTTTTTCCAAGGCTTGTGGCCAAAACACCAGCCCAGCCAGCATCCCCAGTGCTCATTGTTTCTGCTCTGGAGCACTTTAATGGCAGGATTGTTCAGCTTGGCAGGGTGAGAGCTGGATGGCAAATTTGAGAATTTGGGAGATAAGGAGAAGGGTGCAATGAAAAAGTGCTGAGGTGCCGTTGAAGACAGGAGAAGAAACTTTAAAAATCTACGTCAAGAGCTATAGGTCTGAAGAAAAACACACAAAGCTAAGAATTTTGCTCAGTTTTGCTATTGTATTTGGTATGAAAAAGCCGTTCCCAAATAATGCAACACCCAGATGCTTAGTGAGACTGTCCCTCTTCAACAGCACAAAGTGAGGAGCCACTACACACAAACAGCCACATGGCTTCTCCTGCAGGATTTACAGGCAGCACGCCGGGCTTCAGTCAAGGAACCTCCTAGGGCAGGTTCTCTGACTTCCTGAAGACAATCGTCTGAAATAATCTGAGATGATAAATGCAAATGTATTAGAGTGCAATGCCACAAAGCTCCCCAAACACTGTCACTTCCATTAGCCATACAGCCTGACGGTACCTATTTCACTAAGAGGACCAAAAAAGACACTAATTTTTTTGGAGGTTTTCAAACCTGAAACTAGACCTCGGAACTGGAACAAACCAAAAATAAAGGATTCTGCAGCCAAAGTCGAAACGTGAAAGCACACTACGGAAATGCTACAAGCTGCATCTCAATTTTATTTACCTAGGGGGTCCTTCACCAAGTCAAAATCATTGCTAAAATTGTGAGGAAGCTTTCTGTGATTAGAAGAGCAATGCCGAGTCTGAGCACAAACAGTATACCATTACGCTGCTCCCACAGGACCACCATGAACCTCATGTGTACATGGCTGCCAGCTAAAGATTGCTGCTACTGAGAGTAACTTACATCTTGCCAGGGGTTACATCCAGCGTCTCCTATGTGGACATTCTGTAGAGCTGCTTTGTACGCCAGTGAAAGAAAGAGACGTGAAGCCTTCTGGATAGCATCTGCTCATGAAAAAATAAGGGATTCTTCTCGGCTCTGCTCACCTTTAAAGCTTTATTTAGTACGGGAAGAAATGGAGAACAGCATGGTCGCTGTTTCTAAAACCCTTTCTGGCTCCTTCAGTAAAGGATTACAGTCCTTATGGGCAGTAGTCACACTTAGTGCATCCAATTTTGGGGCACAAACTATCAGTATATAAGAGTATAAGGTAGCCTTTGTAAAAACAGAAGGCCTTCGGCACTTGTGTGTGGTCTTTTAACAGCTCTATCTCCTGGACAACGTAATACAGTGAAGTGGTATAACCAACATATCCTCCGGACCTTGCACACTGCCACCTCGTGGTAATTCAGACCCACATTGTGGAACTACCCAAGCCCCAAACATTAAACATCCTATTAAAATTTGAATACGAAAAGGCAGCAGTATTTCCTGGCATCACCTCCTGGAAACATCAATGAGCCAAAATAAACATGTAAGTTATACAAACCCTAGTGTTGCTTTCTCCTTTAAAGGAACTGCTCCTGTTGCATCACGTAGCAGCTGGCTCGAAAGACCAACTCACAGATTTCAGGCTCTTCCATTCACTGACAGCATCTGTTACACTGAGGGCCTGTGAATTCCTACAGCACCACTCACAACAGACTTGTTCTGTACACTGAAAGGTAGGCCATCATGTAAAATGCTGTCTTAGTTAAAGCTACGTTGAAGCAAGGCAGTCAAATTACTTTTCCAAGCTCCCACGTGTGTAGAAATGGAAATAGGGAACACCGGAGCTGACTGGGTAACGTTTACACCAGACCAAACCTGTATTAAACACACTGCATCTGAAGTCTTCTCACTGGAATACAGGCAAAGCACTTGCTTGTAAGAAAAGGGGGGAGGAAAAGAGCAGGAGCACCTTTAGGGAAGCGAAAACTGAATGTTGCTACATCTCCCAGCACACGCAAAATCCTTCCGAGGCTGGGCCAGCACCCGGTGCTTGCTGTGCTTGCAGAGCAGTGGCACCGTGCTGCTGGTGCTGCTCCTGCAAAAGGGGGGCAGCCAGCACATTTTAGCTGCACGATGCTGTGCCCTGTGTCATACTAAGCCAGGTACCTCTGGATGTGGATTTCACTCTGCTTGGCTCCTCAGACCACGCTCTGCACCACCATTATCACACGTACCCATCAGTGCAGTCCCTTTGTACGTGAAGAACAGCTGCTAGTGGCGTCTTGGTGACATCTTAACATCTGTGAAACTGTGAAATACCAGGACTAAAACTCATGCAGCAGACTGGAGAACTGTCCCAAAGCGGTCTGTCCCAGTACCAGTGCCAGTAGCCACAATAGCAAAATCAGAAAGTATGTGAGAGGGAACACTGCAAGCCAAGCTAAAGCTGCATACGCTACGTGTCTAAGAGAGTAATAGCACCCACTCAAGAAAGACCACAAAAACCACAGAAACACTGTTTTGCCCAGATACTTCCCCATCTCCTGCAACCAGTGCAAGAACATCCTAAATCAGAGGCAGCGTCTTTTTGCTCAACGGCATTCCATGGATTTTTCCTACAGGAATGTGTCCACCCGTTTTTGAAAACACACGGACTTTGAAGTGAGGCAGATGAGAGGACAGGTCCTCAGCTGGCGTGGACTGGCATAATCCCACTGAGTCCACCACAGATACACAGCTCTGCAGCTGGTGGGGAGCTGGGCCAGTGTGTTAGACAAAGAGAATTTGCACTCTGTGTGTTAAAGAAAGAGCTGTGCGACAATGCCACTTTTGGTATGTATTTAGCCAAGCTTTTCCATACTGTCTTATTCCTTTGCATCTCAAAGGTAATTCACAAAGTTGTTCAACTGATAAAAAAAAATAATGATCATCACTTTTATTTTATATTTTGAAAATGTAGCGCGAGGACGAGTCAAATATTTTTTGCAATGCTTTCCTAACAGTAGTTTTGGGGTTATGCAAATTTGGACTTGCACACGGACTTAATCACACTGCCGTACATTTTGCTGTCCAGAACCTTGAGTAATTGGCAGCACAAGGCAACCCTGTGCAACACAAAACCTTCTGCTGGGCCACCATACTGTGAGACCATGGAGCTGATAACTCACCTACCCAGGAGCTGACAGAGTACACTGAAAATTGGAAAAAAAAAAAAGAAAAAAAAAAAAGGAAAGGGGAAGGGGGAGGGAGACAGAGAGAGAGAAATACATTTTTAAAGATAACCTGGAGGCAAATATAATATTTATACTTATTTATCCTCACAGCACAATCATAAGCCCCAAAACATGTCTAATGAGGTGGAATTGCAAAATGGCCATGAGTCCTACTTACTTGGCTTCTCAGTGGTCTCTTAGCAGTCACATGGATCCGTATTTTTCAACTATGTGACTGCTGCAGGCAAAACTCCTCTAAGTAAGAGTGAGAGTCACAGCAAGCCCTTAACTCCCAGTGGTATTTATCCACAAAAATGCCAACCTAGGAAAAATGAGAAGACGGGAAAAAAAGTTGCAGGGGCAATTAAACAGAGCAGCCTGCTGCACTTGGTTCACACCGGTGGGGTGCTCTCTGCCCAAATGAACTTTCATTCACAGCCTTCCAGTTGGAATGGCCTCAACCCGCCCAGCCTTTGGGACAAACCATGAACGTGGAAGAAGTGAAAACATGGCAGGAAGTTCTCCTGTGTCATGGAGAGGAGCTAGCCCAGCCAGGTCACTGCTGTGTCTCCCCCCTCTCATTTAGCAGACTCCACCCTTGTTTCAGTCCCTTTTTGAAAGTACCTGGGACCTCTTACAACTCCGATTTTTCCACTGCTGTACTCTAACCTGGACACAAGTCGGTTGCTGAGCCACAGCTGCCGGATGTGCTAGGGCAATCAGTTAACCCTCGGGGTTTCCAAAAGATGGTCCCAGCTTCCCAACACGCTCAAAACATTTCCTTTTGTCTAAACATCCTGACACTTTTTTCAGATACTTAAATATCCATTTTAGGCAGTTTTTCCAGTACTTTAGAACCCAAACCAAACTACACACAGAGAAATCAGGCTACCTGTAGGTACCGTGAACTTTGGCCCTACAGAAGTGTGGGGATCCGAGACCTAAGCACCACCTACGTGACACCAAAACAGTTTGCTGTGGTTCTAAGCAACTGTGGCTTCTAGCAAGAGCCAAGAACATTGCTGCTGCTCCAGAGCATTTGGAGGTGGTCACAGACAGGTCCAGCTCCCTTGGTGTAGGCACTGGAACTGGGGAAGTACAGCTCAAAGATTAGATGTGTAGATTAAATTAGCTCTGTATGATCAGATCTTCCCTCTCCGAACAACTAGGAAATTCTCAAAATTCTCACCTATTTTTAAATGAGTTTTTGGGCAGGTTTAGCTCTGCAATTCCGATGCTCTACATACAGGCACCACCCAGCTTGCAGGTGATGCTCTGTGGGTATGTACGTGTGTTCCCAAACCGAACTTTCAAATGAGGAACCAGAGTCAGAAAGAAGGGGGAGTAACTTTCAGAATCTGTCCACAGCAATAACTCCCTTACAACCCACAGAAGTCTGCTTTGCAGGCTGAAAGTAGAAGCATAAAGGAAAAAATCCAAACCCGCAGCTAGCGAAGTTACCAACAGCTTTAGCTGTTATTGTTTGAGTATCTTCAGAAACGGCTCTCAAGTCTGATCCTGCCATGACATCTGGGAAGTCCCCAGGGGCTGCAGTTCTGACAAACTGTCAGCGCCGCGGACACCCCAATTCCAGCTGCAGCACCGCAGGTGCTGAGCGGCGGCGGCAGGGGCTGCGCTGCTCTCGGCATCCCGCACCACGGGCTGTGTGTCACGTACTCTTCTTGCGCTGCAATCTTTGTTACGGGTTCATCTATTAAAAAAAAAAAAAAAAGAAGAAAATGATACTCAGTAAAGGCAGTGGAAGACGGTGCGAAGCTACTGCTTAAACTCTCGCATGAATGGCTCGTCCACGTTTACTCGGGAAAGAGCCTGAGATGATGGAAAGAGATCCCCAGGAGGTTCCATGTCACAACGCCGTGCACCGAAAAGCTGCAGCCTCATCTCCATTTCCACGCAGCCTCGCAATTACGTTTTGTAATCAGTAAGCTTAATACTTTTTAAAGTTTCTCTGATATTGCAGATTTCTGTTTCCTAACCAATTTATGAGCCCTTCTTGTGAGACACCAAGAATAAACATTATCCTTTCTCTTTGGAGAACAACAAAAACGTTCTCTCTGAACATCATTTATAGATATCTATGTAACTAAACAGTAAAGCTAACAGAGAACTTGCACCGTTCCGATACGAAGATGATTTGGTGCTGGCTTGGATGCCTGTGAGGTGTGAGATGACCTCCCACTGCTAACCCAGCCAGAAATCAGGTGCTGTTCAGTGATATTTGTAATTAAAGAAATGTTGAACTGTTTTGTGGGCTATGACAAACCAACCTCTTCCATTTATTTGTGATCTCGTGTAGCAAACAGAGTAACTACAAGGCTGGAGCCAATAATTCAGCTTAATCTTCTTGATTCATTCACTGTGTCTTTCACTTCTAAGGCATAATTTCAAATCTAGCTCAGACCAAAGTGACAGAAAATCTTTGTGATCTGAGTCACGGGAAAGGTCACGCTTAAAAAGAATTTCCTAAGCTTTAGTCTGATTTGAACCACAGCAGCCCATAATGCGGAGTAACAGAGCCACAGCATCGACACCCATGAGGCCTCCCGGTGTCCTTGATCTCCCCGTGCAGCACAAGGTTACTCCCTGGGATCCCGGGCATCTTGTAGGGAGGAAGGCATGCGCAGCCCCGCTGCAGACGCAAGCCCGCTTGTTCTCAGGTGCCTCCTCGGCTGGCCTCGTGACAACTGGACGCTTCAGTGGGGCTCGACGGTGGCTGCGCGCACTCGCCTGCTGCTTCCCAGGCACTTTAGAGGCCCTCGTGCACTTAACTTGTGACATTACCACCTGTGTCTGGGGAGCTGACCTTTTCAAGCCAGCATGGCTGGCAGCTGCGACACAGGTTACATCTCCTCGCTGCAGAGCCCGTGACAGTCACTTGACCCTCCTTAGCAGCAAGCGAACGTATTGTCTGCGGACAGAAAGGGGAAAATGAAGTCTGCTCTGCGGATTCCTCACCCTCCGCACACCGAGCCATTTATCTTCGCCTCTGTGCCCCACGTACAGTCATATTTATGTACCTGTGGGGGCCGTAAGGAGCTTGTTTATTATTTGTTTTCATTTAATGATCTCTGTCATTCTCCCCCAGGAATACCCATATGCACTATGCAAATCATATTAAGCCCTTGGCAATAGTGAGAATGCCTTGAGCAGTAATATCTCGTACATTAGCTCTTTGAATGGAGGCAACTTGGTTACTGAACCAAGCCCTCGCTGCGCTCCCCCTGGCCAGCTCCATTTGCTGATGGTGTCGTTCCCCCCCCACTCAGCCCCTTCCAGCAGCTCACCGGGGCTTGCTCCAGGCTCCTTGCCCCCAGCACTGAGGCTGCTGGTTCCCAAACTGGGGTCTGTGACACCCCATCGCTGCAGAAGGCAGGCTGCTTTGCCTGCTAAGTGCTCTCAGAGTCACCCCAGGAGAAAAACGAACCGAACACTTCTTCTGGCAACTGTCTTCAATTTAGGCAGGGACTTTGTTTGGGTGATATGGACGTTGTATGGTCATGTATCAGGAGCAAGATGGTAGAGGGAGAGGTCAGCAAACCATAATTAACCCCTATGATAAAAGAGCATCAACACTATGGGGAGAAAGCGTGAGAATCGACGAGAATTCCTGTTCTCTAACTGCAGCACTGCAGGAACTTAGGGGTTAGATGATTGACCCTAAGACTAGAAATCCGTGTTTCCTGGTAATGACTCCTCTCTAACCTCTGCCAGTCCACTTAACCTTCCCAGACCACATTTTCATATCTGTGATACGAGGATGAAATTCTTGAGTCACTGCCGTACAAATCTGGGAGGTCTGAATCGCAAACAAAAACATGATCGTAATAAGAATCACGGCTTTTGTTAAGGGAAAAATGTGATGTTTCTCATAACCCCTTGTCACAAGCTTTAGAATCCCCAGAGTCTGAGTGCCTTGCTAGAAGTCAGGTCTAACGAGTCAAACAGAGCTTTCAAATGCATTATTTCGAAAATATATATTACATTTCAACTTATCCTTCATTATCCTTATCCCTGTCTCCTTTTAGCTCGCTGTATTGCTGCTTTGCTATTCTAGTCCACATGATCTGCACTTTGATTAATTAATTTATTCTGATTATTTAACTCCTTTTTCATTTTTCCATATTCTTCTTCCTTGATTTTTCTTTGCTTATCTCCCTGTCAGTCTTTTCTTTGTATCTCTTTCTATTTCTGCTCTCAAGTAATTGTTTTTCTTTTCATCTCCGCTTCTTCCATTTATTATCTTCATATATGGAAAAATATACACTAATACCTCCAGGGAAAATAATCCACAATGCAGCCACTCAGTGAGAGAGAGGAGATCCAAAGAAGCTGCAGCGCTGAAAGAGATCTAGCCGAGACAGCAAACCGAAGATTAGATATGGTTTTGCAAGAAGATCAGCTACAGAAAAGGCTAATGAAATCTTGTCAACATATGCAGAGGCATCACCTTACGTTACAGACCAGAGGGACTTAAATCCGACCTTACAGGGATTTCTTGTTAGCTCATATGGAATGCTGCATTAGTTTGTGCATAATGTGTTGCCTTAGTAATACACCTGTCTGTCCAGGTATTTCTGTAGACCAAGTCGCCAATTCTCACTGCAGAACCGACACGGGAACACAGAGGATCAGCAGAAAAACAACGAGCTGAAAGGACAACTGCAGAAAAATGATGGGAAATGCAGAACGGCACTCTTAGCTTAGCCAGGAAGTGGTTAAAGAGCTCACAAATAAGTGGTAAATAAAGGACATATCTGATTATCAAGGAGGAGAAATGAATTTTCACACCATGAATGAAGAGATAAAATGAAACCAGGATAACCTAGGTTAAATTTAATGAAAAACTTGAGGCTGTGGACTAGTCATTCAGATGAGAGGGTTGTAAGATGCATCGCTTGGGGCTTTAATGGCAAGAAACAGACATACAGTTTTGCATTTTTGTTCTAACTGTCCCCAACCAGGTGCTGAGATGCTGTACTTCAACAACTCTGCCTGCCCGCACAAACTACAGAAAGAGGAGCTGATGTTCTAAGTGCCATGAAATGGGGGAGAGAGTTTTCTGCATGCTTCTATTAGAAATGGTAATTTTTACTTTAAAACGCACCCAAATATCAGAATCTCTCTCCAAAACAATCAAGTCAACAAGTGCCTGATGCCAGTGAGCTTCTTCTAGATTCACTCTCACAGAAAGCAAACAGTGAAACCACGGAAGTGTCAGCATTATCTTCCACTCAGCAGCAGTAAGATTTTGGGAGATGCATGTTTTTGCATGTTCAACCTTGGAACATAATGAGCTTGATCTGCTATTTGGCCACGCTGCAAGTCAGTGTTAATAAAAATATACTATAAATAATTAACAATAATTTAAATATTCATATGTTGTTGGGGGCAAGGCCTTTTATCAGGCAGTTGAGGATACATTAGTGAACCATGATATATTTCACCGAGGTTAACTTTACCCTAAAAATGCTACCCTAGTGCATAGAGTAATAAGGTATCAGAAAGGCCTCCAGACAGTTTGCTAATATATAACTACAATATTCCTACTTGATGAGCTACAGTTTCATAAATGGTTGATGCATATGAGTAAGCTTTAAAAAATATTGGAAGCATTAATTTCATTTGACTAATGCTGATACCATGCATTTATACCTTTTTTTTATAAAGCATTCTTTCTTTTTTTTTTATCCAGGAAAGCGATTTTTCTTCCACAGTATCTGAAATGTCACCTCAAATTGTCACTTGAAGGTAGAATTGCTCCTGAGCCAAATGATACTGTATATAACTGCAAACACCGTCTCCCCCAGGTGAGTTTAGGAGCTCTGGTTTCCTTTTCTGTAAGTGCTCAGATATTGTGGCTTTGCCTCTGGAGCTGAACAGAAAGCCAGCTTTGAGTGTATGCTCTCCTATCCATATGCACATGTAACTTGATATTAACATGATCCGTACCCACACAGTGATAAAACTAAGCAAAAAGGCCTTTGTCTAAATATAGAAGTGATGTTGGAAAAAGCTCTACAGCCCTCCCTCTGCACGCAGTCTTGCGACGAGCCTCCTCTCCCCAGGCGAGTTTGCAATGCCAACAACGGGCTGGATTCAGCGGTGCTATTAACCCCCCACTACAGCGGAATAAGAAAATGCTCCTAAGTACTTTGAAAAAAAAAAAAAACAACAACACAGAATGAGGTAACAGTTAAATTAAAAAAATCTGAAATACAGAAAGTACAGCTGTATAAACGGGAAAAGTCCCTGTTCCAACAGCATCGGAGGTTCACCTGCATTTCTCATCCCTAATATCGACTACTCGAGCTTTTCTTGTTCAACGGACAGGCTGCTGCTGCTCGGTTTATGTGAAGCTTATTGCCTAGAGTACACAGGACAGACTGAGTAGGGAGGGAAAGGAGGCACGGTCAGCAAGGCCACCCCGTGATACCACCCAACAGCTGGCTTCTGAAAAAACAAAACAAAACAACAAAAAAACAAATTCGGTTGCTGAAATCATTTCGCATACTGAAAAAAAAAGCATTCTTTATAGTACACTTGCAGAGAGGGTGAGCAGCAATAGATGCAATCAGGTTTCCAACAAGGAAATTAATCACAAATGCCATCTTTAATTGATTTGGCAGGAGTGGTCTGGTGCCATTCAGCACCACCACTCGGGCCCTTGACATCTGGCAGCTGTGTGCTCGTGCCCTCATCCTGCAGATGAGACTTAGGGCCAAATTAAAAAGTTTGCGGTTCTCGCTTCACTTCAGGAGGGACTTCACTCACCTCTTTAAAGTACATCCTACTTGCTTTAGTATGAAATTAAATACCTGCTCTTCATGCAAATGGTGCCAGTGTCCAAGAGGAGCTAAAATGTGATTGGAATTCGTTCAGCTATTGGATGCATTCACACTGAAGGGCTCGAGCTGACCTTTCCAGAACAGCTCGTACCAGGAATACAGATTCAGGGAGACCTGGGTTTCCTTTCCCCTCCCAGTTTATTCCATGGTAAGACCCAAGTGCTTTGACCCCCCACACAGCACACAAAGCATTGTTTTTGCAGTTAAGTTGCAAACGAGCAACACTTACAAGAAGCATTCAAAGCATCCTAGGAACTGGGTCATTTTTGCCCCTTATCCTGCGAGTAAAGCAGCAGAAGAGCTCACACAGAGCAGGCAGAAGGAAGAGCTCACTGCAGAACAGATGCCTCCACTGCTGTGTACCTGGGGTCATCGCGACACCTTGGCACCGCTCCGCAAAACCCGACTGGGGACATCAGCTCCCGTCCAGGAACAGACACAAGTCTTCTCCCCTCTTCATTCCCACTCGCATATTTCCATTGATTTTAGTTGTTCTGAATTAATTCCCAGCTAATCAACAACTAAACAAAGCAGCAGCACACCAGACAGCAGGTTTTGTGCTTCCTTCCTAACCTCATTCTGTGCCCCAGCACGTACAATCAGCGTGTTCCCACTCCATGCCTGCAGTGGGAGTGCTCCAAGCTTTGCACAAAGGAGAGAGAAAATCTAGGTTTCATTCCTCAGTTTGCCACACTACTGGGGCAAAGCACCGTCTGTCCCAAACAGCCCGTCCATATAAGGGGAATAACTAAACCAGTCTCCGACAATGTCAATTTGTAAGGTGTTTTCAGATCATTGAATGACCAACGCTATGAAAGAACACAGCACACTACTGCAAGGTGGCAAATCCCAGGCATACGGATAGACAAAAGTCATGTTTGTATTAGAAACAGAAGCAAGAAAGGAGGAGCGTGTTGCTTCTCTTGCCCTACCAGACGCTTGTTCCAGGTGCCAGAAGGTCCCAGCCATCCCCTGAGGTGGGCTTGCCTTTCACTGAATTCCTAGCTTTTACAAAGTAAGTGGGTTCAGGAATCTTTATAATCACGTACAGAGCATTTCCAAGTTCATCTCCTGAACCTGGGACACACCCTAAAAGTCACCTTCCTGATACTGAGAACCTGTGCTCAGCCTGCCCCGTTGTAATTACCGGGCAGCCGCTGCCTCGGGATAAATCTAATAGACTTTTTGGCACTGTCAGATTAAAACTTACCTATCAACTCACTGCAGTGCTTTAGCTCTCCCTAAATCTGTACTTGGGAGAGAATTTATGACCAGGAATTGCATTTTGCAAAATGATTAAAGTTACCAAACATCCATAAAAAGTTGCAGTAGTAGATATCATTTTTTTGAAAGTCTGCTTAATTTATGAGAGGTGGAAGGTTTATTGCCATTTAGAGTCCACGGTGATACAGCAATTTAGCATTTTGCTGAAGCTGTACACAGCTGCTTTCTCATTTATGATTTTTACATGTTTTTAAATTGCCATGTTTGCATCTGGGGGCATCAGCAGGCTGGGAAGGGGGCAGGGAGAGCAGACGGTGCTTGGTGTTCCCTATCCTGCCCCGACAGGCGAAGCGGTCTTGTTCCTCCACCAAGACTGTGAGCTACACAGGGAGCTTCAGCACTTGCTCTGAAGACGGTGTCTTCTCTCTCTCTCTCACTGACAGTTCCGAGTACAATGAAATTAATCACGGACGTAAATTCCTGCTGCAGGTCCGGGGTTGGAGATCCTCCACGCGAGGACAGTGACCTGCCATGTTAACACAGCCGGGAGTGCTGCCGTCAGCCCGCTCCCAGTAAACCCCAGCCAGTGACCTGTGCGTCCATAAAACAGGGCCCTCTAGCCCTGCCGGGTGGCTAGCACCATCCTCCTGTCAGAAGACATCAGGGAATAACAGCCCCGCATCGATGTTCTTTACTCACACTGTGGAGAGCTCAGGAAAGGAAGGTGTCCATCATCAACTGCCCATCGTCCCTAATGAGCTGCACGGGATGTAAAACAAACCCACGTCGTGGTGCCGGGTTCTCTGTGCAGGGGAACTGCAAGTTTCCAAGAGGACAACTGCTCCCTATTTACAAGCTCAGGTACAGCATCAGAAGCCTTATGCAACTCCAACTGCGTTCTTCCAGTCATCCTGACAAGCTTCCTCGTGGCTTAAGACTTCACCCCCTTAGATCCCTTCCCATGTTCTTGCTCGCGATCTCCCATCACTTAACTCTCAGCTCACGTCCGCCCAGGTGCAAACACTTTGAAGCCTGCAGGGGGAAGCATCCCAACAGCCCCCTCGGAGGTGCGTGGCTGGGGGCACCTCTGGGTCCCTCCGGAAACTTAACTTAATCCTGCACGGAGGGCGGCTCCTCTCCACTGTAAGGCAAATCCATCCTGAGCCTTCAATGAACTTTGACAGAGACCTGGGGAGTTTTGATTAAACACCAATTAAAGCCCCCAGAACCGTGTCAAAGAAAGAAAACAACTGAAACTGAGTCAGAGTGAACGCTAGACGTAGAAAACTTGCCTGTGCCTGTTTGGACGATGCTTATTTGCTCTCTGCTGCTCTACAACTTTTACTCCCATTTGCAAACTGAGCCAGCTGCAGACCTGAGATCGGCCACAAGCCCTCCTGATCGCCGTCCACGTGCTCCCAGCTGCTCTCCGTACAGCTCACAGCCTGGGAACAGTCAAGGCTCTGACAAGCACCTGCACCATGCGCTCTGAAACACCGCACCATTGAGATTTCCAAGGTCAACCCAACGTGACACACGGATCTCCACACTGGGAGGTGTGCACGGGGATGCCTCGTGTCTCTCTAGCCCGCTGTTATCAATAATTCCTTTACCTTTTTCTTTGTTGGTGGGTTGTTTTGTTTTTTCAATTCTGTTTTTCATTTTACAAAGCTAGCCTTCTGTTTGTAAGTGAAAACTAATTAAAGACATTTTGATTTATCTTTGTAAGAAAGCCAGTCTGTCCCCCTCGAGCATTATAATTTTCCAGCTTAATTGAATTCTACACCGTGTTTATGATGTAATTTTAAGAATCCCTAAAAACAAACTCGAAAGGCTCTTTTCATTAATTTTGAATTTCTTCTGCAACAGGCAGCGTTTTATCTACGGAGATGGCTGGAGTTCCTGTCAATTGTAATAAAATCCAAATGCTTCTTAATAACTGGAGTGAAGTCAAAAGGAGCCACAACAATGAGGAATTAGAGATTAGCAGCTGTAATCATGGACTAATTGAAACAATAACCTATTAACTGGTGTCTTGGCGATCCTTGCAGACACAGGAAGCTGTATGTAACCGGAGTTGGCATTACTAAGCACATAGACTTGTCCTTCTTAATGAAATCCTTGTCTTGCCAGGAATAGACCTCACACTTTCCCTTTCAGTGAGAATACTCAGAGTAATGAGGACTTCCTAAGTGCGTATGAAAATATTAAATGCTAATCACTGGCATTTAGTTAAGTTTCACAATTAGGAGCACATTTCGAGCTAAAGAACTACAAATTCAGCTTTTTTTTTATTATTATTTAATACAGCTTAGCTCTGCAGCTTTACCATTAACACTCACAGAGATGCGCACTCCTGCTCTGTAAACAAATTATTTTGTTGTCCGAGTTTGTTTCCAAAGTAGGTAGGTATCATATCATTAAGATGTGGCATGTTTAAGTAACTAAATCAATATTAATAGAGTGAATATTAACATGTCAGCTTCAGCAAAGGGAGCCCTTGGGAAGGTCACCCCTTTTGAGGGTGCCCACCACCACCAGTCCCTCCCAGCCAGCAGCACGGGGCCGTTGGTGGTGCGAGGGAGCTGCTGCCTTTGTGGAGCACCCGCTGCAATGCAGGGAACGTTTGGCACCTTGCAGAAACCGGGCACGCGCCCTCCCTTCATTCAGCCCAGCAGCGAGGCAGATGTTTGCTGAACATACATAGCTTGTGCCCTGACCCATGGCAGCGGTCTGCAGCCAAACAATTCACTGCAAAACTCCATCTCGATATCGAAATTATAAATATTACCTGGGCAAAATACAGGATTTGTTGGCTAATGCAGCCAGCACTGCTAACCTCCAAAAATAAACAAACCTTGGAAACAAAATGGGGGGAAAACTGTAAACGTTTACCTCAATAATACCAGAAAGGAAGGCAGCACCAGCACAAGCAGTCCTGCAGAGCATCCGTGCCGTAGTTGACAAGCTAGCGGCCTGAAATCTGTAGAGCAGAGCAGTATGTGATGTAAATGTTGTCCATCATAAAAATCAATGGGTCCTTTGCTAAGTGGTCAATATTTATTTAGCTTTAGCATTGTTTAATTCAATGCATCAATTAAAGATAGTGTAATGTCTGATTTGGTCCCAAGCTGCTGTTTCTGTTTGTCGTTACCTCATCTGTTTGATATCACTCATGTCTTTAAGTCCCTGCTCTTTTGTCCCCTTGCATAACTCAAGGACAGGAGTAATTGACGTGAAACTTTTAAAAATTAATTTCACCGCATATGCCACTAACAGAGAGTGCAAGTCCTCAGAATCATTTATAACTTCATGGTGATTGGCCCTGACAAAACAATACCTTAAAAACTCACGAAAGTAAATTATGGTCCGGGCAAATGGCTGAGCGCGAGCTGGGCCCAAGGCTTGGAACGCAGCCAGGCAAAAACAAAGTAATGCGCTTTTGATATTAATAACAGAGATGATATTGATCCGCAAGCCAGTGTCACTTCTACGCTCAGGCAAGGAGATTGCTTCAGGCATTTAGACCACTGAAAGCCACTTTCCATATAGGCCATTTAATTCTGGGAGTCTTTAATTATATGAAATGGAGCCCAGTTAAAGGGCCAGATACCTATTTACTCATCTTAGGTATGGGCTGTGATTCAGGAAGCTGTCAAAAAGGTATATAACTCAATTCTTAGATTTCAAAATGCAGTCATCTTTTTAAATGTTTATTTCATCTGTGGATTTCTTTGGCTCAGAGCCTGTTGGGAATTTGTAGGTACATGGACTCAAATTATAGGATGTTATTTTTCAAAAGACCTGAAGCTAATTTTCTTTTCTTTTTTTTTTTTTAAATCCAACAAAAGAAGCAACTCAGTTGAGTCAACTTCTCTTACTGAAACACGGGGTGTGATGGGAAAGAGACAGGACAGACCTGCAGTTTGAAATGCCCTCTGTCCCACGTGCGTGTGCACACATGACATTGCACTTGCTATCCTCAACCAAAAACGATGGGATTTGCATAAATAACTTTGTTTGCCTTCCAAGAGAGATGCACCATACTCACAAAGGTGGTTTTCCCAGGCCGAGGTGCTTGTGCTCCAGGGGTGCTGACCCCTTGCATCGGCCTCCCCCGATGCAAGGCACTCGAGTGCCCGCCTGCCGTAAGGGGGGCTGCCCTGCAGCAGGCTCCTGGTGCATGCTCAGAGTTAACGGAGAGGGAGCTGAACAGACCCCTCGGCCAGCATAAATCTCCGATTCTGAGAACATCTGCAGCCAGCGCTGCTGCCAAAATGCGATTTGTGTAGTGCCTCAGCCCTAGGTGAAACTCAGGAGCGCAGCAGTTGGCGTCATCAGAGGAGGGACTGCTCCGGCCTCTGCTTCAGGAATAGACAGGTACGTAACAGTAAAAATAAAATAAACTAAAATATCACTTAGTAAAGGTAATCTACAGCCACATTCTGAAGGACTACAGTGCTTTCCAGAAAGCTCCTTAAATCTCCTCTTGCAGCGTCTAACACGTGTCTGCTACAAACCCTCCCTGGGGTCAGGTCTCACCAGGCAGCACAGAGCACGGCTGCTCAGCGCCTCCTCAGCCCAGCTTCGCTGGGCCTTTCCCTGCTCACAGGGCAGGATGCTGCCCGTGTTCTGCTCCCCTCTCGATTCCCACACTGCTCCCCACCACTGAAACTCACCCGCGCAAAGCCCAGGTTCCTGGGCTTTAATTCAGCAGAAACGAGGAAGTGAAATCCCTCGCCCCAGCCCACGTACGGCCTGTGCCCGGGCTCTGCTGCTCCAGCGGTGCCTTGCCCTTCTGCCGCAGCAGAATATTAGCTTTAATTAAAGGCACCATCTACACGGCTAACCTCAGAAGGCTGAAGGTTTGCGCTCCTATTAAGATAGTTAATTCCATCCCTAAACAGATGCTGAGCTCCGAGCTCGATGGCAGCACCAATTTGGGTGTTAGGGAGCAGGCGGCCGGCAGCGCTCACGCCTGGGCCCCTGGAACCACTTCCAGGAGGGTGAAAGAGCTCCTGAGCTCGATGTCGAAGCAGCTGAACTGTCTGCCTACTTCTGTACAACGTATGTAGCTGCCGTACAGCTCTGAGGAACACGTTGTTGGGTTTTCTTGTGGATGTGAAGTGAGCCTAAATGCAGCCGTAGCACGTAACAGCAAGAAGTACATCCTTCGCCATTCTCGTGTTTCTCGATGCCAATGTTCATACCAGAGGACTTCACTACACAGGTACTTCATCCTCATCATTTCTGGGTCAGCTTTTAAGTAATCATGAGTCGCAAAGCAGCTTAAAAAGTAGGGGAAAAAGTAAATGAGGATATGGGATCCCCAGAAATCACTAATTGTTTTTGTTGGTCATATTAGGGAGGCTGCAAGAACAGGAGTCTCCTGTGTTGTGTGAGGAGTCCCAGTGCTGCCTTTCTCTCATGGATTTCTTGTTACGAAATGAGCAGAACACCCAAAGACAAAATGTGCCTGAAAACAATGAAGAACAAAACCACCACGTCTCCAGTGCTACCAGCCAGGCAGCCGCACACATCCTCGCTGCACTCAACATTCATTCAATTTAATAAGACTAGTTGGGAGGGAGGAAGGTAGAAGGGGCTTGGTGCCATGTCAGCATGCATTTTTCCTCTGTAATCCATCAGGTTTCTCTTTTAATTTCTGTAAATAAACAAGCCTGGCCATCTGCCTACTTTGGGTGAGGTATTTGTGTCCCCTCTTACATTCTCTTCTGGTTTTTGACTGGAAACCTCCCAAATGAAAGAGTTAACTCACTTCCTGTATTAAATATTTACATAAAAATGTTAAGGAAGGTGTATGTAAATTATAAATAATGTAAGGCAGGACTGGTCTCGGTTAGAGCTAAGAGACCCAAATTGTATCATCATAATACATTATTCACATATAATGCATCTATTCTCCTCCATTAGTGTTACTAGAAAAAGCCCCTGAGTGCTTAAGTTGAATTTGGAAGAGTGTAATAAATGTGAGATAAACAAATAGCAGTGGGGATGCATCTGTAGTTAAACAAGTGTAAATTAGAGCTCAGCCTAATTCCTCCAAACTACACCTAGGACAAACATGACGCTTTCCAGAAACAAGAGATCAGTTACAAACTGCAAAAAAAGACGCAATAAATCCAAATTACCTGATATCGTTCCCCTAAAAAAAAAAAAAAAGGAAGAAGAAAAAAGGGGGTTTCCATGGAGAACAGCATTCTGCTGAATATTCTCTGGCGGAGTTATACTTAAACTTCATATTGTGACAGAAAATGACAAATGTAAAAATGCAGAGTTAAAATCACGCTTGCTCCTAATGCCCAGCGTGTGCACCTTCCAGTGACACCGAACAGAAACACGCTCCGAGTCCTCTTCTACTGCTGGCCCACGCTACCCAGCCCAGATCCTACAAACGCATTTTCAAGTCCGTGACTTCCAGATGCTGTTGGCTCTCCTTTTTAATGTGAAGGACAATGAGCAGGCTACAGTAGTTACTAAGGTCTGTGTCTGCTCATGGGTAGTCGAAAGCCATTTATCTTTGTACCTTTATTTGCTGTGAGCTTTCATAGTTCTTGTAGGCCATTCCTCCCCCGGCCTGGAGCTGGACAGCAGTTGCACTCCCTTACACGGGTGGCTCAGTTCCTGCAGTTCCTTCCATTTCACATCTGCAGAATTACCTGCTGTCTGCTCACAGCCTTGTCTGGTGTCAGGGAGAGGCGTCCTAAAAGAGATCTATTAAAATGAAATAGGGCTGAGCGTGCAGACAATCAACTGGCTGCAAGGTCTGAGGCACCAAGTTTGGGGGCTCCTGGCACAAACCAGCCCCGGGCAGAAACCTAAGCCCTGCAACAGGTCCCTGAGACCTGGTCAAACCCTGACAACCTCTGAATTGGTCCTGAATCTCTACGAACACCAGTCAAACCCTTCCCTCCCCAGATCCCAGCAGCAGTGCCAGCAGCAGCAAAGGCAGGCCGAGGGACCAGGCTCTCACACTGGCCCCAGGGGAAGAGGGACGGCAAATCCTGGCGCAGCTCCTGGCAGCAGGACGCAGCCGTGACAAGCTCTGCAGGCACGCTTCGCCTCCTGCCAGCTCAGGAAAGCTATCCCAGTTGCTGTCCCACATTTTCTTTTCAACTAGAGAGCTTCTTTTCCCCAGGCCCAGAGAAATATCATCAGCTGCTGATTACTGAGAGCTCGAGAAGTGATTTATTAATTTCCCACTCACTTTCAGGTTGGGAACATGACTGTACTCAAGAGCAGTCACCTGATTCCTAGGGCTACTTCTGCCAGGTGTCTCCCGGTGCCTCGAGCCTCTCTCTTTCTTTTTTCACGCGGCTTTACATTACTGTGATACACAGAATTGTTTCAGGATTTCTTGGGGCTATTTTTTTGCTTTTTAAATATTTTCCTGGAAGTGAAACGCATAAACGTCCCCTTCCCCTCACCAACACAAATATTTCTCCCTGCTTGGAGTTGCGACTCCCTTCTGCTCACTAACGCTGACATATCTTGAAGGGGAATTAACTCTGACTGGGGAGCCAGGCAGGCACAGGGGAGCACTTGTGGATAAGCCGAGGGCTCCCATGGCCCACCGACTAAGCCACGGGCCATTCACAAAGCGAGGGTGGCAAATCGCTGATTCCAATGGTCACTTTCTTACTCCAAGTGCTTTCAAGGGACACTTTTTTCCATTTTTTATATATTCTCCTGCAATATCTTCCACTGAGCTGCCTACAAGGGCGCTGAGCCAACGCTGGACATCACAATTTAGAGGGACATCATTCCAGGTATCCTGGTGGCATCCTTGGTTCCTTTCACCATCCTTTACAAATCAAGCACGTCTCTCTTTTCATCTGAGTAGGCTGGGAGAAAGAAGCAGGATTCTGATGGACTAAGTAAGATTTTTCTCATACTCTGCAAAATCCCACTGGGCTACCAGCAGGGCAGCTGCCTGGTGGCATGCTCATGTGTTACAAATGGTGACTGAAGCAGCTACCCTGAAAAATTAGTATGCATAGTGCTGGTGAAAAACAAATGATATGTCACAGCCTGAACAGTCACAGTGCTAGAGGAAAAAAATTGTTGCTTTAGGGCAGCGTCTTGATTTGCTATGGGTTGAAGAGCTGGAAAAAAAAAACCCACCTGTTGCAAGTGCAGCACAAAGAACATGGGGTCAGCAAATGCTACTAGGGCAGCAACATTACCCAGCGACTACAAAAGTCTATTCTAGTGTCAGAAACAGCGATTCTGCTTCTGCCACTGCCCCACTAAAGAACCTCAGATTTCCTCTACTACCCTACAGCTGTACCACCATTTTCTCAACGGTGAAGAGTAAGAGTTTCCCAGGGCTGTGAAGTGTTTAGGGATCTTCAGGTGAAAGTGCTACTGTAAGCACAAGGAATATTCTCATTCCTAATTACCAGCACACATTAGAGGAATTGCAGTGCAGCATGTTCAGTCCAGCAGGTCCTAGAACACCACACTGTGGTGCACAGATGTAAAGTTAACATTTAGGCTTAAGTGCTTCTCAGAAAGGCTTCATAAATGAATCTCGTTGAAGTGAAAATGCCGAGCATATGTGAATAGTGTTAGTGCTGTTCTGATTTCTTTCTTTCTTTATTTTACTATTTATTCCTGCTAACCATGGATGTTCAAGTTCAAGGACCAAGCACCTTCTCTGAACTGCAACTCAATTACACTTTGAATGACTTCTGTTTGGCAAGTAATTTTGCTGCTGTGCAGATGAGGCTTACAGCAACAGTGCAGTCCTTTTGCCTCCTTTCTGCAGAGCTCAGAGACCTTTGCTAAAATAATCAAATTTATTATCAGTGCAAGTAAAACAGGAGCAAAATAGTTGTCTGATTTGTGGAATGCCTGGAACAAATAACATTTCCAGCACATGGGAATTTTCACTTTCTGGAGACCAAGAAAGGGAAATACTTATTTAATAAGGAATCCTTAGTCTGAATTTTTAATGGCATTTATAAGTTGCACTGTGAGCAATATCTTGTGCTGACAAACTGTGCACTGATGAACATGCAGCTGATAAACAGGAATTTCCCAGGACATCATAGAAGTAGAAAAAGGATACAAGGAACACTCTGAAATCATACCCTGAATACAGGAGACCTCTAAACCTTGAAGCCTGCACCCATACAATTGGGAGGGTTAGACGAACTGATCCACTTTAGCTTACACTTAGTAAGCTAAGTGTAAAGACAACTCGATCAATTTGCTCAGTGGGAAGCCCATCAAAACTGCTTCAATCTGTATGAGCTTATGCCAAGAAGTTCTGGTTCTAACATAGTTTGTCCAAGGCACCAGAAAGCAATGAGTTATAACAACACAACAGGAGATAATAAAAATGTGTATAAACATCCATGCCTTTAGGTGAGACAGCACAGGTCACAGTCTGAAGTTATCTCCCAAGGTGGTAACATTGTTTGATTAACACGACTGTCCAGAGAACTCAGAATCATGTACAAATTCAAGGTCATGGCTCTTGGGACCAGGACAAAGAAGACAACCACCACAGGATACAGCCAAAGAGGATGGAAAGGAATTGCAGCGGAAGATGAGAATCATGAATGAGCCTGCCTCAGGAGCACTGCACTCCAGAATGGAAGCCAGAGAAGTTTCTAGTCCCAAACCACACAAGAGCTGACTGTGCAGGCACCTGAGAAGTGATGATTACAAGTGCAAATCCCAAGACAAAGGTCACAAACTTTTAAGGATGCCAAGAAAAGCAAATACTCAAACAAAACTACAGGAGAGTGCCAAGCAATTCTAACTTGTGGTAGAAGGTCAGAGAACATGACTACAATCTGCATCTGGAAATGAGGATTAAGATGTAATTTTAGGTAATATTTGAAACTTGCCTCTGTCATTGAAGCAGAGAAGGGCAAGCTTTCTGCTATAATATGCAAATACTGTAGGGGTGCAAAGTACCAACCAGGATTCCACGAACAGAACCTGCAGCATTCCTTGGACATCAAAGGTGAAGACCTAGCTGGTTGCTCACGCCAGGAGGAATGAGCTTCCCAGAAGCTGCAGGATTGCTGCTACCATCAAACAAGCAAGAAAAGTCCTATGGAGCCCAAAAAAAGATTCGTGACTGTGCATTTGTGACATGTAGCTCTTACTTGCATGTTGACCTGTGGCGTCTAGCAGCACACGTTCTGAGGACGGAGAACAGGAGGTAGATGAGGAACTTCTTGCGGGTATATGGGAGGTTCCCCGTGCATTGTCGTCTCCTTGCCTTCCTCAAAATCTGTTGGATGTTGCATCAAGAGGCTTTATACGACACAGAAAATCCTCAGAGCTAAGAAATGTAACTACAATTCCTCAATTGAGTTTAAAAACACTAAGGTCATCCCAACAAATGAGCAATAAAGATAAGGAAAAAATGCTCATAAAGCTTCCCACAAAAGTACTGCAGAACTCTAGGAAGAGGTCAGCCTCACCACTTGTTTTTTTAGACACCATTAGGCTGTATGCTCCCTAGGTCAAGGGAGTCAGACACACACACACACCTTAGTAAAATGTTCAGCACAACGGGACCCAAATTTCAAGTGGGCAATGTGTATGTTAATGTAAATAATAGGCAACAACTTCAGGGTTTTCTAAAATACACACCAGGAAAAGCCTACTGGAATGCACCCCAGAATCACAAGAGAGTAGGAAACTTTTTTTTTCCCTAGTAAGGCATCTGTCCTCCATTCATTAGCATCCAATTACCTCCTGAGTCCTTTCCCCCAGTGCTGGGGGTTTCTTTACAACAAAATAAAACAATATTACAAAACAAGAACCCTGACTCCAAGTGTCCCTTAGTGTAATTAATTGTCAGATTCAGGGAAAAGCTAAAAGCACAGGAACAGCACCAGAGAAATCCCTGTGCAAGCTACTGAGACTTACAGGAGCTGCTGTATGCTGAGAATTGCAGCCTCCTAGCACACCACTGCCCACAGCAGATTACTTTACACGGTGATGATGACGATCACACAGATGTATATGGCAGTACAGAAATCTGGAGGATCCGCTGTCATAGTTTCTCCTACTATTCCAGATGATTCCTCCAACATTTACATGCTGATTGAAAAGTGTGCATGAAATTAATGCGCACACGCACGCCAACATTTGAGTGCTGGGGAGGGGAGGGAACTGCAGAAACGTTACCAAAATCTCAGTTACGAAAATAGTTTAAACACTGAGCTAACAAATTAGGCAGTATTTTCTCTACCAGCATGTTTACTTAGCTAGCATTATCACTGCTAAATATGCAACTCTGTGCCATTTTCTTCAGTCTTTATCTTGAGGTGTCAGTCTGCCTAAGAATTCCACAAACAAATAACTGGAATCACTTATAAATAGCTGGCTTTAACAACAGTAGACACTAGGATGACTGTAAAAACACTCCAGTTCCATTAACTCACTAAAATCAGCTGAATTACACAACAAAGATAATTACGTTAAGCAAATTTATAAAGTTACATAAAATAAAAAGGAGCAGAAGAACGAGGTAGAGATGAGGATGCCCTATTTTAAAAGAACTTCTGCTGGAAAAGACTAGGTCAATTGCATAAAAATGTTCAGATTTGTTTATGTTCTTTAACTTACAATACTGATCATTAGCAAATATGCTTTTTTGGCTTCTTTCCATAAGCAATTCACTAGAAATAGAACCGTCTGTTTTAAGCCTGAACGCTCCCTTAAAATATTTGCATCCCAGTCTCCCACTGGGGCAGCACACAATATTCAGATCCCGAACGCTGACTAAAAACAAACGGTAAAATAACTGACCTGTTTTCCTAGCTTCTGAAAAGCGCTGGGTAAAGAACAGCCTGAAGTGTGAAAAATGACACGACTTTCACAATTACTGTGTCGCTAGCAGACGAGGGTGTTAACTAATTGAACCAAGGAAAACATTTTTCTTCCAAAATTTCCAGAGGAATAATATTATTTGTAGATATATTTATACAGTTATTTAATGCGATAGTGTCCCTTTAAGTAAACTTGTCACAGAAGATTTATTTTTTTCCTCACTGTCTAAGAGTACAGTGTAGGGAGTACAAAAGGTCCACTGGCCAGGACATAAACCCCAGAGGCTGAGGCTAACAAAGCGGCTGACAAGGAGCGACTGGGTGACACAAGGGATGAAGTGTTCACAAGATCCTGCTGTTACAGATAGTAGAAACATAAAAATAACCAATATTTGATTCAAAGGAATTAGGAATACTGTTAGCATCAGAAATATAAAAACTGCAGTGTTCAAGAACTGGAAAAGGTTGTGGATATCAACTATTTAATTATTTCCAAATACTTTATCATATATCTAGATGTAATAACTCAATTTTATGCCACTTTCATGGAAATCTATTTCATTCTTTTCTTACATTTTTTAGCTTTTCCATCATTCTGTTCCATTTAATGAATACACGGATTTTGAATATTAGGTGAATAGTCCTTGCAACTGAACACAAAAGGGAAATGATGCAGATAGCATTATGGTCCCGCTTCTTCTCCTTGCATTAGGTTGGAAATGATATGCAGTAGGGATTATGCTTTGTTTAAAGCTGAGCCTCTGCCTCTAAAAGAATACATTATACAAATCTTCTAATGTTGTTGAAATTCCCCAAAACTTGATTGTGTCAGACATAATGTGGCAATGAGGTTCTTATCCCTACCTTATGCCGAATAAATATCTAATATCAGAGAGTATAACCTTGGAAAAGTATACACCAGGGAACATCCCTCGTGTCAATAATTCATAGGGCTGTTGGTGGGAAGGTACATGCAGCTAGCCCCTAACATTATACAGAATACATTAGTGCCCACGCAGCCACAGCTCCCCGGGAAGGCGATGGGGGAAGGGGAGAGGCAGGAGCAGACGGACGGACGGACAGACAGACTCCCTGGCAGCCTGATTAAAAAAAAACAAAACAGAATTATTCAAAGTAGCACTTTCTCTGCCAAAACAAACAAGACCCCACATCAGACCCGTGCGAGGGACGGAGCATGTGGAGCGTGCATTGTGACACACGCACGTGCTCCCGGATTTGCTTTGCATTTCCTAATTGCCAGAACGAGGGTTCCTGCCCCAGCTGCAGGGAGCGCGCCGCTGGGATCCAGAGCGCGCACCGATGAGCGAGGCCCCCACGAGCCCACATATTAATTCGACCGCCGTTAATCCTAAAATCAATACATTCGGGTTCAGTGGTATTTCTGTAGGCAGAAATACAGTTGCCATTCAAATGAGCTGAAATAAATAAGAAAAATTTCAGATAGCACGTATCTGCCTTAAAGACGATTGTGATTTTAATTAAAGGCAAAAAACGAGAGTGGATTTGAATACAGTTTGAGGTCTTCTGCATTCCCATTTGCTCTTTAACAGTTACAGTTTTAATGATTTAGGAACCAGAAGAATAACTAAGAAACCCAACAGTCATTATCTCAAATAATGAGACTTTTTAATGCAAAATCAATGTTTGTTATAATGAAAATAGATTCCTCGGCTCCTGCAGGGTGATATGTACAATTCTTTTTCACCGTTAAATAGAATGTGATTGCTTATTTTCACCAACATGATGAACATTTTTATTCAGGAGTAAAAATAAAATGTCAGAATTTATTTACTGTTATTAAGCACATGTATTTAACCAGAAGCTCCCACCATATGACTGAAGCTGAGGAAATTGGGAATAATTTTCTGTGAACTTTCAGAAGCTTGGGGAATAAATGCAAAATTTCCAGCAAGTAATGAAAAAGCTCGCTCTGGGAAAAAATTGTCAGGTTGCATTCCAGCTCCTGTTCAGATGGTTGGCCAAACTCTTTGTTATGTCAAACAAACCAAACTCAAAAGCTAATGAAAAATATCTGAAGCACATTTAATGAAGTAAAAGAAAACACTTCTTCCATAACAAGATATCAAAACTGTTATCAATGCAGAGCAATTTTTTTTAATGCTGATGAATGTATTTATGGTGATTTTTCATCTCTGAACATTAGGAAAAGCATTCGTAATAATACTCCAGAGCTATTTCCTCTTAAGAGTCCAGATCTAAAACAAAGCATAAAAATTCTGGGGCTAAATGCTTCATTGTGAGACACTTTGTGTATTTCTGAATGCTCATATTTGGCTTGTTTATGCATGCAATACCCAAAAGGTATAAAATCAGAACATGAAAAAAGACGACAGAATTTGCAGCAGAGCTGCCGATATCCTTTAACGTGTTTTCTTGGGTTCTTGTACAGGTATCAGGTGAAGAACAAGTTCTCACTGGAAGAGAACCACAACTGGGAGCAGATCTGCACAGGAATCTCCATGAAAAACATGGGGTTGGGCAGCTGCGATCTCTGAAAGGTGCCTTCTGCAGGAACGACACCGCTGACAAGTATCATTCAGTCACCCGTGTATGGGAGGAATTTCCTGGAGTGATGCAAACATGTAGGAAAAACGTAGTCTGTCTTGACTGGGAGCCCCTCGAGAGCATCTACAGCAAATAGAGGCAAAGCAGGACTAACTATTGCAGGTTGCTGTGGGCTGTGTCCAGTCAGGCAGGGTTACTGGCTACTTTTAGGTAATGTATTATAATCTGCTCACACTGTACACCACTGTATGAAACGCTCTGTGTATATACTAGTAGCTTCCAAAGTTTTCACTGAGGAATTTTAAAGCGTTATTGGTGTGAAAAGAGTACAAACACTATTTTTCAGTAACAATAAACATAAAGAAAAGATTAGCACATCTTTCTAAATAAACAAGGCAATGGGAATCATGTTTACTGAACCGCGCTCATCTATTGTGCAGACCTCTGCATGGTTGTCATTTCTCCATGCATATTTATTCCAACTTGTTAGCTCAGGCTACATCCACATGCAGAACAGTGCTTCTTTACTTGCACAAACTCCTGAAGCAGTAATACTTATTAACCAGTTCAGCTTGGCTCCAAAGCAGTCACTTAATGGGGAAGACTCAGCAACTGGAATTACAGAAAAGTTTCCACAAGGATATTTTATTTTATAAACTGTTAATTTTTATCAATGTTCATTTTTCATGAACACTGGAAAAATGGCACTTTCAGAGGATCATTTATCAATGAAAAGCAAATTACAATCCACACAGAGGCATCTGTGAAAATCAACAGAGGATTTTCATGAGCAAGAAACATTTAAGGGAAACTACTTTGTGCTCATTCAGTAAAATACAGCAATAATTTTATGACAGATAACAACTTCAGTCGTAGCTAAACTTTACAGGTCAAATTTGATGGTTTATTCTCAAGGTTGTTAAAAATATTATCGAAATATATTCAAGTATTAGTTATGTAACATTTTCAGGAAATCATGATCTGCTCATAGATATGATGCAGGCAGAAGTAAGGCCTAAATTCTTTGAGTAAATTACTCATTGTGACTATTTTTTTAATCTTCAAACTAACCATGATTGACACTACATAGAGGACAGTCATTATAGTCTACAGTGGCAGAATTCAGACCATTAAACAATATACAACTAACCAAGAAATGCAGTTTATGTAGGAACTTTCCCTAATGTACATGTTGTTTGTAACAAAAAATACAAAGCCTCACATTACGGAACCTGTGTGCATTCATATATGCTGCTCCACTGTGGTGCCCATGCAGATGTGCCTTTTTGAAACAGTTTTCAGAACTAAAAAAAAATATTTTATTTACAGCATATCAGTCGCCTGTGTTGCCCTGCATTTGGCTTAGTTATTAAATAAAGAATATTAAATAATTAAATGTATCTGTGCCATAGAACTGATTTGTTAGCAAACTACATATAGGAAAGAATTAACACCATTCAAGCATTTATGACAGCACAAGATGTTCCAGACAGTGTCACAGACTAATGCAGTAACTCTGAAGACTGTTACCTCTGAGAGCTTACAGCAACTACCCCTAATGGCTAGCTCCTTCCTGGCAGAATATCTAAAATACCTAAGAGCAAGTATTTCTAAGAAAGATGAGCAGTATTAAAGTTTCAGGATGGGGCTACTTTCAGTGACGGAGTTTTCCTAATGGGATTCATCTTCAATATCGAAATCACATGCTTCAGTAAGAAATGGGACAGACCAAGAGTTATAACCAAGAGTCATATTTACAAGACAATTTTTGGTATGTGAATACATTCACTTCAGAGGTAATAGTGAGGCAGCTTTCAACAGAGCTCGGAATAAACATATAGATGAAAAACTGAGCGCTGGCCTTTCTTGGAACCTTGACTGTCATGGAACAGCTTTTCTTCTTTTCCCTCTTTCTCCCTTCTCCTTAGCATTTAGGAGTTTGAAAATCTGTAATGCATCTTTTTCAACATGCAGGTGTATTCACTATCAGCTAAACTGAAGGCCCAATCAGCATACATAAACTCTGCCCCTAAGCAGTCTGTACTGGTTTATACAGAGATTAGGATTGCTTTGAATTACACATGCAATCAGGACATTTCATACAGCAAATTGTGGTCATTTTGACAGCTATACAGCAAGCTTAATTTCAGGCCCAAGTATATATGATATTCAGAGATACAATGAGGTAATTTAACATTTAAAAAGGGGAATATGTAGTACAAATTAGCAGAAAAATCATGACACTTACAAACCTGTTCTAAAGATGTATTGTTCCTTTTTCTTCAGAAAAAAATCAGTTTCTATTAAGAATAAATTAACCACTAAAGAATTCCACTGATGGTCAATTCATATTGGAAATCTATTTTAACCTTGGAAAAGAAAGGAAGGAAAAGGAGGGAAGGAAAGAGGGAAGGAGAGAGGGAAGAATGCAGATACAAAGATGCATTCAGAAACACAGCACTTCTAACATGCAGCCTGCAGAACAGCAGCCCCCGTGACTGCAAACTCCTCGTCAGAGGATGTCAGCTGTTCTTACAACAGCTAGATTTTCAGAGTAAGCAGTCTTCATCGTAACATATAGAGAGATATACACGTATATATAAATGTACAGACCTCTGACTGAAGAAACCTGCTCTCTTTTCTGAGGTGTGGGAATCCTGAGCAAGGAGGAGATCTCACACGACGGGCTTGCTCCTGCTCTGTAAACCAGAGTATGAAACCTGCAGTGATGAACAGAATATTGACCAGATGTATCTAGAGATCTAGATGCCGCTTATGCCTGTTATCCCCAAACTTCCTGCTTTGTAAAAACAAATAAAAATCTGGCATGCATTTGAACCCTCATCTCTTTGAAACAACTTTGAAACAACTTTTCCTCTCTGTAAACTCTGCTACGTCCTTTATATGCTTTCAATGCTCTCTTTATATGCATTATCAACTTCTTCAAAATAAAAGCACTTCCTGTTCAGTCAGAGTCAATAAAAACTCTTGAAGTTAGTGCACGTGTGTGTACCCAGTCAGGTATCCCGAAGGGAAGTGGCAAAAAGCTGAATTTACACAATCTGTATTCCTTAGCTAATACAGTAAAAAATTCAGTTCTAATTCCTTCTCCAGGTTGAAAGATTTCTTCACCATTTTTCTCCTCTAATTAAGTGAAGACCTGTTATAGTTCAAACATGTACTACACAAGTGAAATTCTTAGGCTTGTGTGTAAGAACTGGATTGCACGGTTGCAGCAGGTCATCGTGTTCTTACCCTTCACAAATCTGCATAGCCCCACTTCAGCTCCCAGTTATATGCACTACAAAAGCTCTTCTTGGTCAAAATATACTTTGGGTTGAAGTTACATGCTATCAGCTGGTGCACTCTGGAGGTGCGATTTTTGCCTTCAAAAAGCTGGAAGATCTCTGAGTATTTGCCTCGTACCATAAATACTGCAACAGTGAGAGAGCAAAAGCCAAGAATAGAACATGTAAGGTACACTACTAGGACTAAGTTTTTGTTGGAGGGCATAAAAACTAAACTTGTTTTGTAATACATCTGTTACTTGGAATTATGAGGTTTGGTCACATTTTGATTGATAGCAGCATCATAATTTTAGTCCAATTTATCACTCAACATTTTATACTCCTGCCAGAAAGGGTTAAAAGCCCTCCCTCTTTCCAAACATTTCGTACCTGACCTTTACATGGCTAATTTTATTACTCTGACAGAATTTTTAGACTTCTGTATTCTTTCAAATGCGCCATGATAGTAACTGGAATCTTCTAATTTCTTCAAACTGTCTTCCCAATTATTTATTTAAAAGCTGTGAAGATAAGCTCTCCATTCTCACCTAGATCAGTGATAAGAGAAGAAATGGCCTTTTTAAAGTGTCTCTGCTTTTTAAAGCAGATAGAAATAATAAGGTTGACAAAGGAAAAAGGAAAATTGAGCATTATGAGGGTAATAACTTAGAAAGTGTCAGATTCAGAATAATTGAATTCAATGACATTTAATGCTATGGAAAACAATAGCAGCAGCCCAGCCGCCCATCTGATTCATGTCTAGTTCATGTTTAACAAAACAAGGCTAAGGGTCATGCAGTCATGAGTCCCATAAATAACCTGTTAATGGGATTTCCAAACAAGCTGTCCTCAAAATGGTTTTTCGTCTCACAGAAAGAATATTAAAATGCAAATGGATTCGGGCTGTGTCCTCATAAACAACCATGTTCATTTAACCTCTGACCTCAACGTTTAACTGCCCATTCCAGCAATTTGTATGGTATTAGCCACAGCATGCCACTCCAAAGTGCTAACTTTGAGAAGAGAGCACTAAATGAATGGGTTACTATCTGTGATGCTCAGTTAATCATGTCAAAATGATTTTATAGGCAGAAAACTGTCCTTTTAAAACTTCCCTTCGTTCAGCTGACATTTTTGCTACGGGAAGAAAAAGACCAAACAACAAAACCAAAACGAGCGAGTGCCAGGGAAGGCGTTTTGGGAGCAGCACTGACCAGCACAGCCCAAGGGCTTTGCTCAAGCCCGGCCCTCACAAGGGCTGCCCACACTTCCACGGCGCTCAGCCCGGCCTTCCTTGCTCCTTTTCTGTTTTAGGGTATTCCAGACATTACCTGCAGCACTTTCAGTCACATCTTTTTATTATATTATCACAGAAAGCCCCCCGACTGCCATGACTGCCATGTAAACCTCTTTTTGTCCAAATCCAGCCACATTTCCCCTCACTGCTCCACCTCACAAGCAGAGCTCCTCCGAGGGCCTACAGGTGCTCGTCGACCAGGCCCGACATAAAAGTAAAGCGGCAACAAGCAGAGTATCTGGTAATTGTTCCCAGTTAGAAGTACTGTGAAAATTAAATACTCACTGAAGGTTGCTCTTTACAGCTCGGTTTTAAAGGAATTAAATAAAATAAATCCTTTTCCAGAGAAAGGGCAGGATAACAGCCCTTAGCAGCAAACCACACATACAGAGCGGAAAGCAGCTGCTGGGACGCCGGAGCAGCATAAAGCAAGCCCTCTTGTCTGACTGGTGCAGGGCTTTTTCATTCAGAAATACTATGCCAAGATGCTCACGGCATATTAGAGATGATCAAATATTTGTAACCTCCAGAGAAAGCAGCCACAGCTTGGACTGGATCTCAAAGGTCTTCCAAAGTCTGCTAAGCAAGCCAGTGAGGAGGAAATGAAGGGAATTCAGCGTGTTTAGGAAGGACACATTATTTTCCTGTTTCCAGCGCTGGACCATGCCTGTACTCTCCACTGATTATTCAAGTGGGCTCATTTTTCTTGTCAGTTTTGGATTTATACCTTTCCTCGGTAAGTAAATTCCTTCCTGTAACAGCTCTTCAGGGGCATAATTTCAGGCGTTGCTCATTGCACAGAACTGATTTGTCTAATTTTGCTTACACTGATTGGCAGCAAAGTCTCTGAGTATTTGGTCTCCAGAGTTTCACTTTTCTGGAAGGTGTTTACTTTCTTGTCCAAGAAAGAACTCCAAGTGAAGACTTCCCTCCCAGAAGAAGCAGTAACAAGTCTTACCTCTGTCTGCTGACATCAGAAGTCAGGAAACAGTTCAATGACTCACTCAAAAACTAAGGAAGATTTACCTTCTCCAGATAAAGCAAATATGCAGCCCCTGTATAAGAAATACAGGCATTTACAGACTGGCAGAGCAAAATAATACCTCAAGTTGGAATAAGTATTTCATTTTGCCTCTAAAACAGTTCAACTCTACCAATTTCCCTTCTTTGTTCACCCCAAAGGACAAGCAATGGTTTCAGAGCCCTCTCCCTTCACATACACACACGTGCCTGATCGGCCAGACAGTTCCTCTCCAGGTGCAGAAGAGAGAAGCCGTGGCATTCAAAATCATCGCTTTCTTTAGCCTACTCTGTTCCAGACCTTTTGACCTAACAAAAATAACCATGTTATCACAGTCAGTAATGCAGAATTCTGGCATTTGGGAATTCCATAGAAAACAGAAAAATCCTGGTATTTTGAAGTTGAATGAATCTATTCCAATGTGAGATTACAAACTTTTCTCAGTACACACTGCACTAACGCAGTAACTCTACACACTAGCTGAAAGATTCAAACTGTTAACAAACTCCAGGACACAGAGAGCACGGTACCATAGTAAAAACAACAGAGAATTTTTTGTCTGATTTTCTGTGACACCCCACATTACAGGTAGATTGGAGTCTGTGCCGAGCAGGCCAAAATTATGACAGTGTATGTTATTCTGATACACAAGAATCAAAATAAGTTACTGCTTGAATTTAGTATTTATCCTATATTATTCTGTATTTTGTGAAAGCTTACTGTAAGTTGTCAGAGCGAAACACCTTCGGAGAGGCTCACAGCAGTTTACCTTTCAGCTGACTCCTATTTCAAAAGCTGTTTTCCCACTGTGCGTATGCAGCCACCATGAAGTTCTGGTACTTTATTCCAAAGTTCATTTCGCAGATGGCTAGAAATTAATTTGGATGACAGATTCAAGAAGGACACAACTGTCCATACCTTAGAACTAGGTAAGGTAAAGTAGGACAAAGTGATCATTAGAGACACTGGCCACATTTCTTGTAAGTAGGGACTAAACAGACAAACCTCTTCAGGTTGGAATGGAGGCACCAGAGGAGAAGTACGTTATAATCATAGGTATATAAAGTCATGAATGACGTACAAAGTCAGTAGACAAAGATTATTCAGCAGTTCTTCTGAAACAAGACACAGGAAGCACAGGTAAACACATTACAATCCTCACACAGTTAAAAGACATTTCTGCTGCTCAGACTATCACATTTCTAACAAGCACTAAAGCAGGTTTCTTGAACGTTGTTTTTTGTGGGTGTTTTTTTTTTTCTTGTCGAGCTGCCTTACTCTTATCTGAATGATTCTTTCCACCCCATATTTCTCTGCTTTTAGATCTGCTGTCTTTCGCATTCTCATTTCTTCTTCTCCCTCTCCTCTTTAATAAAATTTTATTAATGGGTCTAGAGGTTCCCACTGACTTGACTGGTTCTGAACCTACCCCTTCAGCTGCCTTTCTGCTTTCTATCTTCTCTCTTATTAACTTGCAATTTCCTTTTTCTGTATTAAGCTCTGAAGGAAAAAGGAAAGAAATGTGAGGGAGGGAGAAAAATTGGAAAAGCAATAAACTAAGGTAACTCCTTCACGTACCTAAGAGAAGCACCAGAGTGCATTATATGTCCTACTCTCAGAGCACATTTTGGAGAGATTATTTTAAATTACCGGAGTTTTTACTCTGATCGATCATTTTGCGGTTTTAAGAAGATTCTTTTCATTGTACGGGAAAATAATACTGAATTCATTGTTCTGCCAACAGAGCTTTGGTTAAATAATTTAAATACTGGGGAAGAACATTCCTGGGAAAATATCCTCAGAAAAAGTTTTTAATCTGTATTTCAGTTGTATTGCATGTTTTAAATACATCCCAATTAGAGAAAAGCAATGTGGTAAAAATGCAAAGATAATGATAGGTTAATTACTGTTGTGGCAAAACAAGAACAATTTTTTGAAGTATTAAGTCATGTCATTATTAAAAGAAACATTTTTATATCAAGGAAAACGGAAAAAATAAAAAAGTATTTAGATATCAAAATAGGATACATCCATCTGTTTTCCTTTGTCTGTTATCTGTGTCTGTTAGATACACCTTCACTTACAGTTACAGAAGAGTAATTGATGTTCAATTACTGGCAATTTGTAGTTTCAAGAATGGATTTTTTACATAGCCCTTTGATAGGAACACATCAGAAAACATTTTTCCAAGAAACCCAAAACACTATTTCCCAACAGAAGTCTCCAGCTTTATTTAGATGTCGAGCCATTCTGGCTCTAACAGAAGAAAACGTATTTTGCACACTATTTTTTCTTCATGTTTTTAGACTTCTACCTGTATTGTACACTACCTGTATCGCAAGTTTTTAAGTTAAAGGGATGAAAAAATATACTTCATGCAGTTGTGTGTGGTGATTTTTACTTTCTAAATTGTGTGATGGATTTGTATTTTTGAGATGGGTGTAACAGTACTCGGCTGCAAGGCCTTTGAGCTGTTATCATCAACACTAGAGCAACTTAGAATGAAGCTCAATGGCTCTTGGTGAGTTGGAGCTGAATCCATATCCTGAAAACGCATGCGAATCCCCAAAGCTTAAATCTAAAACTATTTTTAGCTTGGTATGTTTTAGAAAAAAGTGACAAGATTTAGCAGAACGTCCCTCAGCTTCCAGGCTGTCTGAAGGACCTGACTTTTGGCGGAGCTGACAAACTGACGCTGTGTGTCAGGAATCCTGTTTCATCCCCCTTCCCAGCTGCCACGCTCGCTGTCACTGATTTCTGACCCTCCTCCTGCCCCCTGAGGTTACCCTGCAGGTGTGACTCACTGGTTGCATTCTCTCCACCACCAAGACCTCCCTGTGCACAGCTCAGGTTAGGTCTGCGCTCTGCAGTGCCGCAGCTGGAAGCGGTTTACTCTGCAAACACCGCAGCTGCTACTGAAGCAGCCGTGTGTGATGCAGGAAGACTTCAACACACAAACGTCCCAACCCACGTCTCATTAATACCACAAAAAGGTCTCAGCGCATCTTCCTCTTGGCATCTCAGCGTGCAGCTTTCATCATTCATGACTTTCACCAAAATGTACTTGTAAATCCAGACCAATTTCATGTATTTTGTAAACCCAGCACCAATTTCATGTATTGTAGAGGCAAAATCAAACTCTCCAGAACAAGGCAGTCCCGGGAAAGCAACAGCAATACCACTGCAGCTACAAGCAACTGCACAGAGCTCACATCCTACATGTGGTGGAAAGCAGATTTGTCCCACTCACTCAGTGCTAAGCTTTTGGCAAGAAGAGGTTTCAGAAAACCTGATTCTGGCCATCAGAGTCATTACAGAGGTCCTGGACCGCTCAGAGACTCCACTGACACGGCGTGTGCCAAAATCGGTGTTCAGCTAGGCACAGCACTGGCTTGTCCAAGTCCGTTCCCTAAAGCTGAATCTGAGCCCCCAAAAGTTAGAGCTGGAAACTTTTTTTTCCTGTAAGGGGCTGAAAGCAGAGTCATTAATGCTGCGATCGGTCTAATCCAGAGCATTTGTCGCTGCTAATTATTACGGACAAGCCTCTTTATTGAACCACATCCTCTTATCGACATTAGGATGCATGAGCCGAGGCTGTTGTTTTAAACGCACTCATTAACCACACAAATCAGCCCTGTTGACAGAGCGCTTTTGAATTAAGCTTCAGACTGTAGTCATTGGACAAGGAGCAATTTATAATGCCATTAGCAACACTTGCGAAGGTTACAGGCATCAAAAATTGTTCAGCCGTAATTATTCTTAATGGATACAAGGAATAAACTGACGCAGGACAGCTTTTTCATTAGCTTTCAATCAAGGCTGATGGCTTTGAGAAATGTACAGTAAGTGCGTTTTGGGGAGAAATAATGATGTTGCAGCACCTTTCATCGGAAAATGCTCTCAGTTCAGAACTTAACTTTTAATAACCTTAATTTGATATAATTAAAAAATCTGATTTGCTTTGAAGATCTTGCAATGAATTGTTTTGGCTGCTGTTTAACCCTTTGCCAAGTATTCATCCCAGAGATGCTAAAAAAAGTCTTCAGATACTTTGAGTTCTCATGGAAAGCATTAGACTTCTGATTTCCTACACCCCTACCAGCTTGTACAGATTTTTACAGTGAATTCGGAGCAGTTAGAGAATGAGGGGATTTTTACAAGGTATACCTGCTTCTGAAAAAGTACCTGCACATGCACAACACTCTCCATAGAATTCAGCTGTGGCTTCACAGACAGGTGATCTAGCACCGTTCTTCACCTACAAAGCAATAAAGCCGGAAACCCTGTGCTCACTCCTCTTCCAGAGGCACGAGGGCAGACATATACTCACATACCCCGTTCTAACCTTCATCCCCACTAGACCAGCTTCTGAACCACACAGACCTCTGGCACGATAAGGTATCTGTTCTTACGTTCCCTGTCTAGCATCCCCTTACTATAATGTAGACTTCTATGAGAGACGATGTCTCTTTGAGTTGTACACCTCAGAATCCTTCTATGTATGGTGAAGAGCATGGCAACAGTGCTAATTCTCTCTGAGAAGCAAAACCAGCAAGAACAATCATTTTCCTCCTTTTCTGGTACAGCAGAGTACCTACTGAGTAACAGCTTTTGGTGGAAATATTTCTAATGGCATCTAATAAATCAGTTTGGTGCTTTATAGATGAAGAATAACACTTAAATGATAAGGGCTGTGGAACAAGCTCAGGGGCTGCAATGGAGCGTGCCTTCTGTATGGGACATTTTAATCTCGTTGTTCCAGCTGACTTCTTGCCTCTCAGCCCCGCGGCTCTCTGGACACCAACACGGTGGAAGACTGAGGCTCAGGAGGGCAATAAGCTTTGCTTCAATCAAGAGATGCTACTGTACTGTACAGAGTGATGGAAAGGGGACTTGTAAAAAGCCCGAGACAGTAGGTTGGAGAAAATGTACAGCTGGTGCCTACGCTGCCTTGCTGGTTTAGGGGACAAGGCTGTGAAGAGGCAGAAAATAAAAGGAAGGGAATGCATCAAGGTACCTTTCTATCCAGCTCTGCTGCTTCTGAAGACAGAACATAAGGAATAGTGAGGTCCCATTTCTTGAATACATGCTCTGCCTACCAGAGTCCAACGCAACCAGGCAGTCATGCGCCGTATGCCACCGTTAGCCACGCTGTCCCGTTTAGCTGTTCCCCAGTAGTTAGCATTTCAGCTTGAAAAGAAGCAGACATACTAATTACTAATGGTACAAAAGTCTACACAGACATTCTGTGAAGAAACCAACTTTGAAATCTTATCAGTGAAAATGTTAGTGAAATTTATTCAATTGTAATTAGTAGAAAGTTAACATGAATAATGTTTGACTTTTCCCAACCAAGGAACTGCTAGTTACAGCTAACATTCTGATGGCAACGCCACACATAAACAAGCACGTTCAAGAAAATACACAGAAACACTCATCCTTACTCCCTTAAGCACTAGTGAAATGGTAAGCCAAAACAAAAGAAAACAAAAAAACCCCTCTAGATTGGAGAATTTGCTACAATTAAAATCACATTATTTTTGAAAAGCAAACCTTCATAAATTGGTCCTCATTTCATAGAACAGAGCCACAGAACCATTCAGGTTGGAAAAGGCCTCTAAGACCACCTAGTCCGACAATCTCTCTGTTCCCCAGCTGGTGGTGAGAGCCCAGGTCTCTATCAGGAATCCCTTCCATGTGATCCTGACAGACAGACGGACACGTTTGGTTGGCAGCCGAGCTGCCCCACGGCCTGCTAGGCACACCTGGCTCAAGCCCGAAAAGCAACCAGAAGTTCTGTCCCTTAGCACTACGTGTGTGTTTAGCTCCTATGTTTCCATAGTTTTACAGTGTAAGAGAGCTCTTCCTATTCCTCCCTTGTACTTGCCAAGTGCAAACAAAGAGAGAACTGCCACCAGGAAAATGAGCGAGGAACGACGGGCCTCCAAAGTGACCGGGGCTTGGGACTTCCTGCAACTTCTCTATGGATTATTTGTGCTCCCGGTTCCCATGAATAATTCACCCCCTTTCTCCTCAGATTTAATCATCTCAGTGGTCTTTGAACCCTCCCTTTTTGTCAAAGAATGAAAAAAAAAAAAAAGCTAAGATGTAGGTGAGCGTGTAAGCACTGCTATGCACCCCTCCATGCACCACCACATCCTCACCAGGTCGTAAACAGGAACTCCCCAAACACATAACACTAAATCCACATGAAATTTTCCTCAAGCCATAAATTTGCCTCTGCATCAATGCATGTGTATAAATCGGACCATTTAAAATAAATCATTTAGAGAATCCACAGCTTGAGTTACCCTGCAAGATTCCATGGAAACCAGGCTCCCGAGCCAGAATGGGGCCCCGAGGGGTGTGTTCTGCGTGGGGCTACCAGCCTGGAGCACGCCTAATTGCAGTCCATGGGATCACTCAACACTCTCCACTATTCCGTGCTAGATAAAAGCAAACTATCTATTATATGAATCTCAACATGTAACTGCTTATTTGGAAAGAGGTGCAATGGAAGAATTTAGGCAAAATTGTTTATTCAGCAATACAGACAGGTGCTAATACCAAAAGGAGAAAGGCAACTTTCCAAGAAGGAATGGCAGATAACTGAATTTCTACTGAATTCCAGAAACTTCAGAAAAAAAAAATGTTTCAGTGTTTCAATAGATTTACATACCAAAGCGTTAAAAGTTATCGTGAAAACTAATTTGCTGTAGAAAAATCTATTCACTAAATTAACTACTTGGCCTTCATAATGACTTTCTGAAAATATTGGTTCTACTTTTTAGCAAACGTAAATTTAAGCTCAGAAGAACCTGGTCTGCAGTCTTCTGTCATAGTGGTACAAATGAGGAACAGACATTGAGCCTTCTTCTTTCTTTTTCTTCCCTTTTTTTCTTTTTAATGCATTACTATGAATGTAGTATGTGGGGGGCTCAAATCTGTCATTACATTTCAGACGATTCAACTAAAATAAAACTTTTTTTATTCATAATAGAATAACTTTCAATTACAATCTGGAAATTAATATTTAAATATATGTCCTGCAGTAGATTTGTCCTGCTTCTTGAAAACATGCATCTGCTCTCCTTTCAGAATTGTGAGTTCTCTATGAACTGGCATCTAAATATGCACTTTGGCTGGGATATATATAAAAAATTATAGATATACATATATATATTTTAGCTGCTTTTTCTTTTTTTTTTCTTACCCCAAAATATGGTAAAATTACATGTAAGCATGCACGTCAGCTACCAGCTGAAAGCCTACAAATATCAGCAATCAATCCCTCCTTTCTGTTCTAAAATCCTTAATGTTTTGAAGCACAAATGCCACTAAAGTATCTTAAAAAATGGTAAGGTCACTACAGAAGTGTGAAGAGTTACGAAAGAGTGCTCCCCTGTACTCCAGTGGTAACATTCAGCTCATCTAGACTACAGAGATGAGTAAAGCTGGGGAGATGTCTCAGTTGGGAAGAACATAAATATCTTTCCAGCTCTTTTGATGATTAAGGTGTCATAGGTCATGCTTCTCTCAAACAAATGAGCCAAGAGGTGAGATTTGAGCCATTAATAGTAAATTTGACCAACACTGCAGACGCTTCAAGAGAGCTCAGCAGAGGATGAGCAATGTCAAAAGCAGACAGAATGAGACAAAATTGGTTACTTTAGCATTAAAACAAAGCATATCGTGGGGCCTCCATGAAACAAAAGGCTTGAGAACAGAGGAAGCAGCTCTAAGAATTTGTGAGTCACAAAGGTTTCAGCAGAAGGACACAAATCTGAGAAAAAAAATATACAATTCCTTTGAGATACTGATTTTAGGATGCAGAAAGTCTAGGGACCTGTCTAGTCTAAGACAATAAGCAGTACTTAAAGACACGGAAATTCCCCAGCAAAACAGAGAAAGAGCATTCTCATATGCAAGCAAGGAAGCTGCAGAGAAAGGGTGTAATCTATAACATTCAAAAGAATTTAGATGACAAAGGCAGAATTTTTAACCTAACCTCGCAGCCTCTGCCAAAGCAGCAGCGAAGTGAGCGGAATCGGGAAGCAGGGTGGTGGTGTCAGGTAGGAAAGCAAGGAAAGCTCTTTCAACTGATCTTGGGAGGGAAGGGGAATTCAAGGCTCGTGTAAATACCTCACGGAATTTACAGAACACCACAGACCTCACTCCTCTGATGCTGGTCTACCTTACCCAGATCAACCCAGCCACCAGTGCAGAACACGTGCTGCCTTGACTCCCTTCTGACCATTTCCATAAAGTAGCTCAGAAATCTTTCATTCCCTGAACCTGTATCAACGTACAGACACTTGATAAGTACGATACAGCAGCCTACGTTGTAGGAAACTAAAGCACATGGTACAGCAGATGACAAAATCCTGCCCCCAAAGAGCCCACCTGAAAACACACAGTCTGACTGTTTACCTCTTCACTGCAAAGACTGTACCATTTTGCAGCGAGTGGAAGGAATATTTAATAAGCAACCCTGGTCTTGTAGACATTAAAAGCTTATTATGCAGCCCTGTGGCTCACGTACCTGTTGACTGGCTTGCATGAATTATAGCTACGTCCCTGGTATAAGGATGCAAAGCTATGTTCAGCAGTTTTAACTTGATGAGATTGCTTTCTGCTCCTCTCAGTCCAGCATGGAATTATTGAAAGCTTTCTTTTGCTTTCCATTTCAAGAACCATGCTCCTGTACTTATCTTTGAGGTTATTCCCCATGGCCTTTCTTCCAACCTAGATGAAGTCACATCCCTCTGTAGGGCACCAAAAACCTCCCACTGCCCTGCCCATCACAGGCCTGTGAATTCTTGCTGTTGTCTCAAAGAGCTATCTTTTCCTGTTCACTGTTAACCTTTGTGGCAGTAGGAATCATGTACCTGTGTACTCCAATGAGTCACGCTTTTAACGACTAGCACAGAAAACACACCTGCCACACCTAGGTTTGCATTCTGCAGCCTACCTGAAGTTCCACAGCACAGAGACAGATCCTTCCTGAGCGTATTGCCAAGGAGGCACCGCTGAACGGTCCCCTGTTACTGACAACACATTTCATTAATTATAATCGCTATTGACAATTCTATTATTGGCTTGTATATTATTCAAAATCCCTTCTGTGTAGGCTTAAGAGCTTATTAAGACTAGTAACTGTTGTCTTGTCATCATGCCAACCTAGCCAAGGATATCACCCAACCAGAACAGCTTTGTCAAGCTTACTATGCTCAGAGTAACTTTCAATTATCGAGCAATACAAAATTTGTCTAGTATTGAGGCCAAAACACTTGTAAGCCAGCAGCTCCCCTAATATCAGCCCATGCACTGAAGAAGACAAGCCTGGCTGGTTAGTCTGCTGCAAAACCGAAGGCCACAAGAGAGGAAAGAAATGCCATCCACTTTCCCTTGGGATATCAGAGGTCCTGCGTTGAAGTCTTAAACACATCATCAGGCCTTGAATTTTCTGAAGACAACCATGGGTCATTCGGTGGGAGACTCCTCTAGCGTGTCGTCTTTGTTGCTGATTATCAGGCATGAGGAATGTAATTTTCTTAGAAACTCAGTGTGCCTGTAAAATCAGGTGTAGAAACAGCACTGAATAAAATCTACAGAATCAAGAGCCTTATCTATCAGCATAACTAAGTCCTACAAAGATGTACCCACATTAAACTCTCAGCTGCATAATCAACTTTTTTTTTTTATTAAAAGTGCTTTCCAAAGACAGATTTAAACTTTTTAAACTCATTTTTATATTGATTAAAATGGTCAAGTATACAGAACTCATCCATTTATCATCTCCCCTTCACATTAGCTAGCCTGTTCTCTTTTACCTACCCTCTTCTCCATCCTCCCTTCTGCACATTAATTAAAAGACAAGCACTGAACACGCAGCAACAGGATTGCTACGAATCATTGGCCTAGTTGAGATGATCTGGTAAAGTGAAGATGACCCTCAGTGGAAGAGACAACTAGTGGGGTTTTAATTTAGGGAGGATATTTTTTTCAGGTTTATGCTATGAGTTTTAAAATATTTCTTGTTTTAATAAAATAAATTCTGAAATCCAGTTACAACAACAACATCATGTCTGATTCTAATGCTGTACTCAGCTCCCAACAATGGATGGGAGAAAGGTCCTGCTCCAGTCTATTAGAAGAATTTAATGACCATTAAAAGGCAAGCAAAGATTTGTATCACTCAGTTGTTCGGTGTCATTGTTCCAGTCTTCACAGTAGAGAAGCAGCACATTTCTTTTAAGTAAAATATTGCTGGGAACTCATTGCTTCAGCAATTACCTCTGAAACACATTGTTTTCTCAAAGCCATTAACATGTCAGATCATGGCAGTGCTTGACATCCAAACACGCCTTGGAGGGCTGCAATTCAATTTAAGGATCACCTCCTCTGAACAGGCCAACCTGCAAATTTCACAAAATCAGAGAGAAATTCTCAGGACACACTTTGATCATGCTGCTTCCTAAATTAAAAACAAAACTGTAAGTGTTAAACATCTTTAACAAGACATTAAACCTCAGCCATAATCCAGGAAGGGTCCCTTAATGAGTAATGACATATGTTGTGAAGGCAGTTATCTCCTAATGTTCGCTGCTGAAACACTACGATGGAATGGCAGTGTTCAAAAGGGATGTATCATCACTAATGAGAGGATAATTTGAAGCTGCTCTTCTGAGGACCCCAGAGGAGACTTTCTAATGCTGCAGGATGGTGGAGGAGGCAGTCCTCCACCTTACCACACACTTGCAAGAGGACTGGGAAGCGACACCATTTCTCTGAGTGACAGAGCAAAGCCGGGACGGACACAGAAGAAGGGCTAGGTCATTTGGAGGGTCCCTCAATGGACTCTACCTCGTTGGTTCCCTAAAGCAGGTCTTGGCACAGACCAGCCACCTCTCAGCTGACCACTAATGGTGTGCGAGATGCAGCAGAGCAGCCTCCAGAAGGAGCGTGGCCTCCACAAGGAGCATGGCGTTGGCACAGGCCTGCTGTGGAGCACGCAGAAGCCTACAAAAAAAGATGGGGTGGAGAAGAGTCACAGAACTGACAGGTGAGGGCCATGCTCAGCAGAAAAGGGACCCAAAACTCCTCTTTTACTAAAAAGAACTTGAGATCTCTTCCAAACCAGGTTTTAAAGTTCCTCCCTTCATTTCCTAGCACTATTTTCTTCCTAATCTGGACTAATTTAAGATAAAACCTCCCCTAAATTATCTTCCAGCTCACCCTACTGAATGTGAACACCAAATTAAATATTAAGCCATGGGATTTTATTTAGAAGAACAGCTTTCCTTATCTCCATCTGCAGGTAACCTGACAACCAGAGGACTGTGAGTCCCAAACTGGGCCATGGCTTAAACAACTGAGGGCCATGAAACAAACCTCCAAAGCTGGGAGCAAAAACAGAGCATGAATGGAGAATAAACAAGGAGAGTGGGCAAAGGTGGTAAGAACACAGAAAGAGAAAACTCCAACTGTTTACTAGGAAAAATAATGCAAAATATTCCAAGTTCTCCCTTTCAGTTTAAAGTATTGGTGGGGAATAGGAAGAGAGCAGACGCCCTTGCACAAGCTCATCTCCTCTCTGCTCCACATCATCACCTCCAGAAGAAAGGAACTTAAGTAATACTCCGGTTGTGCCGAAGATGTGCTGCTGTGAAAATGAAAACAAACAGCCCCAGGAACAAGGGGCAAAACGTCCAACTCCACACTTCCCGACTGCTGTCAGTCTGGTGCGACTGGAACAGCACAAGCACGGAGCTGAGCAGGAGGCAGGGAGCTTGTTTTAGAGCCGTATCTTGCAGAGGAAAATAAGCAGCTTGTGAAGAGCAAGTAATTATGAAATAATAAGAAATTCTAAGAATTTCATACAAAACAAGCATCTACTGAGATGTCCGAATACGTGCAATAGGTTTGGTTCTGGCTCACACGTGGCTTACATGTTGTATATAACAGGATTTGCCATGTATAATTTAGAGAGAGAGTCACTCTTATTGGGCAGAATTAACACGGAAAAAGACGAGGGACCTGATAATTTTGCACACATTTGTTTTTTTATGTGAAAAGCTGTTAGTCAAAGTCCACAGAATCAATTAATCCCCACCCATTCTCTTAGGAGAGTTTTTACAGAATTCTAATGAGTTTCTCTGCTGATCGACGGCACTGGCGCTCGCTAACGCGGCGCACTGCTGGCATCTCTTTGGTGACTAATTCCTTGCTCTGCGAGACAGCTTGGCGTGCAGAGGAGAGATGTCAGAACAGGCTCTCTGCTCTCGCTAGCTGATTTAAGGCAGCGGGGCCAGCTGCGCTCCTCTAACAGGGGGAACACCAGGCTGGCAAGGGCTGGGGATCCAGCCACACACAAGGGAAGCTGCAGTCGAAGCTTGCCTGCAATTTTATTGGTACTCACACAAAATTGTCAGTCCCTGTCCAGCACCTTTGTAACTTGTATTGCTATTTTTTAAGGTGTTTCTTCAGAGATTTAAAGGAGAAGCCACTAGACAGCAAGCATAAATGCTTCTTGCACTACTGAAAAAGCCCTGATGTGGTGACAGAGTAGTATTTAATCCTCATCGATATGAAACGTGTAACTCAGCCCTCCCCCCTTGACCCTTCCCCTCGTGTAATGACATATGCAAATTAAGTGAATAACAATCAATTAGACATGTTGCCATATGCTGAAGCAGGCATTACTGCTTTCTACTTGTTCACTCCTGCTTCGAAATGAAGGAACTGCTGCCAGAGACAAGAGGCCACCACGCTGCAGAAGTTACAATAGGCACCGGAGCCAGACGGAGCTCGGGTGCACCTGCACCATATTTATTAAATTACTTTTGTTCCTTCTGCAGCACCCTGAGCTCTGCAGCAGCTTTTAGATGAAGACCCAGCTCACCTAATAGCCTGTCCCTGGCAATGGTCAATAACTTCTGCCTGAGGCACAGCCTAACAACAGGCAAAGCACGTAGCAATTTTTTTTCCCCAAGTTCTCTCATACCTTCTAGTGTTTTGTAGCTTGGGGACTTCTGGAGCCCCAGGCTGCGTGTCCTGACGCAGGAAGTTCTACAGCCACCTCTTCCAGTTAATTTTGTACATGGTAAATAACAGCTTCATTTGATGCCATCTGGATCATTCACTGAAAGAAACAGCGCACACTAAAAAAATTGTAGAGTATCTGTGCCTCTCTATCATGTCTTTCCCCATTTGTCTTTTCCAGGCTCTAAGTCCTAACTTACTCTGTCATTTCTCATGCAGAAGCAGTGCCATGCCTTTATCTATTGCTGGTGTCACTTGCTGGTTCATTTCCAGTTCTGTTACGTCCTTTTCAGGCAGCAGGACTGCACAGTATTTACAGCACGGGAGGCCGCAGACTTGCACACTGTCATAACAACACTTCTCCGCTTTGCTGTCTGTTCCTTTCCCATCACTTTCTAGCATTTGGATTCCTTTTTTTGGCTACTGTTGAGTGCTGATTTGACATTTTCACAGATGTATCTGTGATAGCTTCAACAACTCATTCCTCAGCAATAGCCAGCAGCTCGGAGCACAGCATTTTGTGTGGCACTAGGATTGTTTTTTTCCTCACATGCATCACTTCATATTTATTTACATTGAATTGCATTTGCTGTTTTAATGCCTACTTCATCTCATAAGGACTGTCTGCAGTTCTTCATGGTCATTCACTTCCCTTTGCCATGAATAACTTGGGAGCTGAAAGGAATGTTTTTCAGGAATGGTTGAGGGGAATCTGGTTGCCAAAGGCAAAACCTTCCTCTATCCTTTCAATCATCTTTCCTGAATTTTCTGGTCTGCATTCGTCTCCTATTCTCTTCAAAATAAAATAAAATCCACACCCAAATAGCCTGATCTAATAAGAACACAGAGATGAACATGTAAGCCTTCAGCATCCCTAATGTAGAAGCTACTTCCTCCAACATCATGCCAGATGGCCAGGCTGAGCGTTTTCCTCTGAGAACGGACACGAGCACATGGTCAGTGGTATCACTGCCATCTCAGGAACCTCTGATGCAGGACTTCACACTTTCCTATCAAGCTCCTGGCTTGTCACGTGCAGATTGCAAACCACCAGATTACAGCCACGGCTCACTTCCATCTTCAACCCCTGCTGTTCTCGTATGAGAAGAAAAGTGTCTGTAGTTGTGCATGGCAAGCCAGTGGCAGCATCTGGAAGAGACTCTGGGCCAGCACATGTCCAGCCCCACCTTCTGACTTCTCCAAACCTGCCAAGAAGGGTAAATCGGTGACTGTGTACGTGTCTAGCACATCGCCTCTACCATCCACCCCAAAACACCTGAGCAGACAGCAGCGACTCCAGCTTACCTTCAAAGATTAGTTGATGAAGGAAGTACTGAGAAAGCAAATCCGAAGAACGCCCATTTCCATCCTAGGAGGAATTACAGAAAGCATGTCAGGCTCTCCTTGTGTGACAGGTCAGGCAGGCAGCTGACTGAGAGCCTCATTAATTTTCCGTCTTCCAAACCTCTGCATGCAAAAAGTGCAAAAGGTGGGATTTTGCAGTATCTTTTGACACGGCTCTCTAAAATTAAACTGGAAGCAAATATGTGAGATGATCTCCAATTAAACATTTCAAGTAAAACTTGATTTTTGTGTGAGCATGTGAGAACATTAACCATCATGATGAAGAACCTACCAGGCTATCCAAAACTAAAGAAAAATAAGTAAGACAAGGCTAGTTTAACTGAAAAGGATTTGATTCCCTCCTCCCATTATAGTGTAAGACCTCATCTCAGTTTTCTTACTGAAGTCTGGCATGGTGCAAAAGCCAGACACCATGATTACTGTGCAGCATCACTTAAATCATTTATTGTGCATTTCTAATTAAAGCTAAGAGAGACGAGAATATAAGCACTAGATTCTACTAGAGCCAGAGGTCCCCATCTCTTTCCATCAGACTCATGTGCATTAAAGCTTCCCAGGGTTGCATCAATCTAGCTGGCATTTTTCTAAGATAACATGAGAAGGGCTACAGGAGAAGTAAATACGAGTGACCAAAGATGGTACTATCTAGCATTTGGGATGATGATGCGAAATTTGCAAACTCCCAACTCAATTATTGACCTAAAGGTCCCCCTCTCTTGTTTAGTTGTGTTTTTTTTTTCCTGGTCGCCTGATTTCCCACTTTCCTAGCTGACTGCCCTACTTTAAGCAGGGGAGAGCAACCTCTTTTTTCTCTGCTTGTGTGCAGCGTTCACCCCCTCCCTAAGTGGAGTAGCAGCAGGGGGGCTTAAACACTCACAGGGGCAGAAAAAAGGACAAGAAAACCGTCTTTGTTCCAGGCAGACAGTACAAGGTCACGTTACTATGGCAGCATGAACCATTTCCCCTCATTCTAGCTAGTAGTTCAACTTTGCCCATAGTTTATTCCCTGGGAAGCCTAATCCAGAGTTCAGGTTTGTATATGTGGGGGCAGAGGTCAACAGCAATATGACAATGGCCTAGTCAAAAGAAAAGCAAGCTATGATATAGCAGAATCAAAGAGTCGGCTCACCAAGCACCGGGGGCCGGCTCGGACGGCGGAGCTGGAATTCATCCTCTCACTTCAGCCTCAGGTTCTTGATTCAGCTGTTTTGTTGGCAGCCTTCGGAAAGGCTGAATGGTGAACAATGAGGATGACACTGGAGCAAACAGTGAAGGATGAGAAGGCAGCGCTGACAGAAAAACTGGGGCTCACGTGCCTAGCGCTGTACTTCCCAGCTAAACTACTAGTACATTTCAGGCATCTCTAACTAACAGGGCTGTTTTTTCCTGCATTATCTTTTAGAACTGTGAATAATTTAATAGTGGGGTATAAATTCTCCACACAGGCTGCTGGAAGAGAAGCCAGTGTCTGAACAAACACGTGTAGGTGTGCGTGCGTAAAGCTTCAACGCTGCAACAGCAAGGGACAAGTGGAGACTCTCAAACATTTTTAGGTGAGCAGGAGCTAAAACGTCCATGGGAGTTAAAACGCTCATTTCATGAACCTTGAAGGAAAATACAGAATTGTGATTGATTTTCTTTCACTCAGTACGCCCCAGCTCTCAGCTTCCATTCAGTTTACAATATTCTTCTCCCATATAATTTCTATTTTGTTTTAGAAATCAGAAGTTACCTCATGTCCCACAGGAGAGTTTTCTGGAAAGAAAAAAAAAAAAAAAAGAGCCCCTAATTAACGTTTCTTTAGGCAGGCAACTGAGAAAAGAAGAAAAATTCCACTGAGCTCAATGGACACCCGACAGGCAGCTGTGTCCCTTTTGTTCCTGTTCCCAAGGTCCTCCCCTGGTAGGGGTGGCAGAAGTCCTCCTCTGCACTTGGGTAACCACGCCAGCAGCCCGTGCGGAGCTACTTGCCCGACTGGAATTGTTTTATCAAAATGCCCTTTCATAAAACTCAGTATTGCAGGGTTTCTTTATGGATTATCTTCATTTAAATATGAAAATAACTGTTTTGTTCTGAAAAATTACATCTTTTTCAGGAGAAAAGTGGCTTAAATTTAAAAGCCACTTACAAGTAAATTATGCCGCTGCTTTTTAACTGAAAATGTTCTAGCAAACCTACAAGAGTTTTGTGGGGAATTTTGCGGAGGCCCTCCCATGAAAACTAAATGTCATTTTAACAACTTTGATCACCAGAAGAGCTGGGCAGCAGGATTCTAGCTCTTAAGTCTCCACGAGGTTCTACACGTCGCAGCATCTTCACTGCGCATTCATGTACTACAAGGAGAGTACAACACAAAAAAGGGGAACATGAGAACGAGCCCCAAAAGGCTGCTCGTTCAATCCCTGGGATGAATTCTTTTATCTCTCAGAGTTGTTTCATTGTCAGAATGAAAACACAATCAATGGGAGCTGTCTGCTGCTGTGGTTTATTATTTTTATTGTATTTTTTTCTTAGGTTTTTCTGTGTCTTCAACCCATTGCCAGTGCGTGCCCTGCTCCATTCCGTTCCTGTTTCCCACCTACAGGTGGCACTTGGGAAATGTGAACAAATGCAACATGAAAAGCGTAGTCACCAGAAATACATTCCATCCGGAGCTCTTAGACAAGCAGGGCCAGCTCACACAGACTGGGGGCCTCCTTCTCCAGATCCACTGTAAGAGGTGTGCTTGGTTTTCCCCCTGCAAGAACCGAAGGCAGCACACGACTCTGCATTTGCAAGAGGAAATGGAAACGCATCCCTGGTTCATGCCACAGGACTGAAACTCGTACGTGTAGCACAGCTGCATTCTTGGAAGGTGCAAGACATTTCCTTGTCACAGCAGTTGTTACTGCAAGGGACGATGGGGTATGCTGAGTGTAGTGACCTAGGTTGGACATCATGTTCCCATGGCACCTTCCATGACCTTCTGTGATGTTCAGTCATCAGCAGAAGTGACAAGTAAGGTTTCATTTTGTAAGACTATGAAAGGTCCCTTCCAACCCAAACCATTCTCTGATTCTACCTGAAAAGGAAAGAGTTTTTCTTAACTCATAGAATCATAGAATAGTTTGAATGGCAAGGGTTAATAATTCTCAATTGGAAGAAATAATTTCAATTTTTCAAGTAGAAAAATACGAAGTTAACTTCTTAAGGCTCTTTTACCAATTTCTGTCGTTACTAAAGGCACAACAGAACTTTTAAATGGCTGAAACACTGTCTCATAACTAAGGTTTAAATCTCTCTCTTGTCAAGTCATAAAACAAAGATAATTGAAGAAGGTCTGGGGCCAAATTCTCTTCAGAAGGCTGGGATTTATTTACTGAACATGCCAGATGCACAGAGGTCAGGAGGAAGCATTTATTGATCAGCCACTGACAGCACTGCGTCACCCACGTGCACCATATTATTGATTAGGTGTAACTACCGTTTACTTGGTCATTGTGCTTCTCCAAGCTTTTGTCTCCTACAAGCCAACAGCATAATGGCTTTTGGGGAGAAGCAGGACTGGAGAATACCAAAGACATAAAAAGTCTCCATGACAAAAGAGCCCAGGGCAGCTGTGCTTAATTCCTAGACCGAGGGAAGCAGAGATAATCCACTAATCCTGGATGGAGCATGCCTGCCACCCAAGCTGAGCTCCAGAAAGATCTGTGCACAGATAAAGCAGCACCTTTCCCTTTGACATCTGAGGTCGTGGGTGTCGTTTTGTTTGGCACTGGCTGGGAGTAGATCTTTTCATCAGGACCATTCTTTTCCATTGGAGGATGCGTCTGCTGCTTTCAGAGCACTGACTGAGAAAGACATACTTTCCACTTCTCCCTAATGTTGAGGAATACAGGATTTGGAGGAAATTAAGGAATTTGGTACTTGGAATTTGGTAAGATAAGCAAAGCATGCCCCTTACCTAAAGGTTTGTTAAGTGATTCGCTCAACAGAACCTGTTTTAGCTGTTGCTCCAAGTTCAACAAACTCTTTAAATTCTCCACCAGCTCCGACATATTAAGAAATCTCCCTTTTTTCTGGTGGGCGCTTCTCACTCCCCTTGTTGTGCTACAGTCCCCCAGAGACAGACTCAGTTACACAACTATTAACCGCTCCACTTCAGAAGCCAGCTTTATCACACCTGCATGACTGTTAAGTCTGAGGGTCTGCGATACCACCGTTACCTTACTTGCGTCTGTGGCTCACTGAAGTCCTTCGATTTCTCAAATTCTGAATGGGAATGTGACAAGTTCCCAAGAAAAAGTTTGCCCAGGCAGTCGTCATCTCCGTATCAAGTGTCCACAAGTGCTAAATAAGAAGGCAGCCAAGTTGTCTTTTCCTGCATATACAGTGGCTCTGGCCCCTACTGCAAGCTCCAAATCTATCAGCCTAAAGAAACTGTTTGTCCCACTAAGCAAAGCAGGCACAAGACCAGGTTCTGGCCCCTCAACTCAATTAAACCATTTAGTATTTTCTAAGTTAAACTATGTTCCACGTCCCTCTCAAGCCCCTCTGGCTTCTCTGTCCCACAACCTCTGCTCATTCATTGCTTTGAAGAGAGCTCATCAGCTGTGATTAGAAGTGCAGCAAATGAACCGTTCCCATTAGTAAGTGCTGACGTGCCTGCTTCCCACACTGTACCTCCGGCTGCACCATGACAAGCCTTACTCATCCTAAGGACGCAAAAAAAAAAAAATAAATAAATAAAAAGTTACAGCAACAACAGAGCACTTCCCTTTTCCAAAGGGCTGCTACACTATTTCCAGCTCCAGCGGGATGAGGCTCATTCCTCCTACCTGGAATGCCCATCACCCTCCAAATGTTTGCAGTCTAAGGCAATTATCTGCATCTCTCAGGTGGCCGGACTCATTAGCCACCTGTAAAAGCTGCGTATCAGGTGTATTCAATTTAATAAATTAGCACTTAAGCAGGACTGTCAGTGGGGAAGCTCAAAGACCTATAAAAAATTTTATTAGCAGTAAGAACCTTTTCCTAATAAAATAAAAAAGCTTTTTTTTTTTTTTTAAACTGTTATCCTGTTATCCATGCTTTCCCCACCTGCAGGTTGTCCTGGCAAGTGACCAAGAGTCTGAGGGCTGTATTTAATTTGCATAAATCAGAGCTGATTACAGTTACTTTCCTCATTAATACACTGAGTACTGATTAATAATTGGTAATACACAGAATGTACTGATGCATTTGTACGGCACCGTATGCATGCCTGATGCCAAAAATGAAAACAAAACTCCTGTTCCAAAGTGCTCATTCTTGACACAAAGGACAACAAATCCCCATCAGAATGCAATCTTTGCTCCAAATGGAAGAGAAACAGCTGATAGTTTCTGTAGTTCATACAGGACACGTCTTTGTTCGAGCAATGAGGGAGCATGGAGAGATGCGAGCCACTTTCCTGTCTGTTTGGATCCCTAACGATGCCCCAGTAAAACTCTCAAGGCCCCTTCCTGCTGTACTCACTCGTCCTGTGACCTGGACCTTCTGCACTAAAAGCTGGGACTAACACGTTGTCAAGTGTAAGAGCAGCAAAGTGTTTTCTTCTGCCTGTACAGGACAGATGCAAAAAGCTTACTCACCACAGCACATCTCTCATTTCAATATGACAATATATATTATCTACCAGCATATTTATTGCTTGCATAGATGTGAGTTATTTACAGGGAAAATTGATTTATCTATCAGATAATTAGTAAACTTCAATAATTGCAAAAACCTCTTAGCAATCAGTTGACATTTAATTAACATACAATAACTGTCTTATTAAATCTGCATTAAATACCTATTGAAGTGAATTAAAACCCATATATAGGATTCCACAACTCCTGGAGAAACCTCATTATAGTTCAGCAACAAAAAGCCTGGAGCTGTGCTGCTCGCTTGTTTCTACGGCACAAAGTTGCCCTGGTTTCAGGTAAGGACAGTTCCCTGCTTCAGACGACCACTTCATGTTTATGTAAAAACATGACATGAAAAACACGAATGAAAAACCATGAAATGCTCCAAGATTGATAGCTGGGCTCAACTATGAACCTGCATTTTTTCTTATGTTTTTATAGCAGCCAGAATTAGGAGATGCAGAAGGTCAACGTGGGGCTGTGGCTTACCTCAAATCCCTCCGCCCGAATTGTGGCTAACGGCAGCCGAGTCCCAGAAGCACCGGGCCTTATTCCCCTTCTTGCATCAAGTGAAAATCTCCCTGACTTCACTGGGAATTCTGCATGAGTAGTGCCTGAGTAACAACTGGGTTGCAGTTTCAGAGATTTGGTGAGGAGTCAAATGAAGCAGCTCAGTGCCGCAGCGTCCAACCCACCTGGTGCCACCTGGATCTGCCTGGGCGCGACGAAGATGCAGGCAGCGAGTCTGTGTTGAAGTCCAGGCACAAGACCCCACGCTGGGTCACGCCTACACCTGTGGAAACCAACGCTGCCCAATGCAAAGCCACTGCTGTCATGGTCCAGCACGGGAGCATCTCAGATTTTGGTGGCGGATGGAAAAGATTGATGTCTTCCATATACATGGACCCAAACACACAGAATGTGGGATTAACCCCGGGAGCATTGTGTGATTCTGTAATTAGAACTGATTTGTTTATTGCTGCTGCTGCTGCTGCGTGAGGAGATACGTAAGCATATTTGGTTAAGATATATAAAATAACCCAACCCCCAGATTTCACAGACCACAAAACTGAAACCCCTGGTTGCACAGGAGAAGAGAGAAACCACATACAAGTGAGACACAAGTCTTCTGAGGCCAGAAGGCAGCATAATACTGCTCTGACGACCTGCTCGTGTACGTCAAAGAGGTCGGAGACTGTGCAGTAACTTCTGCAACAAGCCTGTAACACGGTGCTTCTGTTACACCAGATCTTTAAAGACGATCCTCAGTTTTCACATAAAGGGACAAATGGTGAACAAACCACCAATGTTTACGTCATTCTAGTGAGTTTATTTGGAACTCACAATGGTTTGGTCTCAATTTGTCCCCCTAGTCACCGAGACTTTGCAGCCTCCTGCTAAGTGAGAAGCATCTCCTTCTGTATGATCAGGTAGACATGAGACGGCTACAGAGACCCTCCAAGTACTGGGCAGAATAAATTATACACGGGGTTTGCTTCTAACCCAGCCCCCTCATCAACAATGCTCATAAAATTAAAATGAAAATAAATATTCAGCCTTCTCCTCCTGCGAAAGGGACAAAATTGCAAACATTTAACACTACTGTTTCATCTGCAGTACATGAACAACTCCGAGCAAGCACTGGATCTGTTAAAATGGAAATCAGCTGGGGAATGATTCATAGATTTGTGCACGCTGCTGCTTACCCTGAAGCGAGTCAAAGTCAGAATAAAGTCAGATCACAGGAAACATCCACAGTAAGAATTTGGAAAGCCACCTCCTTGCTGCTGACCTAGCCTTATAGTATTCAGGACTTCTCTTCTACATACAGGAATTTTCTGAACACCTAAGCATATGTATAAAAGCGAAATCAAATGACTGCCTCAGACTTGACAGAACTGCTGAACTAAGAACCGTGCTTCGTCCTCTGCTGAAGGGCATCACCTTGAGAAGATAAAGCTTTGTAAATGTTGCTCTAAAAGTTGGTATTCTCTGCTATTGGCTATTATTTCTATTTAGAGAGGAACTAATAACGATCTGCACGGAATGACGCTGCCTCACCCCATCTTCTGCGAGCTTCACAAAAGCCAGAAATCACGAGTCATTTAGCAGAAACACAGCTTCAGCCCTATCAAAGTACTAATGTGCAGCTGAAAAGGGACCTTGTTTTTGAAAAAAGCCAAATAGATACTAAAAAGGAAAACAAACCTCTAATCAGACAGAAAATACTGGTCTAAGAGCGAGGGGCGATACTCACAGTAATTTAGCACCGCTCCGGTTATAATGAGAGCACACGACGCATTATTTGTGACTTAACTTATTTTAGTCTGAGGTCCCTGAATAATTAACCTGCTTTGTTTCAACTCATTTAGATGTCCACATCCTACCGCTTATGAAACGGAATGCGTTCCACAAAATAAACAGCCACGCTGCTTCCTGAGCGATTCACAACCCAGGCTGTACAGAGACTGATGTAAAACATGTTTTCTTGATGATTCTTAGGATTCAAGTATTTAGATATTTCATACTCAAAAATTAACACTGCTTTGTTAAAAATACAACTACTTTTGAGAGCAGGTATTTTATCCTAATTACAAAAGAATATAATTTGATGTTTTTATACCGATGTTATATCCAGTTTATTACGTATAAAATCTCAAATAAAACAGATTAAGTTACTTTATAAAATGATCTCCATTTAGAAGCTGAGTAAGTGGTTTACAATGAATAAATTAGCGTGCAATGGCAAACCGCAACTGTAGAAAGATGTGAGCAGAGCTAATAATCCGGTAATTCATGATCCCTGATAAGCACGGGACCCTTTTAGTCACACGTTATGTAAGCAGCAACTTCGGGAAAGGCTCATGTTTACACAAGCAGCCTTTTTACTCGCACCATGGAGGATACTGGAAATTTCTAGCATTTCACTTGACGTTACTATCCTATTACATTTAAAACCATGCCTTTCTAATTCTCCTATTTTTCTTCATGGCTGCATCTCTGCAATACCAACCTGTTTCGCTAACTATTAGGAGATATTATTGTTGCTGGAAATTCATCTGTCATTTTACAAGTCTCTTTCAAAGAAAGAAATAACAGGCTGTCTCAGTGAAAGGAAATAGCAGAGAAACAAAAATAGTATGCTCTTTGCTCCCACAGAGACAAACCAAGTAATATTTACCTCTGACACGATAAACAAAAGATCAAAAAGGATTAGAACTAATGGCTCTGTAAATAGTATATTCATAAGAGAGGGATCCTGCTAGAATCACAAGAAAATTGTATCCACTTTCAGCTGCCAATTTTTGAGGAACATCCTGATTTTTTAACTCTGTATTTATGGAACAGCGTATGATGGTTGCAGCTTTGCTATCACCACCACCCTCATCTTCTTCATACATTATTGCTAGGATTTTTCCTGAAGAATTACAAAGCCTTCTGTGCGGAAGCAACCCTGGCACGTTCCACAGAGGTCACTTTCAATGACAGCTACCTTTCTGAGTTAAAGCATGCCCGGCAGAACAGCCTGCCTTCCCAAAGGAGCATCCAAGTGTCTCCATGCAGTACTCAAGCTACAGGGACCCTGCACAGAGCAGCCTGAATACCCGGGATTGCCATTTCTCTGCAGCCATGGGTAGAGGCAGGACAGGAAGAGCCAGGGCACAGCACAGCAAGCTGATACTCTCCAGAACCCGTGAATGCTCAAGAACCGAAGTCACCCGCCTGCTGGGTCTGCCCTGCACACCTGAGTATGGCATTTTCGAGGGGAACCCACCGCAGGCTACCCCAAACTACCTTCTGTCTGCAAACAGCTCATCGATTGCAGAGCTAAGCGTCGACGCAGCTTTACCCTGCTGCTTTCTATCGCTAATATATTCATCGACAGCTTGGCTAGCTCACGTTGGTGCAGTGGCTGCAGGAGCATTGTGGCCAGCCACAGGAGCTGCCTGACACCTTGTTTCTGCCCTGTCTCCTCCCATCAGGCAGGCAGCTGGCTCCTGGTGCTGCCCCGGCCTCCTGAACAAGAAGCCTGCACACCGTGCACGTCCCAGCGGCTGCCAAGGACTGATCTTAAAGGAAAACATGCTCGGAAGAAACAGGGAAGGCACACCAATATTTGCATACGCACTAGTGTTTTTGTACAAATGGCTCGTAATTAGCAATACTGAGAACAATCAGAACAATACCGGATTAAGAAGTTAACAGAAAAGTGCTGTGTGCTTGGAGAAAGTATGTAAATGGCTGGGGAAAAAACCTTACAGAGCTTAGACAAATGGACAGGGATGAAACTTCTTATTTCTGTTCTGCTGTTTTAAAAACACTTCTACATTCTCCTCCATGAACCACTTACCTGCCACTAACGCTTTTTGTTTCATGATGCACAAAGCTGAAGACTTACAGCGAGATCTTCTACAGAGCGTTTGCTTGGACACCTCCAGCTGCCCATCCCTGGTATCGACACATTCCTGTATCGGCACGTTAGGCTTCCCTACTTTTTAGCTTATTTAACTTCTGCAATGCAACAACGTATTACAGCCCGTTTTCTCTGCCAAAAAATTCCAGACAGACTTCACAAATACATCTAAAAACAAAAAGCTAACAAAATTCAGGACAGAAAATGTTTGTTCTGGAGTTATAAAAACCCTAAATTAACCTTATAACACAGCAAAAAATAGTCTGAAGTCCACCTAACTAAGTCTGGGTTGGCTAAAAATAAACCAGGGAGGTCAAGACTAAAATACTTTAAACACTTGCAAATTACATTCAACGAGAAGTGGAACTGAACTTCTGTTTATTTGAAGATAAACTCACAGCAACAAATCCATGAATATTTTGTCCTCACACAATCTCTCCAGCAGGCATTCCCCATGAAGTGTATTACTTCTGTGTTCCACACGTGTACGATTTCTGACAACTGCACTGGTGCTACAACGGGCACACACAGAATGCAAAACCCCTCGTAGTGTGCCCGTGCCCCCTCGTACGTAATCGCTTCTAGCAGGGAACAGCATATTGCGTTTTTCTCCAGTCAGTGTCTTATAATAAATGTAAGCTGAGAGGAGTCTTCATTTCTTTCTTTCCTGCACTAGCAGCTGATTAACAAACATGCTCAAAGCCAAATGGAAGCATGCAGTTGGGGGAAGCCTTGCGATGCAGTTGTGCATCCATCACAGGTGGACACAAGGTCTGCTCGCAGCACTTGCAATATAATTAAAATTCGATACTGAAAAAAAAGAGGTCCAGAATAAAGGATGCCAAGATTACCATCTAACTGCAATGTTGCTCGTTGAAAGAAATGAATGTAGAGTATTGAATGTTCAAAATTGTGTTGAATTAGATAAGCAAATCCCATGTAGACTTTGTTAATGATTCATAATCAGCTAATAAGCTCATCTCTAGTAGAATAATGATCCATGGACCTGTTAGCTCATTTATCACTATGTTTTACAACACCAGCAAAGAAACTAATTAAATCCCAGCATCATTACACAGAATTCCTTTTAATAGAGATACAATGATGCACTAGAGGCTACAGATTACACTGCAAATTGTACCAAGAGATTCCGGACAGCAAGTTTTAATTAACATGTTAGCGAGAAGCTGCTCACTTAAATAATAACTAACCAGGAAACATCTGCACACTCCAAAACATGGGAGCAAGAAGAATACGGGAAGCAGCATTACACGAGGTACTGCAGGCTGCTAAGCACAGCCCAAAGCTGCTGCTGCTCACTCGCTGCCCTCGCTACCTGGCACAGCTCCGACGGCTCAGCTCGGGCTCCAGGTCAGCGCTGCGATGCCAGCGGCGCCACGTGCATCAGGCGAAAGCGCTGGGCAGAGCCACCGCCGGGCCACAAAAGCTGCCAGCACGGGGCTGGGGCTCGTCAGGCAGAGCTGGAGGATCACTTTGCCTGTTTCATGCAGGTAACTGCCCCCAGAACTGCTCCCTGGTCTGCAAGCAAGAGAAAAGAAAGAGAAAAGAGTGCTTTTCTGAATAAATAAGGGGAGAACTTGGAGACAGCACAGGATGAACAAACAGCGGAGTGACCGAGCAGTGCACCGATACTGGGATTCAAAAAGCAGATGGTTCCCTAGCAGGAAAGCAGCAGAAAGCAATCACTGGTATTCCCTTTTTGTTTGAACATCCCAGCCAGAGCAAGGAGCACAATTCCTGCAATTTATCTGGGACAAGCAATGCTGTTTGCAACTATCTTTCAAAGGCACGTGTAAAGGAACAAACACATAGCCCCTGACTCGCCAGCAGACACTACGACTATGGAGAAAGTAATGGAAAAGGCACAGATCTCTAGCAAAATGCCCACACTTTTTTGCTTTTACCTCTTTCTTCTCTGAGAACAGTGATAAACGAAGAGTATGGAGACATAACTGAGTGTTTAACAGGTCATGTGAAGTCAGGCAACATTGGGAGAGTTTGTAACAGGGGACAGCGCGGCCCTGAAAACAGCTCTCCGCCAGAAACAACGATGGGAGAACGACAACCAGGAACAGCAATGCCATCCCAGTGGCTGCATCGGCCACTTGACAGGGCGCGGGTGGTGTGTGCCGCAGCCCAGTGCTGCAGAGAGCCTGTACTTTCTTTAAAAAGCTCAAAATAAACCCTGCATTAGCTTACCAAGGGGTAAGAACACCTTCACAGCCAGCGTTCCACACCTCTTAGGAGTGGGTTGCTGGTGTGTAAACACAAAGCTCACCTTGCCTTTGTTTCTGCAGCTCATGAGCCCTTCTCCCGTTCTGGGGCTACCCGCCGGTGTCCCTGCCGCCTCCCCTGAGCTGCCTGCACCTCCCTGGACAGCATCAGCCCCTTCAGCCCACACATTTATTTATCCTCAGCCCCAGACCCAGACTCGTTAGGGCAAGACAGAGAGACCACCAGCCTCATCCTTCCTTACCGTAACGAAGAGGGATTCTGTCAAAGCTCAGCCTCCAGCCCCCCACCATCCTAAGCACTGCTGTGGTTCGAGCACCTCATGTGGTCTGCCTCCAGCACACCCCGAAATTCCTGCGGTATCAGCCAATGTAATTTAAGGCTGCAAGCAAAAGTAATGTGTTTGTAGGTAACTGAGCATAAATTCAACTATTTTGCTATAAAAGTGGTTGTTCTGACTTCAGAACAGGAATAAATTCTTGTTAATTTAACCATAAACTACTCCTCATAGTCAGCAAAAGGAGAATGCTTGGGCAACTACAAAATCCACGTGGATTTCATCTGCTGCACAGATTATTCTGAGCATTATAATTCAGAAAACCTTTGAAACAAATTTAGTGAAATCCCTAAAAGAATAATAACAAACTGTTAGGAAATAATCCCAGCTGGTTCCACGGAAAGTGATATACCGCTCGAATTGAGCATGATCTACATAATTCTTACATTTATGACCTAGAGTTTTTCAAAGTAAAAATATGTATGCCAGTATACTAGGAACTGAAGGAATAAACATTTTCTCCAGATTAAATCTAGACATTTAGTGGAGTTAAATCAAATGCTTCCTCTTAATTAATTAGTATTTTCATTGAAATTAAAATCAGCAGGAAATGTACACTTAGACTTGGCCTTGTGCTCTGCTACAAGAGCCCCAACCACCAGGCTCACGTTTTGAAGTCACGCAGCGGCTGTACGGCCACCTCCACGTTTGCTTTTGGTATGGAAGCCCTGAAATAATGCCGGGGGGCTCTGGTGGAAGAAGAGTCCTTCTGGCTTGGCTGTCGACCTGAAGCCAGCCCAGCAGGGGCGTCCATCCTCATCCTCACGCTGAAATACCTGTTAAAAATATCTATTGATATTTTTTCTTTAGAAAAATAATTTAAAACAAACATATTAAATAGATGTTCCTGCTTACTGCCTGGATCACTCTGATAAATCTCCCCCACTGTAACTTACTTCTGAGGTCTGGTCACACACTGAAATAGTTTCCAAATGGCAAGTGTCCCCCACGAGTCTGATCAGCAAAAATGCTAAGACAATCTTTTTTGCCATAGATATGAAAACTTTACATGAGGTAAAAGCACAGTTCAGGTAATGGAAAACGCAGAGCAGATAGGAAAAAGTCTGAGTTTGAACTGGGTCTGTTTTAAAATCAGTTCTTGGAGAATTCTTACAGCAATCTATTACTTAAGACTGCAGCATCCAAAAGAAGTGTCCCTTAGAGCAACTGGTCACTCCAGCAGGATCATCAGCCTCTCCCCATCGATTTCTCTGAGACTTTTATTGTCTGATGAATGTAATTAAAGACACTGATGGTGCCAATTAAAGATTTGAAGGGACTGAAGTTGGTGTTCACATTATCACATGGCGAAATGCAGCGATGCTGTAAACATCCATTAGCCATTACAGTTCTCATTAGTCCCTGAAAACAACTCATTAGTGTCCTTAGCCATGACAGATAAGTACAATAAATGAGATAAATCTATCAATATATTCATTGTGTGCAAAATCAGGGCTTCCGTCACCGTACCACCCAGTGCCAATCAGAAGGTTAAAGACGCCTTCTGCGAGGAACGAACCAGGCTGCAGAGCATCTAGCCCGAGTGCAGAAAGACGGCACCAGAGAAACCAACAGGAACACCGGGACGTTTTATTTATACACAGGGTGGGTTCATTTCAAATTCGGTTTGCTAGGGACTGTCACAGTTGTTCAGCCAAGGCTAAATTTTAGAAAACAAATTGATTTGGTTTAACTTCACCTGCTGTGATCTACCAAGCTGTTTAAATCTCACGTTATCTCCGAAATGAGGGCTCTGCCAATTTGTGGGATTTGAGGCAGGCTTCTGGTTACCTGCAGGAACCCCCAGCGGATCAGTGAGGAGCCAGCTGTACCCCCAGCCGTGCTAAGTCCTCCCACAGCACGCTGACGGTGGCAATGCTGCACACGGCTGGAGGTGCCAGCATCAGATGAAGGACCACGTTCCAAAGCTTGCTGCTGAAGCTCTGATCACTTCTAATCCCGTTCAGAATACAGACACATCCCTGCTCCTATCAGTACCTTTACGTACCGGCTATTTTTCATCCTTCTTTCTCTCAGCCTCGCTGGACCTGTGCTGGCTTTATGAACTCTTTTGACAAAAGCCTGTAATTAGATCCCCTTCTTGTGTATCTTACCAACGGTTTCTGTCTTTTTAACATTCCACACTCACCTCTTCATAGCTTCCCTTCTAACTTTAGTGCAACAGCTCTGCACATCACTGGGGGAAAACTCTACAAAGTCTTCTGCTGAAGTGCAGTGCTATCAGAAAGGCAGAGCAATTGCTGGGATGCATACAAAATGAGACAGAAAACAACAGTGATAATATTAATGGCACTGTTTAAATCAATAGTATGGCTTTGCCCAGATACTGGTTTCATTTTTGTTTGCTTTATCCCACAAAGAAAACAGCAAGAAGAGAAAGAACTCCAAAAGAAGTCAGAAATATGGTTCCAAGCCAGCAGGAATTAAGCATGAGGAATAATTTTAAACAGCGTCTCCTTAGTTCAGAAGGGAAAGGCTTTCATGCAGTTATACAAAACAACCAACCGCACGGAGAGTAAAACAAGAGTTCCCACTTACTGGTTCTGTGAATACATGCACATGATAAATCTGGAAAGCAAATTATAGCTTTAGGGCAATTTTTAAAAAAGGTTGGGGGGTGGGAGGAATGACAAAATTGCACATAAAATTCAGCAAGGCATTAGACAAAAGATATCCCTACAGATAAAGAAAACACCTGCAGCAGACAGGTTTCTGTGATGCTGGTAGCACCAGTGACTTTTTCTTGGACAAAGACAGTGATCTCCATGGACCTGGCACATGAGGCTGGTACCAAGGCTGCAGCCACCGATGGCACGAACGAGACCTTTCCTCCAGGCTCCTGTGGGTGCAAGAAAGGCACGTGCTGGGTTTCTGCATCCAGCTATTAGCTTCTTCTGTGTTCAGACGGGGAAGCAGAAACTTGGTTTTTGCCATTCTCTGTACAGCAGGATCTATTTTAACTGTATACCATGGTTTAGGAGGCATTGTAGAAGTACCACCCACATTGCAGGACAGCCTTATTTAATGTGTGAGCAGACAATTTCAACAGCTTGTCCACCACGAAGTCACTCACAGAAGGGGTTCTAGCAAGAGTCAGCTTACCATGCTATGAGAGGTATGGCCTGATTCAAAAGCAACGATGGAGTCATCCTAAACCACGTTAACACCATATATTCCAGCAGTAATAGAACAAAAAGTGTTCAAGGAATGCTGTGACCTTACTGCCCCCTATTCTGAAGCTTAGAAAATTACAGCTTTCCATGAAGCATACATTCAGAACAGCTTGGGAGACAGAAAGAACTCCTCTGAGAAGGAGATGACAGTGGGGATCTGCCTGCTCTTGGTTCCCCAGGACCTGTCATTCCTACAAGAGGTCTGTATTCCCTGATGCAGATGCTCATGGCCACTTAAAGCAGAAAGCACTGTGGGGGAAGAGCTCATTTGTATCCTGAACAAGTCTTTGTAACTCTTTGGAAAAATAGATTAACATCAACCAAACACTACCAACTAAACAGACCCAAGATGCACAGGGCACATCACTCAAACACTCTGTATCACACTGCGCTATTTTTCCTCTTCTCGATGCGCACAATGTATCACACAGCCATTCATGCAATGAGGACCTCAGGAGAAGCCCAAGGAGCTACCAGAGGAGAAGTATTTCACTTTTATTAAAGATATCCTTTGGGGTTTGGTGGTGGGCTAGGGTTTTTTTGGCCTACTTTTCATCAAACAGCTGGGACAAAAAGGATCACCCAACAAACTGAACATCCTAAAGCAACCAAAAGCATCTGACCCCAGTGTCCACCTCTTGTATCTGCCTGTAACAGAGAATGTGGTAAGAGAATCCTCAAGCTCCGCACTGTGAATGTGAACTAAATGAACGCTTCCCCAGCTAGCACTGGCACACCGCTCAGCACCAGCTGCACCTGCACCAGGACCAGGGAAATGCAGCTGCTGCTTCTTACAGGTCTTGATGTTGGGAGCAATCAGAATTACCCCGGCTTTACGGGATTATCTGCAAGTGCATTTTGTTCACCAAAGGTACTTGAGTCACACTACCAGCTTTAATTCCACTGCAAACGTCCTTGCTCTGTCTTTTCTTCCTCCCTTGGAGGCGTTTCCATCTCCAGCAGGGCAGTTCTTCACCCCTCCTTTTCTTCCTCTTCCCGGCCAAGTCACACAAGCAGTGACATCAACATCGCTGAGTCCACAGCCAGCTCCCTGACGCAGCACTTCCCATCGCTCCCAGAGACCATGGTACTAGCACCTGACACTGAACTGTTTCTTGTTTTTAAAATAATAATAAATAAAAATGATTAAAATTAAATTAAATTAATTAAAATAATAATAATAATTTTAAGATAAGAGTTACCTTTTGAGTCAAATATGAAGTTCTTTTTACTCTCATTATAATGAGAGTAAAAATAGTAATAAATTTTAAGTACAATTCCTATCAGATACAATACTAGTGCACAGACTTAATTCACCATTAAGTGAATTAACGCAAAGTTGATTAGGATGACTGTAAGAACATGTAATTTTGGGGATGAGCAATCATGGATTACTTTCTTCATTAGATAGTAAATATTAAACTACATTTCCTATAGAAATTTGTCTTGTTTTCTGTTTTATCACATTTTCCCTCCTCACGCCAACATCCCCTTCCCTGCTCCCAGCCTCACAGCTTTTGCCTACATTCATTACATGCAAAATTTTCAATGCCAGTTATCCCAGGAGGAAGAACTTCCCAAATAAAATAAAGCGTGAACAAATGACTTTTCTTATATCAAAACAGACAGGGCAAACCTCGCAGTCTCTTTGTTGGATTTTGAAAGGGATTCTGGCTGAAGAATGAAGCTTAGGTTTTGAGCAAAGGTAATTTCTGAAGGTGGAATCACAGCTTAAGGAAGTCTCCAGAGAATTTTCTTGATGCAAAGCTAACAAGACTTTGTGATAATTTCTCAGAAACTGGCCTCATTCCAAGTTGGATTTTAAACACAGATTATAAAGCAAACACCATCCCCCACAAGTATTAAGAAAGAAGAAAATAACAGAACGGGGGCTGCAGAAATGGTCTCTATTGTGGGACCAAAACCCGTCAATCAAGCGGGTTGACAGGCATCAGAGATTGACAGACAGGCCCTCTCTCTTGACTTCAGTTATCTGGGGGAATGGGAAAAGTGTCTGCAAGAACATGTTAAATTGCCAAAGTCATTACCAGTCACCAATTACCAAAGAAAAGATAACAAGGTGTATTTTAGAAAAATCGATGCAACAACATGCATTTCAATAAAGCGAGTTTTTCAGAACTTTAGAAAACAAAATGAACTATTTAGGGAATACATGATGGTTTTTTCATGGAATACCAAGCACTTCGCTGTGCCAGCAGGCTTTGGAGATTCATCACTATTCTCTCTATATTTTGTACTGGGGCCAGAGGTCAACCAACAAATATTTTCCTTTGTCTCTTCTTAAGTTTAACCTAAAAAAAAGAGCAAGCTCTGTGTCCCAGTGATTGTATTTAGGTTCTATGCCGGGCGAACCAGAGCCCAAAAGCCATTTTGGTTCCCAATTGCATTTAATCTAGTTGCAGGAGTGAATGCTAATATGTAAATAAGTTACCAAAAAAAGACCAAAGGACCTTGATATTTAGTGCCAGATTTGATTTTTGATTCACCCCGGCTGAATGAATTCACCCCTTATGAATTGTGTTGGACCCACAGCAAGCTCTCAAGACCGGCCGCCTACGCTAGGATGCCACATTTCCCTCACCTCACTCGATTCAGAACTTCTCCATACTCATGGCCTAAGTCAACTTAAACCAAATTTCTTCTGACAACAAAATTAAGGGCCTACTACTCAGGCTGTGAGGAAATTAAGTCTCTGCTGCCATGGAGAAAGGCGTCCCCCTTGTTTCTATCACCTTCCTTCTGCCAGCACAGTCGAGAGAAAAGCGCATCAACCCCTTTTCACCACAAATAAAAGTGTTCACTTGAGCTGAATTGCAGTGTACTTGTCTTCAGATTTTCCAAGCTCTCCTAACAGTAATTAAATATCATCACAAATATGTTGAACATAAAAAATTATTTTTTTCTAGATTGCTGCCCACTTATTGTTTGCTGAATTATTCTAAGTGCTTTCCTTCTTTTAATTCAGCTGGCATTACGTGGTTCACTTTCAGAAGCTGCCTGCATTTTCAGCGGAAACAAAAAGAGGTTTTCTATTACTAGTGCTTGAGCTCTGAGCTGCAAGAACATGACCGGTGTACGGAGGATGCACAGACAGCACTGAATTCGAAGTGGATCAGGAATGGTACCTCCTGAAGCTCTCCTGTTCTGTGTCCAGCACCACGCCAGGTCCAACATCAGCTTCTGTTCCTCCGTGGCAGTCTGTGGAGGGAAGCAGGGTAGCTGCTTCTCCAGGCTTTGCATGCCTGCCTCCTGGATACTTCTTCAGGCCTGCAGGGGCTTCCACTCATCTCTCTGACTTACGATCCCCACACATCTTACACTCTTTAATCGATCATGCTGATTCTTGTAGTTCATAGCTCTCTCAAAATCTTCTTTTGGACAACAAACAATAAGGAACTTCAAGTCAGGAGCCACTTGGATCCATGCATATCACATACCAGAGCACAGCTCTGTGCTTTCATGGAATCACACAACTGTAAATTAAGTTAGGTCGGAAGGGAAGGGACCTCCGGAGGTCACCTAGTCCTACCTGCTCCAAGGAGGTCGAATCGCATCAGGCTGCTCAGGGATCCAGCCAGTCGAGTCTCCTGAACACCTCTGCAAGGACACAGATTTACTCACAGAGTAAAAAAAAATAAAATTTACTGCATCTAAGTGAAATGTTCCCTGTTCCAACTTGCATTTGCTGCCTCTTGTCCTATTGCTGTGCACCTCTGAGAAAAGTCTGGCTCCGCTTTCTTTGGATCCTCTGACCAGGCAGTTGTAGACAACAGCAAGGTTTTCTCTTTGCCTTCTTCTCTTAGAATAGTTTTTTAAATACTTAAAAAAGACCAAATAAAGCACTGAAGTTCTTAGCTCTTGACTCACCAGCATCAGGACAAAAATATTCAGAACACTTGTACAGCGAAGGGGAAAAAAAATCCAAGTCAACTGAAAATAGCTTGCAAAATTGCTTGTAAAGACCTCTCAGAATCATTCAACTCAAGCTAAAGAAATGAATTAACTAGCTGAATTAATCAGCTGAATCACAGACGAGAAACCATACATGCTCCCACATTTCTAACAGTAACCCTGGATGGATGCGCGTTCAGAATAACACGAGTATCTGTTCTTTGGTACACCATAAAAAGGGGAGCATCTAAATCCTGCTTAAGTTCTGTTCTGTGGGCTTTATTTGGTACTGGCTATCTCTAGCAGAAAGATGTCCCCTCAGTTTTACCTCTGAGTTGACAAGCTCCTTTTGACGTGCGTGACCTGATGTTCAGCAGGGAAGCCATCCCTGACAGTCAGAATTAAAGCTGAACAAATGCCAACACCAGCACCTGCTTCATCGCAGTGCAGGAGGAATACTGTAACTTCTGAAAACGCTTTCCATGGACATTTTCTTAACTTCTCTGACACCTTTATTTTTGAAGGAATTTAGGTGGAGTAGAGACTGGCTTCCAGCAGCGTGTCTGCACGGTGACTTCACAAGAAGCCATTTCCAGCATTCAGGAGCAGCTTAGCAGGACTGCACATTCACCACGCCGCACACCAACAGGCACCAGGGAATCCATCCGCAGGTTCTGCTTCTTGTGCTTGCCTCAGCTCTGCCCTGGCACCAAGCCTCAAAAGACACTTGTGAGCCATCCCATCTCACTGAGACACAGAGAGCTGAGTGCCTTTCCTCCATCTCCCCAAACCTGACAACAGGACGCTGCTCTCCGCCTGCCTGTTAGGATATTCAGCCCTGCTTTCCATAAATGTAACAAGTATGACCCTAATTCACGCTGCTTTCGTCTTGGCACACCTTGGAGCACTTGGATCTTTCACTCTTGACATTAAAGATAAAATTTGTGTCCTCAGGAAAGTAACAGCTTTTGCAACCTGCATTTTAACTAAAAAAGGCACTTTTTTTCCCTCTAATTTATACATTCAGATGTAAAGAAATGCATCCGTCCTCAACCATCAATAACACGAGCAGGATCTGACAATTATCTCTGTATAAAATTACCTAGCAGTAAGAGAAACTAAATGACTATTAGAAAGTCTATCCAAGCTCCAAGAATAATTCACATAAAAGGGCTAATTAGGACTTGTAATTCACACACAAGAAGTAAGGCTGGCCCGACGGATAGGAACAGGACCAGTTTGCATTTCCTAATGGCCACATCCCATTAGTCTGGCTGCAATGTCAAGCACCCATATTAGCAACAACGCGACCCTCTGGAAAACGAGTCATTTTTCTGGAATAGGAAGCATCAAAGGAAGCACTCATAGAATCACACTCCCTTAAAAACACGAGCCAACAGGCAGCGTACCACGAGCAATGCTCTGTGCCTCGCTGCCACCAGCGCTGCTCTCGCCACCCACGGGGTCACTGCGCCCGCGCGCACTGCACAGCTCGGGCGCTCGGCTCACTTACCGACCCGAGGCGCTGCGCTGGGGTTCCTGCTACACAGCGGGCTCCGGGTGCCCGAACTGAATTTCTTTGCAGGAAACCCCAAGATGCACCTCAACCAGTGCCAGACAGCAGGATACAAAATCGGAGGAGAGCAGCGGTGGGAGCCTCAGCGCTTACTGGGTACAAACCCGCACCTGCTGGGCTCCATCAGTTCTACTGCACACCAAGAGCACAAACTTGGACAAAACCTCCATGTTCAAGTGGCACGCCTGGCGCACATAGACACAGCGGCTGCGTTTCATATGTGGGGCTGCTCTCTGATTTGGCACTGATTTAATCCAGTAACTTGATCTTATCCTGCACCAGTTTCCATCAGGGTAGAGCCAGCCCAACGCAGCCATGCTTCAGTTTAAAGCACTCGCCAGCTCCTAGCTCTGTAAGAAATGCTTGGCAGCACACTTCAGGCTGGTGGCACAACCGCCTCCAGCACTTCAAAGACTTACTCGGAAGATCTGAATTTACACTCTTGATCCTCTGCAGCCTCCGCAGCAGGCAGGCTGACATTTGATTTATGTACCTCTGCCTTCCAGCAGAACCCTCACACCAGATAATGTGATCAAATCAAAACTACTTTCCATACAATTATAAAACATAACAGGCTACAGCAAAAAATGTAAAACCTCCAAAGCAGCTCAAAGCTAATTAATTTCTATTACTAGTGAAAGAAGAACCACTTAACGTGTCTTTTCTTATTTAAATTACCATTGACGGCACCTGCTTTATTTTTTTTTTTATTCTTGGGAAATCCTCCTACAATACTAGTTAAATTATGTAAGACTGTAGAATTTATGAAGATAAGGCAATTAGCATTACAAAAACAATTCCAGGTTACAATTTATGGTGAAAAGAAAAGAGTTATGATGCTCTGTTAAATCATTCAGCGATGCATTACATACTTAGTTAATCCTTCTAGTTGGGAAAATTTAGGGCTAAATGGTGTCACTGTGTTCAGTGATTAATTATTTTGTTTCATTTAGTGGATACTTCATCTGTACTGTTAAGGCATAGTACAAGTCCAGGAACAGCAAATGCCCAAGTCCACGCGGCGGCCACGCAGCATCCCCAAATGACCCAACAAGGAGGCAGGAGGAAAAGACCAAACCAGGTTTGTTCCTGAGGTTCTGGTTCCTCCTGGCACCCAGACGGTCTCACCTTGCCAAAACGACGTTTCTTTGGAATTTCCTTCATGTTCTCTTCTTCCAGCACACCCAAACACCTCAGCTGAGAGGCCAGGGCCTGGCCGCACATCTGCTGGCCCACCTCTATGCGCAGGAGAGGCCGATCCACCAACACACCCAGCGCGTGCAGCAGGCTGCCAAGTAAAACTACCGCGGTACTGAGCAGGCCACGCGTCCGGGCTTCAGAGAGAACGGACTTCCCAGAGATGGAGAGACGACAGAACACACAGCTCCGTACAATTTTCATGTCCTCTCACAGGAACAACAGAGAAGTCAGTGAAAACCGGAATAATTTTCAGACTTAAATTTTAAAATCTAGATTAATTCAGTTTTTAAAAATTGTTCCTAAGCAATGTTAGGTAGGACAGACCGAGGCAGTGGAAAAGGCTACTGAACAACGTCCTCACCTGCACCCCAAGGGCTAGCTGGCTGCGGCACTGCTGCAGCTCAGCGGCTGCGCGGGCACCGCCTGAGGACAGCGTGCCAGGGGCTGCTCCCGGCTGCAGCACAACGAAATGCGAATGAAGATTTGCGTAACGCGCTGCAAGTAGAGGTGCTCTATGTTGAAAATAACTCTATGCGTTTGTTTCTTTGGTTTTCATGCATTGTATAATGCACAGCAAACAGAAATTAATCCCTCTGATCCCCTGAATCCCTCAGTCTCTCTGATTTAACGGGATAAAACAGCTGGGGAGACGTTCCCTAATTTCCCACTTCCCTATGTCCAGAGAAGCAACAAGCATTTACTTTTTAAAATTATGCCATTTTCCGCACAAACTATGCGCTTCCCTCATGCTTTGTACTTCCACAGCTCTGCCTGCAGTCACAAATTGGTGGTGATCAGAATCCTTAAAATAACAAAAGTAGGGCAAGGCGAGAGCCCGTGTGACCTGCAGACCTATTTATTAACCTTCCCAACTGAATACAAGACAACAATGACTTTAATGTCTTTCAGCACTCTACATCTGTGTGGTTTTTTTTCTTTTGGTGTTGTTCCCCCACCACCTGTTACTCTTTCCCTGAATTCCATCTGAAGTCCACTTCAGAAATGAAAGAACATTTCTTCCTTGTCGGTGCTCATTAAAATACACGTAGGGTGCTGCCTCGAGTCCGAGCAGCCTCGGCACTGAACACAGCTAAGCATGGGAATACCAACTGCAGCGTGACAACCTATGTGTTGTTTAAATCACTTCCTAACTTTTTAGCTTTTATTTGTAAACAAGGATGTTCCTGTAAATAGGCCTGTGGCTTTCAGATCCAGTAGCTACGCTTCCTTCAGTAACAAGTATCACAATTTTAAGACCTTTCAAGGAACAGAATGCCTGCTCTGTAATGGAATTACGGGATAATATGATGTTTAACAGGGAGTCTTTTGCCCTCAGAAGACTTGCCTGAATTTCGCTGAGATCATTTCACAGGAGACCTCACAGAGATCAGTTATGACTTTTATTAAAGTCAAACCAATACCTGTTTCCATATGAGCCTAAAGGAAATTTCTTTCTGTAACTCTGATTGAAGTTTAATGGGTACTGCACAAAGAAAATGTACTTAACCTCCTCACCTAGCGCTTCCACAGAGGCAGTCTACTCAACACGTGTGCCAGTCTCCTGAGACAAAATCAAAGCTAGAGCTTCTCAATTTATAATATTTTTCATAGTAAAACATAGAAGACAGCTTCATAAACTGTCACTACACGAGAATCTCGCATATATTTGATTTCTGTAACCTTAATAAACCAGTCACTACTGAAAAAGAATGCAAACAAATATGGAACACATTAAAAGAGAATAAAACGGATCTTAGTGATAGATTTACTTTAACATTTATATGCACAAGTGCAATGCCACAATCTTGAAACTTCAGATAATGTGATTTACCCTACTAGGATATAATTTCCACATTAGTATGTTAAATTGACTGACTAGGAAGCAGAACTTGTGACAGAATAACTATTCCCTAACACTAGCCAGCAGTTGCACATCTTTTTTCTGGTCAAAGGAAATTAATTTTATTTTCTCGTATCTGGTATGTAGTGGTCACTCCACCATTCACTTCTTTTGTTTAGAAGTCACAGCCGACTAGTATACAGTACCTGGCTGCTGTGTTTTCCTTCCTTGCTGCTACACTGCAGACTGGTGTAGGCCTGATCAACTTTTTAATCAAACAGTGATGAATGAACAGGTTTGGTTTTGCTTTAACACTTCCTGAAATCAAGAGATCAAAAATCCACATAAATTTAAGGACACCTTTTGTATACGTTGGATATTGCCAGTTTTGCAAGACTCCAGGTGGCTAAAAGAGGAATTCATTCTTTTTATCTACAACTGGCCCACCTCACTGCTATTTCAAAAGCAGGGACAAGAAAAACAATCTCCGACATGAAAAGGTCTGTATTAAACTGATTACCTGAAGTGGCAAGGGACAACTCCTGTCTCCTTCCATCTTCCCATCTGCAGTGTGTTCCCCATCCTTCTGCATTCCACTTCAGGAATCTCATTTAAATTCCTCAAATCTAATTGAAATAGCAGTTTAAACAAATCCACAGAAAACAGTAAGAAGGCATTTTGAAGAAAGAAGCCTTGTTCAGCGGACTATTTGCATGGAAATTCCGCAAGCAAGCAGAAGGAAACATCGTTCTACGCAAAAAGAAACGCAGGAACGATCTTTCCTGGAGAGGGTACCTTCGTTCTTCCTGGAACTGCTTTCTACTAGAATTCACTTGAAAACACATTGGGAGCCAAAGGGGTTTTGGTTAACAATTTACTGAATACTTCACAAACAGCTGCAAGGAAAAAAAACCCTAAGCAGAATGCCAGAAAGGTATTCAAGCAACAACTGGGACAACAAGAGGCTGCACAGGAGAGTGACTGTGAAGAAAAGCACAGTTTGAAATCCTCAGTCATACTGGTGTTAGAAATGAGGTTCTTTTGCATGCACATTGATCTGGAAGTATGAACAACTTACCTTTAAAGGATTAGCTAAATGTTTTTCAATGAAGAACCTGAGCCACTTTTTATAGCAGGTGACTGATAAACATAGGCATGAAAAAATAAGCAGCCCCATTTTAGCTCTTCAGAACCTAAGATCATTTTCTGTTGTCCACAGCAGTACAAATCTACTTGAAGCAGCTTACTTCATTAGTGTAGAGTTTTATATCCCCTTTACTTAAATACGTGGGTTTGCATCTTTCAAGACAGCCTCCTCTACCAGGCACTTCTCAAATTTATGGCAAACATGTCGATTACATTGAAGATTTAGATGTTAAGAAAGAAACTTCATAAAATATCTTCATGTTGTCTTATGTTCTTCAGAAATTTCCTCCAACTGATTACCTTCCACTGGCCTGAAGCCCCACAGTTCACCCTCACAGTCCACAGCTGCCCGATGTCTCCACAATCGAGATCTGATCTCTCTGTAGGATGTCTCAACGAGTATTTATCAACAAGACTGGAAGAAGCAGCCTCTGTATTAATCTTCTGTCAAAAAAAGAGAAGGCCTGCAAGCAACCTGTGGAGCAGTCAATAGATTTGCCTTTCTTAATTCATTTAGGAAGGTTTAAGTCAACTTTCCCCAGCAGTAATTAATAAGAAGCTTGTCCGCTGCTCTCAGTGGCAGCAGTGTTCTTTGCATCTTTATAGGTTTGAAACAAATATTGAGAAATGGCTTTTTTTTTTTCTAGGAAATGATTCCGTTCCCTCACGTTGAGTATGCAGCCTGCAATTTTTTCAAGTCATTCTGAACTAAAGAGAAAAGCAAAGCCTTGAAAACAAACAGGCAATTTTCAGTTTTTTCCATCTGAAAGCAACCCTGAAATTGGTGAAATTTGAAATTGCCCCATCTGGTAGATTAAGAAAAAGCTATTTTTAAGATTATTTTTGAAAAACTAAGATTTTGGGGAAAATGTAGTCCAGAACTAAATTTCAGGAAAATGTAGTAAGAAAGAAAATAAACATCCCCTGGAAATAAACCATGATGATAATTTGTGGACCTCAAAGCGATTTGAAAATATTAATTAATTTGGAAATAAGAACATTTTCTACCTTTTTTTTTTTTATTATTAAAAATATTGTAACTGTTCATGACCAAAGGGGACTGACACTATCACCAGAAATTGGTTTGTGCATACCAAAGACCTTTCTTTAATGCTACATCTCAAGATCCAGCTGCAGCCCCTCTTTAAATGACAACAACCTCTTACAAAGATTTTGTAGACGTAGTACGGAAGCGCAGGGAGCTCTGTGAAGTTGCATACACATAATGAGAGTTGGGAAGAAAAAAAGGCTCTTTTGACTGAGCTATAGGTGCAAGCTCACAGGTAGTCTTCTTCAGACCTCTCTGAATGGCAGAACTCATTTGATTTGGGAAAACTTGACTCTCAGAAGAGGAGAAACAGATCACGGTCACTTCCGTTAACACAGGGTGATATTGAGCCTCAGAGCTAGGCAATACACAAAGATCACAGAAATCAAAAAAAAAATGCAGAGAAGCAAGACAGGACTAGAAGGAGGAAAGCAACATGTCTGAAAAAATACCAGAATTCCCACTCACGCTTTACCAGATGAGTTCATGGCGTGTGCAAGAGTACACGGGTCTCCTGTCCAGTGTCCCCACGAGAATAAAGATGCAGCTGTTCTGAACCACCATGACGCCTTTGGAATGCCTTCCCCTGCTCGTACCAGCTTGGTGAATTCTTGGGGAAAAAAAAATGGAAGAAAAAAAAGGTGTGGACAAGTGAGCGCCAGTCATAACTTCCTTTAAATGTGTCCTGCCAACTCGGAACGTTTTTCCTAAGAGACGAGGATTAGCAGGTTAATCCTTCTCTCTGAACACTTTTCTTAAACCCTTGGTGTTATTTTAATGCAGCTTTTGTGCTACGAATAAATATGTTACAGAACAATAGACTTTAAGGATCTATTCTCTGAAGTTTTATGAACATTTATGCTAAGAAACATCAAAGACATTTCAGTAATTTTCACTAGAAGGGAGCAAGAAAGCGCTTTCTATCTTCTTTCTATTCCCCAGCCTCAAAGTAAGACTCTCTTAGCAATTTAGATAGAGCAGGCCAAAGGAAAGGGAAATTTGAACGATTTTTGAAGATTTTATTTAAATATTTGTTTAAAATAGCAATGTTCTGAACTCCACTTGTGCACCTGCCGCTTCATGAAAAAAATAGCTATCTTCCCATTTGCTATTCCTACCAATAGAAACACTCCCTCTGCACCGGATGAAAAGGGCAGATTCAGCAATATGCCCTAGCACATCATCCTGTCCCGTTCCCCAACTCCTCCGTGTGCATCTCACACCAGCTCTCGCTGAATACCCTGGCCTGCTGCTCCCCCACCAGTATCAAACTGGCCGCAGCCATCTGCCCGCTTACACATCCCCTTACGAACTGCTCACCAGACCTGGCCAAGCTCAGGCTGCAGTAACTTGTCAGATAAGGGGACAGGAGAACAAGCAGCTGAAGCAAAGTAGTTCATACGATAAAATATTTGGTAAATTAAGCAAAATTGCTCTGACATACGAACCCCTCCCTAGTTCATCGTACTTGCTCACAGAGAGATGAGTGGATGTAAGGCGAGTTCTACCCGGGCACAGGGCAGCCTGTACGTCCTGCACACCTTGCAGAACTGCTCCTCACTGTAGGCTGAAAGAACCACGTTCAAATTCACTCTCAAAGTCTTTAGCTTTAAGCTTTGCCCATGTAAACAAAACGTGGGGAACGGCACGACCGGGCAGATGTTTCCTTCCTATCAAGGCATTACGGTGAGCACACCACGCTGCCCGGGCAGGCACCGGTCATCTAGGACACCTGGAACAGAAGAGAAGGGGCAGAGGAAATGAAGTAAACGAAGCAAATGAAGCATTAGGTTCCATCTGAAGGCTAATAGCCAAGCTTCCTGTTTTGATCCCTTTGGCTGCAATTGGTCAGCCCCTAACAATGCAGCCCAACTGCAAGCTGGCTTTCAAGGGAAACAAGGAGGCTGCTATTTCCCAGCGGGAGGAAGAAACTACAGCCTGCTGTGCTGGCATGACTTTTACTTGAAGATATTAATAACATGTCAGATGACGGGATGTGCTGAATCCTAAATACTCACTTCTCCTCCGTGAATGCGCACCACCCCTGTTTAGCGAAGCACAGACCTGCTGCTGCACCGAATCCTCCCGCAGCATCTGATCAAACAGAAGTGGCATCTTTTCCCAGGAAGGTGACTAAGCTCATCCACGGGAAAAATAATGAGGTGCTGCTTTACGTGGGCTTAGATTAGCCTATTTATTACCATTTTAAAATTAATTATTTTTCATTAGTACTTGTCTCTAAATTCCAGCCATAAACTAGACTACAGCCCATTGTGTACTCTCTCCACCTCGTATGGCCCAAACACTGCAAACGGATTTTTCCTGAAAGGTCACACATTTTGCACACTATATGGCACTACTGCCAGTATTCTCAGATTCAGTTTCTAATGCAAACATGGTATTTCTAATCACAAAAAACATTTTTCTGTACTTTCAGTTGTACATGATGTTCTTTAATACAAACATTAAAATAAAAAAAAGAAGTCTAAACCAAAGCAGCATGTGCCTATGCCATATCCTTAGATAACTAACGCTAAAATGAGTAACGTTCCACGATTCTTATGGATTTACAACTAATCTTAGAAAATAAAATGGTCCAGAACATGGCAAATAGTGTGTGCTCTACAAACCCAGATGGGAAGCGCAGGAGGATAACTGGGGAAAACAAACAAAACACCACAACAACAAATAAAAGATCACCAACCGATTAATTCTCCAGGATGAGTCTCACAGGGCAGAGGAAGTTAATGTTGGAATTTCAGATTTAATCCATTCCTGAGCAGGAAGAGCAATCACTTTGGCCTTAACCTTACCTTTGAAAACACTGTTTTGCATACCTGCTGTTTCAACATTTCTGGGTTGCAATTCAGCATCAAATAATCAATATTCAAGCCTGTTTCCCTTGCAGCCTCTCTGACACACCAGACCGAATTCCACCTTCTACAAGAGCACTTCCACTATTTGAAATTGCAGAACACATTCTCCAGCAGCCTTAGCAAATAAACATTATCTCCATGTTTTAAAGAGCATTTTTGTGCAGTACAAACTAACGTGTTTCCCAAAGAGGAATTGGGACATAGTCCAGTAAACGTTATATACACATGAAAATTTGGGCAGTGATAAAAAAAAAAGTGTAAAGAAACATTCACATGATAAAAGCACTATTCTCTGTAATTTTTAGCAGACTTTTTGAAAAGATTTTCTCAAACTTCAGCACAGCAAAACTGCTCTGATCAGAAATCCCAAGATTTTCTGCAGTTTTAAAACCAATTTCTCATACCGTGATGGGGATACCATTTTTTACAGCTGGCATTCACTGGAGGCAATCTGCAAATGTAATTCCACGAGAAATTACTTTATCTTCATTCAGACGAGCTCTTTGCTACCTAGAACACTGCCATAATGCCTGAGCCTCAACTGGGAGTTCATTAGCAAGATTTCTGCTTAACAGGAACATACCTGAAAATATATTTAGACAGCTGTAAACCAGACAGAAATTATCAGCTCTATTTTTTTAATAAAAACTTCTCAAACACAGACAGAATATAGCCCAGAATGGAGTAATGGATTTATTCTACTTTACTGCAAAACTCTAATGTAAAAAAATTTCAGGTTTCTGTCCTCAATTTGTGATATGAGTGCATTTAACTGATACCAGGTTTATCAGATTTTATCTGATTTACCAATTAGCCCAATTACAGACTAGATGTCCTAATTAAGAAAGAACAAACTCCACGTTTACAGTGAGAATCTAGAAGTAGAGGTGCAGTGGCAATTACATTTTCTGTGGTCACTGAGCACAAAGAGAGCTTAGAAAAACCAACAGGACAAGGCTCTGCCATGGCTTTTTCTAGAGCTGTACCCATGTTGCAGTTTTTCCCACCTATTTTCCGTTTTTCTGGCGGTACTGAAGGTCCTGTGACTGTTCAGAACTGCATTACAGATTTAAGAAGAATCTTTTAAGTGAAGCACAAACAGGGTGATCAGCTCCTAAAACAAAAGGAAGAAACAAAACCCAGCCTGGAGCCTAACAGGGGCAAGGCAAGAGCAGAACCAAAGCTGTTCTCTGTCAGATATTTCAGTATCTGAGCTCTTTGTACGCCTTCAGTTCAAAGAGCCTTTGAGGATTTATAGCAGATCACAAGTGGAAGGCAGTCCAAACCACAAAATGTGCTGTGTCACAAAAAAAAATATATTAATCAGAGGATTTGACTTAACCTCTGCTTCTTGACTCTGTAAAACTCACCACTCTCTCACTAAGTCCTTTCTTATCATGGCCAGTGTTTTAGGTTCATCTTTGATGAAACAAATTGCTTCACCTTTACATGCTGTATCATACTAGTATACAGCCAGGCACAGTTATGAATGAGACTAGTGCCTCAGCCTCTGCTACTTTCAGTTCCAGTGTGCTACACTCTTGTAAGCGACTCTGTATTGCAAACGAGAAAATGTGATACAGGACGCTTTACTTCTTCGTCCCACATGGCAAAAGAAAGACAGAGAAGCTATTTTGACATAAAATCCCTGTAAAGCTTTGGAAAATCCACAGAGGACGAGCGCAGTCCCACTGTGCAGGAAACAAATGGAGCACGTGGCCAAAAGCTCAGTGCCCAGACCGCAGGCAGAGGTGCACAACCTGCAGGAGGACCCACATGGCTTCTGTGTCCTGGGTGCGTGCCTGCAGCGCAGCCCGGCCCAGGAGGTCTCCAGCCACGCCGCCCCCTGGCGTGCTCCTGGCAGCTTTGAAAAACACAACGGGTCTCTGGCACGGCTGCTGTCCACCGTCCCAGAACAAGGGCCGGGAGAAATGAGCTGAGCGTGGTTGGGTCAGAACACGTTAGCACCCATCAGATCTTCCCATCGCCCCAGAACTCAGTCAACACCAGTTCCCGGGGTGTCTGCAGGAATATTCAGCTTAGCATTCACCATTTTCTAAAATCCCCACTCTGAATTCCCAGGCGTCATTACGGACCAGCAGGGAGCTCCCAACTCAATCTGCACGCTGGCTCCGAGCAGAGGGTGCCCGAGCACCCACCTCCGCTCGGCCGCAGCAGCTCTGGCGCTCGGAGCTCGCCGGCGCCGCTGCCCCGCGCCTCCCCTCGGCAGCACTGCAATGGTTAAGGTCACAACGCAGCGGTGCTATGTAAAGGAGAAATTTCCCTGTCCTTGCCTAAGTGAATGGCTGGGATTAAACTGACAGCCCACCTTAGTGATGGTGGAATAATTGGTTGTTCAGCTCTGTCCTTGTCAGAGCTGTGACAGTTCTGCAGATGTCCTGCTCGGCTCTCCAAAGGTTAGCCTCAGCTGGAGCCGGTGTTCATTAATCATTCCTCGCTGACAGGCCTCAGAGCAGCCCACATCTGCCACTCTGTCCCCCTCAGTCCCTGCTGCACCCAGCTTGTGTGTAATCACTGCTGGTTTTCTTAAGAGGCTACTTGATAAGGGAATATGCATTTAGCTACAAGACACATGGCGCTGCCGTCTCTCCTGGTGATTCTTTTAGCAGAGGCCCGATAAAATGAATTTAGTGTCTTTGTCCAAGACAGGCTGGTACAAACAGCAAACTGCGGACTGGATGGACGAGTAGTAGAGAGCACCACTGGCTTTTTAGTGTTTGCAATGCCCTCGTGTACCACGGAGTTTCAGGCGAGGCTGGTAGTCACACCGAAGACGTGCCAAGCGGCATCACAGCCGCCTCACCGGGGTACACGGCAGCCATAAAGCACACCTGATTTGGAGGGAATGGAAAAAAAAAAACCTCCGTGCAGCTCTCGCTGGGAAAGAAAAGCTTCAATGCACCTTTCTCTCCTGGCCATTTCTTATTTCCCACTCACTGGACCTCTCTGGACCTTAATAGCTGCTTCGCTGCCTGACTGTGCATGCACCGACCGACCAACCCCACGGCCAGCACCACCCTAGCAGGGGCGGACCCAGATAACTTTAAGGAGTTTTCTTCAGGTTATTCTGGCTGCTTTTATGGAAGCTGTTAGATTCACCCATGATTAGTGGGCAGATTAGGAAAAACAGAGAAAAAGAACTACCAGGAGAGTTCCCAGCAGTTGCAAGCATACACAGCACCTGGTACCACAGGACCAACGCAGAACAACCCCCGAAGTGAACATTTGGGCAGCGCAGGACTTCTCTGAGCTGCACTGCAAGGAAATGAAAGCAGCTGTGAAACACATGGACTTCAACCAGTTTCCGAAGTCCCTTAGCCATACATGTATAGGTTTTTTTTTAAAAAATAGAAGCTGTATTGTGGCTCTGTAGCTCACACCCTCCCAACCCCAAGAAAACCTAAGTGGGTTCTGAAGCAGAAACCCAAATGGCAACGAGAACTTGGGTAAGGAATGGAAAAGCATTTCCTCAGAAAATCAGAAAAAGTAAAGAACATAGGTCTTAGCTACCCTCCCTAGAGATTCTGTGGGTGCTTCTTGTGGCTGATGGTTGTTTGGGGGGGGAGGTAGAAGAGAGGAGGAGAGGGAAGTGTTTTTTCCAGTTTCACTATTAATTAATGTGTGCCTGAATAAGCGACACATCCTGCAGTTAGACAAAAATACAAATATATTACTTATGAATCTTAATTAAAATAAGCATCAGCACACAGACTGCCAGTGTATTATAGTTGGCAGGACTGTGTAAGAAATTAAATTATTACCCGCTTCACAATCTTATTACAAGATTGCCCACTGACTTTTCTTAGGGTGCTGCTGTTAATATGTGAGCAATGCAGGAATCATCATTTCAAATAATTGATTAACTGTCTAGTCCACAAAGTTTAAAAAGGAACAAACAAGGACACTAAGTGATTAGCATTCTTCTTTTAATTTGCAAATCCTGTCTTCACAGCTAAAAAGCCAAATGCCTCAGGCTCCAGCCCAGGCACACAGATCCCAACAAGCTTGACAGTAGAAAGGAGGTGCTGCAGCCGCACAGAGCTGACACGCTGGATTAAAGCAATCAACACATTGACCATTAATCACAACTGAAGGCTTTACAGTGCACTTACAGAATGGCAGTGGGCATGTTCCCAAAGCCAGCACCAGTGATGCTGAATTTCAAAGTGCTGAGCCAACCCACCGCTGCGATTCGGTGCCCGTACGCGTATGGCCACACACCTCCAGTTAGCTCAGGTAAATTCTGGATTCTGGTGTAAAGAGAAAATTCCAGGTCACGGACTGCCTCTTGATTTCCCCAACACCGACTTTCTAAGGAAACCTAAGCAAGCACAGCCCCCCCAGATGACACAAGCCCACCCAGAGACCCATCAGGTAAAGCTGACCCAGCGGGCACGGGCTCCTGCTTCTCCCAGGGGACACGAGAAACTTGTGGAACTGCAGAAGGGAGAGCGAGTGGCTGCCAGCCACAGCCAGAGGCATCCCCAGCGCTGGCTGGCACATTTACATCACAAAAACTATGAGCAGTTCCACCAACGGTGTTCATAGCCCCGCTGCCAGGGACTGCACAAGGACACACAAAGAAGGCCTGTAGTGTAAGAGACTACACCAGAAGAGCAAAGCTGAAAGAGAAGAGGACCAACCCACTGTTTCATTAATTATTTTCTCATTATTGTTATTATTCCTATGCGTTGCAGTAGGGCCCCGCTTACTGAGTCACTCAAATGCAGCACAAAACATTGGGCAGAGATCACTGGTTTGAGAAATCAAACAGCTCCAGTACAGTGCGGCTACAACCGGACTTCATAAACATTAATCCACAGTGAGATGCAAAACCTTCCCTAAGCAGTGTGTGTAACGGGAAGAGCTCCTCCTAACAAAGGATGCACACGCTGTCTCTGATTTCTCTTGAACCTACTGGGAGCCCCACAAAACAACTAAATGAGTAAGGCGTGTTTTTAAGTCAGTAAGAATTGAATTTGCCATGACTTTAACAAGGATCCTATGGGCTACTGCATTATTTGAACAGCTGCGTTAGATTATCTAGTATCTAATACACAAAATATTGTTGTTTATTTATGTATTCTCAATGGCAACCTCAGAAAGCGAGCACTACTTTTTTGTTCCAAAATTGAGCTTCGTCACTGCTTTTCTGCTTGCTGTACTGCTTCCCCACCTCGCTGCACACTGCGTGGGTCAGTAAAATGGGAGTTGCACTGACATAACTGAAGGACGCTTTCAGCTTCTTAGGCTACGGACAAGTAGAAAGATCTGTAGGATCAATTACTTTTATTATTGTGCTCCCTCTGCTGGTCCTAAAAAAATCACCATTGGAAAAAAATTATCTGCAGAAGCGTGCTGACATCTGTTTACCACCACAAAAAGCTCAACACTGAAAATGCCCCCAAAATCTCAGCTTAAGCGTCTTCATTCAGAGGAGACTTCTGGGTTTTTCCCAAAACAGGAAAAGACAATCCTGAGAGCAAGATGCTACGTGAGGTCAAGGAAAACACTGCAAAGAGCTGGGAAAAGTGCTCTCCAAAAATCCTGCTCCACAGAGGCCCCAGTAATAAGACAGCCCAGCATGCCAGAGAGACTCCTCTGGCACTTGTGATCTCTGCCTGGATGGAGCTGTAGGGATGGAGATTCCAGGTGGTGCAAAGTGAAGAAAAGGTACAGGCAAGAAGTTCTCTATTTGGCAAATGTTATGAAAAGACGACATGGTTTTTATAGCTTCTAATATGGAAACTATAGTTAGCTACTTTCTGTGAAAATAAACCTGATCTGGCACTCAGTGAGGGCTCAGGCATAATCCAGATTACAAGTTTTTGGGTGGCTATCTAACGTCTTGTCTGTGCAAAAGTGTCTAAGTTAAATGGCTTGGAAACCATGACAACACCGCCTGTCTGGAGCTCACACAAGCTCAATCAAGCCATAATCAAGGATTTTCTTACGTGATTGTCCATTATCTCCTCCTCAGCCACGGATGCACATTACAGGAGTAAAAGGATCAGAGTGGAATCACCAGCATTAATTACATGCTAGTCTAGATCCGTCTTCCTTAAGCATCTGTCAAAAAGAATTTGGAGTACCTCTAGGACAATGCGAGGAGCCGTGTACCAATCCCGCGCAGGCTGTAAACCAAAATAAAAAGTATTAACGCAGGTCAGCATTACTGAACGTATACAAAGTTCTTCGTATTTGACTGAAGAGAATACCTGTTCAACTCTAGGAACACAGACACATTCCATTACGACACCTATGCCCATCTAATGATGAGAAGGTATCTGAAAATATAGCACAGGTATTTACTGGGAAGAACAAGCTTTTGTAGTTACGATGAAGAACAAGTTTTATGCACTAAGAGGGTGGTTAACAGCAGCACAGTCATTTGAAGCCTGTGCTGAAGGGAGAAAACTTTAGGGGTGGGAGGTAAGGTTGTGTTGTAGGACAACCTCCTCCTGTCTTACTCTTCAGGTAAGCTTCTTGAAGCAATTGTGGAAGCTCCAAACAAGTTAAGAAACAGGCTTACAAAGAACTATTATTTCTGTGTCAAAAGAGATCAATTTATTTACTTATTTGTTTTTAAATCAACAACAAAAACATGGACTGAATAGGTAAACTTGGAATCCTTAACACCCTGAAATTCAGAAATGCAGGCTTTGAGGTCAAAACTGTGCAATCTGTTGTCAGGAAAGAGGTAAAACAAATCATGACTCAGCTACATGCCTTCCTTTGCAGAAGTTTTAAGCATCTAATCCCCCTGTTGCCTGAAAAAAAATATATATAAGATTATCCTACAGCAGGAAAAACAAACAGGTAGAGCTCCTCGGAACCAGAGCAAAACCTCATTAACTGGAATGCCTCGATAGAGCACAGGGCACCCGGATGGGAACAGCACCAAGGTCAGTGAGTGCGGTGCCCCAAGAGGAGATCAGACGCAGCCACCAAGACCTCAGAAGAGAAATGCAGACACACAGAGAAGGGCATCCGAGAATTGTATTCTATAAACGCTGAAACCGGCAAGAGCTGTTCAACAAACGCACCTCCAGGTGCTCAGAATTTAGGATGAATGTACAACTAGGCTCAAAAAATTGAAGTGAAAAGTATGAAAAAACTGGAACAAATCATACCATGTGCCTTATGTACCCAATAAAAGCTCTGCAAGAACAAATAAACATGAACAACAAACAAATGAGAAGAGTTTGTGAACTGCTCATGGATTTTGCATGAGAGGAAAAAGAAATTTGTCAAATTATTTGCTCTGAATTATTTGCTCGGCTGTAATTATAGCCATTGGCAGACAGGGAAACCAGTAACTTGCAAACAGACTGATGGTTTCTGAGCTTTTCAGCAAATCCTTCAAAAGAAACACGATCTCAAGAGAAAAAAAGTCTTCTTGCTGAACTTGTGAAGTCGCACGGTTTTGTTCAAGCCACAGCCACTGCTCCAGGCCAAGACTGCTCTTGGTGAACCCACACCCTGAGTGTAACGAGCACACAGTGCCTCACTCCGTCTACACACAAAGCCTCAGACCTCTTGCAAACTCCAAGAAGCACTCACGTGCCTTTCCTCCACACATGGGAAAGTCTCCGACTTGGTTAGAACGTGAGCTCCAGAGGAGGCATTTCCGCCACTGCAGCAATACCGAGCCAGTGCTCAAGACAGAAACCCTCCCACTCGGCAAGGCTGCAGACACACACACATGCCCCAGACTCTCTCCTCCAAGTAGAAACATTTCCACTCTTTTTCTGCTTGCATGAATACCAGACTTGAAGTCAAACTTATTCCTTCCCCATCCTACGCATCCACTGATTACATTACTCCAATTTACAGTCCTGCTTCCAGAGGTTTTCCACACTTCGGTTTCTTTCAGTCCTCGCACCTCTCACTTTGCACCTACTGAAAACGTTTTCCTCTCCACCTACCCAAAACGGAACCAAGCAGTTCTGAGGTTGCCCTCTCCATGGGCAGACTGAGGAGGTCAGGCCTCTGATGAGGACCAGAGGCTGGCTGTTCACTCACACGAGGTGTCACAGCGATGCAATTCATAATTTGGAAAACGGTGCATAAGAGTGGTGAAAATTTTTCCTGCCTCTCAGCCAGAGCAGTGGGTTCAGTGCTGCACAGCAACGTGCTTATCAGCTAGGGAAAGAAATAGCTATCACCAGAAAGCTGTGCCACAAATTAGACCACGTGGCTGCAGGCTGGGCACAATAATTAACAGAAAATGCGAGCTTTACAATCATGAATTATGTTCATTAAGACATACCTGCAAAGTGTTTTAAATAAAGAAAAAGAAACAGAGCAGGCAGAGATGCAGAGTGCTGCTTTTCCTTCTGCTAGCTGCCCACGGCTCACAGCTCAGCCTTGCCAAAGAAATTCATTCAGAAGCACAGAGTTGGGACGATAAAAAATTCTGCAAGTCTAAAAGGATTTTTAAATACTTCAGAGATCAGTAAATAGGTGTGGTTCACTAGGAACATACTGGTATTAAATGACACTTTTTGCCTTTAATTTTAATGGAGCACCGAAATTTTGTCTCATTAGATGATCATCTAACCAAGAGAAGTATTAACAAAAAAACTTCCAAAAATCTAACTAAAAGAAACCAACAAAATGGTCACTTTGGGGGAAAAAACCTGACTGACACCGTGAGGGTGTTATAATGATTAATTGGATACATTTCAAAGCATCATACAGATAAAGCATTACATGAATGTCCAGAGCTGTATTTCTCACCCTGATCTGCTTGTGAAAATGCCCCAAAGAAACTTCTCATTGTCTACTTCAAGCTGTTTCTCAGGCAGTTCATCGCGTCTCTTGTCAATTTTTTAATGGCACTGTCAGGGCTTCAAACTGACAGGAATCTTCCCAAGTCAGAAGCTGCATTCATAAACCTGAGCAAAAAGCAGCAATTTCAGGCGGCGTTTGATTTCTCTGAGAACGGCGTGACACGGTGCAGCACTGGATCACAGAGCTTTTGTCTACCCAGGCAGGCAGTCTCTGGGCATTTACCTGCGTGCTTCAAAGAGTGCAACAGGACTGCAGGGAAGTAGAAAAGCTGTTGGTACTGTTACGAAAACAAACTCACTGTGGTTAAAATGAACAATCGGATAGCAACATCAGAAAAACTTCAGGTCTGGGTTTGAATTAAAATATTTTTGGTTTGAATTAAAATGTGACTTTGTGGGAAATCCAAGACACACATATTTGCACTAGGCGCATTTAAGTTTATTCATCTACAAAAAAGAGTGAGTGCAGCCATCACATCAGCACGACATCACCCCAGGTGACACTCCCTGCTAAGTCAGCTAGGGATCACAGCTCCTACATTTCCTAGTGCTGCACTATCCCACCACCAGAGCAGCTCCAAAGCTGGAATCTCTCCATCACTGTCATCCCATAGCTTTCAAGTGCAAACCTCAACACGCTGGGACGCCCAAGCTCTCTGCACATTGTTTTATAAATTATGCACATTATTTATTATTATTATATCATTCCACAACACAAAACCCTAGCCACAGACTAAATTTGCAGAAGTGTTGTAAAGAGCCCTTGCTGAGCCACAAGTGAGACTACGGCATCCTTTATCTCCACATTCCTTCAGAACGCGTTCTGGAGCCAGCTGCCAAGCACCGAAGGCTGTTTGTGAGCACCACAAACTTCTCAGGTTTGTAAATCTCTACTGCAAGAGTACAAATTGCAAAACCTACAGATATCAAACACCCTGAAACTTCCCAGAACTTCAAAAATCTCTCAATTTGTCACGATTTTATCTGCTGCATCTAGCAGTTACACAACATAACAGATGACGGGTCCCTCCTTCCCCTCCAAGGAAATAGAAAAAGAAATATTCAGTGATGAAAATTCAAAGGCTATAAAAGAAATACTTCAACCAACTCTCGTGACAATGCGATGTATTTATACATTTGATCTCCATTATCATAAGCAGGATGATCTTGGAGGTCTTCTCCAACCTTAATGATTCCACGATTATTCATTAGTTCCTAATTCAGAATTGTTGCTCTGATGACCTCTGCTCCCTTCCCTTAATGGCCTGCTCCCCGATCTGTCAGAAGTACAATCTCCTGTTATTACGGAGGAATGTGTTCACTGCGAATCCCCTCGGCTTTCACAGCGTGTCCACTGACTCCAACACGCTGTGAGCTGCAGTTCTGACAGGCGCACACCACCCACCTGCCCAGTTATGACGGACACGGGTAGCAGCATGGGAAAGGTGCCTTACAAGTGCAAGTCCCCGGTGAAGGACCTTCATCAACGCCTTGAGCTGCACCACGACTGAGGGCACTAGGATGGTGATGCCACCGATAGATCCTCCTCTGCTCAAGAACATCAGATGAGCAGGTCCGCTTACGTTAGGAGGACCAGACTAAGCATGCAAATGCTTCTTTATTGTTGCGCACAGTACTGGACGTTCTGCCTAAAGGCAAGCATTGACCAACTTCTACTGTACGTTTGTCTTGAGATATGTCAGTGGAGCACACACCGGCTGCTCAGTACTGACCAAATTTCAATTCACGTCACAATTTCTTGCTGATTATGCCACAGAATACATTACTTTCCTTCAGAGTGGTAAATGTGTAGGAACTTTTTCTCAGGACACAGGCAGCAGACTGCGCAGGAGCTGTAGGATTATTGCTGCTGCGTGCGTTTTTCCCAACAATACGAAGAGTTGTGGGTTTGATGCTTGCTAAGAGCTATTTATCAAATGAAGAATTCACCTCAACGCTAGAGACTTTGGTTTCCCAAAGAGAGGGCATGAGACAAGCACCAGGTCCCTAACGAAAGCAAAGGGAGGCTAAACATAGAGAAAAAAATCAGCAGGTTTCCATTAAATTCCATTCAAATGGGATGATGAATTAAGAAAGATCAGTGGACTCATTAACTGGATGGGTATAATCCTCAGAGATGCATCCCCTTCAGTTTATATTCAGTTTCCTGCACCTCTGGGATGATCAGTAGTGCCACAGCCCCTCTCCTCTCCTGGTCCTACCAGCTCCCTCACGCCCAGCAGTGTCACCTCTGCCAGGCAGCTCCCTGGCTGCATCAGCATCCTCAGATAAACGCTTCCCAGGGGAGGCCAGGCCTTGGCTGGAGTCTGGGGTGCATGAATGACAAGTTCTGTAAGTGCTGTAAGCTAGGTAAAGACAATCCCCAAAACATTTCTGCCAGCCTTACACGCTACGCTGCCTTCCCAGCACCCTCTTGTTCGTGTGAGCTGTTAAAGCGGCCAGAGCTGGCAGTAATTGCTGTTGACATTGTTCGGAGCCTTGCCTCACTGCCAGAGACAAATCTTTCATTCATGAAGAAGTGCTTGTTAGGCCAGCTCCGGCCTCCAAACCCACTTAATTAAATTGTAAAAGAAAAAAAAAAGAAAAAAAAGTTGCTTAGCTCTGGTGGGAAATTTGCACACAAAGGCCCGGTGTCTGGCTCTTTCCTCCACTATTGTGCATCCCAACCAGTTTTACAATACAGCAGCATCTCCCCCTTCCCCTTCCTTGCAGCCACTGCGGAGGCAGCGGTGACCCTCATTAGGGCCCAGTGGCTGCGGAATGTTTTCCCAGCAATTCACTCACCCGGCTTTTCTGCTTCACAATCAAGGGCACTAAGTGCTGCGTAAGGGCTCTCCACGGGCTGATTGCTTAAAGAATTTCAGAAGTAAAGAGTGTAAACAGGTACAGGGAACAAGCCTCTTTTGAGCAGTTATGCAAACATTCCCAAAGCAGTTTAAAAACCTCCAAGCCGAAGCTGTCAAGTCCGAGCCTTTCTCTCATTATATTCACACACCCCGTGCTGCGTCCGTCCACCCACCCACCCGCACCCGCTCGGATGCGCTGCAAATCCACGGCCAACACACACGGCCGGGCTCCAGACGAGTGCTTGGATTTAAAAACAAACACCCCCAGCCACACACTCGCCAGAACATATTTGAGCAGCAGCAAACGCAACCATACTCTCCTTGCTGCTTTCAGGATGGCATGAGAAGTTTGACCGAGAGTGAGGGCCTTGCTCTGCTTCAGCAATTCCTGGTCCTGGCTTGGCTTTCAAATTTACATCATAAAATCCATTCAACTGTAAGCCTTTTGGGGCAGTGGTCACAGCTCTGAATGCTACACAAAATAAAGCAGATCGTCAGTGTCAATAATGGACTGCAACAGTATTTCAGAGAGAAGTACATGGAAACGATCACTAATATTTAATAACCATAAATGTTTTTTCTCTGCTAGTAATAATTCCTTTCTGTATGAATAACAACAACTGTTCTATACTAACAAATCATCACTGAATAATTTTTCTATTATACAGTAAGTAATGTTCAGAGTAAAATTACCTAATTCTGTATGACAGCTACATTCAGCTGTTTCTACATACTTCTCTACCGTAATTGAATATTGATTTACATAAAGGAAAATGTTTATGTCTTTATGTGAAACACAATAAATTCACAGGAACAATACAGTCTTACTTTTTGAGATTCTATGCAGTCAATATGAAATTCCAACACTAAAATATTAAGAAAAGTTAATTAAGAAGGTGGAGCTAGGAGTCAAAAGAAAACATCAAACTGTCCCATGACTTACATCAGCATCACACCAGACGAGTTTATCTTGTCACTTCTACCCTTACAAAATCTTTAATCATTTCTACAGAAAACCAAGAGAAATACTTTCTCTTTTGTCATACCACTTGAGTTCTCACTAAGTAAAACACAGAAGTGATATGAGCACAAACGCCTTTAATATGGAAGTATTTTGCTGCTCTGTCTGCTGTCCTACAGCTTACCTGCTGAACCAACTCTGCTGTCCTACACGAGTGATCCCTCCTTGGCACAGGGAGGCTGGGCTCTACTTGCATTATCAGCTCTTAAGATTTCAAAATACAGATCTTTCAGAGTCTCTGAAACTAGCCAGTTATAAACCTTTCTTCTTAACTGATAAATGAAAAGGTAACGCCAAGGAGTCAGTTCTCTTTTTGCAGTCTTCTTACACTTGTCCACAAAGAAAGAGGAACAGCACTGGAAAATTATCAGGGCAGTACATCCCCCGTTGGCATTGGTGACTGATCAAACTACCTGAGGCTCTCAGAAATTCAGGTATACACCTCCCAGACTGTCCACGGTACTTCCATTTAGTCATGCCTGCATGAGAAATATTACTTAATAGATTCAAAAGGCAACAAATCTACAACACATGGTCTACGGTTATTGAAAATCTGAAATAAACATGGTTATTAACTGCCTGCTCTTGAAGTTAACAATAGACAGCAGTATTCAGGACTTGCACTTCTCCATGGGAAGTTTAAAGCTGCTCCACAATTTGTGTTTCCTGCTACATGCATGCTGAAAAGAGCTAAGCTTTAGGCATGGCTTCAGAAGTTTATGTGTGTTTGATGGAACTTTCACCTGGCAGTATCCTGCTCTGGATGTCCAGAGCTCCTCTACAAACACCGGTGTGTAATAACGGTTCTGGGTCTATCAGCAAGATGAGGTGACTCGGCATCTGTGCCAGCCCTAGTTACGACGTGCCCCCTTAAAGGGCACGGCCAAGCAGCCAACTCACGTAAATGCGAACAGCCCTAACACGGGATTCTTACCGAAGGCACAGGCTTTCTCCAGACACTTAAAGATTGTCACAATCAAGGTAATACACAGTAACTCCAATAACTATTTTAAAAGATTATGAAATAAGAATCATACAGATTCTAAAGTGCTTTATGGACTTGTGGCGTATTTTATCGAGGAATAAAAGAAAAAACAAACACGTCCTACAACAACAACTTACCCAACATCATCTAATTGATATTATGGTAAATCAAAGATTGAGAAACAGTTCTTCAAAATATAAGCCACTTTCACTTAACTTTGCAAAGCAATTCTCTCAAATTCAGCACTACGTCACCTGTCCTACAGCCCCACTGATCACGCAGCGGCCGTGGGACATCACAAAGTCGCCTCTCGGTTAACAGTCTTTACTTCGGTGAATGCATGCAACCCAAACTACTGGGTATTGCATGTCGTTAAGAGGAAATGGTTGTAAGTATGGTTTACGTGACTCCTCTCCAGAATTAAATCCAACAAAAATGGATTAATGTTCTCACTCTTCTTCAACTTTTAATTAAACCAATTACTTTCTTACTTTATCTGTATTTTTCTGTCCTTCCTCTGCCTGGCCATATATCCTTCCATGAGTTAGGCTGCGTTACTATTTTGATTTGTTTTCCTTACTAGTAGCTTTTTAGCAATGGAACTGAGTTACAATTATTATAGTTTATACCATGCCTTTTGTACCTGTAATTCACGTACTTTGAGCAGAAGCTGAAAGCATTAATTTGTCAATCATCCTGCCCCATATCTAGTCTCACTTGAAGCAGCCTAAGCACACACAAAAAAATGATCACTATATATTTCCCAAAGGTAAAGGAACTTGTAAACACTCAGGTGTATTACACTTTACTGAGCCTATTAGCTGCAATTCTGAAGCATATTGCGCCGACGGTATGTTACAAAATCAAGGAGGTTTCAGTATCGAAACCTCCCTTCAGTCTAGATAGGAATGTGAAAATTTACTTCGTGCTCCAAGATCTATTTTCAATTCACAGAGCAGACACAAGAGTTTAAACTAGGCGTTGTAAAAGGTTTTTTGGAAACCCTCTGGAAACCCGTGAAGAATTGCAGCACCTATCTGACACTGGAGGTTTTGTTCGGTATCTAGGCAAATCTCACCCAGGGCGCAAATGCCAATATGCAACAGCACGTGAGGGACCTGCAGCCCCCAAAAAGACAGAACAGACAGAAATAGCGACCTCTTGAGCAGCTCTATTAAAAACCTACTGTATTTCAATAAACAAGGCCTGGACAACATCAGCCCCGATGACAAAATGAGAGTCCAGAAAACATCAATTCCAACCCACTTGCTGAGACCAACTTTTTCTAAAATGTGAATGGGATTTGAAATTTTTCCATTCCTTGTTTGCTTCATGGAGAATCATGGATAGGGCTGTGTATCCCAAAGAGCAAATTCTTTGCGTAGGCGAAAGAGGAGGGTGGAAAAGAAAAGCTGTTTTGGCAAGAACAACTTTTGTCTTAAAAATAACCTTTTGTGTGTGCAAACTAAATGTTCATTTTAAAAGTATGTATACAAAGTATACATATATATATTTCATCTCTGTGCATGTCTGTCTGCCTACACGGGGAGAAGCACTTCCCCACAACAAGTCAGAGAAAGACAAACAGCCCCAAGCCCTCTCTTGACTACATCCTTCAAATGCCTGAGGAACAATTAGAAAAATCAGCCTGAAATTTTCCCCCTTAAATGGAAAAAATAAAAGATTAAAAAAGATATAAAAGAAGAACATCACTAAAAACTTGAATGAAAATTAAAATCTTAAAGATTTTAAGGATAATTTACCTGTCTGTGTATTCTGGAAACGCACCTCAAGTGAGATGGAAGAAAATATCAAATATGAGATGTTTCCCCATGCTTCGGTTTGCCTGGAAGCAGAGAAGTCAGATCTGTCTTTCGAACACAGTCATACCAATTCTACACGCCAGTGTATTTTATGCCATAAGCACAAGCTGCAGAAAAACAGGCTCCATTCTCTTTGTAGAGTTCATTTCTTTTATTGATGTTCATCTGATGACACATTTGTTTTCAGTTACGCTGAGCATAAACATATTTTTATTTTATTCATTTCTTACTGTTATTTATATAGCTGGATGCCTAATGTGATCACTGACATAACAATCCCCCGCCAACATATTCACTGGGACTTTTTCCCACCGCTCTTTCAGGAAAACGTATCTATTTTGGTGGTTCTTAGAAGCTGCCTTCCCTTTGGATTCCCCTGCCCCTTCCACAGGCCACGAGCAACCGGCACACACAGGACAGGGAAGAGACCTGTACAGCAGGTCTGAAATCTGGGAGTGGAGACACATTTATTTTCACGTAGGGGTACGACTTGGTTCCTCAGGACATCTCCCTTCCCTTTCAGCACATTTCAGCACGCTGGAGTGCCTACGCTGTCCCCTCAGCAGCAGCATGAGGAAAATGCTGGACTCAGCCAGCCTGAACTTACACGGGCCTCTCGCTTGCCATGCAAGCCACCGATTAGCTAAAATTACATGCAGGAAGCACCACTGAAGGATACCAGGGAACACTAGCAGAGACCAACAAAACTCAAACTTACGCACTTCCATCACACCTGTTTAAAATGGCATTTCCATGTAGAAATGGTATCTTACCCATACACAGCATGTAGGATTCCCACCAAGCAGGTAAGACACGCAATCAGATTTTAAAGTGGTTGGTTGGTGATTTTATGTGCAAGTATTGCTGTCCTTAAAGCAAAACCCACCCCCATCACATTACTAATAAAAAGCTTTTGCCAATGGCCCTTAACAATATGATAATTTATTTAAAACAGATACAGTCCTGAAAGTGACCCACTTAAAATTATTAAAAAGATATGGTGTTTATTTTTGCTGTCCATAAAACAGGCAATGGCTTATGAATATGCAAAGTGATCAGATGTAATTAACATGATTGGCTCCTACTGAAATCCAATCTTCTGCGTTTAAGGGAGTTGGATGCAAAAACTAATGAGGTCAAGTTAATATGCTTGTGAAGAAAGCATCAGCTGTCAATGCAACTGACAAGAATGCCTGTACTAATCCTCTTTTCCCAGAAAATAATTTAAAAAGCGGATATACGTACTGCAGAATTTTCCTTAATAAACCAGGAAATCACAAGAGCATGGAGTCAAGCAGCACTGATAAATGTGAGACGATTAATAAAGAAGAAATAAGAGCTTGTGTCCATTTATGGCAACACAATAAACATGGCATTTAATTAACTAGAAGGTCTTCAACAAGTGTTACGGGCAATTAGTTTACCATCACAGCATTGGCCTCATCCATCCTTTCCAAAACGCACAGTTCCAGAAGGTGGCCTGCAAATATCTTGCTCCACTGACCTTAAGTGAGAGGTAGGATGTATCTAAATGCTCTGTGACATCAGCAATTAAACTAAGGAGGTTTCACCTCTTAGCACAAAAAGCAATAACAGGAAACTGTTGAATGTTTAAATGTTGACTTTTTTTTTTTTAGTGGTTACAATCCCTCCAGTCATCTCCAAATACCATTCCTGTCCTTTCTTTGCAAAAAAACCCCTGCTTCTACGTTTTAAAATAAAGCAGGAAATTCTAAAATCCCAGACTGCAATAATAATAAGGACTCAAAATCAATTATTGTTGTACCGCCAGCTTAAAGAATTCGTCTTTGTGAGATGTGATCGGCTCATTTCCCAATTATGAAATAATTGTAAAATTTCCATTAGGGGTGCTGGAAGCATTTCTTTAATTCCTGTTTGTATTTATTACACGGGCAGTATACTGAAGCTTGTATCCAGAATGGAGTTGAACATTTCTCGTTACAGGACAGGAGAAACGCAGAGCAGACCCGTTTTCAATCTCCTTCCAATTACAGCCAGAGATTTCTGGGGCCCACCAGAGGTTACACGGGCTGGGCTGTGGACCCAAGCTCGGACAGCAGGCACCCCGCGCCAGCTCAGCAGCTAAGAGCAACAAGGCAGAAACCAGCCTGCGAGCCTTTTGCTATTTATGATGCTCTAACTATTCTGGGGGTATTTATCACCACCCTTCAGAAGTTAAAGTTTTACAGCTTTCCTCCCCTGTCACGACAGAAATCTGGCTTGCCACTTTTTATCTGCCCAAATCCCCTCAACAAAAAGAGTTGTAAATCTGGATCTTTCCCTTAGGCAATAAACACTTGGGTGAAATTACCGCTCAGCAGCCAGTTTGAAACCCGCATTTAACCTTGCCTGCTTGGATGACCTGGGTGATCTGTTCTTTTCTGAGCAGGTTACAGGCGATCTGCACAGACACGGGCCGGTGGTCCTTCGCAGAGCTTCAGCCTTTCCGTGCCGTCGACTTCAAAACTGAGGCCTTAGCTGTCGGAGCCTAGGGGACTGAGAGCGATGAATGGCTCTCTCAGCAGAAGTAAATTTTGGGAACTCGTTCATGCAGCAGGAACTGAGTATCTGGCCAGTCAGCCTGACAAAGACCTAAATTAACTGACACTAAAGGGAGCTGTTGTTAATTTTCATCATATCGAGAAAAATGTATCTGAACAGGAAGCACTTCAGGAAAGGGCACTGAAATGATCACAAGCTGGAGACGACAAGTCACACAAATTTGGAAGGAATCAAATACTTCTCTAGCTTGGCTCTGTTAACTCAAGTGGATGCCACAGACAAATGCACAACAAGCCCACATGCCCGGGAGGCTAAAGGTGTGTCTAGGGAACCAAAAGAGGCCCAACATGAGCACTAAGGTTGACAAATGAGGAAATAGAAAGGGACTTGCTGTGTGAGGGAAGTTCTCTACCAGTCATTTGTATGACAAAACAGCTCCCTAACAGAAGGCAGAAAGAGAGATGACAATAACTTCAGAACACACTCCATGACACAACTTTGCACAGAGAATGGAACAAAATGGATGCGATCCAGTGTGGAGAACTATCTGCAATTTCCAGTAGTTTCATGAATAGCCTAGGTAAAGGAATAGACCAGAACTTCAGTCATTCTCAAATCAGTAAGGGGCTAGTCTTGTAAGCTCCCATACATTCCTACTGTACATATTTATTTGTTTGTTTGCTTATATTTTTAAAAAATACCCCAAACCAAGCCCTTACAAGTCTGTAGCAAAGAGGAAAGGAAGGTTTAATCTTGGTTCATGCTAGGTGCAACAAGATACAACAACTCAATTACAGGAAAGAATATTAGGGCTTGTTATTAAGAGAACTCCATGAGAAGAGCTATTAAGCACTGGAAGAGACCACCAAGAACATTGGCAATCAGCATCAGTTTTAATAACCTGTTAGTCAGGGACAGTTTAAGACATAACTGGCCTCACTGAATGGATGAAACGTCCTCTAACAATGCTTTTCAGTCTCACTTTGTACAATTTGAACGCTGCTTATATTCTTCTGAATACCACCACGTACAAAGGAGAGGGAGCAGATCTCCACCACCCCCTGCTCTGTGAAACACAGAGAAAAAAAAAACTTCTCTTCAATCCCAGAGCTAACTATGGGCTCATCAGGAACTCATATGGTGTTCATCAGGAAACACCACGGAGTTCATATGCACTGCTGGCAGCCCAGCAAATACCCCTTTACTGTATTCTTCACATCTAACAGGTTCCAAAGTCAGCCCAGCGCTGAACGTCTCTGCCCCTGGTGCCCAACAACAGCTGCCTTAAAGATCTCTGTAATTCCAGGCCAGAGAAACCCACTTTCCCCCAGACTCCCGCAGTGTAACAGTGACACCCAGTGACAAGTTTTACACTAACCTTCTCAAGAACTCCTCTGTTTAAAGGTAAGAGGCAAAATTAATTTGCCTATCAGTTACACATTTGCTCTGCGTGCTTCCTGTGAAAGCCTGGGTAGGAAATGGGCCTGGAAAGCAAGTTCTGTGCTGCAACCTTGGCATAAAATTTGTGCATCACGGAGAGCTCAGCAGCCAAACCCAAACCCCTCCTGCGACACTGCGGCTGCGTGCCAACTGAGCTGCAATAGCCTAGCAAGAAGTAATACAAATGCAGAGCACATTTATTACCCATTCCAAGATAAGTTAATACACTTTACATAAATAATTTGAACAAGGCTTGATAAGTTGGAGGCATTTCTATAAAAAGCTGGAGTAAATACAGTCCTGCACTCCACACACAACGTCATGCAGCAGCTAAGTATGCCCAGACAAAGCAGCAGCACTCAGACCTAACTCTCAATTTGGTACTGCCTTTGCTCACCCAAGCATGGCAGCAGCATGACTCCCCACCCTCACGGTGCTGCCACATGCTAACTGCACATGCGTCCCTGGCTGTTACAACCACATGCTTTTTCTGTTATACACCAGCAACCTTTTCCAAGCTTAAACATCTCATTTAAGGACAATTTCTGTGGAAGAATCCCGAGACTGTTAACAAAAGGTTGCCTTTACTCCCGGTTAACGAGGAGATGGGCTGTCATCCTCCTGTTCCTTGTTTAGTTTGAATCAACAACTACAAGGGAAATGAGAGGATAAGAACAGAGATGCTGGTTCAATTTCATCCTCATACAGTTGGTTCATGACGAGGTGCAGGTGGCCATGACATGCATCATCACCACAGTTCACAACTTTAACCAGAATATACAGTTTGTCTGAAAATTCATGGTCCTTTATGTAGTCTGCTTTAATTTGGAAGGTTGGACCAAGGCGCATTACCTACTGGGTCAGGGAGAACCGGTGACTTGAAGGGAGAAGTTTAATTTGTGTGCGTGTCCTGCAGTATGAGCAGAATATCCCCAGTGTCTCAGAGAAGAGCAAACCTCCCGGGAAGTGGCAGGCAGTGACCGTTCCCATGAGGGTGCAGTTAGCCTCCGGGCCCGGGGTAAAACACCACGGGTGGTCTTCAGCTGCTGGTGGGAAAGGGAAGTCCCAGAGCACTGGAAGCTCCCAGAGCTCGAACTCGAGCAGGGACGACTGGGAAGTGAACTGGGCAAAAACCAAGAAATGGAACGAACTTGTCTCTGCTAATAAAACAAAGGCATCTGCGAGATGGGTCATTTTCCCAAAAACAGTCCCCCGTTTGACAAGGCAGTGTCACTAAGCCAAGCGCTGCAAGGAGTTTGGCACTGCACCAACGTGCTCAGGCAGAGAGGCTGCAGACACCCTTGCAATGAGCTCAGAAATGCAGGGGGAATGCAATATTAACCGAAGGCTAGAGCACTGCCCTGCGCAGGGAGGAGGTGCAGTAATTGGCATGTAAACACGGCCGTGGTGGGTGAAGGAAGTACTCACAAGACAAATCAAGCAAAACGAGTTGGCTCCAGAAAGCACGATTTGCATTAATAAAATAAGATTATTGCATGCTTTGGAAATTAAAGGCCTTCTTTACTCCTAGTAGTGCAAAAGCTATTTATAGGTACTGGAGACATTTGCTATTTACTCATAATAAGCACCTCGATGCAGCGTAATTAAAACGACTGCCAGCTCATTGGTGTTGACACGCATTAGTGAAGACAATTTCCAGCTTCGTGCACCTTGTGAAAGAGCAGCCGAGCTGACCCGCCCGAGCAGGCTGCCCTCCCGCGTGCCAGCCATGCTGAACTCGCAGTGCTTCCACCACCACCACGAGAAGGACGCTTCCTTACCGAGTGCCAGCACAGAAAGCCTCCGCTGACCCTTGGGCCAAACAATATTTCGGGACCACACGCAGTGACCCAGCAGAGGCAGCAGCTGCGAGCCCCAGCTCTGTTGCAAGCCGGCCACCAAGCCACCCGCAGCGGGGAGGCGCGGCACCGGCACGCACAGGCGCAGGAACCACAAGAGCACGGCGATGCTGGCAGCAGAGAGCTTCCACTCCAAAACACTCAGGAGCTGAGAGGGGAGGGAGGAACTCCAGCGAAGCACTACCTGGTAATGCTTCGTTCAAGGACTGAAGCAGCAATGAAATTTCTGTTTAGGTGCTCCCCTGATTTTTCCGGCCTCATTAAACGTAAGGCTTCCACAATTATTTGGTCAACACTAGCAGAGAATGGCCATCAACTTTAACTCTTTAATCATGGTCGTAACAGTTACTCATGCAAGATTCTGAGATGAAAGTAAAATGAAGGCGCAGACCATCCTTTTGCCTGGTCTACAAGTGTTCCTAATCTGTAGGAAAGCCATTATGAATTCTCCCTCCCTCTTTTCTCTTTATGTGTATTAAATAAAATCATAAATCCCCAGAGACATATGCACTGGAGTCGCAGTAAAGTTCCCTTCCAGAAGATCAAGAATTTTAATAAAAGACATAAATTCTGTTTCAGCCTTGAATCACAGTGGCAGCTTCTCAGTGCCCAGATCACTGCATGGGTAAAACAGAAAACCCTCTACTGCAAACCTGCCTAGACTTCACATTAAATAGCCAGCTGTTGCTTCAACTTTGAAGGTAGGTTTATTGTATTCTTCAATAATTTTTAGCAACTTAGGAAGTCTGTTAAACCGAAAGGTATGGTACTTTTGGAAAGGAGTTACGCTGTCACTCCTAGAGCCATAAGCAGCACGCCATAGGAACACTCAGGGAAAAGTCTTCTCAGGTCAGACTGCAGAAGTTTGCGTTACATATTGAAAACTAACGCAGGAGTTTTTCACTTATAACCAGTTATTAATCAGTTTTTTTTCAAGACACTGTGCACACTCGCTCTCTCAAGTGTGTACACGGGAGGAATGAGGAAAAAACAGCTGGAACGTGATTGTTGGAAAGGATCACCTGAAGTGTTAAAATGAATCCACAACTATTTTCTTTCATCTTTTAAACTCAGATGTTCTCATGTAACCATGTGCTTCTCTTCCCCCGGTATCACATGCCCTGGCAACCATAGAAAGTAAGAACACTCCTTAACATAGTTCTATCTCCACTGAGTAAATGACACAATGGTGTTTTATCAAGTTATTCAGTTGCATGTGTATTTTTAGAGGTTCATCTGCTTAGAATTCACTACAGGTAGATGAACCACCACGCCTCTCCCACCAGCTCACCACACCAAGTGCCACTGCTCTCTCAATGAGGATCTTCAAGTATCTAAGATATCCTAAAAGCAGCTCTCCTCTCGGAACTGCTTTATTTTTACCCTATCATTTCTTCATGGATAGTGATTCAGTGCAGCATGGAGCTTCACTTTACACTTGTAGAATGTGGCATCTATTTCACTATACACGTTCAACACACCTAAATGTTATGACCCAAAAACGAAGTCAACTGGCAGTGATGACAGAGGGGTTTATTTTCAAATCCTGACACCTAATAAAACAACATTCATTAGAACATCTTCATCAAAAGTCTAGCATTTTCTAATATTGCTTCCACCCTTCTCACTATGCCTGTGCTCTAATGAAATCCATCGGGGACCAGCAGCACAAAAAGCCCAGCAAAAGCTGCTCTCCTGAGCTACAGCCGATCGCCCCACGGATATGGTAGGTTGCTTTTCCAAGGCAGGTTCACCACTTTCATTTTGGTATTCTACGCCGGGGGCGACTGCCCCGAAGTGATAAACCTGCCCGGAGGTTTCTCTAGTGTGATTCAGAGTGACAGTGCTCAATTCATTTGCCACCTTTAACTGAATAGATGGCAGCGAGGATCAAACTGCAATCTCCTGAAAGCAAGGGAATCATGAAATTAAACCTGGAGCTTGTTGAGCCACTTGGGTCCTTTAATATATGAGCTATCTTCAAATTGCCTTTACTCCGTGCATTTAGTAAACTGTGAGAGAAACTACCTCTGAGAAATTACCTCTGAGGGTAATTTTAACTCTATAAAAACACTGTAATACATAATTAAAAGCACTGGCACAAACAACTCATCATTCATTTTGTGTTTCCCTTTGACAGTATATCTAATTCTTTCGGTTTGGTGGGTGGGGTGGGAACTTTTCAATGCGATTAACACCTCCACATTGCTTTAAGCAAGGTACACGGCTGCAGCACATTATTCAGCACCATACATGCCTAACTTTCAGACTAATGTTCTTTTTTTTTTTTTTTTTTAACAGTTTACGTTCCGTTGTAATTGAGACACAAATTCCCTGACAGAGGCAGCACACTGCACGAGTACCTGTAACGTACACCCTAAACCAGAGTCTGGTTTACAAATGTACCAACCAGGCGGTTAAAATAAAGATATAATTCACTGTAAATAATCAAAATGCTGGTAGCACTTCTAGACTTCAGTTTGAATAGAAGTTACTACATGAATTCTAGAGACCCAGTCACAGTTAGCCAATGTGCGACAGCAACGCGGTGTTTCAGAAGACCTGATTTGGTATCAGAGGCACAAAAGACAAAATTTCGTGCTGTGCATTCTCCAAATGGTGAACAGTCACATCTTCACCTGATCAGAATGGACCGGGATAGCAAAGACAACAGCACACACTGGTGACATGCACTGCAAGTGTGACACTACGCCTGCTAAAAGCCAGTTGTTCTGCTGCTATCACAGGCATCAAAGTGTGGAAAGATCCTAACTCCGAGGACAAATTGAGGCTAAGTAGTCCACAAAGAGCTGCGCCTTTGCTTTGTCTAACCTGTTGGATAGAGCTACTTTCAGGCAGCTCCCATCTCTGGTGGCTCCAGTCTCTGTTTAAAAATTAGAGCTGATTAACTGGTTGATCATCCGTGAGCAACCAGAACTTTCCTGGTAGGAGCAGGGAACGTTCTTTGAAAATTGAATGGCTCTGGCCCTTCACAGCTATCCACAAAGAACAGATTAACTGGAAACATATAAAGACCTTTATCCTTGATCTATTTTTTCCTGGACTGAGATGCTTAAATTCTGGGTAATGGTGGTTTATTACACCTGCAAATTAGAAGAGTATTAAAATTAAGAGTATTTCACCTCTGCAAACACAGACACTAAATAATGATAAAACAATTTTACATAAAAGGCCTTGTGTAAGTTCAAAGTTTTTCCACAGACATTAATTAGAGACTCAACAGCAATCCAGCTTAGGTATTATCTCCCACTTACACCTAGAGAAGTGGTTTTTGTTTTAGGAGATCAAGCTTTGCTGGGACAGGATCATTTATGACACACTGCTCTACATTCAGGTCTCACTTGAGGGGGTAATTCAAGGTCTACTTCTCAGGCACCAACATGAAAGCAAGAAATGGTAATGAGGAGGCTACTCCAATCCATTTTCTGTGCTTGGAAATAAAGTCGAATGGAACTAAGACCCAAAGAAAGTTCCCAATAAAGCCAAATTAGAGTGCTCTCTGTGGGATCTTACCAGATTAAACAGCTCAGCACTTCCATGTAAGAAAATCATGACTTTAGAGGCACAAATTAGCATTCCATAGTACTATTGCTGGACATGCTGCAACATTTTTGATAGAGAGATCATCACAATCGTGGCATCCTTCTTCATTTTTACCATTTTAGGTGACAAGTCTATGGGGATAAATACATGACTGGCCTGTACTTCTCATGTTTTCAATGACAATCTAGGGAATTAAAACACAAAAACATAAAGCTGGGGAGATGAACACGTACTGCAGAACAGGTTCTGCACCCAAAAGCACCCAGGGAGTACTGTTTCACCTAAAGAAAAGCCAAGAATACTTCCAAGTTAAGCATTCTCATTGCTCATCGTTTCAAGTCGTATGGATCATTTTTACCTAACATGGAAATTATGTCATCTTCAGGATAAAGCAGTGAGTAAAAAATGACATGAAGGGCTTTACCCATTAACTTAGGTACAGGGTCTGCATGTTTGTCTCAACCTCAGTGCTTCTTCCATTATTGTCAGCTCCCAGGTCACCTGCAGTGAGATTTGATTCCTTTCTTCCTCCCCACACCTCCAACTTGTCATTAACTCCTCTCACCTCTTATCCTCAGTGGCCAGAAACCTGTCCTTCAAGTAACGCTAAGCGTGCCACCTCTCCCAGAGCTGTGTTCACCTCTCTTCTCCACTCTGTCCGAGCTGCCTTGGCTTCCTGTCCTTCCAGGTCACCCAAATAAAGCTGTACAGAGGCTGCCCTGTGAGCGAGATACCTTCCTGAGTCAAACCCCCCTGCATTTTCCTATCCTTTACCCCATTTCATTTCCTCTCCATCCTCACCATCACTGACCACCACAAGCTGTCAACCAAATGGATAAGCCACCACTTCCTTACTTCTCTTATAGTCCCTTGGGGCTCTTGCTTTCACTTGTTTCTCCTCCAAACACAAACTGTATCATAACAGAAGCCAAAGAATTGCTAGAGAGAGAGAGAAACACTCAGTAATGTAAGACCACAGCAGAACAAAGTGATTCTGCATCTGTTGTCACTGTAGAGGACTTCGTACAGCTTTTCACCTTGGAAACATACAGGGATGTCACAGGATCTCCTCTCAGACTGAAGTGCATGTAAATGACAATATAGGAAAAACAAAAGACCACTGAATGGCAGCAACTCTCCGGTGCCAGCTGTTACTGACCTAAGAGTTCAAAAGGAACAGAAGCACAGAACAGATGTACAATTACCTGTTGTGTACCACCTCCCACTTCCACAGAAATGCAAGATGGAAAAGGCTATACGCTGTTTAAAGCTTTGTGAGGTGATACAAGTGCCCGCAGATTAGGATGTCTGACATGAATAACCACTCCAGCTGCTAGGTGAGCAATGACACCCCATCCCAGTTGCCAGGATTACGTTAATTCTTTGTAAGAGGTACACTTGCATTGTGGACTTGCTGGCAGGACATTCAACTCTAATGGGATATACACAGACGAAAAAAAAAAGCACCTGGAAGAATTCATGGAAAGAAGAAATCTTGTCTGTCCTCATACTCTTTCGTAGGCTTCCACTATTGGCCTCTGTTGGAGACGCAACGTTTAACTAAACGGAGCTTGAGCCTACTTTAGTCTTTATCTTCTGCTCCTGAAAAATGCCAGCCACAGCTGAGTATGCAGATTCCTGCCACTAGAAAGACTTATGACCATGTTTTCTTTTCCTTTGATGACTGGCTGCATACTTACGATCCCTCCCACAATGACCTGCAAGCACCCGCATAAGACTTTCTTGTAGAAAGATGTGATAAATGAGTCTCAACAGCAACAAATCAGTCTTAGGGAACAGCCTTCGCCTCCCTAATACCTGCTCTCACCACACACACGGAATATAAACCACTGCTACATGGCGCCACTGCCTCTGCATCAATGCTCCACGCAGAGCAGCGCACGGGTAGCCGCCTGCCAGGCCCCCCCCCAACCCGTCTGCGGTGAAGCTGGGCCGCGTTCCAGCACTCACTCACGCCGCTGATGCATTAAGCTCTGATTCAGATTCAAGTCTCTCCTACTTACAGGACTCGGTGTCCACACAGACTTGGAGATGACTACGGCTTCAATAAATTCAGCTACCACAGTTCAGAAAAATTTTAACGGCTTTAAAAAGTCAACGGCTGGCAGGAAGGATCAGCTCTGAGGCAGTGCTGTTTCAGTCAAGTCTGGGTTTGAGATGCACAGCGTAAAATGAGACTGGCTTAGCAGGCACACCAGATTTGTAGAGTACTCATAATGTGCTCCAGTGTGCTGGTGTGCATTAGGAGACCACGAGCTGGAAGCACTGAAGGCAACAAGCCACTTTAAGACATCTTGCCCAACGCTGGAATCCAGAGCACTGAATTTTACAACCAACTCACTAAGAAAATTGGCATCCCAGAATAGAGTCAACAACTGAACAAAGCATCACTAAAGTTAAGCAGCTGAACTCAGCAAGGAGCGAGGCTGGGCTAACCTCTTGCTCTGCCTCTCTCAGAGAATCTGAGATATCCCGCTTGGAGGGAGGCACAAGTCAAACATCTCTCGAATCCGAGAGCACTCTTTAGCCAGTCCTGGGGCCTTTGAGCAGCAAAAGGTATATCAAGGTGCCCTATTCTTGCATTACACAACTGGTCACAATTTTGCTTTCCGAAGTGAAGACAATATCTGCATGCATGTCAGGAGGGAGATAAAGTATTTTCTTCTTTAGCTCAGTAAGTCTTCTCCTCCTCCCTCTCATGTACTGAAGTCTATGTGGCTAAAAGTTCATGAGCAATTTTTGTATTACAGCCCGACACTATTTCCACAGCAGAGGGCTCACAATGTTTCATCTCAGTCACTTGGGGTTGGTTTTGTTTTTTGGTGGTGGTGGCGATGTGGTTTTTATTTTTTTCCCTGTAATAATTCTTCCCCCAGTTACTGGAAGCAGTGTAAGAGAATACAGACTGTCGATTCTATTTGCAACATAAAAATGAAATCCTTGTAATTTACTTCTTTTGATACTTGGTAAGGTGTCTGCTTGACAGATGGCTTCTCCACTCAGATACACCTGGGCAAGCCCATAACTCCAACATCAGTATCACGAGGCACAGGCTCCCCTGTAATTTACTTCGGAGAGCCAACAGAATGGTTTCCAAGATTCTGCAGTTCCTTTCCTCCAAAGGAAATGTCTTCAAAACCTCAGAAGCATTTGTCACTGTTCTTTGCTGTTTCTTCTTCTGAGGGCACGATCTTCTTTGCATCTACACTGTTTAATGTACCCAGAGGGTTCACAACATTTTCTTTCACAGTGCCATGGTCTCCGCTGGCACCCCAAAAGCAGCGTCTGTTTCCGGCATCCATATTCCACTTGTCAGCAGGTTATCTGCTAAGGCAGTTATCCCCTCCCTTCATTTCCCTCCTTTTTCTTTTTAAACTAAAAAGTTTTTATCAGGTTTAGGCAAGGTATGTCCAGCAGGTCACTCATCTGTCACAAAAAAGTATCTTCGCCTTTCACAGAAAGGCTTTTCAGCATAAAATCTAAAAAGCCTTCACTTTGCTGATTCAAATTCCTTATGCCCATTTACTTGAGATTTATGTAGCAGCATTCTGTGACCTTTGGCGCCACCGGTACAGCATCACACAGCAAAAGCCACCGCTGCCTTTCACTAACATTTACGATACTGAAAGAACTCTTTTACAGGATATCCCACGAATGAGCCGGACTAGCCTCTAGTAAAAGAAAACTGCATAAATATTACATTGTTTGGTAGAGGAGAGACCGCACGTAAGATGCAAGACCCTCTGAAGTTTTCTCTTTTGTTTGTTTTTAAATTTAATCCAAAAATAAATGCCTATTACTGACAATGTAAGAAGAAAAAAATGCAGTTGTCTGTTTTTACAACTCTTAAATCATCCTAGTTTTGGTGAAATGAATGCAAGCAATACAGACTTCGCCCATTTCCTGATTTGACGAGGTCGAAACACCACTTTAAAGAATGCGAAGTTCATTTTTGTGCCTTCAGGCAGAATAAACTATTGTTATGACATTCTTAACACGTATTTGCCTATCATGTTATAAAGAACTGCAGGGGTGCAAACTCCACAGACCATCTTTTCTAGCACTTCACTATCTGTGATACTAGAAAGCTTTCCTCCTGCCGCAAACTAATGCTTCCTTTTTGCAATTTTAACCCCTTATTTCTAGCCTAGTCTGCCAGGACACAGAAAAGAGCTTAATTCCTCTGTTTCTTGCAGAGAATTTTATATACAAATATTGTATTTCCCCCATTTATTCTAATTATGCTATCGTATAGCATTGTTAAATCGAGGCTGTGCTTTAATACAGAAAGATGGTAAAAGCGTAAGGACTCAAAGGGCAGTTGGATAAACTAATAATAAAAGAGTCCATCTTCAGTAATAAATACAAATGAACGTCTTAGCTCAAGAAATGCCTGCACTGCAGTCTGCTGTAAGCTGGGCAAGTAATCTGGGAGGGTATCACTTCATGCCTCTTATGCTCATCTCTAGGCACCCGCTACTCCCTTTTGTCACAAACAAGGCATGCAGTTAAGTGGACCTTTGGCTAGAAGCCTGAAGCTTTATCACCTGGTATATTCCTCTGACGAACCATAGGCAAAGCGGGGATTATTTGGCTGTCAGTGAGATGGTTTCCTCGAAGGTATAAAACGTTATAAAACCTTTATGATTCCAGTCTCAGTACTGGACAGATACACAGCGAGTCAGACATCACAAACCTAAAACCTCTGCTCTGAAAAAAGCTGCAATCAAGTGATTCCACATGAATGCCCCCTGCCCTCTCCACCGTGCATAACGCGCCTGCCACCAGTTACATCTCTAATGAGCGACGTTCATCTGAAGAAGTAGCAGCAATAATAAAACCTTGAGTTCTGGCAACTCTGGTGGGGTAACAACCTCAGCACAACCATAAGCAAATGAAACTATAATAATATGACAGGCTTTATGATGCCTTGGCCTGCATCCCATAATCCCCCTGCTGAGCCCTTGCGGCTGTCAAGTGCTCCCGAGCATGCCCCAGTGATCCCAAACCTCTCCAGCTCAGCGGGCGCAAGACCCGGGCGGCGCTCAGCAGATGTCTGGCACGGAGTCAGCAGAAGGAGCCAGCCCCACCTCATTAGCGACAACAGCGTCGGCACAGAAGGCAGCGAGCGCAGCTCCGGCCAGCACCGCGCTACGCGTGCTAACAAAAAGCAGCAGAATCATGCGAAGACAGGCTTGACATCCTTGCTACGAGCGGAAATGCTGAAGTTCTCCTAACTAAAGGGGCATTCCTAACACTTCCTGCAGTGGGAACCCAAAATCCAGCATTCATCTCCAGCTGCATAATCGAGTAAATTAACTAAGATTCTTTAAGCTTACAGAACAGGAGGCTGTCTGGGGGTTGCAGGGATGTTACTCTGTTTCCAAGAAGAAAGCTGCAATCTACATGATTTTCAGAGCAAATACACAGTCCGTCAGACCAAAGCAAACTAACCTCATTATCTTTAACCGTTTACGTTCCCAATTTTTCCTGCATCTTCCCTGCTCTCCATCTAGCCTTGTCTACCAGCAAGCACAGTTGCAGAGAGGAAGGGAAATGTCCCTATGTGTTGGCTGAAGAGGACATTTGGGTGGTCCATTTGGATCACCCCCTTTACAAACCACTTTGCTGCTTCCCAGAATCACACCGTGAAGCAGAGGTACCCTACTGCTACAGCTCAGTGACAGCGCCCTGGTGCTCTGGGTTCTTCTGTTCTGCAAACAGAAATCTCCATCCAGTTCTTTGCTTTATCTTCACATGGTGGATGACTTCTGAAGTTTCCCTGACACAGCTGCCACATCTCCACGTCCGCAGCGCTTCCAATGAGCACGCAGTCCTGCACGTAGACCTGGCACTGGCAATCACGCGGAATGGGAGCTGCACAGCAGCTGCGGAACGACACGCAGTTTGCCGAGTCCACGGAACACAAGGAAATCTTCAGACACATCACACAGCGAGACACTACTAGCGGCTTAAGTCCACTTTCCTGAAGTCAACCTCCCAGTTCCCTCCGTCATCCCATTTTCTAAACGGATAACTTTACAGCCAGCCACTATATCCTCCCATGGCTACAGCTTTCTGCTTGTTGCTCTCCCCTTCCACCGCAATTCTCCCTTTCATCTACACTCTCTAAGATCCTCTGGCCTTCTCCCAGAGCATATGCAGAAAAAAACCCTGCTGGAACTGGAGTTCTGCCAAATCTAAATTCACTGACACTTAAAGGAACTCCAACTGTCCTCAAATCAGACTGAAAAGAATCTCTAATGATGGCTTATTTTTAATTCTTCTTAAGTAGAGGACTCTAATGAATTTTCTTGAGATACTGGGGGAGTAAGGCAGATCTAGGTTTTCACAGATTCCTTCATGAATATTTCTCACTACATACTGGATGTCATTATTCTACTGAGAATCAATTAGCCCAAATGTTGTTATGACAGTTACAGAAAAATTGTATTTTTAGCAACAATTTATAGTGTTCTGTCTCCTCCCAAGCAATCTTCACAGAAATTCTGAGAACTTCAAACCTAATCAGGTGGCAAAAAAAACTCTTTGATGAGAAAGAAATATGTGATTGGGAGGGTTTCTGAAAGAAAACAGAAGCTTTTTACTCCTAAATGTAGTCTTACTTTACGGGAATCCAGCTGAGAGTATAAGCAAGCCAAAAAAAGGCAGCGAAATTGGGATTTAATTTATTTTCTATTTCATTTGACTCAACTGTAGAAATTCAGAAGACTTTTCACAATTGACAAAGAAGCAATGCCCTCTTTGGCCATTTAAAGCAACGAACGCTGAACGATCATTTTCCATATGCTGTAGCATCACAAATCCACCACGCTTAAAGCACTTTCCCTGGCAACCCCCCCAGTTCTCTCCTGTACCTCCGCAGCTACCACCACCATCAGGAGAAACACAGCAACCTGGGAGATGGCTTACAAGGCAAAAGTCCTGCTGTGTGCTACTACCCGCATTCCTACAGAAACCGTTCCCACACGGTGGTATCATCGACTGATGAAAAACAGTGATTAGAAAGGAACAAAAGCACCTCCAGTGGCAGCGGAGGACTTCCCTCGAAAGAGGCTACCTCTGTTTAGTAGTGAAGTCATGAAGCAGCAACAACCATGCTATTTGTAACAGAACCACACCACTTAAATATTACGAACGTGAAAGCAGGTCAGTAAAAAAATCAGAGGTCTGTCCTGTATCGTATGCTGGACCAGACTACCACCTGATCTGCTAGTCTCTGTGACCAGCAGTACATGAGAGGGAGGCTTGTGTTATTTTCAGTCTCCTCTCCTTAACGCAACTCTGTTCTTTGTCCGCCACTGACAGATGCACTTCAGGTGTTCTAGAAAATGGTGAAAGCCATTTGGTTTCCCAGGCACATCTGAGCTTGTTGCTCAGTTCATCAGCTCTTTTCTACACTCTTAACAAAACAAGGGGGACAAAGGAAGAGGAGAAAACAGTGCTTCATATGAAGCCCCTCTACTTCACCAACAATTATGAACAGCCCGTTGTTCCTCACCCTGAAGGCAGCTCCCACACCAGAGGGCTTCCTGTGTCCTGCCTCACTCCTGTCTTCTTCAGTTTAAAGTGACTGACTCTTACCACGAACCTTAGAACTCGCATTTAATTTAACTTTTGCACTCAAAATTCACGCTACCATGCACACCACTTGAAAAGGTAACGTTCTAGTGGACAAGAAGATATTTGGACTTTACATCAGGTAATACAATGACTTCCCTCCTACCAGCCACGAAAGTGTTACACTGAAAAATAAGCAGCTGCAGTCCTGTCACTACTCAGTGAACAAAACCAAACGGCACCAGCTTAGCTTGTATGATGGCCATGAAATCACTGTGCAGTTACAACAAATGGAGCTGAAAATGTGTCTGTTCTCCCCCCTAATGCACAGCGATAGCCAAACACAAATATATTTTCAAGGGTGTTGTTGTGAGCACCGCAAGGAAAATCTATGTGTTCAGGCAGATCCAATTATCTAACATTAAACGTTTCTTTAGCCTCATCCAGGGTAGCAATTAACAAGTTCACAGTACTTAGCAATTGCTAGTCTGTTACCATCCAGGCCAACAGAGGAAGCACATTCCCTACTTCCCACTACACTGTCAAACAGCAAAAAACGAGGCCCAAAAAATGTCCAAACATTAGATGCAAAAAAATCCACTGTTGGTAACAAGCCTAAGAACTTTGTAAGGAAGTGATTTACCTTTGCACTTGTGTTCCTTTGCTCCTTTCGGACACCCTTCCTATGGTGCTTTTGCTTTAAACTTTACACCCAAGTCTCCCAAGCTTTCATTTATAAGGAAACTGCTAAACTTAACACTGTTCATTAGCCTGCAATACATACCCCGTTCCTTGATACAGAGGGAGTAACTCTGCTAGATGGCAGCTACTGGCACGTCCCTGTTTATGTGGAAAAATCAGATGCTTGGTCAGCAGCTCTGCTGAAGGCTGTCTTGTGCGCCCATATCACCTACCTTCATAACCATCCCTAAACCTTCACATCGACGCACATTCCTGTTTGAATTTAGAGCTTTCTCAACACCCACACACCCCTCGTGACACTGGCAGCCAAGAAAATAAGAGAAAAAAAATTGGTCTTGGTTGCAGTGCAACAAGGAGCTGACAGCTAGTTTGTCATGACTCAAACAAATGACAGCCACTAAGCACTGAGCATGACTTAAGGCAGTTGTTGGGGTGGAACTAGGTTCGATTTGAACAGATGCCTTTTTTTTTTTGCTGAGAAAGAATGCTGAATTACCTGCTTGCTTCAGTCCCAACATGCTATGCTGAGATTCCCTCTCTCCTTTTTCTTTGGATGCAAAATTGAGGGGCACTTAAGAAAGAGGCAGGACTACTTTAGCATGAAGGCCCTGGAACATACAAGACAATCATTCATCTTTTTCCTCTACCACAGTCTAGCTTGAAACTCTAAGGGTAATCCAGAATTCCTGAATTTTCTACCCTAGCTCTCCTTCTGTAAGGACAAACAACGTCTTCTATGTCTTCTCCTCAGCTCTTTTATATGGTCCTTTATACCAGCCTCCAATCTTTTAACTGTTTCAACTGGTGATGGATTTAGCACCTAGCAGACCTGTGGAAGCCAGGAACTTCTTAGCTCCATTCCGGTGGTACAGCAGCCATGGAATATGGAGTGGCCTTGTGTCCCAGTTCAGTTCCCTGTCAACAGTACACCTTGTATCTCGCCCCTGCCCTTCCTGACTCACCTCCTAGCTCTAAGCACATTACAACGAAAGCACAGGCAGTGAGCACAGATCACAGACTTTCTTGTTTAATCGCTGCAAACCTCTGCTAAGGAACAGCAAAAAAGGCAGGCACTCTTTCAATGGAAGGAAGCTGTAAAGCCATCAGCCTGGTGGCAAAACAGGTTAAAAACACGTACTAAGAGTGTTGGGCATTTCAACATTTACTACCTTTCAGCAGAACCACTCTTTCCAGGCCAGAATTAAGGAAGACATCTAAAATCAGGGTGCAAGGATGTGCACCTAACACCAGAACGGTACTGGACTGCCCTCCAAACTACAATTCTTCAATAAAAAAGCCAAAAACGATCAAGATCCCCAAGTCCTGGAACTGTAATTATTTTCCACGTGATTGCACCAAGTTCTCTGCACTGCTCTTGCTTTCTGGGGAAGCATATGCTGCTTTACATTTGAATCAAATCTGGAGCCTGATTCAGGGACAAGGACATACTAATGAGTCCTAGATAACAAAGCCAGATATATGCCAAAGCATATATAAAGCAACTCTCATGTAAGCTTTTGCAAACCCAATGATAACATTTTTAAAGCTTTTCCATCTATTTTTCCCCCAAATCATAGTATCTTATTTTCTTACTACTGCATTAATGTAAATAACAACAGTAGAACACAAAAAGTTATTAAATTATTAAAGAGAGAAAGAAGCTTTACTGTATTTTCCACTGACTCCATAGGAGATATGACAGCAACTGGTAGCCTTATGTTTTGTATTTCAGCTCAGACATGATGGCCAGATTTCCTTCCCAGGAAGATTTCACAGAGCAAAAATTCTGCCTTGTGGATCATATCAGTGGCTTTTGTAAAGCCATTTGTTGTGACATACGGCTGCATGCATGACATGCCGAGCCCTGCCCCATGCTATTACTTACTGCTGCACCACAGTGCCAAAAGCAGCAGCATGAGAAAATGCAGGGCAGAATTTATGCCTGGAGACACGAGCAGTCCCTGGAACACACAGGGTAATCAATCTCATGCTGAACCGGAGAAAAGGGTTCTGTCACAGCATACTGCTCACTGGAAACTGAGCAGACAGCAAGTAATCTATGAAGGAAAATCATATACGGACGTGAAAACAGTCATGGAAAACCCTTTCCATTCAAGACAGCAAGCCCTTTGGTTACCAAATGCACAAGGAGCTACCCCATGCATTTATTACTTTAAAATTATTCATTTACAATTGTTAATTTACAATAATTTTCAGAAATTTTCTCATTTCATTAAAAGGGGATTGAGCCAAAAGTGGAACAAATTGAACTTTTATCATCAGCCACATACAGAATTCACCAGTTCTGGGTCACTAGTGTTACTAATGTTACCACACAACAAAAATGAAAACATATTTGTTGAAAATAAATTCAGAATGTCCTCTAGAAACATTTTAAAACCAAACGCACATTGATTTCAGGGCCAATATTTTAGCAAATACTGTGTCTCAATTTTTTTTAGTCCTATTTGTACAAGAAGTAGCAAGAATACTTAACTAGATGTTAAAATAACCTTGGAAACGTACCTCCAAGGGCTTGAAGATTCCTGTGGCTAGTTTTCCTTACTGTTGAATAGCATCACTCATGTCAGGCAGTACAGTCCAACTCAGAAATAATCCAGGGGAGGACAGATAATCTGGAAAGTGGAAATTAAGCACGAGGACTTCTCACTGTAACAGGTGTCTCTCTACAGGTGGTAAACTACGGAAATCACCAGAAAAACCACAGCTTGGGGCTGAAAATATTTAAGCACATAACTGGAATGGTGAGGAAGCTGGATTTTAATCCAAATAAAAATATAAAGTAAAGATGCACCAAAGTGCATCATTTCAGAATTTAAATACACTGAGGAGCTATGACAAACAAAAGCATCGACATTTTTGTTTCTATGTCCACAGGTGTCTGTATGCCTGGATGTTGAGTTACCCACGGTAGACAAGATGAGAAGCAGCTTATGTTTATGAACATCCTCACAAAAAGAATAACCGGGTTTATACCTACACAGAGGGAAACACTGACACAGCTGCAATGACAAGATCAAGAAAAGGGAGACCAAAGGGGACATTAAAGCCTAAGACAACAAAAAATTCCAGAAGAGAGTAGCAGAAAAACAAGTGGCCAGAAAGGTGCAAGGAGAAAACAAGACTGGTCCTCAAAGGGCCATCCTAAAACGTTCACCTAGGGAGCGCTGCAGGAAGCCAGGCTTGGTGAGCAATCTCAGTGCGTGGCACAAACTCCATTCATTCTAAAACCAGGAGAGAAGAAATACTAAGTTACTAGCTGGTTCTCTAAAAACAGTGAAGCTGGTTACTTTACTTTAATCAAACTTTCGCCATGTATAATTAAAAAAAAACAACTTCACAGTATACCTTTGTCTACTAGGAATCAATTAAAAAAAAATCAGTAAATAAATGCTCTTAAGAACCTTTGCTAAATACTAGTTCTCACAGAGGCTTAAAAGATTGCTTTTCCTGTGGAAAGTTCACAGAACTGGTACAATTTGTTATGTTCCTTTAAGTCTTTGTTGTTTAAATAGGAGTTACAATTCAAAGCTAATTTGAATAACTGAATCACAGGAAAAATACCCTCCAACCATGAAAAATGAATATTCAACATTCCCACCTTATCTTATATTCTTTGTAGTTCTGTTTCTCCACTGCATATTAAATGGGCCCCATCACATGAAACTAATACTGCGTTAGCTCTGCAAGAGGGGGGGAAAAAAGTTGTCAGCGATCCGGAAGGTGCCAGCTGCGGAACTGAAACCCTCTTTGATAGGCTAATTCCAGACGTACATATGAGGTTTTCTTCAATTCCAGAAGACAAGTATAAAACGATTAACTTTCCACCAATTGCTGTGCAGTTCAAGTACCAATTATTAACAGTCTGGGTAGCCACTGGTAACTCAGGTCCTGAGAAAGCTAACCTTAAAAGCCTATTGAAACGCAGCAGATACAGCATGTGATGTCTTCAGATTTTTTTTTTTTTATCCATAGTCCGTGTCAGCAAAACATTTTGTCCCTCAGCATTTAAATACAAATTGCATTGTCTTTCTCACCTATAGAATCCACCAACTTCTCCAAAAACACCTGATACTCGAAAGACTGCAAGTTGGCACTGAAGGGTTGGGAGAAAATGGGAAAGCTGAAAATCAGGTGGAAAAAACATACAGGGAGTAAAGGAGAAACCACCACCACCATTGCCAGATATGTGCCATTACCTATTAGAGGAGAAAGAACTTCAACAAAATGATGACGACTGACCATCTTTAACATCCTACAAAAGCACCACCCTCACCTGAAATGGTTTCTAATACAGGTTTAAGTTGAAAGATGACTCGATATTACATTAAAAACAACAGTTATGTTAACAACCACAGAAAAAGAAGCGCAGCAACTTCGTCATTTGTAATCGCAATGGAACACCGATCTTGGCACAGGAATGTCACGGCGATTTGTATACAGCATCTGGAATAATAAAACAAACGGGCACCTGACAGCAGTTTTAGAAGAACAAGATCTTAAATAATAACAGGACACTACAGCAACCCAAAGACACGTCCAGAATTGTAAAGAAATTGTCAAGTTGTTCATTAATCACCTTATGAACAGGGCGCTGAGATCCCTTGGAAACAGAAATAACTCTGTGGAAAAACAAAGTTAAATTGCTTCTTGTACTAACCACTGAAGGATGATTAAGAAAGGAAATTAAAAACTGCAAAAAGGAAAAAAAAATACCCCCTCCTACTAGTTGGTCTAAAAGCCAGAGTTCAGAATTTTGTAAAATTATGGCAAGAAATTCAACATTTTTAGTAAGATGCAATGAAAAAGGAGCAGCCCATATGACAAGTCCTATACCAGAGAGTATCAGCACGCACGTAACGTTCATGAAAAGCTAATGAGAAACATCACAGGTATCTGAAGAAAAGAAACAAGCACAGACAGAGCATTGGAAAAGAAGTCTTGAAATGACCACAACTTGAATAGTTGATCTGACCTAAGATCAACGTGAAGATGACAACGAAGCAGATACAACATATACTCACGACAACCAAAAAGAGCCCAGTGAATTCTGGCGTACAATTTTTAATAATTAGTGTTCCAGTGTCAAGCATTTCAATTATGTCTACTGTGAAGCAGTCTACATTTAAATAGATAAGGTTAAATGAGAGGTTTTTTCATTTTTTTTTCCTTAATGTGAAAGAGGTTTGCATAATGATCCAGTCTTAGCACTGACACCAAATGTACCCTAACCAGACACCTGAGAAGAAATACAGGAAGCTCTCTGCAGTGGTGATGGTCACTGCATCCTGAGTGCGAACCGCTACTGCAGACTTCAGGAAGTGTCTGTCACAACTCATCTATTTTGATGTCCATTATGAAACCCTCCTGGGGTTAAATAATACACAGATACAAGACAGTTTCACCTCCACTGGAAGGGTTTTAAAAATGAAATTAGACATGTTTTTGAGGCAAAATCTTTTGCAGTTAACTCCCCAGTTCTGCACATATTCCTATAGAATCTGTGGCCAAAGGAACCTCCTCTAAACCATTTCCCATCACCTCCTCTGATCTGTCAACTTCAATTGGGCTTTTCTTGTAGCGCTGCTTGTCCTGTATTGAGAGGATAACAAACAAACAACTCAACTTATCCTTCTAAATTTGTAACTGTGCTCTACAGTCTGTATTTCTTCTGCTGCCTTACAAGTCTGAACTGTTTCAACATACAGGATTCACTAGTGCGTACTCCAGACTACGGTGCTTTAAATATTTCCATCATTTGTTTCTGCTCTCCTAGTAGCTGTGGTACAGAACTATTAAGGGAGTCATTTTTACACTTTAAGGCTTCCCTCTCTAATAAAATACTTGAGCGAGGGAGAAAAAAGGAACATGCAGATATTAGCACACTTTACTGATCAGACAATTTACTTTTAGTGTTTGCTTTATTTTTAAATTATCTTATAGTTGGAAAACATAAAATAAATTGAATTCTTCTGAATAGAATTGTCCAACTATTCTCTCTCCTCTGGGGGCATTTTAGGAGGAAAACTGTATTCTAAATCAGATCAACTGGAAAGCTACAATAGCATCTTACTAGTTTGACATGTAAAGCGTGAAAAAAACATCCATGAGACCGTACAACCAACATGCAAAAACCTTGCTAGAAAATGTTTAAAATAGAGCTAAATGAAAGTGAAGTAGACCAAAATTAGAAATACTCAAAAGACAACTTGAAGTCTCATTATTTGCTTTCAGTTTCCAGTGGTCTACCAACAACCCAGAGCAAATGGCATTATCTAGGAGACTGGGCTAAATCTTACCAATTAGACATTTCCAGCAAGATGTTACCATTGCCCAGGTAAGGCAACATGATTTCTAACGCTCATTTATTTGCCATTCCCCAAAGGCACATTGCTCTCGACTGGAAGGGACGACACTGCTACAGACATAAGACTTGTGCCAAATGTTCTGACTGAGGAAATAGTCTCTGATTTTCATTTGATTCATAACTGGAACTGAAGTCTTCATACTGGGGTCTTACTACATCACTACTTTCTACTTGACCTTTACATAACAATTAGGCAAAGGCCACTCTGTCCAGCAAGTAAGCAGAGGAAAAGTCACAACATTGTTTTCTCAAAGGCACTCCCTTGTTGCTCTTATCCAGTGTTAGCAGCTCTTCCTCAGTTTGCATCACTCACTTTGCACAACCACCATCTAAGAGTTTAAATGAATGATGACCTCCCCCCCCCCCCCTTTTTTTTTTTTTCCAGAGGGGCTTCAGACTCGGAGCAACTTGTCCACAGTCTGCTCTGGCTTCTACAGACTTCCCAGATGAGTTTCATGGGAGCAGCTCTCATTTACCCATTCTAAATATTCTAGGTTACCATGGATTGCTTTCTGTACCTTCTGTAGAATTTTTTCAATGATCAGCCAATGCCTCGGAGAGGGAAGTACTCCAGATTTCTCATCTCTCTGTACCCCATCCACTCAACAGCAATTGTTGACAAATATATTGCAAACAAGCTGCAAGAGAAGATGAATAATTTTCTGCTAAATGCATCTTCTTACAAACCAAACCTTTATAAATGAGCAACAGAGCATCAGAATTGATGGTAGAAAGGAACAGGCAATTGCTGTCAAGTCACATCTACATTTAGCACTCAGTAGCCAAAAATAGTAACTTTTCAATTCTCTCTTATTTTGGCTAGCAAACACTGGTGCAGGTAATGGAAGAAATGATGAAGACTCCTTTATAATGGTCACTATTACAGCTACTTCCCTCAGAAGTATTTTTATTTCTTATTCATTGAATTTCTTATTCATGGTGTGCTAGTAAAGGAGTATTCAGAAAATTACATAAGCATAAGTTAAGCAGACAGTGTTTGTGTATACTGACTGCAGTCAAATAAGCTTCCTACACCATTGCTTTATTATTTTTTTTTCTGAATAAAAAGAACTCCTAGAATAAAACAAATCTGTTCAGTCATTCCTAACACTTAACCAAAATATTCCCTAAGTACTCATGTATCACAAGACAAGGACAGATAATGGAAAAGCAGTATCATAAATACTCACTTGAATTAAGAAAAGCAAGTTTGCTTGAGCTGTGTTCAACTCATTGCTGTGCTTCTGTTCCATTAGTATATTAGCAATTAAGTGGTAATTACTGATCATACAAACAATTAAACTTAGGTAAGCAGGTGAATATCAATAAAATGAGCACCTTGCATGAACAGGGACCAAACAATTCCAAATGATACCCTGCTTGTGACAGTTAAGTAACATAAACCAATTTTAAACTTCAGACCAAAAATTGTTTAGGAAATTAGACAAACAAACCTAACAAAACGTTGTCTGCTTATATATGCAAACTTCTATTTAAAATGTTTATGCAGTGGCAGTATGATTAATGTCAATTTAACTACTAAAAGATCAAACCAATAATGAACCGCTAGAAACTCATTCCTTATACACTGACTACACCCCGAAGTGATTCTCTCTGTACTGTATTGCCTGGTGTAAGAATAAACCCACGTAAAGGTAGTCAGGGGGGTAAGAGTTTAACAGCTGGAACAACAGAAGACTTGAACAGACACAGAAGAGCAAGAGCATGGGAACAGACAGACAGACTGGATTCAATAGTTTTGAACCTCTCTGCTCTGACTTTTCCACTCTTGCAGTTCCCCTAAGCTTTCCATCTGGCTGTAACTTTTCAGATCTCCATTTGCACCGCTTGCTCTCTTTGGGGCAAGGAAGCCAATGTGAGTAGACTGCACCATGTGCTGGGGACCTTCGTATTCCAACCATCTTTGCAAAAAATGGTACCTACTGACATTCCCTGTCAAACCAAATACCAAATCAAATCCTGACAATGAAAGGCAAATGTCCTCATATGGTGCCAACAATCCACAGCTAGGCAGCTGTACTCTCCCCATATTGATCAAAAAGCAACAAATCTATACACACACTTTTATGACTTCATCTCTCTTTCACTGCACATATAGTTTGGCCCGTGGTATGACAGATACACCTTCCACACTTCTATACATCTCAGACACACATTAGCAAGGTATTTCTTTCAAAGTAAGAAAATGATTTTTCTGGTCATGGAAAAAAAGAAATCTTCATTGTGAAAGTATCTGGTTTGATAGACACATCCAATATTAAAGGCAAGGATGAAGAAAAAGAAAGAAGCGGTATTTCAACTTCATCAGCTTGGCAAATTGAAGAATCAGAAAACCACTTGAAATGGAATCACGAGGCATGGGAAAAGCAGCCTTTATGAAGCACTCCAAAAACAGATGACAGCTTTGTAAGGAACATGCCTGCAGGTGCTGTGGTGCTGCTTATCTCAACATCGACAGCTATGGTCCAGTGGCAAGAACAGAACTTCCAAACGGGCAGATTAAAGAACTGATTTGTGGCCCGGTGCCAACACAGAAGAAACAGACCCTCAGAAGCTCTCTTAGGAAATTGCCTGTGTTTAGATTAACTAGCAGTATTTTGGTTTCCGTATGGCCATTGACTGCCAGGACATTTTAAATATCTTGATAGATCAGATGCGTGTTCCACAAGCAGACTGAATTCCTTTCCTTTATAAAGAAAGGGGGGACCAACATGTTCAGGACCAATTTATGTCCTGTTCTCTTAATCTATGCTGGGCTTGGACTGGAATATGGGACACAGATGGAGCAGTGGTGAATATAAAAATCAGTGAAACAGAGAAAAAAGCATTAGCAGCACTACAGAAAACAGAAGGGAAGCAAAGATGACTACTGCTGAAGGAAACTGGGTTTGTATGTTGGACGCGGTCATTACAACAGGGAAATAAGTGACATAAATGATAAAGGGACACATGCACAGGGAGAGGTACAATGGGAAATCATGAGATAGTAGGTCATGCTGAACAAATCTGATTAACTTCTACGAAAAAGTCACAATAAGAACTGATGGAAAAGACTAACAGACATAATGTATTTGGACTTCAAGATGGCTTATAATACTTCACAGCATAAAAAGCTAGGGTAAAAGGTCAGTAAATACAGTGCAGATAAATGTGGAAATTCCAAACCGAATACAAACCAAGGTCAGAAAGAAGCAGCAAACAGGTAAAGACCAAACAGAACACTGACAGCTGTGCAAGTGGCTGAGGGTTTGACCCCCTCATACTTAGAGGGGGTACCAACAAAAACCAGGGACTTCTGAAGAAATTAAAGCTGTGGCCATAAAACATCCAACTGGAAGGAAAGTTTGGTAACGAGGGTGATATGGTCAGAGTCCAAGTGACCCCACTTAAAGCTCAAAACTACATGATTTGCTTGCTGCTAAACTCTTGCTTTATTAAGAGACATTCAGTAAGTATGCCTATGTTTACAGTCATAACAATCCTTTTTAAGCAGCACAGTGCCATTCACTCCCTCTGCTTCCCTAGCAGTTTGTTTTATAAACCTGCTATCAATCACATCCCTTTAATTTTGTAAAAGCTGTTTGAGACTAGAACTGACTTCTTAATTTTGGTTTAGAATCTTATTTACACAGCGTTCAGTATAGTGGGATTCTGACCACAGACTTCAAACTGGAGATATAAATGCATGATCTTTAGGAAGCTCACCAAACATCCCATACACCTTTGGATAAGATGGCTCTGCCACACAAAAACAAACAGAAGGTAAATTTTTGAGGGTCAGATTATGCAGGTATATAAGCATGTGCACACTGTGAAACAATGGACTTTGAAGATGACAGAGGGTGGTGACGATGGCAGAAGACAGGCAGGTAACCATTCTACCACCTTGAAGCTGGTAAAAGAACGCTTCCAGTATTAGAACAGAAAAAGGTTTTCTTTGTGACGTTTTAAATGTAGACCTTAACATTTGATTAATATATTCCACTGAAATCTTCAACAGATTGTATTGAAATGACAAACAGTGACATAAGATAATTGTAGATAAAACCTCCAAATGCCTAATTAGTTTAGTTATTCTTTCATAATGCTCCAAGACATTAACAGAGCCCCTGCCTTGCATTTTTCAGCACTTGACATTCTTCATTTTCAAAGTGCTCTCGTGAACTGCAGAAGTGCCAGACATTTGCTCCAAGCTTAATTCAGACTGCATTGTGCATTACTCCACTTGTGGGTATGGATCTTTCTACAATTCAAAAAAAGGCACCTTCTTTACAATGTACGTGTTCAATACTATTTACTTACAAACTTGCTTATCTTCTAAACCTATTTCTCAGCATTGTCCTCTCAACAGTATCAGGTTTTGCAAAGTATGTTAAAAGACGTTACCGGTCCAAAATGGAAGGGGACAAATTATCAGCAGAGAAAACCCATCAAGGATTTTTAGGTTGAACAACTGAACTTCTGGCTCAGGAAGTCCCATAATTAGAAAACACTGAAGAAGATTGAAAGAGAAGGGGAAAATGTAATAGAAAGGAAACAGTACACTCCACAGAACAGACACACACAGGGAGCTCTCAGCAAAACATGAACTCTTGAGAAGTTCCCTAGCCATGCTCATAATGCTGACATGAGATATTTAGGCTTACCAGGATGTGCGCTGATGCCCTGACATCATTTATCAGCCAACCAGGGCCAGTACAACTTCTGTGCTGCACGTTGTTCAGCTGAAATAAGCCAAAAGGAGATGACTTAACACTGCTCACCTCTGACTCCTTACCAAAAGGAGGCATATAGGAGCACTAAGAAGCCATCTACCCAATTCTTCTCCTGTAAGGAAATGCCCTGCAAGTTTCACATAAACACTAATACAAGATCCCAAACCTCTTGATTCCAGTGCTTAGGACATTCTCTTTCTTGTCCCCATATACACAGGAATTCAATTATGCTGTTTCCATCACCTAAGAACATTCAACTACCTCAAGCCTGTTGCTTCCAGCACTGTAGGGACGAGGCAACTTCCTCAGATGATCGCTGTTCCGTGACCCCTTGTCAGACTGAATCAAAAAGCAGCTTTAAACCAGACAGACATGCACAAATCCCCCAGCCTGTAAGCATGTGTGTATTCTGAACATCTCCTCTCTTGATAGTGTGAAAGTAGTAAGTAACAGAAAGAACCGTGCACAGCACAGTTGCATGTAAACAAAGGCAGTTTTATCAAGCCCTAAGCCCTGCTGTCTCTGCAAATTTTTAGTCCTAGCCTCAGCCCCTCTAGACTGTCAAACATCCACTGTTCAAAGTTGAGCCCTCCCAAATATGTTTACTATTTGCAAGAAACAACATTTATGTTTTGCAGTTAGATTACAGCAAATTCAGTCATTCTAAGACTCGACACTCAAAAGCTGAGCGCCTGATGCTTAGAGCTGCTGTGAATTGGTACTACACTTTACAACAGCTTATCCTCCATGGCATTTATTCGAGGGCAGAGATCCAAAGAAAAGACATCAGCCATACAAAGTTCCTTTCAATCTTCTGAAAGTATTGATCACATATCATTTATTTACATAAGACCCAAATTACTTCCTGCCAAGATCTTCCAGACTGCTGTAACAAATCGATGAATAGGCTCACCTTCAGGCTAGCCTGATTAGCAAAATCAGAACTTCTACATTAGGTCACTCTCTGGCCCAGGTGTTAGTGAACTTTCCAGTTCTTTCCACAATAATACAGGTATTTTTTGGCTTTCGACAGCAGAGGTACAGAAACTTTCAAATATCTGGAAGTCCACAGACAAGGATAAAAGACTACAGAATTCAGCCATCTGACCTAAAGAATAGAGAGGTCACCACAGGTAGGAACGAGAACAGAGGTACGGGTAGCATAATACATTCAGTTATCCTTGTAGGCACTATTAGATCTGACAGAGCACACACAGAAACCTGGACTATAGCTAAAAGGCAAAGCCAGGTCAAGATGCCAGCATAGCAACTACAAGCACACGTACACGGTGACCCATATTATCACTATTAACTCTCCGTTTTTGCTTTAGAATGTAACCAATGAACTCCCTGCCAGCTTCTCAAATGAAACGGAACAGGGTTAGTATTTTAGCTAAACCAAGTGAGCATGCCAGATAGAGAAGACTATTAGAGAGATGAAAACGCGATCACTGTTTGAATCCAGTCTATTTGTTGTATTAGATCATTCTCCAGGTCTGATCAGTGAGAAAGCAGCCCGTTTACAAAGGAAAACACATGACTGTCAGCAATAGCAAGCTTTCTGCTTGCTGTATTTGCTCCTCCAAACCTGCATCCTTCTGAAGTGGTTAAAAAATGAAAAAGATTTGGAACAAATGGCTGTGTTGGGAGTAAGCATGGCCTTCACTTAAACAGACCTATAAATCAGGAGCCTGACACTGGATGCGAACGACTGCTGGCAGGGCTAGCGCTGCTCCAGGCAAACTCCACAAGGACACACAGTGCATCTGTAATGAAACAGCACCCAAATGACTATTAACCCTGTGCTCTCTTCCCGAGGAAGTTTCTGTTTGCAAGGTGGAGCAGAATCATCCTGAATGGTTGTCCCTTTCTATACAAAGCTCAACCAAAGTCAAAACTTATGGCAGCACCAAAGTAAACTTAAGATGAAATCAAGTCACCAGGAACTTTTTTTAAATTAGAGCAGAAACTTCTAGCACGTTTACAAATCATACTTTCCTTCATTTAAATTTCCTTGCAAGTGTTTTTTTCTTTTCTTTTTTAATTCATGAGAACACGATAGGGTTTTCCTTTTCCTTCTTTAACCTTCCTAGATAAGGGGTAGAAGGCAAAGCTGAAGAAAAAACAAAAGGATGAGCTTTTTCACTGAAAAACAAAACATTCGTGCTTATGAGTATTTTCCCTGAAATTTTGTCTAACAACTCAGCTTTGACCAAAACAAAATATTTCTACTGCACATTTGAAGTGCTCATCACGTTAATCAAATGCAGGTTTTTAAACCATTACTAGTGTGCACATGGCACGTCTATTACTTTTTCCTGTTAATATTCCTAACAGGATGCTAGTATAATACCAGGTACTGCCTCATGTAAAATACATAAGTGGTTCAGGAAACAAAGACCAGAAATCAGGACTCTTATTTCACACAACTTCCCCAGCCACATCTAATCCCTGATTTGGAATTTCTTTGCTGCTTCGACAGGAGTCACAAGATGTCCTTACTCAGGATTGCTCGTAGCCTCCACACAGTTTCACAGAACAGATTGGACATCTGAACCCTCTCAGGCTAACCCTGAACTTAGTTTGGAGCATGTGTTACTGTCTCGACGACGCTTCCACTGAAGTGCACGACTCTTTCAGCATAAAGAAAGAAGTGCCTAACCTGGATGATCCGGAAAATTTTCCCGAGTCCCAGTGCCTACTTTTTAGAATGCGTAACGCTTATAATAGAAAAGCACAAGTTTTTTTCTTGTCCTCTTTTTCTTCTGAATGGGATGCTTTCACATTTGAGTACACTAAAATTTTTGTTGTGCACTTCTGCTGTTTAACTCCTATAAAAATCACCCTAACAAGTTCATCCCAGAACAGCCTCTTCCCTAAATAGAGATGAATGTTTGAAAGGACAAACACATATAACCAAATTATCTAATCTGCAAACCAAAAAAAGAGGTCTGAGGTGCCTCTCAACATAATCAAGGGAGTCCCCATTGTCAGAGTAAGAATGAGAGCACTCATTCTCCCTGGCGGTGCCGATGAAGAAATGGCTGGTTGTCTCTCTGAGACATCTGACAATTCCAGGCAGTGCATCAGTACGAAGCTCCACACTTGATCCCACCTACCGTTTACTGACCTTTCTTCATCAATCCTCTATTCCCACTCCTTTTCTGGGACATTCATGACAATATTTCCCTATTTTCATAAACAGTCTCTTATTATGTCCATTAATCTTATCAATACAGACCACCAAGTGACCTTTCTTCTGAGGGCTTTCCCACCATAACCAACTTTGCGCCTGCTTCTCAAGCCAAGGTGACTGTAAGGTCCCAGGCTTCACAGGTGCAAGGGTTTAGAAGCCAACCTCATGTCTGTGCGTGTTAGTCGGGTACACCCTGCTGTACAGTCACGTACAGGCTGTGGGTGACAACAGGGGGTACAGAACCAATCTTAATTTTCCAGGTAATTAATCCAGTCTGTGAATAAAAACATTTTTCCTTCTATCTCGGTGCACACGAACAAAAAGTTAACTCATTTCACAAACATCTTTCATTCTTCTCTTTGCCTCTAATGATTCTGCACTACTAAAAGGCCTGAATTTGTAATACTATTTCCTTCCTCACCAGAGGCTTTGTCTTGCCCTTGGTTACTTCCCTGTTGGCTGCAAAGATGGGCAAGCACTGCCTGCAGAGTGAAAGCGGCTTTTGCTCTACCAGGCTCTGACAGCTGTGTACATCGTCTGGCTCCATCCTCCCTGAAAGCTGTTACTGTCACTTCTGCAGTAAGTCTCCACCAGCCAAAGGACCAAATATGCCAATTACAATCCTGAGCTGTGGTGAACTAGCTCGCAGCACTGTAAGAAAAGGAACAGACATGTTTTTATAAAAGCTAACACATTAGCCTTTCACCTTAGAACTCTCAAATAACTTTAATATGAAGTGGACTTGTGCGAGGCCTGAGTTGCTGGGTAAGGAATTGGCTGGATGGTCGCACTCGGAGAGCTGTGCTCAACGGCTGTGTCCAGGTGGAGATCAGCGATGAGTGGAGTTCCTCGGCGGCTGGTACTGGGACCGGTGACGTTTAACATCTTCGTCGGCAATACTGACAGCAGGACTGAGCGCACCCTCAGCAGGTTTGCTGATGACGCTGAGCTGTGTGCTGCGGTCGGCACACCAGAGGGAAGGGATGGCATCCAGAGGGACCTGTACGAGCCTGAGAGGTGGGCCTGTGCGAACCTCACGAGGTTTAACAAGGCCAAGCACAAGGTCCTGCGCCTCGGTCAGGGCAATCCCAAGCACAAACACAGGCTGGGCAGAGAAGCTGTGGGTGAACACATCCCTGAAGGTGTTCAAGGCCAGGTTGGATAGGGCTTTGAGCAGCGTGGGCTGGTGGGAGGTGTCCCTGCCCATGGCAGCAGGGTTGGAATTAGATGATCTTTAAGGTCCCTTCCATCCCAAACCATTCTATGACATACCTGGGAATTCCTTGGTATTGACTTGACTTCTATTTTAGAACCACTCCGTAGTACATCCTTTCAACATTTTCCTTTCTGTCCTGACTCATGTTTCTTCTGTACTGTAATTCTGGGGCGTATAGTCAGGTTTAACAGAGTTCAGCACTGCTAACGTACCTTCAACACTAGCTCAGCATTACGAATTCCCACAGCACGAAACGATGATTTAAACTGACCACATAGCATTGTATTTTTAAAAATAACAAAAAGCAGTGCCAAGCATCTCTGTATTTTATTTTGACAGTTGTTACCCTTCCTAGCTCAACACAGAATCAAAGAACCATTTAGTTTGGAAAAGACCCTTAAGATCATCAAGCCCCACCGCCAAATATGACCTGCTGAGCCCCATCACTAAACCACATCCCTTAGTGCCTCCAGGCATCGGGACTCCATTGCTTCCCTGGGCAACTCATTCCAATGCTTGGCCCCCCTCTCCATCAATAAATTCTTCCTAACATTCAATCTAAACCTCCCCCAGCACAATGTGAGACCAGTTCCTCACGTCCTACCGCTTGTCACCTGAGAAAAGAGACCACCCTCCTCGCTGCAGCCTCCTTCCAGGTAGTACAGGGAGCGATGGGGTCTCTCGTCTCTCCTCAGCCTCCTCTCCTGTGGACTAAACAGCCCCAGTTCCCTCAGCCGCTCCTCCTAACTCATTTTCCAGTCCTTTCACCAGCTTCGTTGCTCTTCTCTGCACATGCTCAAGCAACAAAATGTCGTTCTCGTAGCAAAGAGCCCGAGACTGAACACAGTGCTCAAGGAGCAGGCTCACCAGCGCCACGCACAAAGGGCCAATCACTCTCCTGGTCCTGTTGCCCACACCACTCCTGACACAGCTCAGGATACCTGTACACTCTACAGACCACCTCCAGTGCCCATGTTAACATATTTTGGAAGCGTTCTGGGTAATGCCAAGCTTTACCTACGAAGATGGACACCAGTCCAAGTTTTCTGAAGAGACCAGTGCTGAACCCTCCCTTGCATGGTACTGACAGCTCCCTCACACCCACACGAACCGAGGAGGAGAAGCACTTCCAGGGGGATGTAAGAACAACCGCCGGTTCCCTACGCTAGCGGATGCTTACAGTCACAGCGGGAGTCGTTCTGCTGCTAGAGTACCGAGCACTGCTCAAACAACTGCTTGCCTGCCTCTAACAGAAAGGCAGCGAGCCAAAAAAAAAATGTTCTGTACACCTAGATGTTTCAGCTCCTACTCCAATGTACCTCCTGGGATCGGCATTTCATTAGAGCACCGCATCCTAAAGACTGTCTCCCTCTAGTGTGAGCTGTCAATAATCTAATACTGTAATTTGAAACACCATGATTCAATTAGTTTTCTTGAATTAGGCATTCTCAGATACTCGCCTGGTATTTCAGTAGTGGGTAAATCTTGCCCTGAATAAAACATCAGTGATCTGCTTTAGTGGTTAATGTAATAAATACATATTATGTTCAATTAAATAATTTCTACTTCTCAGTAGGGATTTGATTTCTCTCACTTCCAACTAGAAAGTTCCCAGTATTTTAATAGGAATACACCTACATAAAACCGCAGCAGCTGCCCACTGTTAACAGACTGCAAATAAGACACTGAATTGACAGAATTTGCAGTCTCAGTACTCTCTTGATCAAGTTCCAGCCCTAGTAACTCCGCATCCTGAAGAACACACATAAAATGGCAAGCTCTGGTAAGCCCTGCATTAGTACAGTAGTCTACAATTAAAGACTGCATAGAGAATGCTTAAATACATTTTAAGCTCCTGGATTCCACAAGCACAAAGCTTCAACAAAGACTTCAACAAGAACCAGTTCTGCTCTTGCAGAGGCTGACTCCATCCAGACGCCTCCTCTACAACACCCAAGCACAGTTCAGAGCAGGAAACCCATTTTCTCAAGGCATTGACAAGTGCAAATATCCAGCTCCTCCTCTCCCAAAACACCTGCCTATTCCGTCCCCACGCTTCCATTACCTGCTACATTTGTTAGGTTTGATTTACACTCCTACCCTCCATATTAACTAAGTCTCCAAGGACAAAAATTCGCAAGAATAAGAGTTTCTAGGCAGTCTCTGCCTTCATTCTCTTGCTCTCTTTACAGGGAACTTACCCTTTACGTAATAAAGTATTATGTAATAGAGTATGTATTACTTCTATCAGAATAATTTGAATGTCATTAACACCAATTCTTAGATGCCTCCGTAACATGTTTCAGCGCTTAAATTTTGCCTACTTATGCTTCATAAAACAGCTTACGAATACCAAAGATACCAAAGAATGAAAATAACAAGGAAGCTCTCAGTCTCTCTATATACCACTTACAAGCATATATATAGTAACAATTAGTAAAAATAACGGAAATAACTAATGAAAGGTTATCTGTTAAGAATTAGTCTGTCCTTTGCAAAACATCCAGAAAATACCTCTTGAAAAATGGCCTCTCTCAGAAAGAAATTAGGACAAAATGAGAGAATATCCCTCACTGCTATGCACTCCGCGGCAGAGTAACTTCCATCAATGCAATCAATGGAATAGAGAACCATCATTCCCCCAGGCATACCTTTATGACTTTGCACGGGTATAAACAACTCCAAAGGATGCATGGAAATGGGAAATTAAGTTCCAAAGTTTTCCTATTTAAGTCTGGCTTTGGCAGCATTGCATATCAGAACACTACTGTAAGCCAATTAAATGACTAAAATCTGTTGGATAAAGTGTATTTAAGTTTCTCTTTTATTTTAGGAACTAATTCTGTAACATGATGCACTTAAGAATTTAAGCCCAAGCATACTTTCTGTTAGCAACGTTGAAGAAATGACTAGATTTCCAATTCCTGAGCTGTACAGATTTTAACTTTATCCATACCTCTAGCGTAGCACGCTGCACAAACCACAAGTGACAGATTTATTCAGCTGTGAACAGAATTACTCCCATTTCCTTCAGAGGACAACACTGGGGAAAAAAAGGGTGGGGTGGGCTGGGGTAAGGCTGGCCTGCAGCAAAGCAACTGCTGCCTCCTTCACAGAGAGCTTCAGAGATGGCTCTCAGGGGGCAGGGAGGTCAGCTCCTGTCCCAACAGTGCACGGGAGGAAGCAGCCCTGCACTAAAACATTGGCAAAACCAGAGGCGGCAGTAAGGCTGAAGCACCTATGTTATTTAGCAGTGTATCTGGTAAAGAAATCGTGGAAGATCCCGGTGTATTTAGAACTGTGCTCTTCTTTAAGTCTCTTGGCGTGTCTATATTCAGAGCATCTCGGTGCCCAGAGCACTTGTTCTCTGCAACTGTTAAAACTGAATTTGATCAGAGACTGCTTTGGCTAGAAGCCATTTACTTCAGAGTCAAAGATTTGTTGACAAGTCCTAGAGAACAGAAGAAGACAGGCAGTTTGAAAGTTAAAAATAAGCAGTCCGTTCGTTATTTGTAATATTTACATCCTTATTCTATGTGCCCATCTTTGTTTTTTTGAAAGTGACTTACGTGAATTTTTATAAGTGAACTGCAAGTAAATGCATGTTGGTGGACTACTTTGTTGACCTTGAAAGACAGTTTAAGTTCGGCGACGCTTGAGCTACGAACTGATACAGGTGCAAAAAGGGCTACCAAGTCAAAGAAACACATCAAAATTTTCTGATGTGAGAAAAGGCTGAAATGAAGCAGGCGTTTTGTAGTCAAATGACAGCAAGAAAGCTGAGAAAGCTAATCAGATCAAAGACAAACTGGTTTAAATTAAAAAAATAATCAATACTGAAAGGTTTTTGTTTGTTTTTTTTTTAATCCTACCAGAGGAACACATTTCTGAAAGTGTCTGAATAGCAACCAGTCCAGGAAACATACTTGCGTGTTGGTTTGTTTGTTTTTAAAAGAGGAGATCACCAAATTCAGTAATGGGATTAGATGACTTAATTGCCTGCCATATCAGGATATTGGATAATGAAACTGAAGCCTGTAAAAATAAAACAATAAAATGGATCTTGGCAGATATGCTCAACAGTAAGGATCTTAATTAGCTGTGCCAATATCTTGGTCTAACTTGCATGGCTATCTAGCTTTTCTGAGACAAAAGAAGTCTCAGGATACCACCTACAGCTAGGCCATCCCTGCTCCCAGCGTTAAAGGGGATCTAAAGGTGGCACCCATGTGGAGCACTTGCTTCATTTCCAACTCACGCTGGAAGGATCTCCTTTCCTTCCCTTCTCTGCCTGACACCTGTCCACACGACCCATGACTGAGTACTGGGCTCTCAAAGCAAGATTTCCTTCCTTTCTTCCTAAGGTCTCCTGATTATCACCTCAGGTGTACCATAATTGGCCCAGTTCTGCCTTTACACAGCTTTCCCATATTATAGTATCACAGTAATTAAAGAAAAGTCAACCATATTAATACCTAAAGCTAAGTTTCCTATGCAGCAATCCAGGGGATGAAAGAGAAACTCCTTCTGCATCACAGAAGCCAGGAAATACACTTCAGATTCTCTCGTAAATCCCAAATTACATTTCCCCATGCTGCCAAACAGAGTGGTGCCTTTTTTTTTTTTTTTTTAAAGGCTCCTTTTAAATAAAGGAAGTTTCCATGTGACTTTGGGTTACAAGCACCTGGCCTTCAAACTCTCCAGCAACTACATTTTGCATGGGTCCCAAGTCCATTCACACCTGATAATTGTCTTGGCCCCAATTTGGGGACAAAATGCCAACTTTCAAAGGGCTGGTGCAAAGCTTCTTCAAGTTGCCTAGGTCAGACATGACTCCACTTTACTATTTCCATTTATATGGAGTACAAAAAAGCCAGAATTACTGAAAATAATTTTTAAATAGATTGCTGGGCTACACAAGGAGTTACACCCATGACTAGATCCTGGAGCACCACAGCACGCACACAGTTCTGCCTTTCTTATTCATTTCCTACATGCAGCAAGCAGTTAGTCCCTCGTGCAGTTATATGATGAGAAATCTTGACGTGCTAGACCGAGAGTGACTGTAAGCAGCTCTCAGTATCAGAGGTTCAAGTTTCTATGTAATTAGCCAGTTCCAAATGCATTTAAAAAACCCCAGAGCCCACAACATTTTACACACACGCACAGACACACACACAGACGCACCATCTGCCAGCACATACTGGAAGCCGATACAACTTCAGGCCAGCTCTGAATCTCAGCAATGCTGCTCCTGCTTCGGTTCGCAGGAACTGATAGGCACCTTGAATTATGCGTTTGTTCAACAGCACCACCTCCAGGAGCTTTTTACAACCACAGCAAAAGGGAAATGCTCTGGTTGTCCTTACTACTGAACTAGTTAGGGAACACATTCTGTAGAGACTTAAAATCCTCTACTAAACTTTCATGTTTATGTTTGACAAAACCTGCAGATTTTTTCTTATGAACCTCGCCACGCAGCAGTAACACTCTGCGCTTCCTAACAAGGAAGGAAACGCTCCAGCTAACTATCATGAGCACATCTGAAAACTGTCAGCATCCAAGGCAACGGGCACATGTAATCCAGCAGGGACAGCATGCAGAGAGGCAGGGGTGTGAAAACGCATGAACACTGACCACCATGTGCATCCCTACTAAAACACAAACACAAATACCCCCAGCACTGTAATGCACACCCGTCAGTTATCACACTGGTTAAAGCACCGAATGTGGTGTAAGCCAGGGCCAGCGTCTCCTTGAAGTTCTGACAAACAGCAGCACTGCAAAGCTTACCTAAGTCTGCAAAGGTATTATTCCAGTTCTGCTGGCAATACCTGGCTCTTTCACACTTAAAAAGAAACTGAATTGTGGCCACAATGCCTTGAGATGCCTTAAATGAGCTTAATCCCGTCCAGGTACAGCTAGAATTTAACTGAGGACTACCATAGTATCTTCTCTGTTGGAGTGGTATGTAAGCATATATTCTTAAAAAAAAAAAAAAAAAAGACAAAAAATAGAATGTATAATTAAATATGATTATTTTGCTATCATATGAGATATGAAACCCACTCTACAATTCTAGAGTCAGTAATCAAAATAGTTTTGAAACTGAAAAGCTGTAATTCCAATTGTAGTGGATGCTGAACCAGAGACTATTTTTAGGCTGGGGAATACACAATGGTAATATGCAAATGTATGTTTTGAAGGCTTCCTTTTCCCAGCCACTAAATCACATTTCAGACAACTTTAAAAATATAGAGGGTTAAATACTTTCATTATATTTATTTACTATAGAAGAAATCACAGTAGAGAACACTGGAATATTACAGGCTGGCAAATGGCAGAGATGACGACCTCACAAAACATCCCTCAAGGTGCACCACTCTATAAAAAAAAAAAAGCCTTGAGAATATCTGCAACCAGCTACCCGATTTCTAGCAACTGCAGTAATGCATACTGATGAAGTATTGTGTCCCTATGAGAAAAAATGACAACTCAGCAATGGGAAAAATGCTTAACAAAGAGCAAGCGAGTTGTGCAGATTTTTGTGGCAATTGGTCACTACAATGACTCAGGTACAACTACAGATATGACAGTGAGAGTTCTTGCTGAAGAGAAAGGATCTGACTTGATGCTTTGGGGTGGAGTGTTTTTTCTGTTTATTTTTGCTATAGTGCCTTTTCTAGCACATTCTATCATATATCTGTATTTACTATAGCCTAGCAAACCATTTTTTGTGCTGATTGCCAATAAAAAAAGCTTATTTTAAGAATAGTTTGTTTACTATATGCCTTATAAATCACCTATGTGGTGTTTAGTGCATTACAGCTTAAAAGAGAGCCTGAGTTTAGTTTAATGACTGGAGTAATAGAGATGCCACAGGAACAAAACCAGCGTGAGTTGATAGTGTGGCTTCCCAGCAGAAACATATGCTTGCCACCACCAGCACACCAGTGGAAAAACCTGTTGCTTTCCAACAAGTGCAAGAGAAGCGAACCTCTCCGAAATGCAGTCAGGAAGTCAGGAACCAGCACATCTCAGATGTTTAAGCAGCTTTGACCTCTTTTCTAGGTGCATCTGGGCTGTTAAACGAGAAAGTGAGAGCTGAACTGGCAGGATTTTTTCTTGAGGTCTGAGCTATCCATCCAAGCCAGTTTATTTAGGCACAGGTATTTTAACGTGTCTTCCCCACCAGCTAATCTCTACATAACCATGATGTAAAAAAAAGGAATATTCAAGGTAAAGATATCTGAATCCTCAAAGTCCTAAACAGATTAGGTGCTCTAAGACTTCCTTATAAGCAGGAGTATTATAAACAAACACAGAGAAGAGAGAGAACAGAGGAGAGTGAGATTTTAACTGCAGTCCCATGACTTCAAACACTTAGTGTTTTAGTTCCGTCATGTCAGTATTTATAACAAGTAAACAAAATGATTTAAGCAGTAAGATTTTTCTACCCCTCACCAGTAGTACAGAACAGTACATATATTTTAATAAATGTACTGCTTGGGTTTAATGTGCCAAATGTATCAGTCATCCCCACAAGGTTATAGATCTTTCTCATTAATAGCTAGATTGCAATTAAAATACCACAGCACTTTTGCAGACAACCATAAAATATGTCAGCAGTACCACTTTATGCTGGACATAATGGGGTCTCCAGCACAGATCACGAACGCTGAAATACAAAATGGATTCAACCACATGCTAACTTATTCGGTAACAGAGAAAAAAGAAAAGGACAATCGGATGAGCAAAAGAGAAGAACTGACAGATAAGGACACCTTGGAAATAAACTATTAATCGACTACCTTATGATTAGAAATGCAAAGAAATTCAGAATGTAATTAAACCTTTCTTACTACTTCCATTACATGGCTGTAAAATTCTTTCAACCTTTGTACAGATGCAATTAAATAAATTTAAAGGCAACATAAAATAAATTCCAATTAAACATGCCATTTGCAAGTGACTTCACAAATGTAAAGGCAGACCACTTACGTAAATTACAAAAAAAAAAAGTAAAATTAAATGCCATTGTCCAAACACACATCTGAGTATAACTAAATAGCAGAGAAAAGCCAGAAAAGAGATTCTGCTCATAGTAAACGGCACGCCGATAAGCAGATATGTACAAATGCTTTCCTGAGCTGTTAAAGCAGGGCAGCAGAAAGCACGGGAAAAAGCAGGCAATCTCAAGTGCACTTCTTATTTACTCTGATGAGAAACACAGCTTGTGGTTTACACTATGCATACATTTCGTTTTCTTTCTCTTTGGGAAACTCTTCCAGCAGTCAGTGTCCCATCCTTAGTGGCGACTTCTCTCTCACTACCTGAGCTCTGCTTTGCTGTCTCTCTCCTTCCCTTCCGCAGCTCACAGGCCGGTGATTTATTGCCTCCTGGGCACTCACTTAGTCACGCAGACGCGCATTTCTCCTACGCCCTCTCTGCACATTCTGCTCCTGGCCTGCCTTTGCTGTCTGAAACCCAGAAGCACCTCACTTCTATCTGTGCCTCCTTCTGCCACCGAAAGCTGTAGCTGTTCAGCACGTATTTGTGTTCAGTGTTTCCATACCAGTTCCCTGTGATGGGCTAAACCTTCCCTGTGATGCCCAAGAGTTATACGCGTACAGGGATCGTAGCAGCTGCTCTACCTGGGCACGTTTGCTTCTACAAAGCAATGACCTGCAAATCTGATCTCGCTTTTCATACCATGCTGTCAGTTTGCACTGTAACTCATAATCAGTCTGCAGTAATATTTCTTTCATTCGCCAGTCTTTTAATGTACTGATAGACCGCATCTTAGGAAAAGAAAAGAAAATCTGTAGAATTTTCTCTTAGATAGTTTTTGAAATCAGAAAATTCTGTTTCAAGGAACTACTGCCGCTGGAGGTCACCATCTCCTGGAGCAAGAAAAGAGTATGGTCCAAAATACACCTCCAACCCTAAACAAAGCCACTTTTAAGAACCAAGTATTCCCCATAAATCTGGCCAATAGAGAGAAATCCAGTAGTTCACATAATAGGAGCTACAGTATAGCCAAAGTACGGGCTGCTTAGCAGAGCCAAGATTGACTTTGGAGCAGTTAGACTTAGCTGCATTTTGTACAGACCCTGTGCAAGATGCTAGCAGAGAGATTATGTCCACCCCTAAGTTTGATTTACCAAGCCTAAGTATCTCTAGGTCAATATAATGTGATAAACCTTAAACTCACCTACTTACCTACCCGTCAGGGCTTGAGCTGGTATAACTGACAGCATTTGTGTTTCCTGGTTACTTACAATGCCAGGAAAAAAAAAAAAGTCAGATGTGAATGTAAATATGTCCAAAAAGTCTGTGTGGGAGTTGAGCCAAGTATAAGACGACCAAGAGACTTGACTGTCTTTCACCCTTCAGCTGAATTTCACAGCTCTACCTGTGTACTAAGATGTGGATTGTTCAGCTACTTCACTTACGCAACTCAGAATTTGGGTCACTTTAAGGGAAAAATCAGTCAATGGTTTTAAAACCAATGCTGAATACCTAAAATAAATGTTTTCTTCGTGTTGGTATTCCCACATCTGACATTGGAAGTTAAAATATTAGCAATTCTAGAGCCAAAGTACTCTTTATGCATAGATTTAGATTATATGACCACAAACATTCCCAGTCAAAACACGAGATCTGGAAATCTCTAAATCAATCGATCCTTACTTTTCTTATCTAGAAAGATCCAACTTCACTAGACGAAAATGGGAAAGGAAATTAATGGGCTTGCCATTACTATGGTGGTTTCTTACCACATGGAGTGATATTTCTATAAGGCGAAACATATCACGTTTCGTAAACTGAATTCCTAAATCATTTTAATTAATCTGAATAGGTTGACATGGCCCACACTCTACGAAAAAAAAAAAAAACAAATGTGAAGTTTGCAAGTCATTTATCAGAAACTGAAAAAGCTCCTCAAAATGTACAGCTGAAGTATTTAAATACAAATAGCACACTGGTTTGCAGGTTGGTACACTACACACAGATGAAATATATCAGGTATTATTCTAACATTATAAATCCCAATTTAGGTACGCTTCCCGATAACAGTACTATATGCATGAAGTTTCACATGTATATCAAGCGTCGTAGAGACCTTACTGTATGCCCTATTTCAAAGGCTTCTTGGAGAGTAGCGTTTCTTATAGACAACAAAATTAGCATTCTTGGTTTGTGGCAAAGAACAGAGACACTATATAAAAAGTGGTGCTGATGGCTTGTAACTACAGGGAAATGTTCACTGAATTGCTAATGTGGCTGCTCCTTGTTTTAAGGAAGGACTGCTGTAAAGCTTCTTTGCAGCACATGAATGACAGACACAAACTTCTTTCATTCTGATTGTTTCTAATGGAGTGTAAAGCAAGGAAGTTTCCCACTGTTTAACATTTTTGGGCATCACATAATGATGAGTTATGCATCTTCAGGCTCTGTACCCAATGAGAAGCTGAAGCACGTTGTACCCATTACAAAAGAAACACAAAGCAGACAATCAGCCATTTGTGTCCATGACAACGAAAGAAAAATGTATTTTGAAATATAAATGAACCAAGATTTATCTATATATTTTAGTCTTTGTCAGTTTTTGTACAAAATAATATTTCCGAGCTCTATCTAAGGCTTTCTGTTGTTTTTGCACTAAAGTGTGAGAATTGCTTAGGCTGATGTAAAAGAAGTAACGGTGTACATCATCTGAAACTGTGCTTTGCACATGCACTGATACAAACACACTACGAACTTTCATTTTTCACCTTTCAGCAGATGAACTGAGCACCACATCAGGAAGGAGCACATGTTCTTTGCAACAAAAACCCACACTAGTTGAAAGTGGTTGGTCTTCTCTCTCTTTGCAAAAAAAAAAAATGCATACGAAGCCTAAACTGTCATGCAAGCTCTGTTAAGGAAAAGCCTTACCCTGTAAATTCAGGCAGTTTATTTCAGGCACACAGTCTTAGTACTAAGTAATCCTGACCTGATTTACCCCGCTTTATGGTGAGATAACTTATGCAAACAAACTTTCACAGCTTCAGGAGCGAAGTTGCTCGTGTCCGCAGAACTAAATGTAGGTGGCAGGATGTGCATCTGCTGACACCCACTCCTTCAAACATGCCCTAAGACCCTAGGAGCATGAGCACCCAACGCTGCTTGTTGTACTATTCTTCATAACACCTGCACTGTGCTAACACCCAGACAGTTGTTTAGGTACCCACAGCATTTGGAGAAGATAAAGGCAAAGATAGGGTCATAGCTATGCTCCCACAAAGCTTTTCTAAGAGGCACACAGCAACCCATTAAAAATCTACAAAATACTTCTCTGACCGTGTACTGGTCATAGCTGGGATAGAGGTAATTTTCTTACAAACCACCAGGTCATTTAGGGAACTAAGTAAACACAATGGCCAAGAGCAGCCAGACCCAGCTCTGGAACTGTAACATGCCATGTCCCAAATTCTTTGTACTAGGGATAATGTTTGAAACACACATCGCTAAGTAGCAGCGTTAGATACAGGACACTTATTTTAGCTTTCAGGAAACAGTTCCGTCAGACAGACACTGCAAGATCTCCCTCTCTATATTATCTTCAAACACATCTGAGTGAAAGGGCAAACAGAAATTTGAAAGAGATGATTGCTTCCTTTGTGGGGGATACGGTTACCCACTGAGACAGGAACATATATGAATTCCGATTTGCAATCATTTCCACTATTTATGAGGTCACTGGACTTACTCCTGCTGAGCTCAATTTAGCAAGAGCTTTGGCTAGATCAGTGAAGAGAATATTACAATCACATTGACTTGGTGATGTCCAAACTACCACGGATAACATAACTCAAAAATATCAATAGGCTGAAAGATAGAGGCATATCAGGAGACAGCCAGCTTTTAAAACTTGAGATGTAAATGCAGACGTTTTTGTTTTTAAACAAGACTTGGAGCTGCATCATACGGAAATTAATTATGGGCTTAAAGACATCAATAATTATGAACCAAGAATAAAAAGGATGTATCTCGGGCACTGAGGTAGGCACACTGGAGCCAACAAGAACTTCCAAGCCACCAAGGACAAGCCTGGGTGTCTAACCCCAGATGTATTACAGTACTAAGCACTTACTGAGTCCTTCTCTGGATCTTGCCCCATATTTTAGAAATAATCTACAATGTAAATGAAGATTAAGAATATACCTCTTAACCAACAAAGTTCACATTTGTAAATGGAATTCAGCAAACCTGTAATACTCAGACTTGCATGCATAATTTTGGAGCCTATCAAAACTAGAAACGGAACAAAATATGTCAAAACATTTCAGCTATTTAAAAATTTATGCTTAATTTCTAACTAATAACTATAAGCTTTCTACTTACTCCTGTTGTCCCAATTTTTAAAAAGCAGTAAGATAAAAATTAGAGATGTTGGGCAATGACTTAATTGGAATAGCATTCCACATTTTAAACTACAAAGGCAAAATGATATAAATACAAGCTCAATGGATCCAAGGAAGAACGTTAAAATACACAGGATAACCTATGGAGATTATAATAATCAGGTCATCCTCTTTAAGTTTCTTACAATCTTTCCCATTTCTACTTATTTCACAGCAAAACCGTAACAGTATAACCTACAGATCTTGCTGGAATGCAATGGGGAAGATCAGGAATATTTTTATTTTTTCTTCTTCTTTTTAACCCAGTTGATCCATGCACAGCTGAACTACAACTCCTATTGGCTCGAGAGATACATTTGCCATACTTCCCCTCACCAGCTGCAAAATGGCTCTAGATCAGAACCACCATGTGTAAGAGGACAACCTGGTGGCTGCAGTTGAACAAGGCATGTTACAGTTCTTCGGTGTAACAGTGAGGGCTCTGAGGTACAGAATCTCTTCTTTTAACTCAACCATCAATCTTCCCAAAGCACAGAGGAACGCAGCATGTTTAAAGTTACTGAGTTACACAGTTCCCATACAGATGTCAGAGCAAAAGCTGCACTCCTCCAGAGGCACTTAAAAACTTTTTAAACATGCCCATAATGACAGCTTTGGTCAAGAAGATCTTGCAAACTAGGAGAACTGGACATTTCTCAAATATTTCTTTTCCTACATAACTGTCAACCGATGATCATTCAATTGAAGCTAATACTTCAATTTGCAAACAGCCTTTAAGACTTAAAGTTAGGTTTTATGAGCCCAGCTGTGTAGTTTAGAAACACAGGGAAACTTATTTTAGAGTGGCCTCTGGGGATCATCCACTTTAATTACATCCACTAACTAATCCACTAACATCCACTTCAGCAACAAGCACAGGAAACTAAGGTGTGAACAGGTTGCTCAGGACCTTGCGTGGTCACCTGAAAAAATCCCAAAAGGTGGTGGGGGATACAGCAACCTCAAAAAACATTTTTATACCTATCCGTCTTCTTGGAAAACAAGGCAGCTTTCCCACAGCACGTTTTACTCCTGGAATGAATGAAGGAGGAAGGCTTCAAATCTCCCACCAGTCTTTTATTTCACATGGCTTACAGTACACTTACACGTCCTTTTCAGCAGTTAAGCTCTGCGTTATAAAGGGAAGTGACAGATCATCTACTGGATCTGAGAAGTCATGAAAATAGACCTCATTCTTGCAATTTCATTCAGCATAAAAATTCCACACAATAAAATTCCACAGAATAATTTACCTGATTGGATCCAGTCCCCCACCTTAGCATAGAACTGCTTTTTTGGTCTTTGTAAATGACTAGTGATTTGTTATCTTGTACAGTTTTCAGAACCTGAGAAGTATATAAATACCTGAAGCAAACATCAAGGTATTGCATCCTTATGGAAGCAGCGATCTCTAACAACAAGATACTGATTTCTTGTAAAGAGTCCAGCAATCCAAGCTATTTTGCTAAGGTATCCTAAGGACAGAGGATACGCTCCAATTAAACTGCACAGGGCAGCTGGTAACAGGGAAGCTCTGTGACTGAGGTACCTTCTTTGACCAGTATTAGCCACTAAAGCTTATTTTTATGCAGCATTAACAATGCAGAGAGTGCCTGAACCCAAGGGAGCACAGAACAGAACCGTAGGCTTGAGGACTGTACAAAAACTCTCTCAAATGTTTTTGCATAAACTAATGGACAAAATAGGCTGTGAAGGTATAAAAGAACCAATACTTCCACAAAAATCTACAGAGAAACAGTGGGGGCAGAACAGAGGTGAAAAGAGAAATTCATTAAAAGGAATGTACAGTGACATACTATTAGCATAGTTTTAAACCTGAACAATAGCCAGTGTACAAATTTGCTCATTAGGAAAGTTAGCGCTGGAGGAATCAAAATGTGTTTTTTTCTCTTCAAATGCATTACATCATTTTTCCGAAAAAATATTACTAGAGTCCATAAACCAATAATGTAAAGGAATTTCAAAATACTAAACAAAACAAAAAAGGAAACTTGTTCGTAAGTCATCTGAATATATGGAACATAAAAGAATATCAACTCCGACCTTTAGTAAAAAAGTTTACATTTCTACACACATTCCACTGTGTTAAAAATCAAACTGGAGAACAAGTTTCTTTGGTAGTCAAGTTACAAACACGAACGAAAAATCAAATATTTCAACTGATACCATATCTAAATTAATAGATTACATATGCTTCTTACTGGCAAAATCACTTTTACAGAGTAGAAATTTGCTATTTACTAACTTTAACAAAACAACACAGTATTTGGGTTGAAAAATCTGTAATGTACGTTTTACATTCCCCCTTTTTCACAATAAGAAAAATCCCCTAGCTCTTATAGACATCTTCATGTCCCAGGCTTTTGTAGAAACCTGTCTATCAAAACAGCAATAGCAATGGAAATTGAATCAAAATGTTTCATCTAGAGATGTTGGCTTACTCTTTTTTTTTTTTTTTTTTTTAAGTGCAATCTTTGGTTTCATTATGCTCAAGTATTTTCTATTGGTGTTTGCACAGAAAAGAAGCAATGTGCATTTTAAAAGAACCGTGAAGACTGCTATAGACAAAGTTGAGAATAATGTGCCTTTTCTTCCTGGAAAACCAGGCTCTAGGAAAAAAACACATTCCAGTAATTTAGTTTATCCCTAAGTATAAAATAACTGAAGTCAAGGTGCCTGCGCTGTTATTATTTTTTCTGATGTTTTTGACACCAACGTGCTGAGTTTTATGGCATTCACAGTTTCAAAAGCAGCGAGTTCCCACTTGGTATAGTCGTAATACTCCTTAATATTTTCATTTTGATGTAATTTGCGGCCCCAGCTTTTTAAATATCCGCTCTGTAATAATGTTTAATTTCAGGGGTCACTCCGCCAAGGAGTATATTAAAGCTTATAAAACTCATTTCCAAAGCTCAAATATCAAGCTGTGATCAGGTTAGGAGGGCAGCATCTGTGAATATTTCATCTTTTATCATGCTGATAATAAGGAGATGACAGAGGCACATTATTACAATGAGAGAATTGCTCATTTCAGCCCTGGCTGCTGGAAGCTAGGGTCTGCAGTGTGTGTTACTCAATAAAAGCAATTCTGATATGAAAAGCAAGTTTACTGAGCCACCACTGTGTCTTATTTGATTGTAATGAATAATATATGGGCCCAAGAGCTCGTGCATCTGGTAGGGAGAAGGAAAGGAAAAGGTTTAAGTTTGGAGGGGCACTTGAGTATAGACAATAATTTATCAAACCTGTATTTTATTGTTTAGAAATAAAGTTATGAGACGACCATTTGTTAGACTTATTATTTTGGTAACAAATCTTAAAGGTCCACTAACAAAAAGCCAGGATGTTAGTCTATAATGGCAGAACAAGTTCCATCTTCCACTCATCTATTTATGCTCAACAAATAATGACCAATTAGTGTGCCAATGTAAGGATTGCAACAGTTTCTGCTGCAGTCTCTTGTATCCTCACTCTCGTTTGGCCACATTTCACGCTAATCACTACCTAAAGAAGAAATACTTGAGGAAAAGTTTGTCCATCACCTTGCATAAAAAAGGCAAAACACTCTTCCATTTAAAAGTCTTAGTGTCATGCCTGTTTTGAGAGGGACATAAGAAAAATAAAAGATTCTCATATCTCTTGGGTTATTTAATAATACTGCCTTTGCTTAAACATACTTACATCACTTGAAAGTTGCAGAAAAAGGCAGAAATCTGGTTCATTTCACAGAGCAACACAAACTTTTTGCCAAACCTGTTAAATTTAACTGCTGATACCATCATACCTCCCAAGCCTCTTTTCTTGAAACTTCATTTGTTTCTTGACTAAGATGTCCAATTCAAACAGGTTTGTATCCTTCAAGCTATGAACAACAAAAAAATGATAGCAAGCAGTCTTGTGCATATCCACGTATAAAAGTTTGTACGTTCTTCATAATCTGAGGTACTACATTCCCTGTTATTATGGGCATTTTCTGTCAACTTATTTTAGAATAGAATGGTACATATAAAAACTACCTTACAGGTAGTTTTTTGATTATACACTTAAATATTCTCACCATGAAAACAGCTGAACTGTCAACTGAATTAAAAGAACAAGCACCATTTCAATGCAGAAATGCGTAACAGTTTTAATTGCAGAAATAGATAAATATTATAATTTTCAGGACTATTGCATCATAGTATCTAACCCTCTACATCACTCGGTGTCGTAAGTGTGCTATATAATACACCAGGTTTAGAAAAAACAATTATAATTTGTCTGGAAGTTTTTCTCTTAGTAACATTGCTAGTTAAAGTGTTCACGCTTATTCGTCCCTTTTCCAACTATTTTAAATAGGACAAAAGCTCCTGGATTCATATTTTCCACAGGCTTACCTCTGCCACCATTACACACTGACCTCTGTCATGAATCACAAGTTAGGAATCAGAACTAGAGAAAAAGGATTTTACAGGCAAGTTCTGGCTTTCGGGAAATGTTGAAAGCTGTTATGTTACTGTTTTCTTCCTTCCTTTTTTAAAACATCTCCAAAATAAACTTTCACAATCCCACTAAATGTGAGAAATATTGTGAACTACAGCTTTAAATCAACTGCCTTATAGCCAAATGAGTCAGAGTATATTTCTCAACAATCAATTATTTATTATTAGCAGCAGCATTAAACAAGGCCATTTCTTTTCTGAACTTCTGGGAACAAATGGCCCTGATCACAAAGATAATACAACTTTAAGTTGTCATTATCACCATGCTGTGATAATGACATATCATTTTGGCACTTGTAACTCTGTCTGTTCCAATCCCTTGTTGTAAAACATATTCAACTCATCTACGTCTAAATATTTACCCTGTCCACCTTCATTTCTTTCCCTCTGCTTATAACCCATCAGGTTCAGCAGTGTTGGTTTTGTCGCTTTGGTTTTAAGTTCAAGTTTTTTAGACTTTTTTTCATTCTTTTAGGGCTGTAGTTGGTATGAACTGAAATAACATTCCCACCTTTTCAGAAAGAGAATTTAACAATTGAGTATGAGTGTCAGGAATATAAGAAAGCTTCCCAAATTTACACACATATACCCCATGTCAATAAATGCAGACTATGAACATATGATCACAGAAATACTTAGCTTGGAAGGAACTCCAGGGAGGTCCTCTTTTCAAAACTCCTGCTTTGTGCAGAGCTAACTTCAAAGTTAAATCACGCTGCTCAGGAGTTTTCCAGATGGATTTTGATAATAACCATTGATGGAGATGCCACAGCCTCACCAGGCAACCTGGCCAAGTGCTCACCCACTATCTATGACAAGATTTTTTTTATTTTTTTTTTTTTTTTATGTAAACACCAGAGTTTTCCCTTAACACGCACCTTGTGGCTGTTGCCCTTTGTCCTTTCATTGAATCCCCACGAGTTGGTCTCCCTCTTCTCTATAACCCACTTTAGGTAGTGTAACAAGACTTAAATTCTGCTCCCTTAGTCTCTCTTTATGTGTCATTTGATTTTAGAGTGGAACAATCCAAATTCTGGAGCATCTATTATTGTCTTTCTATTACAAAGAAATTCCACCATAGACGATTTAGTTTAAAAGGGGCTGGAAAATGTTTTAGAGTAGTTTTTTCTTTAAGTGAGAGATCCAATCTTGGGTAGTAATTTTTTTTTCTGAGGGGAGCCAGAGAGAGAACGGTGTATCTGTTGTATCAGAATGGGTTAAAACAGGTCTCTGCTCCAAGTACATGAGATAACACACACAGGAAACTACTACTCTAGGCTGCAGGTATTAGCATGTCTTTCCTGGAAGATGTCACGTCTTAAAATAAAAGCCTTTCTACTTTACTCTTTTTATGGCTTTACATCATGCCCATTACACAAAACAATTTTTTTTTGCTGCTTGAATGCCACAGAATCACATGGCGATCAACTTCACACCTTCAATAACTTTTAAAAGTACAAGCACTGATCTGAACTTCCCTGACATTACTTGGCTGTTGATAATGCTAACGTATAAAGAAGTCATCCGTGATATACCAGGGAAGCAAAATTCGTCTTCTGAGTTAAATTTGCACAAAGAATAGGATTCAAAATACACTATCCCCCCTAGACGCAAAACTTTATGATTTTAACATGGAAATACATGCATTGTTCTGACATACGTTTAAATAATAATTTTGAAATTAAACTCAAAGGAGTAATTGTTTTAAAATAAAAACCACACATACCAGCCCTTACAGCGTAGGTTTAAGAGTGGATGGTCTAGGATTTCTTGTCTGCTATAACAGACCACAATTTTCCAGTGTTTCCCCCCATTCTTTCAACCTTAAAGCTCTAACAATAAATAATCTGACTGCATAACCATACATACATAATCTCAAGTCTATTTTATTAGAAAGGTCATTTTATTTCAATTAACACCAGACAGATCCTAACAATGAGTAACTTCCCAGCACTGCGGAGGGTCACTTACACTTGAACACAAAGCTCAACACCAGTTTTCTTCCCACCCCCAGAACTTCTCCCAAAGCACAGCTCCTCGGAGCAGACAAAAATAATTTCTCACCACTTCACTCCCACTCTTCTTCCTCATAACATTGCATTAGGGGGCATTTAATTGCCGTGGCCCCCACTTATGATCAAAACAATAAAAAAGAAAGAAAAAACGTAGCTTCACATTGATGCAACTTTAATAACTTGGCCTACCAAACAGCTTAATTAGCCATTTAAAATTATCTTCTTACTTTTACCTTATAGCACAGAATTAGATTCACTATTAATGGACAAAGCAGCACTTATTAGTGAGTCTATAACCTTAAATACTAGATAAAAAAGTGCTATTTCCACTTACAGAAGGTATTAGTGTACTCAGTAGCTTTTAAATGGTTTGTTAATGGCTTAAGCTTTTCATTCATCATCAAAATTAAAGTATTACTAATAAATGTGGTTTATGAACTTAAGTCAAAAAATATGCTTATTCAGCTGTAACAGCTCACTTGCAAGTGATATTTGCTCCTTAAAATAAATTTCCACTATTCAGTGGTTGTAATGGTCCTATTAATGGAATAATAACTATGTGGATGTTATTAGCACACCTCGGGTGATGGGATGTCCATTACACTCGTCACAAATCAGAACGCAGAAAGTTCACCCAGATGCAGGCATGGAGAAAGTCCATCCAACTTACTACTGGCTGTTACATAAACGCAGTCCTGCTGGCACTGAACCTCTGGGCTATGATCTGCTTTTATTTACACTGCAGTCTCATTGCCATTTCAGTGTTTAAAATACACCCATCAAAAACCTGGACAGGTAAGAGCTCGTATGTTGTATGATGACACATGACAGAATCGTAACAGAACTGAGTTGGAAGGAACCTTAAAGATCACCTTGTTCCAATCTCCCTGCCATGGGCAGAGAATCCTCATTTGAACAGGACAATGCAAAATCATCTTCAGTGTGCTACAGAACAGAAATGTCAGAAAATAGTGTGTGTGTGTGTATATATATATATATATTTTCTTTTGCAACTGTAATTACGGAAATAAAAGACAAAGCAAGAAGCAGCAGTGGGGAACAGAGCTGATGCAGAACACTTCCAGGGAAGCACCATTTAGAAATTGTCCTGCTAGAAAATTTCATGCGTTTAATTATGCTAAGGACACTAGACAGGGACCATACTCACAAATTCCCAACAACCTCTACATTGGCACTCCCCAGAATCACACCCTAACGCAAGACTATTATTCTCAAAAAGGAGAGCAATTTCATTGCTGCATCTACGAGGCTCAAAACTAGAATAAACCAGTACCAATTTAGGAGGACACACCCTCCTTCCCTCGTCTTCCTCCAACACCAAAAGTAATGGGGAAAAAAGAAAAATCAGAGACAAGTCCATGGTGGTTCTGGTGCTCCTATCTTTTGAGATTTTTTGAGATACATTCTCCCTACCTTACTGCGTTGCTGCACGTTTGAATAAATGAAAGCTAAGACAGGTCTTTACATACATGCCACAGGGAGAAGTCTACGCAAATGAAGGTCACCATACCTGCTGAGAATGCCTAGCTGGTATTTCTTCCTCTTTTACAGTTATATTTAAGTAGTGGACATTGAAGTACCTGGGTCAATTCATTGAGAGGTATCTCAAACAAGTGCTAATTCAGTAGAAGCTGGTACACAAAGCAGAGGAGTAGAACTGTGTTTTCAGGTATCTGACAAGAGGTGGAGGGCCAAGAATGATTGCTGCTAGAGAACACTGAAAATTAGATACCAATTCTAAGGGGAATAGTAACTGTAAAATCTTGTTTAGGGCTCTAGCAAGCGTGGTTTAATTTTGCATTCTCTTACAGTTGCTAAGGTTTGGGCCAAAGCCCACACGCCTTACAGAGTAAGTTTTCTCTCTCCTTCACTTTCCTGGTCAGTAAATATTACATAAGCCAGTATTACAGAGTGCATTGCAGAGCAAAGAACCATAGATTAGAACGATAGAGCGATAGTCTTTACTTCTCAAACATAAACCTTCCAGGCACGGAGAATTCATTCTGCACACATTACAGCCATATAGTTTTTAGAGAGGTGGGGAAAGGTAGGGGAAGAAAAAAAAACAAAAAAAACATTACAACCCTCATCTTTTCACTTGGTAGCATTATTTGCATTTCCCCTAATATATGCAAGCTCCTGCTGAATAGCTAGGTGTTATTATTCATTACAATTTTCTATTACACTGTGATAAATGACACCCCCAGGGGTAGAGCTGCTCTGTGAATGCTTATTACAGTCATTTAAGTAGGAGTTGATTTAGCTTAAATAGGTTGTTTCATATAGCTGTATGCCATAGCTATACAGGCCTGCCACTGCTATTCCTTTCAGCTCTGGAATAACTAGGGTTTAATTGAATTATAACTGTTCCGTGCATGTATTACACTGTATCCTGTTCATTGTATCTTGCAAAATATGACAGCACTGACTAATTCCACATGTTGCAGAGCTAGAATCTTTTTATTCTGTTTAGATATTTAACTTTTATTTATTTTTACTTCAAGTTTAGCAAGGATTGATTAAAAGGAGAATCATCCTCTCTACAGACACTTTTACAGAGGACCACCTGCAAGTGGTACCAGTCTGTTTCTTCTGTATCAAAAGTAAGCTCCTTTCACCTACATATTTCAGGACACCTGTAAGTGCAGAACCTGCCTTGTGACCCCATACACAGCACTATTCAGGGAGAAGAGGCTGGGCGTGAATCTGACTGGAACAGACTTCACTCCTCTTAGTGGCTTCAGCCTTCTCTCTCCTTCTGCCATAAAAGCAGAGCAATTAAGAGCATATATAATGCCCTTTTGCTTCAGTTTACGTCAATATGGCAGATATTGGAGCCTATCAACAGTCCAAATACAGGCATTGTAGTTCACTGCCTGAAACTCCAAGTTTAACTCAGAGAACACATTTTATTGGGCAAAGGAAATTACGAAAGCTCAGTTAAATGTGAATAGAAGGTAAACATTAACAAAAATGTACAAAAGAATATAAATTCTCCTGCTAGAAGAAGAAATTGTACAATTAGCCCATTTCTACACTATGTTCCTAAAATTCTTAAGGCTGAAAGACTTCAGCAATGGCCACAGATTTAAAATCATGCTAAATCTCAATGCTGTTTTGCCACCACAGTTAGCAAAACTCATCACATAAATTTAACAAGAGTTTTTCATTTCGTTTAGTTCCTTTCATATCATTATTATTATTCAGAAAATATAGAGAAGCATTTGCACTAGGTATGGCCTATATAGTTCTGACTACTAAAGAGCTTTCACTAATGTGCTCCTCACAAGATCAAGAAGAAATCTCACACAGCTCACTCTTATTTAATTGTATAACCACAACGCATAATGAAGCGCATTGAATTTTAAATTTCACTATGCATACTACAGATACAACAATATTTTCTGGTTTATTTTCATTAAAAGTAACATTTCTTCACCTATTAAAGACCATTTAATGATCAGGTGTAGACTGGTACAAGATGCACAATTAACCATGCAAGATATCATAACGTTTCTCATCTTTATATTCTACAGATGCATGTGGTTTTGGTGGTTTTTTTTGTTTGTTTGTTTGTTTTGCATAACACAGACACAAAACTGAAGATGGTGTTCTTCTAAGAGTACAGATATAGCCCTGAAGACTCCCATATAAACTCCAGATGAGACATACAAGTGGGGAAATAGCTTCATATATTGTTATCTTGCCTGATGTAGGATAAAGCTGTCTTCTTTTGGATCTTTGGCACCCAAATGCAAGAGCCATCAGGCTCAGCACCAGGGCTAATAAAACTATCTCAGGGTACCAGAAACCTCTGTACTACCAGACACTGGGAAAAAGCTTTGCATGGACATCATGATGCAGACAGTACATAACACTTTTCAACTGATCCTGTAAAACAAAAAATTCTATCAATAAGCAGGAGTAGCATGCAATAGAAAACGTAAACTAAGGCTCAACTTTTTTCAGAGATACCTGAATTACCTATTGGCTGCATAGCTCTGTATATTCCACCTCCCATGACAGTGTAAAATCATCAACATAAATGAGGATTCTGTAATTATATCCCTACATATGTGCTGCGTAACAGTAAAAACGTTGATAAATAAGCAATTTCAAATAGAAAAGTAAATTTATTTAATGACAATAGACAAGAGTGACCTTCGCATTCATCTGCCACTTACATTATTCTTCAAATAATCTTCAGCATCAATTCACAGACCCAGTTATAGCAGGAGTTTTTACACCAACTTTGTCCAGAGATTAAATAAGTATTTTAAATGGAACACAGTAATGAATTAAACACTAGCTATCTAAGGAAAACGGTAAGCCAACAGCCAAAAAATATTCTGATGAGAATATGTAAAGCAATTAAACTTTAACTACTTTTAAAACAAATTCTTTTAAATGCTAATGGCCATTGTTTTCTCACTTGGTAAGTAAAATTGTGTCACAGAAGGTTAGATGATTGCCAAGATTTAATTGAATGTCTAAAAGAAAAGGAAATGTTTCTTTAAAAAGCTAAGATGGACCTCTTACCACATTCCTACAGCAAAACGTCCTATAACAATAGAACTGTGATTTGCTGAAATTAAAATGCTATTATGGTGGAATTAGGGCTTCAATATTTTTAGCAGCTTAAATAGGCCTTGCATTTTTAAAGGACATCTGATAATAGATAATTACATTTCATCTTAAAGAAACTGAGTTGTTTTCTTAAGGAAAAATACTTTTCTTTCTTCCATAGAGGTTAAAGCATAGCCATCATTAGTAGCAGCAATAGGCTTTAGGTGCCTACTTCAGCTTGGGGGATGTATATTAGCATATAAATAGCCGTTGGTGGCTGCTTGATTCTACCTATTTTATGTTTCAATGTGGCATCAGAATGCACTTAGCAAGAAACGGGGAGGGCTGCCTGTGTGGAGCATTTGAGGGAGGAGTTCTCTAACATGGTGGTTTTATAGACTGGGCATCTTTCACTATAAAGAAACCCCCCCGTTTCTATGTTATTAAGTTTGGTGGTGAATTTGTTTTTTTGTTTTTTGTTGTCTTGTTTTTGTGTGTGCATGTGTGTCTTGTGTAATTTCAGTAGTCTAAGAGTTCTAAAGAGCAATCTGATACTGTGTTAGAGGAAGGTGCACTGGTTTAAGCAGCAGTTCTAAGAATAGGGGAATATGTCAGAGTGGTGCAGTTTTTATAAGACAAATATAGCTGTTTATTTTATATTTAAATGAAATGTCTCTAAAATAATTTCTGTCTTTTTTATTACTGGAAAACAATGGAAAAGCAGGGGTTGTTATTACCCTGCCAGCACTACTCACACGCAATACATTTCTTCGTGGGAAGCAGGCAGGGAAAGAAAGCCATGAGCATTCCCTGTCCTCTGTTTCAGACTGACCTTCAAGATTTACTGCTTTAAAATGTTAATCATTGTGAGTGACATTTCTTGTGTCACTAAGTGGATTGTAACAGCAGAGGGAGAAACAGTGTTTTTAACAAGACTTTCCTCACAGCCAAAGAGGGGTGACTGAAGCTGCAGCAGAGGTGAGGAGTGGGCTCCTCCAGGAGAGCCGTAAGGGCAAGCGTGCTTCAGTCCGTGCATTCTTATTAGGGAGGTGGTGGAGTGAAACAAGCCTGCCCAGCTGCATACAAAGACCCTCTACTGAATCACAGCTTCCCAGCACTGTGTGTAACCAGACCAAGGCACCTCCACCTCGCACCAAACTGCTCTCTCACCGCACGAGAACTCTAGGCAAGATGAAATAAGCAATCTTAAATCAGAAGCACAGCTGCACCAGAACTGCCGCGCTGTTCCTTAATGTTCATTCCAAGTACCTAACAGGGAAGTGCAACAGACCCGTTAGGCAATTCCGGAGAAATTAATGCATTAGTCAAGAAACATCATTAGGGTACATCAGCTTTAGCAGTCAACAGCATAAAATATTACACGGCCACCACTCAAAAACAACCAACTTCCGACACTACACAGTCTAAGCTCTGAACTTTTCAGCCCCCCTGGGTAACCATCCATGATTTGAAAATAATACTGGACTGAGAGGAGAACTGTACCCTTCTGGAGAGGTAGCTGCTGGTGGCAGCACCCAAAACGCTGTTAGAGACCAGCATGTGGGTTCAGACCAGCTGTTCATGTCTATTCATTGCGAAAACTGGAGCTGTATCTTAGCTGATGGCGATGCATTCTCATGCCTAACTACAACAAACCTTTCAGAACCCCACAGATGCACTACAAAGCAGCCAATACAGCCAAGAAGGGTTTGATGAATGCCACTTTTAACATTCTGCCAATACTAAGCCCTTCCAATTGAAGCTTCAAACCTTCTTCCCTTTGCCTTGCATCTTACTTTTTTGGAAGACAGGTCTTAGACAAAGTCTCAGTTAACTCAACAAAAACACTGCTAAAAGTGGTAAAGCAAACTATACATTTTCTTGCGCCACAATTACTGATACTTGAAATTCTGGCTGAAATAGTACAGAAAGGGATTTTAGATGGGACTGATTAAAATGACCATTAAAAGTGTTACTCTTTAATTATAAACAAAATATTAGAAGAAATTAATTATCAGTCCCATCAATTTTGAAATTGCCATCTCACTTTCAGCTAATCAAGTCAAAGAAAGGTCGAAGACCTCCATCTTCTAAAACAGTTCTTGATTTTCTTGCAATCTAAAATTTTTGACTAATGCAAAAATGTGGAATACGCCTTCCATTTTATCTGCATCATTATCATTTTTAAATACATTATTTAATCTCCATGACCTCTGCATTAGTTTATACCAACTGAAGCAGGACCAACAATCTGCAAATTAAACAGGAACCATAGCTAGGACCTTCAGATGCTTCTTTAGTTTTCAGCTTAGTTTTAGTTTCAATCTTTAGTTTTTCAATTGTTGTCTGGTAACAGGGTAGAATTCCAAGCTGGATTGTTTGAAAACATCATATGTTAAGCTTATGCAACCATAAAATTTACTAAAGTACACTATCATTAGGAAATTCCACAAGAGAAAGGAAACTGAATAAACCCAACATGAAAGCCTATCTTGAACTTGAAATGATAACCAACGGTGTCAATGAAACTTGAATAAAAAGAATGATAAAAGAACTTTAATTTACAAGAACTGAAATGTAACTGTGGAATTTAACAGTAACAAAAAATGCAGAAGTTTGGTTTTATGACAGATAGGAGAGACCAAGCTAGAACAAGCTCCAAGTATCAATCAGTCTTTGTGGTACGTAACAGAGCAGCTCACTGCACCAGAAATTTGCAAGCTGCTTCAATTTTCTCTTTATATATTTTCCAAAGCAAATTTTTAAAAAAATAGTTTTTCAATTTTTATCCATAGTTACAAGTTTGTGAGACTAGGAACACCTACCTGGTAAACCTAACCTTGCTAGGAGGGTTTGCTTCGGCTGAAGAATTTACGTGGGTTGCTCATTATTCCTCTGATTGGCAACTGATAATCAAAGCACATCATTCACAGTAAAGTGAGGGTACTTTCATTGCATTTATCACTTCAGTGACAAAAATAGCCACAGATTCTACAAACCATGAAAAAATCCAAAAGAAAATTATGGAGAAAAGTTAGGAAGCCACTCTTCCAACAGGCTTTGTACAAGCAGCAAACCTGGTTAGACAAAGTTCAGGATGGTGAGAGACCGGGAGTCTGACAAAAGCCTGCTCTCAGCAGGCTCCAGTGGTCGCCATGGGCACCTTGATTCTCATTAAAATGCAGGATACAAACTCCACTTATCAGACAGAAATGATACTGCTTGTGCAAGGTCAGCAGCTGAAGCATGCAGGAACAGCATACAACCTACAGATAAAATTAGTTCTTAAGGCATCACCTTAACACCCCAACGTTAGCGGGGTCCTACAAGCATGCCGAAAATTTTCTGCCAAACACCACAAAGCTTGTGTGTTACAAACATTAGAGTGGTGACACTTTCGTCTTTAAGAGGCTTGTGAACTCGTTAACAACCGGTCAGTTCACATAGCTAAGTGATTCTAATTGGGAACATCACTGTTGATGGTACAAACCATCACAGAACAGAAATGAACTCCAGGTAAAGTCAGATTTCAAATCTTCCTAAAGCATGTTGAAGTGACCACACAGAAGCAACGTGAACAGCAACAAAAGAACTGAAGATCATCTATCTATGGGAAACAATCCATCTCAACATAATTATTTCCCATGTATTTGATGTATACTATACATTGTGATTTGTATTGTATGTACTCAACATAGTATTAAGTACTTACTTCTATATGGCTGTAGTACTTGAGCTTTCAGTTCTGATAACATATTGTGAAAAACACACAAAAGCAGTTTGGCTGTCTAGCTCCAAATTTCTAGCCAGCGTTGACATACTAATGAAGAACAATAGAGCTGTGCACTTCCCTTTGACAGCTGCACCCAGGAGAGTTTAAGGGACAAAAGCAACCAACCAGAAACACAACAACAACAATCATGGGGGGAAAAAAAAACATCAGATGTAATTTAGATTTGTATTTCCAAGACCAGGCATATTTTTCACGCATTAACATCCTGCCTTTTCAGAAAGCCTCACAATAATGATAGTGTTCTGTAAAACTGTATGATAATTATTTTGATATGGTTTCTGTAAAAATATCCCTAGCAGTTAGGCAAACATTGGCCTAATGACCAAAGTATGAAGGTCCCACAAGAACAAGGATTTAAGTGTAGCATGACACTGTTTCCAACACCATACAGCTTAATCAACGTAATTGTGAAGCTAATTTTGCAGACATAGTTCTGTTGTTTTAACATTTCAACTTCCTAGATACTGCTCTATCTGTAACAACCTAATTAGTGAAGAGTGGAAACTGAACGGGGCGATCGTGGGCATCCATTTTCAAGGGAACACACCTTCAAAGGAGCCATCGCATGATAGCTGAAGTGCTCTCCTGTGGCAGAAGAGCTCAAGGTGGTGTAAAAATGGCAGCCCTTGTATGCTGTAAATCAGGCTCATCTTATGTAAACAGTGTGCTTTCCTGCTTTTAATGAGACAATTTTCCCCTGCACAAGAGAAGCTAACAATAGCAGAAGTGTCTTTGATGTGATTCATGTGAAGCTTTATTTTCAATTGGAGCAGCTTTGTTCTAGGCCCTAGCTCTTTCATCTCAGAGAAAAATCTACCATCTCATACCTGAAAGGGTGGGGGGCTTTAATAGGCATTCCTGATTCATCTGTCTAGATAAACAAATGGTTCTGCTTCTACTCATCCTGATCAAATACAAAACGTTACTCTGAAAGCAATCTTTATTTCCCTTCCTCAGACAGGTGAGAGGTTACAGATTTCACAACTGATTATATTACGCAGACACGCACTTTGTGCAAACAAACACTGTAGAAAAATATTGGTTGGATCAGAAACATTTTTATTGTAAATGTAGGGAGTTACGAAAAATCCCCACAAGTTATTTAAAAATAACTTAAGCATACTTGTAGACTGCAGCATCTGTCCTACTTAATTACTATCCATTCCCCAGCTATAAGCAAAAAGCATTAACAGCTAGGATATTTCTCAATTTCTGAATTACCTTTTGAGATCCCGTAAGTAAAACTAAATGACACTTTGTAAGCTATTTCTTTCAACTTCCAAATATATTCTTTAAAAATACACAATCAAAAAGCAAAACCCAATAGCTACAAATTTCTCCTCAATGTGTGAAGAGCTAACACATTGTCTATAAAAGAAAAAATAAAGATTTTTGTGTAAGTCACATGCCAGTCAGCTATCTTTAGAAATTTAAGGTATTTTCATTAGAAGTTTTGTAAACATACATAAGCAAAAGCAATTAAGTATTTGATTTTCATGTCAACGCATTTAAAAATACATCTACATTCTTTTCAGGCCATTTACTGTTAGTGTAAACATTCATGTTCTCTTACCACTTCCTCATCAAGAGAGTAAAAAAAAAAAAAAAAGAAATTACTTAATCTTTTCTCACAGCCTACGTGAGAAAACCCACCTACAACAAATAGCAGGAACTAAATCCAAGCTGCAGGCTTCATCAATTACCAACTGCAAAAAAACTTCTTCAGAAGTCACATCATTTTTGGAGACAGCAACACAGGGTTACTAGTGACAGGGTTGTTTTCGACAGCACTAACCCCTCAATCAGCAGAATAAGAGCAAAGGTAAAACTTCTGCAGACCCCACTGAGGGAAGAATTAAGCTACTGTAGAGGGGTGTTTTAAGCTGCACTTCTGATCTCATTTGAAAAAACAAAGATGTCACAAACTGGTAAAAATTAAGTAACAAATGTAAAATAGGATGGTTACAGTTTTTTGTGGGTGTTTTTTCTGTTTGTTTTTTGTTTTTTAAAAAACTATTAGCAACTTTAGACAATACACAGAAAAAAGTTATTCATTTGCATATAATTGTCTTCGCCCTGATGCTTTAGCTATTTACAAGGACTAATATTCTTGAAAATTTTGCTTTAAAAAACAGAATTATCAATAATATTAGCCATAGCTCTCCTAAACAGTCAAAATTCCTTATAAATTTGTTAAATATTTAGGAACTATCAGCGTACACAAAACTCACACTAGCAGTCCAAGTAACTATAAGGACTGCATGCAAGCCAACCATTCTCCCATGATGCATTTTGCAGAATCAGGTCTTCCATGAAGGGCTGTTGGTAAAGCTTTCTCAGTTATGCAATGCATATATATTTTTAATATAACACTTGGGAAATGTTTAGGCATTGCAAATATCCACACATTAATTTCTTCAAGGCCTGGTCTGCTTCATTCCATTTTACAGTGCCATATATTTTCTGCTGGGAGATAACGAGGTATTATACAGGAAAAGCAACCCAGAACCCTATCGCTAACTCTGCTGAATGGGTGGGAAGCGTACTGCCAAGAAGACAAGTCTCCAGAGTACAGAAATATCTGTAATCATAATTAAGCAATAAAGTGCTGGTAACATCTGTTTCTCCATATCCCTGCAGAGCTTATGTATAGCACTTGAAGTGATCTCCGTATACTGGTCAAAAGGGTTAATTATTCTACAATGGGAAGTAGAAAAAACGCAACAGTGAGGGGAAAATGTCACCGAGGAAATGTATATTACTGAGTCAATGGCCAGCAACTGAAGAACAGATTCACAGCAGGCTGCTAATGATGAGACAAAGATTAAAGCTAGACATGTCTTGATGGTAAGCCCATCAACTCAGCAATAATAATGGTGAGGTAGCACACACTGGAATGGATGGTGTAAACCAAAAAGGAGAAGGAAAAAAAATGAAGAGGATGGGGGGAGGAGAGCTCTCACCTGATACATTTTCATTCTACTAATTATTTTAAGTTCTGTGAGTTAACCATAAGCAGAATGTTCTTCTTTCTAACACTTTAGCAGATGAAGGAGGTTTTCTTTATTTAAAACCCATCTCTAAAAGATCTGTGTTTCAAAGCAGTGTGTAAAACTTAAGGGTTTTTAAAAGGGTCATGTTCACAGGGCCAGAAACATGCATTCAGTTATGACTGCTGAACCTATAAAAATGTGTCATTTTGAATTGCGAAGATGAAGTATAACATAGTGAGATCTGTTCAGTTTCCTAATGCCTTAAGAATATTTTGTTCGCTGTATAGTTATCACACACTCATTTCTGCAAGGCATGCTGCTTCTTGTACATGTCAGCTGAAACGACAGCAGCCCTATTCAAAGACAGATGATGTACCTCCTGCTGTGCTAGCAAACAGACACTCAACAAGACTTGACTTTCACTGCTAACAGGCATGGACATTGAACTTTGCAAATGAAGCCTCAGACTGAAAGAATGTGTCCAAAAAGCCCAGAGCTTCAGACTCCAAGTTGCAGTCTCTGCCTCTTAGCTTGATTGAAGCAGCTCTCTCAGTTGGCCTTATTCTTTAATTCAAATTGTGAATCAAGGAAAGATTTGAAATAGGACAAGACATAAGACCTGACTATTAACAGCCAAAAATGTGACATTCTGGAAAACCAATACCGTTCTCATTAAACAGAAGAGGAATTTGATTCCCCCTTAAGAAGGGGACAACAAATTTGCTTTACATTTTCAACGTAATGCTATCATATTGCATAAGAGCTTTTTTCGTGTAGACTTTGGAATAAGTGAAATAAATTTGTGTGTTAAACTTGATTCCTTTATAGTAACATAGTTTTCTAGTCAATTTCTCTAAATGACGACCCGGGAGGCAAGCAGGGAAACAGAACTGGAAGGACGACAATGACTGTACACTTCTACCTACCACTACTTCAGCTACCTGGAGGCTGACAGGGCATTCTTAAACAAAACCACCCCCACCACCAACAATAACAAAAACCACACCAAAAAGCCACCTACAATCACACCCACAACGCCAGAGCAAGTGAGATCATGGAAGCAACTCTCATCCTCTGGCTACAAATCTACACGTGCTTTGCGTGGTCACTATCCTGCACCGCCCCAGCCCCGCTGACAGTTACACAAGAGGAGGGCAGGTACAGGAAGGAAGAGCTCAGGGCATGTGAGAAGACCTGGCGATAACCAGCTGAGCTTACAGTACATAAACATATAAGAAACACAAATTAAAACTATTTACTCATATAATGACTTGCTAGAAACATACTTTAACCATAATTATTCTTGGGTCTAAGTCTTTTCCTGTAAGATTCAAACAAAAATGAACATCCACACATGCTGCCAAGTCAGGCTTCTTAAAATTAAGGATTCTGGAAAAGAGCACAGTAGCCCTGGGTTCTTTCACACAAACAATAAAAAACATCTGATATAAAAGCTTATACAAATCTTCTTTTAGACTTAACAGAAGCACACCTTACAAAAAAAAAGCTGCATAAAACGACAAGCAACACATGATGATATGTGTTTTTATAAACAATGCAACATTGAAAAAACAACAACAGAGACAAACGTATTTTCTTTCATTTTTCTTTTCCTTGACAACCTGATTGGCCTGCCTTCCTCTGACATATCATTAGGAAGTACAACGCGTTTACTGACTGAGGTATTACAAAACTAATACAAATGAAGAAAACAGAAATAAAGCTGAGGTTTTTTCCATTTGCTATTAAAAATACTTGGCTTACTGGAATGCAGCCATTAGGATCACGTTCAATATTGCAAAATGAAGTTATTTTACAGTCTCAGTTAGTATCCATTTATTGTTTGACTATATGGGATTGCTAAGAACAGAACGTGCTTTAAAGGCGATCCAGGTGAGATTCATTTGTTTCTAAATTTTAGGATTAAAGAATTAATTTAGGTGACTTGAAAAAACTACATAAACAAAGGACAGTTCTTACTTAACATACCATGGTACAGTCATAATCATGTACATCTGTGGGGTAAAAAAGGCCTCTGCCATTCTCCAGATCAGTCTACCTTCTAACTGTATCTCCACGATTAATCACAAAGCCTCTTCTTTCTCTTGCAGAAAGAGAATACTAAAATCTCCTGCAACAAAACAGGCAGGCAACAATAAATACCCTTTTTCCACATCATTTTTTCTAAGATTTACAGGCCTCTAAGTCTGAAGACCAAGCTGCAGTTTCAAACAAACCGAGGGAAGTTTGCCCCATCCTTACACGAGGATATAAACTGTTATGCAGAGTTAGAAATTCACTCTGTTCCTGTGTTCTGGTGCTACTAACAAAAAGGTAACGATTTAGTATTGCCCTCCACTTTTCCTTCCTTGGGGCTCCTGTAGTACAAGTGCTTGACACCAACAGACTTATTCTTTGAGCAGTTTAAGTCTGAAACTATGACACTGTAGTTTGCATAGACATCCTATTTGATAACTTGGTGACGTTTTATGCTTTGTTTCTTGTTGCCAAATATCAGCTGAAATCTTCCTTTATAATGCAGTATTATCATGCCCACATCTATTTCAAATGCAAATGCAAACTCAGAAAAGCAAGTCCAACAGTAATCACGTTTAGACAAAAAAACAATAAATGGGTAATTTAATATTAAGTGAAAACTTAAGCCAAACATTTAGGCTAAAGAAGGGAAAAAAATGATCAATTACCAAAAAAGAACAGCTTGAAAATTATTTACCTTCTGAAGATGTGCCTGCTTAACATTCTGAAGACTTCACATCACTGCGTTCCTCTAAAACGTATGCATTTGACTGAACCAGACATACACAACAGGTTTTAGATTTAGCTCGAAGCAGAAGAACAGCAAAACAACTAGAAAATCCTTTGGGCTACAGAAACAGTACACAAGTAAACACTTCCTGTATGCTGGGAATATGTGGAATTAGGGAAGAGATACACGAACACGTTGGACACTAACCCCCAATCACAGCTAATCCTCCATTTGTAATTACTGCCTTCCTATTGCCACAGGTCAGAAAATGAAAAATCTACATGATACGAATCTACATGATTTTCAAAGTTAGGGATAGATCTCACCTGTTAAGGTTAATAGGAGAAAAACATGAACAAAATTTTTCAAAATACTTCCAGAAGCAGATAAAGTTATGGAAGTTCAGTGAATTATTTAATTTGGCCTTTAATTCATCTGCATTTTAACTACAAAAGCAGCTTCATTAGCTTTCTGTTGTGGGAGACTAAATACATGTCTTTGTATAACAGAATACTTCCATAACTATGCGGAACAGTCAGAAAGTTCCATTCCATGAAACTCTTTAATTTATACACACTGAATTCAAAAGTCATTTTAGCTTGGCATCTTTGGGAAACTTAATTCAAAACCAAGTCAAATTAAGCTGCAATTTGAAGTACTAACATTTGTGTCCCCCCCGGAAAGCTTACTCTTCCTTTTCAAGTGTCATCTGAATGCCAAACATGAATTTTCTAACCTTCAGCTTTAAAGAACCACACTCTAAAGAGGTTAGTCAAGGCTACAGTGCATTTTGTGAAGAACCATCAGAACTGGAGGAATTAGAGAGAGAATACTTTTTAAGAGGGAAATTATGACCAAAAAAGTCAGGTATAAACAGCTTTCCTTGTTATAAACATTATTTAACTGTACTGTTAATGTATTATAATAATTATATTAATATTTATACCTCCATTTATAAATTTAAGACTATTCTATAATACAATTTGAAGATGCTTATCTCTAAAGCATCCTAATACCTACTAACCATGAGCACATTGGTCCTGGAACCATTCACCTCTTAAACTTCACCATGTGGTGGCTCTTCTATATGGAACTGCTTCGCCAAACCTAGTACTTATTTTTAGCACACTTCTGTATTTCCTACTTGTCTGACAGGAGAATCGGTGGAGATTTTAGCACTGGGATACAGCAAGAGAGTAGCAACAGGAAGGCGGAAGCTCAACAGGCCTCTCTACAAACAAGTTTTCCATTCTGACTGGATCCAGCTAACTTTCGTCAGCTATCACAACATGCGACCTATTCATGAGGATTAGCTAATAGCTTAAAACAACACCAAAATTTAAAAAAAAATAAGTTAAAAAAACAAGCAAACTCGAAATTTAAGCATTGTATCTATCCTTACAGACCAAAAGAAAGGTTATCATGAAAAAAAGCAAAAGAGAAGCATCTTCCAGTGTTTTGTTTTACTTTTGTTAGCCATTTATCTAGTCAGTCAATCCAAATTACGTAGGTAAAGAAAAATAGGGAGAAGGGTTCAAAACAAGAAAGAACATGGGAACAAAATTCAATGTAGATCTCCTCTAATTAGTACACGGTATTTGACTAACAAAACAAGACCTCACCTTAGAGCTTCACAAAGCAGTGCAAAAATAGCATCCTCCAAGTACAAGTGATACACACTGTGAAGAACAGAATGCCATTGGAGGATCTGGGGGAATTTGTTGAAGTAACGACTCTATTCTTTTCTGTGGTCACAACTGCCAGAAGGAAGAAAGTCAGTAATTACTACTGGAGCACAGGGTTCCTTTTTAAAAGGGTGGTAGAGGACGACCTGCTTCCCACTAAATGGAAACGGCTTGCTATCCGGTGTTGTACAATTGGAATTTCATATATGGGTTGGTAAAACTCAGTCTGCTAATGTAACTAAAAAACCAACAACAACGCATTCTGAAAAACGGAACTCCTAGATTTTCCCAACTACTGACGGCTGGTAGCATTACGCTTGGGAATGAGACCTACTGGAGTTTAATGCTGTTTGCACTTATTTTCATAGAACAAGTAAGCTATAATTAGGTAAAGTGATGAAACGTATTCTAAGCATGCTACAATACCTTTTCTTATGCTTCTCTCTTACAGAATTCAGAATAAATTTGGTTTGACTATTAAGTATGATTTTACATTACAAATTACAGTTATTAGTTTACTGCACGTGTTAAAGTCTAGGAACTACAGCTTACAATCTCAGTAAAACTCTTCTTTATTTCTACTGTAATATTGCACGTAAGAAGGGATAATGGCACACAACTTAAGTTAAATTGCAAATACCTTCTAAATATTTTTTGAAAATATTCAAAATGTAAAATTTTGTTACATGAACATTCAAAATATCAATATACAGAGGAAGTAATGCAAGACTTCTTTGCCAACAGACAGACAGATTAATTAGCTACAGCTATGTCAGTATGGCAGTGCCTAGTACTTAATTCAGCTAGAGCTAGGTGAAGTCATCTCACTGTATGGATTTCTACCACTGAAAAAACCCGTGGTTAAGAAAACGGCTAGCGAGTAATGTATTTAAAACCACACCTGACATGATAAATGAAAGAGAATAAATGTATACAGCTAGTGAGACTTCTAGGGAACAGGGGGAGACTTCAACACTTTTGCTGACAGTGACTTTACTGTCAGTGGCCTGTCTCTCTCGGAGGCAGCTGTCAATCACAGAGCAGCTTTCTCTCCCAGAGGAGTTCATTGTGCCTGCAGACAGTTGTGGAATAACTGCTCCTAGGCGTCAGAGCGGCAGATGGAGTGTATCTGTCAATCATTGTCACTAATTATTAACTTCTGTCACTCAGAGCAAGGCAACATATCTCTGCCTGATCCTCTGTGATTTGATCTGCTACGCCACCTCAGAGACAGACAGTTCAACCTTTCATTATGTGTCACACACACAGCGCTCTGCTGGGTCAGCCCTCGTGACTCAGTGTTCCAGCAGAATTCTATTTTAGCCACATAGCATTGCAGAGAGGAGCTGGCACGAAGGACACGCTCTGTGTTCAAATGCAGTGGTCACTCGTTTTCTGTAAGCATTTTGGAGCTTGAAAAGCACGGAAAAACCTGTCTGCTAGGTTTTAAGCAAGGGGAAGGGAAAGAATCTAAATACATGCAAAGTAACTTTGCACATGATAAGCTGCCCCTTGTAAGTTACTAAAATGTTAATTATCTCAAAAAAAATAATTCTGAAGAGAGGCAATTTCTTTTAATGGCAATTATTTACAACCGTTCATGAGGTTAAGGGGAGCAGACGAGACACGAAGCACCATCCCATGCTTTTGCATAGGCCAGAAAAATGACTAGAAATTATCATCAGTGATTTCTGATTATCTTATGCTTGCCTGGATTTTCTATCTTGGATTTATGAGTACGGTTATTAAAATTCCGTGCAACAACATTGGCTGTGCTCACTAAAGAGAAGAATCAACAGCTGAAACATACTGCTAAAGAAAAAGCGTATATATTCTCCATCTCTTTACATTTTCAAATAAAAAACTGATATCCCTATATTGATATCCCTAGAAAGCCCACTTAGCCAAACCCAAAGCAGTATCCCAAGGTTGATCAAGAGCATTTATTATACAGTCTATGATATTAAAAAAAATCATAATGCCTTCAGTACTTAAAATTGTGTAAATCCAAAAGGCCCCAGACGCTTTATATAAAGCCAGAAAAATTATCCTCTGCTCGGGGAAAAGTCTTACACACAGACCTATTTAAACAAATACACACCTCTGCAGGCTTAAGTCCTCTCTCTCCATCCTTTTTGGGATTGGCAAAGTTATGAATGATGGAATTTGTTCAGGCATAGAAAGTGCTGTGGATTTTTGACTACTACTACTATATTCTAGTACATTCTATTCTGCTATACTCTAACACAACCAGATGCAAAAGAGTGGATATAGAAAAGGGATTAGAGCCACAGTTACAGAACAGGAAAATCATAGAATGGTTTTTAGTTGGAAGGGACCTTGAAGATCCAACCCTGCTGCCCAAATCCCATCCAGCCTGGCCTTGAACACCTCAAGGGATGGGGCATCTCCAGCTTCTCTGGGCAGCCTGTGCCAGCGTAATCACCCTTAGAGTAAAGAATTTCCTCCTGATGGCTAATCTACATCCCCCCTCTTTTAGTTTAAAGCTGTTACCTTGTCCTACCGCTGCACTCCCTGATAGTGTCCCTCTCCATCCTTCCTGGATGCAGGCCCCCTTTAGGCACTGGCAGGCTGCTGTAGGGTCTCCCTGGAGCCTTGTCCTCTCTAGGCCACCCTCAGCTCTCTCAACCTGTCTTCAGTGGAGAAGGGCTCCAGCCTCTGAGCATCCTTGTGGTCTCCCCTGGCCTCACTCTAACAAGACCTTGGGAGAACATCACCGCTGAGAAGGATCCAGGGAAGCACTCCAATCTGAGCTTCCACTGGGATGCTGTGGAAAAATGAATGAAAGCACCATCTGGATGAGTGTAGATATAGAGAAGACAAGGGGAAATTACCCCAGTACTGCAGTTTGAACTCATCAACCTAAGTGTATTACCGGTTTTAACGGTGTTCCTGTTTAAAAGGAACAACAGAGACTTACAGACAGAACCTCACCATTACAAGAGTCTCACAGAACTCAGCCTCTTAAACAAGAAATACTAACAACTAACTTCATCATCCGGTATACAGATCTCCAGGGAAAGAGAATGTCAAATACCATGCACGCTTTTGAATACCAGTCTGAAAAGAGCTAAATACATACAAATTAGACAACGAGTTTAAAAAAAACACACCCTAAACCACCACTTTTTAATAGCAGAGACAATCCGGTTAAAATAGTGCATTGTCCACAGCTTCTCAATACCTTCAACCATCTTTCTCTCCAGAAAACCAAATATAGCTCAGAACATTGTGTTTCAGAAGTTAATGCATTCAAGAAGGAATTAACAGTTCACACACAGTATTAGGTTGTCCCATTTCCATTATTCTCAATTTTTCCGTTTCCTAAAATGTTATTAATTTTTTTTTTTTTTTTTAAGTAGTTCAGATTTGGTAAGATTCTGCTCTGACCTTAAAATCTATTAGCTTTTATCCAATACCACTTAGCCTGACTGTAATGGCCTCAATAGCAAGTTACAGCATTTTATTTCCTTTGCTTCATTTCCAAGAAAAAAGCAATCGATAAAGTTCAAATCCTAAAAACTCATGCTAGACTTGAAGATTCATGATGAAATGTGTCATTATACACTTACAAGTTTAAACAGGAAATTATTCATTTATCATCTTCCTCTCTGAATACTGGAAGACTTTTTGATGCTGAAGGACAGAGATCCCAACCAGCCACAAGTTCAGTACTCCCCCATGCCCCCCTCCCAAAAAAAAAACAAAAACTTTTTTTTATTAAAAAAGCGACATTTTTCCCTAAAAAAGGATCTATTCAAGATCCTTAGTCACTTCTCTCAGAATACTTCTGACTCAAACCTAAAGCAAATTTCAAATTGACCAAAAAAAGAAATAAAAGAACTAAAAGGAAAACAGCCCAAAAGGGAAACTGTTACTGGAAATTGCATAGCAAATTGATACTCCAAATCTTGGAAAAATTTTGTTTCCTCAGCTCTCACACATGCCCATTTAAATGAAAATGCATTTCTATGCCTCTTGTTATTAAGATTTTTGTTAGTGTACAGCTTTTAATGGAAAACAGGAAGAAAAAGAGACCATTTGTATGTCCTCTGACCATTTGTTGTCATTACAGCTCAGAGTACATTTAATTTCCTTTCATAACTTTCGACAACAAGAATCACTAACAGTATATTAGTGCAAGGAACTTTTATAAAATATTACAATCAAATCAATTGCATTAACACATTTGAACCCTTAAGTTGAACATAGTGGAAAACACAATACTTCTTTATTATATCAGCTGTCTGGTCATATATACATCATCTATAACTAAAACCAAAAGTGTTGAGAGTCCTATTTATCCAGAGTTAGCAAAAGGAATTATCTGACAGTTCAAAATGAAAAACCACTAATAAGCATTAGAGTGTATTGAAAAGTTTAAACAATGCGATTAAGGAAACTTTTGCAATAATAAGGAATGTATGTGATTCTATTTTACCTTGCTAACGAAATTCCTCTGGGACTTCTTATTCTGTTAGACAATAACTAAACTGGAATATTATGTTAAACAATTCTCACATTCTACCTGTATTCAGAATATATTTAAAATTAAGAGATAATGTTCTCTCAGCATACTGCACTTCACTAAAATGTTCGTATTTTCAACCAAATTATTTGCCCAAAGCAATAAACAAAAGGAAAGTCAAAAGGCTCTCACTGGTGCTTTAGCCATTTAGAGCTCTGAAGGATGCACTTTACAGACTTTTAAGCCATCTTTTTTGAAGTTTATTTTTAAGAAGTGAAACAAGGAATTCTTTAGAAAGAGACTGCTGAGGGGAAAATTGAGTGAGGGGATACTGTGAAGAGGAGACAGAAAATTGTATGTTTACCATAACTCCTGCTATAAAAGCCAGTAATAAAGAAAGGCGTCCAATGAACTGCTTCAGGTAACAAATACCATTGAAAAGCAAAACTGAGAACCAACTTAAACAGAAAAGCTCAACAAATTTAGGAGGGAAGATGGAAGGGGCAGATACCTGCCCTCATAATCCGTATCATAATAGCCCGTCACACAGAACTCCTATACTGTTCTCACTTACTGACAGAAAATGAAATAAAATGAATCAAGATCCATCTTGGAATTATGCGCAGATAAGAAAGCACAAAATCTGTCACGTATTATTTGTTGTGGTCAGCAGTATCAGACCCTATTGAGTAACTGAAACGTTATCGATATACAAAAATTAGACCAGGTAATTGTCACTGCACTGCAAGGTCTTGCAGCAACCCCAGATCATTTCCCTAAAAACCACAAGGCTTGATGAATACTGTATTCCCAAGTTCCACAGAAATATAGTTTCTTTGTATTTCCATTAAACCCACATTTTAAACTGTATCGACATTCCTTAGCTGATTTTCTTTGTAGCACTATTTTCAAGTATTCAAGTCCTAAATAAAATGTGCCAAAAGTGCTTTTTACCTGGCGCTGCCAACTTGGCATTTGCATTGTACAAACAGCAACTTACCTGCATCTGAACAGAGACAACTACTTCCTATGTTTCAAACCGCAATCCTGGAATTTAAAGTTTTTCATACATTTCCTCAGTACACGTACTGCAATCTGCAAATCATCTGCACATATTCTGGTCACACAGCTTGCAACTTACTATTCACTAGTCAGTAAACCCAGACACTAATACTTTCCGTCTGAGTGTAAGGCCCTAGGTAAGTTAACATTTCCAACGCACGATGAAATTTTCAAACAGGTCAAAGTACACACAGACACAAATAATATTTGCAAACCTCCAAAACATTAAAATTATTAGCTGGTACCATTTTAAATATTTAAGTTTCCGACTTGTATGCATCTGAAATAGCACATGCAGTAGTCCATTTGCTTCCATAGGTGCTGCGTAACAACACAGATTCATAAAATGCACCCAAATCTAGGTCTTTGTTTTGCTCAGATTTTAAACTATATTTAAACCCAGCCACAAGGAGGTCAAAGTCATAGTTAAGTATAACTGCTGCTTATGTCAAGTATATTGTCACACGAACATATGAGGGCGTACGCTTACTCATTTCAAATAAAAGAGACAGAGTAAAATATCTGATGCCCTCCTTTACCCTCTCTCTGCTTTAATCACATCTCAACCCATACTGTTTTTCTTCAAACCATTCCTGGATTCATTACTTTTCAAATGTAATCTATGGGAGAAATGAGATGACAAAAGCATGTGTCATGACTACTTGGTTTAGAAAACAGTTTTCCAAATCTTGACAGTTCATGTTTCCAAGCAAGACAAATAAAAATCCCAAGAATTCATAACTGTTGTTCCTAACATTGCTGTGCGTATGCATAAGTTTTATTGGTTAGGTCATGCAAATAGGCATAAAGAACCTCATGCTCTTTTCTTAGATTCTCAGAAAAGGAACTGAAAAACTCAGGGTAAGCACTGAGCAGTAAGTTCACACGTGGGACCTATCATTTTCATTCTCAAATGCTCTATTCAGTTGCTAGTCAACTTTGAGGGGCATCTGAATTCTCTAAGTTTCCACGAGGCAAATTTCTAACGCACTTTAATTTCTGCCTCTGGACACAGAGCCATCTAAACCTTAACAGCTGGCACTTCAGCTCTGCTGGACTTCAATGAACAGCAGCCTTCTGCCCATTTCCCCTGCAACAGCTAAGTTTGTAGATAGTCGCTAGAGCAGTGGTCTCCAAGGGGAGTGCAAGACAGTCACCAGGGTGCAAGAAGAACACACATTTATACCATTAATACATAAAATAAAATTTAAAAAAATCATTTTCCTTTTTAATTTCTGTTTTTGCCTAGACTTCATAATGCACCTCGTATTTTAGTGCAGTAGTACATGCATATAATTCATAGACAAACATATTGGGGGGTGCTCAATTTTCTTTCCACTGATAGGTGTGCGCCATGAAAGAAGTTTGGAGACCGGTGCACTAGAGCAAACTGCAAACTACCAAACTGCATCTCTCAAAGATGGTGAAGTGGCAGACGCAGTCCTGCCTTACGAGTAATGGTAAAAGGTTTAGCAATGAGAGCCCCAGCATGAGAGGCAGTACACTCAAATTTAAGTACGTTCTGTCTGTCTACTAGGAGCAGGGCTTTAAACTCAAACCTCCACGTTCTCGGGAGCCTGTTTTACACCCTGATGGGCTATATAGAAATGAACCTCCTCCCTGCTGGATTCTGTATGGAGGAAAAAAAAGTAATCTGTCCCGGTGATGTCCAGAGGTCAGGTATCAGAATCATTAACAAGAAAAAATCCTAAGCCCATTGTTTATCTTAAGACCATTTTTTCATGACTGAAAGTAGCGTATTATGTTGTACAGTAAAACACAAGACATGGGCACTAAGATGCTGAAATAACAGCCTACTGTGCAACCCAGCAGGTTGGGTTTTGGTTTTCTACAGGCTCTGGCTTCTCTTTTCTGGAGGCCTCTGCTTACATTTAACCTCAAATTTTGCACTCGTTATAAACAGCTATACGGCTAAGAACCCACAAGACAGTTAAGAACAAAGAAATTTGAATTCTACTCAATTCAACAGGCTTTTAGATACTCTTCTAAAGAATCTGCAATGTTACGAGGTGACCAAAGAAGAAAACCTTTATCATTACAAAAGAGGAGTTATGTGGCAGTTACATTAAGCAAAGATGCTGAACCAATCAGGAATAGAAAATGAGCAAAAGGTACCAAATTTTTAGTAACAGGCTAACATAATAATTCCTGTGCTGTCACTCTAATGATGGAGAGCAGCACTAGAAGAATAGCCTTTCTAGTAATGTCTTTCCTAGGCTAATAGGAAAACATTCTCCTAATGTTGAAAAGGAACATCCTGCCCTGTCCAAATCAGAGAAATATTTTACAAAACAAGATGTCAGAGTCACAGCAGTTCCATAAGGACATTTTCTTATTCCCCTGAGAAATGAGGCTGGTAATAATGATGATAATTTTTATTATCATAACAACAACATTTCATACCGAATAAGCTGGAATGTTTTGTGCCCTCACGGAAATGCACCAAACCTGATAGTCTTAATGTTTGACTCTGAATACGTCTGTCATGAAACAAGCGCGAGCCTTCAGCAGCCGTGGCTGCCTGATTAGTCTCACAGTCACTCCAACGAGCTATCAGCTTCTCAGCGTGAAGTTCTACTGCATCACTGCTCCAAGCCTTTAGGCAAAGGATTCTAATAATGAGTCACAGTGCCGTGACTGAGGCCACACTTCTGCTCTGGTGAGCTGCTTGCTGAGAGGGACTGCATGCTCCCTCATTATCATTTTATAGGTTTTTTTCTTTCCCTTTTTTTTTTTTTTATATGTTCTTTTGTATTCCTTTTCCTTCCTCCAAATGCTTGGTGTGTTTCAGTCAGAGTGCTTAGTGCTGCCACCAGGGCAGAAGCCATATGCTCACATTTAATAACCTTATGGTATGAGGTAGTCATAAAATTTATGATAAGGCAGAGTATTATGTAGAAGAATCAGATATGGTAAGATACAGTCTTATATCAAATCCTAATAAAGAGCCATAGTCATCTGCATTCCAACCAACAGAGGTTGCAGGGGAAAATACCTTACACATTTCTTTTTCATTTATGATCCTACACAGAATTAATAAGAAGAAAAAGAAGAACAAAAATGGTGACTCACTTATTAAGTTCCATCCTACCCAGCTAAGATTTTTTTTATCCCTCCTATCTATATTCTCATGCACCACTGGGAAGGCCAGTTCTGGGAAGGTGATGAATGTTACTGAAACCAAGAAGCAGTCGCATCAGTTACATCTTAAACATGCACACAGAGCAGTACTAATTTGCCAGCTACTAATCACTCAGCAGCACCCAATTCAACAAACATACTGAACAAACTTGCTGCCAGACTTGCATTTTTTCATGCTGTTATGCCACTCCAACAGAATGCCCCAGCGTCTTGAGACATATGCAGATAACATGCAATGTCATGTACGTGTTACTACTACTACTCTTTCTCGTTCATCCTTTGTGTAGCTACAAATCTTTTGCTAGTAAACTTTATTATTATTTTTCTGGAGAAAAAACATGATACATGATAATAAAAACAAAAGATTTAGAATACGCACATACAGTTCTCCTAAGCTGAATCTCCAAAAGATACAGAGAAATACAGAAGTGATTCCTGAGCAGATGGAAGATGGTTAGTGTGATGATGTCAGGATTATGTCAGGAAAAGTTGAAGCTGTTTAGAGATTATCCATCTGTATGTGTAAAACTAGACAAACAATCCTCTACAGAGCTAGTTACTTATATATACACCTTATAATACAATAGCAGATACTAAAAAAAAAAACACTTGAGTGTGAGTAAAAGATGGGAAATTTTGTGACAAATTTTATAAAATGAATTACACACAGTAGGTTCTGTACAGGAATAAACCTGAAACTCAAACTGGCTGACTGCGAAGACCCCATAAAGGCACATCTGCTCTGATCCATTACAGAGACGGTTGCATCCTTGCAAAGTATACCTGCCACTAATCTGGAAATAATTAAATAAAGCAAGAGAAAGTCTGCTAATTCACCTCCAGCTTTAACTTTATAAAAAATGTGAAAGCGAAGTTTGCAGCACTGTACAAGTAGAATATTTATATACAGTATCTTCCTTTGATCATTCTCAAAAAAATACTTAACTCCCTTACAAGAATGGCAAACGATACAAGTCTTCGGTTCACATTTTTGTTGGCTTGCAGGCTTAGCAGAAAAAAAATAAAGGAGGGCGCACATTAGAACTTGCACAGTTTCTTACGCAGACCCTATCAGCACTGCTATTGGAAAGAGTAAGAAATGAGAAAGGAAAGAGTTAAAAATAAAAAAGATAAGAATGAAAAAGCCGTGATCTTAAAAGAGCAGTATTTTTATGTAATCGGAGAACAGCACTATGGAAACACTGAATATGACAGCACAACCTTATATCTACTATAATTTTACATGATTGGAAACCTCAAGTGTTCCAATCATGCCTCTTTCCTTGGGATATAGCTACCTTCAAATCAATCAAGCTTACTTAAGGTGACTTAACTGCCTAGTTCATATGGATCTTAGCATGTTCCAAACACCTGAATATTTTCTCCAGTTCTCTAGCATGTACCACAACTCCATTCTGCTGTCACAATGTCAGCAGCGTCCAAGTGAACTGAAGATTGCTCGGGTGTATTCACATCAACTGCAGTCACACAAGCCATTAAACCGTAGATATACCTGTACCCATGGTACTTCCCTTTTTTCTTCACTTAGATGGCAAACATCATTTCACACTAGCAGCATATGGCAGCAGGCTGAAGGGAGCAAGCTTCACAGACAGAAAACGTAAGAAAACAAAATTAAATGCGTGAGGGAAAAAAATTTGAAACAACAAGGACATTCACGATTTCTGAGCCTGTGAAAAAGTCAATCAATGCTCACCTGTGTGTCTATCCTAGACTGGTGTTAAGAGATTTTCAGTATATCTCACATTATGCACATAGTATTAAAAAGAAGAAATAAAGAAAACACGATTAACTTGATAAGCTTTCCACCCCACATCTGTGAGAGCATGTTGGTCTGCAAGGTCCAAAGCTGGACCATAACATTCAGAGCTTTGTTTGAATTCACCTTGTCTTTATAATATTTTCAATTAAGTCTGAGAAAAGGATATGCTTGTATTTGGCACTGACATTTTCAACAAGTATTATTAAAAAAGACACTATCAGGAAAATAGAATGCAATTCAAGAAAAAAAATTAATCAACTTTTGACTGAAGGACTCTAACACAGACATTCAAGTGAAAATCACCTTTCTGTTGACTTGAAAAAACATCTTCCAAACAAGAAAACTCCCCCCCCCCACAAATTTTCCATTTGTTTACTTCTGAATAATTTCACTGTAATAAATAAATTACTCCTAAAGTAATCAATAAATTCCTCCTCTCTTCAAACATGACCGCTTTCACAGTCACTACTTCTGATGACGTATCCTTCTCATACAAAGAAGGATGTTGCATCAATAAACCCTAATCCTTCTATCATTCCTCAATTTTTCTGACTTTTTATAACAAACAGTTCAGATGGCCTAGCACCACGCAATTCTGAAAGTCCAAACAACTTCAGGCTTCAAAGCTTTTGAAAAATGTTGCCAAGCCATCTACTTAGCTGGAAATACATAGAATTCTCAAGACTGCCTAATTTAAATAAATGCACATAACACAATAAAGTGAAATGTAAACTTCTTGTCTACATTCTTAACACCAGAAGGGGGCGGGGGGGGGGGGGGGGGGTGTTTTTTAGTGTTTTTGTCTGTTTTTCATTAAGTGAACTGACCATTTATCCTCATCCTACTATTTGAGAAGCTGTGCGGCCTAATTGCACTGGATTTCTCTTATATTTAACTTTTTGACCCTAGGAGAGTTCTGCAGCACAATTCTCTGTAAAATTGTAGTTAACTTATTAAATAATAAATTCATGTATTCTTTAAGACTGATGTGCTATGAGCCATTACAGTCTAAGCTAAGTTGACAGACTCTATTAAAGCGCAGTACTGTCATGGAAATTGTGATCTTAACACAAGTGCATGTGACGGATACCAATTACTTTGCTCTTTTCCATAAAAAGTCTGCATGACATGGGAGTTATTATGAATGACTGATAAGATCACTGAATGCTTTACATCATGATTTTCAAACATGATTCATCCTTAATCATGGAGTAAGCATAACTGCTTATCTATAACATTATGACCTGCTGTAAGCAGTAGAAGCAGATTAAGCTAGTCACCTCCTAACCAAAGTTACTATCCCAATGTGTTAATTACCGTCACTTATGGAAACCAGCACCTTTCTTCATGACAGAAGGATGCTTAATAATCTTAACATTTGCCCTTCAGAAGCATCAACTTATTAGACAAGAGATTCTTTTCCAGAAAGCAATTATTTTAATCAATGCTAAATCATATAAGTCATCATCTCTTAACGACTGTCTTTAAAAGCAATTAACTACACAGTTGTTTCTAAACACCGTAAGATCGGTGCTGCAGTCAAAAGGAGGGCACTGCTTGTTCAGTATGCCACTTAATGAGAAAACACTGGTTTCAGTAATTCAGAAAGGGAAAAAATGATATAATGACTTTTAGAAACAAAGGGAACACTGCAAAAATGAAACTGCTTAATCGCAATTCAGAAAACAGTAGAGTAGATCCTTCTACCTCTCTACTTAAATAGATCAAATACCAAGGTCATGTTCTACGTGGATTTACTTGTGAATAAAAATAAGTGCCAGCTGATCAACAAACACTTGACTTGCTCTTTCCAGTGCTAAGCAGTTTTATCTCACCATACAAATGAAGTAAACAAAGAAACAAAACTTTTAGTTTTCCTACGTATAAACTGAAAGCCTCAGAAAGTTTTTACTCTACACTGCTGATTGATGATTTCTTAAGATTTGGTTTTCTTAAGCAATTATTTAGTATCAACTGTATGAATTACAAGAAGTTGTAGTGACAAACCTGGTTAAAAGCCGGACTTGTTAGTAACGATTTGGGTATTCAAAAATGCACTGGAATAAGAATGCACAAGGTCAGCCATTTTACACATCCCACAAAGTTGGATTCAGGGAGTCACTGTTTAGAATCTCAGCCGTAAGCATCACATATAACTGTAACAGCAACCCTACGCATGCTTCAAAATGCAAATATCAAAAAAAAATCACATTTTTTACCAAATTACATAAATTAAAGAATTATGTAATAAATCAGAGCACTAGCTGTGGCATAGCACTTAACTACAAATACTGTCCTCCTAAAACAAAGTGTCATGAGCAGTCATTAATATTCAGGAAACTCTTATGTTGTAAAAATGATTAAAATAGCCAAAATGAACATATGATTAGTTTTTTATTGGGGGGGGGGGGGGGGGGGTATTTTTTTTAAACATCAATGCTCATAAAATAAGCAGATTTTTGCATTGTGACTCTCCTTATATAAAGTGTCTGAAAGAGTTATTCATCTTTGTGAATTCATTCACAACAGTCCACTTAAAGATAATCCTCTACACATGTTTCCTCTGAAGACTTACTTCATCTAAATAGAAGTTTTCAAGTTGAAGCCAGAAGACTTTTGAAAAGAAAAAAAAAATAAGACAGTTGTGATAAATTACAAATGCTTCAAGAACACTCCCTCAGTATCTTTAGCCCACACCCACTTCTGGCTACAGTCAAAAGGTTTTTCAAGAGGTTTTTAAACTAAGCAAAATTCCTATACAATTAAGTAGAGGGAAAAATACTACTACTGCTGTGGCCACAAGGGAATTTTTCTTCCCACGATAAATTACCAGTTTTTTGATTTCATGAAAAATGTACTAGATAATATTTTCAGTGCTTCCCGACAAGTTAGTACTTATTCTCCTCGAGCACAGCAGCAGAAGACATCACCTCACACTTGTTCACAGCAGGTTTTCAGTCATATAGTCCTCCCTACCCGACATTTTTGCTCATAAACACGTTGCGAATATGTAAACATTTAAAATCTGTGACGATTTAAAAACTTTCTCTTACAGCTCTGCTAGACTCTTTGGGTAATGCATTCTTTGTAAGAGAACAAGACAGCCATCTAGAGGGCAAAAAAGGCAGATCCTTAAATCACAAGGGAACACCGAACAATCAATTCACTGCAAACACCAGGTAGTTCATTTTTACTTGGTATTTCACCCTGACTTCCAGAATAATCCAGAAACCAAAAAGTGACAATTTTCTCCTCTTAGGATGACAATTTCTACAGAAAGCACAGATTTTTATAAAAGCAGACTGTTTGCTACTATGCAACACACAATTCTAAAAAAATCAGTATCACAGATATGTAATTAGGGACGAGGATGTCACTGCTACCTAGCTCCTTAACTCCATTACGGTATTCAGCATTTCCTTCTTCAGTACTGGCTCTGGCGCAGAGCAGAATGCAACACAAAGCAGCAGCTAAACCAGCAGTGAGCTTTCTTGCTCCACGATCGTAAAAAAGCATTTATGGCCATAATGCTTTAAGCAGCTCATTACCGATAAATTGTACAAACTATCACAGTAAGTCATAGGAGTGGGGAGTTCCAAGTTGAAGTAGAAGTAGGGTTTTTGGTGGGTTTTTTGGTATATTAGAGAAATAGATATATTCGGAGATTACAGTCCCCTGTGAAAGGATTCCGGGTAATTCTTACTGTTTGCTCAGATCAATTCCTGACACTGGTAAAGTTGAATGCAGTTCTGTTAGCACAGCTAATCTGGAACAGGTATTACAAATGAAAAAATGCATAGAAAAACAGAATTATTATTTGAAAAAAAGTAGAGAAAAATCTTTCCAGAGTTTTGATTTGGATCTAGAGATCAGGGTGGAGAAAGGTGTGTGGTGAAATAATCAGCACTGCTCTTGGCTCTCTCCAGACCAGTCCCTCCCTTTTTTTTGGTCTCATTTTCTATGCTACCAGAGACCTAATTGTTCAGAACACTGCATGTCCGCTGTGACTACTGCAGGCTGTCTTTTAAGCCTATTGCAGGTACCTGCTGTATTTTTCAGTGCACAGGGACCAACGTATACAAAATTCTCTCACTCCTCTTGCCATTTCCACAATATGGAATAAAGGTACTGAGTTGTCATTTAGGAACTGAGGGCAGAGGGAGAGGTAATAGTCATACTGCATACTGATCCTGGAAACATCTGCAGAGGGCTTGTTCTTGCTGAAGTATCTCTTCCCCTACATTTCTGGAGATTTCACACCACCCATTTGTTTCATTTCTGACATGAAATGCGGATGGCCTGCTTACTGACACCAGCAAGAAATAATCTTTGAATTAAATCCAAAAGTGCTTTTACAAAATCTTCTTTTCACTTGCCTTCTAATGATGACCTCTTCCCTAATTTTGTGATGGTTTCAACTCGCTTTTCAATCATTGGTATAGCTATAAAAAGCGGAACACCTCCTTCCTAACCCCATTATGATGAAAGCTTTGAATTTTATTATTCATTTTTAATAGGAAGAAGCTAAATTCCCTCAGGAACCATAAAAGTTAGGGGTTTTATCTCTCAGAAAGTGAAAGGTTGCTACAGAGTCATGCCTTCAGCAGACAGTCTGATGAAGGGTATACCTTGTACTTGGGATGACAAGAGAAAGAGAGGTTGCCCATTATTATTTTTAGTTCAGAAAAAAATATATATTTAAAGAGGACTGTTTTAGGTATTCTTCTGGTATTTTTTTTAAATCTCTTAACAGTCTTTGAACAGTATTTAAAAAAATCACGTACCATCAATGTAAATTAAAAGCTCAGACCATTACACTCTTAAGATAATTGTCTAACATTTAGGTAATCCTGCACAAAGGTGACACTTCTGTTCATCACTCCTTAGTTCAAAGTTGTAATAGAACCCCTACTCTACACAGTGCCATTTTCCGTAAGACATTAACATCAATATTTGTACCAAATACCACATCAAAAAAAAAAAAAAAAAAAAGAAAGATGGCAACTGCACATCAGATCACTTTCCAGGTTAAAAAATGTCTTGCCTAGCACCTGGCTGATCTTCAAATGGTATTTCAAAACCTGACCAGTGACTGCAGCAGCTCAGAAGATGGCTATGAACAATGTGTACTATCAGCTTGGGAGCATGTTTTTATCCCAGTGAGTTCCAGTTAACAGGTACATGACACACAACAAAAGTTAGCCCTGACACACTGCGGATTGGAAGTGTGACACATGGTTTAAGAAGCTCACAGAATTTTTGAAGAGTGAATGTGTCTGTTGAGAAGCAAGATTTTTTTCCTCCTTGCTTTCAATGATAACCAAAATTACCAGTCTCTCAAAAACATGTACAATTATACAGGCTTATTAATGGAGATGTTTCTTCTTTTCTTTCTCCTTATTGATTTCAGATAAAGAATAAGTGGTTAGCAGAATGAAAGACATTGAAGGGAAAAAGAGGGGAACAACAACGACAACAACAACACGCACTCCATCCTGGAAAAAAAAATCAGAAACAAGATGCGGACAGCCTAGAACAGCTTCTCCTGTGAAGGTAGGAAAGAAAAATATGAAAGAATCGACGGCTACTTACACATATTCCACGTTTTAAATGAAGAAGATCCTACCTTCGGATTGCAACATACTTCAGAGAAGGAGGTAACTCATCTCCAGATGATCCCATTATGAAGGCAAAGAGTGGTTAACTGGTTACCTTTAGATATTTGTAGTTGCTAGAAGTAAATATGAAAACTCTATTAGAAAGGCTGCATTAATTCTAGGTCTAGTTAAAAAAAAAAAAGTTTCTCTGTTTCTCTCCTGAAGCTGAGCTTTGTTTCTGCATTTTGGAATACTGTCTATTTTGCCTTGACAAGAAAATCTCCACAAAAGGAACAATTCAGATTCTTTAGTGGGGGCCTTACAAATGCTCTACTCTTCAAATGCCTCAGTTGTAACCTCCAGCATTTTTCTAATCTCCTGCTTAAACACAGGTTGATTTTAATTGGTTCTTTTCCTTCTGAATGGTCCCTGACTGCTTTTCTTCACTTGCCTCACCAGGTATCTGAAAGGTAAATCAGAATAATTAGTTCTTATTTACCTAGTTGATTGCTGAAAAAAGTGGCATTACCTCAGGTAAGAAAAGCAGACAGGGAAACCAGAATACTCTAATATAAAACATACATAAAGGACAGAAATGGACAGCCAGAACAATCTTTCATCCTCCATCACATCCATGAGGCTAGCAAATATGGTCTTATTCCCTGCTACCAAAGACAAATTAGTAGTTCATAAAAGCTAATTAGGAAGCCTCATTTTATAACAATTAAATACCCAGTACTACTCACTGACTGCAGCCTCAGTAATCCTGAGGACATGACCCACCATCCTACCTTTGCCATCAGTAAAACTGAGAAAGCAGCAAACCAGTCTTTAGGGAGGCTTCGTGAGCCCTGAACCTGTGTTCTCTGTAACTGGAAAAAATAACAAATAAACCGTTATAGATTGGTTTGGCTTAGCTTGGACTGATTTATTAATACTAGCTGGAACTGTATTTCTACAGACTTCTGTGTTTATGCTGTAAAAACGTCAGTAATAAAAATGACAACAGAAAAGATATTAAAGAATCTATTTACATGCGCTAGGTGCTATTACAATCCAAGCTGCAACACTGTTCTGAAGACAGTAATCTCTGAAAAGAGCAATAGGAAACAAAACCTGCCTAAGCTGTGTCAGTAGGAAGACCACAAGCTCACACTGGAAGTTGTGCCAAGCATTTCCCTCAAGTGAGAGGCAGGTAACAAGGTACAGGTACATACACCAGCTGTCAAATTGAAGCCTACATCAGTGGACAAGGAAGTAACAACTGGCTGCTTGGCATGATTTGTACCTGTGATGTGCAGTGTTTTCACCTACAAGACAGAACTAGGATGTTGGGGGGGGGTTAATTTTTTTTTATTATTATTATTAATTTTTTAAGGAGTCTACTTTTACTCAAACCAAATTTGTCATCCCAGCCCCCACATGAACATGTTCTTGGGATTCCTCCTAGACTCAATGGAGAAATAATACGCAATTAGTACTTGCCTGACTAAAATTGTTAAGAACCAATGAATAAAATCATGCCAAGACTCTTCTGTAATACAGCTCTCCCTTCTATTTTTACAAGATCCACTATTTTAACATGTGCCCTTAATGAAGTTGTGCACCTGCAGACAACAGATGCCCACTAGCACCACCTTTACATGTCTTCCAAAGCATACCCAGAAAACGAGCTAGGGTTAATTGACCGTTAATAAAAAATGAGAAAAACGGTAGTTCTTTCCTGTTCGTGCTTAGCAGATAGCTGTTCAGAAATTAAGACCAGAAAAATGAGGTGAAAAGACATGCTGAAAATAAGGAAACATGATAATAGTTCTAAAGCATGGAAAATACACTTTCTGTTTATAACAAAAAGGAAAATATCCTAACGTGATTGTTTTGGGGCAAAAAACATTTACTCTGTCCTTAAATTAACTGACAGAAGGACAAAAGCCAAACAAAATAAGTATCTAAACAATAAAAGATTTTTTTTTTTTTTACCAAATATTGAGCCAAAGAAACACTCCAGCATTGAAAAAACAGACTATCAAAACCACTTCCTACAGAACACTTTTCTCAGTTTTGAGGAAAACCCAGTTTTCCTCAGCTGCTCTTATTTAAAGGTTAACTTAGTCTTCAAGGAAACCTCTAAATACCTCAGAACGTGTCTTACCGTGCAGTGGTGACTGAACATCTGCTCGTCCCTTGAAGGCGTGCTTCAGACGGCAAGTGAAGATGGCTTTAGTAAACATTTCTGAAAAACTTCTTGTAGACATGTTACAAGGGTGCCATCTACTGCGAGTAGATACTCAAAGCTAAACAGAGCTGTTCAGCACTAAAGGGAACTCAAGGTCTTCTGTAAACGAGAAAAGCCCGTAGACACACAGGTGCCAGGCAGTACGTACTCAGATTGAGGAACAGCTCCCAAAGCCCATCACGTCCCCCACAGCGAGGCCCAGACGAGAGGTTCTGAGTCTTCAGCAGGTCAGTGCACATCCACCAGGCGTCGACACACAGCGGCTGAAGGCTGCCAGGCACAACTTCTCCTCAGGCGAGGGGCGCCACAAGTTCCCCGCCCCGCCCGCCGCGGGCGATGAGGGGAGCGAGCGACAAAATGGCCGCTCCCGCCGCCCCCCTGCGCCAGGGACTTTCGCACCACTTACCCCCTGCTGACCGGGGCGGTCACCGCAGGAGAAGGCCGGGCCCATTGCTGCTCAGCACCTCGGGTCCCAGCTGGTGGGGAAGCCACGAGCGAGGACACGAGCACCGGAGCCCCCGGGCACCTTCTCGCCTCAGCGCGGGGTGAGGCGGCGGCCAGTCCCGGCCGCACCTCAGTCGCGGCGGGGGCGGGAAGGGCTGAGGGAAAGGGCACTCGTTCCTCCAGCCGAGTGACGGGAGGACTTGGGTCTTAAAGACAGCAGCTAGTGACGAGCTTGAAGTTCTGAACCTCTGCCCGGGATTGGCCTTGCCCTCCATCCCTTTCCTGTGCTACAGTTACTGTGATTGTCGAGTGGAAATCCAGCCTGTGATGAGCACCTGGCCAGCACCAGGTTCCTCAGAGTTTTGAGGGCAGCTCACAGAGACTGCCCTACTCTTCAAAAGAAAGCATATTTTATTCCTTCAAGCAGGCTGGTCCCCTTCTACCCCCCCCTTTTTTTTTTCTCCTTAGCAGTACACATCCTCAGGTCTTTGTAAAAAAAGAGTGTAGATTCAGATTTATTTTTTTTTTTAAGTGAAGCACTACTCAATGACCTCCTTTACAATTTCAGACCTCCATTATTGGACAGACTGTCATATTACCTTCCCTTTTCTCTAATAGTATCTCCGCCTACAGCAGGTCAGCAAAGGAAGTGGACACAGGTCTCTGCAGGAGGAAGAAAAGACAAAACTCCTGTCCTTCCCCTCCGTGACCACAAAGATCTCAGCAAAATCTGAGAACCACCTTGTTAGAGCAGCAACAGGGTAAGGTACACTCTATTTGCATAGCAGCTTTTGACTTAAATTGATTAATGTGTTAGAAAGAAAACTAAGACTAGTTTCAGTAACTTAAAGATCTTGCTCCTTAACAGAGATAAATTTAACTTCCAAAGCTAATAATGTTCAGTAATCATGCAAGTATATTGATGTTCTGAGAAGCTACCATTAACTTTTAGTAAATGCAATCATTCAAGAATAAGATAATTAAGGCCAAAAATAGTCACACACAAAAGCAAAAGAAAACTGAAAAACAACAAAAAATACACACTAGAAAGCAGAATTTCATAATGCAGCCTAAGGCTCATCATTAATCAAAATAAGAGAACAAGTCTCTTTATCACTTACATGCCTTTAAAGTCTAGAGTTATCTTCCAAATATTGAGTATTCAATAAAGAGTCAGCTTTAAATTGAGAGGAAAGCCAAGGCTGACTAGAATTTTTAAAGTCTCACGTGGGAAGATAATATTCAAAAAAATAATAATGAAGATAACATGGCATTATTTGCTTAATCATATAGGCCCATTTTATTAGACTTTTGTTGAAGTGTCTTACCCTCCAACAGAAACAATAGTGCCATGGTTTGATCTCTTTTCATTTTATTAGCACAGAATCATGTAGAATGAAGACAGAGAGGAACACATACTCTGAACATGGAAAACTCACTACAAAAATGGGAATGACTTGTTACTTCCTGTGATATTGCCTATTCTCCTCTCACCTTGAGTACCTGAACACTGTCATAGAGCTTGCAAGCCACAAAAACCCAATCTTACAAGCCCACAGCACATCCTTAAAAAACCAACCCCGCAGTTCCATTACCAGAAAGGGGCTAAGCCTAGGTTCAGAATGACAACTGCCAACAGAGACCGGAATTAAGCATTTGAATTCCCAAGTCTCCTACTGACTTGAGTAACTTTTGGAGCAGATCCTTTATGTATAGAGTATCATAAAACAGCTTTAAATCAAAGGAAAAAACATTTACATAGTATGTGCATACACCCTAATGTAAATGCATGAATGTTAATTTTTACATAGTTCAATAAAAATCAATTCTATAAGCACATAAGCAATCTTGTGGTTATGTCTGACCACATAAATACATCAGTCACAGAAATCGTTTACAGTTACAGACCTTCTTGTAGAAACCTCTATAGTGGCACTTGTATAGTCAATTGGTCCAGTGGCTTCGGAACACCTATACACACATAGGGATAGGCAAAGAGTGGCAAGATCTTTATGGGCCAATAGCTGAGCTTACTGCATAACAAGGCTGATGTACAATATGACATCTGCAGCAATATTACCAATAAATTAGATGAAAACTATTCAGATACACTTCCCATAATATGACGGCCAGCATTCACAAAATCAGAATACACGCAGTTCTATTCAGATTGCATGGCAACAAACAAGAAGCTGTTTGCCACAATACAGAATCAACACACTTCAAATGTCCAATATTATTATTAGGTTGTGGCACTCCAATATTTAATTACTATTCAAGGATAACACCTTCAGGTAGTTCCCTAAAATCGTCTTGATTATCAGTCAGAGGGTAAGGAGAGATCTACCATCACAAGCCAGTAATATGATAGTTTCTTCATTTGGAAATGGCTGAAACTGGTTGCTATATTCCAACAGATGGCAGACATTTCAGTTTAGTTAGCCATGCAATTGTTTTGTGAATAGGATTAATCACATAGATTTATGACATCCATGTTTTAGCAAAAAAGAGCAGGTAGTTTATTCCTGGTTTTTTAACACTTCCCTTCCATCAAAGCGGGCATAACAAGAAGTGTTGTCTGAAAGCAAAGTATCATGATCTCTCAAAACAAAACTCCAGCTCAGTTCTCCAAGCAAACATCAAGTCACTAGAACAGAGCTCTACCTTGTGTCCACTTAACAAGTACAGAATTCACAAGGATACTCTGAGCAAACTGGGGAAAGCAAGAACTTTATGGAATGATTTGTGAGACCAGCCTCACAAAACAGTAAGCGTGACTTTCACGAGCTTAAGTATTAACACCACCAATGTTTTGCGTGATAAGAGGTTAAACTTAAGCAAAACTGGACATTCTACAGAATAATTTAAAAAAAACGTTGAGCAAGTGACTATTCGGTGTTTCACATTAAACTCAACTCTCTCATTTTTAAGTTTTGACCGGGCAATCAGTCATAGACAGACTGTTAAAACAGGACTCCAAACTGAAATACCACTGCACTTGCAATAAAGGTGGTTTCAAACTGACATTTCTAACTCCACTGGCCTCAAAGTATTTTTACAGTAGTTTCAGTTGTCGGACATGAGTTACAAGCTGCTGTGCCACAGTTAGCGCCGCTCTTCTCCTGTGAAACATACTTCAGGCTTTCAGACTACTCTTCTCTTGTTCCACAAATCTTTGGACTGAAGAGCTGACAAGTCTATCCAATGTCTAGTTTCCCTCTAGACTGCATTCCTAGGTGTGCCATTGTGAGTCACTGCTTTCATATTCGAAGTGCTTGCTTGATGGTTGCAGATTCTGTGGGAGGCAACACCTACTTCAAAGACCTCATGAATTGCTTTGCGGAAGCAATGGAAATTGTAGTCTATCAGACCTGTCAAGAAGGAGAGGCAGGGGAGAGGAAAAACTGTGCTCAGCTTGCCACGTGTATGTAGTCAGACCTTCAAAATCAGTAAGTTTCATTTAATACACAGCTATTTTGTTACTTGATTCAGTATGAATATGGATTCAGAAGATTTAACAGTTAATTTTTTACTCTAGTGCCAGTATTTGTTTAGACTGTCTCTTTTTAGAAAGAAGGTACTCATTTGGAACACAAGGTGTATAATTCATAATTAAAGAGCAGATAACATTCAACATTATCTTGCACTTTGATGGTGTCATCGATGCATATCCTAACTGTGGTAAAACTTTTGAGATCAAGTAAAACTTGAGTCAGTACTAGGTTAAAAGTTAAAGGTTGTACTAGAGGATCTTAGAGGTCTTTTCCAACCTAAAAGATTCTAAATACAGTACAGTTATTAAAACAAATCTGCTTTTCTTATTTTGAACAGTCTGTAAATGCTAAGGTAAACACCATCACTAGTTAAGTCAAGTACTTTGAAATTAGGTTTTATGCTTTCATTTCTACCCCATAATATATGCAAGACCACTCATACCAATTGTCTGCTACAGGTCCAAGCAACTGTATAGTTGGTTAAACTTGCAACACATTAAACCCTTTGCTCTAAGTTCTTACCACGCACTGTACTAGCCTACCACTGCTGATTTCTTCAGTCCTATGTTAAAAAGGTTGCAGTAGCACAACACAAGAAATAGAGAATAGGGCTATCACAACACAGCAGCCTATCAAGCAAAACAAATAAGTATTACTCCATTCAAATGACTGCACTATAGCAGATGGTAATGACACAGGCCTCATTAGCTACACAAGTCATTTCAACAGGAGGACAGCATTAAAGCAATGATTCACAAGAATAAAAATAAGACCATTTTAGCTCTATGAAGGGAGAAAATTACCCCCAGAAGAAATTAAATAAATTTAATTTTACAAAATTAAGGTGACTTGTAAGGCCATACTAATATTTTATAGTTGATAAAAATCATTAGACAAAAGCCATTCAAACAGGGAAGGCTCTTACCTTTGCGCTCAAAACTTTCTTCTCTAAGAATGCAAACTAATGCCAAAAACTTTGTTACTTCCTTTAAGTACAAGACCGTTGTGTTATTGAGCTTGATAATTGCCATTGACTCCTTATCATAAGCACTTCCAGTACCATCTTCTTTTAACCTAAGAAAGAATGAGTTAACCCAAGACATAATTTAGTAAGGCATGCATAAAGTAACTTCATGACAAATGCTTAATACCTGTGACACGGGGGACACATTTTGGTGTTAAGCTAAAACTGCATGGGTTTTTAAGAAAAGACTAGGACAAACTATTAGTGTTACTTAGGTTACTGTAGAAGCAATAGCAACATTGTAGAGCTACTTCCGCAAAAAGACAAAAAGTTATGCAGCCCTGGTGCTGACCCATCAGGAGACAGACCATTAAACACTGCAGTATTCGTTGGCAGCACTGTATTTTTCAGGTTACAACCACACCTCTAAAATAAATTACCACATCTCTAGAGCCACTTCAAAAAAAAAGGTGTTTTGAACTATAATTCTGTCACAAACCAGGAGAAATAAGTGCTACATGCATCCCTCAAAGAGAGTTAGCAAAAGCCAAGTTGAGGAACTGGAGCCAAATTGGAAGTTGGCAAAAGCTACTCCGTTGAGACAGCAAGAAGGCTGATAGCAACACGACTTCAAGTTACACTTCGGAGCTATGGTATGCTATCGACCCCAGTTGTTGCAGGTACTAACGTATCTGCATACTAACATACCATGCCAAACAAGACAGCAGTATTCATATTTTATATTGAACCCTTGCCTTTTCAAAATGTCAAATGGCTTTCTACAGACACGAGTGGAGGGACAAAAACGATTACAAATACTTGATCCAGCTGCTAAATCATCTGTTATATTATTCTAGTTACTTACAGAACCAATATGCTCTATAGAACAACTAATAGGATCTTGCAGGATGATGAAGCCAACACCATTTGCATAGTTTGCAACCTATTCTACAACTTTTAAGGATTTTTCTCCTAAGAGTATTCATCACTTACCCATATATACAGGAAACATCTATCACTACATCAATCATGTCACAGCACAACTCATATGACTGCATGTCCACAGGGGAACTGTCTGTTGCGATGTAGATTTTGCTGACTACATCGAAGAGAAAAGCTTTTTCAATGCCTGAATTCTTCAGAAAGAGAAAGAATTTGGATGAGTTTTTAAAATAACTGCATTTTTAAAATCTCACATACACTTTCACATTCTTAATAGCAGGAAATGTTTTATAAATACAATACCCTTGTAGCTGTAGTAGATATCAATATCATCTTCTAGTTGACAAAATGTAAAGCTTGGCACTTGGATAGAATTCTTTTTAGTTTATTATTTACCAGATTGTAATTAAAGCTATATTTTACAATGCTACCAGAATCCAAATTCAGAATTTTTCACCTTCTGTGGTTCTATTAACACCAGAAGAGCTGCATATTCACCTGATAAACCAGGTTCAGAGATGAGTTACTTCATAGCAGCAAAGTGTGTCAGTGCATACTTGTAGTATCTTGGCAGTTCAGTGACTGTGTGATGTAGTTGCCATGTAGACTGACATGCAGAACCAATAAAGTCAGCTTCTAATCTTTTGACTCCATGAAGAATATCATATTATGGCAGTTACGATGACGGAAGAGCACCCAGCCAATTGTACCATCCCATATGTAACTTTGGGCACTTCAGTAAAGTTCACGTGCTCATAAGTTCAGAAGCCTTCTGCTGTTCAGCGAGTTAACCACATATACAACATGGATTTCTGGCAAAGCTTAAGTTCTATTTACGCACCAGGAACATTCATTATTGCTTTCTCCTAGCCTGTGTGAGTACCCAAGGCAGCATGCTGAAAAGATCTAACCTATCCGTTTAACATCAGGGCCACACTGTACTCTCATGGCACTGAGCAGCATGAGCATGAACATGCCCATTATCCACTAGGCCAGGTTATTACAGTCCTCTGCCAACAGAAGCAAGCATCAAACAGTTTATGGAGTGATGCATCTGACCCACACAGCTTCTCTCAATCACAACTGTAATTTTCCATGTTGTCCACATGCCTACAACAGTCTCAGACATAACTTAGATGAAAGACAGGCTACTTCAGCCTCGTCCATATGTTGGTATCTCAGTTGATTTAAAGTATACAGCACAAAATTCTATGTCACAAACTCTGTAAAAAACACAAACACTAAAATAAGGACAAAGGTCTTGCAGGCCACATGAAATTGACAGTTTGGTTTAAGGCGAAGTTCATGTGAAAAAAAGCATCTTGCCAGCAGAGCTACATTACACTACTAAGTGCCTTGACAGACTAATTAGTATATCATGCTGGCAGAAGCCTTCCTTATCAACAGTTACAACAAGCCAAGTTACGCTTCACCAGTATTTTGAGAAACCTGGATGAAGTACAGACCAGTACAGTTTAGCTCTGGTACAGAAATTCTAATGCAGACAATTAGGATGAGTACAACGATGCTGAGAGCCACCCAAATCTCCCAAGGCCAGCATCCCTTAGCAGAAGGACTTGCTTTATTGTTCCACATATTTCACTTACAATTCCGTTCGATTAACACTTACTGATATAAAGATATTTAGTAGATTTTCCAGTGTTGGCAGTTGCGGAATGAGCTTCTGAACCACTTTACTGAAGGCTTCAAATATTGAATGGTCATAGATACTGGTCAAATAAAAGCTGAGATGAGGAGGGAAGAGAAAAGGAAAAACGAACAGATTCACGAGTCTATTAGAATCACAGTACAAATAGTACAAATGTTATATCTTTATTTTCTAACATTCAAGGCTGGTAATTAAACTGGGATGCTTTATCGCAGATATCTTTGGCTGCTCCATCAAGAACATCATTTCTGAGACTAGAGTAAACATGATGCAGGCTTCCACAGGAGATGGGAGAACAGAGAAAAAAAAATCAGTTTGCTTTCACAACACGCCGAGCCTACAATACTCAATGCAAAGGAGTTAAATGTCTAACTAGGTTTCATCAAGTCCTGTTCCTGACCTTCCACTTCGTCACACTAACACTGAGAGACTGGCCGTAATTAAAGGCTCCATGAGAATCAAAATAGTAAAGAATTAAAATAACAAAAACAGAAAAAAAAAGATATCTTGTTTTAAAGGTGTCAGTAAAAGATTCCTTAAAAAGCAGGCCAAATATCAAGAAAGAGACCAAGCTTTTAAACCAGTCATACTGAAAAGGCAGTGCTAGACAGTATTAGAACACAGCTTCTTCTGTCCTCCCTCCCCTGCCTCTCCAGGCCACTTGTACAAATTTGGCCTGTTACACTGAATGAAAGCTATGCAAGAGGATCTTGAATTATCAGCAAGCTTATTCATAAGTCTGTTGATTGGAAACCGATATGCTAGCCTGCTTTATTTTAGTAAGGTAGCTAGCTGAGACTTGGCCAAAAATTCAGCAGCGTATTTTTTAACTTCAAGAAACTAACAAGACCTTGCTCCAATCCACTATTACATCTAAAACCCCATAGTCTATAGGCATATCAGCAACAGCAGAATCACATATGCCAGTATTTTGTAACTCACCTAAGGTGAAGTTTTTCAAGCCCAGCATCTGTAAGGTCATCGTTAGCCCTCTGATGAATATCCCGCTGAGTTTCTATTTTATGGTCATCCGATAAACCATCAACTTTATGAATAAAAACTTCAAAGTTCATTTCTGGGTTGACCTTGTAGGCTTTTGAAACTGTGATGTGGAGTCTTGTTAAAGCTTCCATATAGTCATCCTGTAAATAAGTTTTGGCAGGAATGAATGAAAAGCCTTTATCTTCAATAACTCCTTTCAGTACAAGAACTTCATTTCACTTCTGTGATGAAACAGAAGTTTGGGAGAAGAGAATACCTTGGAGATTCAGGAATCCAAGTGGCTTAGACTCTGTTTCATTAGCTATGAAAGGCGCAATTATACAAAACCAGGTTTCATAGCAAAAGGCGGGTTACACTTCAACTCCAGCAAAATGCAGCAGTAATCTCCAAGACGGTCCCAATAACCAGGTACTCTCCAATGGCGCGATTCTTAAGTCCATTAGAAGCTAACAGATACCTAACAGTACCGGTACCTTGACATTGAGGTCAGAAGCATGCTGTTATTAAATGAACTCCACAGCATTCAACAGCAGAGGAAGGGAATAATTGGATCATTCAGACCATTTAGCACATCAGATTCCCACAAGTGCAGAAAAGTACTTCAGAGTACTTGCCCCTTCCACCATCTCCACTGGGGCTGTATGTTCCACATAATCAATTCACAGAACTAAAAATTACACACCAGAAAGTGAGATTGCCAACACAGCCTTTCATATGTAAGAAATGTTTCACAAAACCGTATTTAAAAATACAAATTATTAGATTCCCAATTGTTCCTCTCACAAAGAAAAATACAAATCACTAAGAATTGTTAAGAAGTTACCTGAGCATCAATAACATATATTAGAGCACCTGTTCCTCTGAAGATCATCTCATAATCAAACGTTGGATCAAAAAAGTCCATCTGTCCAGGAAAATCCCAGATTTGGAAATTCACAAACGAACTGTTGGAAATATCATCCTTATAGATCTTGTTGGTGCTTTCCAAGAACAGGGTCTCGTTGGGAGACATTTTGTGAAACACCACCTGTTAAAAGAACACAAATAATAGCCTTGACTTGGCCTCAGTAGAAGAGATTGTTAAAAGTTCTGAGACTTGAATCTTACAAATAGGTTTATCCGCTCTAAAGTGTATGGCTTTTCCTACAGGGACTTGAGTTTTCCCTTTCGGTGAATAGACAGCTTGGTTCATCAGCTAAGCAAATAACCTGCTGTTAGACAGAGCCAAGCAACTCAATTCAGTTAAATATTTTTACAAGCCTAAATAACGATACTGCCTAAAGACAGGGACATCCCAGTTACTCTTTCTTCCTTGCAAGTCAAACATAGTATCTTGAAATGTTGCTGTATTAGCCACATTGCATCAGGTGGAAAGCCACCATGTTAATTAAGCAACTGCAAGCTTTTAAGAACTGTTCTTTTTCAGTCTGAGAACTTCCTCTACAAAACGCTCAACACCAGACTAAAAGCAGTTATAGTGCAACAGAATCAGACTGCTCCTACGCTACAACGTACAGAAATACATCTCTGTTTTAGAGGCCTGAACTGCTAGGTAGTTCACCTTCTGTTAGCAACTGATTTATCTTTGCTGACCCTCTCCCTTCAAGTACCCTAAAAGGAGTGCTGAAAACTATCATGCTAGTTGGTAAACAGTTTAGATGCAGCGATGAAAGACACAGCTATTGCTAGTACTCAAAAAGCTCCACTGGGATTTTAGCCCTTTCCTGAACAAACAGAAACATGTAAGCCCACAGCAGAGCAGTCTGTAACAAAAGCAGTCAGCTTCAACAGCAAACGTTGTGCTAAAGTAACTGGACTGCGTGTCACAAAAGTTACTACAAACCCTAAGGTGGTTGAAGGCTCGGACTGCAAAATGAAATGTTTCAATTTTCTTCTAAATGTTTCACACCGTTATAAAAGTCAACCATTAAAAAGAGCGAATGCAACAATCTCTGTCAAACTGCAAGACAAACGGCTCCACACCCAGCACAGCCAATGGCTGCATAGTGAGGTTCAAGGTAGTATGTCAGATTTTTAAAAATAAGGGGAAAGAAATTCACTTCCTCAAAGCAAACGTATGAAGAAGCCAGGGCCTGAATGAGGTTTTATACAGCACGACACTGGTATGGAGAAGTGAGAGCAGTTCTAGATAGGTAGCGGCCTTACTGCGAGAACTAGACGTTCCTCAGGGTCTGAAGAACAGTTTTAAAGCATCCTGGAAATGAACGCTCCTTTGGAACTCAGCATCTCTCACATGGAGCAAAACAGAATTAATGAGTTAAGTTTAAAGCAGGTGAGTCTCTAAGAAGCAATGTCATCATCCCCTTTCCCAAAGCAGCATGTAGCTGACGCTCCCAGCTTTGCTTAGAAGAAAAAGAAAGGCTGCATCTAAGAAGTGACTTGCAAAGTCTTCAAATCTAGCCACAATTTGGGGTTACTGGTTCCCTCTAGCTTCCAGGTTTCACAATTTCCAGCTGTAGATAACACTAAGATCTCCAATAAGAGCCTGTGAGGACTGCCATCCCCATGCCCAGAGACTCAGAAAAAACCTTTCAGTGCAATCACATCTGCACGTACACGGGCGGCAACAGGCCTAGGTACTGACAGGTGAGCGGAGAGCCTGAAAGGCAGCGACAGCCCCATCTGCCGCTGTGTTTCAGAGCACAAAGTAAATGTTTTCTAACAGCTCCAGTACGATTTGTAAACCCTGCCTAAGGAAAGGAACAAGTCTCCAGTGAAGACAGGAGTCCCAGGCTGCAGTTCATGACCCAGTGGCGCAGCACAGCCAGGGGATTACCACGCAGCCTGCACAGCACAGCTACAAGCAGCAGATTCCTTCCTCCTAGAGCGCAACATGCAAAAAAGGCTTCTCTACGTAGTTCTACAGAAAGCCCCGAAGGGTTCCACGTTTGCGTTACAGGGAAACCGGAGACCCCCACGCGCCGGGTTGGCAACCCCTGTGCTTCACCCACAGCCCCTTCCCAGAACAGCGCGCAGAAGAACCTCATCGCAGCGACTGCGAAGAAAACCCTCGAGCTGCGGAACACGGACCAGCCGCCCCACTTCTCTGCCGCCCGACACGCTCAGGTTCGCGTTATTTTACTACCAACCACCGGCGGCTCCCTGCGGCGCCCAGCACCACTTCCTCCTCGCCCAGCACCTCGCCGCGGCCTGCAGCGCGGGGGGGGGAGGGGGGAGCGGAGCCTCTGCCCCTGCAGGAACCGGCGGCGGGGCCGAGGCTGCCCCCGCTGCGCACCGGTAGCGCCTCGAGAAGGCGGCGGACCCGGGGCCGGCTGCCCTGCGGCGGCGACCACCGGGGGAAGCAGCTCGCCCGGGGGGCAGCTCGCCGGGGCGGCCTCTCCTCGCCCGGGGCGGCCTCCCCCGGGGCTCCGCAGCCCGCCCTCACCGGAGCCGGGCCGGCGGAGCGGCGGGGCGCGGCGCTCACCTTCTGGATGGAGGACTTCCCGCTGCGCCGCAGCCCCATCAGCAGGATCCGCGGCTTGGAGTCCGCCCCGCCCGCCCCGCCGCCGGGCCCGCCCGCTCCGCCGCCGCCGCCAGGGCCTCCGGAGCCCGGGCCGCCGTCCAGCTCCGCCTCCTCCTCCTCCTCCCCGTAGCCGAAGTCCTTGGGGAACGCGTCCGCCGCCCCGAAGCTGCCCCCGACCAGCGCCGGCTCCTCCGCCGCGCCCGCCGCGCCCGCGCCGCCGAACTGCAGCGCCATGGCCGCCCCCGCCCTGCGCCCCGCCGGGCCTCCGCCTGCCGCGCCAACCCAACGCCGCCCGGCCCCGCGCCCATTGGCTGCGCGGCGAGCTCCGCGCCGCCCATTGGCTGACGGCGGCAGCAAGGTAGGGTGGCTCCGGGCACAAGACCCGAGTCACCTGACGGCGCGGCTGCACGTGAGCGGGAGGGGCGGGGCGAAGGGGTGGGAGGGGCGGGGCGAGGGGAAGGGGCGAGCGGTGGGAGGCGTGCCTAGGGGCTGCGGGGGCGGGGCTACGTGTGGGGGGCGTGGTGGGTGCCCGGAGGGGCGGGGCTATGGGTCGGGGCGCAGTGAATGGGGTGGGCGTGGCTATGGGTCCGGGTGGTGCGTGGGGTGGGCGTGGCCATATGATGGGGGCGTGGCCAGGGGCTGGCTCTGCGCTGCAGGCGCCAGCCCCGATCGTGCTCCGCGCCCCGCAGCGCCCGGCCCCAGGGGCCCCCCCGGGAGCGGGGCTCGCCCTGCCCGCTCCTTTTCTTGCCCTGCTCGTTAACCCCTCGTTAATTTCCCCCGGCAGCAGCTGCCCGGCTCGGTCCTCGCGTGAAGCTGTGCTACGGGGCTCTCGGTCTGTCCAACCCCCGGTTAAGGCTCACAGGACCAAAGGGTTTTCAGATGAAACCCGCGGAGGTGTCACCAGTGACAAGTGTAAGCGCACGCTATTACCTCCCAGCTGCTGCTTTCTCGCCCTGCGACTGCCTCAGCCCGACACCTGACCTGACCTGCCTGCTGCTCCCAGAGCAAGGCATGCTCCGAGCAGCACCACCGCCATACGGCAGACATTCAGCTGGGATGCATTTCCCACAGCATCACCACTCCCAGTCCTTCCCCAGGCTGCAACTTAATGCAGTGTACACATCCTAGCTTACCTTCTGCAACACACGAGAGGGAAGCAGCCTGTTGGGTTGTGGATTTATTTTTGTTTTTAAGAGTTAACACAGCATTTTAACCCACTCATTTAGCTCTCTTGTGTTCTCTCTAAATCAAGAATAGGTACAGCAGCAAGGTAAGAAGCCATTACATTCGTTAGCACCTGATTTCAATTTGCACACTGACTTCAGCAGTTCTGCTCTGTCTCACCACACCTCTAAGACCAGGTGCAAGACCCATCCTAGAAACAAATAACTTATTCTACTAGCCAGTAGATCTCATACATAAACAGCTACTGCACTTCTGTCCCCTTATCTCCTCTCATTTTTCCCTGTCAACAGTTGCCTTTAAAGTACCTAGTTTTAGGATTGGAAAAAAGGATGCTCTCTGAAATGCATCTTTCCTGTGAGGGACAACTTCGCATTTCAGAAGCGCTATGAAATGATGCAGGTGGTACTGCATCTCCAGCAGTGTGCTGTGTCCCTCACTTAACTGTACCCATTCCTGATGCCACTTTGAGCAGACGGTTGCCCTACATCAGCTTCAGCAGAAGCCTAACTGCAGTGCCAAGTACCAGCCTGCAACGTGCTTTGGAGGTCTTGCTTTTACAGTTGGTCCCTCCCTCCTCCAAATCGAGAGAATACCAAGAGATCAGCAGCTTAACAGGATCATTGACCACGATCTGCAACTTACACAAAGTTGGCAGGCACATTTCTCTGCAAGTTAATCTTAACAGCAACCTTTTCTTCAGCACAGAAGGCAAGATTGGCAAGCATGTCTAAATTCATCAGTTGCTGGTGCAGCTGCACAGAAACTGCTACACACAAAACACTAGTTTTCCTTTAAGATGATCGGGTACCTAAATAGATGTGCAGAGTTCACACAGAAGAGTCAGGACTGCAGTTCTCAGGAAGCCCTTTATTAAATCAAGGCATTAAAGGAGAAACTACTGTTATTCATCACGCTTCTCTTCTTGAGGTGGTTCATACTGAGCCAGCTGTGGATTTAAAGAGAGGAATTCAGTTAGCTGCAACATCTTAGAGACAATTTCTACATTAAGAAACGTGAAAGACAGCCTGGTCTGGAAGTGCTGCATTTACTTTCTGTATTTTAATCCATCCCTGGCAGTTACGGGTGTCCATTTTCAAGTTAAGCAACAAAATAACTCTTCCTTCAAAGCACCAAGTTGTTGCATTGTATAATCACACAGCTGTAAGAAGAGGGCTTTTCAAATACACTTTCATTTTTCCCTGTTTCTTGTTCTAGGTCTTATGAAGTACTATTAATCTAAAATAGCAGCTGGTATTGATCAGTGCCTTCTAAGTTTTGATTTGTACTGATATATGATTAAATAAAATAGTTGTTCTCATAGAAATGGTATCTAAACACTTCCTGAAATCATTCCAGCTTTGATTATTCTTTCTAGAAAGCATGGCCTAGGCAGCCATGCATTAAAGTGTGACCTTTACTTGGAAAGTTATTTCCAAAGAAACACGAAGATGTTTACTTGACCTCGGTAACATAAAAGATAAGCTCAAGCTTCAAAAACAGTTCGAGTGCTAGGACTGAGTCTGAAATATGCCAGTCCAGCTTCCTCAGTTAAGATTCTACCCCTCATCCTGTAAACTGTGAAGTAGGTTAAAAATCAATGCATCAAAAATTAAAATACCATCGTGTCCCTTGTAGCAACACTGATTTACAGCAGCCACTATGGCATTAACAAGAACCACAAAAACAGCATTTCTAGCATGTTCTTCTAGAGTTTACCACACAAGATAGCCAGTATACAACCTGAAGCCAGTTTTCTTTCCTGTAAAGGACCCAACTGTTGCATTTCTGCCCCCACCCCCATGTAAATACATAGCATTCAGTAAGCTTAAGGAAAAGAATAGCTCTTCACAGATTAACACAGCAGCAGAACACCTATTCAGGCATGACTGAAGTTACCAGTAAAGGCAGAATTAGAGGGGTGTATTTTACGCTAGAGGAATGCTGAAAATAAAGCTAACGGAGTCCTCCCTGCTGAGAACATCCGTATGAGTTCATCCATACAACTTCTACTGTGTCAGAATGACAGGTAGAAGATAAGGGAACAAAAGAAACAGTAATAATGGAAAACACAAAGTAAAAATTAACATTCGAAGATGAAGAAGGCCAAAGTACAAGTAAACTAAAAGGCTTGGCTTATGGAAAGCTTGCTTTCCTGAAACAAGTTTTAGCAACACCTCTTTAAGAGAGGCCCAAGTCCCTCTGCTTTCACACGTCCACTTACTAGTTGCATTTTCAACTCAGCTACTCCAAGCAGACTGCTGGTCTGCTGCCACTCCCATAAAAGGGGGCAGGATGCTCTCTGCCATATTTCCTAGCAAGCACGAACAAGTGTGGCTGCAAGGACTCAGCAGGTACTAGCTAAGGAGAATTGCTAGGTAAACAAGAGGACACTCCAGAAGAGGGCGTAATGCCCAAGAATCCCTTCTCCCCGGTGAGAAGCGGTGGTAGTTGTTCACGATACAAGAAAAAAAACACGGGGGTGTTCACATAGGAGAAGAGCCATCCTCTTCAGACAAACACACGGAAGCCCCCAGTGGCACATAAGCTTAAAGCCATGACACTAGCTCATTAAGGTTCTCAAAGTTTTACTTTGAAACTTCTTGTTCACTTTACAGTCATTACCATCTAAAAGGGAAGCTGTTCACATCTCTGAGCTGTTTTAGAGGGCCTAGGGACCCCTGAAACAGCCCTGCATTCACCAGCACTTCAGAGCCTCGCAGACACAGGAGTACCAGAGCTGTTTTAACTAGAGGGCAAGTTAATGTTCAACGTGGTAAGAGTGACCTCCACTGGTAAAATCCTGCCATGTATAAATCCGTACCAGGACACAAAAACTAACACACAATTTTCCTCCTTTAGTTAGCCCTTTAAAAGCCTCTATAGTAGATGTACTAGCTTACCACCACCACCCTCTTTTTCAAAGCTCTTGTGGAAGTGTAAGCTACATCGTATCAGGTAACTTTAAAATATCCAGCTAGGACTGAGTGATGATACAGAATTAGCCTTCATACATATATTTTTCACAAAATAAATTCTCTAGTTAGTAAAGCTATATTATAGAATGCAAGTTTCCCATCAAAAAAAGTTTACTACATAGAAGTCTACCAGGAATGAGCTGGCATTCCTCAGCCCCAAGGCTAAACAATGTTAACAACATTTATCAGTTATTCTAGCGAAAAAGTTAGCTGTATTGTAAACGTCGAAGTATCTGCTTATGAAATTCAGAAGTACTTCAGAATACTGGACAGACTTTTACCTTGGTTTTCAGTTTTTTGTTTTCTTCCAACACAGCTTCGTATTTTTCTTTCATCTCTGCCACTTCTAGGCGAAGTGCCTCTATTTCTGGATTCTCAGGAGCTGAAGCTCCCAAATGATGCTTCAGAAAGCTGATATTTGGATGTTAAGTATTCCTTCAGTTAGACAGCATAACTGTTTTAATTTTAACACTTAATTAAAAGTTAGTGATGCAATAAACATGGCCAAAATTGCATTAAACCAGTCAGATTACTACAGAGCTTTTCATCCTACAGGATAAAAGTTACAAAAGTATGAAAGCCTTTCAAGTTCATTGGTACATCACACAAAGAAGTGACATCAGTACATGTAAGATGCTCACATTTTGCTACATCAAACTCTTCTTTCCTCTGAAACGCAGAATACGGTAATTTTTCAACTTGTTTCAAACATTAAGAAATAAAAAGGAAAAAAAGGTAGGCTGCCTACAAACAGCAAGAAACAAAGCCTTTAACTTTTTTCTTTGCCGTCTTGTACTCGAATAATACTAGAATAAGGGGCAGCATGAAGAAGCAGACTTCAGAAGCCACAGATACAGTAATCAAATCTAACATGGAAGGTCTACAACATCTTGTACTAGCTTGTAACTTAATTTCATAAATGCTGACACACTGACGAGCATGATTCTCTTGCATCCTGTCAGACTTGGTTAGCTCTCTGACAAGTCTTCAGCCAAGAATAATCTGATACATGCTTGTGAATATTACCAAATGCTTTAGTAATAAACTGCAGCCAGAAACACTGGAAAATGCCAGCAGTCTTAAGGTTTCTGGAAGAGGTTTAGCGCCAGAGGAATTTCCAGTTGTCTATTATATATTGTCCTAGTGGATCAAGAGCCACCTGTAAGACTGCTAGTAGTAACTAAAATCATCCAGAGAAAGCATTTTCTGAGCTTAAGTTTTCTGAGTAAGTCTCTCCAGTTCATCTGCAAGTGAGAAACAACACTGACACTGCGTGGCACGTCCCCATAAGCACTCCACAGAAGAGAAAAAGGATACTCCAGTGCACTATTTGGTTTCTCTGGCTCTTCATATAAGGCTACCAACACTGCAAACAGAAAATATTCAACAATTTCAAAAAAAGTTCATGCAACTCTTCACTTTTAAAACACATACCAACAGTCAGAAGGCATAAGTGTTGCATGCCGTGTTTATAGCACGTTCTTCTGTTTAACAAGGTTCTCACCTACATCCTTTGATGTTAAGAGTAGAGCTGTACGGGAGAGAACAGAGCATCCCACATGGTAACAGCTAGCCAGAAGGGGTTTTTTGTTCCCCTAACTAGTCAGGGACTAGTTAGGGGATAGTATAGAATGAGTATAGCACTAGTATATCAGCACTTCTGTAACTTTCAGCATAAAAGCAAGCCTCCATCAAACAGGTATAGAACTAAAAGGCTACTGTCAGAGTAGGTGATTAAATTCCTCACTTCACTGAAAACCTTCATGGATTGGGGCTCCTGTGGACAACAGAGTGCCAGAGAGCTCAGCACAAGCAGCAGTACCCTGACAGCTTAAATAAAACTAGCCATACATATGCCAACCCTGTATCTGGGGCACCCAGCCCCATGAGCAGTCAGAAAGTTCCCAAACACAATCACCCCACCTGCCTTCAGTGGCACACACACATCTGTAGATGTTTGGTTTCATAAATCCTTCCCAAGCAGTATTTGCAGGGAACTTTGACGCCCCTCTCCCAGTTTCAGGTGCCTGAACTGCACAGGTTTTACACTGAGCACCTAAGTTAGAAGCAAAATCAAGATGCCACAGTGCTTGGAAGAGTTGTTTTGCTATCGCACAGGGTGCTTCAAACTGTGATAGTACAAACACACCTACAGGAAGCCAAACAGCACCCACGCACCCGGCTGGGAGCCTCAGCATGAAACTCATTCCCTCACATCGCAGATCTGCTGTTTGCCCTTCAAACAGCGTGCGTTGTTGAGCAGAAATATTAACACACTGCCGGAAGGCTCTCGAGAACACTTCAGAAGAAGTCAGAGGAAGCCATAAAGAAAACCAAAGTATCCTTCAGCGCAGCACAAGTATTTTCCCAGTTCTGATACAAAGTCACTTCCACAAAGGTTGGACGTGGTGCTTAGGGACATGGGTTAGTGGGTGACGTCGGTGGTAGGGGGTGGTTGGACCAGATGGTCTCAGATGGTTTTTACAACTGTAATGATTCTATGAAAGCCTACCGGCTAACTTCAAGAGAAGATCCAAGTCCTGCTCAGGAAGGAACCTTTAACCAGTCCTGGGGCACACCTCCTGTTACTTCCCTCACAGAATCATTAAGGCTGGAAAAGCCCTCCAACATCACCTGGTCCAGCCGTGCCCCTACCACCACCATCACCCACTGACCACGTCCCCAGGCACCACGTCCAACCTCTCCTTGAACGCCCCCAGGGACGGTGACTCCACCACCTCCCTGGGCAACCCGTCCCAACGCCCGACCGCTCTTTCTGAGGAGAAATGTCTCCTCATTTCCAGCCTGAACCTCCCCTGGCGCAACCTGAGGCCACTCCCTCTGGTCCTATCCCTGGTTACCTGTGAGAAAAGCCCTCCCAAACACTCCCCCCCCCGCAGTGCAGGGGCACCCCCAGGACCCCGCACCCCCTCAGCACCCCCCCGCCGCCGCCGTACCCTTGGTGAGCGTGTCCAGCACCCCCGACTTCTCCAAGTAGCGGCGGAACTGCTCCCGCTTCGAGTCGGCAGCCTGCGGGAGGACGGCCGGGCGGTCAGCGCGGCGGAGCGGGACGGACGGGCCCGAGCCCGGCCCCCGCCCCGCCGAGGCCGGTCCCGGTCCGCGGGCAGCCCCCGGGGGGCGCCGCCGGGGCCGGTCCGCGCTGCCCCTACCTTGTAGTGCGCCATCGGCCCCGCCGCGCGCCTGCGCCCGCCTCCTTTACGGCCCCGGGGCGGCCGCCGCTACCACGGCGACGGGGCCGGGAGACACGCCCCGAGGGCGGCCTCCCAGGGAGGCCCGGGGAGGCTGGGGGGTTTCGGCCTCGGCCTGGCGTTGCGACGTCAAAATGAGGGTTGCTGACGTCAGAAAGAGTGTTAGTGACATCAAAAAAAAAAAAAACCGTGAATTATGTCGAAACAAGGCTTACTGATGTCAAAGTGACATCAGGGGAGGCCTGCGGCCTGGGGAGGCTGTCAGGCCTCGGCCTAGTCCCTGCATTGTTTCTGTGCACTGTGATGTCAAAAAGAGTGTTACTGACATAAAAAAGAGTGTTAGTGATATCACAAAAAAGCATTACTGACGTCAAAATGAGGGTTACTGATGTCAAAAGACTGGGGAGGCCTGCGGCCTGGGGAGGCTGTGGGGCTTCGGCCTAGTCCCGGCATTGTGTCTGTGCGCTGTGACGTCAACGAGAGCGTTAATGATGTCAAAAGGAGTGTTACTGACGGCAAAAAGATCGTTACCAATGTCAAAAAGATTCCTGCTGACATCAAAAAGAGCGTTACCAACACCAAAAAGAGTATTACTGACACCAAAATAATTGGGGAGGCCCATGGCCTGGGAAGGTTGTCAAGCCTTGACCTGGTCACAGCGTTGTGTCTGTGCGCTGTGACACCAAAAGATAGGAGAATCGCTAATTTCTCTGCTGAAGAAGTCAGTGGTGATACACTGAAAAAATATGTGCTGCAGAGTCAATAAGTGAAACATTTATCAAATGTTTTGTTATTTTTGTATTTAGTAGTTCAAACAGCAGAATATACTTGACATTCTTCTTTCAAAGAGCTATCAACTATGTGTTTGAATTCTTAGATTAAGAATAAAGTTATTTATTGATAATTTGTATTTCTCATGTGTTCTAGTGCTTTCTTTAGCTTAACTTCCTTTACTGGTCTTTGTAAAATACATTTTTAGACTGTAATTTTATCTTCTACTTTTATCTGATTTAGGTACAGCTGTAATTTTAGCCCTGACTTCCTAATGCGTGGATTTCTATGATCTATGTAACCCTTTTTAGCTGGGAGGTTAATGTAGATGTTCGGCACTGAGGTTCAAGCCTTCCTTTCATTGCCAAGAAGCAGACTGTTTAAAAGTTACTTAGCTAATAAGCAAAGGGCTACACAAGTTCTATTTTCACTTCCGTGAAAGAGCTGGTTAAAGTCAAACGAGGCGGCTACTCTTATAAATAGCTCGTATATTACAACTTCCAGTAACTACCCTGGCACCAAGTAGCGTGATTCACCGGCGCGCTCGCGCTATATGCGCAGGTCGGTGGGGGCACGCCGGCTGCCGGCACTGCTGGACAGGGACGGGCGCCCGGACACGGGGAGCAGCTGGGGGCTGCTGCAGCCCCTGCTCTGGTGGGAGCCGGAGCTCGCCTCCCCGACGGAGTCGGGAGTGTCTGGGCGGCTGGGATTTCTGATGTCGGTTTTGGAAGGTGGCTGGCCTTGGTTTGCACTGAGACTGCTTTGTCTTCTGCTGCTGCTCTTTGTGAGAGAATTCGTGGAAGAGCCGGCACTCTCGACGGCTGCGGAGCAGTTCCAGGAGGAAACGATTCCTTGCTGCCTTCTGAAGCTGGCAGCTGGAAAAGTGCAAGGTTGCAGAGACGGTTGCGATGGCATTTCAGCAAAGCTTCTCAAGCACATACTTGGAGCTGTATCTGCATTCTGTGTACCAGCAAGGAAATGTTTCTGATCAGCTTCTTTCTGAGAATTATTTGCTTCAGTCTCAGGCCTGCTAGGCAAGGCCTCATTATTTGTGCTAATATTTTGATTCTGATCATTTAAAGCACTTGTAGCTGGCCTTTTCCTCGGCAATTTATTTTCCTGATTGTGATGAGTGTAGTTGCTGCTATTTTCTGTATGGTTATTTTGGATAGACTGAAACATGGGAGGAGAATTTAGAACCGGGTAGATGGCAGTGTCGGTTTGCTTTTCCATTAAAAATGCATAACCACTAAGTACAGAAGGAAGAGTTTTTGGAGGGGTTGCAGGTATTCCCAAAGAAGAGCGTGGTATCACAGAGTATTTCTTAGATTTGTTTATGTAGAAATTGCCATGGCCACCCTTGTTTTCCTCCTGCCCACAAAGACCCATTTTAATTTTTCGTAATCCTAGGTGGATAATTTCCAAGACATTTAAAACCAACGACACAGTCGCTATCGATTGCATGAATAATATGAACACTGTCTTTTCTGTCGGTCTTGATACAAAGCAGTCAACGACGTTTGGACATGGATCTCTCTGACATTTGTAAAGGGGATCCAGCCGAAACCCATAAAGCAGATATTGCCCAATCATAAAACCAACTTCCACTGCAGACCTAGTGAAAATATGTATCACGTAAGTGCAGAGCAAAGAGCCTCGCAGGGGTGCTTTGTTCAGCTTCCTTTGATCCAGTTGCCGGAGTTCTCTCTCCAGCCTTTTCCGATATTCGGTCATTTCCAATTCAGTGCTTTCAAGCTCCGCTCTTACCTGAGCTTTCTTCTTTTGTCTCTCTTTCTCTAAGGCTCTTAGTCTGTATAAGGCATGACCCATATACACCAAAGAAGGGGAAGACACAAAGATAACTTGCAAGACCCAGTACCTTATGAGGGAGATAGGGAAGGCCTCATCATAGCACACGTTTCTACAGCCAGGTTGCTCAGTGTTGCAGATAAATTCTGATTGTTCGTCATTCCAGACGTCCTCAGTTGCCACTCCGAGGACAAGCATTCGAAATACAAAGAGGATAGTGAGCCAAATCTTCCCAATAATGGTGGAATGAATGTGGACCTCCTCTAAAATGCCTCCAAGGAAATTCCAGTCTCCCATGGTTATTCTGCCATCTTAACACTGAAACGTATCAGAGAAAAAGTATCAAATACTGTAAAAGCCACAGTCCTTCCTTAATGCATTACGAAAATAATTATACTGGGAGAAAACGTCCTATCTCACATTGTAAAGCTGGCAACATGACCCACTCCTCGTTGATATTACGGGCATTATTCTTTCTCATCTACAAGATGAAGAAGTGCATCGTCCACCATCGATTTCAGTAAAAGACAGCCCCATAAGGAGGAAACTACGAGAAATGCAGCACCCCGGGTCTGCATCCAAGTCGGTGGAAAATCAGGTGCCTGACTGGTAGCAGGGTTCTGTGCACCCTGGGGGCTGTTTGAACATCATCCAAGAGACACCAGCGTGAGAGCGGTGTGCTTATATTTAGGACACCTGTGAAGGTAACGAGGTTTTATTTCTCTGCAAACAAACAGAGAAATATTTCCTGGTCCTCATTTTCAGGTGTTCTGAGCCCCGTGTTGCAGCTGAGGTTATGGTAATGTCCAATTACTGTTTCGCTGTGAAAACTGGTTATACAAAGACTCTCATGAGGGAATAAAACATCTCACTAGAAATGCAGTGTTAAATTTTTAAAAAGTCTTTTTTTGAACATATAATTGGGAGCAAACAATAGCTTTTGGTTTGTGGATCACAACGATAAACAAATAAATAAATCACCATAATCGGATCACTTTCCTCTGCTCAATGATACCTGCATATGAAATACAGAATGGATTGTCTAAGTGTCAAGTGTTGCAATCTTTGTCTGTGGTTCTATGAAAAATGAATGATTTATGCAAAAATTACCTACCAGCATTTTCACAAATAATTATTATCTGAGTACAGATAAACTGGTAAATATGTGTAATCACACACCTTGCATTTACTTCATATTTTTAGTTCTTCCTCTGTTACAGGATACTATATAGTGAACATGATTATAAATTCCATTTCAGTACTTCTGTGGGTGTACACACTAACAAAAATATCTGTCTTCTGTATGTGCAGGGATAACAGTTATATTCATGGATATAACTTTACTTTGTTCAGAATTCAGAATATTAAATTCAGAATTCAGAATATTAAAAACAGTCTGATTATTTAGGATAAGGGTGGTTTAACAGAGTTTTTGGTTCATATGTAATTAATTTTCACACTGTAAAATAAGAATATTAAGAAAGTAAATGGATGTTGAAGTCTTGGCTGCAATACTGATGATCACGGAGGAAATTTTGTGTTAAGACAGCCTATTAAACATGACAATACACTTTTGTATTGGTAGACAATTAGGTATTAGACATTTTAAAAAGATAAACAAATTACAAATAAACAGCACATTAAAATAAAACATACCTTTCTTTACAAAAATCTGTAAAATTAAGCTCTATGGCATCCAATGAAACGTTACAACCCCTGACATCTTCCATCCGTGTGAGCGAATTTCACATTATAAACAGTTTAGTTCACTACTGGAGCAACCAACGGAGTGCAAGCTTCGCACGCTGAATTTATACTTGCTAGGGATGGAGGGAGGAGAAAATCAATCTGTTGGCCAGTCTGCTACAGCTCCAAGTCTAATTTAACTGTAATCAAATTAACATCTAAAGGGAAAAATCCCATAAAAAAAAATTAAAAAATCCACTGCTCAGACTTCCTTCAGATGGTCTTCCCTTTCCTCTCTCCAGCACCTTCCAAGCTTTAAGAACCATCTCAGCATCTGGTAAAGAGTAAAAAAGAAAGCAATACCCCAGGCCACCCCACCCCTTCCCACACCCTTACCTATTAATTTGATTGCAAAACGCTGCTTGTTCTAATGCTGGGCATAGGCAGGCTTTGCATCATGAACGTAGTCCTTTCAGACGGAGCCATCAGATGTCTTATCGACTTCGGTTACAGCAGAAATGCTGAGGTCCTGGTTTAGATAACTTCAAGTTTTGCATTGCGTCCTAGCACAGTGTGGTCGAATAAGGAGCCTGTGCACCTTATGTGTACAATTCCAAAAGAAGAAAACAGCCCTGCCATAAACTGCCCAACGTAGGAGCTCGTAACAGAGGGTGGAAGGAGGGAGAGAAGGGTGCTTCACAAGTCTCCACCGTTGGAGGCTTTTTGCCCTTTGTAAGCCTCGGTGATGGGTACGGGATAAACGGGTGATCAAAGACATCAAGCAGAGATATTCTGATGAACCAGGAGAATTTCATTCTCTTTGGTGTCTTCGGAACGGAGTTTCATCAGTTCGATGAATGATGTAGAGTTCCCAAGCAACACAGGCTACAGCTCAGACCATCAGGACAAATACTACCAGACCCTCCAGTCTCCTTTCTGGGGCAGAGAATTTTTGTTGTCTGATTCATTTGTGGTTTCCTTCATTTTTTAAAGGACACTTGCTTATTTTGAATTCAAATGGGAATTTTAGAAGACCTCTGTCACTACACAGATGCACTTACAACATGGCATTAGTGCCCTACAATTAACTCTGTTCTTTATGCCTTTGAAAGCCAGCAAGTAAAAAAGCTTTCCTTTATTGATTTAAATGAAATAGTTGTTGACCAACAGAAGATGGTTTATCCCTGTAATCCCGTAAGACATTACTTATGAAAACTTGTTACCACAGTAGCCATATTAACTTGGTCAATTAACGGCATAATTATCGATACTGATTTTCTGTGGCTGCTTCTGTCAAGGCATTGGAATAATCTTCTGGCATTGTTTTTCATTCTTTTAATGCATGGTTATAAAAAGGCTAACTACAACCAAGATATATTTTATATATCACAATAGCAACATTCAGCTTGGCTATGCAAAATCTAAGAATGTAAATCCTCCCAAAAGGAATGCGGTGTAAATTTCTGCAGAAAATCTGTTCTGTTGTAACAGCCTAGTGCTGCTATCCTGATGCAAAACAAAAGAAAACAAAACAAAACAAAACACAGTAACAGTACTTTGGGCAGCTCCAAACTCAATCCTTCTTCATATACAGCACCTGTCCTTATATTCCATGATTCCTGACCCCTCATTTATTTTCCCCATGCCACTTCTCTTGTCATATTGAGTTCTTCTAAATACCCCTAAACATTGCAACTGCTACTCCATTTTCCCAGCCCGTATAACTTGGTATTTCCTTTCAGGAGCAAATCGCTACCACCTCAGTCTAGCTGTCAGACACACTGAAGATGGAGTAATATTTATATATAGCCTGTAAAAATGGAGCAGGTGACACCCATTCGAACACTCTAAAATTTAGTAAATGCATGCAAAATGTTTGGGAGAGGGAAGAGAAAGAGACCTCATTTTAGAAAAAGGAAGCTAGAGAAAGAAATACGCTTGCTTTGTGTACAGAGGTTTTCCTGGAGCTTGTGTTAGCAGCACGGTAGCCAAAAATTCGGACCTGTTATGCACACTTGGTATTAAGATGCCACTCCTGCGCTAGGATCAATATTCGTTTAGAAGTATAACTAGCACTATAATGCTCTTTTAGATTTTTCTGATCAGTGCCCTGCTAAAGTGTATCGCCAATACAAGTGGCCTGTATAGGATGAATAAACTTCCTCTGCTGAAAACTCCGACGCTCATCAATATCTTTTAATTTTGATGCTGAGGACCAGTCAATAGGTCATGTCCGATTTCATAGTTAAATGACAGCATGCTGGAAGTACTCAGTCGCTTTGGCAAGCTATTGGTCTCCAGCCAGCCATTTCTATTAAATACTTAAAGTAGGTTTTTAAATATTTTTCTGCTATTGGTACAAAAGATTCTTAATCCATCTGAGTGGTCCATGGACACCCCCCACCCCCTGCAAAGATTCTGAAGCTTTGTTTGAAAATCCCAAGAATTAGAAGAGACTGAGCTATGGTGTCTGGGGATCTCCTCATGTTGTAAAAGATTTATGTTAGGAGAAGCCTTAAAACAATCTGCACTTAGTATTCCAAGATGCATTATCTCATGTAAAAGGGCATTTCAGTCAAATGACAACTTGACCGGTCAGGAGGGAAAATGAATTCAAGTGCTGATGGCAATTTTACGGCAGCAATATGCTGCTCTTTACTTTAGTCCAGATATTTTGCAGATAGGAATATTTACACAGACTGTCCTGCCAGTATTCAGTGTTTAGCAACAACACGAGTAGTGACATAGGAGAGAATACTCTATTTTCTCCCAGGTCAGGAAGCTACATCACCCACATTTTATTGTAGTTGGTTTTGCTGCAAAATACCCTCCAAATTTCATCTGCCTACTAAATTATGTTTTCTTAGCTCAGGGTCAAACACCATAAAAATCATTCAGTCGTGGAAACATTCTCCTAAGATCAGACCTTTTCATTCCTACTCATCAATAATGTGCACTTTATGTGTACAATTGATTTTGATTTTCTACTGCACTTGTCTGACCCACAACGGCCAGCTAGATAGCGAGAGGCACAGACATCAGCGACGTGTCCTACAGGCTTTTGGGACGACGCAGACTCACTCCTGTAGTCTCATTCAATAGTGACATTAGGATCACAAATGATAATGAGAAATTTGGACAACCACAATACTCAATATTGTCTTTATGATTGCAAAATCCAGCTGTGCTGGAGGCAGATCACAGAACAACACATAAAGGGAGAGGCACACGCTCTTGATCTCTGACTGCTTTCTGTGCTGGTTTATAGAATCAATTTTTATTGCTATGATATACGTGCGAATTAGTAGGTGCAGACTTGTGGGTTTGCTTTCCCAAGGGATCGTGCTGAAGATGCCCTGGCATTTATCCAAAAGGTTTAAGGTGGTTTTTTGGTCACTAGTTATTTTTAAGCTTAGATAGCATGCAACATTTCTATTTAGGACGCCCTTTTTTGCTGCTCAAGTTCTTTGCTATATTGTAAAAAGCTTCCTGTAAAGCAAGCAGGGTGCTTGTACTCACAAAACACTCCCTGCTAAGATGCTGAATGCTCAAAACCAGCTTAGTACTATTTAGGAATTTCTTGCACAGCAATTTTGTAGATCAAAGTTGAAAACATTTAAATCCCATTCCTACAACCAAGAAATATCCAATCTGATGTGCCTCAGCACGTTTAAAGAGGCAACTGCTTTTCCCTGAAGACACTGTAGAAGGTGCATTTGTGTGGAGCACTCCCTTGATGAGCAAAGATCATTCACTGCTCATGCAGAGCCGCTGCTCACCGCGCACGTGGCCGTTTGTCCCGCTGTAGCCCAGTGAATAAAGCAGTTAAATGGACCCTAAAAGAAATGGGACTGGGCACAAGTCTGATACAGCAAGAAGCCAAAGCCTAGGGAAATCTGAATATCATAGAAGAGGGAAGCCTGCACTGCTCTCAGTAAAACTGGTTTCTTTGTTTTTCCACCACAATTGCAAAGGCAAAGAGAAAAAATCATAAATCTGATCAGAGCAAGGAGTAAGGCTACACCAAACATTGAAGAGGCAATGACAGCAGTCACGTAAGAGGAGCTCTTCAAGTCCTCCACTCGTTTGTAAATTCCTGGCAGATCTGGAGGCAACCAGGGCCCCGCACTGAACCCAAAAAAGCCAGCGGTGCAAGCCGGTGACAAACAAGCTGGGTTTGTGCCTGCCCGTGGCAGCCAGTGCAGCTCCGCACCGAGCAGCGCTCTCCCCACGCACAGCGATCCTTTCAGTTTCCATCCAACCAACCTCAGTCCGGCTTCTCCAGTCCTTGGGGAAGTAACAGAAGGAGTCCTCTTAGAAATTACTACAAGCCAAATGGAGCAGGTGACTGGGAAAAAACAATACCCGTTTACTGAAGGCAGACGGTGCCTGACTAACCTGATGGCATCCTACAAGACGGGAACTTCTTCTGTCGAGGTGGGGAGAGCAGTGGTCACTGCTGACCTGGCCTTCAGCAAACAGACTGCTTCCCGCAGCCTTTTGTAGACAAACTGGTGGGATAGGGTTTGGGGGGGGGGGGGGGCTGCGAAGAGGCCATGCTTGGAGGGGGGCGATCAGTGGCTTTACCCCGGCCGGTGGCCTGTCAAAGGGGGGGTCCCCCAGGGATCGCTGCCAGGCCCCACGCTGCTCGCCACCTTCCTGAATGCTCTGGGTGACGGGACTGGAAGCGGCCCCCAAAAGCCTGCTGCTAACACCAGCAGCGGGGACTGAGGGAGCTGGGTCTCTCCTCCCTGTGAGGATCAGGCCCAGGGGGGCCTCACCGCAGGGCTCCCGTACTTGGAGGGCAGCCACAAAGCGGGTGGGGGCTCCCTCGTCACAAGGAGAAGACAAGGAGCAACGGGGGCAGGCCGCACCGGGAGAGGTTTTGTCCTGATATAAGAAAGAAATTATTTATGGTGAGAACAATTGATCGGGGGCAGGACCTCCCCAGGGACGTGGCAGAAGCCCCATCACCAGAGGCTGACAGGGGTGCCATCCCACCCAGGCTCCCTGTTCCCATGCAGCGTGGGCCTGGTGATCTTCTGGGGACCCTTCCAACCTGAGCTGTTCCAATTCCACCACCCCAAGCCCACCCGCATGCTCTTTGGGTGGACAGCTCTGCACAATTCCCTAACCCATATAAAAGGGGCGTGAACCAATTTTAAATAAACCTGCTCCCCTTCATTATGATTTATACAAGCCCCCATGGGTCTGTTTGCTTTAATGGGTTGGATGCTGCCACCGCTAGCGGGGAAGTCAGTCGGCAGCTCCTGACTTTTTGCCCCAAGACTCAGGAACATCCCAGAAACCTTCCCAGCCCCCATCTGCAAAGGCACAGGGCTGCACCACCACCAGCGTTTTGTTCCAGCTGTTTATTCAGACATTTGAATGAAACCAGTGTACCATTTTGAGAACAAGCTGGAATTAACTGTGAATTAAAAAAGCACGAAGAGCAGCTCTTATTCCCCCTCCCTAACCAGAGCAGTGCCGAGAAACAGCTCGCAAAGCGTCTCATTCCTCTTCTCCTCGAACTTTGTCGCCTTTGCCACGGCATCGCTGCAACCAGCTGCAGAGGAACCGCTCAGGCCCGCGGGCGAGCGCCCCAGCTTCTCCCACGGGGCTCCTAATCTTCTTTGAAGCTCAGCTTGTTCTGCACCTTCCGGGCCATGCACATGGCCGTGAGGACCGAGCAGGTCACAGTGAAGAGGCACAGGGCAGAGAAGTTGTGAGCCAGGTCACCGTGAAGGGAAGAGTAGATGTGCCGCCGGGACTCGTAGTCCAGCACCACCGCCTCGATCTGCGCCAGCGTGCAGAGCACCAGGCAGACGTGGAAGATCTGGTGGCTCTGCCCGAAGAAATGGCACTTCCCAGGGAACCACTTCTCTGGGTACGGGTGGGAGAAAAAAAAGGCGCCGATGAGGAAAAACAGGACCTGGCACTTGTGATACAGAAGGGCCGGGTCCGCGTGCTCAGACGGCGGCGCGGTGTAGATGCGGTGCACTACGGGGCTGATGTCCAGCACGTACGCCAGACCCGAGGGCATCTCCTGGCACAGCCTGCTCAGCAGGCGGGTGGACTGGTGGTAGCGGAACTTGGCGTAGCAGGAGCCCGCGCAGGACAGCCACGCCAGCAGGACAGCCCCGGGCATGTAAAAGCCCTTAACCTTCTCGTGCCAGCTGGGCTCGATGGCGTAGTAGTAGTGCCCCAGCGCGCTGCCGTACTGGTAGACGGCCACCCCCACGTAGTCCATGAAGAAGAAGCTGTAGTGCCAGAACTCAGACTTGGCCTGCAGGAGGTGCGCGAGGGTGCTGAAGGTCAGGTAGGTGATGGACGCCACGATGATGATGAGGAGGGGCTGGGCGTGCGGGTCCCGCCCAAAATCCACCCTCTGCGAGAGCTGCTGGAACCGCAGCAGCAGGATGAGGGCGGCCACCAGGTGGGTCCAGACGTTGATGGCTTCGTTGTGCTGCTGGAAGAGCGTCGAGAAGTAATAGCGCCAGGTCTGGTGCACCGGCCGGTAGCCGGTGTGGATGTAGGGCTTCCAGAAGACCTTCGGCACCTCGGCACTGCTGACAGTGGAGGGGGAGAGCGGGGCCAGCAGCTGAGGGACCTGCCGCACGTTAACGAAGAGGCGGCTGAGCTTTTCAGGGACGGCCGTTGCCATGACACAGCCAAAGTCCAGTTCGCCGCCAGCCGGCACAACCTTCGGGACAAAAAGAAAGTTTTGCTGTGGGGTTTAATGGCGGCTTCACCAAACTCAGCAACAGGGGCTGTTTGAATGCTTTTTTTTACTTTAATATGTAAAATCCTGCACGACTAGAGAGTGGCCTCTGTAGCCGAAATAAGAGAGTCACCAAAAATAGCAATATGAAGGAGGCTGATGTGATACTGGAGTGCCCCATGCAGGCGACAGTCCGGAAGACTGGAGAGGTAGAGGACACCAGCATGGGGTTAATCAATGAAATAATTAACTCACCAGGATACACCAACTCCTAGCTAAGCTCAGCTCGGCCCTTCCCAGGGGTTCGGGATGTTCTGTTCCCACAACATCCTGAGAAAACTTCCCGCTCCAGGAGCAGCCCCAATCCTCCCTTGCCAGCCGCCTGCAGAATCCCAGCTCGAGGCTCTGGCCAGACACCCTGCCCTACCTCATGAGGAGCTGCCTCGGGGGACGAAGTAACAGAGCACCGACATAATCTGATTGAGGTTTTCACCGTCTGTTTTCAACTCTGCGTTTTCCATATGACACTACATGAAAACAATGCAGCCTGCGTGAGTTTATCCGGTTGCATCACTGACATCCAGCAGCGTAATCTTTCCGAGCAAGCTTCCTATATTTACACTTTAAAAGCTGCTGTCCTTGCCGAGATAAAGGCAGCCCCGCTCTGCCTTTTCATGGTGGCCTTAAAGGCTCACTGAAAAGAACTTGCTCGAGGTGAGCTCCCCCACGCCCGTTTACCTGCTCTTGCTCAGACAAGTGGAGGAAAACAGCCAAATTCCCGTCCAGCCCCGGTGCTGATTTACAGCCTTAACTCCTGGCAAGTTCAGTCATTTCAGGCACGGCTCAGACAGGAAAAGCTTTTCAAAGTTTGGAAACAGAGGAGGAGGGAGTGGGACTGTTTTTTTTTTATTTTTTACACTCCAGAATTTCCTCATCGCAGTGGAGCAGATAGCTCCGTAACCCACGCCTGCCTGAGGAGCACAAATAGGGATAAAAATCAGCTCTTTGCCGTTCGGCTCCCCTCTTCAGCGCTCTTTTCCCACCTTGCCTGGCTAAGGAGGCTCCCCCTCGACCTGAGCCCTCCCGTGATGCTGTGACATGTGTGGGCTGCTGTGGGGAGGTAACTGTGCCAGCCCTTGCCCCGCACTGCTGGTCTGGAGCAGCCTCAGGTCCCGCTGGGGCGGACGCGGGCAAGAGCAGCATTGACCAAACCAAGCCTTCCCAGGGCGAAGCCCTGCTGCGATGCATGGGGACCTTTGGTCTGTGATGGTTCCCACGGGAAAGGTGCCCCCGGGGAGATTTTGGGGCACAGGCAGTGGGATCCCCATGGAGGCAGCCAGGCAGGGGAGGCGCTGGAGGTCGCTTCAGGCCCTCCCAAGCCCGCAGGCACTGGGTTCGCCTCCAAAGCTCTTCCCAGCCACGAAGCCTTAAGGGATGCTCGCGTGGGGCCGGAGCACCGCTGGGGCAGCGCTGGGATCCCCGAGCCCTGCTCGTGCCCGGCTCCAGCCTCCCCCTGCCCCTGTCGCACCCGGGATTTCCTGCGGAGCTTTTCCGCAGCATCCGTTCCCCCCCCCGCCGAGCCTCCCTCGGGGCCGCAGCCCCAGCCCCAGCCCCTCGCAGCCCCCGGAGCTCCAGCCCCTTGCTCGGAAACCCGGCTCAGCACCGGGCCTCCCCCCCCCCGCCTCCAGCCTCCAGCCTCCAGCCCGGCTCCGGGAGGCTCCCAGGGGGCGAGGCCCCCGCTCGGCGGAGCCTCCCCCCGCCACCTCCTCCCCTCGGTTCCCGTCCCGGCGCCCCCAGCCCGGAGCCGTCCCCGGTTTCTCCCCTCTGCCCACGAAGGCACCTGCAGAGCCCCGCCGCGGCCGCGCTGCCCGCCGGAGGTCGCGGAGCCCCGGCTGCCGCCCAGCCTCCGCAGCGGCCGCCCCCTGCGCCGGGCCCGCCCCGCACCGGGACTCGGTGCTGCCGCCCCCGGGGGGGGCCTCGGGCTCCGCTCGGCACCGGGGGGGGGGGGGGGGGGGGGCGGAACCCGCACCGCGGCCCTGCCGAGCGTCGGGCACCGGGAGCCGCCCCCGGGGCCTCGCCCGGGCCGGGGGAGCGGAGGATGCCCGCGGTGGGGCGGGGGTGGGGGCCGGGCTCCGTGCGCAGCCTCCGCCCGGCCGAAAACCTGGGTTTTATGGGGGGGGGGGGGGGGGGGATTGGGGTTGACCCCCTGGTGGGGGTGGGAATTGGCGTGATGGGGTTACTGGCGTTACTCCCTTACAAGGGCCGCTGCTGTTCGTGCGGCTCGCTGCGGCGCAAGGGGCAGCCTGAAGGAACAAGGAAGCTGCAGCTTTCTGCTGTCGTTTTGGACATCGTTCGGACAGGTTCTCCCCATCAAGCAGAGGAATTTTCCCTTTTTCCTGCCCCCACACAAGGGCAGGGCTTTTCTTTTACCCCTTTCTCCCCTCAGGATGCGCATCCCCCTGTCCATTCCCCTGCCGAGGCCCCAGCCCCACACATTGGGCTCCATTTCACACAAGACACAGAAAGCAGAACTGAAGGGAACAGAAGGCCCCAGGCTCCCGTGTGACAGCTTTGGCAAGTCAAAGCCGTGTATTTAATGTCTTCGTGCTCTTAATAGCGTTTGGGTTTTGGCATCCTTCTCATCCTTGGAAAGAAGGGGGGAGCGTACAGCATTTGGGCTGGCAGAACTTCACTCAAGCGGCAGGCAACCATGTTAAGCCGTAGAGGTTTTTGGTTTTCAGTTAGCACTTACGCATGATCTTAAAGATGGGAACCGGATCTGTGACCGCCAGCCTCACAGCGCCGTGTCAGAGCTGTTCTCCTTTCACAGGCACTCCTGTAACGCCTGAGGTCTTTTTCCCCGTGCTGAGCTCATCGCAGCCCCCTCCCCTGCCCCAGTGGATCCCAGCCCCTACCTCGGTGCCACTGAAAACACAAAGCCTGCTGTTCCCCCTGCAGCTGGGTGCTTCTGAGCAGGCTCAAGTACAGCCCTTCCTGCCTCGAAGTGTGAAGTACAAGTGCTGAAAAGTTCTTTAAGCAAGAGCTCGGCCCCCCCACCTGTGCAGCCTGGCTTTGTGTCACCCCATTCCCCACCTTTTTTCCCCCTCCCATTTTTGTTGCATTTTTCCAGTACAACCAAAAGCGCTAAGCGTAATACACGAGAGTTTTCTGAAGTAAGCCTCCCCCTTTGGCAAGCCCCAGAGCAATGGTGAGTGAGCCAGGACTCAATTAGCCCCTTTAAAAATATCCTTACCAGGTTTTCCATCCTCAGAGTATCAGTGTCTGGTGCACGGTCAGTGCCAGGAGCTCTGGGCACGGAGCAGAACCAGCCCCCAGCCAGCCCCATGACCTAGGAGGGGGAGCTGGGACCGAGCGCGCCTTGGAGCAGAGCTCAGTGCCGGGCAGCACGAGGAGCTGAGAAGCGACAGGTCCCCCCGCTCCGAGGGGAGGCGGTCATTAACGCCGAGTATTTCAGCTCAGGAAGTTATACTTCATACTGACACGCTTCATTCACAGACGGCTATTTATACTCACCCACCGCAGCCTCGCCTTTACAGCCAAGCTGCACAGGTACTCGTGGACATGCCAGACGCTGCGTTAATCTTACACGAAGGGTGTTTGTTGTTGTGTTTTTTTTTTTTTAAAGGCAACCGTACACTACAGCAATGCGCCACCTAAAAGCATCTTTACTCACAGCACAAGTACAGTTGTACGTTTCACTTCCCAGAAAAACAAGCACGGCATGCATCTCTGCGGGCAGGCGTTATCTCCAGACTCACCCCAGGGCAGTTTTTTTTTTTATCCCAACACATCTGCAGCAGACACCAAATTAAAAATCTTCAGCAGCATTCTCTGTTGGTGGACGCGCGTGATCCCAGCATGGAGCAGGTCTGGCTTTTACCCCGTGACACTGCAGCGAGCGGTACACGGATCCCGATTCAATAGCACAAGTTATCTTCCAGAAACCCTTACCAAAAAAATAAAAGGGTCAGATCAGAGTCATGTGGCAACAAGGACTCGTTTGTCGAGGCATCAGCATCTGAAGGGAGGTGGCTCTGAACCCTTTGAACAAAAACACCCCACAGCTGACAACTGCTGAGGTGTCCAAACAAAGCTCCTACTGTACAACCGAGACAATGAGCGTGCTCTAGGAAGAGACAGTTATGCAGCATGCCCATGGGTGTAAGGAGAAGTGCTGTTACAGATTTTTCTGTCAGCGCTGGATAAGGATGCCTGTTGTAGACATCAGCCAACCAATTATTCCTCAGGTCATTTCCAGAAATGATTCTCACGGTAACAGCACTGTGCAGCTTTATTTAGTCACTCAGTTACAGCAGTATTTTAGAAGACTGGGACAGAGTCAGATTTTTTTGAAGTGTAACATATTGAGCATGGAACAGTTTACTACATATTCCTTTCACAAATGTCTTACAGAGCTGATACAGTACTAGCCATCAACCCAGTAGCAAGTGCTCTGGAGTAGAAAAGGATGCAACAAGAAGTAGCTACACTGGAAAGACAACACTTTAGAAAAAGTGAAACATGGAAGGTCTCCCCTCTAGCCCCCAAAGAAAGCGTACAGTTTGGATCTAACTTTACAGTTCTACATCAGTTTCTAGAAACTTAAAAAACAAAACCAAAAGTAAAACCACTGGCCAGTACAGTCTTTGGATATTTAGAGGAGGGGGAGAGTGTCAGTTTCCAGAACGAAGTCAGTCGGTTTCGGCCTCACCGGGGTCTTTGCCTTCTTTGTTCTTTCGAACCTCTTCAATGTGCTTGTCCTGGAAGACAACAGCAGGGGAGCAGTGAGCCGCAGGGCGCAGAGCAGAGCGCGCCCCCGCCTGCATCCCGTCCCCAGCTCACAGCAGGAAACCTGCTACACCTTACTGAGGGGGGCTGCAGAATGAAGCTTGAGAGAAAGCGAGCGGCCTGCTCTAACCCCGTCCACCCCCCTTCCCACAAGGAGGATTTCTACAGGGTCTCCCATAGATTTAATATTCTTTCGAGACTGGACCCACAGAACGCCCAGGGATGTGTCTATTTGTACCAGCCCCTCACACGGCCGTTTACTGGTCTCCACCTAGCTGGTTCGTAAGTGAGGAGCACTGACACCTCCTCTCCCAACCACGACTCAACACCTACCTTCTCCCGCAAGCGTTCCAGTTTAGCAGCCATTTGTGCCTCACGGTTCTCTTTGTTGGCTTCCATTTTGTGGGTCAGCTTCTCCTCTGCCATTTTGCTGAAGTTGTTGTTTTCTTCAATGGCTTTCTGAAGCACTTCTTTTTCATGCTCCCTCTTCTCGGCTAGCTGCTTCAGGACTTCTGCTTCATGAGACTAAAGAAACAGAGCAGGCGCGTTTTGAACATAAAACAAACTACACAGCTACAATCCAGGTGCCTGCAACTCCTGAGCAGAGGTTTTTCTGCCATTTTAATGGCAATCTGCATAAGTTCTTGATGCAGTACAAAGCCCCCCAGTACCCACAGCCTGCATTTCACCACTACCGACAAAGGAAAGCGAATTTCTATCATTACTCACAAATCTTTAAGTGGGATTTTTCTCAGAAGGGTACATGGATTTTTACGTTAATACCTATTGATCTTTCCTAGAAGACTCACTTCTCAGAATGCTGAGTTTGTGATTCCAGTCACACGTGAGGCTGTACTTCAATTCCTAAGCCTCTGTACAGCCAAGGGCTCTAAACCACATCAACAGCAAGATCTTGCATCAAGATACCGCATCCACAAGCCTTCTAATTATAGATTCACCACTAGGTTTTCTAGGAGAAAGTGAATCTTCCATGACATTACAAATAGAGTAAAGAACAGCTTCCTTCTGAAAGAGCATCACCTCTCAGTTATCTCCCCAGTTTTTCAATTGACCATTCAAAATAACTTTGGACATAAGTCTCCCTAAGAGCCCACGATTCTAACAAGCTCAATTAATATTCCATTTACCATAACACAAACCACTCATTTGTCTTACGCAAGACAAATTTAAGAAAACCCCAGGCTGATTGAGCAGAGTTCCTTTAACCTGCCCTTTCAAACTTACCTTACGTCTCTCTTCTGCTGCTTCCAACTTCTTCTGAATTTCTTCCAATGACAGATCCTTCTTCTTTGGGGGAGAAAGAGGGAATTCTGGGACTGCTTCTTTTGAGCGGGGACTGAGTATCAGCTCAAATGCCTGCCCAGAGGCACGCTTTTCCAGTTCCTTCACTTGTATATCTAGGAACATGAAAAAGAAATGGGATTTTAAGCCATGAAACTGACTTAGCTAACTTGAACAGCAGCCTGCAAGAACTGAATGCCACCAAGCTCACTTTAGGATACAGGTGCATTGGAGCAGATAGCTCTGTTCTACGCAGTAGCACCATTCAAAAACGCAGTGGGCAGTTCAGTTCACAATTCCTCCTTGATACATTACCCAAGTGCCTGGCATTTCATTTTAGCTTTTAATATCCAGACTCATAAAAACAACTGTAGCAGTGCTTCCAAATGAAAAAACATTCTTTCTCCAATGAGAAGTTAGAGGTGAGCATTTTGAACCTCTTCAAAAGAGCTGACCTAGAGGGCCTAGCACTGAAACCCTTTCTCCAAGAAACACCTAAGCCAGCATCCTACTATTTAAACACCTCCACAGGGGCATAGGCACGTCAGCCCCGTATGGCTTCAGCTGTAGCAGCACACCAGTTTTGACCACCAAGACGTCTAGATGACAGTCGGTTTCGTTAACTGAGCAGATGGCGTGCAGATGAACTGAAGCCCATCTGCTATCAGCCTAGCTTGAGATGGCTTTTGCTTCTGTTTCCACAAGCACTGCTTTAACAGCTTCTCCAAAGCAGCCTAGAGATGGTAGAAAAGCCTGGTGACAACAGTTTATTTAACAAAGCACAACAATTACATAGGAAATTAAGGGAGGGGGGAAGAAAAACGCATTGGGCTCACGATCCTACGTACCAGAAGTAGCCATGACCGACGAAATACGCCTCCAGCAGCCTGCTCCACGAGACCTCCGACAGCTGGACTCCTGGGTAACAAAGAGACACGTCTCTGAGCAGCAGGCACACGGCTGCCATCGCTTCCAACGCCCCACAGAAGCGGGAAAAGGAACGAGGGGCCGACAGGTGACTGCACCCGGTAATTAGCGGCCAGCGGGGCTGCTGCGCACGGGTGGGAGCGGAGATGCCGCTGATTTAATTAGCGCCCGTCAGGGCTGCGCCCACCGCAGGCAGCGCGGGCGGCGCTAGGACCCGGCTCCCCGCCTCGTCCCCTCCCCTCCCCGCGCCGCCCGCCGCCAGCCAATGAGCGCGGCGCGCTGGGGCGGAGGCCCCGCCCCCCCGGCACGCGCCTCTCCAACCGCACCGAATTCAAACGGCCGGAGAGGGGCGGGCGGGGGGAGGGGGAGCGCGCGCGCGCGGGCGGGGGGCTCGGGGAGGGGGCGGGGCCAACGGCAACATCCGGGCACCCCCCAGCGCCCCCTCCCCTCACCCCCCCACCCCCCCACCCCCTCCTCTCCCCACAGCCGCCCCCCGGGGGAACGGCCCCGCCCCGCCCCCTCCCCACTGACAATGGCGGGGTCCTGTCAGGGAGGGGAGGGGGCGCCGCCGCCTTTCTCCTCAGCCGCCATCAGGGCGGCTCCCCCTCAGAGCCGACGGCGGGACAATAGGACCCCCGCCCATTGTCTCCCGCAGCCTCCCGTCACCCCCTCACACCCACAGACCCCCCCCCCCCCCCCTCACAACCCCCGCCCCACCTCACGCCCCCCTCACGGACAAAACCGACGACCCAACGCTCCCCCCCCCCGGCACCTCTGAGCCCCCCGCGGCCCCTCAGAGCCCCCCGCGCCGCCTCCCCTCGCCCTGACAGCCGCCCTCAGACCCCTCCCGCCGGCTCCCCTCCACCGCTACGACGCCCCCTCCGCTGCCCACCGGCCGTTCTCAGCAGCGGCGCCGCGCCGCGCCGCGCCCCCCTCTCGGCCCGCCGCCGGGCCCGCAGCGACAGCGCGCACCCACCTGCCCGCTCCGCCGCTCCGGCCCCACTCCGCTCCCGCCCGCCCCGCCGCGCACAAAAGCGCCAAACAAAGGCACGTGACCCGCCCCGCCCCGCCCCTATTGGCCGAGCTCGGCGGCACGTGCCGCCCGCCGCGGGGAGGGGGGGGGTGGGTAAGGAGGGCGAGGCTGGGGGGCTCGCGCCCCGCTCCCCGCCGCCCGCTGCATGCCGGGAATTGTAGTTCGCGGGGGGCGGGGGGAGGCGATGCGGGGCGGCGACCCCCGAGGGCCGATCGCGGCCGGGGGGAGGCTGCGGGGTCGCGACGAGGAGTGCGGCTGCTCCGCGGGTCGGCCCGGGGGCTGCGCGGCTCTGCGGGGCGCTCTCCTGCCGCTCCTTGAGGACGGTGGGACTCCCTTTGTCTGCCACCCCGGTGCTGGGGAGGAGCGGGGGCCCCGCGCGGCGCGGGTCGCCCTGCCCCTCGGGGGAATGTAGCCGTGACGGGGTGGCTGCCTCAGGGATGGCAGCTTACCTCAGTGCTACCTGCCTCAGGGATGGCCACTTACACCTCAGGGATGGCCACCTGTACCTCAGGGATGGTCACCTCCCTCAGGGATGGCCACTTGTACCTCAGGAACACTTACCTCAGAGATGGCCTCTTATACCTCAAGGATGGCCACCTACCTCAGGAATGCTTACCTCAGGGATGGCCACTTACACCTCAGGGACGGCCACCAACCTCAGGAACACTTTACTCAGGGCCATGGCTACCTCAGGGCAACAGCCGTCCGCCTCAGGGCGACAGCCACCTCAGGGCCGCAGCCTCTCACCTCAGGGCCCTTGGTCGCTGCACAGCCATGGCCACCTGAGGAGCCTTGGTCACCTCAAGGCCAGCCAGTTGTCTCAGCGTCTTTGGTCATCTCAGGGCCATGGTCACCTCGGGGCTCTTGGTCACATCACCAAGATAAGCACTGTGTACCTTTGTGCACCTCTGGGCCGCAGCCACCACAGGCTGACCCCACAGGATCTGGGTCTGGCAATGCGTTGGCCCCCACAGCCCCTGGAATGACGTTTTGGGATAAGTTTTTGGGTAGCCACCCAAACAAATGACATTTTTGGTTGGCCACCTGGCCACCCTCTCCTATGAGGTGACACCAGCAGGTCCAGAAAAGCCACAATTGTCTTCATAACACAATTTCCATGATACACAATGTGCAATGGCTGCATATAGAGGATCCTCCCTTGTCCTACGGGCTGCATTATGAGCAGTTCCCTTCCTGAGATAACGCCATTACCATGCATAGATAAGTGGCTTGCTCGCAAATGTGTTTTAAATGAACTGGCTGCATTTTTGCATGTTCTGTACAAATTACTCGTGTACAATTGCTGCAGTAGTTCTCATGCTGCAGTCACTTGAGTTAACACCAAGAGTCAATACACATAAAAGGCAGATGGCCAGAGAAAAGCACAAATCTTCTGCTACAACACAAGCCCAGCAGAGCAGTCTTTGTACCCAAAATACCAAAGAAAGGACTTTTCCGAGGGGACCCACCCTTCCTGTGCACAATCTTAAAAATACGGATTTTGCACCAAAAAAAAAAAAAAATCCTACCTTAAGGAAGGTTAATATTGTGACAGAAATATGTAAAGCTTTCAAAACAGAGATTATTTTAAACATTTGCCCTGTTTTTTGCTGATCTGACGTCTATTTCCATGGAAACCACATCCAGCCGCCGAGCTGCTAGAGTTGGGAGAGGTTGCTGTCAGAGTGGCTGGCTGGGCATGGGAAGAGCCATTTTCCAGCAGCATGGTAGAGCTTTTGTAGGGTGGAGGGGACTTCAGATTCAAAATGGTTTGCCTGCTTGGCCATTCAGGATCACGCCTGGTACATTTACAGGGTTCCTGGCTCAAAAACAGCAGTATACGCATTGATATCACACACAACACGTGTTTTTAAATGAAACATCTTGAGTGCTTGGATTAAATTGCATTAAATGGTGCTGGAAGACAAAGAAGCCAAGAGATCATGTCATCAGCTTGTGTTTTGCTTTATCATTCATTAATTATCATCCATGTAGATCAACAGTGTGTTGGATGCTTTAATATTAATGTTTTTTAGTAAAATCAGTGAGCTTATCCTGGGATGATCTCAGGATTTCCCGAAGGAAATAAATCTTCCTGGGCTTGGGGCTTTTTGTTTGGTACCTATGTGACTGCCTTTAATCACTCCTCATCCCCTGGAGAGATGATGATGAAACATCATTTTCAGCTTCTGAAGAAGGGATGCAGACTGAGATATAACCACAGTCATGCAGGGGCTGTTCTCAGTGCTTTCCATCTTATTTCCTGGGCTTCTCGCAGGGAGAAAAAAAAAAAGAAAAAAGAGAGAAAGACGTGAATGTAACTTACCTTCCTTTGCAGACCAGCTTTACAGCCAAAATCATTTATTTCAGATAAGAGCTCTCATATGTAAGAGGCAATGTGCTGGGAATCAGACTTGGGATCTGTTCTCAGCTCTGACATTTTCCATTCTGTGTTGCTTACACGGAGACTCTTTACTAACCTCTTTACAACACCTGCCACCATTGGTTTCAATTTAAGCCAAAATCTTTGAGCACTGCTGTAATACAAAGAGGAATAACAGCCCTTAGCAGCTGGAAATGCATGGAGGCGATCTCATTTTTGGCCTCATTGCAAGAGGGTTTTTATTTTTGGAACATTTCATAAGACCCGCTTGTTTATGTGGAATTTATTTTTGTCAGATCTCAATGAGAATGGAGTGTATGAAAGGCTTTTATTTAATTTGCATTTGATTTGTGTTTATCAACACTTTTACTGGGATTCTAAACAGACTCTTCTTTCGGCAAGCCTAGCAGCGTGTGGCTGCAGTAGCTTTTGTCTCCTGGGCTCCTCATCACCAAGAAGAGCTTTTTGCTCTAATTCCATTTTTTCCAAAAAAAGAACAAGCATCATTATGAGAAATTTCCTTCAAAATGCCACTATTTAACCCGAAAAAAAAAAGGCTCAAGAAGGAACACACTGTTTGAAGCCCAAATCTAACCAGATCAGCCAGATGAATCAGACGAATTTGTGCATCTTGGGACAATAAAGGACCACAGCAGAACCTGCAGGAGATATTCTCAGAGCGGGAAGCGGCGAAGGCTTTACAGACTGGGGATTTGAGCCGTTCTCAGGGCCAGTGGCTGCCGTGCTTGCGAGCCAGTGATAACTGCACCCGCATAAAATCGCTGCCCTCGTGCCGGTCACAGCAACTGCTCGCTGCTGACTCAAGTGAGGCTCGCTCCCAGCACAGACAAAGCACAAGACCCCTCGGCTTCGTCTCAACACACTCCGCTCCCAGAGAAACAGATAAGTCAAGGCCTCATCCCGAGGACTCCTTGTACGTGTGAATTTAGGCCGTGGCGTGATCAGATTTAGCACGAAGATTAAAGAGTCTCCTCTGATGTGCTTATCACAATACCCCACAAAGAGACTGACAGAATTAGGTGACAACTCAGCCCACGGCAGCTCTTTTAACTTGCAAAAATATTTAATCTCTAATAAGGAAATGCGCTTTCTGAGTATAAAATTGCCACCCTTAAGCACCCACGGTGGACGGACTGACAGCTTATTTGTTAGTCAGAGAACATTGTAAAGCGCCTTTGTAAGTAATACGAGCAGCAAGTGCATTGCTGAGACTGGTAACAGGCACTGCGATAGTAAAGTTCAATTTAAAGCCAGAAATCCAATACACTGACCTGAGTCAGCCATAACCATACTCCCATAATAAATAACCTGCTAGAGGAGACGGTAATTGAAAAGAAAATTGCTCTCAGAGGTAGAGAGAGGGGCTGCAAGGTTTTTTCCTGTCCATGTTTTTCAGGCTTTGTGTTAACCTCCAGCAGATCTGTCTCCTCTCGGCCGCTTGCCCATCGACGTGGTGCTGGCACCTACGTGCTGCTGCCTGACAAAAGTCCTGCAGGAAAAATTAGTGGCTGCAGAGCTCTCCCTGATCTTCAGATACAAATATGTTTCAATCCACGTGCAGCCCAGGAGTCCACGGAAATGTAGAATAAAACACGACTTTCAGGGAGTGTCTGCCTCCCCATGAAAGCTCTCCCGCGGGCAGGGAATGCGTAAGGTAATTGAGATTTGTTTACTGGTGGGGTTTAGGCTGATACTATATTTATGCTGAAATACACCATTAAGAAAATGTTCCCTTCGGAAAAAAAATTGCACTTGCCAATGTGCTGTTGGAAATGATTTAATTTTTTTCAAATCAGACAGGGCGCCTGGCTCCTATTGCTGGTTTGCTTTCTGAGAAATTCACTCGAACTCACTTAATTCCTCTGTAAAATGAGACAAGTAAAAGCACTCACCACAGACGGTGATTGCGCCTGCAGCAAGAGAGATGAAAATATAAATTAATTGCTCTGATATTGGGGCAATATAACCCTGAAACATCATACTCAGCTCTTAACACGCAGCCATACGACGGTACCACGTGATGCCCACATACTATGGCGATGGGAGCTACAAGGCTCTAAAGAGGGTGGAAAAATATGATAAGCTTCTAATATACTAATGACAAGCACTTTGCTGTCCTTGCAAACAATCCCCCAGCACACGGGGACGGTGACAGACCCTAAAGGTTTGGCAGAGGCTGCGGTTTGGGCTCATGGGCACCTTAACCCCGGGTGCAGCCTGGTGGCTGTCGGAGCGCTGGCCTTATCATAGAATCCTAGATTCTGGCCTTCCTCCCAGGCGGCTCAGCCGGGGCACAGAGGAGCGCTGCCTGGTCTCCTGGCATGTTTTTCACTCTTTGTTTCCTCAGAAAATGGGGCTTTGTGCAATCGAACCACTTCCATACCTCAGCCTCGTCTCCCGTCCCAGCTTTCGGCTCTGCTAGCCGCTCTCTGCCCCTCCAGTAAATATGGATGAGATCTCAGCGGCTCGAATTCCACAAGTTTCTTGAAAACAGATGGCTGGGGAGAGGCAAGAGCGAGGGAAAGGCTTCAGCACAAGCCCGACTATTATTAGAGACCAGAGACTTCGCGCCGGGGAGAGCTGCCGCTCCCTGCAGCGGGGAACATTTCGGAGCCAGTGGTTTCCTTCATGCCACCAGCAGATCCTCCGAGGCAGTTGTGGGGTCCTGGGAGCAACCTGCCCGATAGAAGAAGCAGCCTACACGTGGTCTCAGCCCCACGACACCCAGAAACACGCCGGGAAAGCCGGCCCTGAGGTCTCCTCGCCTCGCTTCCCCCTCCTCGCTCTCAGCATCCTCGCCGCTTTCCCCTCCTGCTCCCACCCGCAGCGCCGTATCTGCGTTCCCCATATGGAGTGCCGAGAACTTTGCCACTCGAGGAAGCCTCTACACAGCCCAGGGTTCCAAAATAACCCAGCTGCACCACCCAGCCACGGCGAGGGGCTGCGAGAGAGGCGCTAAGAACGGCTTTACGGCCGGGTTTTCGCGTGTGAGCCAACGTGAGATGCACTAATTACATTTCAGAAGTGCCAGAGTCAGCCGCTTCAGCTGGGATGGAGCAGGGGAGACAGCATGGCTTTGACAGCCACATGGAATAGCGACGCACAGGGAGGCCATAAAATATTCAAGAGCGACAGAAGATTCCGGCAAAGACATTTGCTTTAGCTCTTTGCAAATGAAGTGGGGGGGGAAAGAAAAGCCGGGTGTAGCACTAATTATTCCCTCGCTCCTAATTAGTTCCTTGAATTTAAAATACGGGCTCAGCTCTCGCAGAAGCTCAGCGAGCCCATTGTGCTATTAATACATCCCTGGCGTGATACAGTTAAAAATACTGCCACCCTTTCAAGACAAGATGTAGCCTGGAAGTGTCACGATGGGAGGAGTTGAGGGATGGAAATCCTTTTAAAGGAGTACGACTTCCCCTGTGTCAAAAACCGAGACGAATGAGCTTGTAACGACCCCCAGGCCGAGCCTGCCCTCACTGAGTGCACGTTTTGAAATAATTCCCAACGCAGAGCTCGCTATCGCTGCCCACGTCGGCGCGCAGCCTCACGGTAACGGGTTCACTTATTTTTCGCAGAGATCTGCCGCCCGGGGAGCAGGTGGATTTGCAGTTCTCAGGTGCCCGACTTCCTTCAAACGGGCAGGGCAAGGTCAGACTCGGAACAAAAGGCAGGATTTGGAAGCATCCCCCCCTCCCTGCAGCCAGCCCCGCACGCAGGGAACCCACGGGTATTCGTCCTGCAGCAGCAGCACAAATTGGTGCTGTTCGTGGGCGAGCTCTGGGTCGGACGCCGCGGACACACCACAACACGCCTCTTTCCACGGGCTGCGTGAGCCGAGGAAACAAGGTAGGGGGGTTAACAGCACAAATCGACCTCAGTCCAGCCACGAGGACCAGATCTTCATCTTCAGATTTCGATCCCTTCAGGACAACCAGCAATTCCCCTCCCATCTCCTCCGATGATTCTGCATCCAAATGGGTTAATTCCTGCTCCGTCCCGCTGGCTGCCTCCAACCGCTCAGCACTACCAGCACGGAAACAATACCTGCACTCCACATTTGCTCAGTGCTGGTTGATCTCTTTTTCCCCCGCTAATTTGAGTTCGTAATGGATCAATATATATATGTATTAAGAGAAAAAAGACCAGGCACGTCCACTACAGGCGAACAAAGGCAGCCTTTCATGGGGGAAAACACAGCTCTGCCTTTTGTGCAATAAAGCAGCAAACTGCTGCCGTGCGCTGAAATCAATACCTGGAGAAACACGCTGATGTTGCGATTGCTAACCTACATGCTCCGTTTAATTAAAAATAATAATAATTAAAAAAACAAACAGCCCAGGCCTCGTGTGGTGAACGTTGTCAGAGGGCGGCTGTCGATTCGAGGAGACGAAGGGATCCTGAAGCTGGTGGGCTGGGGGTCCGGTGCCCCCGTGTCACCCGGAATGGGTGCTGACAGGGGTAAATGCACGCCCAGGGGTTAAAAAGGAGGACGGGGCATTTGGGGTCCCCGTCCCACCTCGCACAGCCCCCTGCTCTCCCCCACCACTGTGCACAGGTACAAAGCACGCGCCAGCATCCGTGGCGCTGAGCTCAGCCTGTGCTTCCTCCTAAACCTGGGGGAAATGACCAAAAACGATCCCTGCGATGTGTTTTGGAGTAGCCTGAAACTAGAGAGACCCCACACAGCCCCTTTCCTCCTCCTGTGCCTCAGTTTCCCTTAGTCCTTTCTATCCTGTTTATTCAGGAACCATCTCTTGTCCTGTGTAGGGGCAGGAGGGACCGCCGCAGCCTGAAACAGGGCTTCTGCTGCAGACTGAAAACTGTCAAAAAAAAAAAAAAACAGTTATTCCCTCAAAATGCTTCAAATGCAGCTGGTTGAGAGCATGGGAGCCTGCTGTGCCCACAGCTTTGCATTTCGGTGGCCTGGAGCGGCAGCTCAGCCCCGCGGCATCGCAGCAGGGAACCGGCAAGCGCGTGCCCTGGTCCCGCTGTGCGACCCAGAGCAGGAGGAGCTGGTGCTCTGGGAGCTGACAAAATTGAGGCGAATCCCTCGTGACTGCGAGCATCCGGGGTTTTCAGCCCCAGGCGGCCTGGAAGCTGGGTGACAACTTGCTTCCGAGCGAGAAACTGGGTGTCTCCTACAAACCTCACGCAGAGCCAAGTTCTGGTTTGCCAACAGAAAAAAAAATAAAATAAATCGACACAAAAGCAAGCATGTACTCACCAATCGGCGGAATCCCAGGAATTCTGCTCAAGCGGGTGCTGCTGGGTCTGGGTTAGGAGCGGGGCACCTGCATCCCTGCTGCTCGTCGGGGCTGGTGCCGCAGCTCGCAGCCGGCCACCGAGCTCCTCTGCCAGAGCTCGTGCGGGTCTCGCCGGCACACACGGAGCTCAGCCTGCAGGGCTGCATGCCTTCGGAAGCTATTGTGAATTCAGGCCTTACTATTTCCCTTAAAAACACGAGAAAAAATGAAGAAAAAAAAAACAAATAACAACAACAACGACAACAAAAGCTCCAGTAATTGCTACGGTAATTAAAAGGAGGTTTCAACACAAGTCTCAATTTGCATTAATTAAATCAACCGGGGAGCTTCAGTGGAGTAAACGAGGTTGTCTAAGGAGCAGCAAACGCTGCAGCAGGCTGGGGCTGGTCGCTGCACCTCGCTGCACGTCTCTGCACCTCGCTGCCCGCACGCACGGTCTGGGGAGGGTCCTGCAGCTGCGAGGGGCTTCCCGGCAGGGAGGCAGCCGCAGGCAGCAGGGGCTGGGGAGGATGCTGGGGAGGCTGGCGGGCAGCCGGCCGGCTCCGAGCTTTTGGGAGCTGCACGCCCGGCCTGTGCTGCCGGCTGTCAGCCCCGAGCCCGCGGAGCCGCAGCAGGTCTGCGAGCGGAGGTTGCGCTGCGGCGAGGCGTGGGTAAGAGGAATTTGCCCATTCACACCCCGGCCGCGCTGCAAGCACAGCTGTGAGAGGAATACAAATGGGCAGCTGTTTTTTTTTTGTTGTTGTTGTTGCTTTGTTTCGAATTTATTTATTTTTTAAGCCACCGGTTTGAACAGGAGAGCCGGTCAGACGCACCGAGGTGCTTGGCTGGAGGCGAGCCCTTCCCAGCTCAGAGCTCTGGGGCCGGCTGCGTCCCCATAACCAGCACAACCCCAAAACCCCACAGCCAGCGGGACCCCACAGATTAAAACCCAGCTCTGCCACGTTCGGCCCTGAACCCCCGCTCTGTAGGGTCAGGCTGACCTAGAGCTGATAAGGGCGGGTCACTGGGGCAGCTGGCAGCCCGGGCTAACCTTGAACTGCTGCCTCCTGCCAAAAACAAAACAAAACAAAACAAAACAAAACAAAACCCTTCTGGCCAGCCCCAGCGAAGCAAAGCAACCGAGCTGGGAAGCAGGGCAAAGGTCTCCATCGCGTGGCAGCGAGCACCGGGGTTTGTGCTGCTCCTCTTGGGCTACAGGAGTGTGAAGGTGATGGAGACGGGGAAGGAGGCTGCTGGAGGGGAGGCTGCTGGAGGGGAGGCCCCGGGCTGGGTTTGGCAGCAGATGCAGCGGGGCAGCGAGGTCGGGGAGTGCTGGGAGAGGGATCCCGCAGCAGCTGAGCACAGGGGAGCCAGGAGGGGACGATGGAGCGGAGGAGAGAAGGAGCCTGCCCTGCCCCAGCGACGCCGGGGCTCTTCCAAACTCTCCTCATTCCTCTTCTGGGCAAGAAGAGAGCCAGGGACGGGGCCCTGGGCACGGTGGCCAAATCCGGAGAGGGGAGCAGCCCACGGGGGGTGCGGGGCCGGGCAGCCCCTGCCCCCCCTCTCTCCCAGCCCCATGGGCACGGCGACGGAAAGGAGCAGCTCCTGGTGAGCCCGAGGGTTAACGTGTTCCGGAGTCACCCTCCGACCACAGCCGCTCCCCCCGGCTCCCGAAGGCCCTTAAGGCTCCTGCACAATTTATGGCCTTCCTCAGCTGGTGCCACAACCGGGCTGCTCCTTGCGGTGTCACAGCAGATGGCAGCGGCGCTAGTTCGGGGAGGAAGATGGGACTTGATTTCTGCACCAGTCACTGTCTCTCGCTGTTGGGCAGGATGCAGAAGCACGTCCCCCCCGACAGGCTCTGTCCCCCCCCCCAAATCATCGCAGGAATCGACCTTGAGTGTCCCCAGCCCACCCTCAGCATCTCAGCAGCACGGTCCCGCTGCTCCCCGCGTTATCACGCCCCAGCCTGCTCCCAGCGCCAGAGGCTGTAAAGCAGTTAAAAATGTATCTGGAAGCCTCGAAAGCACCGGGGGCTTGTGGTCCTGTCTGTGTCGGTCCTTTGTGCCACGGGGGATGCATCCTCTGCTGCCACACCTTTCCCTGATCCACCCCAGAGCATCCTCAGCCCTCAAGAGGAGACAGCGAGGAGGGGATGCGGCCGTCGCATCGGAGGAGGGAGGGAAGGATGCTGCTCCTCCATTCCCCGCTTCCCCCAGGGCCCTGGGGTTTGCTGTCACCAAGCGAGGAAGAGCTCAGGCCCCCCATACCCGAGGCACCCGAGGAAACCTTGCTGCCGCAGGGTCCCGCGAGCTGTGGCACCGTGCACATCCCCAGCGGGAGCCGCGGGGGACAAAGGCCGAGCAGATGGCGTGCCACCACCCCGCCGGCGGCAGCAGCTGCCAAGGCAGCGCGTCCAGCACCACCGGCTGCGGCCCCGGCCACAGAGCCCATACGGAAATCTGGGGAGGGTCTGCGGGGCCCTAAACCAGCGGCCCCAGTGCCGCTGGGCTGCTTCGGGACAGCTGAGGACCAGACCCTCCTTAAAGAGCAGCCCTTGTGCTCACGTCTCCGGTATTCCTGGGGACTGGGTTGTAGATGCTTCCGGACTGCTTCCATCCTGCTTCCAGCACGTGCTTGTGCCTGCAGCCTGCTCGCGGCGCTGCTCTCTGTGCTGCACGACCCGGCTGTTTGCCGTGTCACATCCCAGTGCTTCTGGGCTGCTCAGAGATGCTTCCTTAACCACTTCCTTCCCCCCTTTCCCCTCCCCAAATTTTGTGCTTGAAGCCAGCGATCAGCTCAGCTTCCCGCTCAGATCTGCATCACCTCCGTGCTCGGAGCCTTTTCGCTGTGTCTTTCTTTGCTCTGGTTCTTGTGGCCCCGCTTGGTCCATCCCCAACCCTGCCCCTGCCAAGTGTGCCACCGCCGCGGCGCACCCAGCGAGGACCGGAGCTGCCCCCGTGCCCCACGCGTGCGAGAAGGGTGCCACCCACGGGAGCCCAAGTCCTCGCCCCCAGGGGTTTTATTCCCTGAGCTCCGCAGCCCTCGCTGCCCCATTGCGGGCAGCCCTCGGGCCGGGAGGAATTTCCTGGCACTCCTGGCGAGCGCCGCAGCCGCGTCCCACAGGCGCAGTCCCCAGGCCCTGCTCTCTCCAGGGGCCCTCCTGCCCTTCGGGGCTGGCTCCCGAACGTCCTCGTGCTGGATACGGGCGAACGATTTCCCGGTACCCAGCTCCCAGCAGCGGCCTCGCAGCCGGTTACAGGTTGGAGAGGCAGGGAGGTGCTTCTGGCACGACCGAGTCGCCGATGCCGTCCAGGAGGTGGTCCCAGCGATCGAAATCCTCCCTCAGGTCTGCGTGGGGCAGAGCCGGGCACGGGGTCACTGCAGCAGTTCCCGGCCTGGCCCCACGTATAAAAGAGGAGCAGCCACCGGGCACCTTGCTTTGTGCAGCGAAGCTTTGCCTTAAGGAAAGGGGTGACCCAAAGATTTCCCAACCGGTGACCCACAACCGTGTGGGGTGCCAGAGCCTCGGCCACGTGCGCCTGGAGGACAGGAGCCACGCGGCTCGTGGCCATGCGGGATGAGAAGCCCCAGACCAACCCCGGGGAGGCAGCCCTGCAAGCTGGGGGCTCTCGTGCCCTCCCAAACCCCATCCAACGTGCCCCCCCACGCACGCCGTACCGAGATGCCTTTGCAGGAAGGCCAGAGCCGCCCGGCTGGTGATGTCCAGGCCCTTGTGGGGGTCGAGGGTGCCCCCCATGCTGAAGATGCGCTTGACGAGCTTCCCGGTGAGAAAGGCGAAGTCGGTTTGGCTGTGGTGCACGGACCCCCTGGGGAAGGGAAGGGAAGGGAGCGTGGCAGGGGTCCTGCTGCTCCCGGCCGGCTCCACGCTGCTCCCTTCGGGGCGGGGGGGACCACCGGGTGCCTGCCCCCAGCCCCGACTCACAGCACGGTTATGATCCTCGTCTGGCTGTTTCTGGAGCTCAGCCTCTTCATTTTGGCGATGCTTTCCGGCGTCTGGAACTTCTCAGCATTGATGAAGAGCACGGGCCTGGGCACCTCCGGGTACAGCGTGTTCTCCAGGGGGAACATCCAGGCGTCGAGAGCCACCGCGCACCTGCGCGGGACGGATGCACGGCGCTGGCCTCGGGCAGCCCCTGGTCCCCCAGCCCCTCGGCAGCATCCCCGGAGCCGCTCACCTGAAGCTGGGCTCCTTCACCAAGGCCAGCACGGCGGTCACCCCCCCGAACGAATGGCCCATGACAGCCACTTTGGCCAGATCAACGCCATCCTGAAAAAAGGGTGAGCCAGCGTGGCTCCGCATACGTCCCCAGGAAAAGACGCATGGAACGCGACCTGATCCTGCCTGCAACCCCCCCAGCCCGGCGAAGCCCCCGGGCTGCTCCCCCGGCACCCCCGGAGCCGGGTACCTTCAGCACGGAGAGGTCGAAGTCCGGGTGCAGGACGTTGGGGACGGGCTGACCGCCGCGGATGGCCTGGAAGAGCCGGAGCGCCCGCACGCACTCGTTCGCTCTCTGATGAACCTGCAGCGAGAGTTGCCCTGGGCAATTAGCCCCCTGCTAATTACAGGCAGGGTCCTCACGGTGCTGCCTTCCCCAGTGTGTCCCCTCCCAGGGTCTTCACTCTAAACCCACAACGCTCGGCCAGGCTTTCCCTGAATTACGACGAGCGAGAGAGGCTGCAGCACAGCGGCTCCCGCAGGGCTGCAGTGAATTTATCGGGGTGGTTTCCTTTTTCACTGCGATTCACTCCATCTGATACCACAGACCGCTGGAGATAACCCAAAGCCCCCGAAATCCCTCAGTGCTGAGCCGTGCCGGGGAGATGCTGCCCTTCGGCCGAGCCTCTGCTATATTTATAATAATAATAATCTCTGCTGGATTTATCGTTCCCTTTCAACACATGAATTGAGCATAAGCGCATGAGCATAAGCTCGTGGGGTCATTTTTATAGGGAACTATTTCCCTTATCTGTGCCACGTGCTGTGAAATGGGGCATATGCGAAGCTAACAGGCTGGGAAGCGATTCGGGGCTGCTAAAACACCTCCAGCCGCTCCGTGTCCTGCAGTTCTCCTGCCACAGCTCTCAGCTCCCGGGGTAATCCCCGAGAGGGAGCAAGCGGAGCACAACCAGCACCAGCAGCGGCAGCAGCAGGGCTGCAGACACGGCCGAGCCCCCCCAGGCTGGGGACAGTCCGGCTCCCCGGGGCACCGGTGACCTTACGCACGCGGGGACGTGGCCAAACCCAGCCGGGCTCCAGCCGGTGTCAGCCTAAAGCCAGGCAGAGGGGGCCCAGGAAACGACGACAACCAGGCTGGGCGGATTTTGATCAGCTTGCGAGGAAGAAGCTCGGGCTCAGCCCCAGAATTGCCACTGTACGGGTTGGGGAAGGGCAGGAGAAGCCCCCAGGGAGCACAGCTCGGCTCACCCTGGGGTGGGGATTTGATGCGTCCCGCTTTGCCCACCCTTAGCCCCCCCCCCCCGCCCAGTACCTGCATGTTCCGAAAATAAAACTCCTTCTGTCCCGGGGGCACCCGCTGGTGGTGGATCCACTGCTCCTGCCCGCTCCCCGCCGTGCAGAAATACGTCACGGAGGCAGAGCGGTCCCTGCGGCAGCGGGAGGGCAGAGGGCACGTGGGGGGGCAGCACCCCACATCCAGACCCCCGTTGGAGGCACCAGCGGGATCGTTTCCCTCTCGGGACCACCGGACCCGTGAGGCAGCGGGGTCCGGGTGCCAACCTGTGCTCCAGCGCCGCCACCACGAAGCCCCGGGACGCCAGCTCCATGCAGATGGACGAGTACAGGGTGCTGTGAAGGGCCCCCAGTGGGGTCAGGGCTCCCACCCGGGTCCCCGTCCCGGCTCCAGCCCCGAGCCCCCGGCCCGTCCTCCTACCGAAAAGCCCCCAGGCCGTGGGAGAAGATGACCAGCGGGTACCCGCCGCTGCGGGGTTTGAAAGGCGCCTTCCAGCTCACCGGCACTCTGAAGGAGCCTGCGGGGAAGAGAAGGGACCCCGGAAAAAACAGGGGGACGGGCACCGGGGTGCTGCTGCCGCAGCGGGTCCCCGCTCGGCTCCGTCACCACCCACAGCACCCTCCCCGCATCCTCCTCACACCGAGGACAGGCTCCGTGGCCTCAAACCCCGCTAAAGTAATGGGGTCCCAGGGCAGGGGAGGCACCCGGGATGGGGTCGGGGTGCCGGCCGCCCCCTTACCGAAGGCGACGTGGAGCAGGGGCGCGCCCCAGCGCCGGCTGTGGCCGGTGAAGTCGGCCAGCCCGCGGCAGTACTCGTAGCGCGGGATCCAGCGCGGCCGCTCGGCCCCTTCCCGGGGCTCGCAGGGGTAGAAGAGGCGGAGGAAGAGCCCCTGGAGGAGAGAGAGGGGACGGGGGGGATGCGGGGGTGGGGGCAGCGTGGAGCCCACCGAGGGCTGCGCCCCGGCCCCTCGCAGCCGTGCCCACCGCGGGACATCCTCGGCAAGCTCAGGCCGTGCAAAACCCGGCTGGCTGCGGCCACCCTGACTGTCCCTGTCCCTGTCCCTGTCCCCATCCCTTGTCCCTGTCCCCATCCCTGTCCCCATCCTCATCCCTTGTCCCTGTCCCCCGTCCCGTACCTGCTGTGTATGGCCCACCATGACGTCCACGCAGCCCACGCAGTGAGGTCCCTTCCCCGGGGGCAGCGCCAGCGACTGCTCCCCCCCCATGGCACCTGGGTGGAGGCAGGGGGTCAGCGTCCGTGCCCCGCACTCCGAACCAGGATCGGCCTCTTCCTTCCCCCCATCGCCTCCCCGTCACCAAAACCCTGCGCTGAGGCCACCGGGGTGCTGATGCGGGGGAGAAACGGGGGTCCCGGCTCCCACCGCCCCTCACGAACGACCATGGGCACCTGGGGGTGGCACCTTGGGGTGGCACCGAGGGGTGACAGCGGGATCTGGGGTCCCAGGCGCTGTCCCCAGCCCCGCCGCCGCACCTTGCCCAGCCACGTGCTGCCCCGGCTGGGACAAAGTCCTCGGGGCCGACCCGAGGCCGCGGCCGTGGTTCCTCGCCCCGTGGGGTTTTTAATCCGTCCTGTGCCCAACTCGCCCCTCGCCGTGCCCGGGGACCCGTCCCCATCCCACCCTGTCCCCGGGGATGCGTTGGACGGGGCCCAGCAGCGTGGCCGGGCCCTGCGGAGCACGCAGCGCGCGAGCAAGAGGTCAGCGCAGGGCTGCGGGGCCGGACAGCCCCGGGGGCCCTCGGAGCCCCTGGGGACACCCCTGGGGACATGGGGGGCAGAGTCCTGCCCCCACCCCCCGCAGAACTACAGCTCCCAGCGTGCCCCTGGGTGGGGACTACAGCTCCCAGAATGCCTCGCAGCCCCTCCCCTCCGGACTACAGCTCCCAGCACCCCCCCGCGGAACTACAGCTCCCAGCGCCCCCCTCCCCCCCAGCCCTGCCTGCAGCTCCCAGGGCTCCCCCCAGTGCTCCCAGTTACCAGTGCAGCTCCCAGTGCGCTCCCAGTGGCCCCCCTACAGCTCCCAGTGCCCCCCCATAGCTCCCAGTGCCTCCCCATAGCTCCCAGTGCCTCCATCACTCCCAGTGTCCCCCTATAGCTCCCGGTATACCCCCATAGCTCCCAGTGCCCCCCCATAGCTCCCAGTAGCCCCCCCATGGCTCCCAGTACCCCCCATAACTCCCAGTGCCACCCCCCCCATAACTCCCAGTGCTCCCCACAGTTCCCAGTGCCACCCACAACTCCCAGTACCCCCTATAACTCCCAGTACCCCCTATAACTCCCAGTGCTGCCATACCTCCCAGTGACCCCTGTCCCAGTTCCCCCTCTGGCTCCCAGTGCCCCTCCCACAGCCCCCCGAGCTCCCAGTTACCCTCTGTGACCTCCAGCTCCAGCACCCCCCCGGCACCAGTATCCCCCAGTACCCCCCCAGCGCTCCCCGCTGTCACCAGTGCAGGGGGACACAGCTCCCAGCACACACCAGTGCTCCCAGCACTACAGCTCCCAGTGCCACGCGTGGGCGGGGACTACAGCTCCCAGTAGCCACCAGTGCGGGACACAGTGCCCAGTGGCACCAGTGCAAAACCGGAGCTCCCAGTGCAAAACCAGAGCTCCCAGTGCCACCAGTGGAAAACCGGAGCTCCCAGTGCAAAACCGGAGATCCCAGTGCAAAACTGGAACTCCCAGTGCAAACTCAGTGTAAAACCAGAGCTCCCAGTGCAAAACCAGAGCTCCCGGTGCAAACCCAGTGCAAAACCGGAGCTCCCAGTGCAAAACCGGAGATCCCAGTGCAAAACGAGTGCAAAACCAGAGCTCCCGGTATAAAATTACTGCAAAACCAGAGCTCCCAGTGCAAAACCGGAGCTCCCAGCTGGAAACCAGAACTCCCGGTGCAAACCCGGTGCAAAACCGGAGCTCCCAGTGCAAAACCGGAGATCCCAGTGCAAAACCAGTGCAAAACCAGAGCTCCCGGTATAAAACTACTGCAAAACCAGAGCTCCCAGTGCAAAACCGGAGCTCCCAGTTGGAAACCAGAACTCCCGGTGCAAACCCGGTGCAAAACCGGAGCTCCCAGTGCAAAACCAGTGCAAAACCAGAGCTCCCAGTGCAAAACCAGAGCTCCCAGTGCAAACCCAGTGCAAAACCAGAGCTCCCGGTACAAACCCAGTGCAAAACCAGAGCTCCCAGAGTAAAACCAGAGCTCCCAGTATAAAACCAGTGCAAAACCAGAGCTCCCAGTGCCCCACTCACCCCCAGTCCCCCCAGCCTCCGCGGGGCCGCCCTGACCTGCCTGCCCTGCAGCCGGGGCTGGGACGGTCCCCCCGGTCCCCACGCCCCTCCCCCGACCCCACGCGTGGGTCCCGCTGCCCCCCCCACCCCCCCCCCGCTCCGTGCCCTGGCTCCCGCCCTCCCCCCCCCCCCCGCGGTAATCCCCTGGGCGGCGGGGGATTAAAACTCCCCGCGGGGCCGAGCTGTCCCCGGGGCCGGGCAAAGAGCCAAAGACTGGGTTAAAAATACCACAAAACACCCTAAAACACCATAAAACCACAGAACCCCCCCCCCCGCCAAGCTCCTGCCCACGCAGCCCACGCGGGGCTCCCGGTGCGCTCGGTTTCTCCCCCGGGGAAACTGAGGCACGGGTGGGCTCCGGGGGTGTCACCGCGCCTGTCCCGCGTGGGAGCCAGCCCCTGGCGTTTCCCCCCCGTGTCCCACGCGTGTCCCGGGGCAGCGTCCACGGGGGTTCCATTGAAAAGATTCACCCCGCCCACGCTCCCACTCGAGTTTTTTGGTTTTTTTTTTCCAGTTTGCCCAGCGAACGGCTAATTGGGGCAGGGGTTGGAGGGGGGGGTCAAGCCAGGCGGTCCCCGTCACGGGAGAGACCCCCGAGAGCAAGGACACGAGTGGGGACACGGGGCGTGGGGATAGGGGGCGTGCCGTGGGGTCGGCGCTAGGACCCCGCGGACCCCCGTGCGCCCCCTCTCACCGCGGGGAACCCCTGGCCCACGTGGGACCCCCGCGGGCGCAGCCAATGGGAGGGCGTCGGGGGAGGAGGGGGTGTCAGCGGGCCACGCCCACAGGGGAGAGGGCGGCCAATGGGAGCGGAGGGGGCGTGGCCGAGGGCGAATGTTGTGACGGTGGGAAGGGGAGGGAGGGGGCGCGGGGCGGGGGGGAACACCGAGGGGAGGGGTCACGGGGCGGGAGGCGGGGAGCGGTCACCGGGGGAGGTGAAGGGACAGGCGGGCAGCCCCGGGGGGACGGAGGGACGGACGGGGGGGGCGGGGGGGAACTGACGGACAGACGGACGGACAGGCAGACAGACGGCTCGAGGTGGGGGGGGGACACGCAGCCTGACACGGGGTCCCGGGGACAGCCAGCCAAGGGGGGGCACAGGTAGCAAAGCCGGGGCGGGGGGGGGGGGGACAAGGACGGACGGACAGGACACGGGATGGACAGACAGCCCGGGGCAGGGACAGACGGACAGCAAGGTGACAGGAGGCGGGGGGGGGGGGTTGTCACCTGGGGGCAGTGACACGACCACAGGAGGGGAGAGAGGGAGAAAACTGGGACACCCCTAATCCTAATCCCAATCCCAATACCAATGCTAAATCCCCATCCGGATCCCAAACCCCATCCCAATCCTAATCCCAATCCCCAATCCTAAATCCCCATCCCAAACCCCAATCCCCATCCCAATCCCAATCCCCTCGCTGCAATGGGCTGCAGGCAGCGGCGAGGTCCCCCCCGGGGCTGGGGGCTGGGGGGGCGCTGGGACCGATCCGCAGCCTCCCCCCGCTGCTCCTAGGGAGGCTCCGAGCCTCCGGCAGTGCCTCCGCCGGGAGGCCGAGCCCCACGGGAGGGCTGGGGATGGCGAACGGGGCAGCCACACGCACCGACCCGCGAGGGCACCGGCGCCGGAGGAGCACCACAGGTACGGGGACGGGGACGGGGCTGGGAAGTGCCGGGGGGGGATGAGGGAGGGGGGGTCCCGGTGGCCCCACGGGCTGACACAGTTGGCAGGGAGGCGATCATGCGACCTCGCTCCCTCTCTAGGGATTTGAAGCTGGGCCAAACGGCGGTGGAAATGTGATTGTCGCCGCACCGAGCCTGCGAGCCGAGGAAACGCAGCGCCGGAGGGACGGGAGGGACACCGAGGGGACAGGAGTGGGACGCTGGAGGGACAGGAGTAGGACACTGAAGGGACAGGAGCGGGACGCCTCGCACCAGCCCCGGTTCTTGCTCCGCAGCCAGAGGGTCCCCAGACCCTGTGGAGCCAGGCACGGAGAGGGGACCGCGGGTCCTCGGTGTCCCCGCACGCCTCAAACACCACGGGCCGGCCCGGAGCTGTCCCCCGCCAGCTTTGCGACCAGACCCCGTCACCCGTCGGAGCCCGATGAGCAGCCGAGGCCGTGCGTGAACCTATGCAGGCCAGGAAGAAATACATTCTCGTGACTTTCCTCGCCTCCTGGCTCCTGCTCTTCCTCCTTGGAGGGGACCGCCTGCGCCGTTTCGCTTTCTTTTCCCGGACGAAAGCCGGGGCCCGGAGGAGCTGGCCCCGCTGGGCTGATCGGTCCCTCCTCAAAAGCTTCGGGGACCCCGAGGAGCCGCAGAGCCATGGGGACCCCCCGCCGCCCTCGCCCCGGGCACGGCGGGCGGCGCGGCTGAGCGCCTACAAGGGCAGCCGGTGCCGCATGGAGACCTGCTTCGACCTCGGCCGGTGCCAGAGGCATGGCTTCAAAGTCTTCACCTACCCGCGGGAGCGCAGCGAGCCCGTGTCCGAGAGCTACGGCAAGATCCTGGCCTCCATCGAGCGCTCGCGCTACTACACGCCGCGCCCCGAGGAGGCCTGCCTCTTCGTCCTGGGCATCGACACGCTGGACCGCGACCGCCTCTCGGGCCACTACGTCCCCGACGTGGACGAGAAGATCCGCGGCTTCCCACTGTGGAACGGCGGCCGCAACCACCTCGTCTTCAACCTCTACTCGGGCACGTGGCCCAACTACACCGAGGAGCTGGGCTTCGACGTCGGCCAGGCCATGCTGGCCAAGGCCAGCTTCTACGCCGAGAGCTTCAGGCCCGGCTTCGACGTCTCCATCCCCCTGTTCCCCAGGGACCACCCGCAGCGGGGCGGGCAGAGGGGGTGGCTGCAGCGCGGCGCGGTGCCCCCGAAGAAGAAATACCTGCTGGCCTTCAAGGGGAAGCGTTACCTGACCGGCATCGGCTCCGGCACCAGGAACGCGCTGCACCACATCCACAACGGGAAGGACATCGTCTCGCTCACCACCTGCAAGCACGGCAAGGACTGGGAGAAGCACAAGGACACGCGCTGCGACAAGGACAACGTCGACTACGAGAAGTGAGTGGGGTGGGGAAGGGGACGGATGGGAGAAGGGGTCCAAACCCCATGGGTTGGGGGGATGCGGCCACGCTGGGCGAGCAATGGGGAGAGGGGAGGGTTTGGGGCTCTCCCTCCTGGGTCCCGGCCTCGTTTCGAGGTGGGGAGGAAGGTGTTGGTTGTGCAGGGTTTTCCTGCTGTGCATTAAAGTTGGAGCAATCTGGCCAGAGCGGCTTTTATCTGCGATCGCCGCGGCCGCCCCTAATACGATTTCCCTTTTTCCCGATGCTGGTGAATGATGCTTTTCTTCTGCCCCCCGCCCGCCCTCCCCTAACGTAAACGTTTGTCCTGGAGATGAGCCCGAAGCATCCCCCCCGCCCCGGCTCAGCTACAAATCCCATCGAACCAGCGGGTGCTCGGCGTCCCGGGGGGGCAGCCCCGAGCTCCCCCCTCGGGGACAGTGGGGACACCGTGCGGTGGCACCCGCTGGAAAAACAGGATGGGGACAAAGTTCTGCGAGTTTGTGGGGTCCCAGGACCGAGGAGATGCACACCGGCTCCTTGCCTCCCCGTCCTGCCCTCAGCCAGGGTGGTTTGGGTGGAAAAAAAGCGGTCGGTGCCAGGATGAAGCGTGAGGACAAGCGGGGAGGTCCCTGTCCCGCTGCCTGGGGACAGCCCACGGCCACCCGGCCCCGAGAGCAGATGGAAGGGCCGCGTGGGACATCATCCTCAAAGCATCTTAGGAGGTGCGGGGAGGTAAAAGTGAAGCCGGGGACTGGGGGCACTGGGATTAGCCAGGGCTCCGGGGCCGCTCGAGCATCACCTGGCCCCGACACGGCACCGTCAGCCCCCGCCGTGGGGCTGTTTTTTGGGGACGGGGCACAGTGGGATGGTGGGACACGAGGTGGGCTGGCGGGATGGGGCCCAAGGTCAGCCCTGCGCTGTGGGGTGGGAAATGCCCTTCCCAGGTAATCCCGTAATGCTGTCTGCGAGTACAGGGGGATTTGCACCTCACCCAGGACGGCTTTGGCCAGCAGATAGATGGGGGACACGTGGCAGGGTCCTCGCGCGTGACCCTGTGTCTCTGCTGTCCTCTCACCCCCATGGGACACGCGGGCAGAAAGCCACCGGCATCTCCCTCGTGCCTGGCCAACCCCACAGGGGATTTGTGCCCTCCAACCCCAAGAGGGACAGACCCAGCACCGGACCAGTGACAGAGGGACGGTGGGGACAGGCCAGCGGGGGGAGGACACACCAGGTTGGGCAAAGCGAGAGCCCAGTTCTCCCAGCGCTTCGGGGCCGTCCCGGTTTGCTGGGGGAAATGGGAAGGAGCCGTGCCCCCCAACCAGCCCGTGGTGTGCAGCGGGCTGGGGCCGGCCTCGCTCAGGGCTCCGTCGCCCTCCTCGTGCCCGGCGTCGCCTAAACCACCCGGTTCCGTGCCCGCACAGAGCGGTGCTCGTAGCAGCACCATGATCCTGCCCACGCTCTAACCGCACCCGAGAGCCTTTGGGGAAGGCTCCCTGGAGCCCGCGGGTCCCCCCGGCAGCACCGTGCCCGCCCGGAGCCGCTCGGAGGGGACGTGGTGGGCGCCCGGCCCGGCCCCTAACAAAACAAGGAAGCCCTGACGGCGCGAGTGCCCGGAAACCGCAGCGCGTCAGGAGCCAAATGTTTCCATCGGGAGGTTTCGGCCCCGCAGCCCGGCCGGCGCCAGCCTCCCCGCCACGGCTGCCGGCGAGGGAAGGATGCTCGGCCCCCCCGGGACGCATCCTGCCGGGTCCCCACCGAGCGGGTGGCAGCGGGGCGGCCCCGAAGGGCGAGCGCTGGAGGTGCCCGGCCCTAAGGATGTCACCGTCGGGGTTGTCACTGCCGTGGTTTCATGGGGTGTCTGGCCAGGAGCTGGGGTGTTCGCGAGGCAGGGAGCACCCACGGGGATTTGGTGTCCATCGGAGATGCGGGGATGAGCCCTCCGGAGGTGGGTTTTGTTCCTAAATCTGCGTGCTGGGCTGGTTTCCTGCAGGGGTGCTCCAGGGTGCTTCAGCACCCACCAAGGGGGAGCTCGTCCCCACGTCCCCACCACAGCCAGGTCTAGGAGACCTTTCCCCTGGGGACCAGCACCCGTTTGGCCCCGCAGCCCCCCCAGCCGGGCTGTGTGTGTGTGTCCCATCCCCTCCAGGCCCTCCCCGCAGGCAGGAACAGACGGGGTCTGTCCCAGCTCAGTGTCAATATTGGATTTTCCGGTGCGGTCGCAGGGCCCCGGCAGCGAAGGCGCCTCTCCCCCCCGGCGGCACAGATGGGGCTTTCATAGCCTGCAGCCCTGCCGGCCCTTCTACCCCCCCAAAAAAAAAAACGCTGCTGGGGCGGGCACGGCCGCTCCTGCCCTGCAAGCCTGGGCACGGCGCAGGAGTCACCGCAGTTTCAGGCTCGGGGGTTCGGGTGCTGCATTGCGGGGCGGTGTGGAGGGGGCTGTGCTTCCCCCCCCGGGTAACGCCGGGGGTCTCCTGACCCCTTCTTTGGGGTGAGTTTGGTTCCTGGCTCTGCAACAGGTTCCCTTTGAGGGCATCTCCCAGGGTGCTGCAGCCCCACCAGCCCTGAGGAGCTGCGGCTTTTTGGGGCCAAACCCAGCCCTGATCCATCCTAACCCCATGGGATGGGTGCCCGGCCTCGTAGGGTGCCAACAAAAGCCTGTGGGGTGCACACGGGTTGGGGGGGGGGGGCCATGCCTGACCCCCACCATGTCTCCCCGCCAGGTTCGACTACCAGGAGCTGCTGCACAACTCCACCTTCTGCATCGTGCCCCGCGGCCGGCGCCTGGGCTCCTTCCGCTTTCTGGAGGCGCTGCAGGTACGGAGGGGTCTGGGGGGGGACAAGGGACCTGGCTGCGGGGTCCCCGGGCTCTGTCCCAGCCCCTGTGGGGTCCCGTGCAGGCTGCCTGCATCCCCGTGCTGCTGAGCGATGGCTGGGAGCTGCCCTTCTCCGAGGTGATCGACTGGAGCAAAGCCGCCGTGGTGGGCAGTGAGAGGCTGCTCCTGCAGGTACCGGGGCCGGATCCTGCCCCGCACTGGGCACCAGGGAACCCCCAGTGGGGGGGCTGACCCCAAAGGTGGTGGAGTCCCCGCTTTTGGGGGGGTAAAACCTCTGCAGTCAACCACAGCAGCCCTCCTGCGTGGGGATGCAGGGGGTCCCATCCCAGCCCTCGGGCATTGCTCAGCTGGGGGGTGCTGAGCATCTCCACAAACCCTCGGGGAGGTTCTGGGCCTGATCCTGCTCCACAGAGAGGGCTGGGGCCGCAGCACAGCATCCCTGGCTGCGGGGGACCCCTTGGGATGGTACGGAGGTCTCAGGGGGACAAACCAGCCCTGCTGGGGGCTATCGGGAGGGGGCAGCGAGGTGAGAAACCAGCGCCCCCCGTCCCGCAGATCCCCTCCGCTGTGCGCTGCATCCACCCGGAGCGCGTGCTGGCCTTCCAGCAGCAGACCCAGTTCCTGTGGGACGCCTACTTCTCCTCCGTCGACAAGATCGTGCACACCACGCTGGAGGTGAGCGCGGCCCCACGGGGCCCCCCCGGGTTAGCGGGGCCCCCTCGGGACGCTGACGGCACCTCCTCAACCCCTGGCAGATCATCAAGGACCGGCTGCTCCCGCACCGCTCACGCTCCCGCTTCCTCTGGAACGTGCCCCCCGGGGGGCTGCTGGCCCTGCCCGACTTCTCCACGCACGTCGGGGACTTCCCCTTCTACTACCTGCAGCACGGTAGGACCCCCACGAGACCCCTGGCTGAGCACCGTGGGCTTGGCGCGCATCCTGACGCCTCTCCTCTGCCCCTCTCCCTCCCAAATCGCAGGCTCCAGCCCCTCCGACAAGTTCACGGCGCTCATCCACGCCGTCTCGCCGCTGTCCCAGCCCCTCCTCAGGCTCATCCAGGCCGTCTCCAAGTCCCAGTACTGCGCGCAGGTGGGGGGAGATGGGGGACGGGGGCACATCAGGAGGGATGGGGCAGGTTTCTGGGGGCTGGGAGGGGCTGGGGTGGGATCGGGGTGTGATTGGGGGGCTGGCAGTGCTTATGTCACCCCTTGGGGGGCAGAGCTGGCCCCTCCTCGCGGTGCTGGGACCACCCTTGGTTGTATCCTGGGTCCAAACCCTCGTGGGATGGTTTCGGGGTGGAAGAGGCGCAGCCCTACTGAGAGCTGAGCTGGAGCCGGTCCCGCTGCTGGATCGGGGGGGGCTCAGCCCTGCAAACCCCAACACACCAACATGCCCCAGGGGGGCAGCCTGGCCAAATGCCCTCCTGACACCCCCCAGCCCTGCTTTTTCACCCCCCCCCCCCCGCAGATCCTGGTGCTGTGGAACTGCGAGAAGCCACCGCCATCGACCGAGAAGTGGCCCCAAATCGCGGTGCCCCTGACCGTCATCGAGGGCAGGAGGAAGGTACGAGGAGCCGGGATGCGTGGGGAGCTGGGCACCCACCCCGGGGTACATCCCAAATTGAATTTCCCCCCCGCCGTAGCTCAGCGACCGCTTCTTCCCCTATGCGGCCATCCGGACGGATGCGGTGCTCAGCCTGGACGAGCACAGCAGCCTCTCCACCAGCGAGGTGAGGCCGTGGGCACCGTGGTTCCCAGCCCCACGGAGCTGGACGAGCCCCGTGCCGAGCCAGCAGGATGCTCAGCGGCCGCCGTGGGGCTGGCAGGGAGCTGTGCCCGCTGTCCTCGTGTCCCCACACCCAGGGGACAGCTCGGGGGGATGGCAGGGGCGGCGATGGGTCCCCACAGCCCGCTGACACCATCCCCTGCCCGTGCCAGGTGGACTTTGCCTTCGTGGTGTGGCGCAGCTTCCCCGAGCGCATCGTGGGCTTCCCCGCCTCGAGCCACTTCTGGGACACCGAGCAGCAGCGCTGGGGCTACACCTCCCGGTGGACCAACGAGCTCTCCATCGTCCTCACCGCCGCCGCCTTCTACCACAGGTACCGCAGCCCGCCGGGCAGCCGGGGAGAGCCCCACGAGCCAGGGGGGGCATGGCCGGATCCTGCCCCCGCCTCGCTGCCTCCCCCAGGTATTACCACAGCCTCTTCACCGGGTTCCTGCCCGCGGGGCTGCGTGAGCTGGTGGGCGGCCTGGCCGCCTGCGAGGACATCCTGATGAACGTCCTGGTGGCCGCCGTCACCAAGCTGCCGCCCATCAAGGTCACCCAGAGGAAGCAGCACAAGGAGGCTGTGCCCCAGCAGGTAGGGGGTGAGGAGGGGGTGCTGAGACCCCCCCAGAGCCGGGAGCAGAGCCCCTAAACCCCGCGCTCTTCCCCCTGCCCAGGTGAAGGGCACGGCGGCGACCAGCAGCCGGGGTTTCTCGCAGCAGCAGGACTGCCTCAACCAGGTGGCAGACTGGTTCGGGTACATGCCCCTCGTGTCCTCCCAGCTGCGCCTCGACCCCGTGCTCTTCAAGGACCAGGTCTCCATCCTGCGCAAGAAATACCGCCACTTGGAGAGGCCCTGAGCCCTGCTGGGCACCCCATCCCCATCGCACGGACCTCGCGGGGAGCAGCGGATCCCTCCCGGAGTGAGCGCTGGGGTGGCTGCCGATGGGGTTTTACTCGGTATTGGGTTTTACCAGTACAATGAAGGTCGGGGGAGGCACGGAGACGGATGCAGGGTGAGCAGAGTCTGGCTGGAGGCTGCAGGATGCGGGATGAGCCAGCTGTGCCTGGTGGTGGCACAGCAGGGGACCCCGGTGCCACCGTGCCCAGCACATCGGGGCTGCCCTTGGGGCTTGGTGGTGGCTGCTGCGTTCCCAGGCACGGTCCCCAAGCAGTGGCAGCACCCAGGAGGCTGCGTTCGGGGCAGCCCCACACTAGCAGCGTCCCCACTAGGTGCTGCAGAGGTGCCCGTGTCCCTGCAGTTGTTTCATGCACTGGGCGCTTCTGCCACCATCCCCACCCTGTGAGCAGCAGGGAGGAGACAGCGAGTGCTTGAGCTTCCCAAAAGCAAACAGGGGAGTGATAAGAGGTGAGAGCACTGCAATCATCCTCCCTCCCCAGGCTGGGACGGACCCCGAGCACCCGGGGGCTCCTCCCCAGGTGCCCCTGCACCCCCCTTTCCTCCCCGAAGTGAAATAAAAGGGATATTTCAGCTGCTTTTCCCAGCTGCACTGAAACTGTGAAAATCAAGGCCCCCGCGCCGCCCTTCTCTGCAGCCCTGGCCCCGTCCTTGCTCCCATCGCCCGCAGACCAAACCCCGCAGACACAAGGTCGTCCATCGGCGCGGCCGTCCCCCGCGGGGCCACCGTTTGCTCTGGTTTATTTGCCTCCTGTTAAAAGTTCATAGGAGCGGGACGGGGTCACTGGGACTCAGGGGGGCTCAGTCACGGGGGGGCTGGCACTCGCGGCAGTCCCGCATGTCCTCGGAGTAGCTCTCGATCTGGATGGTGGTGGTGTGGAAGCGGAAGGCGTGCTGCAGCCGCGAGCTGGCCTCCTCCAGCACCTCCTGCGCGTTGGCGCCCGCGTCTGCAAGGACACCGGGGGGGGAGGGTGTCGGGGTGCGGGTGAGCCCCCGAATCCTTCCCCCCACCGCCCCCCCGGTCCCCCCACACTCACTGATGGCGATGTGCACCGAGAGCAGCGGCTGCGCTGCCGTCAGCGCCCAGATGTGGAGGCTGTGCACGGCCTCCACGCCGCCCACCGCCAGCAGCGTCTCCCGCACGGCGTTGAAGTCCATGCCCCTGGGGGTGCCTGGGGGGAGACACGGCGCGGGGTGGGTCGGGGTCACGGCACCCATGGGTGATTTTCCCCACCCCCGGCCCCGGCGGGTCCCTACCTTCCATGAGGACGAGGAGGACGTCGCGGAGGATGGTCAGCGTTGTCCCCAGCACCAGCGCGGAGAAGAGGAAGGTGCAGATGGGATCCACGTACTTGTACTCGGGCTGGGAGAGGTGGCAGAGGGTGAGGTCCCCCCAGTGCCATCCCCCGACTCCAAATCCCCATCAGACTCAGTCCCATCCATCTCACCCCCACGTGCAGCCAGGACTGGGCAAGCCACCATCCTCATGTCCCCCTCCCAAGCGTCCCCTCAGCCCCCAGCACCACCCCAACCTTAAAGAAGATGATGTAGGACGCGACGAGGACGCCGACGCTCTGCAGCAGGTCCCCCACAACGTGGACGAAGGCGGCGCGGACGCTGGCGTTGGGCTGCTCGCCCGGCGCTCCGTGGCTGTGCCCGTGCCCCGTCTGGTGCAGAGCCACCCCCATCCTGCGGGCAGGGCAGCGGTGACATCCCCGGCCACCGGGGTCCCCCGCGGAGGGGTGGCAGCGCGTCGTACGTACACGATGTTGACGGCCACGGCGCAGGCGGAGGTGATGAGCATGACGCCGCCCTCGATGTCGTAGTCGGCCGAGAGCAGGCGCTGGGCCGCCAGGTACACCAGGACGCCCGTCACCACCCAGATGGAGAGCACGGAGAGCAAGGCCCCCAGGATCTCTGCGGAGAGCCCCACGTTGTCACCATGCCAGGCTCCCGTGGGGACAGCACCCTGGGGTGCCCCCACCTTGCCGGGATGCTCCCCGTGTGCACCCCGTGGGGCTGGCAGTGGGGTTCCCGGGGGGGCCGTGCCGTTACCTGCCCGGTGCCAGCCGAAGTTCATGGTTTTGGTGGCGGGGCGCGAGGACACCCAGAGGGCGAAGAGGCTGATCATGACGCTGGCAAAGTCCGTCAGGAGGTGGGCAGCATCCGTCAGGATGGCCAGGCTGTGCGCCAGGTACCCGCCTGTGGTCACACAAAAGTGGGGGGGGGGGGCAGAGATCAGGGGCGATCCCTACTCAGAGCCAGACACAGACCAGGTCACCCCAGGCCGAAATGGGGCACCCTGCCCGCACCTTGCTTGCGCCCATTGCGCAGATGAGGACAAGAGAGGCCACGCAGGGAAATGCAGCTGCTCAGGGCACGACCGCCCTAGCCGGACCCCGCACCCAGCACTCACCCACGGCTTCCCCCACCATGAAGACGAGGCAGATGCCGGCGGCCACGTAGAGCTTCCTGCGTGCCCGCTGCTGCTGCCCGGGGTGGTCGGCGGCCCCCGGCGCGTGGCAGTGCCGGCGGCGCCGCGTGCCCAGCTCCAGGGCGGGCGCCTGGCCCTGCGGCGAGCTGTGCCCGTCCTCCTGCACCGTCCCCAGGTAGGACCTGCGGGGGGACGGGTGACAGCAGGGGACAGCGGGGCGCCAAGCGGTGCTGGCGCTGGGCACAGGGGGGTGCCCAGATGGGAGAACAGGGGGAAAAGAGGGGACACGCTGCCCTCCCTTTGTGCTCAGCACTGCTCCCCCTGTATCCCCTTCTCCTCCCCAGCAAGAGCCACCCTTCCCCGGTCAAAGGGCTTTTGGGGACGCCATCTGGGACCCCCAAGGGGAAGGGGGGGACGTGCACGTCCCCATCCCTCAGGGCACCCCCTTACCTGGCTGCACCCTCGGTCAGCAGGTGCCGCTTCTCCTCGCCGGCCGCCATCGGGGCCGGGGCCGGTGACCCCGGTGGGTGTGTGGCGGGCGCTGGTGGCAGCCGGTGGCCTCGGTGGCGGCCGTGTGAAAGCGCCGGGGACTCGTGTGCAAAGCCGAGCCGGGGGAGGCAGGGCCAGGCCGGCTGCAAAGCGCCCGCCGCTGCCGCCGCCTCGCCCCCCTGGGGGGGCCCTGCCTCGCCCTGCACCCTGGGGGGGGTCCCGGTGCTGGGGGGCTGCTGTGAGCTCCCCCCCTGTAGGCACCCTGGGGTGCCCCAGGAGCTGCACATGCTTCAGGACCCGGCTGTGGTCACCCCACTGAGCCAGGGGGAGGGCGGGGACCCCCCCGAGCTCCCCAAAGACACCCCGGTTCACCACTACGGGAAGCCCTCGGGGCCCCTCCGGTTTAAATCCAGCTGCAGAACAGCTGACGGGTGAAGCTGGGGCCGTGCACAGGGGTCAGGGTCAGACACCCCCATGGCAGCAACTGCTGCCTGCCCCCCTCCGAGAGCAGCATTAATTGCTCCGGGGCTAATTGCAATCAGGGCACAGCCCAGAGTACTGCTCGCTGCGCAGCCTCAGTTTCCCCTCGAGCAGGGGCTGAGCTGAGTTTGTGTTTTTGCAGGACAAGCACACCCATGTCACGGCTTCGCAGCCGTGTGAGCTCAGCTGGCAGCTCGATGCTGAGGCTGGCCCCATTTCGGGGCTGGCACAGCCTGGACCCCCTTCACCCCCACCCCATGTTCCCAAACCCTGGTGAGCGCTGGTCCCGTGTGCCCCCATCACCAGGGGATAAATCCTGCAGGGTGCTTAAAACCCCAGGAGCACGGCCAGCACGGGATGCCAGCACTGCTGGAGGTGTTAATGAGGCCGAAAATTAGGTGCTGGACCTGCCCTGGGAAACCCTCTCACATCCCCAGAGCCCCTTGCGGGGCCAGTGAGCCGAAAATGAGAGGCAAGAGGGGGAAAAATGCCCAAAGCACTGGTTTTCTTTATAAAATACACAAAATTCAACTCCGTTACAATTATATACAAAACAAGGAACATATAAAACGTGCGGAATAATCCTTTGCACCCGTATAGAAAAGTGTCCTGTGCTGGAGCAGCCGTCGCCTCGCCAGGCAGCCAGCCCCCATCGGTGCATCCCCAGGTCCCGTCGCCGGACATCCTGCGCCCGCCGCGGCTACTGGGGGGCTGCGGGAGGGAGAGGGTGGTGGGCGGGTGCTGGGGAGGGACAGGACCCCCAGTAAATCCTTCCTGTTCCCCCCATTGTGTGGGGGTGCTCGTGGCGGGGGCTCCTTACCCGTCACCATCCTCCCGGGCGCTGAGTCCCCTTCTGTCTCTTCCTCCACCTCCTCATAGAACTCCTCATCCTCCTCATCTGCAAAGGGGCACCCAAATGTCAGTGAGGGGCAGCTGCAGCGGGGCCCCAGCCGCTGGATCCCAGGAGCACACGAGGGGTTTTTAGGGCTGGATTACCTGCTTCAAAGTCCAAGGCGCGGACGGCGTCGGCGAGGTGGTCCAGGCTCACCGAGAAGGAGTCCATGCTCTCGTAGCCTTGCTCGATCTTCTCCAGCCTGCCACCCTTCGAGGCCTCCACGATCCTGTGGGGAGAGCATGGCCATGGTCCTGCGGCCCCTGAGCATGGGGACACCCCCGGCCAGGCTCGCAGTGCTCGCCCCGCTGCTCCTTAGCCCCAGCTAGCAAAGCCCCACGGCCAGATCCTGGCCCTGGGACAGGGTTGGGGAACACCGAGGTCTCCAGTTTGGACACTTACGTTTTAATGAGCTGCTTGGCGTTCTGTGGGAGCAAGAAAAAAGGTGAGGGTGTCAGAGTGGTACCACTTGGGATGTTCCTGTGCCACCAGAATGTCCCCGTGCCAGCAGGACCCGGCACAAGAGGCACCCCACGGGCACCAAGGGGCTGTGGGGCTGGGGTCTCACCATGAGGAAGGTGGCCTCCCCGTTCTCCTCCATGGCCTGGATGGCTGTCTCCACCAGCCGGCTGGACTTCTCCAGCTGCTCCTTGTACTTGTGGATGAGGCCCTGCACGAAGCCCGTCTTGTCCTCCTGCTCGCGGGCGATGCGCCCCAGCAGCTCCGTCTTCTTCTCCTCCAGCAGCGCCACGAAGGCGTCGAAGCGCGCGCACAGCTCCCGCTTGGCTGCCTCGCTGTTCTCCTGCGGGGACAAGGGACAGCCGTGTCCCTCCAGCCCCTGCGTGTCCCCTCCCCGGGGCTGCCTCCTCCATTCGCTCCGGCTCCCCGCAGCACGCTGGGGTTTCGGGGGGCTCGTTTCCCCGTCCCTCACCTCGGTGCTGCGGCAGGAGTCCTCCAGCTGGGAGATGATGGTCTGGATCCGGTCGTTCCCCGCCACCAGCATGGAGATGCAGTTGTTCAGCTCGCTCTGGGCAGGGACAGACAGACAGAAGCAGCTTTAACCCCAGCGGGGTAGGGATGGGGACTGCCGGGATGTCAAGGTCCATCCCCTATCCTGACGTGGGGACGGGCTGGGAGCCAGGGGGGGCATCACTGTATCCACCACTCTAAATATAGGGCTGTCTCCTGGCTGAAGTCAGCCTGCTGACTATTAATACCCCATGAGCACGTCCCAGTGCTATTTGTGGCCACCCACAGCACATTGCCTGGAACCTGCCGTGCCCCCCCATGGCCCCAGGTCCCCCCCCGTGGCACCTTCTGGCCCTGGAAGACGCTCTGCAGAGGGGCGACTTCGCAGTCCTTGTGGGCACCGAAGACCTTGCACATGGAGCAGGTGGGGACCTCGCAGGTGACGCAGTAGATGTTGATCCGCTCGTCCTCGTGCTCCTTGCACATGGGGTGCTCCCCCTTCTTCAGTGGCCTGCTGGAGAGAGCAGCCCGGCCGTGGTGACGTCCCCGTCACACCGATGTCCTCATCACACCGATGTCCCCATCACAGTGACGTCCCCATCGTGGTGACATCCCCATGGCAGTGACATCCCATCCCCACTGCAGTGACATCCCAACTGATGCTGCAGAGCCACCCTACAATCGGGTCCCCTGCGCCTCTGCAAGCCCAGTACACCCCAGTTAGCACCAGTCCGGCACTGGCCGTGGCAGCGGTCGGGGACCGCGCTCCAGGGATGCTGCACAAGCGCCTAATTTTAGAGCAGCACTGCTGGCATTTATTATTATCACCCAACACGTGATCAGAGCGGGGGCTCCAGGGCAGCTCGGTGGGGGAGAGGGTGACAGCAGTTGAGTCCCCAGTGGGGGGGTTTAGCCAATTCGCCACCCCGCCCCCCCGGGGCCGCAGCCACCTGCCACGTGCCATCCGTCCCTGTCCCCATGGCACTGGAACAATATTTACAGTGGCGCAGGAGACTGGGGAGGTGAGCTCCTGCGTCTGGGTCCCTCAAGAAGACGTCACCCCCCTCTCTGTCCCCCCCCCCCCAACACTGTAACCCTGCTGCTGAGCAATGCCTTTACCCAGCAGGGTCCCCCCTGACTGTCCCCCTGTCCCTTATCAGCTCCCTGCTGTCACGAGCAGAGCCTGGATTTGTCCCTCACACCCCTTATCTCCAACTGAAAGCCTCGGCTGCAGAGTGCCACGGGGGGGGGCAGGACTTGTTCCTCTGCCACCCCCCCAGGGTCCCAGTGTCCCCGGTGAGCCACCAGACCACAGACCCGAAGGGCATGGGAGATTTGGGTTGGGAGACGGAGATTTGGGCTGGGGCATGAAGAGGTGGCTCTGGGGATGAAGATGGTGGGAGACCACCAAGCCAGCCCCCCAATTTCTCGCCCAAAGCAGAATCGCCTCCCAGGCACAACGCAGGGCTCTGCGACATGGCCGTCCCCGTGTCCCCGTGGGACCAACCTGGAGCACTCCTGCTTGTAGATGTCAATGATGTTCTCCACCAGCAGGTTCCTCTGCAGCCCGTAGACGCCGTGGCGGTCCAGCAGCACCTCATGGCGGCACGAGGGGCACCGGAACCGGCCCCCTGGGATGATGCTGCCCCGGCTCTGCCAGCAGGGGTTGGCAGCCTGGAGGGGGACAAGGACAACGGGGGGTCCTCAGGTGTCCCCGCAGAGCATCCCGGAGCAGGGGAGTGGGTCCAGGGGTTGGGGGGGAGGGCCCCATCTCACCTGGAAGACGTCGTTGGCGCACTTGCGGCAGAGGTTGTGCTGGCAGGGCAGGATCACCACGGGCTTGCTGAACGTCTCCAGGCAGATGGGGCAGAGCAGCTGCTTCTCCAGGCTCTCCATGGGGCTGCCATCCCGCAGGATGCTGGGCTGGAAATCCATCGTACACAGCACCTCGTCGGAGCAGCCCCCGCTTCTGCCGCCGGCGCCCCTCGCGCGGCTTTTTATCACTCGCTCGGCGTCACGTGGAGCCCGAAACCGCCGGCCGGCTCGGGTGTCCGGCGAGGCACCGCCACCTGTCACATGGCGGTGACAATCGGGGCGCAAGGCCGGCGGTAAACAAGCCGGGGACAGGCTGTCCGCGTGGCCCAGCCGCCCATGCTGGGGGGCAGCGGGGCCCCGTGGGGGGGGACAGGAGGGGCTCGGTCCTGCGTGGGGTTTCGGGTGAGGAACGGGCAACACCAAGCTGGTAGTGTGGTTTGTATGGAGCATCTCCCTTTGTACCCACAAAATGTGAGCACTTTTGGGGTGCTATGCACACATAGGGTGGGGGGCTTTCTGGGTGGATGGCAGCACCGTGCTTGGTGTGTGCAGCCCCCCCAGACAGGGTATGGGGGCTTCTCTGCACCCCAAAATGTACTTGGCAGCCCATGGGGAGCTCGCCAAGGCTGGCACCACCATGCTGGCACAACCCGCGTGGCCAGCCGTGCCCTCTGCTTGTTTGCAAAACCTGACCCAGAAACCGCAGCAGGAAAACAGCAGCAGCGCAGCTCCTCCAGAGCTGCCCCAGCTGGGAGCGGCCCCGATCACATTGCCTGGCGGTAAACAGGGTGTTCTTCCAAATCCCAGCACCGGTGCACAGGGAGACCTGTAAATATTAGCAGCTGCATGAGGAGAGCGGGTAATTATAGCGCCTTGGCTGCGGGTCACAGGGGACGGGGTGGGACGGGGTGGCTGCTCTGCAGCCCGCAGAGCCCCTGGGCAGGGGGTGCTGCGAGTGCCAGCGCTGCTGCAGGGATGCGTGTGGGGTGCAGGGGTGCCGGTGTGCACAGGGTACAGGGGTGCACAGGTGCTTGAGTATGGGGGGACATGAGTTTAGGGGTTCAGGGGTAGCTGGGGATGTGTGGGTGCACAGGTACATGGGTGCATGAATATATGGGTGCAAGGGGACAGGGGTATGTGGTACAGGTGTACATGGGTGCATGGGCGTGCAGGGTATGTAGGTACATGGATGCACAGGTACCTGCGTGTAGGTGCCCATGGGTGCACAGGTACATGGGCACACTTGTGCACAGAGGTGTAGGGGCACACAGGTACACTTGTGCACATAGGTACGGGGTACATGGGTGCAAGGGGCCCTGTTTTCACTGCAGCCAGCCCCCCTGGGGCAGGGCAGCCTTAGGGCTGTTTTGTGTGCTCCTTCCGGACAGGCTCACATGTCAACCAAGTGACTGTGCAGGCACCTGCCAAGCACATCTTGCAAAATTGTCCCCGTTTCGGCACTTGGGACTCTTCCAGGGAGGTGTGTGCTTGGAAGCAGGGCTGGCTGGGCACATGGGGGGTTGGCCGCCGGACGTGCACCCGTCCCCATGTCCAAAAATTTGCCCTGCCCAAGGCTGGCATTGATTAACTAATTGCTCCTGGACTCGATTAAGGGGATTCACGGCAGAGGACGGGTTTTAATGCTTTAATCGGCTTCCAAACCCTACAAGGGGCTCGTTGGCCCCTAATTGGCTTGGGGCAGCTTAGGCAGGGCTGTGGGGCACTAATCACCACTGGGCTCGTTACCAATTAACCAGGGAGTGATGTGGGAGCTCTGCTGTAGTGGGAGCACATCCGAAGGACCCCCACGAGCTCCTCACAGGACCCCCACAAGCAGCAGCCCCACTGCACCCCAACACCCTCAACAGGCTGTGGGACCCCAGCTGTGGCAAACGCACAGAAATAAGGGAGAACAGGGCACAGAAAGGGGGGACAGCTCTCAGCCAGCAGCTCCACACAGAGCTAAGGCGCCACAAAAGGCGCGAGGGACCCCCGTTATCTATTGATTAACGCCGGGCGATTGATTAATTAATGACACAGAATTGACGCGGCCGGGGGCGGTGCGAGGGGCGGGCCCTAAGATGGCCGCCGAGGGGGCGGGCCCTAAGATGGCGGCCGGGGGCGGGCCCTATAATGGCGGCCGGGCGGCGGCAGCGCGGCAGCGCTGAGGTAATGCGGAGGCCGCGTCCCCCCTCTGTCATAGAGGGACATGGCCGCGGGGTTCGGGGCTCCACGGCGGGGTTCGGAGGCGGCGGCCTCCGCCTCAGGTGTGCGTGTGGAGCCCCGCCGTGAGGGGCTCGGCTACCGGCGGCGGGCAGGGCCCTGTGGGGCCGCTTCTCCTCAGGCCCCGGTGCTGGGGATCGGGGGACGGGGGGACGAGGCCTCTCCGCCGGGCTGCGGGCGCTTTCTGCTCGCTGAGCACCGCGGGGTTTTCCCTGGGAGGTTTTTCGCCACTGGTGAGGTCGCAGAGCCCTAAACCCCCCCGTGGAAGCGGCCCTGGCTCCGTGCGAGCGTTGCTGGAAGCGTTGGCTGCAGGGCTTTGAGGAGAGCTTTGAAGGGTCCGCGGTAGTATTGCCCTGAGACTGATGATACCTGTCTCTCTCTCTCTCTCTTTTTTTTTTTTTGTTTTGTTTTTCCTTCAAAAAAATAGTACCTAAAACACTGGAAATACTTGAAAGCTCCCTCCTAATAACAGGCTCTTTTGACGTGGTCCTTATTGCCTGGTTTACTAACCTAGAGAATTACATTTATCACTGGCATTCTTGCAAGCTATTTCTGATACACTAACTGTGATATCTTTTTTTTCTTGCATTTCATTCTGTTTGACCAGTGATATTTGGCCAGACAATTTTTTTCTGTCTGTAGGCAGTGTCCCATTTCGGTCTGTTTGTATGGAGGCGGTGCTGGTGTGTTTTGATTTGTAATCCTTGAGGGAAGTGTGCAGGGAGGTTCATAAATCTGTGGCGGTGTTTGGTGTTTTTTTCCTGAGTGTGTGTGTGTCTTGTTTTCCTTACAGAGCAATATGCTTGTTTTTGTTGAAGTCCTTACCCCGTTGAGCAAAACTACAAGTTAGGTGCTGGGTACAAGCTTCTGTAATAAGTCGCTCTTTTACTCTTTTTGTAACAATAGAATTCATACCGATGAAACCACTTGGAACATCATAGTAACATTAAAAGTCTGTGAAGTATCCTCTTATCTTAGTACCAGAGGAAACAAAAGCATTATTAAATCCTAACAGAAATATTTATCTATGCAGTTATGTTCTTAAAGACAGCTTTATTTAAATCTGTTACTCCTCAACCACAGGCTTCAACTAGAACCTCTTCTCTGCTATCCCAGGCATGGATGGAGAGCATGATAGAGTGCTGTTACTCATGTAGACACTCACAAAGGACACAGAGAAAGGAGTAGGAGAGTACATGATAATCCTGTCTCAGCACAGTACAATTCTAGGTTTGAATTGTTGCCTTCCTGAAAACTGAGCTGTATTTTAAATCTTAACAGTCCCACCGAAGTGATGCACTTTTAGCTAGCCCTTAAGAGGTCCAGGTTTACAGAATAACTTCTGAAATATTCTAGCACTCGAACGCAGCGTTACGTTCTGTGCAATGCCCAGAGGTGCTGCCCTGTTAATTGAAGGGTATTGATAGACTTCATATTGCCACGCCATATGGGGGAAAATGCAGCTCAGTTCTTGTTCATAAGTTATAGTTCTGTGGGTTTTTCCCCCTTCCCCAGAACCCTTGATCTTGAAGATGGTGAGTAGCCAGCCTAAGTACGATCTAATACGGGAGGTTGGTCGTGGCAGTTATGGTGTGGTGTACGAAGCAGTCGTCAGGAAGACCTCTGCCCGGGTCGCTGTGAAAAAGATTCGGTGCCATGCTCCAGAGAACGTGGAACTAGCTCTGCGTGAGTTCTGGGCACTTAGCAGTATCAAGAGCCAGCATCCCAACGTCATTCATCTGGAGGAGTGCATCTTGCAGAAAGATGGCATGGTGCAGAAGATGTCCCATGGCTCCAGTTCCTCCCTTTACTTACAGGTACATGAAGCTGAGGTAACGGGGTGGAAGCGCTTAATATGGATGTGCAGCTGGGAGGGAAGGAGATGGGTAGCTAAGACTACTTTTGAGGTATTCTTAGTTAGGAAAGGGGATTTTCACATTGTTGACACCCAAGAGCTACTTTGTCCTCAAAAGAGCATATGTATTGAACAATCACCTGTATCTTTTAATTTAAAGCCATGCCACTCTAAAAGACTCCAGGATGTGCTTTGCTAATTTGAGAAAACACCACAGATAAAGCACAAGGGAGTTGATAGAAGTCCCGCTGCAGGGTTAACAAGTCGTACTAGTGCCTTGAGACAGAGCTCTGAAGAATTTCTTCCTCTCGGATGCCCTTAGAGGGGAAGTAGCTGTCTGATTTCTTAAAGAATTTTAAGTGTTGGCTTCCTAAATAATAAGCAATTGCTAGAGTACATGGAGCTGTTTAAAATTCTTTGTGTAAATAACTGGATCTCTTCAAAGAGAAGCAAAGGTATGATAAATAGCGGAGTGGAGGAATAAATATTGCTTTTCCCTGTGTGACTATTACAAGCTGAGTTGCCTTAAAGTTTGAAGGCACATACTTCTGGAGGAAGTACTCCAGTATATTTCAAGGGAGAACCTTGAAATCTCATCTGATTCATTCCCTTGTCAGGGATCTGCCCCAAACTTTAAGTCAACCCTTGACAGAAACTTGTCCATTTGATTTTAAAAAGTCAGTAGCCTGCTCAATGTTTGTTGTTATCTGTAGTTGACTTTTATTGTTTTGGTTTTTATTGTTGTTCTTGCAAGCCTGGCACAGGGCCTTTTGTTACTGGACATTCATTTGACAGCACTTCACGGCTGTCCAGATCCCGTTGTACTGGGTGCTGTATGAGCCTGAGAGCGAGGACTCTCGCTGTTGTGAACTTGCCATAGCTCAGTTGTTGTTATTGGCTGGCTTTCATGAAGGGATTAGGGTAAAACAACTCTGCTCAGCTCATATAGGAGAAACTAGTGCCTTACCTTCCTAGTTGTTAGTGGATCCCTGAGATACTGCATGAAACTTGGAAGACAGCTGAACAGGGAGGAGTTTAAAAAAGGGGGGTTTTGAGGGGAAAGCAGCAGGGTGGAACTGTGAGGTGGGGGGAGAGCTTCCAGGGCACCTGCAGCACTGATTTTTGCTGGTAGTCTGTTAGTAATGCAGTGTGTAGATCTTGCATGTGTGTGGGGCACAAGTGCTGCAGATTGTTTTCCTCTCCAGAGAGCAGAGAAGGGCAAAGGGCAGGGCTGAGCTGGGCTCACTTTATAATAGCATATGCTAAAATAGAGAACCCCAGATCTCCTGTGGTGTGCCCTCTCTTCTCCCTGCCCCAGGTGCTATTACATTACAGAGCTGGGCTGGTGCAGTGGGCAGGAGGCTGGCTGGGAAGGGGGTGTCGGTGTCCCCTGCAGTGCTCTGGGGCAGGACCTAAACTAGTGCCAGCTCAGCCAAATTGATTTAGTGAGACCTGGGGACTAGCTTGGTGTCCGGGGTGGATTTTGCTGTCCTGATGCTCTGAGCCAAAATACAAGTCTAGCTTCTGTAAACCCATGTGGAGGGAGGAACTGTGTGTTGGTGTGCTCTTGGCAAGGAGGCTCCTCCTGTGCTGCCATACCTTACTCTCCTGTTATTGACTCTGAGCCCTGAGTACACAGTTTTCGAGTTCTAACACGGAGTTGCTCCTAAGTTAGTCTGGTTTGAGTACTAGCCGTGCTTGTAATTCAAGATAGCTATAATTTGCTACTAATTTTGCTCTTGAATGGAAAACACCACTTTTTAAAAAGTATTTTAAAATGTCTCTCTAAATATTAATAGCTACCTTAATTTTTGGAAGCCTGTGGAAGCTACATTTGGTTTAGTAAACATTGGTTTGCTACTAACAAATAATGGCGAGTCTTACAGCCAGCTCAGAGGAGCTGAAAAGGCAAATGTGTAGTTGTATAAACAGGGTTAGCAAAAGTGATTGCTGGCTTACTCTTGCTTTTTGTATGAAGTGGCTCTTAGAACTAGCTGCTGGAGTCATTCAGTGCTTGTGTTCTGGGAAATAGCTGGTGAATAACGATGGTGAGAAAGGTGTTACTTGCAACAGCTGTTCAGTTGTGCCTGTAGATCAGTGTTCTCCTGAGCCAAGAGATCCTTCACTGGCACTTGCTAGAATGCCTTCATGTGTAGGGAATGGAGAGCAGGCTTTAAAAACCTATCGTGATGCTGCAGAGGACAAACAGAATCTGCTGGTGCTGTGCAGGGGTTACTCGGAGCTGTGTTTGTACATGAGGCTGTTAGCAAAATGGGTGGGACAGGCTTTGTTGGGGTGGGACGCTGCCCAGCTGAAACAGATGGGAGTGAAATAGCCACTTGGTATCTCTCAAAATACTCTTATCGGGGTCTAGCTCTAGTTTCTGGGCAGCAGTGTGAGCTTGATATGCTTTGTGCACACACAAATAAAAAGGCTGTCAAATACTTTGTGATTTTCTTTTAAATCATAAGCTCTGCATTAACCTTTATTTTTACCAGTTGCGGTATCTTACTCTCTGGATTGTTGAGAGGAAGATCCAAAACTCATGCATTTTTTCTATCATATCTTTATATTCCTGTGCTCATCAGGTAGTTATGACACTTCTCTCCCTTGTTGCAGCTTGTAGAGACCTCGTTAAAAGGAGAAATAGTCTTTGACCCCAGAAGTGCTTATTACCTATGGTTTGTAATGGATTTCTGTGATGGAGGAGATATGAATGAGTATCTGTTGTCCCGAAAGCCTAACCGCAAGACCAACACCAGTTTCATGCTTCAGCTCAGCAGTGCCCTGGCTTTCCTGCACAAAAACCAAATTATTCATCGTGATCTCAAACCTGACAATATTCTGATATCCCAGAGCAGGATGGATGCTAGTGACTTGGAGCCCACGCTGAAAGTAGCTGATTTTGGGCTGAGTAAGGTATGTTCCGCTTCAGGACAGAACCCCGAGGAACCAGTCAATGTAAATAAGTGTTTTCTATCAACTGCATGTGGGACTGACTTCTATATGGCCCCCGAAGTCTGGGAAGGACACTACACTGCCAAAGCAGACATTTTTGCCCTGGGGATCATAATCTGGGCGATGCTAGAAAGAATCACATTCATAGACACAGAAACAAAGAAAGAACTTCTGGGGAGTTACGTCAAGCAGGGGACAGCGATCGTGCCTGTTGGGGAGGCGCTTCTAGAAAACCCTAAAATGGAGCTACTCATCCCTGTAAAGAAAAAATCCATGAATGCTCGCATGAAACAGCTGATTAAGGAAATGCTGGCTGCCAACCCACAGGACCGTCCCGATGCTTTTGAACTCGAGCTGCGATTAGTCAACATAGCTTTTAAAGACTATGGCAGCTGGGAGACGTGACCCGCCGAGCAGTCTGTCTCTTGGTAGAGCTGCTGCTGGCCTAACTGATGGTGCAACTTCGTGGCAGTAAAAGAAACGAGCCTGATCTCAAACCTGCGGGTTTAGTTCCTTCCGACAGAATTTTGGGTTTCATAAACTATCAGAATGTGAGTTGGCCATTGTGTTAGCACTGCGTCTGTGTGTGTTACCAGGATGTCATATGCAAGTGTAAGATGTGACGGTGTTCATTTGTGTACGTTGGCAGTGGGATGTCTTAAGAGCTGAGACTTGGTTTCCAGCAATATCTCAGAGTATTTCCTACATTCCAGTTTCCTATATCAGTATTAGGAACTCCTCATGGAAAGAGGTTTGCATGCTGGCAGTGCAAATCTTCAGGCTTTGTAAAGTAATTCTGTGTATATATTTATGTCTACGAGTGACTGGGAGCGTGTGCCTGTAAGTGTGTTGCATTCCATGGAGAAATGACACTTCTCTTAAATTATTTGCTGTGGGTCTGAATGATTGGGGTCTGCTAGAACACCGGGTGAGGAAGATGGGTGAGAAGCATTCCTTCTTCTCCAGTCCTGGATAACTTTATTATTTATTTTTGTTATCTAATGTTAAAGATAGGGTCTGAGACTTGACTTTGTAGACAAAAAAAAAATACAATGCAAGGGTATCAGCAGCTTTAAAAGTGCTGAGGTGGTCGAGTTTAGCACTTCCAGCCTAATGAGCTCATCACTGTGGGAGTCAAATTACAAGTGCATGCAATCAGGTGCTAGCATGGTGGCTAGTTCATTAACCATTCAATTCTGCTTTCCCCTACTAATCAAATACTTTATTAATCCATTAATCTACAGCTTCACAACATGCTCCCTCCTTTAAACTAGAATCCAGTAGCAAACTGAGTAGTTACAGTAGAGCTTCCATGTGAAAAGGCAACTCCCTGATGAGGGAATCCAGCAGCATAAAGCATTGTTCTGAAGATTCTCCAAAATAATGGTTACGGCACAGTTTTCTTGTTAAGCGGATCTGTTACTGGTCCTGGTCTCCCTTTCCGGTGCTGCCTGTAACCTGGTAGTGACGAGGAGATGAAGGGATGGCTGTCCTCTTGAACACACCGCAAATACGGGAGAAAACTCTTAGTGATCAGTGAAAGGCATCTCAGACTTGTGCAGCAACCTTGGCCAATCTTTGGATTTATTTTCCTGCTTTTGATAAGTAATATTTAAAACCGCTGCCAGTAGGAAAGAAAGCTTTGGAGCAGCTGGAAGGCTGCTTATCCCCCTCTCTCACTGCACAGGAGCACGTTCACGTGCTAAGAGATGTTTCATTTATGCTACCTGACACTGCAGGCCGGACAGAAGCTGCTTTGTGCTGGTATGGTACTTTTCTCTTTTGGCTGCAGGAGCATGACCTTTCCCATCAATTTGACCTTTTGAAAATGTAGTTCTTAAAAAAAAAAGGCAGTTTTTATTAAAGCTGTAACAAAGGCTGTTTCTTTTTTTGATAAAATCAATTCAATGCTTTGGTTTTCTTAAATCTTACCTGGAAACTGCCATGAAACCTGAAACCCTGCCCAGAGTGAGTAAGCAGCGAAACCAACAAATTTATTGGAAAAGCAAAGGTTTCCGATTCTACCAGACTTCTGAGGCTTGACAGACTACAGCAGGAAGTTCTTAGCTGCAGGTCTTGCCTGCTGAGTGTAGTCCTGGTGGCAGCAGTTACCTGGGGGTCCGTAGTGGTTAATTCTTAGTTTGCGTCACTTGGTCTAAGGCAGATTGCCTAAACAGTGATGCTCAGACAGACATGTTTTACTGTCTCAAAGCAGAACAATATTTAGTGTCTAGATGAGCTTTCCGAAGTGACTTCGGGAGGATGGCGCTGCGTCACACCGAGGTGTTTGGATCCAGCAGTGTCTGATCCCTCGTGCCTGAGCTGGCAGGGATGGAGGCGAGTGCATCGTGCTGAAGGTACGGCCTCTTGCCTGCACAGATGTCCCAGCGCTGCACCGTCCCTGCAGGGAGCTCTGTCTGTAAAGGAAGCCTGGGAGCCTCTCTGAGTAATGGGTGACGAGGAGAGCTCTTGTGTTCTAGAAGTGGAGGTCTGCTCGTTCTCACATCTGAACTGGGTTCGGTACAACTGGAAACTCAGCTTGTTAGGAGGAAAGCAAACCTCTTGCTCTCTGTGCTAACACCTCTACAGCACTTACATCCCAGCGTGGTCATTCAGGGAGGCTGCGTAAAGCTGAGGGTAGATAACCTTTCAGGTCAAACTTCTGAAAATGCATTAACTTCCTCCTCTCCGGCCCACCCGAAAGACAGAATCAGCTCTGTTAATTCAACTCTGTTAATCTGAGGGTATTAATCTACTCCGGAATAATAGTACTTACCGGTAAGGCTCTTTGCAAATCATTTGATTCTCCTCTGAAGTACTTCAAAGGATGAGCACTGAATGTGCTGCCTGCCTGCGGTGCAGAAATGAGTGCTAATGAATGCACAAAAAATTCCTTTTTTGACTCCCAAAGGATGCGTTTGCACTGATTGCCACTTTAAAGGGTGGGGGTACCTGAAATCCCTCTCATGGTGCTTAGCCTTGCTGTTGGGTGACACTGAGCACTTCCTTGGCTCGTTGAATGATAGTCCCTGAGGTTTGTGTTCTGTTTGATTTTTGTTGTCTGAGGTCTTTGTTTTCAAACCTTCGGTAAAGCAAACTGTTGTAGCAGCTACAGAACTATTCACCAGCGTGACACAAAGTCAAGATACTCTTCGGCACTCAGAAAAGGTTTTTTCAAATCTTTCTTTAAAAATTGTAAAATATATTTTGTGCAGAATTTATAATGGGGGAGATTATTGTGTAATTTATTAAGTTCATGGCTTTTTTTTGAAATAAAACCTGGAATTCGATGAAGCTTTTGAACTCTCTACCGAGAAATGCTTTCCTTTCGGTCAGCACGATGTCACCTAGCTGCCAGGCAGGCTACAGAAAGGTTTACTTGCTCTGCTAGAGTAGTAGTGAGCTGTAGGAGTACTCGAAGTGACTTCAGGGTGGAAAAGATGCTGGGTTGGCCAGGAGCTGTGCTCACCGTGTGTGGGTAGCGGCGGTGCCAGGCTCTGGCAGGTACGCAACGTGCTGCTGGAGGATTTGCCAGAGCCCGGCCCTGCTGGATGTGCCCGCAGCTGGCTTCTGGACCAGCTGAGGTGAGCCCTGGCCGCGTGGAGCCTTCTGCTGAGCCTCTTAAGAATCAAAGCGCTGCTCCTCTGGGTGTGCTGCTCCCTTTTCAAAGACGGGATTAGAGACAGAAGAAGTCTTGCATCCACTGCATGCTTGAAGCTGTTACTACAAGCAGCGTGAGTACCACCCTGGGCTGCATGGAAATCTCCGGCAGCCTCTGTCTGCTCTGGTACTGGTATGACTGGATTTGAGGCTGTGAATAGATGCCGCCGCTTTTCTGGGCGCTGCCGCTCCTCCTTCTGAAGCAAGCCTTCCCCCTGCAGGGAATGAGTGCTGGAGTAGGAAACTCTCACCCAGAAGACCTCCGGCTGTTCCTCGGTGGGTGAGCCCCGTTCCCCTCTCCCCAGCATGCTGCAATCAGCTGCGCAGAGAGCTGAGGGCAGCCCGGTAAAAACATCCTCCCGCACGTTTCCCTCCTGTGTGCGGGGGCTGAGCTGTTTGATCCAGCCTGGATTTGTTTGGAGCTGGTGGCAGAGCTGGTGCTGGGGCTGACCCAGCTGTAAATGGTGTCCTGGAGGCCGCGAGGTGCTGGCGACCTGCTGGTGTCTCATGCCCCGAGAAACATTAGAAATAAAGGTGAAGAAATGCTGTTACTTATACATGGTACAGGAGGCTAAGGTCATTTGCATGTTTTTAATTAAAGTGCTTCAGAACAAAGGGTTGTGCAGACTGGGAGTGAGACTAGCGCAAACTGGAAATGCTATAAATTATCCTGTCCTCCTGTTTTTACCCCACCAGCAAACCCAAACCCAGTAGCCTCATGGATGCCGGGTGTGCTTGCATCGTCGCCTGGAGTTTTGTGTTCCCTGGTGCTGCAGGCAGGCAGGTCCCCGCCTGGCTAGGAGCTGTGGTGAAATCTGTAAGTCAGCACAGTCTTTGCAAAAGAGAGAGGGTTTGAAATTTACATTTTCTTTTCCATTAAAGGATAAGCACCTTAAAGGATAAGAACCTTAATTAAAGCGGAGAGTTGCACCTCTGGTTAGCTGTAAGACCGGTGACTTTAAATACAGACACAAGCTAAATCCCTCCCCCGTAAAATGGAGAAAACTAAACCTACACACTTGAAATATGCCTAGCGCGTGGAAAACGAAAATTAAAATCTCTGAAGAATGCTGTTACAGACCCTAGAAGTTAAATAAAGCTGCATCTCAGCTCAAATAACCCAACCCCTGCTTTATTTTGCTCGTTTTGCAGAGTGCAGAGTCCTCGGGCTGCAGATTGCCCGTCCCGTTTCCTCGGGCAGGGTTTGGCTGGGAGCTCCCCGCTCCGTAGCGCTGGGGCTGCGAGCTCGTGTTTGTATTTGGTGCTTTGTGTTCGTCTGAACACGGCTGTCCTTCGTGCCAGCCAATTCGTGCCCTGCCTGAGCTGCGGCGCGATGGCAGGCGTTGCTTTGTGGGGGAGATAAGGCCCTGCCTGCGGTGGCAGCGCTGCCCGCCCCTTGGAAGGATGCCCTCGCTCTGAAGTAACGTCTCTTTTTTCTCTCGTGCAGTGGCTGAGCAGACGCACTCGGGTGGACTCTGGACTGCGGGCAGCACAGAGGTAACCTCTGCGTTGCTTTGCCCCTCGCTGTACCCGTGTCGCCCGAATCCTCTCTGGGATCCGTCGTGAAGTGTTCTCGGTCTTCACTGGTGGCCTGCGCTGTAAGCCCAAGAAGCGGGGTCCCGCGGGGAGCTAGTTACAAGTTTTTAAACATAAACTGCAGTTCGCTGGCAGCTCAGGCGCTGCTGAGCACTGACCAGATTTCGTTTCCTTTTTGCTCAGGGTCTGGGAGCAGTTCATGCAAAGTGCTGGCTATTCTTACACGCAGTTAAGGAAGAGGGATCTGTCTCAAGTGTCACAAGCTGTCCTGAGTGCCTGCACTGTATTCGGGGAGGGGTTGGGAGGTGGAAATCCCAGCCCGAGCTGCTGCTGCTTCTCCCCTCTTACCACCAGGTCTGTAAGCATTTGGGGGAGTCGGAGGCCATCTGCTTCTGTAAGCAGAGCAGGGGGAGCACGGAGAAGCTGAGTGACCCCAAAGATCAGCCAGCAGCCCCAGTGCGTCGCTGCAAGAGGAGCCACGGCCCAGGTGATGTTCTCCTCTTTGAGTCCCTTTGTTCCCAGATGAGTTTCCAGATTACCTGGGTGCCTGGAGCAGAAACAGTTGCATAAGGGCTGCAGTTCCTGAGGAGCAGCCGGTGCCTGGGCCCTGTGGGCTGAGCTGGCAGGTGGCAAATTGGAGCTGTGGCTGCCACGGGCCTGGGGAGGAGGAGGAGGAGGAAGGCAACCTCCCATCTGTGCCTCTCCCATAAATCCTGCTCCTTTCAAATGTTTTAACCAGGTAACGTACGCTGGGTTTGGGTGCTAGAGGGCATGGCTGATGTGCTTTGCGTTTGTTGAAGTGGGTGAAGGGAGCAGCAGTGTTAGAATTGCAAGTGCTCTGGGGTTTGAAATGGAAACAACAAAATGTCTGTGGGTCCTTTGCAGCAGGTGGTGGGTTCAGCCCAGACACTCGTATTTCAGAGACCCCTCTGTCGTGGTTACCTTTCCTTTCTCAACCTGTGTCCGTGGTCCGAATACTGACTGTCTTTTGCTTCCCAGACTGGCGCAGGCACCCCAAGTCAGCGAGGCCAGCCTCACCCTGCAGCGTGGTTTGAAGCCCTGCCTGTTGGTAGGGCATGAACATCTGCGTGAGGCTCCGTGTCCTTCTCTCCTGCGCCCAACTGCTCTCTAGTTCCTACTTGCACAAACTTGTGGGTGGCTGCCTTAGATGAGGTGTTGGTTTCAGATTTATTTATGCCCATTTGAGCCCTTGATATTTTTAAACTTGTATAGCAGGCCTTCCACTCCTGCTCTGTCCCAAATACACGTTTGTGCATCTCGAGCCCTCTGGCTTGCAGCCATACAGCCTTGAGCCTCCTAGCTCATTTCGGCTGCTCTCCCCTCTCTGGTATTTACATGGGCCTCAGACCAGAAAGGGCTTTTGTGGGTTGGGAAAGTAAACTGGCAAGTAGAAACAGATGGTGATGTTATCAGTTCCCTCAGTCATGTCTGCACCTGGTCACAGTGGTGTTAAAGTGATTTGCAAAGGAGAAATGCATCTGGAGAGGTGACTGAGGGGCATGTTGAGCCCTGACCACTATCCTGTGGGCAGGCTCAACTCCGGAGAAATGGATCTCCATATTTACCGTTTGTTTGCAGACCAGGTTGTTATTTTTCTGCTTTTTCTTGTGTCCTGGTGCATGCTGGGCTCGTTGGGTGTTTTGAGACCTTTCCCGGGAAGCCCAGTGGTGCTGAGGGGTCAGAGCTTCCTCCCTAGGAGGCCATGTCTCTGCATGCCCTGAGCAGACCTGTGGGACGACAGGTTGGTGCCTTAAGGACTATACAGAGAGCCCTTCTCTGCCTTTGGAGGAGCAGGGCTGCGAGCTCTGCTTATCCACACCAAATTTCCCTCTCTGGAAATCAGCTCATCCTCCCTGCAGAGGCAGTTGGCTGTTGACAGCCTCAGTCCTCCTCCAGGTGTGGCTGTCATAGCCTCAGGGCTGCTCCTGCTGCTCCTCTGGGGTGGGTCAGGGCTGTGGCAGGGCCCTGGTGATCTTGCAGAGCTCTTCTGGGGATCCTCTTCTGCGGTTCCTCCTCCTGGAGCCTGCGGTGCGTGATTACGTGCCCACCTCGTACATGTCACCACAAACTGGGAGAGAGGAGGTCTTGCTGGGAGCGGAGCTGTTTGGTCAGGAGCTGGGCGTACTCTGAGAAGTCACTTGGGAGGGATGAGCTGTGCTGTTGGACCTTTGGGGACTTTCTCAACCTTCTCTCCCATCACAGGCTGAAAGCATCCTACAGCTGGACCCAAACCTGCGACTCTCCCGTAATCACTGGCCAGGCAGTGCTGAAGCAGTAAGACAAACAGGCTTAATTAAATAACAAGAAACTTTAAGGGGCTGTGTGACTAAGAAATGCCACCTGGTGCGTTTACAATAGGCTGATTAATTGGGTAAATCACTTAAATCACTTCCTAGAAACTGAGGTGACAGCCCCCCCCTCCCCCCCAGGCTTAAGGAGCTGCCTGGCCTCCTGATGCCAGGGAGGATCCCTCAAACTGCCCCTTTTGAATCCCCCAAGGAATTTGGCTCGTGCAAATTGTAGTTCAGCAGTAAGTGTCTGCTGCCTGTGGCCCCCCCGTCTGTCTGTCTGTCCTGTTCCCAGGGCAGGGGAAGTGGCAGGCGCTTGGTGGAAGTGCATCACGGGGACACGCCACAGAAAAAGGGAATCAGAGGCTGCTCTTACTCATGGCTGTCTTTACCAGAATGGCTGCCTGAATTCCGGCTTGGAAAATAAACCTGTCTTAATGAACAGCGATTCCTGTTGTTTGGTGTTAAAACTGAGGTGGGTGGGGAGCAGATCCCAGTCCTGGCACGGGTTTCTCAGCCTCTTGTCCCTATCCTTTCCCCGTTTTCCTCTGAAGCATCCCGCACTGTCCAGGTACCGCTGGGAGCACAGCTCAGTGCGTTGCTTCTCCCCAGGTTTGTCCCTGTTTTTGCTGTTGTTGGGGTTCGGCCTGTGCCAGCAGAGCTCAGGCAAACCTTGGTGCCTCAGATCTTGCTACAGCCTTGACTTCAGGCTTGGTTTTTCCAGCACTGGGGGTACTGGCCTAAGCCCCCACCCCTCCTGGCCCCCATTCATGCCTACAGGGAGCTGCTGGGCGCTGACCCAGCCCTGGTTCCCGGCACTGGCAGTGACACCGGCGCTGCAGGAAGGAACTGGCGTGGGGGCAGGCAGGCTCGTGGCCATGTCCCCCTTCTTTAAGGGAACCTGCAGGTCCTGTGCCAAATTTCGTGGCTTCATCCCTGCTACAGCCTCCTGGTTCCCTCTTCGGCTTTGTGGGCGCAGGGAGCTGATGGAGGTTCGTGGGGTTGCCCAGTCTCTGCAGCACAAGCTCTGGGGAGCCTGAGTCCCCCCCCCCGGGTGGGCTGGGGTGGTGTGTGGGGCCAGGGGGATGCTTGGCCCTCCGGGAAGGGGAGAGGGCAGAGGTAAAAATAAACCCCTGGGCTGGCTCCGGTCCCTGTGGCTTCCTGCAATTTACAGCCCTTCCCCGGGGAAGAGGAGGCAGGAACCTGCCTGGCTCAGAGCTCGCTTTGACCCTTTCATCACCGCCAGAGGAGGTGTTGGGACCTTTCCTTGCTCCATTCTGCCTGCCCACTGCGGGACCCTGGGGAAGGGGGATTGCGGTGGGCTCCTGCTCTTGAGCTGGGCTCAGCAGCTCCAGGGCAGGTGGAAGGGGAAAAGCTGGTGCAGTGGATGCGCTTCCATCCTTCTGCTCCTGATGCAAAGTGTGTGAGGGGGGCGGACAGTCTGGGCCCCACCTGAGAGAAGGCAGACACCACTGCTAGCGGCCCCCAAGGGGCAGAGGGTGGTGGGGAGCCCGTCCCTAAATCAGGAGCCTGGCCAGGCTCCCATAAGGAGGCAAAAAGGGCTGGGAGAGGAGATGGAGCCTGCAGCTGCAGGAGGAGAGGGGTTAATGCTGGCTGTGTGGGGGTCTGGGGTGCAAAGGCTGTGGGAATGGGGGCCCCCATGCCAGTGGGGTGCTGGCAGGCAGCGGTTGTGTTGATGGGGCTGGGCTGGCAGGGGTTAATGGGGTGGCTCTTCCTCCCCCTCTATATGAGGCTCCTGCAGCTCTGCGCTCAGTTTGCTGCTGGCGGCTGGAGGGACAGGAGCGGCGGAGACCAGCGGAGCACCCCTGACCCCTGCGTGGGCCCAGGTGAGCGAGAGCATCCTCTGCTGGCCCAGCTGCTGGGCACGGGTCCTGGCGCTGGGCTGGGGGTGCGGGGACGCTGGCACCCTGGGCGTGCTGGCTGTGCCCAGTGATGGGACCACGTGTGGGGGCAGCATCCCTTGAACCACCCCAGAGCTTTGCCCGAAACCCAGGGAGGTTTGGGAGTTTGCCCCCTTAGGAGCAGAACAGCTCCGTGCCTCAGTTTACCCATCTGTAAAATGGGCTGGGCGCAATGCTGCAGCCCTGGGCTGCGTGTCGGGGCAGAAGGCTCCCGGCTGTCTGCTCTCTGTTAGCCGTGTTCTGCCTGTCCTCGCTGCCCCTCGCCGCTTCCCCAGAGGAGGCTCCTCACGGCCATTTGGGCTTCTCCTGAGGGCCACCATCTGCTTTGGGCATTTACAGCCCGCGGCCAGGCCCCACCTCCACCGCCCGATTTATGGCCCTGGCCCCGCACGCCCGCACCGGCTGCCTCCGAACCATCCTCGTCCTCTGCTGTCCCCTCACAGATGCTCGGGTAAAGCTGAGCAGGAGCCGTCGTGCCCCCAGGGCTAACAGAAGCCCTTTGCTCCTCGAACCCCACAAATGGAGGTAGGAGAGGGTCAGAGGATCGCTTATCCCAGCGCTCGGGATCCCACTGCTGCGGAGGGACTGGGGAGGCCGGGCTGACCCCGCTGCCCCCGGCAGCCTTGGTGCCGACTGTCTGCCGCAAGCAGCCTCCACGTAAAATAAACCTGCCCCGAGCTCCTTTGTTTTCCTTTCCGAAAAGGGAAGTGGGGCCAGGGCCCGGCCCAGGCCAGTGCTGCGGGGAGCCACGATGCCCACATGGCACGGAAACCCCGCTGGCCAAAACGGCCCCGGCCAACGCGGCCCCGCGGCCAGCACGCTCAGAGGTAGGGCCAGGGAAGCTCGCTGGCTTCCCTGCGCTGTCTTTGTTCTGCTGTCCCTGGGCTCATAAAGATAAGGCGGTGGCTCCGCTATTTTTTCCTGTTTGAAGCCGCTCTTGGGATCTCGGTGAAGTCGGCGGATGCTCGGCGCTTCGCTCTTCCTGCCCGTGATTGTTCCCGCAATGGCTTGCGGGGCACCTCTGCTGGGGGTAGGGGACAGCCCCGGTCCCCGCTTTGCTCCTGGTCCTTCTGCTGGCAGTGCCAACCCCGTCCTCGATGCCAACCCCATCCTCAGTACTAACCCCGTCTCTCCTCTCTCCTCCCAGGGCCGTAGCTGAGTCCAGGAGCCCAGCAGACCTTTGGGGTCCCCGTCCCACCCGGAGCCGGCTGGGGGCTGGCGGGCGATGGTCCCCCTCGGCAGCTCCCCCCGAGCAGTGTGCTCCCCCGGCCGCGGCGTCTCCCCCCTGCGCCTGCTGAACCGGGGCCCCGAGTACCTGCGGGAGCAGGTGGCGGGGGGCAGCGGGGGCCGCGCGCCCAGCGCCGTGGAGCGGCTGGAGGCCGACAAAGCCAAATACGTCAAATCGCAGCAGGTCATCAACAGCCGGCAGGAGCCGGCGCTGCGGGGCTGCTCGCCCCGCTTCTCCCCCCGCGGCCGGCGCCTGCTCGCCCTCCAGCAGTGCCACGAGCTCTGCCAGGGCTCGGACCTGAGCCGCGACGGCCCCCGCAAGCCGCCGTGCCCCCAGTCCCCCGTGCTGCGGAGGGGCGGCAGCGGCAAGCGCCTGCTGAGGCCCGACTCGCTCATCATTTACCGGCAGAAACGGGACTGCCCGGTCATCAACAAGGAGAACAAGGGCTACGGGCTGGTCAGGCGCCTCTTCCAGGGGCCGCTCAGGGACAAGCCCCCCAGCTCCCCCCCAGCCCGCGGGCTGGCCGGAGCCCCCGAGAGCCCCATGCTGTGGGTGCCCACGGAGCGAGCGGAGCCGAGGACACCGGGCACCACCACCGGCAGCAGAAGCAGCAGCGGCAGCAACATCTTCCAGCTGCCCGGCAGCCCCGTGGCGCAGCCCCCCGAAGCCCCCAGCCCGGCCCAGACCCCCGCCTCCCCCAGCCCCAGCAAGCCAGCGCTGGGCCTGCGCCTCTCGCTGCCGCTGTCGGAGCAGGAGCGCTTCTTCAACTACTGCGGGCTGGACCGGGCGCTGGTGGAGGGGCTGGGGCAGGAGCGGTTCGTGCCGGCGGGCTGGGACAACGCCTCGGCGAAGTTCCCCGGCTCCTGCGAGTGGGAGCCCAGCCAGGCCTCGGGGGGCAGCGGGGAGGACGCGGGGCCGGGCGAGGAGGAGCAGGACGCCCGGCTCTGCTCCGCCGTTTCGGTGGTGGAGCGCAACGCCCGCGTCATCAAGTGGCTCTACGGCTGCCAGCGAGCCTGGGCGGCCGCCAAGGAATCCACGGTGTGAAACAACGAGCCCCGGCCGGCCCCGCGGGGGTCGGGGTGGCAGGATGCGGCCCCTTGCCCGGGCTAGAGGAGGCCTGCAGCCCATGGCCATCCTCAGCCCCAGCACCGCGGGGCTGCTGCTGGCCGGCAGGGACACCAGGTCTGCCCCTTGGGGGACGTATTTTGGGGTGCGGACACATGGCTGAGTGTGGTGGGGTGCCTGGGGGGCTCCCCTGGGTGAGTTCAGCCACAGCCCCGGGGGCCCGCAGGCTGCTGTGCCCCGTTGGGTCCCCTCCTCTTGGTCCTCCCTGTTTCTGGATGTGGTCTGGGATGGGAAGCAGAGCCCGAGCCCCCTCCTCAACGCCGTCCTCGCCAGAAAAGGGGCCGCTGGGATGGGAGCAGGGCTCAATAAACCCATGTTTTTTTTCTAGCCTGGCTGTGTGTGTGGTTTCTGCCAGCAAAGCTCGGGGGTGATGCTTTGGGGCTTGGGGTGGTGCCCCCCCTCCATCCCTCTGGAGGGTCTTGGCCGCCTGGGGCAGCTCTGAGGCCTTGGGGACACGATGGGGTGGCTCTGTGGGTGACCGGGCTGCTGGGGGGGCATGAAGGCAAAGAAAGCACCACACGCGCTTAGGGAAAAGGCACCTCGGGGTCTTTAGTGCCGGCACCTCCGCATCCCCAAAGCCCACCACGGCACCACCGGCGGGGGCTGCCGCAGAGTCGGGCCGGCGCCTCCTCCTCCTCCTCCTCCTCCTCCTCTAGTTGCCCTTGGGGGCGTTTTTATTTCGGATTTCAGCCAGCTTGCTGGCCAGGAAGCCCCACCTGACGGCCCCTTCCTCCGGCTCCCGCAGGTCGTAGGGGCCCTCGTCCCCCGGCGGCTCCCCGGGGCTCTCGCCCGGCTCCGTCGGGGGCTCCTCCTGGTCGGGGGCCGACGCCTGCTGCCACTTGGTAGCGAAGAGATCCCAAAATCCGTGTGTTTTCTGGGAGGGGGGCGGCTGTGCTGGTGAGGCAGCCAGCGGGCTGGGGGGAGAGGGGGGTCGGGGACGTCACCGCAGGGCCCTTCTCACCATGCCCATCCCTTCCTGAACCCGCTGCCACACCAGGGGGTGTCCGAGCCCCCCAACCTCTTGGTCATGGGGTGGGGGACCGCAGGTGACGGGGTGGGGGTGACGTGGGGCCACAGAGCCCTGAGGGTGGCTCTGGGCCCCCCCAGCACCGAGCCACAACTTACTGGTCGGCGCAGGGCTCCGGGCTGAGCAGCTGGTGCTCGTCCTCGCGGGCGAAGAGGGACGAGAGGGTCCGCCAGCCCCTGGCGCCCACCCCCTGCACCTGGGGACGAGGCACGGGGGGGGGGGGTCACCGGGGCACCCCCGGTCCCCCAGCAGCCCCCCTGCTGCCCCCCCCCAGCCTCACCTTCCTCGCCAGCTGCGACACGGGGCCGGGTCCCTCCTCCATCAGCGCGGGGGGCTCGGCCGCCTCCATCAGCTCGGGGGGGTCTCCCTGCAACGAAGCCCCCCCCCGGTGAGGGCAGGGGGAGGACGGGGGGCTCTGCCCGCCTGTGCCCCCCCCCAATATTACCTCCTCCTGCAGCGCCCCATCAGCCCGCGCGCCCCCCAGGGCCTGCAGCACCCTGGCCTTGTAGAGCCCCCAGAAGCCCTGGGTCATGGCGAGGGGCTGGAGGGATGGAGCCGATGGGTGCCGGGGAGCAGGAGGGGTGGGGGGCCGGGCCCCCCCCGCGCCGCCCCGGCGATCCGGTGTCCTCATTAAAGTTTCAGGGGCCGCTCTCGATGCACAAAGGGGAACCTGAGCCCGGCCAGACCTGGGGGCACAGCGGGGGCGGCCGCTCCGGTCACCCCAAAGCCCCCCCGTCCCTAGTGCCCCTCACCCGGGGGGGGGGTCACCAATGGGGGGTGCACCGAGCCCGTGGTGGTGAGCTGGTGCTGGGGTCACTGCTGTCCCCCCCACCTTGACCCCAAGGTGTAACTGATCGCCCGGGGCAGGAAATGCGATCGGTGGCCTTGGGGCACCCGAGCAGCACCGGGGGGGCACCGGGGGCACCCTGGCCCTGAGCCTGGGACCCTGGGGGCAGGACAGGGGGGGCAGCCACGGGGGGGTCTGGGCCATGCTCGGGGCGGTGTGGGGATGGGGGTGTGGGCAGGGCTGGGGGGTGGCATTGGGGGGTGACACAGGGGAGGTGACACTGGGGGGTGACACTGGGGGGGTGGCAGTGGGGGGGTGACACTGGGAGGGTGACATCGAGAGGTGGCACTGGGGGGGTGACACCGGGGGCCGACACCAAAGGGTGACACTGGGGGGGGGGTGTGACACCAGGGGGTGACACCAGCAGGGTGACACTTGGGGGGGGCACTGGGGAGGGGACACTGAAGGGTGACATGGGGGGGGTGACACCAGGGGGTGACAGTGGGAGGGGGACGCTGGGGGGGGGATACTGGGGAGGTGACACTGGGGGGTGCCACGGGGGGGACACTGGAGGGGGGACGCTGGGGGGGGGGGCACTGTGGGGGGGGTGACACTGGTGCGTTGACACCAGCAGGGCGACACTGGGGGGGGGGGGGTGACACTGAAGGGTGACACCAGGATGTGACACCAGGGGGTGACACTGGGGGGGGGGGGGGAACACCGAGACGTGACGGGGGGGGGGGGGACACCGGGGCGGTGGGGGGGGAGCTGCATGTCGCGTCTCCCCCCAGCCAGCACCGACCGGGGGGGCGGAGCCTATGAGCGCGGGGGCGTGGCCACGCGTGGATGTGGGCGTGGCCAGCGCGGAGGGGCGGAGCTCCCTCCTCCGGCGCCTGCGCACTGCGCCCCCTCGGCCACGCCGCCGCCATGTCGCCGCGGGGCAGCCGCCGCACGGGCGCGCACCGGGCGCACTCGGAGGCGCGGCGGGCCAAGACCAAGCGGCGCCGCCGGGACCTGGACGAGATCCACGCGGACCTGGAGCCCGGCCGGGCCGCCCGGCTGCTGCGCCAGGAGCCCGACCCCGACCTGCCGGGCTGCGCCCAGTTCTACTGCCTGCACTGCGCGTACGGCAGGCGGGGCCGGGAGGGTGGCAGGGTTTTGGGGGGGGGGGGCGACGGGTTTTGGGGGAGGTGACAGGGTTTTGGGGGGCGACAGGTCTTGGGGGGGACAGGTTTTGGGGAGGGCAGTGGGTTTTGGGGGGGGTGACAGGTTTTGGGGGGGGTGACAGGTTTTGGGGGGGGTGACAGGTTTTGGGGGAGGTGACAGGTTTTGGGGGTGCGACAGGTCTTGGGGGGGACAGGTTTTGGGGGGGGGGCGACAGGTTTTGGGGGGGGCGACAGGTTTTGGGGGAGGTGACAGGGTTTTGGGGGGCAACAGGCCTGGGAGGGGGGCAACAGGATCCAGGGAGGAGTGACAAGTCTTGGGGGGGCGGGGGGGCAACAGGTTTTGGAGGGGGCAGCAGGTTTTGGGGAGGGTGACAGGGCCCAGGGGGTGACAGGCCCAGGGGTCCTGGGCTGGCCCAGGGGGTCTCTGACTCCTTGGGAGTTTATCCTACACTGGGAGGGTCCCTCATCCATTGGGAGTTGGTTCTGGAGGTGTAGGGACCCCAGATCCCCCCCTGACCCCAGCCCCTCTCTGCCCCCAGGCGCTACTTCGTGGACCTGACCAGCATGAAGGAGCACTTCAGGTCCAAGGTGCACAAGAAGAGGTAAGGGGGGGGGGGTCCTGAGCCTCTAAGACCCTAAGGTCTGGTCCCCGAGGGGGCTGAGGTGGGGGTGCCGGTGCTGGGCCGGTCGCTGTGGGGATTTGCTGTGTTTCAAGGCACCGCCGTGGGTGGTCTCAGCACCTCTCTGCTCTCCCGCAGGCTGAAGCAGCTGAGCGAGGAGCCCTACACGCAGGAGGAGGCTGAGCGCGCCGCGGGGATGGGCTCCTACATCCCCCCGAAGAAGGTCCACGTGCAGACCCAGCCGCTGGACGAAGCGGTCGAGATGGAGGCGTCCAGCTGAGCCCGAGGGGCCGGGCTGCTCCCTTCGCAGGTGCCTTTGTCACGGTGCCACTGAAAGGACGTCTTTGTCCCCAGCTCCATGAGAAAACCACGCTCCATCGCAGCTGACCAGCAAGCAGGCACAGCGCTCCTCCTCGCTGGGCACTAACGAGGAGAAGGAGCCAGCAAGACCCCGCGTGCCCCTGCAGGGGCGGGCTGTGTGTGTCCTCGTTCTGGCGACAGGACAAGCAGCTCCTTGCTGCAAACGCTGGCATGACTGTGCGCTCGTCTCTTGGCTTTTGGAGCGGTTTTTAGGTCTCTCCTTGGGTCAGAGACCCCGTTAGTCACCCATTAAAATATGTCACCCAACAGGCCGGTGTTGAGAGCTCTCTGCGAGTGTGTTCCAGGCTCTGGCTGGAGGGAACGAGGGCAGCCACACCCCTCGGGAGGACGGTACCTTCCCCGGCTCTCCTCTTCCTGAGCCCTCAAAGGAAAACACTTTGTGTGTGTGTGTGTGCCAGTCCCTGGGCGCAGCCTTGTCATGGTGCTCCTTCTCTGGCGGGATGGCCAGGCCGCCCCTGCTCCCTTCTAGGGGAGGGATCCCACCCACTGGTAGCAGATACGGGGCTTGTTTTTGCATGGGGGGAGCTTTGTGTGTGAACCAAGCCTTCATCGAGCACGCGGGTTTGTAGTAAGCAGCTTTTTATGGGGCTGGCCCTGCCAGCCTTGGGGGTAAGCTGGTGTCCTCCCCAGCAGGTAGAGTTTGGGGCTTCTGAAAACAATACCACTGAGTTCGATGCCCTAAAACTCTGCACGGAGGTGATTTCATGCTCCTAAAGGGCTGGGGCTGTGTGTATGGCACGATCCAGCCCCCTCGCTGCGTCCCCCAGCCTGCTGCAGCCGATCCCAGGGGTGATGTTGACCCCGTGCTGCCGCGTGGCCCCGGGTGCCACCGCTGTGAGTTCCCGCAGAGCGGGCTCAGCCGACGCAGCTAAACCAGCTCCTGGGGCTCTGTCCTTCCTGCTGAGCAGCAGGGAGGCAGCATGACAACAGCGCGGCTTTGCTCAGAAGGAAAGGATTTATTTCCATGCAAGCTGCCCGGATTTGTCCCCCCCTGCCCGGGGAGACCAGGGCGACTGCAGCCAGCCGTCTGTCAGCAGCCAGCCCTCTGCTGGGCGCAGCTCCGTGCCCAGCGCCGCGTGGGGTCGGCGGGCACGGGGAAGGGGAAAGCTGTGGCCGCTGGTCCCAGGGGGATGTGCCCGTCCTTGGGGAAACATTGCCTGAACCGTGCTCTTTACCTCGAGGCCCAGGCAGGAGCTGGCCCCGTGTCCCCTCATTTCGGAGGCTGATCCCGGTCCCAGCCCTCCCTGCCGCGTTACCTAACGCCGCTCAGCGCTGACCTCCTTTCCCCCGGCCGTGGCAGGGCTGGCGGCAGGCACAGCACGTCCCCGTGCCGCCGGTAGGGTCAGGGAAGAGCAGGGTGTGAGGAACCCCAAACCCCTCTAACAGGGGGGTCTGTCCGTCCGCTCAGCCTCCGGTCTCGTAGTGGCCGCATCCTGCTGCCTGGTCGGGACTCAACGTCATGGCAGTGAGTCCCGGGGCTGCGCTGGCGGCCCTGGAACCTTTTGGGGTCTCGAGTCGATTTCTCCATTTCCCAAAGCAGGCAGAGGCGCGAGTGTCCCTCAGCTCCTTGGCACCATGCGGCCGAGGCGTGGAGGGGCAGGGCAGGACGTGGCAGGGCTGCGAGGTAGGGGCCGCATCCAGCAGCTCCCCTGGGGCAGGGGGGGAAGCCGGGGCCTGGCTGGGGACCGTCCCCATGGCCCCAGCTCAGGGCTCGGGGGGGGCCTTGGCGGGTCCGGCCATCCTCCGGGCGCTGTAGAGGGAGAGGCAGAGCCCGGCGGCCGCCAGCAGCAGGGCCAGGGGGGGCAGCGCCCGGTCCTTGGGCTCAGCACCCCGCCCCGCCGCCAGCTGCATCTGCAGGGGGAGAGGAGAAGGGAAGAAGGGGGCAACGCCACCCCCAGACCCCCCAGGGGCCAGACACAGCCCCCAGCCTGCCCTGAGCGACCCCGATGCACCCGCAGCTGGCATACGGGGGCAAAGGGGGGGCCCTTTTTCCAGCGGGATGGCCCCAGTGCAGCACCCACGGTGATTTTGGGGTGCCCTGCGACCACACGCTCTGCCGCAGCACCCTCACCACCAGCGTGGAGCCAGGATACGACCAGGCACGGCTCCCGCAGCCAGCAGGCCTTGTGGGGAGGGACTGGGGGTCCCCACTTGTCGCCCCCCCCCCCAGCCCCTGCTCGCCCCTTACCTGGAGCAGGCGGAAATACCCCGGGGTGAGGCGTCGGGGCCGGATGATCATGGCGCGAGGGGAGCGGAAAGGATCAGGCCCCGCGGCCCCTCCGAAACCGCCGGCGAGCGCGGCGCCGCTGTCAGCAGCGATCAGCGCCCGCTGCTCCCCCAAGCGCACACGGCGCGGCGGGGGGGGGGGCACGGAGGCGTTTCGGGGGGGGGGCCGGGGCGGGTTTGGGACTCGGGAGAGCCGGGCTTGGAGGGGAGGCAGCCCCCGGCCTCAGTTTCCCCATCTGCAAAGGAAGGGGTGGCGGTGGGGTTGGGGCTGGGGGGCAAAATCCCCGCAGTGGGGAGCGGGCTCCTGGGATGGTGGTGGTGGGGGGGTGCATTGGTGTCATGAGTTGTGCCAGGGCTCAGCCCTCGCCGTGTGTACGGGGGTGGGGGGGAGGCCTCGTCTCATCGTCTCCTCGTCTCGTGGCCTTCATAAAATGGAGGCTGGGGGCCCCCCAAGCTGGGTTTGCCATCCCCGCGGGGGTTTCGACGGTCGCGCGTCACCGTCCGGGGCCGTGAGTCACCGGGGCGCGTCGCGGGTGCCTCGCCCCGCGGGGCTGTACTGGGCCGTACTGGGCTGTACTGGGAGGGAGGGAGGCCCCGGTGAGCGGCACCCGTGCGCGCCAATGGGGCCGCCCTGACCTGGCGCAGGTGAGTGGCGGGGACGAGCGGTGGTTCCGGCCCTGCCGCCGCCGCCATGGAGCCTGTGGGCGCCTGGGGCCCTGCGCAGGTGGCAGCCTGGCTGCGAGGTGAGCGCCCCCCCCCCCCCGGCCCCGAGACCACCCCCCCACCCAGCCAGGGGTGCCCCTACCCCATGGGGAACCCCACCGGGGTGAGCAGTGGGGCGGGTGGGGAGGAGGTGTTGGGGTGTCCCCGCTTTGGGGACAACTCTGTGGCCGTGGCGGGGGCGGCAGAGCTTTCCCCGACCTTCCCCAAAACGATCCCTGGGGGGTGATATTCAGCGGGGTGGGGAAGGGGCTGCGTGTGTGTCCCCCCCCCCGTCACGGTGCCGGCTGAGACCTGGAGGGCTCATTGCGTGCATGGGGCCCTCCTGGTGGCCAGGCGTCACCCCCAGCCAAGGGACACGGGGTCACCGAGCCAGGGGACAGCGAATGGGGGGGGGGGGGGGTCAGAGCCCCCCCGGTCCCCCCACCCTGTCCGCCTGGCTCCAGGGGAGGGCGTTTCGGGCAGGGCTGGACGTGGCGGTGCAGGGGTACCCCTTTGAGGCGTGGGGGCTGGCGGGTGCCGAGCTGCTGGGGCTGTCGGCGGGGGCCCTGGAGGCGCTGGGCGTGCGGCGCGTGGGGCACCAGGAGCTGCTGCTGGACGCCGTGGAGCAGCTTCGAGTCCTGGTGAGCCCGGGCACCCATGGGTGCTGCTGGGGTGTGGGCTGGATGGAGGGGGGGGGGGGTATGGGGGTAACCTGGGGGGAGGTGGAGGGGGGACACAGGGGTAACCTGGGGGGACAGGGGGGCACCCTGGGGTGGATGGAGGAGGGATTTGGGGTTACCCTGGGGTGGATGGGGGGGGGGGGCATGGGGTTATGCTGGGGTGGATGGAGGGGGGACATGGGGGCACCCTGGGATGCATGGAGGGTTTTGGGGGGGGACACAGGGGGACACCCTAGGCTGGATGAGACACAAGGGGGTTATCCGGGGCTAGATGGAGCGGGGGGAGAGGGGGACCCCCTGGGCTGAATGGAGAGCGGGGAGCACCTTGGGTTGGATGGGGGGCACGGGGGGGTTACCCTGGGCTGGATGGAGGGGGGGACGTGGGGGCATCCTGGAGACCCGCGGTGCACATCCCGCCCACCCCTGTCCCCCGTCCCGGCCACGTCCCCGCCGCAGGACACGGAGCTGGCGAGCACCAGCCTGCGGACGCTGACGGAGGGGCTGCGGGAGCTGGCGCAGCGCACCCAGACCCTGGTGCTGGAGGGGCCGCCCGGGGCTGCCACCCCCCAGCCGCCCCCCTTCGCCCTGCTGGCCTGCGTGGTGGATCTGATCGGGGCCGCCAAGGGGCTCTTCTCCTGGCTCAACAGGTCTGGGGCGGGCAGGGGGGCACCCGTGGGTGCTGGGCGCACCCCCGTGCCTGGCGCTGAGCTCTCTGCCCGGCTCTCCAGGTACCTCTTCTCCACCCTGAACGACTTTTCGGCCAGCAGGGACATCGTCCTGCTCTGCGCCCGGCTGGCGGAGGTGCTGCAGGCGGTGGGTGCCCGGGGTGGCCGCGCAGCCACGAGGCCACGGCGATGGGCACGGAGCAGGGGGAGGCAGCTGGGCGCTATCCCGTTGCCCTAAACATCTGTGTGATGTGGGGCGGGGGGAGAGATGGGGTGAGGGGGGATATGTGGGGGGAACTCCCTGTGGGGTCCCCCCTGGCTGGAAGAGGGGGGCTGATCTGTCCCGCTCAGCCCTGTGCTTTGCCCCCCCCCCCCCCCCCCCAGGACTGCTCGGCAGTGGAGAGGAACGGCCAGATCCTGCTGATCGTAAGCGCGGGGCGAGGAGGGGGCTGCAAATTGGGGGTCCTGGTGGCCCCATGCTCCCCCCATCTCCGTGTTTTCACCCGCAGTGCCAGCACATCGTGGGCATCTGCGAGAGCATCGTGGGCTGCAGCCCCCCGGCTCTGCTGGACCGCAGAGCTGTGCTGGAGCGTGTGGGGCTGGTGCCGCCCCCCGAGCCGTGGGGCAGCCCCCCGGCATCTCCAAGCACCCCCACACTGCCCCCCAAGCTGTGGAGCAGCCCCCCAGCCTCCCCCAGCACCCCGACGCTGCCCTGCAACCCGCTGGTGAGTCCCCCGGTGCCCCCCACCTTCCCTTTCCCTTGCCCCCCCCCCTCACACGGCCCCCCTTTTAGGGCCTGGACATCACCTCCACCAGCTCCTGCCTGCACTTCGTGTCCGCGACCAACTTGGAGGTGAGCTGGGGGCTGCCCCCCTGCTGCTTGTCCCCGTCCCCCGCTGTCACCCTGTCCCGATTTTAGCCCCGGCCACAGGAGATGTTGCCCCCCCCCCCCCCCCCAGCTGCAGCCTATGGGGCCGGACCCTGGGAGCCCCTCCGAGCCCTAACCCGCCCCCCCCGTCCCCAAACTGGTGGGTGGCTGCGTGTGGCTGAGACCGGGCAGCTCATCACAGGGGTGGGTGCAGAGTGCCCCGCTCTTCGCCCCCGTCCCGCCAGCCCCTCGGCCCCCTGCGGCTGGCTGGCGCCGAGCAGTACCAGGCCCACGGGTTAATGGTTAACCCCCCCGTTAACCCCCCCCCCTCCCACCATCCCGTCCCCCCCTGCCCCGGGTTTCCCCAGCTGGGAAACTTCCTGAAAGCTCCCTGCCCTGCCTCTGCCCCAGGCCCTGGCTGCGCAGGGGGGCCGCGTCCTGCCCGGAGATGAGATCGTGCAGGTCAACGAGCAGGTGGTGGTGAGTCGGGGACGGGGACGGGGTTGGGGGGGGGCCTATGGGGGGGTGGGTTTGGCCGGGAGGTTGTGGTCGGGGAGCCCGGCACGGCTGGGGTTGCAGGGCTCCCCTGGGCTGCAGGATGCTCACCTCTGGCTGGGGGAGGATTTGGGGGATGCAGGAACCGGGGCCAGGGGGGATTTGGGGTCCGGGAGGGTGCATGGGGCCGGGTTTTGTCCCCCATTCAGCAGGGTGCTGTGGCAGGTGGGCTGGACACGCACCAACCTGGCGAAGAAGCTGCTGGAGAAGGCGAGTGGGGTGACGCTGGTGCTGAAGAAGGTCCCCCTCAGCCCGCCTGGCTCCCCTTTACCTCCCCGGCAGCAGGTGAGCAATCCCAGTGCTCCCAGTGCCAGACTGGGCTGTGCTGGGAATCGGGCTGAGCCGGGCACCTCTGGTACTGGTGGTACCTACAGCCCCGGGGGGTGTGGGGGTGTCACCCCAAAACGAGGTGATGCTGCGGGACACAGGCGCTGAGGCTCCATCCCCAGGTGCCAGGAGCCTTTTCGGATGCTGCGGATCCTCCCGGTGCCAAAAGCAGCGAGTGCCCCGGCAGCCCCGTGTCCCTGACGTCCAGGTGAGCCCCGGCCTCGTGCCCCACGGCCCCGAACCCCACGGCCCCAAACCCCACGGCCCCAAACCCCACGGCCCCATCCCCTGTGGGACCGGCAGCGTCCCGGCGGCCGAGCGCAGCTTGGGTCAGCTGCCGGCAGTCTTAAGCAACGATAACAACGACAACAACCAGAAAGTGTCTCTGTTTGTAATTAATTTGCTTGGTAACGTTTTAATGGGGCAGAAACTATATTTAGAAATGACCCTTCTCCTCTCCCGGAATGGAAAGGCGTGCACCAAGCCGTTGGCGTGGCAGGCTGGGCTGAGCTCGGTGCCGCCGGGAGATTTTCGGGCCGGGGAGCGAGGCTGGTGCCCGGGCTGGGAACCCCGCAGGGGACATTTTGCAGCTCAGGGGTCCTTTCTTCCCCCAGCGCGGCCGCCGACGTGGATTCGGGGCCGGACTCTGCACCGGACCCCGGCACCGACGACGAGGACGAGCGTGACACGAGCCTGCCCGGGGAGGACGTGGGCGAGCTCCCCCCGGCACCGCTCGGCCGCGGTAGGAGGGGAGCGGAGGGGAAGGAGCCGCTGCTCCCCACGGGACGGGAGGCCGCAGGGAGGCTGCAGCCCCGCTCGCTGTTCTCAGGTGCCGTGGAGGACGCGGCGTGGGAGGCCAGCACCCCGCCGGGCACCCCGTGCTCGCCACGCGCCCCCGCCGGACCCCGCACCGCGGAGCTCAGCCCCTTGGCAGCCCCCGGGGCTGGGGCTCAGGGCGCAGAGCCCGACCGGATCCCTGGGGAGGTGAGAGCTGGTGGGAGCAGCAGCAGGGGAAAAGGGGTTTTTTATGTCCTGCTTGTCCCCAGTGGGGACAGCCTGCCGGGCTTGCTGCTGCAGGGTGAGTGAGGTGGGAGCCCCTGCGGGTGCTGCTTGGGGTGGGGGTCTCGGCAGTGCCTGGGCTCGCAGCGCTGCCCTCACCTGCCTGCATCGTCCCTAATCGCTCATCCGTCCCCATCCAGGGCAGCCCCGAGACTGGACGCAGACCCAAAGGTGAGCAGGGTGCTGCCAGGGCTGGTGTCAGCAGGCTGGGGAGAGCCAGGCTGGGGGCTCTCCTGCAGCTCATCCCCCCCCACCCCCTCCATGCTGATGTCCCCCAAACGCTGCGCCTGCAGGAGTGGCGACCAGGCTGAGCCGCCGGCGGGTCTCGTGCCGGGACCTGGGCCGGGTGGACTGCGATGGCTGGCTCCTGAAGAAGAAGGACCACGTGGGCTTCATGGCCCAGAAGTGGAAGCGGTGCTGGTTGGTGCTGAAGGGCCACACGCTCTACTGGTACCACCACCCCAACGTGAGTGCAGACGCCCTCACGCCCCCCGCCATGGGGCTCTGCCAGCCGAGGCGGGCGCTGGACGCAGCCGTGTCTCCCCTGCAGGATGAGAAGGCTGCGGGTCTCATCAACCTGGCCACCTACAACCTGGAGAGCACGAGGGAGCAGAAGAAGAAATAGTGAGTGGGTGGGCCGTGGTGCCAGTGGGGTCCCTGTGGTGCCAGTGGGGTCCCCGTGGTGCCGAGGGTGCTGAGGATGGGGGCTCGGGGCCGGCTCTGGTCCCGGGGAGCCCCAGCAGCAAGGGCAGCCGCCCGCTTGTCCTTTCCCCAGCGTCTTCCAGCTCTCCCACGAGAGGTACAAGCCCTTCATCTTCGCCGCAGAAACGCTGGCGGATTTAAGCATGTGAGTAACGCGGCGGGCCGTGGCAGTCCTACCACACCGGGCTGGTGATGACCCTCTGTCCATCTGTCCGTCTGTCCGTCCTTTTTTCCCCAGGTGGGTCAGTCACCTGGTAACGGCCAAGACGAAGCATGCGCTGGCCCACCAGCCGGTGCCACACAGGGAGGAAGGTAACAAGGCCCTGCCTGGGGATACAGGGACCCTGCTGGGAGCTGTGGGTGGGAGCACTGGGAGCTTTGCCCACGGTTTGGGGAAAAAGTGAGAAATGTTCTTTGAGAGGAGGAGTGCTGGGGTGATGCTCAGCCCCTGGGGAGGATGGGGGTCCCTGCCCCGCTGCTGGGACCACCCCAGGACCTCCTGCTCTCTCCGCTCCCACCGTCCTCCCCTGTGGCCTCCAGACTGCTACAGCGAGACAGAAGCCGAGGACCCTGATGATGAATCTCCCCGGCAGGGCTGTGACTCGGTGAGTGGCCATAAGGGACGTCCAGGGAGGGGACGGGAGGTCCTCGTCTCACCTCCCACCCTGTCTCTCCTGCAGCCAAAGAAAAGGCTGCAAAACACCCCAGAAAAAGGCCAGCTCTTCCTGACCAGCGGCGAACCTAGCAGCGCAGCCAGCAGCCCCCAGGGCAGCCCCCGGCCCCGGTCACCCGAGGGTAGGTGCTGGGGGATGTGGGGGCTCCACGCCCTGTGCTAAATGGGGTCCCATTCCCTGTCACCCTGTGACTGAATTCACAGCCACCCTTTTGCATGTATGTGTGCAAGGGGAGGGGGGGGGGTAAATCGAGCCCTTGCAGCACTGTTGGGCTGCATTTTTGTGTCTTCACCCCCATTTTAATCTCTGGTCCAGTCCCCCCTTTGGATGTGGGATGCTCTCACAACAGGGTCACAGGCAGAGGCGGCCCTGCAGGGTTTCAGGGCTGCCCCATGCTATGGTGCCCATCTTCTCGCCCAGAGCCCGGCGAGGAGGACCTCGAGAGCCTGATGCAGTGCCTGAAGCAGGGGGGGGTGTCCCTCATCGGGCGGCAGCGGTTCCTGACGCAGGAGCAGTGCCGCAAGTCCTTCATCCGGCGCAACAAGAACCCCCACGTCAACGAGAAAGTGCACGCGGTGCGGGCCCTGCAGAGCACGCTCAAGGTGGGAGCTTGCAGCCCCAGGCCCTTCCCCAGCCCCTGCACGGCTGCCCCAAAAACCACCTTTTCCCTTGGCAGGCGAAGCTGGCGGAGCTGCAGGCCCTCGAGCAGCTGCTGGACGACGACACGCTCACCTCAGAGAAGTTCATGCGCTGGAAGGAAGAGCACCAGGACCTGTACCAGGAGCTGCAGGAGTGCTGGGCACAGCGGCAGGGTCAGGGCGGCGGCGGTGGAGACCCCAAGGCCGAGCAGAGCTCCCCAGGAGAGGCAGCCAAACCCTGACACCCCCAGGACCTCTCTGGCATCAATCATTCTCCATAAAACTCATGGTGCTGCCGGTGCTCTGCCCGCCCTGGGGTGGGGGCATGGCAGGATTTGTGGCAGGTCTGAAGGCTCTGACCCCTTCTGCTACATCGCCCACGGGAGCGGGACGTTGCAGGGATGGTCTTGCTTTTTCCAAGGACGTTTTGCCTCGGCCACATGTTCACAACTGGGGCCTTTTCCTGGAGGAACACGCTCCCACCGTGTGCCAGCATGGTGCCTCTAGCTGGGCTCTCTTCTGTAAATAAAAACCGTGTCGGTGAGGGCTTGGTTTGGTTTGGTGCCTTGGTTTTCCTGGTGCAAAGTGTCCCTGCAGCGACAACCAGCCCCCACTCACGCCATGTGCCACCGTCCTCCTGGGGAAGGAGATGGCAGAAAGGTCTTGTACCTCCCTGTGCCACCCGGCCCCTGACAGATGAACCACAGCTGGATGTGCGGATGCTCTTTATTCAGCTAAAGCCTGTGTAAGAATTAGCCCACAATCAAGTAGCAGGCAAGGAAGCGTCAACACCGGCTTCATTTCAAGTGAAAAACTACCAGCAAAGAGGTAAAGATGGGGAATGAATCCACCTTCCCCACCCAGTGACAACCCCAGGGGTGTCCAGGGGCTCTGGTCCCACGGTGGGAGGCTGAGGAGCCACCGTGACCCCATGGCGAGCTGCATGGTCCCCACGAGACCCGCAGTGGGACCCGCTCCGTCCCAGCACCTCAGTAATCCACCTCGTAAGGGGCAGCATCCGGCCCGGCGACGAACCCGCTCTTCCTGCAGAAATTGGTGGCCAAGCAGAGGCCAGCCAGCACCTCCGCCCCTCCGCCGCCCCAGCCCAGGTAGAGACACGTCCCCAGGTGGAAGCGGTCCGCCGGGGGGGTCTGCGGGCTGGCCAAGTCCTGCAGCACCTGGTGAGCCATGTAGGAAGCGGCGCCCAGGTACACGGCGCCCGCCAGCATCAGCAGGAGCCCGGCAGAGGCCACCAGGTTGTGCCGCGGCGGGGGAGCCCACCACCGCGCCCCCAGCATGGCCAGGGCGTACGCCACGGCCCCCAGCAGCAGCGAGCCCACGGTGGCAGCTCTCAGCACCAGCACGGGCCAGAACCGGGCTGTGTCCTCCGGGAACAAGCGGCAGGCTGGGCCCGGCTGGGCCAGCACCTCCACGCAGCTCTCCCAGAGGCCGTCGCTGAAGGAGACGTCGCGGGGGTACCCAGGCCGCTGGGGCAGCTCCCGCCAGCGAGGGGTGGCCGTGGCGGCCAGCAGCAGCACCCAGCCCATGGGGGCCACCACCAGACCTGACGCCAGCAAGAGGGTCCCCATCGCTGGCCCTAGATCTCAGTGCTGCTTGTGACGGTGCTTTCCAGCCAGGGCGGGCTGTGCCCGTGGTGCTGGGGTGGGAAGGTGACCCTGCCACTGCTCATGCGGCGCTGAGGGGCCGTGGCCAGGCATAACGAAGGGCACTGCACCCAGCACGGCGCCGACCTTCCCGGCCGAGCAGGTGAGGGGTTGTGCTGGGGGAAGCTGCCCCACAGCGGTTGTTGGGGCTTGTGGGGACATGGGGGTCCCGAGGAGGTGGTAGGACCTTTGAGGCTGTGGGTGGGGGGCAACGTGGGGCAAAGAGGAAGGGATTGTCCTGCACTGCTCTGGTGTAGCTTTGAGCACCGTGTGCATTTTTTTGGGTGCTGCAACATAAGGATATAAAACTGTTAGCGTCCAGAGGAGGGCTACAAGAGGATGAAGGGTCTGGAGGGTGCAGTGTATGAGGAGCGGCTGAGGTACCTCAGCTTGTTCAGCTCAGAGGAGGCTGAGGGGAGCGGAGGGGCAGGCGCTGAGCTCTGCTCCCCGGGGACACCCTGGGGAGCTGGGACAGGGGAGGGTCAGGCTGGGCGTTAGGGAAAGGTTCTGCACCCAGAGGTGGTCGGGCACAGGGACAGGCTGCCCAGGGACATGGGCACAGCCCCGAGCCTGGTGGAGCTTGAGAAGCATTTGGACACCGCGGTCGGCCATCGGGTCTGGTTTCGGGGTGGTGCTGTGTGGGGCCGGGACTTAGGGACACGGTAGTGGGTGACACTGGGGGGGGGGGGGGGGGGGGGGGGACGGTTGGAGCAGGTGAGCTTGGAGGTGTTCTCCAGCTTTAATGACTTTTGGGGGTTCCTTCTCCAAATTTCATGACTTTGGGGTTCCTTCTCCAAATTTAATTATTTTAGGGTTCCAACGTTAATGACCGCAGGATTCCCTCTCCCCTGTGGGCCGAGGCAGCGGGGGGCGGGGGCAGGCTGCGGCCCCGTTGCTAGGCAACGCCTCCCCTCCGTTGCTAGGCAACGCCCCCCTCCGCCTCTACACTGCGCAGGCGCACGGGCACAGCCGGCGCCCCTCCTTCCCCGAGGCCCCGCCCTACGGGTGGCCGCCGCGGACACATTCCTTCCGCTAACCGCCGCCGGGGCGGGGAATCGGCGTTGGGGACAGCCAATGAGCGACGGGAAGGGGCGGGGCCATCGCGCCTGATAGGCTGCGAGGGAGGACGCCGTGCCCTGGCCCCGCCCCCCCGCCGGGGCTGTAACGGTCGCGGCGCGCGGGGAGCGCGGGCGCCGCCGCGGAGCCAGGTGAGGGCAGGGTCCGGCCCGGCGGGGGCAGCGCGGCCCCCCCCCCTGAGGTGAAACCGGCCCCGTGAGGTGATACCGGGCCCCCACCCGGCCCCCCTGAGGTGAAACCAGCCCCCCCCGGGCCCGCCGACCCCCGCCTCAGCCCCCCCCCGGCGCTTCAGGCCGGGCGCTGCCCCCTTCCCCTCACGGCCCGGGCCCGTCTCCTGCTGCGGGGGCGGCCCTGGGCCCGCTGCTGGCGCTGGGAACACGGCCGGGGGCTCCTCTGCAGGCGCTTCGAGCGCTTTGGCCGCTTTGGCTCTCGCATTGCCCGGCGCACGCTGGAGTTTCTCCCCCTCGGGGTCCCGCTGCAGTGCTGGGGAGCGAGGGAATTCCGTTTCCTCAGGAAATCCATCGCCCCAAGCACTGTGATAAATCTCACTTTGGGGTAGGTGCTGACGGGCGTTCGTGGCACGTAACGCGGAGTTCTTTCTGCGTGTAGTTGCTCAGTGACCTCCACAGAGGGCAGGAACGACCTGTGTTGGATTTAAGACTTTTAAAGGGAAATTTCCAGTCGCTGTAAGAGCCGGTGCATAGATACCATGGTGACTGATGCACTATAAATAACTGCAATGGGTATAACACATGCCCCGGTTGAAAGGCGCTGCTGAGCAGCTGTGTACCTGGAGAATGTTGCAAACAGGAACTCTCCTCAGTTCTCAGGCACGAAGAAATCCTGCAATAATTGCTCGCTTTTAAGAACTGCCTCTGTTGCTGCAGTGATGCCCTCGGGGGATGCTAATTAAATCTGCAATGCTGTATTACTCTGGACGAAGGGTAGCTGATGTGTGTGTATGCTGTGCTTGGTCAGTGGGAGCGGGGTTTGGTTTGTACTCATTTAAAGTATGATTTTTATTTATTGCCTTGTAGTCGACTGGAACAAATAAGATGGCTGCTCTTGAGAAACACCCAGACCTGAGGCTCCAGCAGAACAGTCCATCGGGTAAGGGCAGTCTTTTCTTTAAAGCCGCGCTGCTGTGGGATCCTGTTTCAGTCTCCCTGAGGAGACGTGACCCTGAGAAGAGTTATTTACCAAAAGCTTTATATTAAAAGACAATGTCCTGTTCCTGCGAAGTTAAATCATCGCGTGGGTATCCAAGGGTAGACCATCGTTTGATAATGGACCCATCTCTTGAATAACAACTGATAAATTGAGAAGAGTTCTTAACAACTAATGCAAGAATGTAGCTTTACCATTAATAGTATTGCCACGTGCCAACACTGCTCCTAATTATCAGAGTGTCAGTTTAGTGTAGTATCACCAAACTTATCAGTGGGAGTATAATTTATTGCTGTTTGTTCTGACTTCCTTAACAAGATTGATTTTTTTTTTTTTTATATCTGTTGATACTATTTGACCTCCTTGTGCTTCCAAAAGAGATTTCTTTAGCAACAACACTAAGGGTAATTAAGTATGGCTTATTAAATTGTATAGTAAGACTTTTCAGTCTGTTGCTAATACATAAACGTCACTGCCTTTTTCTCTCTAGCTCCCAGCCCCACTCAGAAGAGTCATTTCTCAGAGACCAACTGGAAGACGCCGATGTTGTCCGTGAAGTTCCAGAGCCGCCTCAGTCGCTGCTCGAGTGTGGCCGACAGTGGGGATGCAGGCATTGGGACCTCCTGCTCAGACAGCACGGAAGGTGATTGTCAGCACGGCATCACGCAGTAACGATCCCAGATTTGTGGTTTTCTTGAGACCAACAAGCATTAAACGGCCCAATATTACCGACCCCCAGAGAATGTAGAACTCGGAGAGAGCAGTATCTGTAGTGATGTTTAGAGACCGTTTCAAAATCAGTGCTTAACTGCACAGATATGCTGCCTAAAATACAGATAAGTAATTAAGGAATTCACTTTTTCTCCAGGCTAGCTTGCTTGTCTTTTAACTGTAATAAGCACTTTTAACTGACTAGAGAGCCGTATCGGTGACTTGCTGTTTGATACTGGTGTGTGGGTGCTTTAGTCTTGTGTGCTTTTTTAACAAACCATTTATAGCTGCCTCTAGAGACTTAAGATCAGTGTGCCTTTGTGCATAAGTTCTGTCGGTGTTAAAGTTGTGTGCCTCTTCCTGGAGAGTGCTGGAGTCTTGCACTCAGCTAAAGCATGGGAAGTGGAACTGCTTGACCCGGCGTTCCCTCGTGCTTGTATTTTCATCTTCATTCATGAGAGTGACATAAAACACTGTTGATTCACTGCTTCTTCTTCCAGCAGCGAGGCAGTTTGTGTTATTTAAAGCAATGTACTTCACCCATTTGTGCGTTTCACAAGCTGCCCTGTGTCTTCTGAGTGAGCTGCAGTTCTTAATATCTGTGAGGTGAAATGAAGGCTTTTAAAAGCCTATGGCCTGTGGAAATATTACTAAAGGGCGTGTCTAAGAGTCTCCTCTAGCCTTTCTCAGGATAATAAAGCTCCTCAGTTGTATGCTGAGGGCAGGGGAGGTGATATTTCTTTGGGAAATTGCCCTTCTGAATATCGCAGAGCGATAGCCTTCTTTCTTAGAGCTTAGGCTGAATTGCAGCACCGAAAGCTGGCTGAGCCACGCTGACTTTCAGGTCAGTTCATCGCTTAGAGATGTTGTTGTGACGACCCTTAGCACATTCAGGGAACCGATTCCAGCATCCGCACGTGGCGTGCTGGTCAGTGAACTCAAGTTCCTGATAGTGACACTGGGGGATAAATTTAGGGGCTGTAAAAGGAAACTGTACTGTCTCTCCGCTGTTTGCCAAGGTGAATGTACTTGGGACTGCTTGGTAGCACGGTGTTCTCTGGAGTTCCTGGGCACAGCCAAGCAGTGTCTGAAGAGATTCCCCCCCACGCTTTCTGCTCATTTCTGAGGAAAGGGTCTTGTGCCTTTATCGTGATAGTTTTCTGTGGTTTGGTGATGGTCTTTTCAGAACCTGGTTTCAGTCATCTTCAGATTGTTACCTTTTATTCCTCCTTGTAGCAGTGGTTATAACCACACCGAAGGGTGACCTTGCAGTCCTGACCTTGGATTAAAGAAACATCATATGGGGATGGGCCTTTAGCCAAACCCGTGAAGAAAACAAGCTTGTGTATCCAGGAGAAACCTGAAGTTAGTGTGATACACGATGTGTCGGGACGAGGAGAGGAAACAGGCGTTTTGGTGTTTGCTTTTCTCAGCTCTTGCTGTTGCTGTATTGAAATCTGAGAGCTGCTAAGAATAACCCTACGCAGCCAGGTTTGGTGTCTGTCCGACAGGACAGGCTCACGTCGGGATGCGTTTGCTGTATCTCATTTCCTGTGGCAATATTCGAGAGCCATTCCTGTAGCCTCTGGAAAAAGCTTTTTTCCTGCTGAGTCCTGGAGGAGTTCGAAGGTCAACTACCCGGTGATGTAGTGTTCAGCTATGTTTGAAGCTCATCATGGGCTTAAGTGGAGTCTCCAGTTAGCTTTGGTTACAATTCAGAGTCGCTGAGCTGTGGGACGGGCAGAGCAGAATCAAGGTCTCAGTGTTCAGCTGAGTAAGTTTCAGCCTTTTTATTCAATTTAAAGGACTTGGTTTCTATGTGTGTTGAAAGATAACCTTATTAACTTAAGATTACGTTTGAGTAGCTAGTGTATTAGCTAGCTAGAGTCAGCTAAAAACGTGTACTGATCTAAACGTGGATTCTACCTATGGTTTTACTGTGGTAGGAAAATGTCAACAGGCTCCCGAAACTTGTAGTGAGGGGGAACACAGATGTGCCTTAGTTGCCCTTTTGTATGGGGGAAAGGTTCACTTTTTTTTAGATTCTTTAGGAAAGTTGTCCAGCTGTTCGTGCAGGCTGTTTTCAGGATTGTAATTAAAACATCGCATTAAAACATCGCTCTTCTTTCCCTAGACTTTTGCAATTCCAGTAACGGTTCCTCATTCCAGCCCATCAAAACCCAAGTGACCATCCCGACAGCCCATGTTATGCCATCCACGTTGGGTGCCTCGCCCTCCAAGCTGTGCTTGGCAGGGGAGCAGAGCTGTTCGCAGAGTACTTCCAAAACTGCTGTGCCAGGTTCAGCTTCTGAACACGCAGGACTCATGAGAAACGGAGACTTTAATGCCGGGAAGTCATCTCAGGTGCCGCCCAGGGATCTCTCGCGTCTCTACGGGACTTCAGGGGAAAATGGTTTTGAGCAATCCTGGCATCCTGTTTCTGATCACATGAGAACAGAAGATACTTGGAAGTTTGACACCCCTGCCATTGAGCGCACCCTTAATCAGTCTGTCTTTCTGGATAGTTTGTGCGCTGACCCTCTCCACAGGTTTCAGAAGTTCAATCCAAACTCCGGGGCAGCTGAAGCAGGGAAGGAACACTATAAGGTGCTGCCAGAGAGCAAGCAGGCTGCGGGGGCTAATGGAGTCTGTGAAACCCAGGATGGAACGTGGCCAAATGGCGGCAGGCTGATGCCAACGGGACTCCAGGCTAACAATTTCTTTTCAAAACCAGTAACTCCTTCATCTCGATCATGGATGCAAGACACCTGCACGCTACATCCGCATGAGAGGGTCTGCGAGCTCAGTGCTTGGAAACAACAGCTGGAGAACGTGCGGTTGCAAATAGAGCAAATGCAGGTAAGGGGCACGGGGTGTGAATGTACCAGTTTGAAACTCTTCCTCTCTTCAATCGTGAATCATCGTTTCGGACTTGCAAAGCATGGGAGAAAACGTCTCCTGCTTCTCCCCATCTTACATTAAAAGTGTCCTAATTACCTGTTTTTACAACATGGGGGGTATCACAGGTATCACTTGACATGCTGCTTATGCTGAGCAGTCCTTTATTATGTTGCAGCACTGCACAACGCTTCGGTTTGGATCAAGAGGTGAATATTCTGTCCACCAGAAACTGCAAGAAAACTCATCAGTTTCCAGAAGTTCTTAGTGGTTTATAATTTTATTCCATATCTACGAGTTAGGAAGCAGATTGTCTCAAAAGATGCTGTTGTTTTTTTAGAGGGAAAGTTTGTTTATTGCCTCCTACCAGCTGTACCCTAATGGAGACAAATTGTTTCCAGTGAGCTAGCGCAGTGATCTAAAATTATTTGTTAGTCTCCAGTTGTGCTTGGGCAAAGTTACTCGTTCTTGGACATCAACAGAGACTGAAATAGCTGTGTCCTGGCATGCAGATGAGCACACTGTGTGCAAAATAGCTCTAGCAATGTTGCAATTACCTCTGTGGAGCATAAACCTCTCCCTCGTTATTTTGTCTCCTCTTTCAGTTACAAAATGGAGGTGCCTGCCACCACCCCTCCATGTATTCTCCTTCACTACCTGCACCTGATCCAGCCCAGTGGATCAATATCCTGAACTCCAATGAAAACCTGCTCAAGGAGAAAGAGCTCCTTATTGACAGGTGAGGGCTTGATACTGGTGTGTAGTTTAAGGACTTGTATATTTCCGTTTGGAAAGGGACAGTTTTGAAAATACCAAAGAAAGTTCCTATCTCTGAGTCCTTTTAACCTGAATGATCTTTCTTGTTCTCTAAAGAACACAGTGACCTTTGAGAACAGTCTGCTATTCTCACATGCTCTCCTGCCCTTTGTCGTGGAAGTGGGATGGTGATCCATAAGGGTTCAAATAAAGCAGTTTTGGCTATAATTTTCTGTGTTTTATAACGAATAAAGATTTTTGTTTACATCACAGTCATGCAGAATGTCGAAACTACCACCTCTTTCCTTGAGGAGCTTCTGGGAGCTCTTGGAGATAACTATTTTAAATTTGTTCTTTGTGAGTTTGGGCTGGCAAGAAACACTTCTAGCTAATGCTGGTGGTCTGTATGCTTTTTGAAAAAGTTAGTTTTAAAGAAAACTGCCTTCAGCATTTGGACTGTAAATACCTCTTCTGTTTGCTCGTTTTGAGTCCCCTGTTTGTTAATTTCACTCAAAGATCCACAGTCAAGCTGGATTCTCCGGAACGTGCAGGGCTTGCTGTGTTTTATGTACAACTGCTGCTGTGGGGAGTGGTGCAGGAATTTTTTTAAGGGAAGAGACAGAAGAAAAGTTTGTGTAAATTGTGAAGAGGTCAAAAACGAGCAGCTTTCAGATTACTGCTCTGCGGGCCAGTTCTGAGTTGTAGGGCTGTCTTTCCTCTGTGCTTGTCATTATATCAAGCATTAGAGTTGCTGTGGCTCCGTTTATGTTGTTCTTCTCTTTACTACCATTAAAAAGAAGGCGTATGTTTGAGAACAGTGTATTATCTGTTTTGGTTGGTTTTGTTTCTGTACAGGCAAAGACAGCACATATCCCAGTTGGAGCAGAAGGTCCGGGAAAGTGAACTGCAGGTTCACAGTGCCCTGCTTGGCTGTGCAGCACCCTATGGAGACGTCTACATGTTGAGAATGCAGGTAATTAGGTGCAACAGGCTGTGAGGGGGAAATATGTGTTGAATCCCCTGGTCCTACCACTTTTCATTAGGTATTTTCTGAGTAGGAGGGCTGTGCAGAGTCTAATTATCCTTTGTGTGTGGTCCTGATTATCTGACATCTCTGAGAGTCGCTGTGACTCTAGAGATTTCAAGCCCTGAAGCACTGAGGTTTGTTTAGAAGCTGTGCTAGTGATGCAAGTGCCCGGCAGCGCTACGACAAGTGTTATTTCTTGCTATGTATAAGGTGGGCTGAGTGATGCTTGGATATTAGGAGGGCTTAGCCACAGCTCTGAAACAAGCCGGCTGCTTAGTGCCAGTTTCTAACTGTTAGCTCTGACGGACAGAATTCACAGGCTGTCTGTGTTTGCAGGAGCTGCAACGGGAGAACACGTTTCTCCGAGCACAGTTCACAGAGAAGACTGAATCCCTCAGTAAGGAGAAGATTGAATTAGAGAGAAAACTGGCTGCTGCAGAGGTGGATGCAAAGCTGATCCGGGAAACGCTGAAGGAAACTATGCAGAAACATGCAGAGGAGTTAAAGAAGCAGGAAGAAAGGGTATGATCCCATTGCTCTAGAGTTGAGATGTCTTTTCTTTAAGAAGCCAAAATTCATCATAGTGCCTTGGCGAATGAAAGCTTTCCATGGAAATGTAATATTGTAGGTATTTTCTGATCTCCGTGTAGAGTACTTTGGTTTATAAGCAAAACCCCTTCCTCCAGTAGTTAGAAGTATTTCAGCACCTCTTCTTTTAACCAGAGAAGAAGCCTGTCTTTAAGTGAGCAGAGATGGTGCTGAGGTAAGGTGGTCTTGCATTTTGAGGTTGAGCGCTGTGCAAACAGGTAAATGAGTAGGCAAATAGAGGACTAAAGAACAGACAAGAAATTATGTAAACTAATCTTGTATATAACCATCCCTGCAGATAAAGGGAAGAGACAAACACATTAATAATCTTAAAAAGAAATGCCAGAAGGAATCTGAACAAAACAGGGAGAGGCAACAGAGAATCGAGACCCTGGAACGATACCTGGCTGATCTGCCAACTCTTGAGGACCACCAGAAACAGAGTCAGAAGGTAAAACCTTCTCTGAGTAATGATGTCTTCTTATTTCTCTGAGTTGTCTCTTCAGACACTTGCTCAGGTGGCTTTTCTAGATCCACAAATAATCCCTTGTGTAGCTGCCCAATTTAAGTTGCAGTCTGCCCTTTTTGGAGGACAAATGTTCCGAGCTGTGGCTCAGAATGGCCACCCAACTAGTAAAAAATCTGCCTCGTGAGTGTGGCTGAAACATGTTGTGTATGTGATGAAATGCCTGGGAGACCTCTAGAGTTGTGATTGTCTTTGCAGCTAAAGGAATCTGAACTGAAGAGTACTGCTCTGCAAGAAACAGTGCTGGCACTGGAAACAGAGCTCGGAGATGTCCGGGCTGCATTCAGGGAGCAAGAGATGCAGCTGGAAACCCAAAAACACAAGGAACTGGAGCTTCTTTCTACTGTGCGCAGGTAAAAAATCTGGAGGATTAGAACGAGCTTCATCTTAGGACTGAAGTAGTAGCTGCCCGAGGACAGTGATAATTCAGCACAGCCACTGTCCCACCTCTCAGAACCGGGTTACCATTGATTCGTGATGATTATGTGACCACTCACCAAAGCACTGTGCAAATTCTGCATGCCAAGAGTGGAGGGTGGGAGCAGAACAAAATAGCTGAAGGAAACAGCGGCTCCTCTTTGTCACATGAGTTTCTCTCTTGGTTATTGGTCTCAATGTAACTCTCTGGAAAACAGATCTGTGGCCTTCAGTGGTTAGGTCTCTGTAAATGTTATGCCCAGGGCTGTGTCCAGGGAAGGGGACTCCTTCTTTCACAGCTCTTGCAGTCTGCAAGCTGGGATGCAAACAGGTTGACACTGACATCTGCTATGAAAAGCATTTGCTTCCTCATGTTGTCTAGAGAGGGAAACACCCCACATAAAGTTGTTTCTCTTTCCCATGGTGTTCTGCTAATTTCAGCTTGCAGGACAAGGTGCAGCAGTGTGTCAAGAATGTGGAAAGAGGACCTCTTGCACAGGATGGGGAGAAACAACAGAGGATAGAAAATGACTCTCTGAAGAAAGAATGTGACTGTCTCAAGAAGGTAACAGGCCCTCCCAACCAGGAACCACACTTTTTTTTTTTCCTTCCACTGAGTCACTAGGCACAAAAAATGAAATCAAGGACTTCTGTATTAGTAGGCAGTTACAACTGCACTAAAACAGCAGTTTCTGGAGTTCTAAACAGAGAAGTTTTAAGAACTGGTCTTGGTGTGATAACCATGCACTCACTCGTAGGATAACACTAGAGAGAAGTTGCAGAATACAGAGAAAGGCAGAGGAAAACCACAAGAATGCAACTTCACCAGTCTTTTTATAGCTGATACATCTTTCATCGGGTGCCTTTTATCAGGGAATCTAAGTCCCCTACTAACAGGCAGTAATTAAAGCAGTAAGTGGATAGGAATGAGGAGGAGAGGGGACGCTGTCCTACTGGAGGAGAAGTCTTGGTGTTATTGCTGGAAGTCTGTGTGGCCAGTTCTTATGTCTCTGCTTTTGATTCCAGATTGTGGACAAACAGCAGAAAAAGATGGAGCAGTTGTCTTTGCAAGTAAAGGTGAGGGGTGACTGTGGAGGCAACTAGAAATTGAATCTGCTATAAAGCAAGTTAGACTTACTGGTTTCCCATGCTCTGTTCCAGAACCTGGAAGAACAGGTGGCCCAGGAAGAGGGGACAAGCCAAGCTCTGAAAGAGGAGGCAATGAGAAGGGAAAATGCACTGCAGCAGCTCCGGACTGCTGTGAAAGAGGTCAGAGTGGTGTAGAATACCTGAGCGTGGCAGTTGAATGAACAGTGGATTATGTGTTTTAGTAATGCCTCTAATTTGCAGTCAACAGCACAACCTCTCCTGCTTCCTGTTGCTCTGTCAGTGCTCTGAAAAGAGTTCCTTGCTGTTCCAAAACAGGAGCAGAAAGTCAGTTTCAGCTGGGGCTGTGGGTTGTGCTGGAGAGCACTGAAGCAGCCAGCTGGGGGCAGTAAGGCAGTGAGCAGGAGTCTGAACTCACTGCAGCCCTGGCTGAAGGGCAGGGCTGAGCCCCAGTCTCAAGCCTAAAAGGAACCTAAGCGTGGTGGCAGCCCTTGTGGGAAGGGAAGGCCAACGTTGGGGTGAGAGGCTGGTGCACAACTTCCTGAAAGGCTCTCTGCTGCTTTGCACCTCAGCAGGGATGGTGCGACACCACGGTGCAGCTGTCTGAGCCAGGAAAGCAGACTGCTCACACCCTGTGTAGGGCTGCCGCTTGCTCGCTCTCTCATCTAGTGAGAGTCTGGAGGGCTCGATATAGAAACCTGCTCCTCCTGTCCTCGGTGTTCCCATCGTGGAGCAGTTGTTACGTTGCTGTGAAGTGCTCTTGTTCTGTACTAAGTGACCACTAATCTGCTGTGGCCACTTGTTCAGCTTTCAGTGCAGAACCAGGATCTCATTGAGAAGAACCTGACCCTTCAGGAACGACTGCGGCAGACAGAGCTAACGACTCAGCCGCTGCCTGCTGAGACAGCCCACCTTGCCCAGGAGCTGCACGCCGAGCTGGCCAGCTGCCTGCAGGATTTGCAGTCTGTCTACAGCATTGTCACTCAGAGGGCGCAGGGCAAGGATCCCAATCTCTCCCTGCTCCTGGGTATTCGATGTAAGTATGCGGAGTGATGGCATAGCAAACCCTCTGGCTCGTGCTGCAATAGAATTAAGTACCTCACATAAAGCATGGAAGGTTCTCATCTTTCTGGGCTTCTGAACCTTCATTCTGTAGTTAGCATGCTGTAAAGATGCGTGCTGTAACAACTAAATGATAAGTAGTACCTCTGTTGCAAACACGCGTTGTTTTTGTGTCGCTTGCTAATGACCCTTGGTCAGAATTGCATGTCTGAGGTAACTCCTTTCTCCGACTCCCCAGCTGCACAGTACTCAGCTAAGGAGAAGGATGACCTGCTGAGCCCCGATGTGCTTGCAAAAAAACTGGTGGAGGTAAAACAGCTTCACAAAGAGGTGGAGGACTTGAGGACGGCGATATCTGACAGATATGCTCAGGACATGGGAGACAACTGCATCACTCAGTAAAGAACTCTCCCCAAAGTAAGACAGGAAGTGAAGACTTGAAACTCTCGGGAGGCTAGAGCTCCTGCAACCGAAAACCTATTCAGCACTTTACCATCCCTACGCTTGGGTACAAGACGTGGCTTATCCATGAGAAATCAGGGGGGTTGTTGCCAGAAGCGTTGAGCTGCTGACTGGCTAACTGGAATCATTCAGGGCTTCGGTGTCGGGCTTTGCAGTAGCTTTGATCTTGTGGAATGTGTTTGTGCTGTATTTGCTGGAGCTGGTGTGGTCTCCGACTCTGGGAGATGAATTCTGAATAGCCTTCCAGGCATGTCAAACACTGAACATGCAAATGTGACAGTTAAAACCAACACTAAAAGGAAACAGATGCCCTGGTCTTTCTGATAAATTCTCTGTGCAGATCCTGTGCAACTTGTAAGACCGGAGTATTATCAGGGTGTTTGGGGGAATTCTGGATTTCGTAGGCAGGCAGGTGTGCTAGTTATACCACTGCTAATTACACGAAGGTGCTACAGGCTTCTCAGATGCTCTGTGCGCAGTTCTGGCTTGGATACTTGTGTAGCCATGCGCGGAACAGGACCTGCTTTGCTCAGGTAGATGCAACCAGACTCTTCTGGTAGCCAGCAGCAGTTAGGGAATAAAGCAACGCTAAAAAAAGACTCCAAATGCTCCCCCTGAGCGCTGTTACCCCCAGAAGCCTTAAGCCTTTTATCCCCCTTGAAATGGCACTCCGAGTGTGAGTTATGATTCAGCCTGCAGAGGAAGCAGATTGATGCTGAAGTGCCTTAATGTGCTAGAGAAACTTCCTGTCCACGCACTGCCTTGTGCCTAATGCGTCTGCTGGCAGGGCGAGGAGTGGCTGTTTCTTGGAAGCAGCCTTTAGAGCCATCACAAACCATCCTGCAGAGCCTGCAGAGCCTTGAATGCACGGAACCCCTGCCTGAGCTGCAGGGGGGGCCCTGCTGCAGGCCAGTGGGGAGACACCTCTGCTTGGGTCTCTGCTCGTTAGGGAGAAAGCCATTCCCATTCCGGTCCTGAGAGGGCAGCAGGATTGTACAGCTGGGTCCAAGAGCCCTTCCTGATCCTAGCGAGGCTCTGGCTGTTTTAGTGCCCCTGCTTCTCTGGTTGCTCCCGACTCTTGTCCTAAATAATTGGATTTCTAAATAAATCAGCATGGGGTGCAGCTCATTTTGTCACAGCCTCTTGGATCTGAGTGGCAACTTCTCGGTACTGAGTGTTGATGAGACAATGCTGTGGTGCTGAGGGTGAAACTTGTGGTTGCCATCTCACTCTTGACTCACAAGCTAAGAGACAGTGATAAAATAGGGGAAAAATGCTGCTGAAACTTCTGCCCGTTCAGATGTTCTTGGTTCGTGCTGGGGCTCTGAGCCCCACCTTTAGGAGAAATGTTCTTGTTATTCCTTTGAGTTAAAAGTTAAGACCAAATCTGTTTTGTTCTTGGAGTTTGGCTACCACGGGTGACGAATTGGTTAGTATGCCAACCCACAGCACGGCTTGTGGAGCTTTCAGCGTCTGATGTGTTACTACATTTCTGGCTGTGTCTGTCCCCAGACTGCTGATGCCATGTCCTGAGCTAACTGTGGGCCGAGGCTGTTTCTTGAAGTCACTCGTCCTGGCTGCCGAGAGCTCTCTAGGCACAGGAGGCAGGGCGGCGCCAGCTCGGCAGCCTGCTCTCCGGCAGGCCGGTGGTACGCCCTTCTCCCCACACCGTCCTCGGGGTGCTGGCAGATTTAATTCCCAGGTGCTGTGCGGGGACACGCGTGCCCCTACAAAACTGGCTGTGCAAATGGGATCACAGCACAGAAACCTCATCTCAGCCCGTGCTCGCAGCCGCACGTCTGGCCCTGTGCTGCCTGCGTCGGCTCGGGCCCCTTCCCCAAGCCCTGGCTTCCGTGTCGCTCAGGTCGTGTTATTCCCTTTGGGGAAGAGAAAGGCCGTGTCGCTATCCTGCGAAACTGGACCGTTGGCTTACATTGGTGATGCCCGTTCGTGTCCGTGTGCCTGCCAGCCCCCGGGTGGGGGAAATGTTGGACCTTTCTTCGCACAGCACCCAGGGCCGGGCCGGCAGGACCACGTCCCTCGCCTTGCCCCGTTGCTCGTGCGGCGTGCGTTCCGCTGCTCCGCTCCGGCCAGCCCCGCGTTGCGGTTCTGTCGAGTCGAGCGCAGGTGTGTTTGTTTATACGAGCGTTTGTCTCACCCACTTGTTTGTACCGAGTATTTTGAGTATAAAATAAAGCTGCTCTGCTCCACTCGTGCAAAGCAGTCCTGGGTGGCAGGGTAAGGACCGGGGGACGGGGGGGGGGCTCCGCTCGGCGCTGCGCTCGCTGGGGAGCGGCGGGGCGCGGCGGGGCGGTGGCGGGGCGGTGGCGGCTCCCGGGCAGGGCTGCTGCCGTCCCGGCCCCGCTAACACCGCATGCCCGGGCCCGCCGGCCCCATTGGTCCCCGCAGTCACATGCAGGGCGGCGGAGGGGCCGCCAGCACCCGCCTTCCGAGCCTCCCTCCGCTGGGCTGCGCGCAGGGAGCGGCCGCGATCGCAGCATGAGCACCCTCAAGGTCTACAGCACCTCGGTGACCGGCTCCCGGGAGGTGAGCGGGGCGTGGGGTGGTGGTGGGGCAGGGCTGGGCGCCCCCGGGGGTCCCTTTCCTGGGTGGTTGTCGTTTCCCCGCGGAGCTGTGAGCCTCCCCACGCCGCCCCAGGCTGGGTGTTCCTTCTGCAGCCTCCTGCCGTGCATCACCCAGTGCCCGGTCCCCGCCCGCCTGGGTTTCGGCTCTGTGCTGCGTGTCCCCCCCTAGAAAGAGGGCTGAGCCCCCTGGCCAGGTGTAGGGTGGACTGCGGCCCGTAAGGAGTGGTAGCTCTGTGCGCTGAGCGTCTCTGGCACACTGGGTGTGTGTTTACCCTTTGAGCTCCTCCCCGGTTCTTGATAACGTGCCTCTTTCACCCGGGGTTCCAGATCAAATCCCAACAGAGTGAAGTGACCAGAATCCTCGATGGGAAAAACATCAAGTACGAGCTGGTGGATATCTCCCAGGACAATGCTCTTCGGGAGGAGATGAGGGCCAAGGCGGGCAACCCCAAAGCCATCCCGCCCCAGATCGTCAACGGAGACCACTACTGCGGGGTAAGGCTCCTGCGCTGCCCTGGGGATAGGTACCCTGAAAGCTGGGGGGTGTGGAATAATCCTGTGCCCTTGTTTTTGCTCGAAGTGGTGTCAGAATGCCTTCTAAAAGGCATTTCCCATGAGGTACACTGACCGGGCGTGGGCTGGGGTAACGTGCGCTTGGAACACGATGGCTTGCAAAAATGGGACCCGTGCTGGGAATCGGGGGACCCCGGGCAGTGGGGCTGCAGCGTGCGGGGCTGGCCCTGCCCCGTCATCCTCCCTCCGACTGGCACCAGTTTGGGCTGCGTGCTCAGGGGATCCCGCACTGCCTGATCGGAGGGAGCGTGCAGTGCACGAGTGTTTGGGCTGCGTGCCTCTTGTTTGCGAGCAACCCCGTGGCTTTTCCCTGCAGGATTACGAGCTCTTTGTGGAAGCGGTGGAACAAAACACCCTGCAGGAATTCCTGAAGCTGGCCTGAGCCCCGGGCTCCCCTCCCGTCCTGGACTCTACCTGCATTCCTGAGCACCCTCATCTCTGACCACATTCAATTCCAGGTTGTCAGCACTGTCCTGGCACCATGACCTGTATCCCAGCACAGGGAAACCCCACGACCAAAACTCCTCCTTGCAGCTGCCTACGATTCCCTCCTGCCTAACCCCGATATCATCTCAGAGGGATCCAAAGAAAGTCTGACGCTTGCTGCGTATGGCCTCTGAACGAAGCTGGGCCTGGCTCACTCCGCAGCTTCCAGTGCCTCTGTAAACAGCAAAGCCTCTCGGGCTGTGCGAAGTGCAGCTGTCCGTCAGCCCTCTCCTCTACAGGGAGAGCTTCTGCTTTAGGAGGGAAGGGCTTAAGGTTGCATGTTACTTCCCACTTCCCCCAGTTGCTGTTACAATTGTAAATCCTGCTGCCTCACTTCCTTTATTTTTTTTTTAATCCCAACTGCACAGAATTACGGTGACTAATTTTTGTCTTGTTTTAATTTAATGCAGAAATACTGCACAAAGCTGGGTCTGACCGCCCACCACGGAGCAGGCTGGGGCTGAGGTGTAGGGCTCGTGTCCCTTGGCAGGCTGCGTGAGGGGGATGGATAGGCCCAAAACTGGGACCTGTGCTGCTCCCTCGGTGCCCTCTGCTGCAGTGCAAGGGCTCCCTCGTGAGCATTAATGGCTCAGGGCTGCTCCGGAACAGCTGATGCTCCAGCTGTCTTACCTTTCCTTTTTGAGTTGGCTTTTTGCAACCTGGACCAAGTGCATTTTGTTTTCCTGCCAAAAAGCAAGTTTATAACCAGTGTCGTCTTCCGAGATGCTATTAAACGTTACTGTACCTTTTGTGTTGGTACTCGTGGGTTTCTTTTAAATTGGTTTTATCTTGACTACAGGTTAAACATCATCCTCCATAACGATTCCGAGTCAGTTCCAGCTCGGAGGAGCTGAGTCAGTTGTACTCGCTGCTTCAGCTTGACACAAAGACCTTAACACCTCAGACTGCTGCCACTAATCAAAGGCTCGTGGGACCTGTCTGAATCCCCTGCAGTGCAGTAGTGACAGGTACCTCTCAAGCAGCCCTCTCCTGCGTGGGGTAAGAACGACAGCGTGGGGGAGGGACAGCTTCAGACAGACCCATGGGGAAAAAAAACAAACCTGTAGCGTAAAAATTCCCTGGTGGTTTATAGACTGGCTCACAGCAGAGGGGCAGTGGAAAAGGCTGCTCTGTAGGAGGGTCCCTGGTACGCTCCTGTACGTGCTGTAGGTGGAAAAAGAAGGAAGCTCATTTACAGCTGCAGGGACTGAGTCACTGGTCACAGGGAGCCTGTGGAAGCAGCTGGCCCGTGCTGGTGGCGTTTCCCGTATGAGCAGTGCACGGCCACGCTCCAGCCAGAGGGGCCTGGGGAAGGCAGAGCAGTTCCAGGAAGTGCTCAGGGGATCCTGCCTCCTTCCGTAGCTAATTCGAAGTTTACAGAAGTGGAAATTGCAACTAAATAGATGCTGGGAGCCTTTAATGAGGGCTGGGTGGCAGCATGTGCTGGGCCTCTGCTAAAGGGGAACCTGCCTGAAGGTGCTGCCTTGCACGAGTGGGAGTGTTGTCAGCTGGGAGTCAAGTGGGAACTTGTTGGAGCCGAAATGGGAAGAATGTCTTGGGAAAGGGGCCTGCAGAGCACAGCCCCAGCCCACAGGAGGGGAAGATGGTTTACTCTCGGGGTTCAGCAGGGAAGAACCGGAGGGATTATGTTCTTCTCCGATGACACGGTGTCCTGTTGCAGCGGGCTGGGAGGAAGGAAGGCCAGCAGCTCAGGGCCACGGCAGGCTCGTTCGGTGTAGCTGTGAGCCTCAGCCCCTCTGGAGCTGGGGGCTGTCCAAGGGCAGAAGCTGTTCACGTACGGGAAACCCAGTCGCAGGATCTCCTGGCTGCACTGGGTCTGGCTCAGTCCCAGCAGTGCAGTGGCCCAAGGCCATTGCTCGAGACCATATAACTGAGCCTGTTTCTCTCGCGGTGTAAATGCAGATGAAATCTCGGGGGAACAGCAGTGTGGAAAGCAGGCTGGCCCTGGCTGGCTGCCTGTCCTGCCCGGAGAGGAGTGCTGCTACAGAGTCCCTGAGCCCAGCCAGTGACTGCCCCAGTACCAGTGTAAAGCTGCCAGTCTTCCTGAGCAGGGATCAGCCCGTATAACCTTCAGCAGAGGTGAGAAACCAGGTCTCTGAGCTGACAGAAATCCCCTGTGTTAGGAACCCAACTGCCTGGGGAAGAACACCCACCCACAAGGCAGCAGGAGACTGGGGCTGCCATGTGGCAGGCACCCCGTGCCAAAGGGAGGCCAAAGCAGGAGCCCTCCTCTCTGTCCCAGCTAACGGCGCAATGAAACTGGATCTGGAAAGACAACTCTTGCTCTTGCCAGCCAGGGGGAGGTTATAACACAGCTCACAGTGCAAGGGCAGCAGCTCTAGGAGCTGTTATGGTGCGTACAGCCCTGCCCCTCTCGTGGGAGGGGGTCTCTTCTCCGCAGCAGCAAGGAGGCACGGGGGATCAGGCCGCATTCCTGCAGGCTCCTGGAGTTGTCTGCGTACACCCGCTGGGGAAAGGTACTGATGATTTCATACGAGCTGGAGTCTCCACCCCTAGGAAAGAACAGCGCAATCTTTCCTATGCACAAGATCCCCCAAGGTTTTGCTGAGATGCTCTGGCTAATCCAGTTGCAGTTACATAAGAGCAGAGGGAGAGGCTGCTTCTCGAGCACAGGCCAGGCAGAACAAGGCTTCCTGCCCTCACTGCACGCAGCCAGGCGCAGGGCGGCTGTTCCAGGCTCCCCAGCTGCAGTGAGGCCGTTACATCCCAGCAGTGAGCTCATTGTGGGCTCAGACAGAGGCCAGGGCTGCGGCCTGTGACAGGAGGGGAGACTAAAGGGATCCCCACAGCCATGCGGAATGGTCCCCAAGGGGATGCGTGAGCCTCTGGGCAGTATTAAGTGCATTGGGACATCGAGCTGGCTGAGCGAGGGATGGCATTTGTCCAGCAGCTGATCCATCCGCTGGCCTGAAGGCAGCAGCTCAGCTTCCAGTCTGCGCCAACACCTTGGGAATGGTGGCGATAGGCCAGTGAGTGCTGCTGAGCAGCTGGAAGGAAGCGAGGGCAGTGATGGACCTGGGCAAGGTGGCAGTTCTGAGAGGACAAGCGGCATCTCTTCTGATGTGTCGGCTTTTTGTCAAAGGTGGGTATTAAAAAGGAGCTGGAGTTCCTGGAGTTGGACCCTGATCCTCATGGGTCCCTTCCAACTTGGATGTTCTATGATTCTCTGAAATACTCCAAGCTAAAACCCTGGCAATGGTGCTAGAGAGCACATCTGGTGTTGGGAGAAGCCAAAGCAGCAGCAGAGGGTGCCCAGGACCTCCTGGGGTCTGGGAATGAGCCCTTCAGCTCAGTGCAGGCTGCTCTGCTCGAAGCACAGCTCCAGAGCCTTGAGCAGCAGCTGCAAAGCCTTCCCTGGGGCGTGACGGAGCGGGCTGGGGAGCAAGGAGGGAGGAAGTTTTTGCCCTACCTGGCACGGGCAAGATGCTGGCGCAGTTCCCCTATGGTCTCTGTGAACAGCATCCTCACGATGTACGTCTGCTCCCCGCTCTCAGACTTTATGCGGAGAGTGCAGATTTCAGGGGCAGGAGCCCCAGCCTCTTCGGTCCTCTTTAACCTGGAGGGCAGAAAGCCTCTTTAGCTGAGGAGCAGAGATCGCGAGCTCTTCTTAACAGGCAGAGCCTCTGGTGTGCTGGGGTAATTGAATTGGGGAGGGGGGGCTTCTCATTTAGGAGTGGCATGGCCTGACTGGGGGCAAGCAAACTGACCCACAGACCAAACTGCTGCTTTGCTTTCACTGCTTAAATGTGCCTGGAAAAGAAGGTTGTTGACCTTTTTTTTGCTTTTTTATTTTAGATCAAGATTGTCTGGTAAGATCTTTGCCCTACTTTTTTGATTAAAAATAATCTGCTTGGGGTTTTTTCATCAGCTATTTGGGTCTTGTCTTGCGTGGAAGCCTAGGAGTGGAAAAAGTGCTGTTAGTGTGACCTCCCGCTTGCACATCAGTTTCCTGGAGGGATTCTCCCATTTAGCAAACAGCTTTTTGGATGGTTTTAAATATTTAAGCCTTGGCTTGCTGTCAGGAAAAGTATTTTGCTGCAATAAGTAAGTAACGCTTTAGACAATAGGAGCTTTTGTTAGAGATGTGAAAGAAGGAAGGTTCTTCCCAAAAGACCAAACTTGGCCTTTTTTTTTTTTTTTTGAATGATTTTCAAGGTACAAGATAAATGAGGAAGTAAATGGACTTGCCCGACAGAACCCCCTGAAAAAAACCTGCAGTGACTGAATAGGAGGAAGATGAGAGCGTGGCGAGGCAGGGATGGCGGGGCTGTGCCTGTACCTCTTCAGGGCAGACAGTCTGGGTGTCTCCACCAAGATCTCTCTGTTGCTCCACATCTCATCAGAGCCCTGAAACCAAACCGAGTGTCACCACTGACTCCCCTGCACAGAGACAAACCAGCGCCAGGAAAACCCGGGAGCAGGTGCCAAAGTGCCACGTGTGCTCTGGTGGAGCCTCTTTGGGAGGAGAAGGTTACACAGAGCTGAGAGAGGCCTGAGAAAGGGGTACACGATACTGTGCAGGGCACTGAGCCCAGGGAATCGCTGCCAGCCTCGTTTGGGTGGTGTTGGGGCCCGCTCATACCTGCTGTGTTGCTCTGACTGAGTCTCGGATGTTGATCGCTTCTCCTCCAGGGACTGAGGACTTAGAAAGTTTGTTCAGAAACTGCTTCGAGGAGGGTTTGGGACCTGCCAGAGCAGAAGGGAGATGTGTGTGTGTACAGTCCTTTTGACGATTCTCCATCAGAATAGACTGATTTGGTGAAAAGGCACCAGATCAGCCAATAGAGAGAGCTCTAACCTCCCCTAGCTAGGCAGAGGGTGGCTCTTGGTCTACCCAGCAGCAGCTTGTCCTGCTCTCTGGCCCACTTAATGTTTGTCAACGTAACCAGTGAGTGACTGTGCAGCCTGTTGAGCTCACACCTGTGAGGTACAACAGGCAGATTCCTTGTTAGTCCTGCTGTGAACAGAAAAAAACTGAAACTATGACTTTACAGGCTTGGAAATGGTTTTCATCTTGTAAGGGTGTATTTGTAGGAATGAGTTCATCTTTCTGTGGTGTCACTGGGCAATTATTTTTTTTTCCACTGCATTTGGCTTTCCAGGCAGTGACAGTATCTAACAGGTATTGCTCCGCTTTGCAGGTTGCTAGAATCTAGAAGCAAAATGAGGAATGTGAGGCCTGACCTCATGTCTCATATCCTCTCATGAAAGTCTGAAGAGGAATCATTCATTCAGAACAGCTAAGATTGGTCTAGCTGGAAGACGTCCCCCTTTATGGAATGAGCTTGTAGGAGAACTGGAGTGGTTGCAAGTTACTCTTGCCCAGGTATGCACGGTTCCCTTGACATCCTTTGATGGTAAGGGTGAAGCTAGAAGGAGCCTGGGCTTTCAGAGAGGTGGGAGCCAGATACGTTTTGGGAAACCTACTGATCTTCTAGTCTATCGTGGCTTGTCATGCCTCATTCTTTAAGACTTAATGGTGAGAAGACACCACGTGTGCTGGCTGGTGCCTAATTTTTGAAGCAATACTGGGGCTATTAGTGCAGGGTTTTGACCCAGAAGTGTTGCCTTCTTCTTTGAGACCCCACACATTCACTTCTTGCTAGTTGGACTTCCCTGGTAAGGTTTAGATTCTCCTCTTTGGGAGCTGCATTTTCAAGGCAGGTGTAGGAATTTACCTGGGATCTCGTCGGTTTCCTGCACCTTGCGTGATTCTGAATGGCCAACCGCTTGGCCGTGGCCAGGGAAACTCCCTGGAAGGTCTCCCTCCTGAAATACCACATCCCTTTTGTCGGTGACCTGTTGAATTAAGGCCAACGGCTATAAGCAAATCTGACTGTTGCAGTTCTCACTGTATCAGAAGACAATAAATTTTAGCAACAATCTGGAGCTGTAAACCCCAAATGAAACAGATGTTTCCTTGGAAGCTGCTCCAGCTGCCCAAACTGAGTGAAATGTACCGTTAGCTCCTGTAGGCTAAGAAAGCAAATCCTGGATGATCCCTCGGGTCCCTAAGATGGCCCGTCAAGTCATTCATCCATCTCAACAGGCGCCGGACAGCTGCCCCCTTTCCACAAGTTGTAAGAAATGTGCTGGGACCTGACTTTTCCTCTGTCTCCACACTTAATAATGCTCTTAGGGCGGGAAGGGATGTGAAACCAGCAGGTTGGGGTTGGAGAGGGATTTACTGTCAGACTTGCATTGCTCTGGCTGATGGTAGAAGAAGCTGCAGTGGGGACTGACAGGAGGCTCCAACAAATCAAGGGACAGAGAGTGCCAGCCTGAGGCCCCCAGCACTGGGGAAAGCTGTATAAATAGGGGCAGTCTTCCTGTCTGGGTTAAGATACTGCCCTGTGGTTTCCAGATGTAGTCAGCTATGAAGGGTATTGCAGGGAACCACAGACCCGTGAACCTTGCACAGACCTTCCTCTTCCATTTGATTTTCTAACCACCCCACCTACCAGCTCATGCTAGCTGTTCCGACCTTCTACTTGCTTGTGCAGATGTGTCCTGCTTTCTTCGTGGTGGTGGGCAGGTGTGCCACCCCTGTGGCCTGCCTGCTTATGTTTCATTACATTTCAGCTGCACTTGAAGGCCTAATTTAGAGTCCTTTAAAGCTGTCTGAAAATGTGGCTTTAGCTTTTTGCTATTTCTGAGAAATAAAAAAAAAAAAGACCCAGAAGAACCTCAGGTGCCTAAATCCATTTAAATTATGGCAAAATAAACTCTCCCTACAACCTCCTTGAGAGATGCTTGTTCAATCTGTTTTTAAAAGCTCTTGCAGGTGAACTAGTTGAGGTTTTTTTTGTTGTTGTTGCACAGCTCTTCAGATGCTGCATATGCTACTTCTCTTCTGCAAAGCCTGTTATGTTCTCAGAAGTCTTGATCAGAGCCAAGATTCACCGAGACACAGAAACCGTTCAGTCCCGATGCGCAAATGCTCACTTCCTCTAACGGCTCACAGGTGTGTTCCTAGCCACCCTTTCCCCAAGACACACATGCAGAGAACTTGGCTGCTTGCATGCTGTGTTTAGAAGCCTTAAACTCAGTCTGTTGTGTGGAACATCCAGAAGATTGGTGAAAGTGAAAGAAACTGGAACCATTTTCTTAGGAAGCAGACCAATTTCTTTCAAAAACTTGATGAGAACAGGGCTTTGCACTCCTTACCTGAAAAGGGATGCCATCAGGGTAGTGCATCTGCAACTCTGAAGGGAAATAGCCATCCATAATATCCTGCAGGCATTGCTGAAATAAAACGAGCTCATGGTCGTACCTCAAATTTTCTCTTTATCTGATGACTAATATTTACATCCTGGGCTGCTCTTGTTTGTGTTGTTACTGCTGTGCAAAATGTCTGCACCTACGACCCAGATTGTTCATCTCTTAATAAATCATGACAGGGTTGCATACTAGACTGGTATGCAAGTAGGAACACGGGTGAGAAGCTGGAGGTTTCTGTAGCTGCTCGTTTTTAGGATGATCTCTCACACCCTCTTCTTATATATTCCCTTTCCTGAGACTTAGGCTTAGAGTCACCCTGCTATGATTCATTAATTCCTCTACAAACATTTCCATACCTGTGCTGATGGTTCCTCGTAGGACCGAAAGGGTCCATCGAACATGACGATCCCATTCTGATACAGCGTAAGAGGGAGGGGTTCTTGCTGTCTCAGCCGGGCACCCTGAGGCGTGTGCTCAATTTGACAAATGCCTTCTCCAGCTAGCACGTTCAAATCCTTCACGTTTTCCAAGATTAAATCAAAATCAATCTCATGTTTGGAAACAACTGCCTCACCTGTGGCAGAAGGAGCAGAGTTACGGAGGGAAGGAGATGCCAGCTGAGCCACTTTCACCTCTGGGTGGATGTGTTTGACTTGCCTTTGAATGCTAGCATAGTGGGGCTATCAGTGCTGCCTCCATTTTTCACCTTTCATACCTTTGCAAAGCGTGGTGCAACAATCCTGCTGTGGTGCAGGGCTGCCAGGTTTACATGGGCGTGTGCAAAACCACAAAGGCACAGCAGCAGAGAAACAACCCTCTTGCCTACAAGCCAGTTTAACTCTGCTGCTAACTAAGGTGCAGCCAGCTGTTTAGCAATCGCATTCAGCAGCTTGTGTTTGGTTGTGATTTCGTAAATGTTGTCCCTTAATTGTGGTGCTACAAAATGCACGGAGGGAGGAACTAGGTATCTAGGCTGGATAAATGGAATAGGGCAGACTTGATGAAAAACTGTCAGTGTAAACACAGCTGGCTGCATGCTCCCAGTCACCAGCAGATTTCCCCCTCTAAAGCAGATTTCTCTCTTGCTGGGATGCTGCTGAGGATGTTTGAGTGTTTGAGAAGGGTGGCAGGGTAAAGTGGTAGAAGTGTTATGATGGACAGAAGAATGAGATAAGAAGAGGAAATGAGAGGCAGAGGGTATGCCCTTTGTTTTTCTGTTCTGCTTTTCTAAGATTTGAGAAAGGTGAGAAAAAAAGCTGCCTTAAATAAGAGAGGGGAAATTCTCCTGTAAAAAGGGTAACTGAAAATCATGAAAACATTTCTCCTGCTTTCCCAGTCTGCATCTAAGGGAGGGATGGATTAGTTAGCTAATATTTGTACAGCAGTTAGGAAGCAGTATTGGTTGTATAGCCCAAGTATTTTTCTATTTTGTTTTTTCTCTGTTACCACTTCCTAAGAAGCCTTTGCCAAATATGCTTGGATCCTACACAGCACAATCAGGTCCCAATTAAACCACTCACATAGGGGCTGGGAGGAAAGGCAAACAATACTCTCTGATGGAGCCAGACAATATGGGTAAGTTGCTACAGCTACTATATATACAAAGCATCTGATTCCATTTTCCACCCATTTTACGTCAGTGTTATTGGAGCAATCAAGCTTCAAACATTTAGCGTATGTGAACTCTCCAGGAAGCAGCTGCTGCGAGGGTATTCTTCCAAATGGCTGAGCCACCAGGTTCTCTCCTCTTTCCTCAGATGGGGCTTATAAAACATCGATATATAAAATACCAGTGTTCTGCCTGGCCTAGCTCCTGTTAAATTGTTCCATGTCTCTGTCCCAGAGACATGGACTGATGTGAAGACCCAGCACAGGCTCACAAATTCTGATGGTCTGCTTATCTGCTCTAAGGAGTGTCGTACCTTCTCTAAGCACACAAGGGGAGCTAGGGTGGTTGCTTCAGCAAAGAGCCTTGATGCTTTACCTGGCTTCCAGAGGCTCTTTGCTGGCAGGTCTTCATCTTTGAGTGACTGTAAATCTTCCAGCTGTTCATGCCTCTCTCCAACCCAAATCAGACCATAGTCATTTAGGAACCGCTGTAAGAGGAAAGCACGAGCCAGTGTTGCAGGTCAACAGAAAACTAGACCTTCACAAAACTAGAAATGGAAGCCTGAGAGTACTTGGCTGCAGTTGTGAGCACCAGAAGCAGAAGTGAAAGAGAAGGTTTCTCTTAAGTTTACCTGGCTTTGGCAGACAGACAAACTCTCTGACAGAATAGAAGTACCAGGCTAAAGGGAGAATGAAACTATCTGTAGTGATACAGTAGTTTCCCAAGCCTCTAATAGCTGCATAGACTATTTCTATGGTCGTTGACATCAAAATGAAGAGGCTTGGAGGAGGCTTAAATGTCTGTGTATAAAATAAACATAATAACATATTACCTTGTAGTTCACATCCAACCTGTTCTTTCTTTTCAGAGGGGTGAGGTGAAGATTTGTGATTATCAAAGTGGCAGCTTGAAAAGAACCAAGCAGTCTGGGACTGCAACAATCTCAAACCAAAGACGCAGATGGCTTAGAGCAAGTGAAGCAGGCATCTCACCTCCATCTCCCAGACCTGGGTCTGCAGCTGAAGGCACCTCATTTCCAGGTCCTCTGCTGTGGACGAGTCAGGAGCATCTGAAAGGGAAGACTTGGTTTTTCTATGCACAGCCTTAAAGAAGAGCTGCAGGTAATGCATGTCCCACGGTGCAGATGCCCCAGCAGTCTGCCTGTACCATAAATGAACTCAAGCCTGTAAGACGCAGGAACTGAATGTGAGTTCTGCATGCTGATCCCTGACAACTTGACTTGCAGCACTTTTAGCCCGTTCGTATCTTTCTCAAAAATAGTTGTGAACGAGGCTGGTGAAGTTTTATGCTGCGGGAAGCTGATGTGAGCAGTGCTGTTCACAATTATACAAGGAGAATTGCTTGGCTTAGTCATAAGAAACTTCTCCGAACGTCAGCAGATGTCCACTAAAGCTGGGTCCAGAAACCTAGGCTTAATAGCTGGAACAATGTACGATGAGGTACAAAACGTGTCTGTGGTTTGATAGGCGTATTTTTCTCTGCTCAGGAAATAGAGAATTCACCGCAGCTTTGTGCTAATAAGATAGTTCAGCCATCGTAGGAAATGTCTGGGATCAGCTGGAGAGTTACTGGATTCCAAGGAACAGAGGGGTGAAAGAACTCCAGTGACTCACTCAAAGCTGGGCTCAATTTAGAGGTAGGCTGCCTCACAGGACAAGTGAGCCTGGACCTGCAACTGCAAGCAGATTTTTTGGTTTTGCTTAGCTGTGAGTTGTCCTTTTTTTTTTTTTTTTTTTTCTCAGCCTGTTTGAACTGTGCAGTGGTTACTGTTTTTTTTTTTTTTTCCTGACCATCCTCAGGTACCTTTGTGGTTGTTTTTTGCTCATGGAAATTTAGTAAGCCATAGAAAATAGGTCAGGAAATAATGTTTGCACTGCACCAGAAAAGCAGAGTAACTGATGAAGTGAGAATCTACCTTGGCAAACAGCACCACGTGTGTAACTGATCTCGCTCACTGAAGAGGCTCTTGGGCTTTTAAGGCAAGGATGGCTCAGAGGGAAGGTCTCCAAGCCTGTTCTGGTGCAGTACCAGGAGACCTGTAACTCTCCCACAGCTAGGAGCAAGGTGCCAAGGGCAGAACAATTTTTTTTACCTTCTCCTTTCTGAAGAGTCTTCATTTTCTCTTCAAGTTCAGCAATCCTCCTGTCCTTCAGGATCAAAATGAATAATGACCTTGTTAAGCTCCTCTGCTTTCAGGACCTTGAGGCAGTCTGCATAATTAGTCCTGGCTGGGTGAGTCAGTGCTGCACATACTCTCTCAGATGGGCAAAATTAGGGTTAGAAAGGCTGTATCGCCTCACAAATCATCAGGCTCAGCTGAGGGGTGGGATATAACACAGTGCTTCAAAAATAGGTAAGGGGCATTGAGAACCTATTTTCCTCGCCGCCATCTGCACAAAAGATGTGGTCTCATGTCCCTGTACTCCCTGCTCGGGCACAGCTCGTGCTCTGAGCTGTAAGTGGCTGATCTAGAAGCCAAACCAGCATCTTCACACCCTCTTCTTTCTAAAAACAAATAATCAAAAACAACCCCCCCCCCAAAAAAAAGAAAACCAACAAAAAACCAAACCACCAACAAAAAACCACAGCTATTTATTCTAAACTGCAGCATTACAAAGAGGCCTGTTCCAGGACGACTTTACTGTCTAAGCAAAAGGAAGAAAAGAGAGGTCCGAAGTCAAACAGATAATGATATCAGTGGAAGGATGCAGTGAGTCATTAATTCTTAAAGTCACAGCAGGGTCAGCACAGCAAGGACTGTTCAATCTCCAATGTCAAGGACTGATATGACTGCTCTGTTGCTTTGCAAAGGGTTATTTGTCTCATTAACAGACCAGGCTATGTCTGAGCAAGTGTATCGCTACCTTGGCTCAAACAGTTAAAGCAGGACACAGAACAGGCCTGGAAAAAGCCAGGGTTTTTACCTTCAGTTGGATTTCTTGTGCTTGTTTATCTATTTTTTGTTCCAACAGACTGATTTTTTGCATTATGGATGACATGAGTTCCATGTCAGCAGGAGCTGCACCTGAAAACACAAATATAGCACGTTACCTCTCTAAAAGGGCAATTGCTACTGGAGGTAGATCTGCACCACAGGGGACCCCATCCAAGAATTCCAGTTCTGCCACAGGACCTTTGTGAGTACCCCGTGTGGACCTCTGTTGGGTACTGGGTACAAATCCCTTGGTGGGTAGGGGGATGGCTGCATCACTGACAGCATCCTGTGTATGTGAGAGGGAGACCACACAAATTAGCCCTGGCCTGGGGTATTGAGTCCCCGAGACTGTCACTGAGAAGCTGTGATGGCCCAGAACCCCCTAATCGTTGAGGGACTTCACCCTGTGTATTCTTTCCCAGTGTCGTCCCCCTTGAGCAGGAGGGGAGACTGCCTTGCTCTGGGTTCTTTGACCAAGGAGACAGGCTGTCACCTGAGAAGAGGCACAAAGAGCATGGAAGAGAGAAAACAGGTCAGCATGTTGCATATGACTTCTCCAAAAGGAGGTAAAGAAACATGATGGTTATGCTAAGGGAACGAGAGGGGAGGAGAAAGCAGAACGGCCCAAGTCTGTTCACTCCCATAAGCACTCGCAAAATAATAAGAGTATGAGGGCACTCGTTATGGCACAGGACCCAAGGGAACATACGATCTCAGCAGCCAGAAAGAGCGATCACAAAATGGGGCTAGCAGAAGGAGACCATGACGCTAATACAGAGCATCCTGCACTGCGCTGTGAGGCTGAAACCGGTGACACCGAGCTGCGCTAACAAAAAGTTCAGTCTGGGAGGAACAGAAGCAGCAACCTTCACTGACAGTGGAAAGACGGCTTTTGCTCTAAGATCTAATAGGAAGGATGTGACCTAAAATGGAACTGTAAAACTCGATGAAGCTGTAATGTGCACTAGGGGTTGCTGAGGATGTGGAAACCCTTTGTTACTTATCTGATTTTGGACATGTAGGAGAAAGAGCCACGATCGCTGCAAAACACGTAAGGTGGTAAGAAAAGCCTTACCAGAAGACGCAAACAACTTAGCTCTGCCCTTTTTCTAAAAATGAAGAGAGAACATGTAGAATCAAAGGGTAAGTTCATTGAGCTGGGGGGAGGTTTGCTTGACAGGCAAACTTTTTAAACGTGACTGCGCAGGCTGCCCAACCACGCCTGAACCGCAGCCCTTTTCCTCACCAGCCCACCTTCCCGGTGCAAACTGCTCGCCTTCCGGCCGGGGGGGTCGCGCACCCACGGCTCCGCCTGGCCTCGAGCAGCAGCAGTTCAGATCCCCGGGGCGCGCTCTGCGTTGGCCGCCTGGGAGCAAAGAGGTGGAAACGGGAGCGGAGCACAGCGCTGGGCTGGCAGCAGGTGAGTCCCGCACAGCCACCCTGCCCTGCTGGAGCGAGGAAAGGCAGAGTCACACACAGCTGCGCCAGGCCCGGCTGGGCCCTGTCCCCGCTGTCCCCGCTACCTGCAGGGGCTCCGCGGGGCGTCCCCGGGCCGCCCTCAGCGAACCCCGGGCCCGCGGCGCCCCGCCGCCATCTTGTGTACCGCGCGTTGCCGCGGCGACGCCGCGCCGCTGCGATTGGCTCGGCGCCGATCACGTGGGGCAGAGAGGCCGCTCGAGGACTACAAGTCCCGGCGTGCACCGCTCCGCCGCCCCCCAGCCCAACTGACCTGCCCTGCGAACCGGCCCCGTAATGGCGATTTTTAAGCTTTTTGTTTTTCGCTTAGGGGTTCCCTCAACGCTTCGTGGCGCAGCGAAGGGCGGCTGAACCGGCGTTTCCTCTTCCTAGCCACCTCCTGCGCGCCCCTGCCCTCCCACGGACATGGTCTGCATCCGCAGGCCACCCCAGAGGCATCGCACGCTGCACTAATTTTCCCTTTCTTTGGCTCAAAGCTGGGTTCGGCTGAGCCAGACCCTGTGCCTGCGGCCGTGGCTCTTCCAGAGGGCCCTTGGCCTGCATGTCGCCATCCCACCGCCACGTCTCTCTGCTCTGTGCAGAGTTCGGCCTCGTTCCCTGGAGAGGAGCAGCACTTTTTATGGCACGTTTGCTGTCTGCAGGAGCCTATCATTTTGACGATTCTGTACCGTGCAAAGATGAACTAAATAAAGCGAAGGTGTGCTGCTGCATTCAGGCGCTGTCAGCGCTGGGTGGACTAGGCTCACAACTGCATGCGCTACACAACTGCAAAACCAAGACAAGTGCATTTCACACCCATGCTTGTCACATTTTGTCAGCTTTAGTTATTTCAACCTGTCTTAAGTCAGATGGGTGATGGAGCTCAGAGACATGCTGTGAGCAGTAGGGTGTTGGGGCTGGAAGGAAGCATCATCCCCATCCACTACCTGGATCAGACCTCCTGTCATCTGTGTTTGTAACCAAAATTCAGAGCAACAGCTTGAGCCCAGCTCCTGTCCTGAGCTGCAGGGGAGGAGGTTTGTTACCAGGTGCGATGTTTGCAAACCCTCCTGGTGCAGCAGGAGGTTTTAACCTGTAACAAGCACTGGTCCTACACAGGCACGGAGCTCATGACAAGAAACCCCCATGGGGACAGACCTCAGCCCAGGGGTGTTGTGCCGCAGGCAGTGTTATAATATGGTGTGGAAAATGGGAGGGCGAGAGGCTCGCTGCCTTTGCTGGAGACAGGGGCTGGGACATCATCCCCACCTGCATGCCCCTCATGTCATCCCGTGAACCTTCTCCCTTGCAGCATCAGCAGCCTTCTCGATGCATTGCCTGAATCGCCATGGGTTTGATTCTAGCTGCCCTTCTGGGCGGCAAGGCATGCTCAGCAGCAGTGGCATGGGGAAGGAAGGTGTGATTGGTGCGATGGGGCCACGGCTCCACTTTAAAGCCTCCGACTGCAATCACCGCGAGCAGATGAGGAAGCGTCACAGCAAACTGTGTGCCGAGCACCGACCATGCAGCCCCTCCAGCGTGCCCACCTGTTCCTCCTGCTTGCCCTGTTCGCCCTCTGCTTGGTAAGAGAAACTCCACAGCCCAGGGGAGCTCGGGCACTCCAAAAGCTGGGGGGCAGCCAGATCTGTCCCTTGGATATGGAAGCAGTTGGGAGACGGGTAACCGTGGGGGGTTAACCAGTTAACTGGTGGGAGAATTTCTGCCTTTAGCAGGAAAACAGCATTGTATTTCCTATTGGAATTTAACCCTGGCTGTCTTACTAGGAGCTTTCCACTGTAGTCTGCAAAGTTTAAATACTACTGTATGTTGCTTTTTTAAGTGTTTTTTTTTGTTGTTGTTTGTTTTTGGTTTTGGTTTTTTTTTTTTTTTTTTTTTGCTTAAGAGCATTGTGCGTATCTGTAACCTTGGCACTTCTCAGCTCTCCATCCCGTCTTGCAGCCTCTCCTTCGCATGCTGGCCCCATCTCTGTCCCCATCCCATGCCTGGTTCAGGGATGCTGAGCAGGACTGCAGGGATGCTGAGCATGGCTGTGGGGCTGGGGGGATACCAGGCATGGCCGTGGAGTCTTCTGGCACAGCCATGGGGCTGCGGGGACACTGGACACAGATAGAGAGTTCCCTCATCCCCTCTTCCCTCTGCAGGTTGTTTACTTTCCCGTGAGAAGCGAACCCCTTCCTCATGGCACTGCGGGCTGTCCCCATCCTCATCATTGTTCCAGCTCCAGAGAGACCCAGTGGGGCTGAGAAACAATGAAATGCACTGCTGCTTGCTTGCACAAACCCCCCAGAGAAAGTGGTTCTGTACAGCCAGGGCAGGAGGAATTCAAGCAAATGTCCTAATTTGAAGGGAAGGTCTCTTTAGAGAGGGAAGGAAACTGCCCTGAAATTTCCACCCCAGCTGCGTTACCATTTCACGCAATGACTGCAATGCCACTGCTTGCGACAGCCCACAGTACCAACAGGAAGGGGTTCTCTCCTCCTCACTGCTGGTTCCAGCACGGGGCTTTCCCAGCTCCATTTCTGTGCCCCACATCCTCCATGGCAGGGCTCGCAGGCCCCACGTCCCCAGCCGCTTCCTCAGAGCAGCGCGGACAGGAGGAGACCACCCCCTCACTCCTGCTCCCCCACGCACAATTTCTAACAGCCCCTGGCTAGAAATGTGGTAACGGCATGGTGAGGGCTTGTTTTGCACTTCATGTTTAGGCTTCATGCATGTTTTGCTTCATGCAGAGGGAAAACCCAGAAGCTGACTGATCTGTGTGCAGCTGGGGGAGAGGAGACCATGCGTCCTGTCTGGCACCGGGGCACCGCCTGACGGGTCCCGGGGGGGATTTCCCCCCAAAGCGCTGCTGCCTGATCCCACGTGTGGCGATTCCTGACTGTCCCCTTTTCTCTTCCAGCCCTTCATCCAGGCGCATGAAAAGGTGAACACCGGTGCCACCAACAACAACGGCACCATGCCTCAGAGCAGCCTGAGCCCGCCGGGCAGCAGCCCCGCCATCCTCCTCCTCGTGCTGGGGCTGGCTGCGGCCTTCCTCCCGCGACTGTGCTGATGGGGGACCTCCAGCTCCCTGCCCTCCCCCGTGTCCCCCCACGAAGACGCTCCCAGGACGGCGTCCCCCTGCCCCAGGCCTGCCCGCACGCTGCCGCTGCTCCCCCTGCCCTGCCGTGCCCGCGGCGCCCCGCCATGGCTGCAGCCTCCGGCAGCCCCGAAGCTGCTCGGCCCTGGAGCGGGAGCGCTGCGAGGCTTTGAGAAATAAAGCGTGGAGGCTTTGTGGTATTTCTTTATTGCGTTATTACACCGTGGTGTTTATTTTGGTGTTACGCTCAGGCTGGGCTCGCTGAGGGGCCCCAGGCCTCGCTGGACGCCGCAGCCGGGCCCTAAGGCGCGGGGCAGGGGCGCAGCGCCCCCCTCAGGCCGGGCGGATCCGCCCCCAGGCCGAGTCCTGGCCTATCGCAAGGCGGACCCCGCCGTGCGGGCCAATCGGACGGCAGGGCTTGTGCTCCTCACCAATCCGGCGCGGCCTATCCCGGCCCGGCGGGCTATATAAGGGCGGGCCGAGGAGGCGGCCATTTCCTAAGGGAACCGCGGGTGCTTGCTGCTGGTGCCGCCCGTACCGGGCAGGGCCTGCGGGGCTCCGCTGAGGGGGAGCCGCAGTGTCCGGGGCTGGGGCGCCTCCGGGCTCAGCCAGACCCCGCTCTCTGGGGACCTCTTCCGGCCCCCAGAGGCTGGCGGCAGCTCTGTGGTTCTGCACCTCCCCGCTGCCTGCGTGCCTTGTGCTCGCCATCCTCATCCTCACCCTCCTCGTCCTCTTCCCCCAGTCCCGGCCTCGCCCCGCTCCCCCCGTTCCCTCCCAGCACCCCAGGTGTAAGCCCAGCCCTGCCCCAGGCCGATAACCGCTGGCTGCCCCTGCGCACGGCTGCCCCAGACTGGCTTCAGCCTTGCTCAGCGAACCGGGCCCCCGCCAGCATTGGGCTCCTGTGCCCGCAGCGAGGACAGCAGCTCTGCGTGTCCGGCTGCACGGGCTTCTCCCCGCGCGTCCCTCCTGGCTCTGAGTCACGTCCCCGGGGAGCTCCGGCCCTGCCCTGCCCTCTGCTCGCACGGAGGACGCCTCTGTCCTGGGGAGCTCGAGGAGGAGGGAGCTGAGCCGCGGCACGGCTCTGCCCGTGTCCTGCAGCATGGACGGACGTGCGGACAGGGCAAAGCTCATGCTGGCAGCAGTGGGTTTCAACAGTCCCAAGCCCACAGCAGAGCAGGATGCTGATGGCCGTCAGGATGATCACTGTGTCCATCTGGAGCACCACCGTGTCCTTTGCCACCTCATGACCCAAACATCCTCTCTGTGACCCCCCCCCGCACCTTTACCCTTGTCCATGGTAGAGCTTTCCCTGGTTAAACACCCTCCATCTGCCATGCACGTCTCTGTTCTCCCTGCCTGGGGCTGGGACAGAAACAGAGCCAAAGCCCCCACACAAGCAGGATCTGGGGTGGGGGCACAAAGGGGCTGGGGCTGGGGGTCCTGTGCAGAGCCACATTTTCCTGCTGAGCGCTGTGCTGGCACAGCCCAGCCCTGTCCAGTGATACCAGGACACATCCCAGGGCACCTCCCAGCGCTTGGGGTCCTCATCCTGCTGCACCCCTAGAGAAATGGTGGAGGAAAGGGATCCAGAGCCACTTCCCCTTAGCAGCATCGAGAACCGGACACGCTGCTGTCTCGAGGGGTGCAGTTATGCACCTCGCTTCTCCAAACCCAGAGCTGGGTGCCGCTTGTGGCCCTTGGACACTAGAGGGCACTGAGCTCCCGCCCGGGGAGCAGGATTGGGCCCCGTACTGCACCGATGCGGGCAAGGGAGCAGCTCCCTGGTGTGGGGGGAGCCGGGCAGTGGCCAACACCAGGACAAGGAAACCAAACCCAGGCAGGGCTGGCCCCGCGCGAGGGGCCGTATCTTACACACATACATAAATACAGTTCAGAGGGGATTGGGGAGGGGAAGGGGCTCAGCTGTGCCACCCTCCAGAGCGTCCCATGGGGTCAGCAGCGTGTCCTGTGGGGCTCCCAGGAGGGTGGTGGGGTCGCCCCCTTGGCGATGGAGGTGGTCGCGGGCATCCTTCACAGCAGCAGCCGGGGCTGAGGGGTGTCCGGCGGGGCAGGGGCAGCCCCCTACCACTGCAGGGACGCTGGCAGGGAGGCTGACGGTGTCCTCGCCCTGCACCGTGGCACTTACTCGGCGCTGGGGCCACGCTGCCCCCTCATAGCACCTGCACGTCCCAGATCTGCGTGGGTCGCTCCTCAGTTGCGTCCCAAATGATGGCGTGGTCCCGGTCGTACGATCGGCCGCCTGCGGAGAGGAGAGGGTTGGGGAGGGCAGAGCAGGTTGGTGCCCCATTTCCACGGGGTCCCAGCGACAGCAGCCCCTGTGCTGGCACCAAGGCCTCACCCTTTATGTCGAGGATCATGTCCTCGAACATCTGGCTGCGGATCCGTCCCTGGGCGTCGATGCTCCAGGTCTGACGCGGCATCCGTGTCTCGGACCAGAGCACGGCCTTGGAGCCCTTCCCAGCCGGCCCGATGACCTGCAGGCTCATGTTAGGGGCAACCTGCAGGGAGCAACGGTGGCCACGTCAGCCCCATCCCCTCCACCCCATGAGGCTCAGGGGCTTTGAGCCTGGAGGGTTCCCTGTCAAACGCAGCTGGGGCTGGGGTGGGACACACGAAAGGCAGGAAAGCAAGCAAGGGGTGGGGATGATCGGGGTGATAAAAGCCCTCAGGTGGGGCAGAAATGCCTTCATGTCTCCAGGAGAAGAGAGAATCAACTGGTCTTTGGTGTCGAGGCTGAAGTTAGCCTAGGAAAAAGCTGCTGTAAGCCCTGAAAGATCACTCTGGGGTGCGTCACCCAGGTCCCCTCCAGCTCCGAGTCGCGGCTGTCACGCAATGAGCCCTGACCTGGTTTTTGAGCAGCCCGTCCTCGTAGTACCAGACGGAGCTGCTCTGCTCGCTCAGGCTGGAGACCACCACGCGCCCCGCTTTCATGTCCTCCACGTCGTCGGGGACGGACAGGTAGAGCTCCAGCTCCTTGCTCCTGATGCGGAAATAGATCCGTCTCTGCGAGGAGAGAAGCCCGTTTTGCTCGGGCTCTGCACACCGGGGTCTCCACAGCACCCAAAACCCGCGCTGCGCCGTGTCCCCGCGGTGCTGGGGTGACGGATGTGGCCCTGGCTTGTCTCTTGCAGCTGTTTTGGGCATGGCAATCCCTGCCACGACGCCGGGACGTTGTGCAAGGCGTTTGTCCCCGGGGAGCGTTTCGCCATGACGGCGGCCGCTCCCAGGGCAGGGAGCCGGGTGCCGACGACGGGCTGGCGGCACCTTTCATGGGCGAGCGCCGTCGGCGGGGTGCTGCTCCCCAAGGTCGTGCCCCGCTGCCTCTTCCGGGCCCCTTGCGTCAGGGCTGGTGACTCGAGCTCCTTGCGAGCCGCCTGCCCCCCGGGGCTGCTTTTGGGGCTCCCTGGGTGCCGGCACCCAGCGCTCACCTGGCGGATGGGGTAGAGGGACCCCACGTGCTGCAGCCCACTGTACGTCAGCCAGTTGGTGATTTCGGTGCAGTCCAGCAGCCACTGGCGGCCTCGGAAGTCGCCGTGTTCACATAGCACCCAGCTGCGGGGATGGGAAAAGCGTGGTCAGCCCGGGCACCCGCAGAGCCCCCCCATGTGGGGCAGGGGAGAGCGGGGCCGGGGCTCACTTACATCCCGCCCTTGATGCGCACCGACAGCACGTGGTTGTTGAAGCCCTCCGCCTGGAGGCTCCGCACTTCGCTGTTCAGCTCGATCTCCTTCCCCTCGAAACACTCCAGCCCGTGCAGGAAGATGGAGGGCTCTGAGAAAAACTGTGGGATGGGGCAGGAGGTGAGGGGAGAGGGGGGCAAGGAGAGGGAGCGAGCACCCGTGGGTGCAGGAGGGATCCGAGGCTGGAGAGCCAGCACTGGGGTAGCCACGGGAGGGGAAGGAGGAGGTTCCTGGGGGGTTTCTGCCCCAGCAAAGGGAGAGTCGTAGAATCATAGAATATCCCGAGTTGGAAAGGACCCACGAAGGATCATCGAGTCCAGCTCCTGGCACCACACAGGTCTACCCAAAAATTCAGACCAGAGGACCGACACTCACCACCGGGACCTTCTTTAGGGACCGGATGGTGGCCGAGGACAGGCAGCCCATGGCGCCCAGCGTCGGGTACTCGCCCTCGGACAGCACGTGCTGCTCCCCGGAGAAGTCCTGACCATCGAACAGGATCCAGCTGGCAGAGAGGAGCATGCCCAGGCTGATGTGGCCATCGTGCCAGGTGGGTGTCCCCTGCCCTCCCAGCGAGCCCCCATGGGTGTCCCCATGGCTGCCAGCCTCGTGCCCGGTTCTCCCTAACACCCACAGGTGTTGGGGTTTCCTCTTTGTCCCAGTCCCCATCCGGAGGCAGCGAGCCCCGGGGTGTCCTACCTGCCCCCGCGGACCCTGCAGGAGCGGGGCACGAAGCCATCGGGCAGGGCGCCCTGCTCGTCCTCGAAGGCGAGGTGCTCCCCCAGGAAGTCGGGCTCTGAGAAGAGCAGGATCTGGGGAGGGAGCACAAAGAGGCTCGGTGACGGGGGCGATCCTGCAAAGGGCGGCATCGCAATGAGGGACGTGTCCCCCTCCCCGTGCACCACCCCGTACCTTGGAGACGAAGTGCAGGTTGTGCTCCCCAACCTGGAAGCAAACAGAGCGGGGTTGGCTGGCGTCTTGCCCACCCGGGGGCACCCGTGGGTGCATGGTGGGGTGTCTGGGTGCTCTCACCTGCAGGATGGGCTGCGCAGAGGCGATGCGGCAGTCGGCAGCGCCCCAGTCCTCGCAGTTGCGGTACACCCCCTTCTCCAGGATGTACTGCTCGCCCGAAAAGTTGGGGCCCTCGTAGGCCACCCACCTGCGGGGGGGACGCGGGTGCTGGCTCAGGCTCGGCCCCTTTGTCCCCTCTGTCCCCCTGGTCCCCTGTGCCCGCACTCACACGCCGCTCAGCACGTGGATGGACTGCGTGACGGTGCCGTAGCCGGCCAGCTGCGTGTCGGGGAGCGCCTCGCTCAGCTCCACGCTGGGGCCCTCCTCGAAGTCCATGGCCTCGAAGAGCACCAGTGCCGGGTCGGAGAAGTCCTGCGGGGACAGAGGAACCCCCAAGTCCTTCGTTTGTCGTGGGGAAGGGGCCGTAGGCTGGGTGCTCTCCGCACCACATCCCGCGTGGTGTTAGAGGCCGGTGGGAGCAGCTCTCTGCACCCAGACCTCTGTGTGCGATGAGTCTGGGGGGCTCTCAGGCCGTGCCCAGGCGGGGGATGAGGACAGGACAGGGCGGGTGGCTCCATCCCCACACGGTGCCCTCACCGTCCGTATGAGCCGTAAGGACACCAGCTCCTTGTTGTAGCCGCCCCACTGCCTCCAGTCGTGGTACTCCCCTTCCTCCAGCAGGTACTGGTGGCCTCGGAAGCCCTCCTTCTCGTAGCCGACCCAGCTGCGTGCAGACACGCGGGCAGTGAGGTCCCCCCATCTCCAGCACGTGTCAGGACACAGGGACACTGCTCCAGTGCCACCCTCCCTGCCACGGAGATGCTGCTCCTGATCATCCCACAGCCCCGGGAAGCTCTGTCCCCTTCCAGCTCTGCCTGCCCATGCCGCTCACCAGCCGCCCAGGACGCGCAGGGAGCCCAGGGTGGGCAGCGCCAGCCCAGGCAGGTTCTTCAGGTCGTAGATATCTCGGTTGACAGCAAAGCTGTGGCCCTGGAAGCCCGCGTCCTCGTAGATCAGCACCTGCGGCTCGCCGGGCCGCTCCACGACGGGGCAGCCCTGGAAGGAGAGGAGCCCCCGTGAGAAGGCAGCAGCAAGGGGACGCGCTCAGGATGTGGCCCCACAGCAGGCAGCGCTCACCAGCCTGATGGGGTGCATGGAGCAGATGGACGGATCCTTCGCTCCCCACGCCTTTAAGTTGGGGTACCCGCCCGGCTCCAAGACATAGGGGTCATCGTCGAAGAAAGGCTTGGAGTAAACCAGCCACCTGGGGAAGAAACACCCAAACGCTCAAGGGCGGCCGCTAGCACCCCGGGGTGGCAGCGCCCCGAGCCCAGGGCACCCCGCTCACAGGCCCGAGTGGACAATGATGGAGGAGGCGGCGAGCGCCTGGCCGCCCACGCGCGTGTCCTCGGCCGAGTCGGTGAAATTCAGCCTGGCACCTTCGCCGTTCTCCTCCGCAAACAGGCTGATCTCGGGGGTGCGGTAGTCCTGCCGGGGGGGGGAGCAGCGTGAGGGGGACCCCCAGTGCCCCCCCTTTTTTGGGTGCCGAGGGAAGGGGCCGTGCGCTCACCCGCACCACCCTCTTGAAGGAGCCGATGCGGAAGGGGCGGCTGCCGCGGGGCTCCTTGCTCTGCCCGTAGGCCGTCCAGGGGTTGTCGATCTCCACGTCCCCCTCCGCCAGCACGCACTTGCGCCCGTGGAACCGCGGCTTCTCGTACATCACCCACCTGCCAGCGGGGCGGGAGCACCAGGGGGAAAATCGCCCCGCGCCCCCGTTCATTCGGTTACCGCCGCGCGCCCGGCCCTGGGTAATGGCAGGGTGCGGGACGCGGCTGGCCCGGCCACCAGGAGCCTCCGGCAGCACAGCGGGGTGGGGACATCGTGCCGCCGCGATGCTGGCTCGTGGCCACGGTCGTTAGCAGCAGCAGGACGGCCACTGATGAACCCCGGGCGGGCGGTGACCTGGTGGCCTCCACCCCGGCCACAGGCAGTGCCGGCCCCAGCTGAGCTCTCCCTCCACGTCCCTGCGCCAGTGCCACCCTGTGTCACGTCCCCGCGCCGCCACCGGCCCCTACCCGCCGCGGATGACCCTGATGGAGATGGTGTGCGAGAGCTCCCAGGACGTGGCGTCGGGGACGTCACCCCAGATCTCCCGCCTGTGTCCCGCGAAGCCGGCCTCGGAGAAGAGGACGATCTGGGAGGGGTGACAGCAGAGGTGCTACGGCACCGCAGCACCGGGACGGCCAGCCCGGCCCCGGCCACACACCCTGTACCTTGCCGGGTCTCGTGTTGATCTTCTCGAAGCCCTCCTTGTCCTCCTGCTGCGAACACCCGAGGACACCGGCGCATGAGGAGCGCGGGGCGACGTCGCCCACACCAGCCATCGCCGCAGCCCGAGGAAGCAGCAGCTGCGGCCTCACGTCTGCAGCCTGCGGATCCCTCCCACCGCCCCGAGCAGCCACACCTCGAGCATTCCTGCACCTCCAGGACCGGCCTCTCCGCCCGGCCCCTGCCCTCCATCACCCGGCCTGGTACCCTCCCATCACCAGTGCCGGTACCTTCCCATCCCAGTACCCTCCCGTCACCCATCCCAGTACCCTCTCATCCCAGTACCTTCCCATCCCAGTACCCTCCCGTCACCCATCCCAGTACCCTCTCATCCCAGTACCTTCCCATCCCAGTACCCTCTCATCCCAGTACCTTCCCATCCCAGTACCCTCCCCTCACACTGGGACCTTTCCCAACACAGCCACTCCTCTGGGAAGCACCAGCCATAGACTGGAAGCAGGAGAAGCTGCTTGGGGGATTCAGACGTGACACCGAGCGAGACCCCACCACCTCCCATGTGCCCGGCAGGGCAGAGCATTCCCTGGGGCCGTGCGATGGGCATCACTCACCGGGACGTCAGCGGGGCACGGAGCCATGGTGCTCTCCGGCTCTTTGGTGACAGGCGGGACGTGGCCAGGGCTCGGGGCTTCCAGCTCAACCGCCTCAGTGCCGGGGTGCTCGCTTGTGCCCGTCCCACCGGGGACCCCGCCAGGGGGCGAGCTCTGGTCCCGCCGGTCCCTGCAGAGTGGGGCGGCGGTGGGGGCGACGAAGCGGCTGTAGAGCACGCTGTTGTCCAGGCGCGAGTAGGGCTTGGCCTCGTCCGCCGCGGCCGCCCGGTGCTCCAGGAAGTCGGAGAGCAGCGCCATGCCCTTGAGGACGTTCCCTCGGAAGAGCACGCTTTGCTCGCCCGCCGCCCTGCCCTGCGCCCCTTTGCTTCTCTCCTTCTCTCCCCCCAGCCTCGGCCCCCCCAGGAGCGCGTCCGGCTCCCTGTTGCTGGTGCCACGGCGGGGCCCCTGCGACGCCCTCTCTCCGGGGCTCAGGTAGGGGTTCTCGATCTCCTCCTCCTCCTCCTCGAGGCTCCCGGTGCTCTCTGGGGGGAGCTCTGCCCGCTGCCCCCCGCCGCCCCATGCCAGCAGCTCCCGCAGGGCGTTGGGCAGCGAGACGGGGGCGCGCGGGGCCACGCGGTCCTCGTGGATGGGCGGCAGCGCCGCGCAGCGACCCAGTGCCGAGGGCCGGGGCTGGCGCGGGGCCTTGGGCGCCTTCCGCATCTCCGAGGGCTCCATGTTGCGCAGCGTGTCCACGAAGATCTCCATGTCCACCACCAGCTCGGGGTCCTCCTCCGCCATGTCTGGGGGGCTCTCAGGCAGTGGGGAAGGGGCTGGGGGGTTCTGCGGGGGCTCTGGGGTGCTCCCAGGCTCGGGCTCTGGGGTGCTCTCAGGCTCGGGCTCCGGGATGCTCTCTGTGGGGGGCTCAGGGATGCTCTCAGGCCCTTGGACCATGCTTTGTGGGTCCCCTGACATTTCACCCTCCTCCTTCTCAAATTCTGCACCTTTTGGAGATGCTCGTGCTTCAGGTAAGGGCTCAGGACCATTGCTCACCTCCAAGGAGAGGTTTTCGGGGGTGCCATCAGCTCCCCCAGAGCTCTCTGTCCTGGGTTGTGTGGCCAAACCAATGCCATCCCCATCCACTGTGCTTCCCTCTCCCACACCAGCCTGATCTGCCTGGCTGCTGACGTCCTCTGGGGGATGCTGGGCACTGGTTTTACTGGTTTGTGGGTCCTGGGGCCTGTCGCCATCTCTTGATGCCGCGTTCACCGTCACGGCTTCAGCTTGCCTCAAACATTTCTCCCCGGGGGCTCCCCCAGCACCTGAGGCGCCCGGCGAGCTTCTCGTGCGTGCCGCGACCTCAACGGAGCCACCACCATCCTGCTCGCAGCTCTCCCTCTGCGATGGGGACGTGGTGGTGCCGGCAGCCTTGCGCAGCCCGTTTTGGGCTCTCCTCCCCTCTGTGCCCCCCGGCTTGGGGCTGGCTCCCTCCTTGCCTGCCCGCAGCACCGTGACGTGCCTGGCCCTGGGCTCGGTCGCGCCGGAGCCGTCACGGGGCGAGCGGTGGCAGGGGGCTGCGGCGGCCGCGGGGCCGGCGGGGAGGAGGGCGCCGTGCATGTAGCTCTCCCGGTGCACGGGGATGTCCCGGGGCGCAGCCGCCGGTGCCGTGCCGTTGTCATCCCCCCCCTTCTCGTCCTTCTGCCGGGGTTTCTGAGCGGGCGAGTAGACCTGCGAGAAGACAGGGCCGTGCGCGGTGAAGTCCTTGAGGATGCTGACGGAGGATGAGCATCCCCGGTGCACCACGGGGGCCGGCCCGGCCGACGTCTTCTCCACGATCTCCCGCTCCCAGGCCTGCAGCAGCAGGGAGACGCGGGAGGGGCTGCCGTCGCGGGCCCCCCCGTCCGCCGCCTGCTCCAGCCGTCGCGACACCAGCGAGACTTTCTGGAAGCGGGACCGGCCCTCAGGTCCCGGCGGCGGTTGCTTCATGCTCAGCTCGGTGCTGGAGACGAGGCCCCTCGCCTTGCTGTGCCGGAGCGGTGAATCCATGCCGGGGGGGCTGCGGCCCCCGCCACCTCTTCTGGGCCCCTGCTGTGGTGCTGGGGCTGTCAGTGCTGCGGGGAGAGGCACCAAAAATCGCACTGTGGGGCACCCGAGCTGAAACCCTCTGGGATCCAACCTCGTGCCCACCCCTCTAGACCCTAAACCGCCCTATGCATCACTGTGGTCCTTTTAGGGTGTTTTAAGGGGGATCCCATGCATACAGGAGGTGGCTTTGGGGATCCCAAATGCATCTCAAGCATCTCTTGGGATGCTCACACCCTCCTGGCACACGCAGGACGTGTGGGACACCACCACCCCCTCTGCCTGCACGTCCCAGCACTCCTGCGGCCGGCACACGGGGAGCTGCGCCGCGCCACCGAGGCAGGATGCGGCCAGCCCGGGCCATGCCCCAGGCCGGGCCGTGCCCCGAGCTGCGGGATGAGTCAGGAGGGCGCAGGGCTGCGCCGAGTCAGCAAGCACAGCAAACAAACAAGCCCAAAAAATAACAGGGAGGCAGCTCCGCGGGGTGAAGAGGCTTCGCCAGGGCTGTGCCGCAGCCGCTGCACCCATGGGGTTTTGCAGGAGGAGGTGGGGACCTGGGCAGCACCCTCCCTGCATCGGGGCAAAGGTGGGATCGCTCCAGCTACCTCTGCAGCCCCATTGGCACGAGAAAACGAGCTGTGCTAATTACCCACCGCTTGCACGCTGAGCAGAGTGGGCACCCAGCACCCAGCTCCTGCACTGGGCATCAGCCCCCGGCCCCTGGTGCGCGCCGGGGAGGTCATGGGCACCCCGGGGCCCCAGCTCACGGGGAGGCCGGCGGAGGCGACGCCGTGCCGAGGCTGCGTGACCGCCCCAGAAGGGTTTTATTGCTGTGTTTGGGATATGGAAAGCAGCTGACGAGGCAGCTGCGTGTGAGTGAGCCGGAAGCGTGGCAGCATCTCGGCATCTCCCAGTTACGAGCTGCGTGGTGTCACCAGCCCGGTGAGGCTGCGGGGGCTGCAGGAGGATCAGGGGCTTGGGCACAGCCCAGGGAGAGGCCAAATCTGGGGCTTTCCTGGCTGGGGATGGGGGAAAACCTCCCCGGGCTGATTTTTCCGGGCCGGGACCTGAGATTTCCGTGGGGAGGAGTCCCCCATCCTTGGGGTCAGCACTGGGGGTTCCCGACCATGGTGATAGCCTCTTCCTGCACTGCCTGGGCCTGGACGTTTCCAAGCCCTACTGCCTCCAGGCTGGCCTTCACCAGGACGTTTTGGGGGTGCCAGGGCCAGGCAGGGGAGTGCTGGGTGCAGGCAGCTGCCCGCCCCTCCTGCCTGCCCGCCACGCGCCCTCCGCGTCTCGCGCGCCCCGGCCCAGCAGGTCTTTCCAGTAGAGATAGGAAGGGTTGGTGTCATTTTCCAGGAGGCGAGGAGCCCTCGTCTGGGACAGCGAGCACGGCTGGAGGCTGGGATGAGCCCAGGCAGGGTCACGCACCCGCATCAGCAAAGCCACAGCTGGATGTGGACCCGCAGGGCCGCAGCTGGACCCGCAGGGCCACCGCAAGTCCCAGGTGGAAAAGGGACCGGTGGAGACGTGCTGGGGACCACGAGTGGCTTTAGGCTGGAAGGGAGCCCCAGCACCATGACCACAGAGTCACCCTGGGACCCTGGGGCTGGGGACTCTCCTGTTCCTGGCTGTGACGAGGGGGGGAACACGGGGACGCAAGGACATGGACCCCTCTTTGCTGTGCCACCTTCCCCGTGAAGCCGGCGTCACCGTGCTGCCTGGCTCCTGATTTCATCCCCAGCTTGCTTCAGCCCTGGTTTCTCAAGCACTCGCCGGCGGTGCTCAGCCATCCCTGCCGTGCCCATGGCCCCAGGTGGCACAGGGATGGGGATACTGGGGTGCTGGGAGGCTCTGACTCAGCACCACGGCTGACTCTAGCCCTGAGCTGGATTTCCAAAGATCTCGAGGTCAGCATCTCCCAGCCCTCCGCACCCCGCACCCGTAGCAGGATCCGGCACCCAGCGACACCCGGGGTGCCAGCGGTGCTGGGGATGAGCCAGCGCCGGGCTTCCCTGCCTGGCACCAGCACCCTGGATGGAGGCAGGTGCAGGATGCGGCCACCCAGCCGGGCCATTGTGCACGCCGGGACACGCTGCGGCGAAACCGAGCCGTATTGTCGCAACGGGCACCTGGCACGGCCAATTAATCACCCCGTCCCACCCAGGTGAAGCCGCTCGGCTCATTTGTCAGCTCCTGGCACTCCGCAGGGTCTCGGAGCAGCCAGGCTGGGGCTCTGAGCACCCAATTTAAAAGGCAAAAGGTGAGGGCAGCGGCTGCCGGGTGGCAGCGACCTGCGGCCAGCTTTGAGCCGGTGGCCACAGAGAAAGCGGGGCCCGCGGACACGCCGGGATGCACCTGAGGGCTGTGGGTGAGCGCGGACCTGCCACCTTCAGGAAAATCAGGACTTTGGTTTGGGCGGCTGCCGCTCAGATTAGGGTTAATAATTAGGGCAGGGCGATTTCCATTTCCCCTGCTGCCCGGTGCGGAGGTGTCGCGGGCAGCCCCCAGCCCCGAGCCCTGCGGAGAGGAGGGGATGGGGGCGGCCGGGCCCCCGTGACCCCCAGCCACAAGGCCACCAGAGGTGGGTGAGCCCCGGTTTGTCCCCAGTGGGTCCAGTGACACACTCTGATGTGGGAGTGGGGTTAAACCCCTGAAGAGGTTGGAGCTGAGAGGGGCTCAGCCCCCATCCCCATTCCCAGCGATGCCGGCTCAGCTGGGAGCCCCAGCACAGCGCCGCCGCACCGGGGCACGGCTCCGACCGCGGTCCCGCTGGCAGCAGGTGCCCTCCCGCTCCCGGCACGGCACTGCCGCCCTTCCCACCACCACCACCCGCCACGGCAGCACCCACGGGCCCCAAACCCGCACCCCCACGTACCTGCTGGCCGAGGGTCCTGGTGGGCGCCGGGCTGGCCGTGCCGAGGGCGCCGTGCGGGGCTCGGGGTGCTGCTCCCTGCACCGGCACGCCGCGGCTGGGCGGACCGGCAGAGTCACCCGGCGAGCACCCAGCCCTCGCCGAGCACCCAGCCCTGGCGAGCGGAGGTTTGGCATTCCTCAGGTGCTGACAGCCGGGGAGCCGGTCGGGCTGGTTCCCCAGCACCCTGCTCCTCTCCTTCCTGCGACTCAGCAGCGCCGGCGGGGAGACCGGCTCGCCTGGGTTGGCGGGGCCCCCCCGGACCCCCTGCCCCGCCGACCCTTCCCCTGCCACCTCCGTGGGGGCTCCGTGGCTCCCGTGGCCCCTGCCCGCTGGCCGCCTCTGACCACCAGGATCCTTTCGGTGCCACCTCTGGGGTCCCAACTCTGTGTCGAGGCACTGGGGGGGGGGCCCGTGGCCACCGTCACAGCTGAATTAGTTGCCAGCCCCGGACAGGGGCAGCTCGCACCGCACCGTGCCTGCCCACAACATGCAGAGGGCCAGGGCAGGCTGCACGGCCACCGTGGCTGTCCCACTGCTGCCACCAAGCCAGGCCACCGTCCCCGTGCCACACCGGCCTCGCACGTCCCGCAGGGCCCCAGGGGCTGAGCGCTGACTTGGGGACACAGCAGTGGTCACGGTGGCCCTGGGCCACCGCGCAGGAGACCTGGCCCGGGGCGCGGGCGCGGGGCCCTTTCCTGGAAGGGCTCAGGGCAGTGGCAGAGCCAGCACCCGCCCTGGATCCTCGCCCTGCCCCTCCCGCTCCGCCCCAGCACCCGTGGGTGCCCTGCCGAGCCGTGCCAGCCTCGCCCCAGGCCACTGCTCCCGGCCACCGCCCGGGGAGCCGCTCGGCCACTGCCAGCTCGGTGCATGCAGCCACAACCCGGCTCCAGTGGGGAGCCTGGGGCACCCCGGTCCCACCGCACCTTGGCCAGGAGTTTCAGGGTCCGGATGGGCCCTGGGAGCTCGTGGCTCTGCTGTTCTCCACCCACCTTCACCGATGCCGGCCGGACTCTGCCCTGTCCGTCCCCGCTGCAGCCACGGGCTGGGGTTGTGAAACCCCCGGAGCAAAGCCCCAGCGCGGGGTCCAGCCCAGGGATGGGGTCTGCGGCACAGGAGGGTGCCGGGACCAAAGGTTGGCGCACCCAGGCTGGGGCCGCGGCACGGCGGGAGCTCAGCCCGGTTATTTGGAGAGCAAACAAGGCCCCAGGGACCAGCAGGCCAGATCCAACGGCAGGAATTTTTACTGAACAAAAACACGGGAATGATCCCATAATAATGTCCCCAGCCCCGCAGCGGGTGAGGATGGGCAGAGCCACGTCCCCACAGGCACCACGGAGCTCGGGGTGTGCCGGCGATGGAGGGGGCTGAGAAATTAAACCTTTTTCCATGGAAAGGGGCGTTTGCGGCAGAAAGGCACAGCTTCAGCTCAGACCAGCCACAACGGGGCACGCGGCTGCCTCCAGGGGCCACCAAAGCAGGGCCAGGCAGGCACAGGGCACCCCGCGTGCGCCCCTGCCCACCCGGGTAGCCCCGTCCCCCCCTCCCCCAGCACCCAGCCCCGCAGCAGTGCCGCGGGGCAGCTCTGCCCTTCCTCCTTCTCCTCCTCCTCCTCTTCCTCCCGTTGCAGCCACCCCATGCCCAGGCTGAAGCATCCCAGGGTTTGCGCGAGGAGGCTCTGGGGGTCCGGGGGGGCACGGGGCAGGTGCCAGCACTCGCACAGGCACCGGCAGAGCTGTAGGTGGATGCGTGGGGAGAAGCGGCCGGGGCAGAGGCGGCACCGGATGGGGTCCTGGCCCGCGTGCAGCCGCTGGTGCGTCTTCAGGTTGCTGCTGCTGCGGAAGCGCTTGCAGCACATCTGCGGGGAGAAAGGATGGGGGGGGCTCGAGGGGTGCTGTGTCCCCGCTTCGTGTCCCCCAAAGCCCTCCTCGTGCACCCACCGGGCACTGGTGCGGCTTCTCGCCGGTGTGCACCAGGTGGTGCTTCTGCAGGTGGGCCAGCTGCGTGAAGCGCTTGGTGCACAGCGCGCACTGGAAGGGCCGCTCGCCGCTGTGCACCCGCAGGTGGACCTGGGGGGGGAGGCAGGGGGCTGGGGGGGGGATGGAGCACCCAGGGGACCCTGGGGTCCAGACCTCCCCCCATGGGAGCAGCCCCCAGGGTACGGCTGGAGCACACAGGGGTGTGGAGATCCCAGTGCTTCGTGCCGATGGGGGGAAACTGAGGCACAGAGCGAGGAGCCCAACCTGCTGGGGTGATCCCCTGCTGTGCCTTGTCCCCAAAGCCCGAAGGAGGGAGGAGGGATGTGCTGCTGGCTTGGGGATGAGGAGCGGGGCCCCCCCCCCGGTACCTTGAGGTTGGAGAGCTGCCTGAAGCGCTTGGTGCAGACGCGGCACTCGTACTTGTTCCTGCCGTCCTGCTTCCCCCGCGGCCCCAGTGTGACACGGGTGGGTGGCTTGGCCGGGCAGGCGGGGGCTTTTTGGGGTGGCGGGCACCCACCCGCTGTGGGGAGAGGCAGAAAAGCCACCGGTGCCTTCTGCAGCTCAGGCACCCGCTGCCTGCATGGGGCCGGGACGGTGCCGTGCGTCCCCAGGGAGGGTGGCAGCTGCAGGAGGGCACCGCAGCCTGTGCCACCCTGCGGCGGTGACACCAGGGCCCGCGTGTCACCCAGCGGGGCGAGGGGTGGTGCAGGGTGCGGGGCCAGCAGGAACGGGGGGCAGCGGGTGCCACAGGGGCAGGGCTGGGGCACAAGGAGGGGGCAGAGGCTGCCCAGGTGCAGCCGCAGCCCCTTGGGCACCGTGGGGGGCGGCCGAGCCCCCGCCGGCACCGTCTCCTTCGTCGGCTCCGGCGTTTGCTCTGAGGTTTTCTGCAGCCCTTCGGCCTCAGCTCTCATCTCCTCCTCCTCCTCGGTGCTGCCGATGGGGATGTCTTCGGTGTAGAGCACCCACACTGCAGGGGGGGGGAGGCAGTCCTGCGGGGGTCCCGGCTGCCCTGGTGTCCCGGGGGGCTGTGGGCAGAGGAGAGGGTGGGGATGCGTGCGGTGACCCTGCAGGGGGACAGTGACACGAGATGGCGGAGCAGGAGCACGGCTGTGTCCGTGGGACAGGCGGAGGCACTCGCTGCGGGGTCTGCAGAAGCCACAAGTGCAGGAGGGTAAAAAGGGGACGCGGGGAGGGGGCTCTGCGGGCAGCAATGCAGCTGCTGAGTTCTCAGCCCCTGGGGAGAAGAGCAGGGGAGGAAGGCACGAGCAGAACCCAGCAGGGAACGACCCCGAGCCCTGCTGCACCCTCACCGGCCAGCCCCGGCCGCAGGCTGCAGGCACCGATGGTGCTGGGGCAGAGCAGGAGGTGAGGGGCTCGTGCACGGGGGTCCCGTCACCCATCCAGGAGCTGTGGGGGCCGGGGGGCTGCTGGGGACCCCCTCCAGGCCTGGTGACCTGTGGGGGTGCAGGGACCTCGCAGCCACCAGCAGCTCTGCGGGGTTTCTCCATCCCGGTTTAGCTCGGTGAGCGGGGAGGGCGGCGTGGGCTGGGTGCTGCCCGCATGGCCACCGCAGGGCTGTTTCCTTCTGAGAAAGGGGAAAATTGGGGGGAGCGGCTCCACAGCAGCTCCCCCGGCAGCAGAAAGCCTTGGGGGGGGGTGAGAGGGGACGTGGTGCTCGGCTCGCTGGCTGTCACTGTCCGCGCAGTGCCCCACCGCAGCCCTGCCTCGGTTTCCCCCGTGCAGCAGCACCCAGTAGGGCTGAGCTGGGGGGGCACAGCCCTGTCTGCCCACCCCGCAGGCACCTCGGTGCCAGCACCGGCACGGCGAGCAGGGAGCAGGGAGCCACCCCACCACCAAGCCGCTGACCACACAGCACCCACCCAAATCCCCTCCCTGTGGGTGCTCCCCAGCACCCAGTGCCCAAACTGGGACCCAGATGGGGGTGACGGCCCACCCCAGGGCACAGTGGTGGTGTCGGTGTCCTGGGGGGGAAATCCGTGCCCCAAATGGCTCCACTGAGCCCAGCAAGGGGTAAATGGGGCCGGCTGCTGGGCACCGCGGTGCTGCCCTGGCATGGCTGGGGACAGCGCTGTGACAGGTCTGCACCCCGCCACCTGCTGACCCCAAACTCCAGAAAAAGCCACCGCCAGGGAAAAATGTGGCTTTTAGGGGGGGCTGAAGCCAAATGCAGACCTGCCAGGTGTGAACCGGGGGTCTGGCAGGGAGCGGAGCCAGGGCTGGGAGCGTGCGGGCACGGCGGGGCCCTCAGCTCGGCTCCGAGCCCTGCCCCGCTGCCCCTGTCCTCAGAAGGGAAACCAGACCCTATTTCCCCCCCAAAGTGCTTATGTTTGGGGTAACCAACCCAAGGCAATGGCCAAGCCTAAAACTTGTATTTTCCATGCAGGCTGGGGATGGCAAAGCTTTGCTGACACAGGTATGCGACATCCAGCACCGCGGTGCCCATCACCAACCCTGCGCCCGTGCTCCCCCCGTGAGCTGAGGCTGCACCCCAAAAACCAGCAAAAAGCCACGATCCAGAGCTGGAGAGATCTGCAGGAGGGGCAGAAGGGGCAGGGATGGGTGCTGGGGATGTTCCCGTGGGTCAGGGCAGCGCGGTGGCCCCTACCTGCTCGCCGGGCGCTGTGGCCGTGAGGTGAGCCCCGACCACGCCGCGTCTCGCTCGGGCGATGCTTTGGTGGCTGCCGGGAGCGAGTGTGGGAACAGGAAACCTCTGGGGTCCGGGGGCCCTTGCTAAATTAGGAGAGGCGAGGTGAAGCCTCAGCACCTCTGCGGGGAGGAAGAGGAGGAGGAGAAAAGCGAGGTGTCTCTTAGAGAGCTGGCCCACGGGCTGGGGTGCTGCTCCCCTCGCCCTGTCCTGGTCCCCCAGGAGCAGAAAATCCCCCAGGAAGCAGGGGAAGGTCCCCGGGTCACTGTCCTCTCGCCCTGCCACCGCTGCTGGATGGTGGGGATGGGGCTGAGCCACAGCGTGGGGGCTCTGGGGGCTGCCCCATCCTGGGCTGCTCCGGGGCTGGGGGATGCGGAGACTGGGGGGACCCCAGCGGGGACGTCCCCAGCTCCCCTTGTGTCCCTCTATGCCCTGGAATGAGCCAGTGATGGCTCCGGGACGGGATGGAGCTGTCCCTGGGGAGGGGACGGGGGCGTTGCAGCCCCCCAGGCACCTCTCCCATCCCTGCCCCGGCTCCGTGGGCAGCTGTGGCAGAGTCATTTTGCTCTTGTGTGCTTTATCTTCCCCTCGCTTCTCTGAAAAGCACTTCCCCGGGGGCCGGGCACGTTTCCTGGGTGGGTGGGATGGGGACAAAGCCGAGCCCTGAGCCTTGCACAGCCAGACTTTACCCCCCCCCCCCCCCCCAAGCTGGGGCTGGAGCGGTGCCCTTGCAGCTGGGGAAAAATGGGGTGCGCAGGAGGGTGGCAGGGTGCCCAAGGAGGGGGTGGCAGGGTGCTGGGCAAAGGACGGGGTGCCCAAAGTGGGGGCAAGGGGATGCTAGGGGGTAATGGGGTACCCAGAAGGAGTGGTGGGCGCCCAAAGTGGGGGTAACAAGATGCTAGGGGGTAATGGGGTGCCCAGGGTGGGTGTCTGGCTACAGCTTTGTGGTTTTTGGGGTGCATTGAGAGCATCTGAGTGATGCCAGCAGGGAAGGAGGGAGGCGAGACGGGGAGGGAGGGAGCGAGCTGGGGATGTGAGGACGGCGAGCGCGCACCGACCACAGCGGGAAGCCCCCGCTTCCTCCCCACCAGCACTGGCAGGGGACAGTGGGCACTGGGGCAGCGTGGCTGGGGAGGGGGCTGGCCCTTCATAGCCCCAAACGTCTGCCCCACACCCCAAACACCCCCAGCCTGACCTTGCGGGTGCAGCCCCCCCGCATCCTGCTGCGGTTGACGCCTTCGGGGCATTGCACATCCACGTCCTCTCGGCCGCTCGGGGGGGGGGGGGGGGCGGGGGGGGAAGCTGCATGCAGGGGAGCAGAAGAGATGTGAGGGTCCGGAAGAGGAGCTCGACACCTGAATATCTCCCCCTCCGAAACTTCGCACCTTCCCCGCCCGCCCGAGATGGCTCGAGATAAAAACGCCTGGTGCTGGTTGTGGCTGCGCACCCCCGCGTGCCCCCCACCCGGAGCCCTCCAGCCCCATCGCTGCAGCACCCAGCGTCGATCCCCGACCTCCCCAGGCATCCCTGGAGCTGGGATTCGGAGCTGGCGGTGTTCCTGTCACCACGGGTGGTGTCCCCAAGCCCCCCTGGTGTCCCCAAGCCCCCCCGGTGTCACCTGGCCCCCAGTTCCTCTCGCAGTGCCCTGGCACAGGGTGCTCCCCCCCCAGCGGGCACCTTTCGGAAACACCCCCCCAGCCCTTCCCTGCCCTTTCTCGCTTTGGGGTTTCCTGCAAGGGCCTGAAAGCTTAAAATAAACGGGGGTGTTTAGAAGGAAAAGTTTTGGGGGCCGGCTGCCGAGCAGCACCCGGCTGAGAGAGCGGCACCCACGGGTGCAGCAAGGATGTGGGGTCTCTGTGGTGACACGTGGGGATGGGGACACCCCCGCGATGAGCCTTTGCCCATGTCCTCAGAGCCCTGGGGGCACCCAGGGGTGCTGGGATAAAGCCCCCACCCTGGGTTCATCCCAGTAAAGGTGCCTGGAGGGGGGGCTTCTCCCCAAAGGGAGCGTCCAGGGGAAGAACCCGGGCACAAATTTCATTTTATGGGTAGGGAAACTGAGGCACAGCTGGTTTTGGGGGGAGCAAGGCTTTGAGGAGGGTGGGGGGATTTAGGGAGCGAGGACGGGGTTGCAAGCCCCGGCGTGCTGGAGGGCTCTGCCTCTGGAGAGGCCACGCTGGAGGAGGATCTCTTCCAGCTATTGATTTCCCTTTATCAGAGAGCAGGAATATGTATGGGGCCGATCAATCCTGATCAATCCCCGCTCGGCAGCCGATCGATCGGGGGAGCTGGGGGAGCACCGAGGAGCTGCCGAGCCTCAGCAGCCCCCCTCGCCCCGGCCCAGGACCCTTCCCTGCACCCCTCCCACCCCACCCAAACAGCAGGGACCCGTGGCACCAGGCAGCACCCCACGGGACACCCCAAACACCCTCTCCTCGCCCCTTGATTGAGCCATGCCGCTGCCGGGGGAGCATTTTGGGGGTTTTGGGAAGGGGACGGCTCGTTAGGGCATCCTTGGGAGCACACCTGTGTCTCGGGGTGTCCCCACCCAGGGGAGGTACCCGAGGGTCCCTCAATCACCGCCGGCCTCATTAGAGGCCCCGGGCTCATTAGAGGCCCCGGGACGAGGAGGGGGGACGGCAGAGGGGGAGGAGCAGCACCGTGGCTCCGTTATTGATCGCTTTGTAGCCAAAGGTCAGTGGCGTGCGGGCAGGGCCGGGGAGGAGGCAGGCGGGCGGTGATGGGGCCGTGCCCACGGGGCCAAGTGCCAGCCTTGGGGTTCCTGAGGTGTCCCCCTCGTGCCTCGGTTTCCCCACCAGAAGGTTGGGTGACTGGGGACGAGGAGGAGGAGGGGGTTTGGTTCATGGCAGCGTGGGCTCCGAGGACGCTTCTGAGCCAGGCTGGGCCTCCCAGTGGGCAGACGGCGATGCTGGGAGATGGCACCGGAGCCACAGCCCTTGGAAATGCAATATCCCCAGGCCGGCCACCGACGTGATTTGCAGCACCAAGAGGACACCAGTCCCCACCTCTGCCACTGCCATGCCTCGCACAGCCCCTGGGCCTCATCCTGCGGGGCAGGGGACCCGGGCAGGCCGGGCGGCACCGCGGTGCCTGGTGCTGCCGTCCCTCGCCCCGGCCGTGCGGCGAGGGGGAAGATTTACCGGCTGTCAGAGCCGGGGCCAGAGGTCAGCAGGGGTCAGAAAGTCCATTTCGGAGAGGTCACTGTCCACTTCTTTCAATCTAATGAAGCCATTATTTGTGAAAGCGGCCGCTTTGCTGGCTAGCCCCTTGAAGCGGAGCCAGGCGCAGCGACCGGCTCTGAAAGAACAGGAAGGAGTCCCCTTCCCGTTTGCATTCGCCATTCAACGGGCCCCCCAAAAAAACAAATACGCCACACACAGAAATATGACGCGGGGCCGTCGCCGCTGCGGGCTGCATCGCTGGGGCTGGGGGAAGCGAGGTTGGGTCGCGCCCCCCCCGCCCCCCCCCCCCCCATGGGGCTGTCGTTTGGGAAGTCACTGAGGATGGGCAGAAATTTGGGATCACTGAGAAGTGGCGCTGAGATTAAAGGTTTACAGGAAAGTGTCGCTGGGGGCTGACAGTCCTGCCATCAGGAAGGGGCTGGGGGAGCTGGTGCACAGTGCTGGATTATTTCTGGAAGGATTTGGTTTGGAGAAAGGAAGCGCTGATGCCTCGCTGCGTCTTTCCCCCATGAGATGGTCCCACACCTCTGCCCACCTCCAGCCCTGCTACGGGATGCCCCTGATGTGGCCCGTCCCCAGGCCGTGCTGGCACCCGGGTGTCCCCCCCAGGGACAGAAGGGACAGGGACATTCCTCAGGGCTGCTCTGCACACCTTGGCCCCAGCCCTGCGAGGCATGTGGGGGGCATGTCAGCGTGGAGGTGCCCCTCATCCCCTGCGCAGGCAGGGGCTGCTCGTGGGTGTTTTTCTTTGTGTCTTCCAGGTGAGATGGGGCCGAGCTCGGGAGCGAAACGCGTGGGCAGGCGGCTGCCCCCTCCCCACATCCCCACATCCCGCTGGCGTGGACGGAGAGGGCCTGGAAGGAGAGGTGAGCGGAGAGGAAAGGAGAGATGGAAAAGTCTCCCCCAGTTCTTTTTGTGTTTTTCCGTCTTTATTCTTTCTTTATTTTTTCCTTCTTTTATTCCCACTTTATTTTTTTCCTTCTTTATTCCCTCTTTTTTGTTCTTCTTTATTCCTTTTTTACTTTTTCCTTCTTTTTTTTTTTTTCCTTTTCTTCTTTTTTTTCTCCTGTCTCTCCGTACACCCCCACCCAAGTTATCCCCCAGCCGAGAAGGAAAAGGAGGCAGGCGAGCTGCGGCCGGCCAGGAGAGGGTGCCAGACGCTGCCCGGCGCCCCCGGTCCCGGCCCGGTCCCACCGGGGGCTGGCGGCAGCTCGGGGGGGGTGGCAGCAGAGGGGACACCCAGCTTTGGTCGGTACCTGCTGAAAGCTCTCGGCACCTCTTCTCGCTGGGCTGGGATTTAGGGGGGTCTTTAGGGCCGCCCCAAGGTGGAGTCCCTGTTCCCCATGCACTCGGGGGTTCCCTCCGTGCTCCTCGCTCAGATTTTGGTGGGGAGCCGGGGATGGGAGAGGAAATGGGGCGCACCCAAACTGGCCTGGGCTGGAGAGCGGGGATGGAATCAGAAGGTGGTCGCCCTTGAGGGCACGTGGTGAGGGCTTTGGAGGGGCGGCCAGTCTGTCCCCCAGTATGGGAGGCTGGTCATACTGGGAGAGAGAGCAGCCGGCTGGACTCTGACCTCCTGCTACTGCAGACAAGGGGGTTTGGCTTTGGGGACTCGGCTTTGGGGACTCACGAGGGACGTCGTGAATCAGAGGCGTGTTAGTGGAGTTCCCCCCACGCTGTCTATCCTTGTTATCACGGGTGTAAAGATGAGAGCGTGTGCGCAGCGTTGGTTTATTACGGCAGCAGCGTGCAGGCAGTGGGCACCTCCTGCCCTGCCCGTCCCCGCTGTGCCTCTGGTTGAGCAGCACTTTGGGAGGGCGCAGAGCCCCGAGGGGCCGCGCAGGTCCCCCACCGTGCTGGCACAGGGACACCTCTGCCCCAAGTCTGGCCACGTCCTCCTGAAGGCTCACCTGCCTCGCTGCCCTCGGGTGCAGGAGGAAAACCAGCCTCCTCCTCCTCCTCCTCTTCCTCCTCTGTCCCCCAAACCCACTGGTGGGAGCCCGGGGGGCCGCTTGGCTCTGAGGGGATGGGGCAATGCGGGGCTCCTGGGAGCGGTGGGGTGAGGAGGAGGAGGAGGAAGGAGAAGAGGAGGAGGAGGAAGAGAAGGAGAAGAGGAAGAAAGAAGAGGAGGAGGAGTGGGGGGAAATAGAAGAGAAGGAGGAAAAGGGAGAAGAAGAGAAGAAGGAGGACAATGATGATGAGGAGGGAGAGGAGGAGAGGGAGGAGGAAGAAGATGAAGAGAAAGAAGAGGAGGGGGAGGAGCAAGAAGAGGGGGAGAAGGAGGAAGAAGACAAGGAGGAGGAAGAGTGTGGAGGAAGAAGAAGAGAAGGAGGATGGAGGAAGAAGAAGAAGATGAGGAAGAGGAAGAGGAAGGAGGGAGAAGAAGATGAAGGGGAGGAAGATGAAGAAGAGGAGGAAAAGGAGGAAAGAGGTGAAGAGCAGGAGGAGGAGGAAGAAGATGAGGAGGAGTAAGAAGATGATGGGGGGGACGAAGAAGAAGAGGAGGAGGAAGAAGAGGAGGCGGCGGAGGAAGGCCGCGGCGCAGCACCCTGGACAGGCGCCGTTCAGCACCGCGGCCAGCTCCGGCGGCGCTGCCTCAGCCCGGGGGCGCGGCGCCCCCCACGCGGGGCTCCCCCACGCGGGATTTCACGGGTGGGCCCCGAGCGGGGGCTGCCCCTTCCCCTCCCCACTGCGAGCCCCCCCAGGATCCCCCCCCGTGCCCGACCTCCCCTCGGAGCCTTCCCCTGCTCCGCGAACCCACTCGGGACGGAATCCCGCGTGGGGAGGCAGCGCGGAGCGGGGTTGAGGCCGCTCCTGGGGCTCTCCAGGAGGCTCGGGAGGGGCACAACGAGGGGGGGCACGGCCGGCTCGGCACGGGGGGGGTCGGGGGGGGGGGGTGATCCCCACGCACACCTCGCACCACGCGGGAGGGAGGCGGCGGGAGGCGCTGTGCCCCCGCCGGGAGGGGAGGCTGCAGCCTCCGGCCGGAAATGGAGGCTGGGGAGGCTGCGGGCACTCGCCCTTTGTCCCGGCCTCCGCCCCGCTCCCGGCCTCGGCCCCGCTCCCCGGGGCTCCGGGCAAGCGGTCTCCCCCCCCCCCCCCCCCCGCCCCCCCGGACACGCGTGGGTGGGTGGGTGGGAGGCGGGGGGGGGTGAGGCCGGGGAGAGGAGGCCGTGGGGAGGTGCCGGTGTCCTGGAAACCCCCCCCCCGCCCTAAAAAAAAACCCCTCCCCGGGTAAAGGACGAGGGGCTCTGCCCCGTGCCCGCTCCCCCCCCCACGCGTGTCCTTGCCTCCCCCCGTGGGGTACGGGGTCGTGTCCCCCCCGCCGCCCCCAAATGGGTCGTGTCGCCCCCCTTGACAGGTGGCCTCGCCCCTAAATGGGGGGGGGGGGCTCAACCCCCCCCCCCCCCAGTTCCCAAATCCCTCCCGGAATGTGTCGCTATTACCGGGGGGTTAATTAGGAAATTAGGATCACGTGGGGGCGGGCTGGACCAGCGGGGCCCGGCGCCCCCCAGCCCCGCGGGTGGGTCCCCGGGGGGGGGGGCGGGGGCCGCTATTGTCTGCGAGAATTTGGGAGCCTTTGAAAAAAAAACCCTCCCGCTCCCTCCCACCCCTATTGTTGGAGCGAAGATGGAGTCAAACCTCTCCCGGCTCCCTCCTGTCGGGGTCTAAGCTGGGCTTTTTTTTTTTTTTTGGTTCTGTTTTTTTTTTTTTTTCCCCCCTCTTTTTTTTTTTTCCTTTTTTTTTTTTTTTTTTTTTTTTTTTTTTTTTTGGCTGGGCTGCTACCCTCAAAGCTGGCCGAGGAGGAGGAGGGAGGAGGCGGTAACAGCCACAACTCGGAATTTGCAAGCGAGTGTCGGGATGGGGTCTGTTTCCAACCAGCAGTTTGCAGGTTAAGTTATATTATTGTCGCAGCCCTTCCTCGCCTCCGCGATTATTAATAACGGCGACAGAGCCCGGCCGGGGGGGGGCGGGGGGCGAGGGACACCCCCCCCCCCCAAACCCGACCCGCTGAGCCCCGCTCAACCCCGGCGGCCAAGCCGGGCCGAGCGTGGCCACGCTCCCGCTGCAGAGCTGGGGGGATTTGGGGGATTTTTGGGGATTTTTTTTTTTTTTTTTAGGATTTTTGCCACCCGACCCCCCCCCCCCCCCCCCCCAGCCCCAGGATGAACCCAGGAGCTCGGGGCTGGAGGGGGGGCGGGGGGGTCAGCTGGGAGCAGGGGTGCAGCGGGACGGATGCTGCCGGCGGGGTAAAATACTTTCCCCGGCGTGGCTCGCCGGGCTGGGGGGCGGGTTGGTGTTTTGGGGCAGTTTTTCCTGGTTTTGCGTGGTTTTGGTTTGTTTTTATTTTTTTTTTCGTTTTGGCTTTTTTTTTTATTATTTTTTTTTCCTTGTTTTGTTTTTTAAACGATTTCGGGAGGGGGCCGGACCTCGGGCTCCCACCCCGCACACCGCCCGGGTCACGCCGGCAGCAGCTCCCTTTGCTTCCTCCGGCACCCGGCGCGGTCCCGCACACACGTGGAGGCTGGGCTGATCGCTGCGTTTGGGGAAGGGAGTTGCATAATATTTTTTTATTTTTAATTTTTTTGCCTTTTCCAGCCTGCAGGACCCGACCTGGGGCTCCTGCTGCTCCTTCCCTGGGTGGCTGCGGGGCCTGGGCGGTGTTGGGGGCACCCAGCGCTCCCCCAGCCCCAGCTCAGGTGCTCGGTGTGGGTCTCTCCCCAGGTGCGAAGCCGGGTGAGGAGACGACCGGAGACTCGCCCAAGGCCGAAAACGAGCCCCAGCCGCTGCACGGCTCCGGCATCTGCAAGTGGTTCAACGTCCGCATGGGCTTCGGCTTCCTCTCCATGACCGCCAAGGGCGGCGCGACGCTGGACTCGCCCGTCGACGTCTTCGTGCACCAGGTACGTGGCGGCGAGCCCGGCCCCTGTGTGGGGCCCTGGGGTGGGGAGCAAAGGGGGTGCAGCCCCAGCAGCCCGCCGGAGGGACGCTGTGCAGGATGGGGCCCCCTGTGCTGCCCGAAAAGGGATCTCGTCGCTCCCCCCAATTTTAGGGAGGTGTCCTTGGGGAGCCGGGCTGCCCCCGGGCTCGTTTCCCCGGGGAGAGGAGGGCAGCGAAGGGCAGGCACAGCCCGTGCCCACCGCAGCCCCCGGCCCTCTCCAGGGACCGGCCCCGTAAGCTGATCCCGGAGCGATTTCATTTTCTCATCGTGGTTCACTGGGGAGCTCGTTGGAGCTCGGAGAGGGGCCGGGGGAGCAGGTGCCCGCCGGCTTGAAAAGGGGGTGCACGGGACGTGCTGGGGCAGGGCTGCTGCTCACCCCGTGGAGGGGAAGGGGAAAGAGCTGCCTTTCCCCCAGGTGTGGGGTCCTGGGACCCCTGAGCCAGGCAGGGATGCTGGATGGGGCTCTCCCCAGCTCATCCTTGTAGGGGGGGGGAATTATCTCTGTGCGGACCCCCAGGACGCTGTCCCTGGGAACTGGAAAACCAAATCTGGCTGCAACACGGTGACCCACGCTCGGTCTCTGTGCTGCGTTTTTGGGGGACAAAAGCCCTGCCCAAAACGTGCCCCGCTCCCTGGCAGCGGGCTGGGGCTGTGCTTGGTCCTGATGTGGCTGGCACAAAGGCGTGTAGGGGCACATCCACGCCCCTATGGATCCTGTAGGGTAGCGGCGGTCTCGTGTCTGGATTTAACCCGCGCACCTTGCCGAGCGGGGAAGCCCCGCGCGTATCCTGTTGGTGATCCTGCACCGAGGGAGATCGCAATTTCGGGGCTGCGGCTGCTCAAAGCTGCCTCGCTGGGGGGGGACGGATCCGCCGTGTAGGGGGGGACCCGGTGTAGGGGCTGGGGAAACGGGCTTGGAGCTGGTGCCTGAATCGGGGCCATGGGGCAACGCCAGGAGGGAGTTATGGGGCTCAGCGCCTGCGTGCTTGGAAACGGGGCTGGGTGCTGAGCGTGCCCCGCTGTGCCGGGGTCCCCGCTCCGATGAGGAAAACAGTGGTCATCAGGGCTGGGAAGCAATGTGAATGTAGGGAACGTGGTATCTTGGGAGCAAACTCGTGTGTTTTTGTGCGTACGGCCGGGAACAGGACGGGGATGGAGGCGGCGCGGTGGTGCCGTGAATGCCAGCTCCGGGGAGCCCCTGGAAGAGCCGGCTCCAGTGACCGGTGCTGACAACAGGCTCGAATCCCACAAAAGCAGGGTCCATCCTGCGGTCTGCTGGGCAGCCCAGGTGTGGGGCTGAGCTCCGGGGCTGTGCCTCACCCTGGCAGGGCTCATCCTGGGATTTGGGGTCCCCAAGGGGCTCCCAGCCCTGCCCAGGCAAGCAAAGGCACAAGGGAGAACCAAATCCCTCTTCCTTCGGCAGCGGCATTGTGAAGCTGCCTTTGTAGGAGCCAATTCCCAAAAAAACAACCGGATTTGGGGGCAATAGCTCCAAATCAGCAGGGGAAAGCCGAGCCGAGTACCGGGTGCTCCCCAGGGGCAGCAAATGGGTCTTTGCATGTCAATGCGGTGCAGCGGGACCTCGCGGGTGGGGGCGAGCCTCCCTCCGCTCTCCCCGGGTTTTATTGCCCCCAGACAGTCTGGTTTCCTGATTGCTCTCACTCTCGTTCCTGCAGGAAAAGAGAATTAGCCGGGTGGCTCCGCCGGCGCATCCCGGGGAGAGGGGCGACCTCCCGGCGTCCCGTTTGCCAGGAGCCCCGCACGGGGTTTGGCGCATTCGGGAAACGCGGCGAGCACCGGGCACGGGGTGATTTTGGGTAGGGGAGAGGCAACACAGTGCCTGAGGACGGTGCATGGGTCCCACCCGGGATGCTCGTGGCACCGTGGCCTTCGCATCCCGCGGGACTGAGGCGGGTTGGGGCTGGCGTAGCGCCCTGAGCATCCTCCGATTCCCACCCCGCTCGCTCTCGGCACAAGGTCGCTGATCCCCTGCAGCGAAGCCGCGGGGTCGCCCCGACCCCTCCTCGGCACCCGGGGAGAGGGACCAGAGGTGTCTCCGCACCCTGGGGAGGGGGTCAGGCCCCGAAGGGCAAAAGGCAGACCCCGGCCACAGCGGGGGCCGCTCGGGGTGCTGTGCCCGGCGCGGTGCGAGGTGCCCCGAAGCAGCCATTGGGGTTTAGCACCCAGAGCCCCCCCCGGCTCCCCGATAACCCGCTCCTTCCCCTCTTCATTTACATATGTGAATGATGACCCACAGGAAGTAATTGTGGGAGAAAGAAGGGAATTGGCCTCTTTAGATCTATTAAATCACTTTATTACAGGAACCAGGTCTGAATGGCCCTTCTCCGCAGGGAGCGCGTCTCCATCTCTCTCCCCCTTTATCTGATCACAAAGAGATTAAAATCTCTGCAGGACAGGAGACTAACAGGGCTCCTCCAGGGCTGCCTTTCCCTCTCATTGTGAGCTAAAAATGAGGCATTTGGGTTAAAATGCCTCCCCTGGACACTGGAGATGGATTCATTTGGGGGCTGTGGGGAGATGAAGCCCGGAGGAGCGGAGCAGGTCGTCCTGGGGATGCCGAGGGCTGAGCAGCGCCTGTGAAGGGCTGGGGGTCACCAGGTGGCAGAAATCCAGCTGGTGTTAGTGAAGACCCCAAATTTGCAGTGGTTCTCCCCAGGGATGTGGTCCTGGGCTCGCACTGCTGCTCTGGGCATTGCTTAGGGCACAGCCAGGCTGCCAGGGAAGGCAGACCTGGCAAAAGGGAGAAGGGGAAATGTGTGTGCCCCTTTCCCATGTCCCCAAGGCTCAATGCCTGCTGGCTGGAGCAGCAGAGGGAGCACAACCATCCCAAAAATTGGCCCTGTAGCCCTGGCAGAGAGAGAGGAGGAGATGGTGCTGCCCGTCCCATGGGGACCTCGCTGCTCCCGCAGCAGCCTCGCGCTGTCCCTGCCTCCCGGCTCCGTGTCTCAGAGCGTTCCTCCAACCCAACAGGTCTAAATCCTCGCTAAAAGCGGCAGTATTGGGGCTTTTTGCTCCATGATTTTTGGCAAGGAGAGCTGCTGGCTGCAGGGCTTCGCCCTCTGGCATCTCGGTGCCATGGTCCCGCATGTCCGTGGGGGGCACGACCAGGACGTGTCCCTCCTGTCCTGCCCGCAGCACGGCGCCAGCCGGCTGTGTGCTGGCACGGGGAGGGGGCTCCTGGCCCCAGGAGCCCCGCAGAGGGGGGCAGAGGGGCTCTGTCCCCACACGGGTGCACAGGGGATGGGTTGGAGGGGGACAAGGACTGGTGCCGTGTCCCCAAGCAGGGCTCGGAGGTGATGAGATGAGAAATGTTAACAAAAGCACGGGTTTTGAGGCAGCTCCATCCCTGAGCGAGCGCAAAGGTGGGGGGGGCACACGGGGCATTTCTCCCCCGGGAGCGGGGTCTTGCCTTCCTGCTGCCTGCCATGGGGCAGGATGCGGCCCCCGTGGGGGTGGCAGCAAGGGGAAGGGGCAGCGTGCGCCTAAGTCAGCGCATCGGAGCAGCGATGCCCGTGGGGTTGGTATTAAAAATCCCATTTTTCCACTCGGGTGCGTGGTTGCTCCTGCCTCCGCGTGGGGCTGGGGTCACCCCAGCCGTGGGTGGGCGTCCCGGGGTGCCGGCGTGGGTGGCTGCGGGAGCGGGGGGGGATTTACCGCGTCCCCTCGGGAAGGGCTCCCCGGGGGGCAGCAATGCACTTTGGCCTCTCCGCTTTCACGGGGGGGGGGGGGGGGGGGGGGAGGGGGAGGGGAGGCGAGAGCAATGGCTTTATTTAATTAATTTTTATTTTTATTTATTTTATTTAAATAACCGCTGGATAAAATCACGGCGCACCACGCGCCGCGCCCTGGGAAGGGGAATTCCTGGGAACGCGGTGCCCGATGGCGAGCGGTGAAAGAGAGCGGCTTTATTCCTGCCCTGAAACTCCCTCAAGTTGCACACAAAAAAAGCCTCCTGTCTCTGTCTAAAGATTAACTGATGGCTGCAGGCACATCCCTTCCCCCATCCCCAGCTCTCGAGCCCCCAGGGTGACGGGCAGGGAGAGAAAACACCCTTAAATGGTCTCCGAGATAAAATGGCCCAAATGAATGGGATTTCTCCCATTCTCTAAGGCACTGGCGCGGAGCTGGGGAGGGTCAGGATGGAGCCGGGGTCTTCGCCAGCCCCTTCCCCTGCTGCCCCAAGCCCTGGCTTTTCCTTTTCCCCATTTATTTGCTCCTAAAAATAACCAGGACAAAGCTGACCCCGCCGAAGGAAGGGGTGCTGCCGCTCCTGGACGTGCCCCTGCTTTAATATGGGAGTATGAAATTAAGATGCAGCAGCTGATCCTAATTAGCTGGTGCTGGCCCCCTCGCAGCACCAGGTGCCTGCCTGGGAAGCGAGCGAGGGTTTGGCAACCTGGGGGCAGGTAAAAACCCAACGGAGCGAGCTGAGGGGGTGGATTTAGGGCAGGCAACTGATGTCTTAGACCCTCAGTGGGTGCTTTTTCCCCCCCCAGAATTAATCTAGTGTTTAATGTTGCTTGCTTATGGTGGAAAATTGAGGGAACGCGTGGTTATTTTGGCAGGAACGTGGCTTTGTTTTGGTTTTGCTTGAATTAGAAAAAAAAAAAATGTTGGAGGGCTTTGCTCCAGATTGCAGGAGGGAGAGCCTGGAAAATCCCCAGTAGGGTTTCGGTGAAATCCCCTGGGCTCCCTGCGGCGGGGTCCTGCAGGCATCTCCCCCTGCACCACCGCCTCCTGCCAGGCTGAGCATCTGCCCCGATGTTCGCACCGAGGGCCGGGCAGCAGGAGAAGATTCCTGCTCCGATTCCTGCGCGTGAGCCCCAGAACAGCCTCAGTACAGTCCCTGGTGCTCGCTCCGTCCAGCGGCGCTGGGAAATGGCAATTTGGGAAGAGGGAAGGGCTTCGCTCAGGGGACGGATCCTGCCTGGGCACGGGCTGTGGATGTGGCCAATGTTCCCCGGTGCCCCGCTGGCAGAGCCCAGCCTGGCCACAACGTGCCCTGGGGCTCGTTCCCCGGCGGGCAGCAGCAGCTGCTGGGCTGAAACCGCTCCCAGGCTGGGCTGGGGCTGCCCCGTCCCACGGGGGCCGTCGAGCCGATGGAGCTGTTTGTGCCGGCCGGGCAGGAATCGCCGCCGTGCCAGCCCAAACTGGGCAAGCGTTAGCCCAAACCGGGCGAGCGGGAGCCCTCTGTGTGCCCACTCGTTCCTGGGGTGGGAGCGAGGAAGGGGCTGCTCTGCGTGGGGGCTGGGGGCCGCGCCAAGCCCAACCCTAAAACAGGGGCAGCGGGGTGGGCGCAGCTCCCACGGGGTGCAGTCTATAGGGTTTGGTGCCCCCGCTGTGGGATCCAAGCTCTGTGTGCTGGCTGCCAGGGGGGTCTTTCCTGACTGCGAGGGGGAAACTGAGGCACGGGCTGCCCGAAACGCCGCAGCCAGCTCAGAGCACAGCCCGGCCATCCCCTGGCACAGCTCGGTGCCGCGCTCGCGGTCCCGGAGCCGCTCTTAAGGCAGCATCCCGACCCAGCTTGTTTTCCCAGAGATTTGAGTTGAAAGCGCGGCGATTCCCCCGCGCAGATAAGGGCGAGGTGCAGCGGCCGCGCCGCCCGAGGCCCCTCCGGACACAAAGATGGTTTGATTGAGTGGCCGGGGCCGGCTGGAATAAACGTCCCCTTGTGTCGCGCTGGGGCGGCCGCGGGGACAATGGTGACCCCGGGGCCGGCCGAGCCCCTCCAGCGCCCAGCGGGGTTGGGGGCAAAAAGCGGAGCCGCTGCCGCGGTTTGGGGAGCAGAGGCTGGGTTTGGGGTGCTCCAGCCCCAAGGGGAAGCAGCGCTAATGACGGGGCTGCCGTGGGGGTTTTGTGGGGTGGGAGGAAGAGGAGGGAGGAAGGTGCCCACGTGCAGGTGGGGAAGGGGAAATGGGTGAAGTTGGGGTCTGCGGGGATGTGCTGGGGCGGTGGGCAGCGCTCGGCCGCTCACGTGCTGGGTCTTTGTCTGTGGTAAATGATGTTGGAGCCACCGGGGTGCGGGATGGGTGGAAAAGGGGCGAAGGGCCCGTGGTGGGGCTGCGGGGCCACTCAGCACCACGGGGAGCTGGGCCAGGCAGTGCCGGTGCTGCTGCTGCTGCTTCTCGTCCCACCGGTTAACTCTGGGCCCTAATGATGACGAGTGAGATCCCTGCGCTGGGATATGCTTTAAAACACAGTTTTATTGTCAATGCTTTGTGATGGAGAGCACGGGGTCGTTCTACACCCCCTGCCCCCAAACCGTCTCCCCGAGACCAACCCGTGGGCTGCAGGACCCGGCTCTGCTGCGGGCCCGGGGCCGGTGCACGGGGGCACAACGGAGCTTGGCGGGGGCAACCGCAGTGCAGCACTGGGGCTTCCAGCCCCCATGGCCAGCGAAGGGGGTCAGTGGGGCCGCGTCCATGCCGGCCACCCTTCCTCCCCCCGCCGTGGCCTGGAACTCCTGGAATTTGGCCGGCGTGAGCTCGGCCGCCGCCGGCCCTTTGTTCTCGCTGGCCGGCCCCGGTGGCTCCCAGCCCAAGCCCTCCCCTGCGCTCCCCCTCACCAGCATCCCCGGCTCGCTCCGAGCCCCCCCCTTCCTCTCTTTATTTTTTGGGGTGTGTGTGTGTGTGTGTGTGTGTGTGTGTGTGCGCGTGTGTGTGTGGAGGCCTGGGAAGGCTCCCGCTTTGTGTGTGGTGTGGGACGGGGGCTCTGGGCCCCTTCCTTTCAGATGCAGGAGGTATGCAGCTAATTCAATGGGCTGCAGTTTGATTACCTATCTGATAACAGAGGAATGCCAGCAATGTGTGTGTTTTGGGAAGGGGGCAGGGGGATGCGCAGGGACCACCAGCCACTCGCAGCTCACTTCAAAAGGCCGCGGCGGGGGGAGAGCTGGGGCGCCCCGGCCGCTGCCCCCCTTCTTCCCCGGGGAGAGGGCGTTTCCTTTGGCCTTTTGGCGGAGGGGGCCGGGGGCCGAGGAGGCGGTTGTCATCCTCGCCCGCTGCTGGAAAATAAATCGCTTCCCCATCATGTTGCGGCAGCTTCTGCCCCGGCCCTCCTCGTCCTCTTTGGTCCTGCCAAAGCGGGGCGATGGCGGGGAGTGGGGTGGGTGCTCAGAGTGGGAGGGGTGAAGAGTGGGAGCCCGGCACCCAGGGGTGCAGCAGCCCCCAGGGAATGGTGCCGGGGTCCCCCCCCCCCACTTTGGCTCAGCTTTGTCCCGGAGCACGGGGCCGAGCGCCTGCGAGTTTTCATCGCCGGCAGTGTAAACACAGCTGGGCCGGCCGCGGCTGTAAACACCCCGGTGGAGGCTGCCTCGTGTCCCCCGGCCTCCCTCGCATCCCCCAGCCTCTGGCAGTGCCACCAAGCAAAGCTCGTCCCCTCCTCGCCCCCGACGGCAGCTGCTGTGGCCGACCCCGGGGTGCTGGGGCTGAGCCAGGCACCTCCTTGCGCTTTGCTGGCGGCTGGGGCAGACACAGAGCTGGTGCTGGGGAGGTGCTCAGCATCCTCCCGGTGATGTGGGGCACCAGGGGGCCGGGCTGGGGCTGGGGAGAGGTGTGGGGGGGGTGCTGAGCGTGGCAGGCTGTTCACCAGTGGCGGGCGGTGATGGGACTGCTTGGAGCAGCAGCGTGTGGGCAGAGCTTGTCCCAGTGTGTCCTCATCAGCAGGGAGGAGGTTAAACCCGTAGCTTAAATTCTGGCTCTGATTTGGCAGTGGAAGGAAGCAGAGGTTTCTGGTGATCTCTCCCAGGGCGGCCTGGCCCACCCCAGCCCCGTGAGCTCTGTCCCAGCCAGAGCCAGGCTCTAGGACGTGGTGGTAGGGACTGGTGTGGCTAAAACCCCCCAGGAGGTTTGGGAATGGAAGGGACGAAAGAAGGAGCAGCTTCTCAAGCTCTGCTGCGCTTTCGCTTGCACGTGCCCACAGATGCACGCGCATCCTCCAAGATCCCACTGAAAAAAAATCACCCTTAAACCCCAACGGCTCCATTTCCTCCCTCCCTGCTCTCCTGCGGGGTGTCTCCACGCGGGTCCCGGGCAGATTTGAAGGGCGAAGAGGAGGAGGGAAGAGGGAAGGCGGCGGGGCTGCCCGGACGGGCAGCGTGCCCGCGGAGGATCCCTGCGGGAAGCACGGGCGGCCGCGGCCACGTGATGGGAACTCGGCAGCCCATGAATGGGAGATGCTCCATTCATAAAAGCAGGGTCCCCGCTGCATGCAGCCGCGCAGGCGTCGGGCTCTGCCGGGAATCCCAGCCCAGCGAGGCTGGAGCTGCTCCTCCCTCCGCCAGCAAATCCCCCTTAACTCTTTGCTCCCGCTCGTTAAGCCTCCGCTAACGAAGCCGAGCCAAACCTCCGCTCGAACGGCCGCCTGGGATGCGGTGCTCCCGGCCCGGCAGCGATGAGGGTGGCAGCGCTCACTGGCACGGGTGGGCAGGAGGTGCTGGGCGCATCGCCCGTCCCAGCTCCGCGCGAAGGTGTCCTGAAATGGACAGGGCTCGGGGAAAGTGGAGAGGATTTTTCCGTCCTCTCACGAACTCCCTCGCAGCCTGCGTCTCTCCGAACCCGTTTGTTTTCACGGTGTCGATCAGCGCGATGACCCCCGGGGCTGGGAGATGCCCCCAGTCGGTGCTGAGCCAGGGCCAAATGGCTGCTTAATTGCTGGGGGCGTTTAAACGGCTGGAGCCACGGGGAAGCTGCTGCATTTAGGGTTACCCTGGGCCAGCACCCAGCTCGGCAGCTTTTTAAGGATGCTCAGGCAAAAGCAGCGCAGAGCTGGGGTGAGCCAAGGCCAGGGGAGACTCGTATTTTTGGTAGCAGCCCTGGCATGTTACGTTGGGCAACTGCAGCCTTTGGGCCCCGGAGAAAAGCTCCTTATTGTTCTGGGAAGCGGAGCAGGGAGGGACTAGCAGATGCCGCCCTGAGGGCCCCAATTCCCACCCCCGTGTTGCAGCCTCTGCGGTGCAGCCGTGGTTTAGGGCAAAAGCTCCCGGACTTGCTGCGGGTATGGGCGCAGGGGGCTCGGGCCGTGTCCCCCTGGTTCTGCCTCTCCATGGGGAGGCGAGAAGGGCTGCACGTGCAAAGCCTCGAGGTCCTTTTGTCTTTTCAAAATGAAGTTTTGCATCTCTGCGCGAGCATCCCCAGCCTGTGGCATCAGGAGGTTGCAATGGGCAGTGTGGGACGGGGGGAGAAGGGGGCTGCAGCACGGACAGCCAGCATTTTGCAGCACACCCCACTGAAATTAGGGTCAGGTCTGGCTCCGCTGGCCCCAGTTTGCTGGATCAATGAGCCCAGCTTGGCTGCGTGCCTCAGCTCCGCATCAACAAACAGATGAAGGTGCACGGTCGAGCTCGGTCCCTGGTGTCTGCGCCCTTGGGTGGCAGGCACAGGGGACACCGGCAGCCCTGGTGCTGTGGGATGGGGCTTGGGGTGTGCCGGGGCTGGGGGCGCCTTGGTTTGGTGCTGATCCCTGTCCTCTCCTGCCCCCAGAGCAAGCTCCACATGGAGGGCTTCCGCAGCCTGAAGGAGGGCGAAGCTGTCGAATTCACCTTCAAGAAGTCATCCAAAGGTTTGGAGTCCATCCGGGTGACCGGCCCGGGGGGCGTCTTCTGCATCGGCAGCGAGAGGAGACCCAAGGGGAAGAGCCTCCAGAAACGCAGATCGAAAGGAGACCGGTAAGGGGCGGCTGGGGCCTGATCCGGGGCTGCTTCGGAGCCCTGCGGGTGCCAGGAGGTGCCTGGGGCTGGGCTCCAGCAGGGGCTATGTGCTCAGCGTCCCCCTCATGTCCCCGTGGTCCCCAGGAGGCTGCCCCATGCATGGGTGTGAGCTGGGCCGGGGCGGCCCCATCCTGCCTGCTTTGGGCAGGCAAGCGGAGCTGGGGGGCAGCAGGGCACGGGGTGGGCAGCGGCCCTTCCTCTGGGAAAGTGGCTTCCTCCTGCGCTTAATGAGCGGCAGATGCAGCTTGGTGGGGAAAGGGCAGAGAAGCCGAAGGGAGAGGGCAGAGGTCGGGGACACCCCGGGCTGATGCTCCCCTTGTGAGCGGGAGCCGCGGCCGGCCGAGCTGGGCAGGGGTAATTTTCCCTAAGAGAAACCCTTCCTTGTGGGAAGGAAACGGCCGGACGTCCTGGCAGCGTGTCCCACGGTGAGGCTCAGGGCCCCCAGAGCGAGGTCCGGCACTGCTGCCCTCTTCCCTGGCTGTTCACCTAAAATTTGGGTTTTCCAATCGGTTGGGAAGGAACTGGGGAGGAGAAGCAAAGAGCAAATGGTCGTGGCCATCCTAGAACAATGCAGGATGAGAAATGGGCACAAGGCAGCTCCTGCTCCCCGTGTTGTTCCAGCACGAAAGCGGCACCTGGGGGTGCGTGCTGCGAAGGCACAGCCTCAGACAAGCCACCCTCGGGGCTGTCCCCGTGCTGATGGCCACGGTCCCTGTCCTCCCAGCTGGGGCCACCGGCCATGCGACTGCCTGTTCCTGCTGCTCCGAGTGCTGGTGGCTTGTACCATGCAGGCTGGCGGTAACCCAAAATGCAGGACCCATAGACACAGGATCCATGACAGCGGTCGTGCTGGAGGGATGTGAGCCCCCAATGTCCCATTTTGTCCCCACACGCTTGCTTTCGGCACGTGGGTTTGCTGCCATCTCCTGGGTACCAGCAGCACCACTGGGCCAGGTCCAAACCCACTGGGGGAGTAAAACTGGAGCCGCCGCCGCCACCACCCTCGGCGGCAGCGACCCCTCTCCTTTTGTTTCTCCTCCTCGAATCTCTCTCCTCCCCTCGCAGATGCTACAACTGCGGCGGGCTGGACCACCACGCCAAAGAGTGCAAGCTCCCGCCGCAGCCCAAGAAATGCCACTTCTGCCAGAGCATCAGCCACATGGTCGCCAACTGCCCCGCGAAAGCGCAGCAGTCCCCCAGCTCTCAGGGAAAGCCTGCCTACTTCCGAGAGGAGGAGGACATGCACAGCTCGCCCCTGCTCCCCGAAACCCGGGAATGATGGCAGGCGGCGGCGGGGGCTAACACCGGGATGGAGAGGCTTTGGCAAGGCAACGGGCGGCCACGGGGGGCCAGGAGGAGGGAGCGGGGAGGGGAGACGGCGGCACCTTTTCCTCCCCGAAGCCCACTTTTAATTGGGATGGCTCCAAAAACAGTGGGGGGAGCATTCAGCGCACCTCTCGCGGGTAAAAAGAAACACGTTTGATTCGTCTTTATTCTCCATGAAGCCGGGCAGTAGCGTCTCTGGGAGGAGGAGCAGAGAGGCAGCATCTCAGGGAGGCTCTCGCGGCTCCCTGCTCCCCTGCCCCGTGCCCGGAGGAGGGAGAGACGAGGGCGGCAGAGCTGGGGGACGCCCACGGGCCGGCCCCGCGGCTCCCCCAGCTCCTCGCTCGCAGGTCTCCCCGCTTCCGAAACACGGAGCTGGGCAGCGGGAAGGCTGCGAGGGCTGGAAGTGCTTAAGCCAGCTGCCGGGGTTTTGCTGGTGGTGTTTCCCTCGGGGAAACGCAACCCAGCCGGGGCTCCCGCACGTCAGCACGCAGCTTGGAGGCGACACCACCAAGCCTGGCTCTTCCACGTGGATCAAACCCACGCAGGACAGAAACGCCGCTGCTCCTCCTGCCCGTGCCGTGTGCCAGAAACTGATGGCCCCTGGGCTAAGCCTGCCCAGGGGCAGAGGGAAAGGGGGAGCAGGGTGTCAGCGTCTGCCGTCGTCTCTCCCCGCCACCCCCCAGCCTTGCCTTTATTTATTGGCCCCGGTGACAATAAATTTTATTCTCCCGGGGCCGGCCGCCCCGTCCGTGCCGAAGCCAACGCCAAGTGAAAGCTGCACTAGGATGTGCGTGGATGACGTATCTTTGGGTTCGTTTGTCGTCTTTTTTTTTTTTAATATAAATATTCTGTTTTTTGTATTTTTGTATATTTTAATCTTTAAGAAAAGAAAAAGTCAAAAAAAGAGAGAGAGAGAGAGAGAGAGAGAGAAAGGACCTAATTCCTGCAACTTATTCTCAGGTATTCGAGCAATCTCAGGGATAAAATGCCTCTGTAGCCCAGTGCTGGACAGAGAGGAGGGTTTTTTCTAACAGCACAAAGATGTGACGAAGTTTGTATTGGAAGTGTAGATCTACCTCACTGGATGTTCGCTAGGTGGACTTGACGTGTTGTTGAGCTTTTTGGTTGTGGTTTTTTTTTTGGTATGTTTGGGTTTTGTTTTCTTTTTAACTGTATTTTAATAGTCTCTTTCCCTTCCCTGCTGGACTGAGGAGGAATTTGGGTCTGTCAATCTGTGCGCAGGGATGGAGAAGCCAGGCAGTGCAGGGGCAGGGAGCAGCTGCTAGAGCCCGTGTTGGCTCCCCAACTCCAGATTTTCTCCCAGCCTGGTGGCTTTTGAGGACTGTCCTCCATTTCCCTCTCCTGTTTACATTCCCCTCCCCGCCGTCCCAATGGGAACGCTCCTGTCTGCCCCATGCTGGAGTCCCCCTTGTCACCCGCAGGCTGGGATGTCACACAGGCTCCCAGCAGGCTGGTGCCATGGGGCTGGGGACCAGAAAGCCAGGATGGGGGTCCCAGGGCAACGTGGTGAGAGCTGAAGAGCTGACAGCAGCCAGGGAGGGTGTTGAGAGACTGAGCGTTGTCCTGAATCCCTGCCCTCACTCGTCCTCAAGCTGGGACCTGCTGGGACAAGGGACCTGGTGCCAAGTTCTGGCAAGGGAGGTGCAACTGCTCCGTCTGTTCCCTTCCTGGCTTCCCCCAAATGTTGGCTCACGATGGCTGGGGGAAGCTCTGGATCCCTGCTTTCGGGCCATTGACACTCCACTCCAAAACCCCGGGGCTGGCCGGAGCCTTCCCAGGGAGGGCATCTCGCCGTGCCGGCATCTCAGGATGCGAGCACGGTTCCTGCTGTTCTTTAGGTAGTGATAGGTTTAGATGTGGAGCAGGGCTGGACCAGGTGGAGAGCATCTCCTCCAACATCGCCATGGGGACTTGCCGAGGCTGTCGGAGCCTGGCATTCCCTCCAAAGCTTTGTTTGGCCCCAAATCCACCCCCTGCTCCGAGGCTTGCGGGGATGGAGAGCAGCTCCCAGCTGAGCCTGCCCTGCTCCAGTAGTTTCTATGGTGAGGTGGTGGTCTCTTCTTGGGAGGGTGGGGGAAGGACCTCGAGTTCTCAACTAGTGATGGGACCTAGACAAACCCACTTCAGGGAAACCGCTTTTGTCTGAACGGGGTAAATGCAATAGAGCGCACCAGGCTGCGCGTCTAACCCTGGGCTACGGTCCCGCTGCCGCGCTGTGTGGGCCGCTGGCCCTCCCATGGCACCTTGGTTGTGCCGGGGAAACGGCTGCCCCCTGGGTCTTGTATCTGTCTTGAAGAATCGTGTAGGACCTTTCCCCCTCGCCCCCAGTTTAATGGTTTGGTGATTTTTCTGCTAGGTGCCTAGTATGTGTAAATATCTCTGTAAATCTTTCCACTTTCTCTCAGTATTCTTGATTATTGTTTACAAAAGTAACAAGAAAAAAAAAAAAGAAAAAAATAGCCAAAGCATCTAATAGGTTTTGGACCAGGGAGACGGGATCTTCTCTGTGTACTCTGCCTTGCCACTCTGTGTGGGGATTTGACTTCTGTAGCCATCCCTGTCCTAGGCTAAAGCAAATAGCGAACGGCTTAGAGAATCACTCAGGTTTTCCCCAGGGCCAGTACGGCCCTGGGATCCCAGAAAACAGGGATTTTTATCTGTAAAGGGAAGCCACGCTGGAGAAGATGGGATTGATTTGCATCTTCTTGTTGCGTTTGCTGCTGTGGTTCTTCCCGTGTCTTGACAATAATTAAATAAATTGCTGCATCATCACCCACCCTGCCCATGCTCGGCTCGCAGGCGCTGGGCACTATGCATTACGGGACAGCGAATCGCGGGCGGATGAGGCTGCACACTCAGGGTCCTGCTGTAACGGGCCATTTGAATGTATTGGGAAAAATGTCCCTCACGAGGTGGTGTCGGTGTCTCCCCTGGTGTAAAAGCCTTGAGTCACAAGATTGTCTACGAGGAGACGGAAGAATGTAACTCCATGTTTACTGCTAGCAACCAAAGCTTGTTTGTGTCAAACTCTTGAATTTTTATGAAGTGGGTGGGAGGGAGGGAATACACGGGGAAGGCTGCGTGCGGATCGCCCCGGCCGCGCTTTCCAAAGAGATTTCCTGCTGGAGTCCCTGCAGCGAGAGACACAGCTCCTGTCGCTGCAGGATTTTTCCCCCCTCCTTTCATTTGTGTTTTTAATTTTGTACCATCTATGTAAAATGTGTTTTTCTGGAAAAAATAAAAAAAAATAAATAGAAGACCATGGGCAATGGCTGCTGGTGATGTGCTGCGTGCAGTTCCTCCTTCCTCCCCTCACCGAGGGGCTGTGGGGCTGAGAACCTCAGCCCCAAAACGGGCTGGGAGAGGGGGGGGGACTGAGCTTTGGGGGCAAAAACCGAGCCCCAAGGAGCCCTACGCACCCCAGGGCCGGCCTGAAGCCTCCCCGCGACCACCCTGCCCCTGTCCCGATGGCCGCCCCCCTCCCCTCATGGCCGCCCCCATCATGGCCGCCTCCCCTCACAGCCGCCTCCCCTCCCCCCTCCTTCTTCCCCCTCATCCCTCAGCGCCCCGCGCGCATGCGCGCCAGCCCCCCTCTCCCCGCGCACGCGCTTCCCGCCCCTGGGCGCGGGCGGGTGACGTAAGCGGAAGGGCGCGGCCCCCTCCTGAGGAGGCAGCGGCGGCGCCGCCGGCCGAGGTAACGCGGGGGGGAGACCCGGGGGGTAACGGGGGGGGGGGGGCCGCGGGGGGCCCTGAGGGGAAAGGGGGGGACGGAGGGGAAAAAAAGGGGGACGGGGGGAGCGGGGAGACCCTTCAGGCCCGGGGGAGCCGCCTCTTGGGGTCCCTGCCGCCTCCTTGCCGCTGCCGTCCCCTCAGGAGGCCGGGCCTCGCTCCGCGCTGGGGTCTCCCCTCACGGCGGGGGTGGGCCCGGGGCCTGGCGGCCTTGCTCCGAGGCCGTGTAGGTGAGCTCTCGGCGTCCCCCCAGTGCTCCTGGCTCGTGGGCAGGCGGCTTCTCGGTGGGGAGCGCTTCTAGAGGTGACCGCGTGAGGTTTTAGTGACAGAAGGTTGGGTTTTGTTAGCGGGCAGCGGTGGGGGGGGGGAGGAGGAGGAGGACGTGCTTTTCGCCCGGGTTGTCCCCAGGGAGGGCTGGGAGCTGTAGAAAGAGCCCGAGGTGCGGCCTGTCCTCGCCTGAATGCTTTGTGGCTGCATCTGTGGCTGCGCGCCGCTTCCCGAGGGCACAGGTGGAGAAGGCGCGCACAGAAAACGTGGGGTCGGTGCGATTTGAGGCTGCTCCTGCTCCTCGCTGGGGGACGGGTGGGTGGATCTGGGCTGTGACCCTGCAGCGCTCCTCAGAACTGCTGTGCCCACCTCTCTCAGGGCTCCAAGCTCAGAGAAATGACGGCAAATTTGGAAGTTCGGCAGGCTCTTGTATTTTGTTAGCTTAAACCAGGTATTAGTGTTTGATCTGTGGGTGATGTGGTAAAAAAAAAAAAAAAAACAATGTTTTTAGAGCTCTTGAGGCTGAAGTTCTCTATTTGTGAGGGGAAAAAATTCTCAGTGGTGACAGAGCAGGGTGGTTGGTGATGTCGATGGCTGCTTCATTTGAAGGGTTTCCAGCACAAAAGCACCGCAGGTCAGTTTGGGATCACTGCTCCCTGCCGAGCCTGGTGGTAGCCCGGTGCGATGTGAGTGCTTGTTGCCGTGGGTGTGTACAAACTCACCAGCTATTTCTGCAAGAAGAAGCAGGAGGGGATTTTCCTGCAGCAAGCCAGTAGACCATCAAGTCTGTTCTCATCCATCTGGAAAATTCCAGAGCTCGTTTCTGAGCTGTTCACTTCCCCCATTGTTTGCTTGTCCAAGCACTGGTGCAGGTGACAAAAAGGTCTCCAAAACAGCTACCTTATTTTTCTCAGGTGATTGCATGCAGTGTTGCTTTGGGCTCACGTGGAGTCTTCTGTACCTCTAACCCTTTTATTTTCATTTTCCCCCTGAAAAACAAAAGGAGCTCTTGGTAAGACATGTCGTGGATCAGAGAAGGCGAGCTGACCATCATAGAGAGATTCTGTGCCAACATAATTAAGGTAAGGAGCAAACTTTGGTTACCTACAGTAGTCAGCAATTAGCAGGCTCACCGTGGTTCGAAGTGGAGCTCTCTCTGTGACCAATCTGCTGTAGGAAGATAGCGTTGCTAGCAAGGGTACATGTTAATGCTGGCACTGGATGTACTTCCCTAAGCAGCATTTGGGGATGGAAAATTACTTAAGCTTAGTCTTGCAAATGAGCAGGGCTGCAGGTAGTGCTTGCCAGTAATGAGCTTATGCTCCCAGGCTTCCATGTTTTGTGCCCTCGCTGATGAAAGCAGGGCATGGGAGGAGGGAGAGCAGTGAAATGGTGGGTTATGATCTAAGAAATGAAGCCGGGTTTCTGCTGGCTGGAATAATGACCCAGCAGTTCCAGGGAAATTCTGTCCTGGCTCCGCAGAGCCTTGGAACTAGTGCTGCTGCCCTTTTTTCAAAGGGTCTCTCTGCAGGCCTACTGAGGTCAATGGAAGGGAGTTACTCGTCTTAAAGGGGAGAAGGTCTCACGGCTTCACGTGTCCTCTCCTAAGTTAATTGTGTCTGTGAAAATGCCCCTGAAATCTGAAATAAAAATACTTGTAACCACAGCAGCATGAAGCTCTGCGCACCTTCCTCTGCACCTGCAGAGAGGCGGTTGTGGCAGTGCTTTTCTGCCTCCTAAGTGCTACGGTTCTCTGTCATGAAACAGAAATGGGGAGGGCAAAGTTGCTTTTAGGTGTAGGCAATCATCAATACTGAGATGTTTTAGAGGGAGACTAAGCTGGGATTACCAAAGAGGTGATTAGCATCTTTATCTTCCAGCTCCAGGCTTTAAGCTGTGAGAAACCTCTTGCACTCCTAGAAATACGGGGTGCTACCAGGAATGGTGGGGCTACGCTCTGTGATGCAAGATGTCGGCTTTCTGGTCCGTTTTGTTTGTCCTTACCTTCTAGGCAGGTCCAATGCCCAAGCATGTTGCCTTCATCATGGATGGCAATCGCCGGTATGCCCAGAAGTGTCACGTGGAGAGGCAGCAGGGACACTCGCAAGGCTTTGATAAGCTGGCACAGGTGGGAAGGATGCTTGCTGCCTCTGACTTGTGTTGGAAGTCAGAGATGTGTTCATCAGCTGGCTTTGTTTGCTGCTTTACTGACGTGTTCCGTCCCTTCTCTCCTCTGACGAGTCAGGCCTTGTGCCTGCAGCTGATGTTAGTCGTTTGGGGGCCTGACTTCGGCTCCCTTACTGTTGTCTTGCAGAATCATTCTGATCTCCTAATTTTTCCTCTGTTTTACACTTGATTAAAGTATCTCCGTTGCACATTTGAAGCTTAATTCTGTGATGCAGGTTGAATTTATTTGAAAAGGCAAGGTAGGAATTGTCAGCTCTTGATGGTTGTTTCTCTTGATCCAGTCTTAGCACAGTGGGAAATGACAGGAAGGTTCTAGCAGCTGAGGATATGGGTCTTGCTGAGCTGTCTGATTGTCTGTTTATCTGCCTTGTGTTTTTAATTATATTTCATCTCCTTGCAGACGCTGCGGTGGTGTTTAAACCTGGGTATTCAGGAGGTGACTGTTTATGCCTTTAGTATCGAGAACTTCAAACGCTCCAGGGAAGAGGTGGATGGACTAATGGATCTGGCAAGACAGAAATTTAGCCGCCTGCTGGAGGAACAGTAAGAACCCTCTCACGTCTCTTTCCTGCAGGGCGGAACAAAAGCAGATCATCATCATTAAGAGAAACCTACGTGTGGGCACGTGGTGTGTTAAGCCACTTTTGGAGCTGGAGAGCTAGTTCACATTGTGCGTGTTGATGGAACTAGTACGGACTTGAGTGAGCGTGGGGGGATGTTGCAGCGCACTGTTGCACAGTAACTCGGTGGTGTTTGTTTCCCCATGCCCGATGGATGAGGAAAGTGCTGTGTGGAAAGGTTGTTTATCTGATTGAAGTAAATTGGTAGGGCAGTGAGAGGGCACAACTGGAATTAAGTGAGGGAGAGGACTCCCTGGTGCACACGGCTTCATTTGTGCACTGGGAGTCCTGATCTTCTCGAGTTCTGTCTGAGCACTGCAGCACACCACGATTCAAAGAGGCCGTTTCCCTGTTTTCTAGCCAGCGTGGCCTCTTCATCAGTGATAGGCCAGGAATAGTTGTGCTGTTCTGTGGGTGATCCTCAGTAATTTTGCTTTCTGTATTTTTGATTAGTTAGTTGCCTAGAGTCCGTGGTTGTATTTTAAGTTTTACACATGTGGATCTTCATAACTTCAGGTAGGCATGCCTGAGTTGTGATTGTTATCGAGCCCTGTGGTTATGTCTGTACCTGAGGTACCCGCGTGGGGAATGATCGTTTTCCCTGTAGGGAATGGTTTGGGATGAACAAATCTAAGGCAGTTCTGAAGCATAACGACCAGATGTGTTAGGTGGTGTTTCTAATTCTTAGTTTTGCTAAAGCTGTGCCTGCTGTTTTCGTTTGGTGGCTGTTATGCGAGGCAAATAGGGGCTGGTCTGTTTGCTGCAGTCCTCACTCTTGTTGTTGGGTATAGGGAGAACCTGAAGAAACACGGTGTGTGTATCCGTGTCCTCGGAGACCTGCCACTTCTGCCCTTGGATATTCAGGAACTGATTGCCCAAGCTGTGCTGGCAACCAGGAACTACAAGAAGTAAGTGATGTATGGATCAAAGTAGCTGGTACGTCATGCTCTCCTCTTTGACAAGTATTCAGCCTTCAAGTAAGACACGATACCTCTTTCTTTGTCCTACAAGCACCCAGAACTGTTGTACATACACCATTTGTCACCTGCTGGCCCTTTACTTTTAGGTTTTCATGACTTTCTTCTCTTTTTAGGTGCTTTCTAAATGTCTGCTTTGCATACACATCAAGGCATGAAATCAGCAATGCTGTCAGGGAGATGGCGTGGGGTGTGGAGCAAGGGCTGCTTGAACCCAGGTATCTCTGGTTTTTCTGTGTGATGCTTCATAGATTAAGACTGTCTTGCTTCCTGTGATTTATCAATAACCTCCCAGAAACCAGGTGGCTTTTAAATAGATCTTATTAAACCAGTCTGACTGGAGCAAATGACTTAAAGTTACTGTGCAATGTTTGTTTTTTGTTGTTTCAATTGCCGTGGTGATAGATACAGAAGAAAAGATCTGTGTCTTAAGTTAGAGTGTGAAGGCAGAGTTCATGCCGCAACGCTGGGCTGCTCAGTTGGCAGATTTAGCTGTGGGGTCAAACAACAGATGAATCACTAACACTAAACTGTTCCTCTACCCTGTAGAAGATGGAGTAGTTAGCTCTCTGCTCCAGGTGGAAGTCTCCACAGTCTGTTTCTACTGCTGTCTTACGTTTTAAAGAGCATCGGGGGATGCTCTGGGGGCTGAAAGAGCATTTGGAATGGCCTGTGGAGCAGAGAGCAGCGTCTGTCAGCAAGCTGACGACTGGCTGTGGTTCAGTCCCAGCCACCCAGTTTTAACCTGCAGTCCTGAGTTTATAAAATTATTTAGTAATTCGGATTTAGTAGTGACACCTCCATCGGCTCAGGAAAGTGATTTTAATGGGATGCATCTGTCTTCTAGTGATGTGTCTGAATCGTTGCTTGATAAGTGTCTGTACACCAGCAACTCCCCTGACCCAGACCTCCTGATTCGAACCTCCGGAGAGGTCCGGTTAAGTGATTTCTTGCTCTGGCAGGTAAAGTTTTTGTTTTTTCCATAAAATATTCCATCTTTGCATCAGAGAGTGTTCTGACTCCAGGTGTGATGATGATGAAGGTTCTTAAACTCTCCCTGCCAGTGTTTCCTGGGATGAGGAAATCCCAGGAAGGATTTCTAGAACCTTGGGAGTGGCATTCGTCACATGTCAGCAGCTGTAGGTACTGAAGATGTAACCTTATAATGTATGTGACTAACCTTTCACCATTTCAGAAGTTTGTTTGACTTCGGTAGTGAAACAAGACACGTTCAGGATAGGTTCCAAGGACAACAAAGTCAAATCAGCATGACTGGGCTGCTAAGCTAAAATGTAGTAACTTCTTAACACATGTAAAGTTCATGAATTTGCAATTGCAGCGTTCAAAGCTGCTTCCATTTCTCTCTCTCCTGTGGTAGGCAATTTTGAATTGTTTGTAATCCAAACTTTGTGGGAGAGCACTTGAGTCGAGCTGCTTTACTTAGTTACATTTTACGTGTGCAGTCTGGAGCCAAAAAACAATTGCCTTTAAGCAACCACATCAAATGTTCCTATTCCAACTTAATTGGCAGGTTCGCAGAAGTTGTCTGGCCTCGGCTGCAATTGCCTACCAAAGCATCCCTCCCTTCTGCCGTATTCTTGGGCACATGTTTACCCTGAATGGGTGTCAGTACTGCAAAGTAACATTGCCCTTGCTCCTCTTGCTGGCAGTCCTGGCAGAGGTGCATTGGAGACTGAGCTTATGTGTAAGTGGTGAAGCGTTACTGAGCCAGCCGATGCTCTGGGAGCCTGGCTGGTGTGGTGCCCCTCTCCTGTGCCATGGCTTTTGGCAGAAGCAGCAGAGGAGAACGTGTGCTTGTGCTCCTGCTTTGCCAGCTCGCAGACCAAAGTGTTGGTCCACATTTCCCTTCAGTAGCAATTGTGAGAGTCCTGACGGCCCCATAGTAGAAGGAAATTGGGCTATTCAGGGTGATTCTGTGGTATCAGAGAAAATGTCCTCACAGTGTTTTTGCATAGCATCGACTCTTAAGACTTTTCCTTTAGCATTACAATTTTGAGTCATGCAGAGTTTCTTTAAGTGTTAGATTTTGTAGTAATGGTCACAGGAATACATTTACTTGAAACACTGAGGGACTTAGTGGCCAAAATAAGCTTTCAAGTTAAAACCTTACATCTTTCAGCTCTAGGATGTCTGTGGCACACCACAACTCTTAAATTGATTAAGCAGTTTAAATGCCATGAGTGGGCAGCGAGGAATATCAGGAGATGCCATTTGATGAATGGCTTAAATGTCATGTCTTGATCCTCAGTTCATATGTTATTCCCTTAACACAGCCTTTGATAGTCCAATGTTGCTATTTTAGTTTTATTGTACATCTGTGATGCTTAAGCTATTAAAAATACCTCTAAGGACCAATGTAGCATTAGAGAGTATTCTGCTGGTGATTTTACAGGAATGGGTGACTGGTGTCCTAGCATTACAAACTAATTAGACTGTACAGTGTGCGATTTCAAACTATCCTGGCTGGTATTTATTTCATTTTAAGTAGAACCTGATAACACAGGCTAGCTGAAATCTTTATGTGAAAATCGGCACAGCTTGACCAATTGAGCTGTATCTTGGTGACTTTTTTTCCCCTTGCTAGCTGATTAAACCGTTGGTAATCTTGTCTTCTGCAGACATCCCATTCATGCCTGGTGTTTCAGTCAGTGTTGTGGCCAGAATATTCCTTTTGGAACTTGTGTGAGGCTATCCTTCGGTTCCAGATGAACTACAGCGCTTTACAGGTAAGCGAGCCTTAGGGAGATGGAAAGCTCATCACAGTTATCTGCACAGCAGCAACGTGCTGGACATCAGGTGAGAGTGTGCAGAGTGGAGACAGGAGTTATTCATCTAGTGTGTTTAGTTAAGACCTTGTTTCACTAGCAGCAGCCATTGCCAGATGTGTTGTGTCTCCTATACCTGTGTGGCTTGTTACAACACGTTAGCATGGGTACAGACTCCTCTGCTTTCACGAATAACTGAAGAATCTGAAGTCACCACTGTCTCCAGTGCTTATTGCCCCTCCACCAGCTGGAAGTATGTCCCCACTCCTCCTCTGGCAGGACAGAACAAGTAAACACTCCTCACTTGCTACAGGGTGAAATCAGGGAGTTTAACTCAAGCCACTTAATCAGTGGTTTCAGTGAAGACTGAGTCCACTTGGGATCAAGTGTGGGGAGATGGTAAGGGAGGACTTCTCACTCAGAGTAACTGCTGATTACAAGGAGGTGGGTTTTTTGCATTTGAAATAAGTAATCTTGAAAGCCCAAAGCTAGAGCTCTTGAAACAGCTTACACTGGTGGAGGGGATGTTTGCCAGTTAGAAACAGATGGGGTTAGGGGCTTGACTTGCTGAGAAGCCAGAATGGGTTACAGCAGCTGCCTCTACTTAGGGAGGGTGCTGCTGCGTTCAGGGTGCTGGAGGCAGCTACAATATGGATAGGCAGCTGGATGGAAGGTTTGACAAAGTACAGAAAACATACGGTTTGGAGGCATTTGACAAAGGTATCCTCCTCCTGTTTAACGGCAATCTTCATTTTCCAGTTTGCCTGCTGCTCAGGCGAGTTCCTCACCCGTTAGTCTGTAGGTCAGCTATAACCTGCTGTGGGTACATGGTAGCCAGCAGGTGCTGGCAGAATTTGACTTTGTCCCGGGGTGGAAGTCTTATTCTGAACGAGCTGGTGATCTTTTCACTTCTAATAAACGGAGCTACAGCAGTGGGCTGTTACCAGTTCAATGGGCTTTCTCTAGCTAGGGATGTTTCTACGCTCATTCCCAGCGCAACAAAAGTTTACAGTGCCAGAGCAGAGACTGCTGACACGGACACAGTGAAAGGGTGGTGAAGAGTGGCTCAGGTTCTCATTAGAGTAATTATTACTACTTCCTCATTTGAAAGGCCACTACTGCCCCGTAGCGTGTGCATGTCAGGTCATGTCATAGTGACTGCTCTTAAAATGAAAAGTTAATATACCTGCATGCAGGTGTGGGTTTTGTTTGTTTCTTTGTGTGTGATATAGGTTGCAGGGTAGGATATCTGCAGTAAGAAGAAATTCAAGTGATGTTCTGCAAAAATACTTCAAATACTTGAAGGATAGGCAAGGATAGCTACTGTCTTTACCTTTCCCCTGCCCATCCTGCTGTGTAATGAGCTGGTAATTTATTAGATTGCAGATGTTTGGGAATGTTGAGCACACTCTTGCTTTTTTGCTCAAGCTGATTAGCTATTAGCTCAATACCTGATCATCAGCTCGAAGAATTGCTGCATAGATCATTGTTCTGAATCCCCTAAAACCTTTCAGCTGCTGCATGAATAGGATCAAAGATTCAGTGATGACATTGGCAAGCTTATGTGCACATCTGTGGTTTGAAAGTGCTCTCGTACACCGTTCCTCTCTGATTCAGGTATCTGAGGGTTTTTCCACAATCTGTCGTGACCTTTATCTATGTTAACTGTGAGTTAATGCTTTGAGCAAGCTTGTGTCTTGGGGAGAAGGTCCTGAAGGATATCCCTATATTTTCTCTAACTGATCAAGCAGGCTGCCTTGAAGTAGGGGAGGCACACAGAGTCACTCTTCATTTACCCTACAGATTGATTGCCAAGCAGAGGCTGTTTCTTCCATAACCTGTGCTGCCTTGCATCTGCACCACAGATGAGCTGAAAGGCCTGGTAAAGTGCTAACGCTCTGCTGCTTTTCACTCTAGAAGGCCAGAGACTCCTACATGGAGGAAAGGAAGCAACAACAGATGGAAAGGGATCAGGCTTATGTGACAAAGAAGCTGCAGCAGGAGGGTTTTGCATCCCATGGAGACTCTCAGCGTCGACGGACACTGTTGCAGAAATGCACCGCCATGCGGGAGGAGAGAATCCAGGGCTTCCTACAGGCACTAGAGCACAAGAGAGCGGACTTCCTTGAAAGATTGTGTACAGTGTCTGCATGACATAAGTGCTGGGTGGTTCTTGGGAAGACAGTTTTTAATCATGTTAGAGAGAATATCTGCTGTCCAGAGGAATTCACTTGGTGTGGTTCTGCCGTGGGGATGCAGGGCTGCTACTGGACTTTACATCCCCACTGGCACTGTCCGAGGGCAGGCACAGACTACTGTGAACCTTCCTAGTTCTGTGAATGCTGCTGAGGAAAGTAATGCCGTCCTTCTGTCTTGCCTCCCTGCCCCTGATGATAGAGGGAGAATGCACGCACCCCGCTGTATCTCCGCTGCTTGGTACTTCAGAGGCCTGGTGGTTTTGTGACAAGTTAACTAAAATGAGCCTTGCATTCTGTTAGGCTCCTCGTGAATTGGCCCAGGCTACCAATTTCAGTCATGTTAAATCAGCCTGGGCTTGAATTCTTTCTGTGACTTTGCAGTAGCGAATCCTCCAGTGAGATTTCCTCTGCTGTCCCATCCCATTTCCTTTTTGACGAGAGGGGATTATTCCTGGTGTATGAGGGAGCCCTGTGCCAAGCACTGGCAGAGATATTTCCCACTGCCTACTTTGGGCATCTTGCCTTTTCCCCACCTTATTATGCTGGTTTTGATTTATCTGCTCTTGGCTTCCAAAGAGCTAAAGCAAGGTGTTGTCAGCGTTGCCATGAAGGAAAAAGGATACTCCAGAGCTCCATCAGGCCCTGTGATCCCTTTTCAGCAGTGTTGGGGGGGAGGGAACCCAAATGCTGCCTTCCAAACCCAGCTGGAACACACTGACTATGCTGAGGGAAAGAAGGGGGAAGGGTCCAAAGAGGCAAAGAAAAACAATTGTTTGGGAATTAACCTCATGGCTTAAAAAGGAAAAGAAGTTAGCTTAAACCAGGGGTTGGATGCGGTGTGCCAAATTCCTCTGAGACCTCTAGAGCTGTGACTTAACATCCACCATCCACTTCTGGGGAATGAGGATGGGCTTAGTTCAGGAATACAGGAGCCAAAACCAGCCTCTGACCCCAGCCAAAATGATGCAGAAGTGCTATATAGCTGATTTTAATGGGAGTGGCCAGAGCAGCTGTGGAGCGTTACTTCTCAGTTCTCTATTAGCAGGGAGATGGACTAGATAATTTCCAAGATTCTTTCTGTCTCTTAATTTTTCCTGGTTTCCGTCCCCACAATCAAAATAACAGGAAATGTCTTGCTTTTGTTACTGATGCACGTACAGGTGCAGCAGTATCAGCTATTGCTGTTTTTAAAGTATTCTTTTTTTTAACCTCCAGGTGAAAATGAGAAAATGCAAATTTAAGACTTAAGTGCTGCAAACTCAGCATTTTGAATGTGATTGTGAAGAGGGTAACTACATTGTCAAACCGTGAATAAAGCATATTCATACCAAACTATTTAAAAAAATAAGTGAACACTTAAAACTTCATAGAGCTTCATATTCTTAGGTGTAATGGAGTTGGCATCCAGGTCTAGTACATCGTTTAACCTGTGACAGGTCCTTCATCTGGTTCCTGTTAGACTGGAAAAAATTTGAAGGCTGTGTTCTCTTTACAGTTGTGTGAGCAATTTGCTGGTATCCCAAGGCCTGGCTGAATGGAGCTCTGTGCACGTACATCCTCTTGTGTAAGTAAGCAAACAGTAGCTTGGATGAAGGGGGGCCAAGGTGAAGGGAGCTGTCAACTTCAACTTCTGCTCTATTTTATTTTGTCTGTCTGCACGTTTTGGGAGGTTCTCTGTGGACATATTTCCTACTCTCTATGAGATGAGCACTCTCCAGTCTGCTTTGCCAGGCAGCTATAGGGAGACTGGTTCTACCCAAGGATGCATTTTTGCCCTTTTTTTTTTTTAAAAAAAAAAAAAAAAAAGCTTTTCAGTTGTTCTCGTGCTATGGGTGACCAAACTGCAGTGGTGGCTTTCCAAAACGGAGTATAACTGTTGCAGGTGTGGTAACTGAAGGCTAGGAGTTACAAAAGGTTTGCAGGGAAAGTTTCAATCCCTTTCTTTGCTGTCGTGGGGGGAGGGAAGAGGGTGTCAGTTCATCAAGCAGTGGAAAAAGGCTTGTTACCTCTGAGTTTTATTCCCCCTGCATCAGTTATTCGAGTGAAATACAAACTTTCCCTGTAAACCTTGCTTCTGTAGAGGTTGTGGTAAGTTACAAAGGCAAACTCCGAGTTTTCAGGAGCGCAGCTTTCCAGTCAGTCCTTAAATGACAGTTGTGGAATGAGCTACAGGCTGCTTGCAGTGAGAATTCAGCTTCCTAATTCGTGTTTATATGGTGAGGGTGTCGGTAAATCAGCACAGCTGGGGAAATGTGCTCTTCTTGCATTTGAGGTCTGGAAAAAGCCTGAGAGCTTACCTGGTGGGGAAGGGGAAGCGCACTTCTTAAGCCGCTCTTCTGGATGAGATTCAGTTAAAGGTGTGAAGCTGGGGCAGGAGTGAAGGGAATATTTTGTAATTGGGTTTGTAGCAAACATTTGGTACCTGTGTCCCGGTGTGAGGAAGGGCTCTGGGGGGAGCCCAGCTCTGGGGGTCCCTCAGTGCAAGTAGTGGGCACTAACTTCCACCACCTGTGCGAAGTACTCTTGGGGAAATTTCCTGCTCTTTTGATTTTGGGTTTATTTTTGCTTTATCCTCTCCCTTCCTTCTGCTTTGGCCGCAACTCTCCCCTCTCCTTTATTATTTTTTTTGTTTGTTTTCACAGGAAAGAAGAGTGCTAACGCCCATTTTCCAGCCCGGCAGCGGGGTGGCGGTGGCAGAGGAAGAGGAGGAGGAGGAAGAGAAGGAAGAGGATGGGGGGGGAGGGGGGAATAGGAGGAGGAGGAGGAAGATGAAGCGGCCGCGGGTGCCCGCGGAGGTGCTGAAGAACAGCTCCCCTCACCTGCACACGGAGCCGGGGGGGGGGGGGAAGCCCCCGTTCCCCACATCGCGCCCCCCCCCCCCCCCCCGCAAACCCTCTTGCGTCGCTGCAGTTCTGTGCCCTCCCCCCTTTTAAATTCATTTATTTATTATTATTTTTTTTCCACCGCCCCCTCCCCAGGGCCCTTCCCGCCCGCGGGGGCCGTGCGCGGGGGCAGGCGGCGGCCGCGGAGCGCCGTGAGGGGAGGGAAGGGGGGGGGGGGGTGAAGGGGGGGGGTGGGGGGGGGGGCTCGAGGCCCAGTTGCGCGCGCGCCGCCTCAGCGGCTCCCTCCCCTGCCGGCCCCCCCCCCCTCCCCTCCCCATCCCCGCAGCCCACGTGACCTGCGCGGGCCAATGGCGGGCGGGGCGGCGGGATCCGGCTGGAACCGGTTGGGCCGCGTCCGGCTCTATATAAAACTTTATAAACCACCCGATTCAAATTAGTGGGGTCGGCAGCCAGCGGAGCGAGCCGGGAGGCAGCCCCGCCGCCCGCCCGCCCTCCTGCCTTCCTGCCCGCCTGCCCCTCCGCGCCGCCGGCCTCTCCCGCTTTCCCCCCTCCCCCGCTCTCCTCACCGCGCCCGCCCCGGCCCGAGCGAGCCCGGCTCCCCCCCCCCCTCCTCCGCCCTCCTCCTCCCCTCCGCCCCCTCACGCCGCCCAGCGCGCTCCTCTCGCTCTCTCTCCCCTCACACACACACACAACACACGCCGCCCGGAGCCATGCCGAAGAGAAAGGTACGTGGCACCGGGCACCGGGACCCTTCCCCCCTTTCCTCCCCCCTCCACCCCCCACACGGGGGCCTCCCTCCCTCCCCACACACACACCGGAGGGGGGGGGGGCGGGGGGGGGCAGTTTGAGGCGCGTAGTCCCGCCCCCCCCTCCCTTCGGGGCGGTAACGGCTGCGAGGCGGCGCCGCGAGCGGAGGCCCCGGCGGGCGCTGAGGGAAAGGAGCGGGGGGGGAGCTGAAGGGGGGGGGGGGGGGGCGGGGCGGCGGGACCGTTGCCGGCCGCGCGCGCGCTCGCTCTAACGGCTGAGGGGAGGGAGGGGCGCGAGCGCGCGCAGCCGGTCCGATCCGGCTGGTTTTGGCGGGAAGGGGGGGCCTGAGGGGAAAAGGGGGGGGGGGAGGGAAGCGAGGAGGGGGGGGAGGCTTCCCCTCCCCTCCGAGGAGCGCGAAGGGCGGGAAGCGGCTCGCGCAGCCCCCGGGCGGCTTTGCCGCCAAAACCCGTGAGGGGAGGAGGAGGGGTGGGGGGGAGCGGGGCCTCGCTGAGGGGGCGGCTCGGCCCCCGCCTCCCTGTGGGGCGGAGGGGAAGGGGGGGGGCCGCCGAGTTTCCGCCTCAGCCCGGCCTAAGGCGAGCCCCCTGCCCGCTGTGGCCTCCTTGCAGCCTCCCAAATCCCGGGGAGAGCCCCCAGGGCCCGGCAGCCCTTCCCCCCCCCCCCCCCCCCCCCGCAGCCGTTTAGAGCGAGCGCCCCCCCGTTAACTTGTTGCCTCCGCTTCTCTTTCACGCTCTAGGCTGAAGGAGATACCAAGGGCGATAAGGCCAAAGTTAAGGATGAGGTAAGAAGTTGGGTGTTTTCGCCAAAGTTGGGTTGTAAAGCTTTGGAAGGCAAGGTTCAGGTCGATTGTCAGAAAGATCCTTGAGGAGACGGGTTGAGGATTCCTCCTAATCCATAGCAGCCCTTCCAAATGTTAGCTGCGTCGTCTGGGCTTAAGCATGAAAAAACTATTTAACTATTGTTAGTTATTATTAGGAGTGATGTAAACAGGATATTCTCGTGCTCCTTGAGAAAGGGAAAAAAGTGAACTAAAAACTTAGAAATTACTCCTGGGATTTTATTACTTTGAGATCAGACTTTGTATGTTTGGATGGTTTACGTTTCATCACGTTAAATTAAATAATTTCTCTTTTCAAACAGCCACAACGGAGATCGGCGAGGTTATCTGCTGTGAGTATTCTCTTGCTGAGCAGACATGTCACAACATTTAATAGCTTTAGGCTCGAGTATTAAATACTGCATCTGTGTGAGAACTGTAGGTATTCTGGAGAGACGCATTGTTCAGCTGAAAGAAAGTTATTAGCTTAACAAACTGCCCCATTGTGTAGTGTTATGGGAGTGGCTGAGCAACTGACAAATCAAGTAAGTGCTTTGATTTCAAATGTTTCAATTTGCTTTCCGAAAAATAAACCATCTGGGGTTGAATTGTAAAAACAAATGCCTCTTTAAAAATAATTTTAATAATACAAGAGTCTTTTTTTACTTAACAGAAACCCGCCCCTCCGAAGCCAGAGCCTAAACCTAAAAAGGCAGCTCCAAAGGTAAGTTGTTGTGTTAGCGCCATTATCGAGAGGAAAATAGGTTACGGGGTTTGGATTTGTCTATTGACAGAACTTTGAAGTGTATCTAGTCCTGAAATCTAGCTGCATCGCCGCTTCTATAAAGTTGCGGTGAAAACTTTTGTATTTTACAAAACTTGAATAAAAAATACCAGAGTGATTAAGCACAAGAAGACCCTTCTCAGTTGTTATCGATCTCTTAAATACATGAACACTTGCGTGTTGCGTTCTTTTCAGGCCGACATCCAACGTTGATTTTACCATGCTAGTTTTTGGATTCCTGTGGCTTAGTGATTGGATGTTGGTAATTGTAATGGTGTGTGTCATCTTGTGTTTGACAGAAGAGCGAGAAGTTGCCCAAGGGAAAGAAGGGGAAAGGTGATGCTGGCAAGGAGGGAAACAACCCTGCAGAAAACGGAGATGCCAAAACAGACCAGGTATAACAGCAGGTCTAGCAGCTTAAGTTACAACAGCAAATTAATTTTTTCCCTATCAAACAAAGGCAGGTCTAGGCTTGTGCTAATGAAGATGAATTACTGCTCGAGTATTTAGATCTGTCGCTTGTGACATTAACAGTACGTCCACGGATGCAGAGGGCTGTGTTGCCTGGTTGGTAATGAGTTAACACTGTCTGTTTGCTAGTTGAAGTTGCTGTATGAAAAGTTACTGTTCTGCCTTGTTCTAAAATCACATAAAGTTAGCACTTCGTAAAGCAACTCCAGGTTGCCTTTTGCACTGCTTTGAATGTTAGATTTCATTCTGCTAAGAGTTATGGTGGTACAGCCCAGATAAATTTCTTCTCTTCAGGGAATTGTTACTCAGGAAAAGGAATTTTGTTTGGTGCAAGTGTGTGGTGTATATTGACCGGTTCCCCCTTTTTCTTTTAGGCACAGAAAGCCGAAGGTGCTGGTGATGCCAAGTAAAATGTGTGAATTTTTGATAACTGTGTACTTCTGGTGACTGTACAGTTTGAAATACTATTTTTTATCAAGTTTTATAACAATGCAGAATTTTGTTTTACTTTTTTTTAAGCTATGTTGTTAGCACACAGACCGCTTCGTTGTTGTGTTTTGAGGGGGGGGCAGTGGGGACAAATGTCACTTAGTCTATTTCTTGGAACCTAAATTTTAAAAGTAAAAGTTTACCCCCTCCCCAGTTTTTGGAAGAAGGGCTCTTCCTGAATAGAGGAGGAAGGGTTTCCTTAATGCTGCACGTCTGTTTCGTGAAGTGCATCAGAGTGAACGCTGAAGCTCCCAAGACGCCTGTTGCCAACTTCCAACTGCAGTTTGTATTGCCCTCTGTGTTCCCTTTCGTGTCCTCAGTTTTTACCTAGAGCCTATCACTCCGAAATACAGCAAAAACGGCATTTTGGGACTTGCCACTCTAAATGCATTGTCAGGTGATCCCGGACTTGTGGTGTCTAATTTGGGACATAATAGCTCTAAAAGGAGCTGCATTTCCTCTTTTCTATTGTGGATCTTCAGATTAAGAAATCTGCAGTTTTAATTTTCTCAAAGTCAGGGTAGATTTGTGAAGAGTTGTTAAACAACATGCTAAATGTGAAAGTGTCCACCCTCACTCTAAACTTTTCCCTCTACAAGTATGAAATGAAGATTCTTCAGTTTTATAGCAACTTTTACGTTTGGGTAGTCCATGAAGGGAGGGGAGTTTGACAGTTGTTGTAAAATGTTGCAGAGTGTAGCCCATGTCCTGCCTAAATTACCATGATTGTTTATGAAAAGTACCTTTAATAAAGCTGGATACGGTTTGGCTTGGACTGTTCTTAATGCCTTTCTAATTTCTCTTGCCATTATTTCATCTCTGATGTGGTTAAAAGACTTTTGTTTTAAGTATCTGAGTTCAGATAATTAACGCATTTCTAATTCACAAGGTAAAAGCAAGGTTTCTGTACCTAAAACTAGGTAAGGTAACTTCACTGCAGGTTGGTTGGAAAGTCCTGACTTCCTGGGAGGCCCAAAATGGAGCATGTAAGTGAATCTCCTGAGATAATTTATCTTTGTTATCGCTTGAAAAGCAGCGGCTATAGTGTTGTAAGTACACAAAAGGGGGAAGAACACAGCAATCTTTCAGTTGCTGCAGAGAAAAATAAATTTTGGTAACGTTTTCTTTGTAGTGAAACACGAACTAGTTCCATAAAACTGATTATGCGTTAGATTTGCTTGAATGTTGTTGCTCCTGCTAATCAAATACAGACTTTGCTGTGGTGTAGTGACTAAGCAGGAAACAAGATTTGTTGAGTAAAAATGCAGCATTTTTATAGTCACTACTTACACCCTAGAACAGAGCCAAACCGAAAACCCTAATGTGTAAATGTCTCTTTCAGTAACTTTATGAGATGGAATATTTCTTCCATCTCTACTTGGCTTTTCCTGGGACTTGAGTGTCTGTTCTTAAGCTCAGTGACCTGTTTTAACCTGTGCTGTTCAGAGGGAATCCAACGGTAACAGGGAGGAGTTTCAGACTGAGAAGTATTCCGCATCTGGAACGCTAGAGGTATTCTAGAGCACAGGGAACAGATCAAAATGTCCCAGTAAGAACTATTTTTCCACCTTGCATTATCATAGCTGAAAAATCTTACATTTGCCCTCACAAACATACGAAAAGTAGTGAGCTTGAGTAAAGTACGTACCCCACCCAGGAGCAGCAGTGTAGAAGTGGCCAACAACATTTCTGACAACTGACGAGCAGCCAAGCAGTAGGATGCAGCTGCTGCCAGGCTGCAGCTCCCCAGCAGCGGGAACGGGGAGAAGAGGGGAGTAAATCGGGGGGACATTCTCCAGGAGAGGCAGCCCTGGGACAAGTGAGTGGGGCTGTGGTGTTGGGGCAAAGTGAAAAGGAGCTCAAGGATTTACAAGAAGGGCACTTAGGGTGCTGAGACGTTGGGCTGGTCTGCTCGGCCGTGTCCTCCAGAAGAGGATCTGATTGCTCTAGGGAGGAAGAGCGGCTCACCTGCGTGAGAACTGACGGCAGGTTTGAAGTCCTCTGGATTTCCCAATGAGTCAATTTTTTAAGCATGAGTGAGACAAGCATCGAGGTAGTGGAATGGTCTTGGACGTTCACAAGCTGGATGATGTTGGGAGTGCTCTGTGAGCAGTGAAATGGGCTTCCCCCAATAATAATGTATTTATTATTACATTAAAATAATAATGTGAGAGTGAAGAAATCTTGAAATACTCTACCTTGCTTTATGTTACTGGGCCTCTGCAAAGGGAATGGGCAGTTCCAAACGAGCTGGCTTTTGAGCAGGTTGCTGCTGGCCTGGTTGCCGACTGAAATGCTCCGAAACCAACCTTGTGGCTGGGAGGCCTCTTCATCCCTCAGTTGAAAGATACGCTACTGCTAACAAAGTGTAGTTACAGATCTTATTCTTGTTGAAGAACGTGCTCCTTAACTATTAATGTTTTCAATACTTAAAATTCTAAAATGTTTGCTGCTGTGTTGTGCGTAATGGTACAGGGTATTTCCTCCAGCCAGAGGAAAACAATAATTCTTGTGATAACTGCTGCGTAAGTTACTCTGTAGTCATCCAGCCACGCCACCTTGACTGCTTCCCGTTGAACTTCCAAACCTCATTACCTCTTGCATGTACTGAAAACTATCTTCATGTCTGTGGCACGTGTGTAACTTCATGCTCAGCATAACACATTTTGGAAAGTATTGTCGCTTTAATCTTTGCTACAAAGCTCTTTTATATTTTCCTTTATTCTGATCTGGAATCTAGTTGCTGATCAGAATGCCCCTCTCTCCCATAAGCAGAAATGTTGCTAGGGAAGTTCTAAACTCGCTGGATGATCTGCGTCTCAGCTACATGCGGGATCTGCCCGTCTCTTCTCCACACAGCGACACGTATTTGGTGCTGCAAGATTTGAATCTATTGCTACATCTAAGGTGTTCCCCACTGGGCATGCCCTTGTGCTGAAGTTATTTTTTCTTTTTGGGCTTGACTTGACATGCAGGGCTCATCTATTTCTCCTTAAGCAAAATGTAAGGGATGCTAAAGACAGTAAATCCAACTAATTAGTTCTCTAAATTAAAAACTAAATAGCAGACAACGCTGTGCTGTAACCCGTGTATGTTTAGTGGTTAGAAATAGCCACAAATCTGCATCTCCAGCTGCCAGAATGCCTTAAGCTAAAAATATTTTTTTCTGTTAAATCATAACCATTTTACATGGAAAATTGTGTGTGTAATCTGGAAATGTGATTTATGCTACTGGGTATGTTAAAAAAGCTGATCTCTCAGGTGGTGTTCGCTTTAGCATGCCTTTTGTACTATTAGAAGCTTTGAGATTACAAAAATTGGAGACTACTGGTGTTTCATGGAAACAAAGGTAACATGAAAAAGCATCCAGTGATACACAGTTGAGAGTCACTACTTTGTGATGTTTCAGTGATAAATAACGTGGTGCTATTCAACAATGTATATTTTTTTTCCAAATTTCAACTCAGGCTGAGGATTTGAGCATTTAAAGCACTATTCAGAACACACAACAGTTCCCATATGCAGAAGATGACAAAGAAGGGCCATGGATTGTCTGGTTTACAAATAAATAACTAGTACTGACAGAACTCAGTTGCGCTACTGGGCTTTGCTCAAGTTTCCTGTCTAGGATTTTTTCCTTTGGAATCCTGGTAGCTGGGATCCTGGCAGTTTCCAACTAGCTGTATCACTTCCTGTTAGATACGGTACATCTTGAAATCTGTGCTACGCTCTTAGGCAGGGTTGTGCTGGGTACATTGGATGTGTCCTGTTCTTAGAATAAGATATGAAAGCTTTTTGTCTCTCTGCTAACTACCTTGAGTTCTGAACACTCACTGTCAATTTGCATGATTCTTTTTCTTGTTCTGCTTTCTGATACCTTTCCCACCTTCATTTTATCCATCCTCTTACAGAAAAACTTGATTTGCACAAGTGATGCACAGTGAAATGGGAGCCTGATTCACTTTGAAGGGCTGAGTCTGTTGCTTGGAGTTGCAGCTGCTTTCATGCAAAGGAGAACAGCCACATCCAGGATGCAGAAGGTCACCACTGACAACAGAAAGGCAAATGAGTAGGTTCAGTGCTTGCAGGCCTTGGAGTAGTAGTTGTGTACCTCTCTGGTTTAAATCCATATAAAATTAGTGGCTGTGCCTGTCAGTTTTTTCTCAGATTATGGCTTCAGCACAAAGTATCTGGGAAATAGACCCAAATAAATATGTATGTTTGCACATTTATGTGAATTTATTTATATGTGAAGGTATTTTATATAATTTATATATGCATATATATATACGAAATAAATATTTGCATATTTGTTTCACACTTTGAATCTAAAGCCGCTTTTTGATTGTATAGGTAAGATTGCAAAGAATGGCTGAGCTCTTTGTGGCACCAAAATATATGGCATGCTTCCAGTGGAGCCTGTGGATGATTCTTCTTTTCCTAATGCCTTCACGTTTTGCTGGGGTCTTAAGAATGTTTAGATTACTGAGACATGATAGAGCAAAGTGTCCGCACTTTTAAAGCAGTGTACTAAGTGACATTTAAATGTGAGTAAAAGTTAGTGTGAGCAAGTTGCAGACCAGCATGTCACCGTAATTCTGCACAAACACCTTTAGCCCAAACGTGTTTTTACTGTGAAGTGAAAGTGGATTGTGAGCTAAAAAAAGCATGAGAACCGAAGTAGATTGTGCTGGGAGGACTCCACAAGAATGACAAACTCATGTCCCTGCCCCTCCCAGTGCAGTGCCCTTGGATTAACAGTTTTGAGTTTCAGGATAACGTACTGCAGAAGTTTTCATCTTGCATTCACAGAGCTTAATTATATTTGGAAAAAGTGACGGTATACTCCTCGCATCAGCCAAGCCCTCCCATGGGTGGGTATGAAAAGGAACAAGGAAGGAAAGGAGACTAAATTTCAGTGAGTGCACACAGTGAATATTGAGTTGCAGGATCACTCATGTCAGAAGAATCACCTAGCTTGATGGCACAGGGATTTCATTGTCCCTAAATCATCCCAGATACGGTAATACCATATCCAGGGATTAATATTTCTAACTATAATTTCTGAGAAATGGGTTCTTATCCTGCCGTTTATAAAGACGAAATGGAGCTATAGTTATGCAGACAATTTACAATGCACACCTGTCCTCATTTGCAAGGGATAGGAATGAGACAGAACATGGGAAGCTGATTCTGAGTAGAGTTTGACTGAGGCTGAGGAAATACCAACGAATAAAGTGTTAGTAAATTGAGGTTAGGAAGATTTCTGAGGTGAAAGACTTTTTTTTTTTTAAAAAAAACAACTCTTGGCAATCTTTTTTTTTTTAAACCAACTCCTTGAAATGGGAATTTTTAGGGTGCCAGATGATGTAGGATGTGACAGAAGAAATAGCAACAGAATACATCAGGGAAAGCTTCCTGAATGTGAGGTCTATTAAAATGCATTAAAGCCTCCAAACGAGAACATTTAATTGCCTCAGGTGCTTAAAACCAGCCTGGAGAATGTACTAAGAAAGCATGCTGGAAGGAGTGGTCCTACAGTGGCTTTAAATAACCCAGCTGCGTAACATCGCCGTTGCTCCACCTTCCAACCCACCTGCAGATACTGGAAGACTTTGCCTTTTTCTACCAGATACTTGAAACCCAAACTTTCTAGGTTTCCCCTTCTGAACAGCAGATTTGGTAGTGGATTTCATTATACGTTACTCAATTATCTCACTAAACTTACTTTTGGATTTTTAACAGATTTCCCTCTGGGCAACAACTCTTTCCTGCTCTCCAGCTTTTCGGTTGCTGTTGCTGTGTGGAGGTTAGTGTGTACAGCAATCATGGAGCAAGGGGGGAGTTAGCCCAGAGAAGATTTCTATTTTAGTGTTTCACAATCAGGAGATTTTGTGTGCCTTTACTCTAATGAAGTGGTATCTCTGTGCTTATTGTCGATGGAAGTAGGTGTTTTCTAAGTATAAGAACCGAATGCATAATATTAGATGGTCTTAGTCTAGTGTGAGGACTGATTGTAAACTTGGGCAACTAAATTACCTTTTCTAGTGGTTTCCTTCTTACTAGAGATAATAACAGAGATTGTTAACTATGCTTTGGGTATTTGGTGAATAGATTTTGTTGGACTGTAGCCTGGTTTGAAATGCCCAGGTCTCCCTGTCACAGCATGACCAAATTAGTTTCCTTGTTGGCAAGCTAAACAGAAATCCAGGAAGGAAAATTCCATTGATACTAAATTAATTTCTCTTGCGAAAATGCCCATGGTTTCAAAAGTAAGCTGGATGTGAGGCACATTGGCAGGGGAGCGCTGAATTTGGCAATCTCGCCTCTCACATTCTTGCCCCAGCTCAGTGGACACAGGGATTTATGTAGTGCTGTTTGTTTCATTACCAGATGTTGATTAACAGCCTATTCCTTCCCTTCACCACACGGTGGTACCAGGAAACACAGAATCAGTGCTCGGAAGCCAACAAATGGCTGGCAGTGTCCAAATGCATCACACACTGCCTGTTAACAAACCTGGGAGGCTGAAGTCTGGTTTATTACAATCGAACATGTTACTTCTTTTAGAAAGCGGGACAAGTTCTCTTCCAGCATTCCCCATCGCCGTGGTGTTGTGTTGGTTTGGGAGACAACATTAGGCAACCAGTTATCACCCGAGCAGTGCGAGTCTCCCTTCTGATTTCCGATGTATCTATGCAACCACACTATGTGAGCACTTTCCAGTTTTTGTTATGCTTTTGCTCAAAACCCACACAGTGCTCAATTCATTGCCAGTTTACAGGCCTACCTGACATCTCAGAGGAAATGTGCGTTATGGCAGGTCTTTGAACTCAGGCTTCCCAAATTCTATTCTAGTAGTCACCGGATTGTTCGTTTTTCCTCTCGAGCAGTTAGTGCAGCTGGTATGACACATGTCCTGAAAGTTTAAGCCTAAACTAGAGCTACTGTTATCCGTCTCACCTGTCCTTAACTGGGGAAGGGATACTGTATCTTAAACCCAGATTTAAATAGCTATTGTATAAGCCTGGTCAATTTTAGGCTTGTTGGCACAAGCTACTTAGATCAGATTTGCTGAATCTTCAACCTGAGATGACAGTATTGTTCAAAGAAATAATACGTTGTCAACAAGCTTTCTGTACTTTTGGTCATGTCTCCTTTTGCATGCCAGTGTCTTGAGTATGTTTGCTTTTTCTCTTCAAGCTAAATGCAATCCAGGAAATAGAGTTGTAATGTTTGTGCTAATTCACAATGCTCATTAAAAGCCTGACTAGAATGATTTTTCTGATGTTGTAAAGTTCAGTGCTCACTTTGGTAGCCAGCAACCTTCCCCATCATTGCATTAACATTCTTGTCAAGTCTAGCAGAATGACATCCTGTAATATGTATTGGGCTGAAGCAATACCATCATTTGTAGAGAGCTGTTTGTCCTTCACCTTGTACATTATGAAACACTTTAGTCATTGGGTTATCTCCTTCTAACACATGCTTTCGATGTTTACCCTTCGCAAGTAGCAGTGCCTGAAGTTGGAAAGGAAGTGGCTGCTTACAAGAGTTGGAGAGATTGCATGTGAAGCACTTGACACACTAATGATACTTCCCTGAAGTGGATGCAAAATGGAAAGGTGAGCTCCTGGTAAGCCAAACTTGTTCCTTTTCTTCAGCTCTCAGTGCGTGATTGGGGCAGGGATCACTGTGCTAGATGCATTTTTGGGATGAAGTGAACAAAACATCACCCAGACTTAGAGGGAGAAGACAGGGATTCTCAGTCACTGACGGGTGTAAATGCCGTGCCATGAAGATACAGCAAACATTGAAACCAATTGTTTCAGGGACATTGGAGTGTGCACTGCGCTGGAAAACACAACATAGTTTTTATTCAAATGTCCCTATTAAATATGCACCGTCACCATTCCCTGCTAGTTCCTAGATAACAAACCTACAGTGATTATTCAGTGATGAGTGAAATGACCAGAGCAGAGTTCTTAAGTTGCATATAGAGCTTGCATTGTGTGTGCGTGTGTGACTCAGCCCAGAATTAGGGATGCTGATAGCCCCTTTTAGACCCTTTCTTCCTATCATTCACGGAGGTGGTCAGCCTCACAGCCGCCTGAGTATACTAGTTGGGCTGAAGTATGTTGGCCTCAGCAAGCTTCTACTATGTACAGGGCCTGGCTTGCACACATGAGTAATCAGATTGTTTAAGATAAAATGCCCCAAAGTCATCTCAAGGTCCTTCTCACATGCTGTGTGTGCTCAGCACTGGGTTTATGCATTTGCTGCCTTTGTGCATCAGAGCAGTGAGAAGTGCAATGGCTCTTTTTTCTGAAATCAAAGGTGCTGGGTTCCTGCCCGCTATGAAGAAATGGTGTCTGAACCCTGAGCAGGTAGCTCATTACACAACCAGACACGTATGAAGTCAGAATTGTGGCTTCTTCGCACTTTGTGTGCAGTTAACCCAGCAGCACTTCTCATGCACAGCGGTTATGTAAGTCCCTGTGCAATACCGTGCTTTTCTCACAAGAGGGATTCTTCCCAGTATTGCCACCTCACCAACGCTCTGGTTCTGCAGCTTTTTTGTCTTTCGGACACAGTTTCCATCTTACACTGGGAGGCAAATAACTGAATTTTCTTCATGACTGGTGCTAAGAACTGCAAGGCCGCAAGGGGTAACTAACTGATGCTCCAGATAGGCTGGTTTACTGATTCTTGATCCACACTGATTCACGTTCTCACTTTACTGAACAATTTCTAAGGCCATAGTGATGAAATTTGAACTCATCTGTTTCTGTCTATATATACCTCTCCCAAAATGCTTCTGGCAGCAGGTGAGCTTATGCCAAAAGTGCCCTGGTGATCTTGTAAGGAGGGACATTTATCCATTGGTAATTGACTCCTATATTAATTTCCAAGAATCTGGCAAGCAGCTGCCAAAAGGCCTGTTTCCGTCTCTGCTGATCAATATTGCCTTTCAACAGGCATGTGGTGTTACTGAGCGTTAGCTAATAGCGCTGTGTTTCTTGTACTGCTTTAAGAACTGTAACATGCTCCAATGTCTTTAGATTTGAGAGACTTTTCAGTTAAATAATGTTACATCAGATGTTATTTATTATCCATTTCCAACACACTGGCCTCATTTCCACCATATCTTATGCTGGGCTGCCACCACAGGGCATTTATCTCTAACATCATGCTAGTAGCTTTTTAGGTTGAGGCAGAAAATGCTTCTGTGCAGATTTTAAATAGACAAATAAGGCAGCAGGTCTGGCCAGGACTTTCAGAAACAAGGTTATGAGCAAATAATCTTTCTGATTTCCCACAGGAAAAGGGTGAAAGAAGTCTTTACCTACCTTGCAAGCCCTGTCTAAGTCTCGTTTTTGCTGTCATTTAAGTCAGCAGCAAAACTCAAACAGGCTTCCAGAGTTGGAACCTTTTAAAATGTTCACTGCCTGTGGCAAAACCTTTATTGATATAAAGCAGTGTGCACTGAAGCTTTTAGTTATCCCCACTGGGTGACAAAATACCTGTCTCTGAAGTTTTTGCTCTGTCAATTGCTATTACTCAGTGGCTGGAGACGCACTTGTGAGCAAAGAACAGGAGAAGGTGGTGGGAGAATCCGACACACTGCCCCACAGTGAGCTATTTTCCCTCGGACATGTTTCTTGAGCATCGTGTCTGAGCGTGACAGTCTAGAACGCGGGTGTGCTGGTGCACTTTGAGAGCCTGAAACATCCATGGGCAGGGAGGAACTCAGTGGTGTGGCCCACCACTATTCCTGCTCCACTGGTATTTACTGGTGCAGCCTTCAGCTGTTCCAGGCAGCAAGGGGGCGGCTGTGCAGCTCCTCGTTCATGCTGCAGCTGCTCCTGGGTGCTGGAGGTTTATCTGTGCATTGAGCAGTTTTTGATATTTTTTTAATGTGCTTATTTTATGAATTCTTGAATATGAATGCTGGGATAGCTTTTATAGGGAAATGTATGTTGTTTTCAGTGGTAAAACATCTCCATCTGAGCAATACCACCCTCCTCTCTTCACAGTGACAGAGGAAAGACACAGCCCCAGTGTAACAAAGAGATTGCTTTCGATCACATGGAAGGAAGCCCACAAAGTTTGAAGAAAGAAAGATAAAAGTAAGCTTCTTGCTTTTGATCTTAGAAATTCTGAAATTATCTTTTCTGAGCAGTTCTGGAGAATGACAATGAAATGACAACCACACAAGAAATGACCGCTTAAATTGTCACTAGAGAATAATCCAGAAAAAGTAAGCCTTCCTTCATCAGTCAAGGTGTAAGACCTATGGGTAAACTCACTCAGACAGAGCCAGAAGAGGCCCAGCTGGACACTCCTTAGATTTCTAATATAAAGCACAAGTACCTCTTTTGGAAAGACGAATGTCTGAAGAGCGGTCTCCAAACTCCCTTTACTCATCATGAAGGTGAGCAGGGGAGAAGAGCGATTTAAAAAGCGGAAACAAAAAGTTCCCCCACTGTTAGCAAGTTCTGTTCTGCTCTCAAGTATTGATCCAGTCCCTGGGGAAGCAAAAAGGGAGTCTTCAATCTTTCAGCAACAAAGTACCAACCTTGCATTTCTGCTCCATTTTATGGTGTGCTGAAAGACATGCAGCGTTGCAAAGTATCTAGGAGCCTCACTAACTCCAGTCTTTTTTTTTTTTTAATGCTGATGAAGGAGAAACAGGTTTTCTTTTGCCAGGTAATTGTCTTTCTGACATCACTGAACCTGTAGTGCCTTTTGTTCACTCCCCAACAAGGAAACCAGTGAGCATGGGGTAGATATATCTGCTACCTGTATATGCAAGCCAGCTGAGTCATATCTGTGCCGCTTTGCAGTTTTAATCAGGTTCTCAAATACAGAAAAGAAGCATTAGAAGAAAAGTTGAAGACATACATTTCTCTCCCTAGGTGATGAAGGCACCTCTTTAGAAAGTTTTGCTTGTGTTATGTCTTCCTGTGGAATACAATTGGTCATTCTGCCAAAATATTCCCAGGCAGGATCACTTCTTACATTTTGGGAGTTTATTTCTCTGTTTGTTTTTGTGATGTGGCTTTTCAAGTCTGGATGTGTGCAGCAATCTCTGTTTTGTAAGAGTACTAAGAAGCTAAATACTGACAGTTATGATTATATCAGTCTTATTATATCAGAACAAATTGGAAATAAAGTCTTTTTGTGTGTGTGCTTTTTTTTTTTCCTCCATAAGAAAAATAGTTTACTTGGCTTGGAGTCTTTTGGCTTATCATCAGGATTCCTGAAACGTACTTCCAATTTGGATTTTTTTTTTTTTAACTTTGAATGATGGCATCCCAAACTGTGTAATGGGATAATTAGGAATGGGTATTTATGTGTGCCCTCTGTTAAGCAGGATGAGACTTGTCCAGTTGCATGATGTAGGCTTGAGACTGTGAAGAGTGGAATGACATTTTCCTCTAGCTGAAGCTGGGTTTCTGTTGAAATGTGTTTTTGTTTTCAGTTGCCGTATTTCCCTTCCCTGTCTGGAGAAACTGGGACCTGTGCACATCTGTCTGTTCTGTAAGTAGCACAAAACTGAGGGAATCTATTTGTATATGCTTAAAAGACCCATCACTTGTTTACGAGTTTTTAAACCTAAAAGAATTATAAAACTGACTACTTACCACTATTGTTTACTCAGCTTTCTCCCTGGCTAGGGGACAATGAAAACAGGCCCGAGAGTTTCACTTCTGTTTACAGTTTCTAATAGCTTTCTCTTTCATGTTATCACTCCCTTGCATAGCACTACAATGAAATAAACTACAAACATATCTGTATGCTAATTAAAACCCAAATTTGCCAGGTAACTTGTTCTAAATAACTTACCACCTGGGATGCAAACCTGCTTTAAAAATCTGCCTCTCTCACTCCCCCAAAAAACGCATTTGCTTGTATTTTATATGATTTTTTGTAAGTATTTTTCAGTTGTAGTTGAAGACCAAACTTCCCATTTTCCTTTCAAACAGGGAACTGAAGTCGTTGGGACCCGAACAGTTCTGCTCAGGTGTGTGTCTGCTGGTGCTACTGCGATGAATTCTCTGAGCAGCAGAGCTAAGGAAATAGCAAGTGTGTGCGGAGGCAGAGTGCAAGTTCGCAGCAGCTTGTTATGTATCCAAAAGGCTGAGCCAGAGCAAAGGCTGAACGGGCTGTGAAAATAGCTCCTCTGAGGTCCTAGGAAGTATCTAAAGGCTATGACAGCACCGAATGCAATTGGTCGGAGTATTATCAGACTCGCATAGTTTGAATACCAAAAAAGCAAGTCACCTTCCACTCTCCCCTTAGATAATGTTAAGAAGAGATGTCTGCGTTTGGAACAGATTATTTTCTCCTTTTGTTTGGATGTTAAGGGTTCTGTTCTGCATAGAAACAGGAACAGACCTCCACTCATTTATTTGCATCCAGGAAACGGAAGGTAACTGATATCAGGGGAGACTGACAGAGTGATTGTATCCATGACAACCAGCAGATATGGCCTTGCTGCCTGGCAGCTCATTCCCTGGTCGCCTTCCCAGGCCACAATCCCAGCTCCAGTGGGTCCCTTTCCTCGAGGCACCTCTTAGCTGCAGTTGGATGTTCCTGAGAGATAGGTGCCCGATTCCCAAATGAAGTGAGTTTCCTAAAGGCAACAGCTTAATCAATTCTTGCCTCCATTAGCAAAACTCTTCCCTGACTTGTGCTGCGTGTGCTTCAGCCAAGGACTCCCTGGGAGCCCCAGAGGAGGTTTCAGAAAATCTGGTCCATGGAGGAACGGCATGATTTACAGTAAGAGCCCACAGGAGCAGGGTGGACTCAGCAATTTGCAGAGCCAGCAGGCAAAATGCAATATGTAGTACAAAAGAAAAGAAAAGGTTTCAGATACGCTAGGCACCTTAATAAATGCAGGAACTGGGGAGCTGAGCAAGGTCATCTGATGCTCACCTTCGCTGGAAGTACTGGCAGAAGTTAAACGTGTTTGCTCTCTGAATAGGCCTTCAGTCTGCACATGCCCCTTTCAGGAGAATGAAAGAGCTGCCTGGACTGTGATCCTCGAGGAACTCCTCATCCCACCGTCTGCTGTGGTGTATTTTCTGCATTCCAAATACTGCCTGGACCTGCCTTGGAAAACGCTGGCATTTGAGGCAGCTGCAGTTGCACACAGTGGTAAGGAACGGAAAGAAATCTGTCACAAAAGGAAGAAGCAATTCCACTGTTAAACCCCGCCAGAGTTCCTCATTTATAGGGCACCTGCTTTATATCTTAAGTGTGATGTTTGAACCACGCTAAGGAAAAATGTCTCCCTGGGATCAAAACAAGGTGATTTATCATCTCTTCCTTCATAGTGGAAAAACAAAGCAGAAGAGGCAAGGAAATGAGATCTTGAATTGTGAGCTGGGGATTAGAAGACGACAGGACATGGAGTTCAAATTCTATCCTGATGACCTGTTGAAACCGTGACTCAGTTTCCCTATTAGTAGTGGGGATAACAATGAACTAAGGAACTGATTAGTGAATCTTAAAAATACAAAGAAGGTTGCTGTAAGCTCTAATTAAACGACTGTCATAGTGTATACACAAAGCAGATTACATGAGCCTGTCTTTGGAAATCGTAGCAGGCATTTGGGACTCGGTTTGTGAGTTCTCATGCCTGCAATCTCTTTGCATTTCCTTATATGTTTAAAAGCGGTGTAACATGAAGCATGCAGTTCAAGAAAGATGCTCCCTGGCTCCAGTAGAGAAAACGGATAGGGAGAGCCATCGGAACGCTGTGTTGCTGTCGGGTTAGGTGGAGAATCACTTAGGCAGCTTTTAGCGTAACGAGGAAAACTCTGCCTCTTCAAAGCCTGATTGGATTTGGTAATGTGGATAAGGACTGGTCTCGATACTTCCGCTGGGGAAGTGCTTCTCTGGGGATAACTGGCTTAACAAATGTTGTCAACCTCCCTGAAGAGGAAAATGTTACAAACCAAAAGCCAGCCAGCTGCAGAGGCAAAAATATCTACAATTGTATTTGAGGAGGATTTGATTTTTTTTAAAAAACCAAACCAAAACTGTAGCATTTTGAATTTTCAGCAAATTTAATACTGTTGAAAGGGCCAGCCAGTTGATCTGGAAGTCTCTGTTTACAATAACAGCGGCAGTCTAAATGGAAATGTAGAAATCATGCTATGAACTCTCTCCAGCCTGCAGCCCTCTCCAAAAAATGTCAGTATATACGTTTTAATCACTGTATTTAGCCATGACACTTACCCAAACAGCAGGCTCGGCTGTTCAGCTCTAAAGCACATTATTTGTACCCTGCTTTCAGGACAGGGGCTGTTTTTTATAGCTATTCTTTGACTAGAAAATAAATACCAGGGTAGACCACTACCTCATTTCACTTACCCAGACATCCTCCTCTGGACTTGCTAACAATCTAGTGTGACACATTTCATGTTCTGTTAATCTCCTGCACTAGGCAACACTGAATCACAATTACTGAAGGAAGGTCAGTCTGATAATAGATAGCATTGCTTCTCTTTGAGTCCTGTAGATGGGGATTGAGAGACCTTTAGATTGTCTACCCAGCACTGCTGCTGAATTGCTGTGCTATTATCTAGTCTTTTCGGGGGGGTTGTATAATTTTGAGGATACTGTAGAGCTACCTCAGCAAAAGTCTCTCCTAGCCTTTAACAGAAGTAGCTGCACAGATGCGGGAAATAGTCATGCATAAATCATTTGTAGTCTCCCAAATATATTTAACTTGCCGTTTTATTAAGAATTGGGCAAGATAATTTGAGAATTTTGTTGAGATGCAGTGGCACCCATGGGCGCAGAGCTGTCTTTTTCTTTGAGCCTAAAGAAGTCATTGCTCCGTAAAGCTTCATAATTTCTGTCTTTTGTCAAGCTCACGGCCAGCCTGCCTGTCATTCTGCTGTGAAATATGAAGGACTTTCTGCATCTCAATAGACCTACGAGGGGGTGGAAGCAGCAGTAGGTTCCTTTCTCCCTTCCCTTATTGAATTCCAATAGGTCTTGCTCTGCCCTCAAACTGTTCTTCTGCGTATTGTCCATCAACCTTTCGCTGTGACCTTGAAAATTAAGACTCGCTTTTCTACCGGTTACCGTACCACCCTATAAGTGCCAAGGTTCCTTCCATTTCTCAACACTTTGCAATGAATTTATTTTATGTTTAGTGTTTTTAATTTCTGTTGTTGTTTACAGTAACAGTCGTGACCTTGGGGTCAGAAACTTCTCAGGAGTTAATGACCAACTTGACTAAGATTGCCCCCTCGGCTGCTGCAGATAACCGCTCAGCACCCGGTCTTACCTGACCTGCAGGCACAAACCTGCCTTTGAAGCTGGGAGACGTTTTGTGGGTCACCTGATGGGAAATGTCCTTTGTGCCTGTCGTTATGGCTTACCTGCTCTGCGTGGGTCTGCCGCCCGGGTGGGAAGCTCCAAGAGCACCGGAATGCCACCCAAAGGTCGCATTCATGAAGCCTGGCATTAAGGCATGGCAGGTCACAAAGAGCAGTGCTTCGTTTTGTTCTCCTTCCAGAAAACATCGAGAGAGCCCTCTGCTACACGCACTTCTCTTCGTGTTCCCACCACAGACCTGTTCAACATGCACGCAGAGCAGATGGAAATCCAGAAAGGGAGATGCGTTTTGCAATTAAATGTAGAAGGTAAGTGGGATGCCAGTATTGACATCATCGTGTTATTGATGCCATTCAAAACAGGTTCCAATCTGCAGCAGCTGCAGGATGGATGTAACCAGACGGCACGCCGTGTCCCAGGCAATACAGGGAAATTACGGACAGCTTTGGAGCTGAATTAATAACTCTCCACGAGATCTGCTTCAGCTTGCACCAAAAGTAAGTGACATGAGTTTAATTGGCTGTAACAGGGCCTCGCTTAGTACCAGCCTGGTGGGTTTGTGTTACCGAATGCCTTCATCTGGGACTCCAACGCTTAGGGCAGAGAGGGGTGCTCTGCACGCAGGACTAGGAGGCAGCGGTTCCCAGGCTCGGCTCAAACATTTTCTGTCACCCTGGGAATTTTTTACACACGATTCCCCCACATGTGAAACAGATAACAGCCTAAACCACAAGCAGGTCCTGATGATGACTTACAGATTAGCTTAAGTGTTGTGAAGATTAACTGGAATTTTTCCGTGTTGTGCTCTGCCCTAATTGAGCTTTTTCTGAGTTCGCTGCCCTCTCTGAACAGGTTATGGGCTTAGGACTGTGCAATGCTGACTTCTTGGGACAGACGCCTGCAGAATACAAAACCGAGCTGTATGTGCTTTCACTTGGGCTCATTAAATGGTATTTCCAGCCACACCTTGATGAGGTCAACCCATAGCGATGCACCCTTTCAAAAAGATTTTTTATAACAATTCTGTAGTGAAACACAAGAACATGATGCCTTGGGTTTAGGTAACTTTTTCCTACGTGAGAAGCCTGGCAAAGCAGAACAGCGATTGTACAGGAGCACTTGTGCTTAAGGCACCTTTCCTTTGAGGATCTCCAAACGGTGCAGAAAGGTGGATGTGGGTGTTTTTAATCCATATGTTGCCAGGAACAGAAAGGGGAGGAGGGCCCTACAAGCAGCAATGAGTAGCAACTCCCTGTGCATCTCGAACTTAGAATCCAGATTTCCCGGAGACGTTTCCTGCTTTAAACAGAAATACAAATTGTCTCTTACTGAGTTTACCCTCACAGCCTCTTCCTCTGGTGCTGTCGTGCAGCACTGTGTGTGCAGTGAACCAGCTGGTGACTTCTGCAGCTCTAGAGGGGAAGGATCCTTCCCGGGCACAGAAGAGCTGGACGCTCAGGGCAGTGCAGCTTGCAGTAGGTTTGCTGTTCGGGTGCCTCTCGGTGCCTTGGAGGATTTCCTCACTAGCCACACGCACGCAGCGGCTGCCCCTCACCTTGCAAGCACCAGGCAGCGCCTTACCACCAGCTCTAAGATCTCTTTGCCTAACGGGCACATCCCGAATTTATCAGGCTAAAAAACGCCCAGGCAAGCCTGCGGCTGAGCGGGAACGCATCGCCCCGAGCAGCCTCGGCGCCCGCCGAAGGTGCAGAGCGGCGCCCAGCCGAGCTCTTCGTCCTCCCCCCAAACCCGCCTCGCGTGGGGCACCTGTCCACGGGCAGCCCCCGGCGGAGCTGCCCGGAGCCCTCCCGCAACTTCGCCGCGGGCCCTGCCCTGCTCTCGCTGCCTCCCCCCGCCAGCTCCCGCTCCCCGGCGGCCCCCAGCCTCCCCCGGAGCTCTGCGGGCGGAGCGGCGCCGCCTTCCCCCGGCCCCCCCCGGCCGCCCCGGCCCGCCCCGCCTCGGCCCGCCCCGCCGCTCCCGGCCCGGCCCGGGGAGCCGGTGCCCAGCGCGGGCCGCCGAGCCGTGCCGTGCCGTGCCGAGCCGAGCCGAGCCGAGCCCCGCGGGGCAGTCACAGCCCGCCGCCAGCATGCCGCTCGCCCAGCTGGCCGAGCCCTGGCCCAACATGGAGCTGGTGCATCTGGACACGGAGGTGAGCGGGGCACCGGCCCTTCCCGGGGGGCAGCGCCGCCCCCCAGGGGGCTCCGCGGAACAAAGGAGCGCCCAGCCGGCCTCCCTCTTCCCTTCCTTCCCTCCCTCCTTCTTTCCTTCCTTCCTTCCCTCCTTCCTTCCTTCCTTCCCTCCGCTCCTGCCCCGCCGCTGCCCGGCCCCGCGGACCCTCCCCGCGCGTTTCCCCGCAGGGCTCCGGGCTGGGCTGGGGGCCGGCTGGCTCCCGGCTCGGCGGATCGCGGGGCTGGAGGCCGGCGTGAGCTGCTCCGGCTGCTCCGAGCCGCAGGGCTCTGCGGGCACGGCCGTTGTGCCCACCGGGGCTGGGAGCGCCGGGGGCTGTATGGCTCCGCTGCTTCCCTTGCAGGCTTTCATGATGAGTAACGCGTGAGTAGCGTGCACCTCTCTTCCCACCCAAACACGGGGGAAGGCTGGCCCTGCTGAAGGCCCCGGGAATAAATGCCTGTGATTTTGGTTTTTTCTCCTTAAGCCTTCCTTGCTGTCTGTCTGCCTAGACCCAGCTGCCCTGACAGGCCCATGTGGCAGGTTCGGGGTACCCAGCCATGGCTCTGTTTTACTTTGCTGGATGTGTGCGCTTCCCTCTTGCTTTGCTCTTTGCCTTTAATGAAGGCTTCCAGCCCAGATGTGCAGGACAGTGCACAGCATCTGTCCGCATCTGCAGGCTTGCCTCACAGCCATTTCGGAATAAAGGGACAGCTTGTAGCAGTTTTCACCCGCTGCAGAGCAGCCAGCTGAGGCAGTGTGCTCTGGCACTCTTTAGTTAAACATCTCCTAATCCAAATTGGAACTCGCCGCTTTGCTGGAGGAGTGATAGGGGCGGTGTGGATTTTGTCCCAGGCGCTTTGCTCAGACCCTGGTGCTCTCCCACTTGGCTGGACTGAAGGCCGTCACGCTCCTTTACCCCTCCTGTCACACTTAGGGATGTTGTGATGGTTAACTGCTCGGATGTGCTTATTCCTATTTAAAATTTTCACTTGAGGGACCCTTACTCAGAGCACTGGCAGCGTTTTACTAAGCACTGCAGCGACAGCAGAAAGGTCTGCTGGCGACCGGAGGGGAGGTTGCCCAATCTTCATCAGCCAGATGCGGCGAGTCTTCTCCTGGAGACTTCCCGGGGCGGGTGGGAGCTGTGCGGGGGATCCCCGTGCTGCGTGTGTGCATCTGGCACGAAGGTGCGGGTGCAGTGGGCTGAGGGCATCCGTTCTGAAGCATCGCTTGAGTCACGAGGATGTGTTTGTGCGCGAAGGTGGGAGAGGATGGCAGTCCTGCAGCGACTTGATCGTGATTCCTGAGACCGCGTCACGTGCGCGGAGCCAGCCGGGTGTGCTGGGGTAGGTTCGAGCTGGATTACAGCGCTTTGTAATTGTGGTTTCTCTCTTCCGAAGCAGGAAGATAGCCTGGAAACTAGACGTGTCATGGGAGGAAACGAACACTAGTGCCCAGGGCAACAAATGCCATCGGTGAGATTTCATTTACTGCCTAATCCCAGGTCTCAGGTGCCAGGCAGCCGGCTGTGTCAACATCATGAGATCTCTTGACCGGAACTGGCTGCGGGGAGGCCCGGTGCATTTGTCAGCCAGAGTCAGTTGTGAAGATCGTGGCAGCACCAAGAATGATTTCCCCACTGCATTAGTTAACAGGTGTGTTAACTGTAAATGGAAATTTTGGGGCCTTCCTTCCCCCAGCTCACCTTGACCAGAGCTCTAGGTCAGCTCCAGGGTCAGGAGCAGCTTGCAGGTGATATTTCTGAAGGTCAGTCTCTTTACATCTCAGTACCACCCCAAATGGGACGTTAGCAATTTAGTTCCCTGAGGCTCGAGGTGAGCAGGTACGTGTGATCATACGGGTGGTTTCACCTCTGAGCCTGGCTGTCACCACCTGTGCCAGATGTTGCTGCATTCCTCCAGATTCTGCAGCCTGTCTGCAAACCGCAGCGAGGGACTTAGGCTCGGTGCAGGTTTGTTTTTACCTTGTGAGGTTAAAGTCACCGAGAGCAGAGGCCCAAGCAGAAAGTTTTAACCTCTCCCGGGCAAGGTGGTACCATGGAGAAATGAAAGAGACTTTTCTGGAATGTCAGTTACGTAAATTGCCTGGGATCCTTGCCATCGAGGTCTGAAACCGGCTTCCTTGAACCTTTGCTTTCTGAGTCACAGAAAGGTGCTGTCACCGCGCTGGAGGAGGCATCAGGCCCATTGTTTCAGATTTGGGGTTTTTCCACTGCGCTCCCCGAGCGGTTGCTGCTGGGGACCGGTCACAGCTGGCGCCTGTTGTCGCAGCCGGCCGGGGAGTGGGTGGCAGTGGGAGCAGGAACAGATCCGCTGCAGGAGACAAGTCCCTCTGTCCTGGGCACTGAGCTTGCTTCATAATACTTTTTCATTCCCTCTTCCCTCAGAAGCTTATATTATTCGGAATATTGCTTATGTAGTAGAAAAATCTGGCTGGGGCAGAGTATAAGCGACAGAGTGGAGTTGAATGACTTCATCACCATAGCGATGGAAACTGTCATCTGGGCTATGCGTTTCTTTAAACTCTTCTCTTGTTACACAAACATACAGCAACACAACTGACGTGGGATTACGACAAACCCAACCACTTCAAGCTAATTATTTTTGCCTGTATCATCCTTTATTGAGCAGAAGCTGTTCATGAGTAACTATCTTTTTCAAGCATCTTAGCTGAACAGTGCATAAAACAGTGATCAAAGATACGGGAGGAAGCCAAGTGACTTGTGTCTCTGATACACCTCATGCAGAGTCTCCTCGGTCTGAACTACGTGGGTTCTGCAGAAGAGTTGGAGGTCTTTATTTTTTTTCAGAATTCTTTCGTTTCTCTGAAGTGCAATAGGCAAGATCCACTTAAAAATAGAAATAAAATGTCTTGTTCTTGTGTCAAGCGAGCAGAAGCTACGGGATGAAGGGTTTCTTCCCCTGCTGCTGCCTGCTTGAATGTTTCACCCTTCATCGAAGGGGGGAGAAGGAGCACCCTTGGTACCTGCTCCCCGTGGCTTATGTATGGGTATCTCGGAAGTGACCAGCCAAAACCCAGAGGTCCAGAAATAGCAGCAGGCTGCCTGGCTAAGCAGAGCTGTCGATAATCCGGGATGACTTGTGCTGATGCTGCTAACTATAGAGCACAGGCCTTGATGGCAGCAGGAGTGGGCACAGGCGCGTGTGGTCCTGCCGGGGGTGAGACTTGTCCCGGTTTCAGATTAGAGCAGCGGTGGCTTGTTCTGTAAATTGCTCCTCCCTGTGCTGCAGATTATGTGGAATTAAAGGGATTCAAAATGCAAGATGCCCTAAGATAAATATCTCCAGGTTCAGCCAGGCTGGCAGTTATGTAACTGAATACACTTCTTTCCCGGTACACTTTTCTGCGTGCCATTAAGAAAAGTTCTTAGAGTAGCGTGTGCGCTGTAGGGCCTTTGCATTAACTCCCAGACAGCTTTAGCTGTCGTTCAGCTGGAGGTGCCCTAGCTGCCGGGCTGACACCCCGTGTGGCCGTCAGATGAGCTCTGTAATCACCGTGTCCCTTGGCCACGGAGCATTGCTGGCTGGAAAGCCGTGGGGACATCCCGCTGTCCCCTGGCGAGGCACGTGAGACCAAGCCCTGCTCAGTCTGCGTCAGCTCCTTGCTGCCGTGGGCACCCAAGGGAAGGCGCCGTGCCTCCCTCCTGCAGCAGGTGCTGCCTGGTTGCTGCCTGCAGGGAGCTCTTGGAGGTTGCTTTCAGAGTAGGACACTGAGGCCACTCCTCTCCAGCCAGGAGAAGAGTGTGCGGTAAGAGTGGATCTGGCACAATCGGAGGCAAACACACATGCACTCGCTAACACGCTGTGCGTGGTATGCAGGGGGAGTGCAGAAATAAAGCATTTTAAAGAGACAGACGTCAAACCCAGAAACCCTCCAACTATTTCAGCTCTCCTTGTACTGCGGCGAATAGCCGTATGTTATCCTGCGAGGTGACGAGTCTGTAGTTGTGAGTGTGTTTCCATCTTGGAAGCTTACAAATGGCTCTTGAACCCCATATGAGGGCATAAAGGCTCTGTTTCTTCTCTCGGGTAGAAGGAAAACACTTGGCTGTAAATACTACAGTTCTCTCCTTACAAATCCATCCAACATCAGCTCGTGAACGTGACTGTTGCGTTAGGAGCTTCATCTCGCTAAGGCCACGGACTTACGTGCCCAGGAAGCCTCCGTAGGACGGACACTGTTCTGTTTGTTTCCACGTCCCTTCCGTTCCCAGGTAGGATTGATTGCTGTCAGCAGCAAGTGCACGGAACAAGTGTCCCTCGGGGTAGGGAGCTGATGAACTGCAGCGCTCAAAAGCTCTGGCAGGTCCTGGTGTCTCCTAGCTCAGCCCCGAAGCTGAGGGCTTGAACAGACCCTGCCTTCGCTTGCCAGATGCTGATCTTCCCAGGGGAATAAAAGAGCTTGTCCCATGCATCAACTCATCCCCTCTCCTGACACGTGCCTTGTAGATCTGCTCTCCAGACCATGAGCCAGGCGGTATTTCTCTGTCTGACATGGAAATTGTACTTCTTACGGGACTCGAGCTGTTTTAGACATAAACAGCCCTCCCAGAGCTATGGTTTTAATTAGCAGCAACTTACAGATTGTTGATCAGTGACAGCTGAGCCAGTAAACACGAGCATGTTTCCAAGTCTGGCTGTCTTCAGCACGGTGTCTCCCCTTCTTCGTGGAGGATATACATAAACATAAACTCTTACTTCATTTCTTAGATATTCTGTGTGCTAATGTCACTAATAGCTCTGTGTAAACATCAGGCCTGTGTTCCTCTGGAAGAGCTTGGTGCGTGGTAGTGTGCGATTACTTCATTTCAGTTGTTGCCTGAAAATCCTAGGAGCTCCAACCCCATTGTGAGTGGTACTAAGGTGACTTAGGGAGCTCAGAGTAACTCCATGTAAACGTAAATGTTGCGGGGCCAGCATCAGGCTGAGGCAGGTCTTCCTTCCCCTAGCTGGTGTGGCGGTTCTCTGCACTGTGGTGGAGCTAAGCTCTGCTGGGAGCTGCTGCAGGCGGCGCTGGCTGGGCTGAGTCAGGAGCAGAGAGACCTGAACAGGAAGACCCATGGAGACTGGTGGCTGGGGTTTGAGTTATCTGAAAACCACGCTTGTATAGAAATTTAGCTCTTTAGTGCTCCATCCTTTGTTACGAGCTAGGTGCAAGCAGGTACCCAAACAGTTTAAACACAGCACTGATGACCTCCTATGGAAAGGAGGAGAGTGGAAGCACCAAGTGGATGCTGTAGGAAGAGAGCATAACATCAGAAGGAGGTTTTCCCAGTGGCCCCAAAGCTCCCTGAAAATCAGCAAATGCAAGTTTTCCCCTTAAAGGCAGTGAAACCCAAACATTCAACTAGGAATCTGAGGCTGAAATACAAATGTGTTGCGCTTCTTCTTTCAGACTGTAAAATCTAAAGAGAAGTGAATAAATATGCTTTGTTCTTTCAGGTAAAGTGAGGGCTTCCATGATTTTTGGAGCCTGAGGCGAGTGCAAATAGATGTCAAAGGAAAACCTTCTTGCCCTTGTTTTTCTCCCTACTCTGCAGAAACCCTTTTGTACATGCTTACCCTGCTCTGAGTATCTCTAAGTAAATCCCACCCACTTCTGCTCCTGCTCCTGCTGGCTCCTCCAGGCACGGTGCTGTGCTGAACCTGATACGCCTGTGGTTCAGTGCCGAGTGTGACTGGCCTGGTGCCACTGCAGGCAGCTCAGGTCACCTGTTGTGACTTTGTACAGAGCCCCAGCAACAGAAGCTTGACTTGCAGGCCAAAGGTGGCCTGAAGCCAGGTGGTGGCGATTTCCTACAGTGATACCAGCTGTGATAAGGTAATAAATTACTGATAAAAGCTCATATTAAAAACCAATGTAAAGGCAAAATGGCTGTGAGGCTGTAAATTGCATGCTAGCGCTGCTGTCCTGTCTTCACCTGGTTTCCCCCGCTTGCTTCTTCGTGAGTCCCGGAGCGACAGTGGAGGGTGTAGCTGCCACGCGAGTGCCGGAGGTGGGATAGCGCAGCCGCACCGCTGGGTTTCTGTCTCTGGAGCAGCCCCTGCAGCACACGCCGCTGGGAGCGGGACTCCTGTACGCACCAACCCGGGAATCTGTGCCTGAGAAGTGCAGGGATGAGGCGGATCCCACAAGCAATACCAGCCCTAATTGCAGACTCCCTCGGCAAGAGACTTTGTTTACACAAGTGGTTTTTTTGTTGGCAGAAAGAGTCTTTTGCTGTGCCCCCAAGATGTAAGGGAAGAGTTCAACCCTCTTGTACCATGTCTGAAAGTGGCATCCCCCTGTTTGTCCAGCATGAAATGCTCTCAGAGCAGAGGCCCCAGGGGGTGTCAGAGGAGTGGTCCGTGCCTGGTGTGTGCTAACAGCAGGTTCTCTTCCTTTGCAGAATGGGCAGGCTGCTCCAGAAGAAAGTGGGAATCCTCCATCCAAGGTAAAAATGCAGCAGGGTTAAGTCTTTTACTCATCCCTCTGAGCTGCATGTGGTGTGTGAGCTGACTTGGTGAATGGGTTGGGGAAGGCTATTTTTAAATCCTGTAAGCTGCTGCTTTGTAATCTGGATGAGTGCATGCAGGAGCGTGAGGGTCTGGAGCAGAGGAAGAGGAAAGTCAAGCCCTCCTTCCTCCTGTCCCTTTGGTCATCCAAAATATCCGGGAAGTTTCCTAAAGGGCCACCTGAGTCTAGCACACCGGAGGTGGACTAGCAGCTGTAGAGGAGGGCTAGAAGTGAGAATCCCTGGGGTGTTTCAGTGTCATATTTACATGCTTCTCTGTTGAGATCTTGCCAGGTGGGGTGAGAAATGCAAGAGTATTTGATGGGTTTGGCACAGCTGCCCTTGCAGAGTGCCTGGTTTCTGTTTATTCTCTTGCCCTGGTGAAGCTAGGAGAAGCTCCACATCTGTCATGTTGCCCTCTGCATCCCCATTAACAGCAGCAGGGAGTGGTAGAGGGAAGTGATCTGCTGTCTCCCTGCTCCCCACATGAGCAACGTGATGTTGAAGGACGTGATTACTCTGATGTGAACCCTCTCCAAGTACAAGACCGAGAACTGATGTTGTCAACACGGGTGTTTCCTACTAGTGCACACTGTGCCTTTACTTCTCTGTCCTGCAAGACACTGTAGAGCAGAAGGGCAGCAGAAAAGGCATTTCAGTGCCCTCAAAGCACAAGCCTTTCCATATTTCCTTTTCTGATATGCACATGCTGTAATTATGAAGAATGACTCTCCGTGTTTGATTTGGTTTGGGGACCTTGCTGAATGGCCTGTATAGAGCTTGTCCCGTTCTTTACACTCGATGAGTGCCCTGTGGCAGTTTGTCTCTGAATCATTGTTTGTGCTAAAGGCCATGGAGGCTTATTGTGTTGTTTCTCGGTTACCATAACGTTTTTAGTAAAAGAAATTTAAGCATAAAACAATCGGCTACTTTTCAGCTAGTTCTTTTCCAGAAGCTTACGCTGAACTTCTAGTATTGCCGTTGCATCTCAACTACCTGTTCTGCTTTCCTGGGCTAGCTGTTGGGCACATTTCCAGTGGCCTGCAGGAAATGTGGTATGGGTCAGATGAGCTCAGGTCAGTGACACTGCACTTCTCTCCCCTGAGCATAATGGTTTTATGGTTCTTCACTCTGCCTGCATCTCTGGCACGGAAGAAAATCTGTGTCTCGTTTGGTTAGATTCCAGCTGGGCTTGTAAGACGTGAGACTTTGCCTGTTTCATCTTCAAACACTTGGCTAAACTGCCCTCCCGTGAAAGTAGCTGAAGGATGATGCTTTAAAAACAGTTGAAGACTTTTTTTTTTCTTTGAAGAACATCACTGGGACAAAGCCTGGCCGAACCCAGCTGTAGATACAGCCCCTCAAAAAGATGGTGCAATAAAGGCTAAAAAGCATGCGGGGTTTTCTTTGCCTTTTCTGTTTCTATGTCTGTCCCTCTGTGAGACGTGAGAGTCAAGGTCCCGTTGCAGCTGGGGAGCCTGGAGCAGAGAAGCAGGCAAGTTGTCCAGCATCCCGCAGCAGGCTGGGAAGGGAACACAAGAGCCTTGTGCTGTGTACAGGTGTCCTGCTGTGCACTTTTCCAAGGCCCCATGGCCCAAATGCCTGTGAGCAGCGTCTGACAATCCCATTTTCGGTAACTTTTAAATGTGTGAAGCCCTGCTACGCGCTCCTGAAATAACCTCTGTCGCATTTTCCAAGTTTGTACAAGGTATATATATTCTACCAGCACAAAGACAAATGAAATCCCTACTATAAACACATACCTTAAACTTCAGGGCTAACTGGCACTCTGAGCCAGCTCTGATGCTCCAGAGGGGGGACGCAGGCAGGCAGCTAGCTCGGTATCTATGTATTTTTCTGTTCGCTTGGGAGCAGACGTCAGCAGTCTGGTGCTGACTCCTGCTTTTCACCTACAGCAAGGACTAAAGAAGGAGAACTAAGCAGCGGTAAACATCCGAGGTTGTGTATCTGTAAGCTGAAAGTTGCTCGGGATCGCTTCCATGCCCCTCTGTTCTAGCTGTGTGTAAGGACAAGAGGCACCTTTATCCCACGTTTGTACTTGCTATCTATCCTCTTGCGGCTAATTCTGTGATCTCTTCTAAAAATAGGCCAAAGCAGCAACAGCGGCCATTACTCAGCGCCCACACGAGTGCCATGCCTCCTCCTGTCCCCATAAGCAGGATGCTATCAGAAGTAAAATCTTTATTTGCTTGGGCAACAACCAAAGAAACTCTGAAAAGGAGGAAGTCCAAGAGTTCCTCAAAAGAGTTGGGAACTTGGCAGCTGGCGGCACAAGACCTGATGCCTGCCTCATCTCTCTCCCACCTCGCTGCTCCTGTTGCACATCAGGGCCTTTGGGCATGAAACACAACGGAATGGTCACTGCAGATGCAGCAAGGAGATATTTTGGGCTAGGCTGCCTGTGGTCTGTGAATAGCCCGATACTTTCTAGTTGCCTTTGTAGCTGCAGCTCCGCTTCCTTCCCGGGACAGCTGGTGCGTTTCACAACAACTTCTGGCTTTTATTCCTGCGTGGCTTCCCACCTTTCAAGAACGATTGTGGTACACAAGTCCCTGCAAGCATCTTACCCTGGTGTGTTTATCTGAGTATCTTGGAAATGCCTGCAAGATCCTACAGGTTGGGCAGAGTGTTTTCCAGGGCGACTGCCTCCCCTTGCGTGGTTCTGCAGAGTCAGGGCATCCCAACAGCATTCCAGCTCTGTGGCCATAGGAATCCCAAGCCAAACCTTCTCCTGACAGTGAGCACAATCCTAAATTGCTAATGTCTGGATCCTTGCTTATCTGGATGTTCCCAGTGTGTATCTGTTAGAACAGTTTGCAGTCTGCTAGGCAGTCCTGGCCACATCTTTAAAACCGATCCAACTAATCCAGCTGCATTGAGCAGGAGGTCTGTGGAAAAGCTAGGTGTGAGGATGTCTTTTTTTTAACACCTCTCCTTTGGTAACGTTATTTCAGCCTGTTTAAATTTGACATTGGCTTTATGATAGCAGCAGTGCAGTCAGCACAATGTTCCGGTGCAACTTCTGTGGGCTGCTGAAGAGAAGAGCTGTTATTTCCCATCCGTGTTGGTGACAGAGGTTTTGTATTGCTCACAGAGCACGACTGATACCTCCAACATCTTCCACATTTCAGAGAGGGCTCAGGGCCCGCTTTCTTCCTGTTCTGTTTTTTTTGACACAAGTTGGGCTGACACCAGGTTCCCCCAGAGAGAAACATCTCCTGTGACAGGCTCGGGTCAATCCGCTGGCTTCCCCGGCAGAGCCACGCATCTGTGCTGGTCAGCAGCAGAACACGAGGGCTCTTGCCGTGCTCTCAAAAGCTGCTCTGTGCCAGGGGCTAATTGCCAGCCCTGTGCGTTGGTCTTTTGGTATGGAATCTCATTCTCTCCTATGTTCTCTAGATTTTAATTGTCGAGTGGGCTGAAGATTGGTCCTTGTTCAGCTGGGGACTGGCAGCAGAGGGCTTGAAATGAGTGGAAAAATGGAACCTCTCATAATTGGGGCTTTACAGCATGCCCTGCAGCCAGTTTGGCTGAGGGGTGAGCATGTACTCCATGAAGGTGCCAAGTGTGAGGAATTGTACGTGAAAGTACAACACCCAATTAGCGAAATCATTTGATAATGAAGAGCAGAGGAGGGGATTTGCAGTGTCGAGTGTGCCCACTCTCTCTGGAGGTAACCCTGGTGTAGGCTGGGAGTGCTGATCAGCTTGTTCTTGGGTGTTAATCACAGGGTGCAGTGAAACCTGGGGAGGTGAATGAGTAACCTCTGCCAGCTCTGCTGTGTGCCATAAAAGAGACCTTTGAGACAGAAGCGAGGACCTGCTCTGCTCTGCATGCCAGGCACGAGGTGCCCCACCTGGCCAGGCTGGGCCTTGCCCTTAGGCAGCAAACACTACCAAGAAGGTGGCAAGGGGGAACACACAGCTCTTACCCAGATCTGGATAACTCCTGCTGATCCATCCCCATGTCCTGACCAGGTAAAGCCTGCAGGAAGATCCTCGTCTGCATCATCTCCAGCAGGGGAAGCTAAAGGCAGAAACTGAGGACGTGGCCTTGCTGGGCCAGAGGAATACCTGCACCGTCAATGTTAACATTAGTTCGTGTTGTTGTGGGTGAAACACCCAGTTGTAAAGCTCTAGTGATGGCAGAGTCGCAATCACAGCTCTGCACAGTAATTCTTCGGGATGCTTGAAGGAATTGTAGCCATCTACCTGACAGCTGAAGGACACGAGGCTGCTCTGTTCCTGTCCTTGTGTGCTTTGATAGCAGCAGACTACTGTTAGAAATAAGGCTGGTTCCTACTTTTGCTGGAGTTACTGTGCACCTGCTGAGGTGCTTGAGCCCAGCTGTTCGCTGCCACCCACAAACTGGATGTACAACAGTTTCTTGCAGGCTGCTGGTGAGGAATCCTGCTCTGACCTCTGGTCACAAGCGGAATTTTTCATGCTCCTCCAGTCGGATGTCAGAGGGGAAGTCTGTTGCTGCTCCATCACGGCATAGTGCGTTAGTGCTTGGTCATAGCTCTGGTTCCCGGCAGCACACCTCTCTTGCACTGTGCCTCTTGCTGCTTGGCTTCGCTGACTGCGTGGCAGAACATCCTCTGACAGCTTTTGGAGCTGCATCCCCAAGTGGGGGGCCAGAGGGGGCAAGTCCTGCGTGCCCATCTAGTGTCCAGGTGGCGGAGGGCTCTTGTTGCCGTATGCTGTCAGCATTGCAGGCGAACTCTCACTCCAGGCTGAGCGCGGATCTTGTTGCTGGAAGCCCAGCAGTGTGATCCTCAGCACAGGACACGACTCCAATTGCAGCCTCTTAAAATGAAAGGTTTTAAAACAAACAAGTTAAATGCTCTTCTTTGAAACAGAGACCCGGTGTGTTTGCACAGCTGTTGCTGTTTTCTTCAAGAATTAGAGAGCTATCGAATGTGGGAAGAGATGGATATCTCAGCAGATCCCTTCTCTGCCCAGTGCCCCTCTTGGTTGCTTCCAGCCGCTTAGCAAAGAATGCTCTTGCTGGGCCGGCCCCCAAGGCCTGGCCTGACCTGGTGGGAGCAGAACATCTTAGCACTGCCTGGAAATCTGCCTTCCCCTTCCCACCTCAAGGACTAGCTGCAGATACCGCCGCTCTCTTTCAACGTGCAGCTTCTCAGCCTGTCAGTGGTAAAGCGCTCAGTTTAAGCCGGCTGCTCCGTGTTGTCAGTCGAGGTAATCAAGTGGGTTTGTTTTTAATGTAACGCCTGACAGCTGCCTGCCTCGTTCCTGCCAGAACGTTTGCTCTTCGTCCTTGGCAAGGCCGGGCGATGGTTAACAGCAAGCTTCTGAGCTCTTTAAAAAAATAACAAATAAACGCCTGTTTGAGGAGCAGAGTCTCTGATGAGCTGCAGACTCTAATGAATAATTGAAGAGGGGTCAGTTTACAGGACTTGCACAGGAGGAATGCAGCGAAGGCTGCAGAGCTCGCGAGCAGCGCTCTAACAGCCCTCGTGCACGTCGCGCCCGGCAGAGCTCTGACCGATCACAACTGCTCTGCTTTCTCCTCTTCCATTTCCATCCACCTCAGAGATTAATAGAAACTGCCTCAGATTCTGTATCCGGGAAGCCTCTTTAACTGGAGGGGAAAAAAAAAAACTCCTCTTTTATTGTATGCCATACCTGGAGGAAACATGTGTCATCCATCTCCCCATGAGAGTTCAAAGGGGTGAGTTCTCCTGAGCCTGCAGCAAAGCAAGGGATCCTCCTGCCATCCTCTCCTCAGCCACATATCTCAGGATGGAGCTGCGGGGGCAGATGGGTGCACTTTGGAGGGGGCAGAGAGGGCACTGGAGCGAAGTCAAGTTCTTTGTGGACCTGGGAGGAAGCGTCAGCAAAGCCAGAGCTTTGCCTGCACTTCTCCAGAGGGTTAAGGGGAGCTGTGCGCTCTTCTCTCTGACTGACGGAAAGGTAGAGTGGAATTGGCCACAGGAGATGGGGTGGGGAAGTGCTGTGGTGGTGGCAGCTGCCTCTGTGCCCAGGCAAACAGCAGTGCTGGTGCTGAAGAGGACCCTGAAGGGCTCAAACCGAAGAACTTGCATTTGATTTTTGAAAGGGCACAGGGTGGGCCTGGGTCTCTGGAGCATGGCACCCTGGCCCCGTGTTACTAAACACAGAGCTGCGAGTCTCACTCCGGGTTTGCTGCAGGGTAACCGGCTTCATCGCTGGCTCAGAGGCAGATCTGGGATTCCTCCTGCACGCGCAGGCAGTCGCTGAAGCTCCTGCAGCTTTACAAGTGTCAGCTTTATTTGGAAGCTGAAGCGTGGTTTTGATACGAGCAGTAAATTCCTTCCATAGCTCCAGGTGAAGCTGCAATAACTTTTTCCCCCCGGCTGCACGGTGCTGCCTGTCAGGCGCTGCCGCGGAGCGGGGAGAGGCTGCGGACTGTCCTGCGGAGCTTGCAGCAGCGAGATGGCTCAGGGAGCGCGAGCAGCTCCCGCTGGCGCTGTAAGTGTGCGGGGGGCAGGCAGGGTTCACAAGCTCTGCATGCAGACGGCTTTGAGCCCCAGCTCTCCTGTAAGGACTCCAGCCTGGCCCGGAGCCCTTCTGCTTCCCCTTTGCCCTCAGTAAAAGCTACTCGCTTGTTTGCCTGGCACTGCCTCCGCGGTGAGGAAAGCAGAGGCACTCTCCCAGCTGGCTGGGCTCAGGAGAAACTCCAACTGATCTCATTGCAACGGCGCTCTAAGGCAAAAGGGGTTTACCCAAGTGCAGCATGAAATCTGGGCCCTTCCCTCGCCAGTCACGGAGTGCGCATCCGGGAAATGTCCCCCTCACCTTCAGGTACAGCAAAAGAGGGCATTCGTCCCTCGTTTGTACTTGAAACCTGGACTTCAGCAAAGCTTCTGCCGTGGGTCAAGGAATCCTGGCTCGACTGCAAGCAGAATCGTTTTGTGCTCCCGTAAGCACTCCGAGATGTGGTGGTATCGATTCCCTCGCTGTGAGGAGAGGTGCATTTAACTGAACTGCTCCGGCTCGGGCTGGCCTGCTTACAGAGGAGGAATACGCGGGCTCTGGTTACAGAAAGGGGGAGGCGATGTCTGTGCACTGTCATCAGGCCACCGAGGAGCACCGCGTGCTAAACCGGACACCGGGCTCGTGTGCCTGTGGCGTCTGGGGGTCCTGCTTCTTCTGGGCTAGCTTGTGTGGGCAGCGCTGGGAGAGGGGAGCCTTGGGTCTCGGCAAGGGCAGCGGGGAAGGAAAGAAGGAAAGAAAGAAAGAAGCTCCTTAAAATAGCAGTTTTTGTATATTTAGGAAACAGGATGAGATAGTCCTACTATTCAAGGTGTCTGTAATTCCTCTACTGTGATATTTGGGAAGGGGAAGGCTGGAAATCTTCATTTTATGCCATCCTGGCCCAGGGACCCGGAACAGGAGCGTGCCTAGTGGCATGGCCGAGCAGTGGAGGGATTGGTTGCTGGCTGCCACAGTATTTTTTTTCAAATTAAATGAAAAATGGTGCTTTGCAGGCTCTCATCCTGCACGTTCTCACAAGGGTGTTAGTAACACACAGCTCGGGGTGTGTTTTGGATGTGGTTTTTATTTTAACACCGGCATAGCTTGAAGCCACCGTCTGAAAGCATGTGAAGCTTTACTTTCAATTTGTCCTTCCTGGGGGGCAGGAGAGGGGTGGGTTCTTTCGGTGTGTGCGCAGCCAAATCTGGGACACACCAGGCAAAGGCTCTAGCGAGACCTGAGACTTTCACGTCGTGCGAGAAGAAAACTACCCGCAGCCTGTGTGTTGTGGGAGGAGTATGGAATTCCTGCGTTCCTGCGATAGAGAGCAGTTTCCACAGCCCACGATAACTCCAGGGGCAGCGACCGGTCTCAGTCCGCGTTGTGCAAGCAGTGCTGTATTTTCCAATTCAGTTAGAAAGAGCCTTCCCTTTTTGCACTGAAAGCAGCACAACTGCATGGTGCCTACGGGGAGGATAGTGCTTCAGGGCTGCTTCCTAGGAGTTATATTCTTCATTTAGAAAAACCTGGGCCGTGGTCTTCTGGTTTTACCACCATCAGCACACAAGTTGAACCGAGTTTGGTGAGAATTAATAGACTTACTGCCTCTCCTCCTTGCCTGCAAGCAGAATCCGTAGGGCTGCAGGAAAGGCTCGCAGTATCCTTTGCACTTTCTGTACGGGAACTAATTTGTCCTTTAGAAGCTGCACAATTAAGTAGTTCCTTATCTCCCAGCAGTTAAAGGTGTTTTCCTCTCTGGTATCTCATTTTGCTGGGTGCAAAGTCCTGCCCCCTGTGAGTGCTCTTCTTGCAGCTGCGGCTTCGTGGCTGGCTGCAGTGGCACCAGGGAGCTGTCAGAAAGTCTCCGGGTGTTTTGGGCAGATCTTTTGCCTGAGCTCGTATCTTTATCCCAAACTGTTCCTTGTCAGCTGATCCTGGCCAGCTGTGGCTTGTGCCTGGAAAGGGTGGAGAGATTTTATTTGTGTTTTTATTCTTTTTTTTTTAAAAACTTGCAGGATCTGGTGCCAGAATGTCTTGCCTTGGAGAGGACCAGGAGCAGGGAAGAGAGTGCAAGGGGCGTCCCTGTGCCTGAGTCTCTCTGCTGTCTCCCCTCTGTCCCACGAGGGACCTGACCTCTCTGGCATTAAGGAGGTATTTTGGTGCTCCTGGCCAGATGAGTCAGGTAGCAGCAGAGCAGGTCAACAAGGATGTTGTGAAGCAGAAGGGCTTGCCTTGCTGTGAGAGCTCTGCTGTCAGGCCAGCTTCTGTCTCCTCCTTCCTTCAGCCTCAGGCTTTGGTGGAGAAAACACCTTATCCCTTAATCAACTCCTAAATTCCCCATCTTAGGGGTGCCGGATGTTCCGACGAAGGCATTTGTGAAACGAACCCTTTCTGCTCTTCAGAAATGTGCTTTGAGCTTTGAAGGAGCTCTGAGTGCCACCTGCTGGAGCGTGCCCGGCCGGGGAGCCTGCGGCAGGGCGGCAGGGGTGCCTCTGGGCCCCGCCACTTGCTCAGCCCCTTTTTGGTAGCGACACAGCCCATGCTGCACGCGCTGGAACCTGTCACTGCCCTGCCACCGCACTCTGCTGGGAAATCCTGTGCTCTGTTACTGCTGCTCTTCTGTTTGTTGCCAGAGAGCATTGGTATCTATTTGTAGCCTCCGGGATTTCGCAGCGTTTCCTTCCTGTTACAACTCCATCCACCTCCACGGAAGAAGATGTGGGTCATTTTCTTGTGTACAAGAGAAGCTTTCTGGTGAAAGAAGGGGCCCTTGAAAAAAAAGACAGGGTGGAACTGCTCTGAACAAACACCAAACAGGGTAAAACTGGACTGTCCTGGTTTGAGTTTTCCCTTTTTAGGGATTTGCTTATAACCCCCATTGGGGGGAGCCAAGATCGCTGCTCAGAATGGCAGCAGAATTGTTCCCAAGGGTGACCAAATTAATTTTCTGCTGAGCGTTTGGCTGCCTCTCTGAATGGAGAGGAGTTACCCCAAGGAGAATGACGGAGTGCTTCTAGGATGCTCTGATGCCTGGCGTGAACAGTTCTGTGGCTTTTGTTCAAAGCCACGTGGAGGGAGAGTTTCCTGGCGTTATCCATGCCGTGATGGAGCTGGTCAGTCGGTTCTCCCAGGTGCCGGCAAGAGCTGGTGCACGAAGGCGACAAACAGGGTTTGTAACGCCGGCGTTCCTCATAAATCACTGCGCAGAGCTCTAGCTGTGTGTTCTGCGATTCTTTTCTCTTTCTCCCTGCCCCGTTTTTTGTTTTGTTTTCCAGGAGACCAATAAAACAGTCCCCGGAGATGGCGCGGGGTGAGACGTGCCTCTTTCCCGTAGCAGCACTGTTCTTTCTACGCAATCCCTTCTTGCAAACCTCTAGCCTGAAAGCTCTCTGCCAGGAATCCGCCCCCATCGTTATCCACTTATCAGGAAGTTCCAGTTGCCGAAGTCTCCGGTGCTCTTTAACCGTGTTTGTAGAAGTGACTTTGTCCAAGCCTTCCGTCTTCAAAGCCGCCCTGCGGGTGGGCCCTGCCTTCCCCCACCCCGTGCGCTCGGGCTGCCTCGCGGAGGCTTTTGTCTGTCAAAACAGCCGATACCGTGTTCAGCGTGAGCTTAAAGTGCGCCAGGGCTAATGAAGCTGCCTCTCTCCCCACAGCTCTGCCTCTTGGATTGCTCTAGGTTTCTCCCTCTTCTTTTAAGCTCTGTCCGTGTTCGTGCTGTCCTGTTTCTCCCTCCTCTTGCAAAAGCTGCTCTGAGTTCTCTCGTGTCTCAGCAGGGCGCGGGCACAGCTCTTCCCTGCATCTGCAGCCTCTTTTTATGCACCTTCCAGGAGTGAATTCTTCTGCAGCCTTTCCTGGTCTGAGTATGGGTGGAAGTGGCTGAGGGGCTCAAGCGAGAGGTTCCATCTCTTCTCCATGACCTTTTGTAGATGAGTGCAAGCACATACTAAACTAATGTACCCCTGTCTTGTAGAACACAGCGAAAGAGTGGTCAGCCCTCTGCTTTGAGCAGGCAGCCCTGCAGCGATGCTTGGTCGTGTTTTGGATGATGCTGGAGCAGGAAAGCTGGAGCCCACAAGGTTTCATACCCACAAGGGAGGCCAGATGCGGTGCTGAGGGAGCTGGTACGGCACAGGGAGCGTGGGCAGGAATTAGACCGGTTGGAACATGTGCAAGAGATCAGGACAGATTCTTCTCTTGGGCAGAAAGGTTTTTAAATCTGCTTGAGGTTTCAAATGATTATTATTTTTTCTTTAATTGCTTGTGTGGTATGCGTAAGCGCGAGAGAGGTGGCTTCAGAAATTAATCTTTGAATACAACCGTGATACTGAAATGCCTGCTTGATTAGAAAAAGAGAGGCTCTTGAATTCTCCAAGCTGTTTTTTAAATCATTATGATCTCACAAAATGTTCTGCTTGGCTGGTCATTGGTTTTTAACTTCTCTTCTGAACTGGAGGGAGAACTGCCTTGTCAAAACTTGGATTTAATACTGCTGGCTACCACTTTTCAGCTTCAAATCTGCAGCCATCTCTTGGTTGATACAGGTTGTATAAAAGTCTGTTCCCAGGTCTCTTCCAAGATTGGTGTTATTGTGAAATTCTCAGGAAAAGAACTGACTGTCCTTGCCAACAGCGGGGTTCAAACCCAGCCTGTAACGCTCCATATTTCTGGAGAATCTGCTCTCCTGGCAGGCCAGAAAACAGCTCCCTCCGCTAAACAAACAAGGAGTAACAGCACCTGCTTACTCTGACTTAGCTCTTCCTCTCCCCTCCCAGCAAGGGCTGGCAGAGGGGGTGGTTGGGGTGGTGACCGCGCTGCGGGGAGGGCGTGCGTTCAGCGCAGGTACGCGGTGACATTTCTCAGCCTGGCGGGGCAGCCAGCTCCCAAAAGGTCCAGGAGCAGCCGCGGGCTTCTCGAGAGAGGCGCCGGTGGGAGGGCAGGTTTCCTGTGGGGGCAGTTAGCGTCGCCTGCCTCGCTTTCCTGGAAGTTAGTAGATGGCAAGAAAGCGAGTTAAAATCTGCAGCTGCTAATACAACCATCTTGTTGTTGTGGGCAGCACTTCCTCTCGTGTCAAAATGGCTTCTGCCCTGAGATCTGAGCGTGCTTTTGGCACATCTCCCTCCTCTTGGTCCCTCCTCTGAGCCCATCTCTCTAAACAGGTCCTTGCACCCTCCGTGCCGCCTGCTGGGTCCGCTCGACGCACGTACCACAAGCCAAAGCCCTTCGCTTACAAGGGCACAAGGGCTCTGCTCCGGAGGGAGCTGTGCTGCTCAGGGACGGGTGCTCACGTGGGATTTCTCAGGCTGGGGCCAAACCTGGGTGCTCCCAGGAACACCTGGAGGTGACCCACCAAAGGAGCGAAGACAGAAGTAGATGGTCCTGCTGGTCCTGTGCTTGCAAACGAGAGCAGCCGTCCGTCAGTCTTGCCAAATAAGGGCTGTGCAGGAGGGGAGCAGTGGCTGGTGAGGTTTCTTTGCTTTGTTCCCCTTTTTGAGAACCACCACCTTTAAAAAAAAAAAAAAGAAAAGAAAAAACGTTCCAGACAGAGCTGCCTTTGCCTCTCTGCTCTCTACAGCAGCAAAAAGCACATTTGCTTCCTATGAGAGCTAGCGGGATCCCTTGCTTCCCGCTTATTTCAGGCGCTCTCTAGGGTGGGAGCCCCGGTTACCAGCACTTGCTGCTTGGCGGGGCAGTAATCGCTCCGAAGTGAATTGCACAAAATAACTTGATGCAAAAGTTCAGGAGCACGAAGCTCCCGTGCCCTTGAGGCTGGCACCCTCCTGCAAGCCCCCAGGAATGGGGAGGGGGCTGCGCTGGAGGGGGCTGCGCTGGCTGCAACCCCAGCAGTTGTGCACTCTGGGCTGCAAGAGCTCAGAGGTCGTCTTCATCCTGCTCCTGCTCGAGACCTTCAGGCGTGGCCCGCAGCTGAAATCTCTGCTGAGACTTCGCTTTGGTCTTTGGGGCATGAGCTCCCCTGCTGAAGCGTGCTGAGGTGGCAGCAGCTGCCTCTCCTCAGGCAGCAGTTCTTCACACCGTCGGCTTCCTGTTTGTGCAACGCCGATCCTTCTCTCCCCTCCTGCTGTGCTGCTGTTTGCAGAGCTTGGTGGGATGGAACTGGATCCAGGCGGGAGGCAGAGGCAGTCCGCTGGGTATTCGGATTTAAAGCAAGCTAGCACGGGGTCCTGTTGTATGGAGCTGATGTTAGGACTTGCTGGAGCTTAGCCCTACAGGCTTGTCTGCTGACACAGAATTGGATTACGGCATTTTCAAACCACACACTGGGATCCATTTGGACCTGGCACCGTTGGATTTGGGGTGACATCTTTTTTTAGGACCGATGTGCTGATGACAGGAGGTTCACACCGAGCTTACAGTCGGGTCTTGGTGCTTCAGCGGTGGTGTCTGGCCCACTGCTGCTCAAATGGCATCATTGCTTCTCCCAGGACCCGTGGGTATAGAACAGAAAGAATTGGCAAGCCCACTTCTGTCACCACCTTTTTGCTTTTCAAAAAATACGGAGTAAGGCCTGGAAGCAACTTAAATCTGCCCTAAGAGTGTCAAACTCAGCATGGATGCACAAGGTCACTTGGAAGCGTGACAGCGGAAGGCTCTTGTGTTGGCTCAGCCGGGCTGTTTCTTGCCCTGAGACCCACAGCTTGCCTGCCTGTGCTGCATTTTCCTTGGGTTTATGCTTCTTGTTTTAGATGTACCACCATATAGGCAGCTAACAGACTGAATATTTGGTGCTGGTCCCTTCTTGTGGGAGCAGAGAGAGCAAAGCGCAGTACTGAGGTTTCTGCTCTTTCAGCAGCCTTTCCTATCTGTTAACTATCTGTTAACTGCACCTGAAGTGAAGATGGCTTCTGCTTCCAACCGAGACTGCTTTCTGGTCTCTGGGTTTAGCAGAGGGACTTCAGGATGGGCCTCTTCCTTCTGAAAAGCCTCAGGAATTCAAAGCACTGTTTGGAGGTGAGAGAAGGGGCGGGCGGGCTGAGCAAGGTCCTGGCAAGGCAGAAAGAGGTGAGGATGAAACTGTGCTGCAGCTTCAGCTGTGTTAACATGTAGGTCAGAAGCCTGATAAGAAGAGAGGCTAGACCACAATCCAAGATACTCGATTGTGCCTTCTCACGTCCACACTGAAGCAGGCCTGCCTTCTGGAGCTGCTTTCATTCCTTGCACGAGTCCTGGCTGCCCAAATGTAAGCTCCAGCTTCTGTGTTTCCCTGCTACGGAATTGTTTTGAGATCCCTTGTGTCTCCTGTCACAGGAGGAGGGGGTGATCCCCAAGAAACAGGCTGTGTAAGTGGAAAAGAGCCGTTGGGATGCTCCCGTGAAGACACACCTGCGGCCTGGGAGCAGCTTTCGTGCTGCAGCCCAGGGCAGCGCCGCACAGCTTACCAGCTGCAGACGCTGTGAGTCTGCCACGTCCTTCAGCAGGAGCAGGCACTTCTGAAAGCAGCAACTGTGACTCTTCAGGTACAGAGCGGGCACGGCTAGCGGGATTCTGTAAAACAGCAAGTGACCTCGCAGTGACGCTGGTGAGACAGCTGGGTTACTCCAGGAGCCAGCTAGGGCACCTGCTTTGCATAGAAGACATGCAGATGGTCTCTTGATGGGAACTGGGAGTAAGCACGCGACTCGCTGCTTTCCTTGCAAACAGACAGTGGGAGAGAATTCAGAGCCGTGGCACTGAAGCCCTCCTTCCCCTCCACTCTAGTCCCCATGCCTGCACTGCCTGACTTGGCCACTTCCAGTTCCTTCCCCCGGCCGTGCTAGGACACCTCTGGATGTCTGAGAGCGCTGCACAGAGGCAGTGGCGCAGCGCAGGAGCTGACCCCGAAGCAAGCGGGCTGGATTGTGCAACCCTCTCGTCAGATGTCAGTGTGCAAACCTCGCGTGGGGCCTCGCCGCGGTTTCTAAAAGACCTGATGCAGCAAGCTGCAGATGACCAAGCAGAGGCTGTGACATGGGGCAGGGACAAACGGGGCGAGCGTGCAGAAAATGGCTCCTCCTGGCCCCTTCCCTGGAGAGGTGCAATCCTGCATTCGAACAGCCGAGGTACATTTGGGCTGGAAACATCACTTGTGCCCCTCAGGACAGGGGCAGTGTAACTGTGGGGAAGAGCTAAGTGTGCTCAGTTGCTCTTTCTGCGTGCCTGCCTGTGAAACGGGACTACAGGACCAGTCCTCCTGGACAGCCCGCTGAGATTTGCTGATGGAAAGAGCCGTGCCTGAGCACCACCAAAGTCCTCTTGTGTTTTCTTCTGGTCGCTGGTGCTGTGCAGCGATCACCACACAATGCAATTTCCCCATCTGAAACCACAGTTTCCTTTCAGCGAAAACTCCCAAAATACATCCCAGTGACGTAACTACTACTTGGGGTTCTCGTGCTCGGCTGGGTGCTGCAGAGAGCTCTAAGTTCGGAAGCCAGCTTGCAAACTATGGGAGAATAGCAGCCTAAAGCTTTGGAGATGCTGAGGCTCCTCTTCCGCAGCAAGCCAAGGATCCAGGAGGCAAGTGTCGAGCTGGTAAAATATCTGCTCTGCGTGCAGTACGGTGCTGTCTGTTCTGCAGGGCGGAGGGAGAAGTCGGCGAATCGCCCGAGCTTGGAGAGCCAGACCTTGTCCAGTATTAATTAACAATTTCGCTTTTGGGAAAGGCATTTCTGATGGTAAAGCTGCTTTCTAAGAAGTGTCTTTCCTAGGTGCTGCCAGAATTTGGGAATGTTTTGGGACCAGAGCATGTGTGAAGCAACAGAAATTAAAACAGCTTCTGGTTAGTTGTTGATGAATAGGAAGCGAAATGCCAAAAGCATAATCTGTTTCTAGCTCTTGCAGTTTTTTTCTTGCATTTAGATGTGACTATATCAACCAGCAAAGTGACAAAATGCGAGCAAAAACAAACCTGTCTCTCGGCTTCTGGCTTGTAAAATCCTTCCTCAAAAAAGGGGAAAGTAGGAGAGAGGACTTGTATTTTGAACTTGGTCTTGGAAAGAAACTGTGCGTGTCCCCAGCCCCTGGTGCAGGGTGTCTGAGCCATCTGTGCAGGCAGAACGCAGCGTTGAGAAGTTCAAAAGAAGTTGTCTCCTCCTCTGCCTCCTGCCACTTCCTGGACTTGAACCTGGTCGGCGGGCGTGGGTGTTCTTTTATTTTCCAGGAGTGGCGAATGTAATTTCCCAGTCGTGGAGGGATCTGTGTAAAATGGCCTCCCCTGAGGCCGTGGGCGTCGGAAGATGGCTGATAGCTCACTGGAGCAGCGTCTTGCGCTGGTGGGGTGGACCTGCAGAGATCTGTGCCTTTGGGAGCAAAGCCAGTCCTTCCCCAGCGGGCTCAGCGCTCGCTGGTCCCCGCGAGGTGCTGAAGAGCCCGAGCCACGAAGGAGCGGGTTTCCTTGTGGGTGCGTGCCATCCCCAGGGGCACCGTGAGGGTTTTGTGGTCACTTTTGGGCACTAGGGCTCGGGAAGGGGTTCAGTTGTGGCTGTGCCGGCTGCCGAGGACGTCGGCTTCCCACCATGGCCAGGTGGGACAGCCACCTTCTCCCAGACCTCCCAAAAGAGACCTCGGCCACTCCTGCACCACGGTGGAGGAAGGAGAGGAAGAGGTGAACACAAGGGCCCCCTCCGATCTGATCGAGTCCTTCTGGAGCTTAAAACCAGTTAATTCTTAACTCTAATCTCGCTGTTTTTGCGGCTCCTCCCTTCCCTCAAGGCTCGCTTTTTCTTCTCTCACTTCTCCGTAGCTCCTGTCCTACTTTCAGACCTGCTGACAGCCAGTCGCAGTCGCTCTGCCTCGCGCTGCGCCCACCCGGTGACATTCTCGGCGCCGTAGAGCCCTGCCAGCGCCGCAGGCTCCCACGTGTTCGTCATGCTGACTAACGGCTATGAAAGAAACAACAGAAGTCACAGCTCAAGTCTCTCCTTAGATCCCTTCTGTGTGCAGTCACATGCGTTTTATCTCATCTGCAAGCTGAAGGCATGGACCTCTCAGGGGAAATGTTTCGAACGTGATTTGATTTTTGGGGTGGTTTTTCTCTTCAAGCTTCAGCTTGTTCTCTCAAAACCAGACAAGAGAGCATCTAGCTGCCACAGCTTATCTACGTGCATTCATAAAAATGTAGCAGGTTAGGGATCTACGCTCTGTCCATCCAAAAACTTCTTCCCCATCCGAGTTTTTGGGAGGACAAGCGTCCGTTTCCTAGCTGAGCAGCAGTTCTTTCCTAAGCTCCCTTTAAATGTTTCTGCGTTTCACTGGAAGGGTTCACAGAATTGCGTCTGGTCCCCGAGGCAGTGCAAACTAATATTTCTAATACTGCTCAGGGACCTGTCACGGCAGCTGAGCTGGCCCTTCCCTGCCCTCGAGGGATGTGGTGAGTTTTTCTGTTTGAATACGTTCCTCCTGGCTGCTTTAGAAATGCTGAGCGTGCCCTTGAGGAGAAGCCCCCTCCTCACCACTGGGGTGCCAGACTTCTCTGCCGTGCTGGAAACCTGGGTCATCGCTACCAGAACAGATGCTTTTGGAGCCCGTCCAGATGTAACAGAGCAAAATCTGATTTAACGTTAATCAACCTGCCAGAAATCCAGTCTCCCTCTTTGGTGGTGGTGCTCTGGTTCTTGGGAAACACGTGTATCCAACTGCCAGCACCATGTCCTTCTCCGCTGCCTGTCGGAGCCTGTCAAAGGCTTTAAGAGCAGCTGGCTCCTCCTGGCTCCTCCTGCTCTCCTGGACCCACCAACATGGCTCAGGATCGCATCCTGAGGAGCGGTGTGCGTGGTGGGACACAACCGGGGACTGTACACAGCTCGCCTGGTCTTGCAAAACAAATTTGTTGGGAAAACTTGAGCAGAGTATCACAGTCCCTCTGTGCTGACGCTCGTTTATTGTTCCGCAGGCAAAATCAGACATCACTTGGATAGAGAAAGACCTTGAGGACCCAGCAGACAAGGTAAGAGAGCCTGCTGCAGACGCGTGCCTCCAGGAGACTCGTGTGTGCAGTTCACACTTGGTGCCACGGCAGGTGGTCCCTGCAGCCTCACACGGGCACATGTGCGAGGGCGTAAGCAGCGCTCACAGGGACCTCAGAAAAAAAAAAACCCTTCCTTGCAGCATGCACCTAGCGACCCATCTCAGCTAGGTGGAACTGCTAATACAGAAAGCAGCGATTAGTCACTTGCTCACATGACATCCTAGACTTGACTTCATCCTCCTCCTCTTTCCTCCCCACACCGAACCCCTTTACGTGCTGTCACTTTTGTCTCCTGCAGCTTTCTGATCTTGTCAGCTTGCTGGGGCGGGGGCTCCAGCGGCGTAGTTACATGGGTGTACGGTGCCTTTTCCTGACAGTGTTTTACGGGCTCCTCTCCCAGTGCTGGGTGGCTGATAGCACGTAAAATTGGTGTGGTCGGAACAAAATTTATCAGATCTTCGAGAAAGTGTACCGGGTTTGCGTGCTGGCTGGTTGCCTGCAGCTCCTGTGTGGCTTCACCGAGCGATGTAGAGCTTCCTTGGAAGTGGAGATGCTCGTCTGCAGACCACACGCTGTGGACGTGATTTCTGCTTTGCTGGGGCTGTGGCTGAGTGCAGTGGGTGTCAGTAAGAGCTGGGTCTCGCGAGGACTCCTGTTCAGCAGCTGTGCCGTGCTGTTTCACACTGTTCTCTGGCACCTACCTAGCCTCCCAGTTGCTTTGGACCTCGTTGTTGAGGTTCCTTTTGTAGAGCTGGGACCAGCTGGCTCCTGGTATGAAATCATTTCGTTATCGGTTATCAAAGAACACGGTGCAGGGTGGAGGAGGGAAGACATTCATAGTCTCTCTGGGTCCAAACCAAGATCCTCTTTTGAAACTCTGCACTCTGGAGGATTTCAGAAATCAATACTGACACGGAGTTATTTCTAATTGCAAAGGTGTGTGGGTGTCATTTTACTCATTTCAAGGGGTTTCTGTCTTATCTGCGCTCTCTAGGGTGTTGCTGCAGAAGACGTCTGTCTGTCCTGACCCACTGAAAAGGTCAAAGGGAAACATAGGCTTGGAGGGGGAATGAGGCAAAAAGGATTGGTTAGAAATAAAAAGGGGGAAAAAAATCTAAATACCTCTCTTCTGTCCTGCCAATAAATCTGAGCAGCAGTGCGTTCAGAAGCTGTCTGCTTCAGAACTGCCTTTAAAAATAAAATACCTTGCATGGAATTGCCCAGGGTGGCTCTTAGCTAACTCCACCATCCCCAGCAAGGACTCGTGTTCAGCACAGAGCTAGCGAAGGACTAGATGTAACCCCAGGGGTGGCAGAGGATTTGCCTGTGGGATCGGTGCACACCGAATCCCACTGTGAGTGACCCATCACCGCCTTGCAAGTGTGAGAGCAGAGGTGTGCAGCTTTCCTAAGTGCTGTCACACTTGTGTGTGGGGTTTCTTCAGTTTTCCTTTTAAGAGAGTAAGAGGTTCCCAGAATACTCCCCTGCTGTGGAAATACCCCCAAAGTGTGAGCCTGACGTGAGATTTGTGCGGTACTAGATGGAAGTCAGGCTTCAACCTAGCAGACCACGCACATTTTCTGTGTTGTTTGAGCAGAGAAACCAAACATGAACAAGGAGCCGTAAGAACTATTTTTCTTAAAACCAAAACTAAAAAAAAAAAAAAAAAAAGTCCCAACCACAAGCCCTGTTGCTGGGGAGTGGGAGCGTGAACCTGCCTCGTGGTGCGACTGAGTCGCTCGTCTCCACTGCGCATCTGCCAGCTGGGCTTTAACCACCTGCATCTCCTCCATCCGGCAACCTCAAGCGTGCTGCGCCGCGGGGGCCGCCCCGTCCCCGGGAGCCGGCCGGCAGCGGGGCTGTGCGATGTTGAGCGGGATGGGAGAATGGAGAGGGACCCTAAGCTTCCTCGCATCTGCGCCTTCCTCAAGCTGTGGCTGCACAGGAAACACCGAGCAAAGCCCTGCAGCCTGCAGCTGCCTGCCCCCAGCCAGCTCTCCAGCCCGGTCAGTATTGCCAGCCGCTCGCTCAGCTCGCAGGGGGCTGCTTTGCTTCATTTTGGGTCGCTCGTTGCTCAGCCGAGGCTTCAGATGAATTTTCGGAGCAGCCTGGTTTGCTTTTCTTTTTGCTCCTCGTGGAATAGTTTGTTTAGTGGTGCCATTAAGCAAGCTTTTAGGCTGATGGTGAGAAACTCGGTGCAAGCGCAAGCTGTTAGTGCTCCAGGTCGGTGGCACGCAGGTGCTTTTGTGCTGAAGACTTGTTCTTGTACGCAGCTAAACAAGCTACTGGAGCTGGTCTCCAGAGCTGCAACCGTTGAATTGCAAGTTACTGGATGAGTCCCTGGGGGGAAGCCTCCCTTGTGTCAGCAAGATGCCAAATTGCGTCTCAAAGATTTTCTCAGAAAGCTATCCACAACGTCTCCGCAGCTGCCACTTTTGGTCGAGTTGGCGTGTACGCATGTTTGCTGACGGGGTCTGGCTGGCAGGCCGCGTATGCAAATCTCTGCCCGCCGGGAGATGCAGCTCGGGCTGCTGAAACCACTTGCAGCCAAACACAGCGGGTCTTGCCGTGGGCCGAGGCAAAAAGTTCCTGCGGCTGTGATCCTAGAACGGGTCCAAACGTCTTGGAGGTGGACGCGAGTGTTCATTTTAAGTGTTCCTCTCTGCGTAGGTGTGCGAGGCTGCAGGGTGAAATATGCTCAGTTACAGAAGTGCTGTTGCTGCGTAGACTTGGTTTCTTTCTAAAGTCTTTGTGAAGATAGCAAGAGGGGAGGGAAGAAGCCCTGGTAGCCTGCAGACAGCCCTGTCTTGACACAGCTGCCCCTCAGGGTGTTTAGGATACCGGCTGCTCCTTTTACTGTGTCTGATGGCTTGTGTGACTCTGCTTCTGCACCTGAATGCTCTGACCACGAGGCAGGTGGGGAGCTCCTCACGTGGGCTCACAGGAGCGTTCCTACAGCTCCCAGCTGGTCCCATCCCCGGGTCTCCCAGTGAGAGGGACAACGTGGAAGGACCACAGCAGGAGTGTGAGCCTGTGGGGTCCTCTGGGCTAACTCTGCTGGCTGGAAATGGGAAGCTGTTTGTAACCAACAGCTGTCTGCCTCGGGCTAAGCCTCCAAATGAAACCAGAAGTGCAAAGCGGCTGGTTTAAGCTGAGAGATTGTATGGAATGTGAGAACTTGTTGGTACGGGGGTTTTAAGGTCTGGGCTGTGGTCACTGAGGTGATGGTAAGAGCAAAAGGCAAGATAACGTGGGGGGAGCTTCTGTCCAGCCACCCTCGTACCTGTATCATACACCCGTGTCGTGCTGAGAGCGTGAGTTTCTCTGCCAGATCCTAGTGTCTGAACGGTGCGGGATCCTGAGAAAGCAAAGCTACCAACAAACGTGGACCAAAGCCACTTCCTAATCTAGACAAAAGGCAAACATGAGAGTGGGAAAGGAAGGGTGCGCGGTGCCGTACTGCAGGTAGGCGACCACATCCGTGTGCTCGGCGTGGCCGCCCTCCCCAGGAGGTGTGCGAGGGTGGGGAGTGGGCTGGGGTTCAGCGTGTGCAGGAGGCGGAGGCTGAAGCTTGGTTCCTGTTGTTTTTAAAAGCTGCTTTAATGAGGCGCCTTCCAGAGCAAGTCTCTGAATAGTTTTAGAAAAGGAAGTCTGAATTTCCCCACACACACACTTGGCAAGAGGAAAATCTAAATAATAATCCCAGCTTTGTGGTGCTCTGCGATGGCCACACCTGCCCTAGGGTCGGAGATAACCAAGTTTCGTGCCCTTTGGAACATAATTGCTGGCCTTCGGGTCCAAATAGCAACCAGACCATGGCCGACACCGGATAATGTGGGGCTGAAGTGCTAAGAAACCTGGACTTGCCCTTACAAGACGTGTGGCCACAAGGGGTTTCTGGCCTGAGTAAGATTCATGTCTGTAGCAGTGGGAAGTTGGCTCCAGCTCTCCCCATGGACCGTAGGGGAGGTGCTGGAACAGGTCTGGTGCAGAGGAAACCTAGGCGTAGACCCACTGGCTAGGTGTGATCCGTGAGAAGTAGAAGAAAAGGCACAGCTGCAAGGCTGGAGGCCTGAAAGGTCTCTTTCTGCTTGGAGATGGAAATAGGAAGCGGCATGAGGTGCCTGGGCTTTATGCACCAGGGGGATGGACAAGTTTTGCTGGGGAAAGGAGGTGTTTCTGCATCACCTCGCTGTCCGTGGCTGTTCTCATACACTGCTCAGACCACTCGGGTCTAGCTTTGTTGGTAAGTTTGTCCTGGGTACTGCTGGTTGGATCTCTTTTCCATTTTTTTTTCTTTTTTTTCTTTCTTTTTTTAATAAAAGAATGTGTTTTAAACAAAACATGTGCCAGAGACCTTGGCTTCCCCTCAATCTTCTTGAAGGCTTGAGTCTGTTAAAAAGCATCATCTGTATGTGCTGAAGATGCACTAAGACTTATGTTGCAGAGTTGCTCAGATTGCTGAGCAGATGGGCTCCAACATGTCTGATTTTTGCCAGCCCTGGCCGTGTTTTGACAACAGTGCTGTATTTTTGTGTTGTGGGATTTTTAGTGGCATAAACACTCCTGTTTTTGCCACCAGTGCCTTAAAAAGGAAGGTGCTTTAAAGCACTCTTCTGAAATGCAGCTCAAAGAAACGAAAGGACAAGGGAGCGTAGGGTTTGGGGAGAGTGTGGGATATTTAACAAGGCTGCCTAGTGGAAGCCTACTGGTGACTTATTTGTTCCAGATGTTGAAGCCAGGAGATACCTGTGACAAGCACCAGCTTTTCTGGTTCCCTCAGATGTGGTTCCTGTGAGTCTGCAGCTACAGTCCTTGTTCCTTACTTCGATAGGGCTTTTTCCTCCCTTGTTCAGGAGTATATTCCAAATCAACTGTCCCCTCTTTTTCAGGGTGAAGGCGTTGTGAAGGAAATCAACATCACACACCATGTGAAGGAGGGCTCCGAGAAAGCCGACCCTTCACAGTTTGAGCTTCTGAAGGTTCTGGGCCAGGGCTCTTTTGGCAAGGTGAGTTCAGTTCTTCCTGTGTGTCATGCCAGATAAGTGATCTTCAGAGAGATGACAAAAGGGACTGTCCCCAGCGTAACCACCTTCCTGATTCTCACCGGATCGTGGCTGGTGAGAATCTGACTGATAAGCCCACTTAGCAAATGGCTGCTTCTCATTTGGAAGGCAACTGTAGAGATGCCTTCTTGTAAAGGCCAGGCTGTATGTCCAGAGCCTCCCTGTAAGTCTTTTTTCAGATGATCAGGAGGAAAGAAGTAGTATCCTGCTTGTGAACGCCAGTGTTGCACAAGGCAGAGGGATGCCTGCAGCCCTCTAGCAGGCTGCCAGACTGCTTGGTCGAACTGAGGACCTGGAGGTCTGTGGCTTGCCCCTCTCTCCTCAGAAACGATGCTGTGAACCAGGGCTGGTTTTGGCCCCTGTTTACAGTCCAGTTTCCCTTCTGTGAAGGGTGAAGGAAGTAGCCTGTAACTCTTATCTATTTCAAAGTGCAAACAGTCCAGGTCTTTTGCAAGATTATCTGCTCCCACATTAAGTCTTCAGCTTCTTGTCAGTTCCCATCACCAACAGTGAGGGCTCATACAGGAGTGGGCGCTGTTACCTGTGCAGCTGCAGCAGTGGGCTTTACTGCAAAGAATAGCAGAGGCTTTTTGAAGCTGCCTAAAACCAGGCAGTACAGCACATCAGGGAAGGGAAGGAGGTAAAAATCCAGCAAGGATTTCTGAACAATGAGTTGCTCTTGCTGTCGAACTGGCATGTCACCAGGAGGCTTTGTGTTACGTCAAAACATCACGGTGAGTCTCCCGAGATGTCGGACGCTGAGTGGCAGGGGCTGAGAGTAGGTATGGTGACTCCTGTTCTGTAGTGATTGGTTCAAGCTAAGAACACAAGGCTGCTCAGGTCTCTTAGTCACAGCTCCCAGGCATCAGCCACAGCCCCACAGCAACTGCAGGAAGGAGCAAGAGGTGTGGAAGCCTGGTGGAGGAAAGTGCAGTATAAAAGCACAAGTGCTGTAATGGCTGGAGATAGGGTGTGAGGCATCCACACACAGCACTTTCCTGAAAACCTCATGGGGTTTCACATGGCGAGCTTGAGGTACAGCTTCCCAGACCTGTGGCCATCTGCTTCTTAGGGTTGCTGTGGGGTTTGCCACTCTGGGAGGCATCCAGCTCCTCGTGCTAATTTTTAGTGCTTAGCTCACGTGTTCTTCTGCCTCAGGTTTTCTTGGTGAGAAAAATAACACCGCCAGACAGCAACCATCTCTATGCCATGAAAGTGCTCAAGAAGGCAACGTTGAAAGGTAGGAGAGTCTTACTGTGATGCTCTTTTTCTCCATGTCCTAAAGAGCGCTGGCGAGTTGCACTGGGAAAATGTCACAGCAGTCATTGCTGGCCCTGGGGTGACGCGGGTGAAAGAGGTACCTCAGCCAGAGGTAAAGATACCTTTTCTTTCTGTCTCCAAGAGACCACTGTTGCAGTGCTGGAGGTAGAAAAGATCTGCATCAAACTGCCTGATCTTTTTAGGACTAGGGGCAAGGCTGGTACCGGGGTACTGCGTGCCTCTTTCAGTGCCTGAGCTGTTCCTCTCCTTTCCCACAGTGCGTGATCGTGTAAGGACAAAGATTGAAAGGGATATCCTGGCTGATGTAAACCATCCCTTTGTGGTGAAACTCCACTACGGTGAGTGTGAAGCCAGCTGGGACTCTGGGAGAGGGTACCCAGCTGTGCTTCCTAGATAAGGGCTGCAGCCCTGAGCAGACACTGACTGCTTTTAAACACAATAAAGACGCTGCTCCAGCTGTGCCTGCTGTGAGCAGGTAGAGGAGCGTGAGGCATCCAGCAGCAGGCTGGTTGGAGGCTGCTGGGAGATTCGCGTGGTCCCTAACAGGTTTCAGATGCTGAAATGGTGAAGAGGCCTTTTTCAGTCTGTATCCCTCAGTGGCTGTGCTGCTCCAGAGCCTTCACAGTCCCCTTAAAGCAAATCTATATCTGGAAAGGCCTTTGGTCTCCGGCCCATTCTAGCTGTTGAATGGGGAACAGGGCATTGGCCAGGAGAAGAGGGTTTAAACATCAAACCCTTGGGATTAAAACATTAATTCAGGAGAAATTGAGAAAGCAGAGTCAACTGGTTAAGCTAGAGTATGGCAGGACTAATGCTCTGACTCTGAGGAAATTGAAGACGCCTTCTTTCCCTATAAAACGACCAATGTATCTCTCAGTAGGGCATCCCTGGTGGCAAGGGAACAAATCCTACATAAAATGACACTTTTCTGCAGTGCCAGTCTTCCTGGTGAACTTCCCTTAAAACATCATGGGCAGGCTATCTCATTTACCCCAAATAATTAGCCCTACCTGTGTGTAACCTACTAACAATGGAGGGCATCTGCACAGCTGAAGCCACTGGGGTTTAAGTGATTACTGTAACGCCACTGAGCTTTCTCTGAGCAGAGGGGTCTGATTCCTGCTCTGGCTTGTGTTTCAGCATTTCAGACAGAGGGGAAGCTGTATCTCATCTTGGATTTCCTCAGAGGAGGTGACCTTTTCACTAGGCTTTCCAAAGAGGTGGGTATATTCTGGCATCGTGGTGGGTTCTTGAGGCTCTCAGTTCACGTGTGCTTAATTACCTGGAGAAGCGATAGACTCTTGCAAAGTCTTTGAGAGGGGTAAAAAATCTCCAGCCTGCTGCTAGCCCACAGCTGGCAGGAGGAGAGGATGTCTCAGGAACCCTGTCCTCTGGCAGAAAAGCACCAGCACAGAGGCAGCTCTCACCTCCTCAGCGGCTTCTGCCGAGCATCACATTAAGAACGAAACCAAGCACGTGCTGTGTTCTGCTGTGGTATTGTCTAGATGTGTTGTTTCACTGGGACAGGGTGAGGACATGAAACGGGAGGGGCAGCAAGTTGTGCCAGATGAAGCCAACTGGGAACATAACCTGGTTAATGTAAACATTGAGGGGTTTTGTTATTTTTTTTTTAACTGTCTGCTACCTAGCAACCTTGTTGGTTTGAGTATTGATGCTCAATTGATGCTTTAGGGTGGAGGGCAAATCCTGTGAAACTTTGGTCTGAAAAGGCACGAGGGAGAAATGTGGATGTGAAAGCAGCTGCATGGGTGCAGCTGAAGTGGTCCTGCTGCCAGGGTTGTAACCCCTGTGCCTGTCTGCTTCCTCTCCCTTGCCACAGGTCATGTTCACAGAGGAGGACGTGAAGTTCTACCTAGCAGAGCTGGCTCTGGGACTCGACCATTTGCACAGCCTGGGAATCATATACAGAGATCTCAAACCGGAAAAGTACGTGTGGCACAGCTGAGCCAGGGATCCAAGTTCAGTCCCAAGCCTGTAGTCAGAACACAGCCTTGTTCCGCACAGCCGAAGCTGACTAATGCCCCCAGGCCAACCAGATGGAAGGCAGCAGAGCAGATCGACAAGGCTCTTGCTCCTCACTTCAGCAGTTACGGCCAGGAGCACTGTGGAGGCAGCATGTGTGCACCACATGTCTGAGCATTAATCCTGAGCCAGCTCTGGGCTCCAGCTTAAGCAATTGAGAGCCTTTGGAGGAAGAAGGCACCACACAGGGCCTCTGAAGAGGTGCAGAGCAGCTGCATGACTCGGTTGTTCTTACCTGGGATATGTGGGGGATCAAAGGTGCTGTAACCTGCTGGTTCATTTGTTCAATGGGAAGTTGAGTACGTAGAGAGAAGGGAGCTGCTTTCTCCTGCTTATGCTTTGGTGATGGAGTTTGAAGCACTGGGGTTGGAAAGAACAGATAATTTTCTCTGGAGTTCTAGGAACATCTCTGATCAGCCTCCAAGGCATGTGTTGGTTCTAACCAGCCTTTTTGCAGATAATAATGGTTTTTTTTTCTTCATCCATGCTGCAGCATCCTCCTGGATGAAGAAGGACACATCAAACTCACAGGTAAGGCACTCCACAAAAACATTGTGAACCACAGCAAGCCTGGTTCTTGATATGGAGCTTTTCTTCGACCTCTCCACTCTGTCAGAGCAGGTGGGCACATGCTAATGGTTTTTCTCATACATAGATTTTGGCTTGAGTAAGGAGGCAATTGACCATGAGAAGAAAGCCTATTCCTTCTGTGGGACGGTGGAATATATGGCACCAGAAGTTGTGAACCGTCAGGGCCACTCCCACAGCGCTGACTGGTGGTCCTACGGGGTGTTAATGGTACGTACCAAACCATGCCTTCGGAAACCTGGCTTCTCAGCAGCTGCTCAAGTGGGAGCTCTGAAATCCCCTTGCATGATTCTGCATGTCTAAGAGATGTGCTGACCTGGGGATGTTCTCAGCGCTCCCTGGAAGGACGCTGTAACAGGCTGCTCAGGCAGTGTGGGCTTGCAGCCAGGCATGCCTGTTTCTCAGGGGAGGCAGAGCTCCTGCGGCTGTCCCGGTGCTGGGCTGTGCAGCGTGGGGTGCACGTGTGGGCATCCGTGTCAGCCCCGGCGCTGGGCTGGTGGTTGCTGTGCGGATCTGGTGCCACCATCTGGCAGTTGCTGAATCCTAGGGCTCCTAGGAGCAGGCGCTGGCTTGAACACATCCCTGCTACAAACTGATACCAGGCTCCCTTCTGAGAACACGATGTCTGCTATCTTACTTCAGAGCTAGGCTTTTGATCGCTTGCAAGGCTTTTTCTAGCTTTGGAGAATTCCCAGCTGAAGGTGTAACGAGATCTGTGCAGCCCTCAGACTTGCTCATACATGTGACCTCCCCTTGTTCTCTTTCTCTCCCAGTTTGAAATGCTCACTGGCTCACTGCCGTTCCAGGGGAAAGATCGTAAGGAGACCATGACCCTCATCCTCAAGTAAGAGGAGTTTCTCTTCCATGTGTGTATAAAGAGGGCAAGCTTGCTGCTCTTTCTCTGAGCATGTTGCAATTTGGGGCTTCTCACAACTTAATGGCATTACTTGGCGAGTGGTTTGGTATCAACAGTTAGTTTGAAGGGTGCAGTATAAAATGCCAAACAGATTGTTGCACTTTCAGGGGTGGAGGTACTGCAGTTGGCTTGTGTGGTTGACTTCTTTAAACCTGCAACTGATTGCATAACTTCCTCTCTAGAGCAAAGCTGGGCATGCCTCAGTTCCTGAGCTCTGAAGCACAGAGCCTCCTGCGAGCCCTTTTCAAAAGGAATCCAGCCAACAGATTAGGTAAGACATTTTTTGTTTCTGAATACACCTGATGCTGTATCTGGGCCTCTCACGTCCTAGTGGGTCAGCAGCGTGTTTGCACTTGTGCTGGGTTAATGGGCTTGGTTCATTACAGCCAGGTTCCCCGTAATACCTGGTTGTGTTGCATACATGCTAATAGCCTTCACTTTGTTGGTGGTCCTGATTAAACGTTACGCGCTCCGCGGGTGCTTCTTTCAGGTTCTGGTCCAGATGGGGCAGAAGAGATAAAGCGCCATCCTTTCTACTCCACTATTGACTGGAATGTGAGTATCAGGAATTCAACAGCAAACTTCCACACCGTGCAGCGCCAGTGCTGCGGTTCTCTTGACTGGAGTAATTGCAGTTGTGCTGCTCGCAGACTCACCAGCCGTGGCAGCGCTACCAATCCACGTTCCCATCTATTCTAATTATCCTTCCTGAAACTAAAATGCTGTTTGCCATGCGAGTAACTGTCTCATACCTGAGTTGCTGATGATCTCACCCTGGTTTGAATTTTCTGATCTCTCATAAGTAAGGTGCAGCTTATAGCTGGGGTTTGGCACAACAGGAGTTGCCTTGCACAGAGTAGGAAGGGCTCAGGGAAATGTTTCTGGCAAGGCGATGCGTTGTTCTGTACAGAGAAATAGGGCAATAACTGAACCTGCATTTCCCAATTGCTTCTGGCCAACTCCCTGCTTTACCACATAATTTTATTTCTTCCCTGTTTTCCCTTACTTCAGAAGTGATTTTGAAGAGCAGTCTTTTAATGCTTTCAAGGCACCCAGCAAGCTGCTAGAATGAACCTCCAGCAACGCTGTCAAGCTTATTTCAAATTTTTGCTAGAAGAAGCAATTAAAAACAGATACTTGTGGAGGTGCTGGGATATGAATGTCCTCCTGGGGCATTTCCTCTGGCTGTCCCCAGAGACACACGTGACAGCAAAGTGTTAATGGGAGTTAGGAAGCAGTAGAAGGGCCTGGTGCAGTAAATACTTCATGGATACTGCTTTTGGAGTAGGGCCAAGTTGCACATAGAACACTGTTTTTTTTCCTTGAATGCTGTATTGTGGGTGGTAGAAATTCATAATATTTCTCCACAAACTGACCCAAAAGTACCCTACTGGCAAAGTCATCCCCCAGACTGCTGAGCTGTAGTTAAATACTAAGTCACAAGGCTGTTTCTGGTTCTGCAAAGTCTCTTAGCCTCTCATTCCTAGCAACTCTTTGCACCCTTCTGAGTGCATTGACCTATCAAAGCACTTTCAATCTGTCTTTACTTTGCAGAAGCTGTACCGAAGAGAAATCAAACCGCCCTTCAAGCCTGCAGTAGGCCAGCCTGATGACACTTTTTATTTTGACACAGAATTTACATCACGTACACCAAAAGGTTTGTATGAATTCATGCAGCCAAAGCTTTCTGTGTGAAATCATAGAATCATAGAATATCCTGAGTTGGAAGGGACCCATAAGGATCATCAAGTCCAACTCCTGGCACCGCACAGGTCTGCCCAAAAGTTTAGACCATGTGACTAAGTGCACAGTCCAATCTCTTCTTAAATTCAGACAGGCTTGGTGCAGTGAAATAATACTGTACAGATTATTACGGGATTGCCTATGCCATTAGCACGAGGTTTGCCTCCTTCTAGTGCTGCCAGCTTCAGGTAGTGGCAGCAGCGAGGAGTCCTAGCTGTAGATACGCGAAGTGTTACTGGTAAGCTCGGAGCTGCGTGGTATGGCTTTTGTCTGGAATAACCTAAAGAGGAGCCGTAGCTTCTGGGGAGCAAGGGGAAAGCTTCTGCTTCCACAGGGCCAGCCCTTCTTAAGTTTTCTTTCAAATCCTGTTGCAGATTCCCCAGGCATCCCCCCTAGTGCGGGGGCCCATCAGCTCTTCCGAGGCTTCAGTTTTGTGGCGACAGGCTTGATGGAGGATGGCAAGGTGAAACCTGCCCAGCCCCCTCTGCACTCAGTGGTACAGGTAAAAAGTGGGACAGAGGAACAGCTGTGCTGAAGCTGCAGTAACTCTCCGGAGTACTCCAGAGGGGGGTTGCAGGACCCATGTGCTGTTTGGAGCAGGGCTAAAGGAAAGCTTGAGACAGTGTTATTCTGTTTTGAATTCTTGCATCCTGTTGTTCTTTCTTTTCTGTTGACTGTCATGGGCAAAGGTCAGCAGGGCACTTCGAGTCTGTTTGTTTTCCTCTCTCCAGGCGGACCCATGCTAGTGGGAGGTCTGTGCAAATGCTCGCAGGTTGAAAGGTGCCACAAAAATGCACCATGCTAGATGCAGATAGCGTTAGCCTACTGACCTATATTTGCCTTGTTCTCTTCTCCTCCCTCTTCCCAGCAGGGAGGAGAAGCTGTGGGATGTAGCAGACAGCAGTCTGTCAGGTCGCTCTGCGTTGCAGTTAACTCATCAAGTTGCACAAACTGTTCCCTGAACTCTCCCAGCTCATCTGCTCTCCACTCTCCTGTTGCAGCAACTGCACGGCAAGAATGTCCAGTTCAACGACGGCTACGTGGTGAAGGAGGCAATTGGTGTTGGCTCCTACTCAGTGTGTAAACGCTGCATTCATAAAGCAACCAACATGGAGTACGCAGTCAAGGTCTGAGATTCACACTCTAAACTGAACTCCCCTGTTACATTTCTGCTGATCCCCACGATGACCAAAATAATACCAAAGAATAAAATTGCTTTCCCTGCTTGTATGGGGCCTAAATGTACAATTCTTGTGCTTGTATAACTGCACGAGCTTTCTTATCTAGAAATAGTGGGGAAACATCGTTCTCCTCTCTCACGGAGGGAGGACAGCATTTTGCCTTTCTGTGCAAAGCTTGCTGTGGCTACGCCAGATCTTAACAGATAAGTTAGACATAAAACTTTGGGGTTTGGGGACACAAAACCATTGAAGCAACTGGGGGATTTCTTGAGCTTATTGCTGCAGAGGGCAGGGGACGGGGAATGGATATAGTATTGTATGTCTGCAGCTCTCTAAACGTTCAGCTGCTTTGCTGTGTCCTGGCCGCTTCCCCATCCAGTTCTGGCTAATGCTTGTCCGTATTCTTGCAGGTTATTGACAAGAGCAAGCGAGACCCTTCCGAGGAAATCGAAATCCTCCTGCGATATGGGCAGCATCCCAACATCATTACCTTGAAAGATGTGAGTGTAACTTGAATGACTTCTTGTGTATATGTTTATGAAGTGCAGACTGGTCTGCGGGGGTCAGAATGCAGCTCCAGCACAGGCAGCCCAATGGCACTGCTCCTCGTATCACTTTGGGGTGGGGAAGCTTCCATGCAGTACAGATCCCAGCTCTGCGTTGTGGGCTTCTGTCTGCTTGGTGGTAGAAATATAAAAAGGAAGCTTGGGAAGCAGTTTTTGATTAACCCCCTCCATATGTGCTTTGGTAGGTTTATGATGATGGGAAGTATGTGTATCTGGTGACTGAGCTGATGAGAGGAGGGGAGCTGCTGGATAAAATCCTCCGACAGAAATTTTTCTCAGAGAGGGAGGCCAGTTCGGTCCTGCACACAATCTGTAAAACGGTGGAATATCTGCATTCTCAAGGGGTGAGTATGGTTACATCTGTTTTCCTAGGCAGCTGCCGGGCATTGCACTGCACTTCCTCTCCTCCAGGGAGTAACTGTGCCTGTCAGGACTATTGTTTCTTGGTTGCTGTCTTGGCAAGCCAGATGTGAGGCCAGAGCAGGGGCTGAGTATCTTGATGCAGCTTCAAACCCTTGTTTTCTAGGGGTATGAGAATGGCACTTTCTTTTCTCCACAGGTAGTTCACAGGGACTTGAAACCCAGCAATATTCTCTATGTGGATGAGTCAGGGAACCCTGAGAGCATTCGCATTTGTGACTTTGGCTTTGCCAAGCAGCTGAGGGCTGAGAATGGCCTTCTCATGACTCCTTGTTATACTGCAAACTTTGTGGCACCTGAGGTAAGCAACTTACGGACTTGAGACTTCAGTAGCTGTCACTTCCCTCCCTGAGACTGTTCTCACTCTGCACAGATAGGTCTAACTCGTGCCTGTTTTGGCATATTTTGTCTTAGGATAGGTAATTACAGAAATAACAGTACTTGTAGTACTGAACAAATATGCAAGTCCAGTGCAGTTGCAGTGCAGTCCTCCAACTTGCGCTGTCCTTACCTCTGCAGCTGCTGGGGGCTTTGCTTAGGGCAGCGAGACTTAAAAATCTAGTGATTTTGTAGGCTGCTTCTCTTCCTGACTAACTGACCTGTTAAAAGAGGTGGGGTTATTTTCCCTTCATCTGTCTTGGTGCGGAAGAAAGAAAAAGCTGAGAAGCAATGAACATACATGCAGTGTCACCACATTGGAACTGCTTTCCCGCTTGTCATTTTGATGCGGCTGGGGGGTTTCGTCTTTTCCATGAAGCCAAAGTCTGATTTGAATGCTGACCTTTAGTCCCTGACTTTGCTCTTCAGTAGGGCTTTAGAAGCTTTGCATACAGACTACACGCAGGGGTCATGCAGCTTTTTGCAAGCTGATATGAGCTCAACGACAAGAACTAAACACTTTTTCTCCTTTGCTTACTCTTTCCAGGTACTAAAGCGGCAAGGCTACGATGAGGGCTGTGACATCTGGAGCCTGGGAGTTCTCCTTTACACAATGCTTGCAGGGTAAGTGCCTCCATCATGTTGGAAGGCAACAACGGGGACAGCGATCCCCTTGCCCTGAGCCGTGCTCCGCTGTGCTAGTTGGACCTCTCCTCGTGGGTTACTGCTACCCGGAGTCGCTCCCTGGCCTGGATACAGAACAGTAACTCACGCGCTTGTTCTCTTCTCTTCTCAGCTGCACTCCATTTGCAAACGGGCCCAGTGACACTCCGGAAGAGATCCTGACCCGAATAGGCGGGGGGAAGTTCTCTGTCAGTGGAGGCAACTGGGACACGATTTCTGACATGTCCAAGGCATGGTTTGATATTCAGCTGCATCACATTAAGGGGTTGGGGTCAAGCACAGCCAGTTACTGTGAGGTGAATTCAAAGCAGGATGGGGAGGGAGGGCAGAAGAGAGAGAAAGGCAGCAGCGTAGCTTCTACCCCATACACAGCTTCCCCATTAACAGCTCAGCAGTGTGCCTCTGCCTGCTTTGTTCTAGCTCTGGTTGTGAATATTTGCATGCAGCACCAACCTCATGCTTGAGCCCTGCTGGGTTTGTTGCTGTGTTATACCTCCCAGGCCCACTGAGAACATATTTTATGCAAAAGGGGATTGATGTCTGGGGTCCTTAAACTTGGCCTCTGAATTTAAATCCTAATTTGGGAACAGGTGGGTGGTATTTTTTCCTTTAAAGTATGAAGTCCTCTAAAGTCTAACTTTCCAAACGATGCCTTTAGGATCTGGTATCAAAGATGCTTCACATAGATCCTCACCAGCGCCTAACAGCCAAACAGGTCCTGCAGCATCCGTGGATAACTCAGAAGGACAGCTTACCCCAGAGCCAGCTGAATCACCAAGACCTTCAGCTTGTAAAGGTACAAAATCTGCGCTGGGTTCCTAGTATACCTTGGGCTCTTTGGAAAGCAGTTGTCCTGCTAAAACCTTGGTGATAGTATTGTGGGCAGAGCAGGGTGGAAGGTTGTAGAGCTCTGGGCCAGGAGAAGCAATACAGACCTTTTTTAGCAGGAAAGTTTAGGAAGAAGGTTCTTTAACTGCATGTCAATAAGGGAGGGAGATTTAAAGGAAAAAGAAATGCTGCTGGCTTTGTTTGGGGGTGTGGCTACTCTGCTCCCTCGTCTTGTAAAGCCTCTTCAGCACCTGAATGACTTCTCATGCCTTCTCTCCAAGGGGGCGATGGCTGCCACGTACTCTGCACTGAACAGCTCCAAGCCAAGCCCCCAGCTGAAGCCTATCGAATCTTCCATTCTGGCACAGAGGCGGGTAAAGAAACTTCCTTCCACCACACTGTGAAACCGGGGCAGTCTGCAGCAGCGCGGTGCAGTGCAGTCACCAGACTTTGCACGACCTACTGAAGACAGGGGGCAGGAAACTGGGCAGTCAGTGCCTGCAAAGGAGCTCCCTCGAGGACTTTTTCTCAAATCCACATCAAGGCCAAGTGCCTTCCGCCCTGAAAGACTTGTTCCTCCTTGTGTGGACTGATCTTTGCTGAGAGAACTTCACTGTAAAACTTTTTTGAAGTGTAAATTGTCAATTTTTAAAGACATCCATCTGTGTATATGAGAACTAGAATGTATAACTGATGTCAAGTGGCACTAAAAAGCAGCTCTGATTCACCCTTTCCCGTGTAGGGCCAGATATTTGTTGTAGCTACATCATTTCTTGGAATCGATCTGTTTCAACGCCAATGCAGCTGGAAGACTGCAGAATGTTTGGGTTTTTAGGCTTTGGGTTTTTCCTCCCTTGAAACTCTGGATGCCCTTCCCAAAGTCAAACTTGCAGACTCCTAGCCAGCAGCACTTGTGTTTGTAAAGACCTTCCCCCCCTTCACCTCACTGTGCGTGTTCAGAGTGTAAGGTCGGTTTTCAGACTCGGTTGCTTCCTTTTCCTTCCGCCCTCCCCTGGGCCACACAGCAGTTCTCTGAACAAAATAAACCCCGTGTTTTCCAGACACTCCTGTAGATGCTCAGATCGCCGGAATACCTGCTAGGTTTGGCTCGTCCCTTCCCCTTGCCCTCCTGTCTTCATGTGAACTCATCCCAGGGCTCCCTGGGGATCCTGGCACCCAGGCAGGTGTGGACAACAAAGAACCTTCTCCTCAGCAAAGCTGGGGCTTTGAGCTGGCTCTTACCATCGTTGGTTTTCCTTTCACTCTGCAGGAATCTGTGAAACAAACCATCCTTTTTTTAATTTAACTTTCTTCTACAGCTGGTAACTCAGGGTTTCTTTCTGAATTGTACAATAAACGTGTCATTCAGTCGACGTTATTTTACTGACTGACTTTTAGCTGCAGAATAAGCGACCCCAGCCCTTTCCCCCTGTCATACGGGGATAACAACTCTTGGCTGCCTCTTGGGAGAGCTGCAAAGCTTTTTCATCTGGCCCTGTGATGAGAAAACCAGCAGTACTGTAGTAGGGCTGTGTGTTATGCCACCTTCCCTCAGGTGTAGTATGTCACTTTGCAGCGGGAAATAACTAGAATTAATTGTGAAATAATGCAGTAATCAACATGAAAGGTGGCAGGATGTGGGCTGTGGAGGGGATCTTCTCTCAGGACATTTTAATGTTCATAGAAACCAATGCTTGGAGGTAAACTGTTCTAGAAATATATTCCAGACCTGTTCTCACTTGCAGGGAATTGCTAGAGCTCTCCTGGCTCGGTGGTGGCTGTTCCTCGGGAGGAGCAGGAGAACTACGGAGACTGCAAGTACTCAAGAATGTGACTGAAGTCAGTAAATGTTCTCATATGAATTTCTCCTACTTTTGCCTGGTCGTATAATGAGAGGGGAAACTTGCTTATTGCTTTGTCCTTTTGCTTCGTCCTAGTTGACTCTAAAATGGAGAATTCAAAAAAATTCTAAAGCTCTCTTCCTCCTCCTCTACCCTTACCCAGGCAGGTCCTGCTTTACTCTCTGGAGTAGCCAGTGAGAGGCTGAAATAGGGACTGTTTCAATATTTATTCCAAGTGCCGTCCTAGTGCCCAGTGCCTCTGAGAGGAGAAGGCCAGTGTCAGTGCGTGCTCCGTCCTCTCACCGGGATTGCCGCAGCCCCCAGCAGAGCTGGATTTAATGCTTTAAGGCTGGATCGATGCCCTTGACCTGCCTGTGCTAGGTTGCCTCTACTGTGCTTTGGGAGTCAGCAAAGATAAATTGATGGAGTGGCATCTGTTGTAGCAGAGATGTTTGCTCTAATACGCCCAGTGGTTTCCTTGCGTCAGGGGGGCTTGTCTGGGATAACGGGACGTTGTGCTGAAAGCAGCAGAGCCCTGGCTGCGCACGTTGCCTTCCCTTACAGTACCTGCTCCTGGCACGGTGCTCGTACTGCTGCCAGTGAACCTGCCTTATGTTTACCACTGCGTGCTGACTCGCGCCAGTGACAGCAAATGTTGGGTACCTTAAACGAGTGCAGTCGTTATAAATGGCTTTGTGTGGAGCCTGGGTCAGTCCCTGTGGGCGCTGCTGGGGCTGAAGCAGACACCGCAGGAACTTTTCGGGCTGTTTTCTGCCTTGTGCTTCAAGGGCCGGTCTGAAGCAGTCGGGTGGCAGCGCTGGTCAGGATGGTCTTAAACCAAATGTTCCCCCTGCTGGAACGGTAGCCTGCATGTTTGTGTGGAACCGAACGTGTCTGAAAACCAGCCAGGAACAACGCTGCACCCTGGGCGTAATCCTCCCTGCGGTGGTGCTGCTGGGGCCAGCTGGGGACAGCTCCACGGGATTTAGGAGACCAGGTACAGGGGTGCTGAGCTCTGCAGTCGGAGCCAGCTGTCCCCTGGGCCCGCCGGCACCACAGAGAGCAGCGACTGCGAAGGGCTGCACCCTGCTTTCTGGGCTGTTTTTAGCCAAGTTGTTACAAGCGATCCTTCCGTAAGTTAAGAACTAAGTTTTGATTTTTAGTTCCAAATCAACAAAGTGCTGTTACTTTTTTAATTCCAGTGCTCAATAAAAATGGACTTGTTGATCTTTCCGTGTACGAGAACTGTAGGTATTTGTATGGGTCAGCTGGGCCCCCTTTGTGGTTTTCTCCTGACAGTATTAAACCTTCCCCAACATACAGTTGGGACCAACTGCTGTCATCTTAATTGAGATTCCGTTACTTGGGGTGCAAGTGGGGCCTGTGCTGAGCTGGGGCTCTTAAACCTGTTGGGGAGAAGCCAGCAGATGCCTTGGAGAAGACCAAAGGGCTGTTCTCACAAGAGTTTGAGGCCATTCAGCTCAAACGTGGGTCAAAGAGGATGCACGGGCTACCTTCCTTCTCAGTTTGAAAAGGGACAGAAATGTGTTTAATTTTCACACGCAGAGAAATCTTTAGAAGGAAAACTGCTTGTGTTATTTCAGGTGTTTAATAGGCAACTTGACCTTTAAGATTTCGTCCTATACATCTATATGAAAGCTCAAGGGAGCAGAAATCCCAGAATCCAGCCTCTGATCGCTGAGTCTACCTGGAAATATCATGTTAATCCGCAGACAAGGAGCCTGGAAATAATATTGAGCATCTCTCTTTGTATGAATCCAGCTTTTGTATAAGAAAGGTTAAGCCTTCTGATTTGGGGGCATAAATCAGCAATGTTTTCTGTTGTAAAAGAGGTTGACCCAGCTGAGAGGCTGTTTTCCTTCTTCCCACTGTGTAAAGTAGTCGTGCCTTCCTCTTAATGACATGGTACTGACCTCTGTCTAATTAAACAGAGCATAAATAAACGTATTTTGGCCTGATAAATATTCCCATCATGAGTACTCGGGCTGTCTTGAAAACTGAAGGCCAGTAACTTTCTCAGCAATCGTCCTTTTTTTTCCTGAGTGAAATTTCACCGAGCAACTGATCTGCATTTTAAGCGTCAGTCTGGCCGATGCAAATATCCTCTTCAAGTCCCCACCTCCAAATTAGTTCACGTAATTCTAACTTTCTCCTGCGTCTTTTGCCGTCTGTAGATGGGTGGGACGCAAGCCTGGGGACGGTGCAGCTGGTGGCCTCCATGGTGCCACCACCTCCTAGCGGCAGCCCCTGCCACCTTCCCAGAAAAGCAGGGGCTTCGGAAACGCTCGGTGACTGCCGGCGTGTGTGACGGTACGTGGGGCGGATGCTGTGCTTTCATGTAATATTCAACAATTTAATCCCCTTTTAAAGCAAAGACAACATTTAAAGTATATTAAGGTCGTCTTTTGCAAGTACACAGGGGGCTCTGAATAAAACCTTCATTCATGCTATAAAAGCTGGAGGTCCACTGTCACTCCATTTTCTTGCCTCTGGTTATTAAAACATCAAGCTGTCTGACTACTTAAGCTCAGCTAACTTGCTGCCTTCCTCCTTTTGTGCTACACTGGAACACCTGCCATTAATACTAATTCTACTCCGGAGAGAAACTCCCTTTCAGATATGCTTGTCTGAAAATAAATTGACATGTAAAAGGTCTCTTTTGTCAAGAAGTGCATGTAAAGTGCTGGGGTAAGAAGCTGATCGCTTACAAAAGGAGCCACCGACTCTTTAAATTATGAGTGTGAAGGGGGTTATAAATGTTAAATATGGGGGGTGATGTTGTAAATGGGCTGACGTGATACGACTAGAGAAGAATCACATAGCTGCATCCTCTGGTTGTTATTAGACTTTAAGATTTGGGGTGGTTTTTTTGCCTAAACCTGTGGCAGTAAAAGCGCTGCATTGTCTCGGGGTGAATAGCTGGACTCTGTAGGAGCCCATTTGGAGAAAACTTTTTTTTTTTTTTTAAAGAAAAATTATTATTAAGAACACCTCCCTGCTTTTTAAGACACGCGACAAAAACTAAGCGCATTGGTGATGAGTACTTTGATTTAGATGTTTAATGAACTCCAAGACTCTATTGTTTTTCCTGGGACAAAAATTTGTACCCCTTTCAGTTAAGAAGCAGCAGAAGAATCCTTGGGTAGTGTTTATTCTGTCATACAGGCAGCAGCATGAGACAGCAAAAGGTAAATATTTTCATTCCTGACAAAAAGAAAGGTTTTCTTTGTGTTCCTCACACCCTGTGGAGTTTATGGCTCTCTATTAAGAAAACATTTTGAAGTATGTTCTTTGGGTCAGGCTTGGGAGTGGAAGGATGCTGCTTCAAAACCTGCTTTGATACTGACAAGCGGAGTCCGCGGTGGCGATGGGAGAGCGTCACGCTGTGCGAGCGTCCTGCCGAAGCCTTCCAAGCGCAGACAAAGCTGTGAGCAGCTCCGGGATCCCAGGGCTGCCGACGAGGGTTCAAGTCCCGTGGCATGGGCCTGGCTTTCAGCTGCTGCTCATTGGCTTCCTAGGTCTTCTAGCAAAGAAATGTTTCACTTCGTAATTAAGAACAAGCTGAAATGTGTTCAGGGTTGAAAGAACAAAAGTGAAATGTGCCAATTACCCAAACCCTTCTAGCTGAGCTGGTGTCACTTCTGGTTTATCAAACAAGCACAGACTCTTGTGTGATGAGTAGCTCCTATGCTGTCTTACTTTTAAACAGCAGATGGTGTTAGAAACCTGTAACAGGTGGAACCTCTTCAGTTTTATGTGAGAGATCAGAAGTAACAGCAATTTCTCGTTTCCCTAGGGGTAGTTCCTTCAGGAGATAAACAGCAAAAGCTGGCCATGGACTTGGATATTTGTAGAGAAGGAAAAATTTCTAAATCACACATGTTCATATGAAAGAAAGCAGTTCTGGCTTCACTTACTCTGGTTATAATAAAAGGAACCTGGCAGTGTTCTTCATAATTCTCTGTTAGCACCTCTAAAAGAGAGATGTAGCAGGGGGAATGAGCTGTGTTTGCTGGTGTGCCTCAAAATCCTGCTCCAATCTGCCGTAGTCGATTGGTTTCTTGTATATGATAATAGCACTTCACAAGCTTAAAGTGTTTTATAAACATTTAATTACTGCAGCATTTGACTCAAAGCCAGAAATCTCTCATTCATCTGCATCTTGCAAGGTCTGTGAAAATGATATTCAAATTACAGAATTACAACAAGGGTTGAGTTCAAACTTCACTTACAGAAGCCTCCGTTAGCTGAGATTTGTGAGCATCGCCTGTCTTCGCTTCCAGATTTGCAAAGCGAATTCCTTCCTCGGCAGTGGAAACGGTAAAATGTTTTTGCATGCCTATGGATCTGAGGACTTGTGAGCACCCCAGGACAGGGAGCTGTATTTAATGTAGGAGAACACTGTGCTAGCGTCCCCTCAGCCCGTGCTGTGCAAACTTCTGAGGCAGGCAGGGACTTTTACATCCGGATGAGAGCCCTGCTGGATGCCCAGTCCCCGTAGCGTCCTCTGCTGTCCTAAGCAGTAGGAAAATGATTATTTGTTAAGAGTCGCTCTTAATCACCAAACCACTTGCAATTGTAACGGGGCTTCTCCACCCCAGCCCTACTTTTTAAAGAAGGTGGAGAGAGGCAGGCTTACAGGACGGTTTTCCGCTGCCCCAAGCCTGCCCTGCTCCATGGATCTGAGCCTGCTGGGAACACGCAGGTGTAATGGGCTTTGTGACACCGAGTACAAGCAGTGCTAGAGGTAAAAGAGCTTGGGTTGGATGAATAACTCCCATCTAACCGTCTGCCTCTTCCACAGCTCCCGTTTCTGTACAGCAGGCTCTTAAGGGCAGACTTGGTGTGCCGTATAAAAACCTCTTCTTTTCCATGAGAAAGGGAGATGTTGGCGGGCCATACGCGTGCTCTCTTGGATGTGAAGGCTTGCTGCTGGGCAGGGCAGGGGGCCCAGCTCAGACATGGTTTCCCTGCCAGAAATGGTAATTCTGACGACGTATTTTGAGCAGCACTTCAATAAATGCCATTGCTGGCAATCAGATCCTTCCGGCTGAGACAGATCACTCGTTTCGAGGCCCTGATCGCACTCTCTTGGGTGAGTTTGGGCACACAAGAGCAGCAGCTCGTGAGGAGGAACAGGAGCTGAGCAGGGCAGGGAGCTCCGCTGGTGCTTCATTAAAGCCGGCTTTTCTCCTCGCAGCAGCGCGATTTCACCGGGCCCGCCTCCCAGATCCAGCTGCCGGGCTCCAACGCTCTGATCTGTGCACGGGGTGCGCTGCTAATTATGGAGGCAATTCCCATGGATACCGGGAAGGATTGTCTGTGCCAGCAAAAGTGATCCCAGCTGGGGAAGCGGGGAAGGAAAACGTGTTGAAATATTCGGGAAGAAACTTCAAAAGTTTCTGGAGATGTAGGTGGAAAACATTTCTGGCGTTACTGCATCCCAACGTGTAAATCATCATTGTTTTAAACCTAAGGTGCAGGCTGTTTCCACGCTGGTTTACAGGAGTTCACCCACGTTATTGATTCCTTTGGCTGCTGGAGCATTTACCAGCAGAGCGGAGCTGAATTTGCCCCCTCGTTATCTGCACCCACTCGGGACCGTGCCCTCACCCCTGCTCTTGTACCCGCAGGGTGCCCTCTGCTCAGACGCGTAGCACGGGAAGGATCTTTCCAGAAAATGGCAAACAGTTTTTGTTTCCATGAAGGCAACACCCTGGGCGAGGCAACGCGCTCTCCGGGGAAGGCACGCACTGGCGGGCTGGTAATTCTGGTTCCCTTAGCAGCGTGGCGCCGGTGTGCGCGGCTTCGGTACCTCCCCGTCCTTTGTGCCTCATCCTCCTGAAATGCACGGATTTAAATAACTTATTTCTGTGTAAATTCATATTTGAAGGGTCTATTCAAGGAAAAAGAGCACTCCCTGGTAAAAAGAGAGGGGGAAATACCTAGTCAAGTAGCGCTCGGATGTGGAAAAAGAAACAAATACGGTTTAAAATTATTTTGTAATTGTTCAGCTGCAAGGCCTTATGTTCCACTTGCAGTGGGGGTAAAAAAACACTTTTTATTTAAATAAATAATAACAGGTATTGTTGAAGGTTTTTTTGTGGTTTTTTTTTTTTTGGTTTGGCGATTTTTTTGGGAACATCCTCACCAACGGTTCTAACTTGGATGTATTTTGCTAAGTGATCTCCAGCAGAAGCTCAGGTACTTCTCAAGACGTTTCTAGCTTGCACAAACACAGAACGAGGCAGCCAGACTGTTAGGTTGGATTTCCATCCCTTTCTCATCCAGGGCACCTGCTCCCCTCTCCCTCCCCCTCCAAGTCCTCCCAGCTGTCTGTCTGTCTCATTTATGTCAATTAGAGATTCAATGCTGCCTGATTTAATTGGCCTGACTTTCCCCTCTAATAGAAGCCCCACGAAGGCAGGGCATGCAGGCAGCTCTCTGCAGGCTGCCTGCCTGGGGACGGAGCCTGTCCCGCGGTCGGGCCTCGTTTGCAGAACACAATAACCTGCTTGTTGCTATCAGCTGCGATGGAAAGGTTGGTGACCCCCTAACAGGGATGGGACCTGCGCGAGGATGTTGTTTGGAAGCTCTGTTAAGGAATTTGGGCAGCCACTTGCTCACTGTGGGGAGGCTGAGGCTGAGCTCTGCCACCCAAGGCAGCCTTCCCCTGCTCTGAGGCTGCCTCTGTGGGTGGCAGCTGCGAAGCTTTCACCCGCTGTGTCTGGAGGTGTCCTCCCCGAGCAAGGCTGCCCAAGAGCCACGTTTTGGGGCTCTGCAGGGAGTAAAAGCAAAGTTTTCGCCACCCCTCTGCTCCCCCTCCAACAACTGAATCGCAGGAACCAGGCCTGACCTACTTCTCCCTGGCTCCTCGCTTGCGTTTCCCTGACAAATTACGAGGCCCTTCATCTCCCGGCAGAAATGTGAGTTTCCCAAGTAGCTGGCCCACAGAGGCATAAATATTAAACAGCAACAGTACCATCTAGTGACTTTGACTCACGGAGAGCATCAGTTAAGATGGGGACAAGGAAATCGGTGCATTAAGGAGTCCGAGCAAAGCCCCAGATGTGCAGATGAGGTCTTATCTCTGGGTTCATTTGGATTTAGGAAACCAACTGTGCTGGTGCCGCACCAGCCTCTTGCTGCGATGTGACGCTTCCTTGGGAGACAATCCCGTTTTTAGCCTACTGACTCCCCGCTGAACCCAGCCCTGACCCACGCTCCCTCTGCTGGTAACGAACTAATTTATTTAATGTGTTCACAACTTCGCGCACACCCACACGCGCACACAACAGCAAATCCTGGCAGAAGCATGCGATGAAATTTACGGCTGCGGCGATTTCTCGCTCCTGACGAACGTACACCTTTTCGCTCTGATGAGCCAGGAGTGAAATCCTGAATTGGATGCATAAACTAAATAGACACGGTTCCATTACTGCATCAAAAACAGGTCTAAAACTGAGCAGAAAGGGTACACGAGCTTAAAAGGCCCACTCCAAGCAGATCTGAAATTACATCCTCTCCTTCACAGCTGAAGGGAGGAAATCAAATTAGAGCGTTTCTTTCTCCATCAGAGGACACCAGTCCTGCTGCGGCCGTGTTACGCCGCGCCGTCGTTCAAGGCGCGCAGGAGCTCTCCCTGGAGGGCTTCTGCGTGACCAGGGCATTGCTCCGGATCGCCGCGCTACCCACGGGCTCTGGGGTGCTCTGTGCTGGAGGGCACAACCCTCCTCAGCTGGTTTGCAGCGTGTGTGTGGGCACTGCCTCTTTCCCAGTCAGAGGCTGTTGTTACATGCACCAAATGCACGGGATGGAGGAAAGGTGACACAAGAACACAGTGTTGCTGAACTTAAATGCTAAAACATGACAGCAAACCTATTAAATGCCATTGGTACTTGCAGAAGAAATTGCTTTGCCATCTAATCAAACGCGTCCCCTCTTTGCTATCAAGAGCACAGCGCTGCCCTAAGTCCACTCAGCCTGGCTCATGGGCTGATGGGTGCCTGACAATTTTCTGGTTCCAATTTAAACAGAAAACTAAATTAGCAAATTAATTGTTTGCCGTGTTTTGCCTTGGTCCCCATCAGCTGCCGCAGGACCAGCAGCCAATCCAGGGACCCCTCTCGCAGTCCCAAGCAGAAGGTGGAGCTCTGCACCGGGTCCTGCTATCTACCAAGTGTCAGTCACGTTAATTTTAAATTACTTTTGTACAGCTTGGTGTCAAAACGATTAAAGCATGAAAAGAAAAACTGAACTAGAGAGAGGGAATGGCGGGGGGGAGAGAGAATGAATAATTTACCTTGCGTTTACAGCAAGGACACTTAGATTTCTTTAACTCCTCAACTCTGCCAAGCCTGAAACTTTTCTTTCCTCAGCTCAAACTGCTTACGACTCCGCCTGAGCAGGTGCTCTGGATCCTTGCCGTCTGCGGGGAGGCAGTAACTGCTCGCAGCACAAAGCCGTGATAATATCTGAGTTTTTTCCCAGGTAAGGCTTTTCTCTGCGCCGTGCTCACCATTCGTTGCAGTCGCCAGCACGAACCCACCCACCCGCACGCAGACCTTTCCTCCCCTTACTGCTCCGCACCCAGCTCCATTTTCTCCAGAACTTGAGCACACCGTGCTAGATAATTACACGCTCAAAAAACAGAGAAACGCACAATCAGATCCAGCCTTAAAACTGCAGGAACGAGAACCTCATAACAGCATCTTGCGTAGGATCACAGCGTAATGGCCCTGCAGCTCACCGCGTCAGTTCCCCCAACTAAGCTGTGTGCCTTGTGAAAACTTTGGCTTTCTGGGCAAGGACTGCTTTTATCTCCCTTCTAAGTTCCATCTGCGATTTCTTTCTCTTTCCAGTTACTGAATGCTATAACCAGTGGTCCTTGAAATATCCTACTAAATCTGGTGAGGCCATAGGAACAGCAAAAAGATTTGTAAAGAGGGCAACGTGGCACCACCTGAAAATGTAAAGCAAGACAAGTTTAGCTACTTCTGTCAGTTTTTGTCTTCAGCTTATACATAGGAGCATTTTCTATTCATATTTCTTTAAAAATGGGGTATATTTATTTTGAATTATTTTGTCTTGAGGGACTACAAATTGCAACGAGGTGTCTTTGATGGAAGATCACTTGCAGGGTGACAGAGCTGCCTGGGAAATAAGAGGGGCTGGATGCTCCAGCGTAATGTATCCTGCAGGATATGTGTGGGCTTGAACCGATTTGTCAAATTTGAGCAAAGAAAACAATTTTGCTAATGGGTGTTTTCTGAAAAACGAGCGTGTTGTCTCGGCAGTTTGTGTTCTGACTTGTGCTGTCTTCTCGCCACCCATCCTTGGCAGGCGCAGAGAGGAGGCACCGGTGTCTTCTCCCTGCACCTCGCTCCTGCATCGTTAGCCCGACAGCCTTGCCAGATCCCAACTGCTCGTGCGACGGGTTGAAAAGCACGCTCGAGATTTCCTCCTCCAAAACTACTCGCCCGACTTCTCTAACGTGTTTGCTTTGGCTCGGTAATCCCCCTTTCCCTAAACCCTCGTGGCTTTGGTTCTGTGGCCCGCAGGGCAGGCTCCGCTCGGAAGGTGGGGAAGGCAAACGGGCACCCCTGGGACAAATGAAGCTGCCCCCTCCCTGCTGCCCCATTTTTGTGCTGCTGCACGTGGAGCGTGGAAATTGTGGGGTCTGCGCAGTTTAGGAGCTGTGACTGGGCTGCAGCGTTGCACTGCATGGGATTTCGCTTAAGCATGCAGGCATGGAAATGTTTCTCTCATTAATAGTGGGATTCCCTTCACATGGCAATGTTTCTTCAGCTGCTGACTCACAAATAAATCATTTAACTGACTTTTTTTTCCCTTTCCCATTTGGGAAGCTCCTGTAAACTTCCCTTTTCCTCTGCCAGAGGCCTAGCAGGAGGCTTGAAAAATGAAGAGCAGTACGTTTTGGTAATGTCACCTCCTGCAGTGCGTTTTGGTAATGTCACCTCAGACATGCCGTGGGGGAGTACCGAGCATCACGACCTCCAGCCTGATAACCACAGCTTTCCCTCTTTAATACGTGCTTGGTGCTAGAGCAGCAGCTATATAAAACTAACACCTTTTTTACTAGATGCTGCTAGTCCAGCCTCAGTGATGTCTGCTCACTTGTGCAGCTTCTTAAATAAAAAACATTGTCAACATTAAAAATACAGGTATAAAAACTACGCCTGATACAGTAATTATTTAAAATATAAGCACAAGTCTCAACCATGTTATCTTTTTTTTTTTTTTTTTTTTCCTAATCAGCAAGGCTGCCCCTCTACCTGGCACTGGAGGGCTGTGTGAGGGCACGAGAGAGACGTGCAGTGGATTTATTATCAACAGTGCTGTTGTATCGCATCCAACTGCAAAACCTATCAGGTATGAAACAGTTTCAAATCCTAAATTGTCTGCTGGCCCGGCAGTTAGCATCATTAATTGAACGGAGTTCAGCCCGAATAAATAATGGATATAGACTCACTCACAGAACCAGGAACTTTGCAGGGTGTATGCTGCCGCCTCGCAGTCGTGCTGCGGGTTGTCCTGTTGGGACGAAGGTGCAGGAGGCGTGTTATCACTCGCACGGCTCTCGGGAATCACCAAAAACACTCAAGGGGTTAACAGGAGTGGTCAATGCTGATTTCCCTAAAAACTAGAAGACAATAACTTAGACTAGAGCACCAAAAAGGACGTTTAGGAATACAGCACTTTTCCTCAGTTAAGAGCTCGTGAAATCAGGGAGATGCGGGCTTTTTTCTTCCTCTCCAACACTTGCATTTCCTGCCGTTGGACAGTAAGAATTTGAGTTCTGCATTTCAATGCGTTGGGGTTTTTTTAGGCTTTTGATAATCCTCCGATGATAATTTAAACTATCTACCAAGCAAAGTAAGGCTTTTCAGTCCAGACCACTGAATCAATTCTTTGTTAGTAGACACTTTATCCCCTTGAAGTATCCAGGAAGATTTATTCTAATGAGACATGTAGACAAAGTGACATTTTCCCATCTCCTGCTAGCTAAACACAAAATTGCAATTACTCCAAAACAACTAACATCAGAATCCGGTGCGCTATTGGCTTTTCAATAGTGGCTGTTTATTAGCTTTCCCCAGGACCTGCCTTTTTATTGAGGGGAAAAGGATCTGGAAACAATCGATTCTCAGCGAAAAGTTTTTCAGAGGGAGTTGTTTTTAATTTGCTGACTTGCTCCAAGAAAGCCGTCTGTGTGCAAATTCACAGATCTGCCGATGAGTAATCAGGAAGCTTTTGTGTTTTAATATTTTGATGGTAGAAGGAAAGTAGCACAAGACTGACAGAATAAATACATATATTTACAGGACATTCTGTATCGATTGGAGTACAAAGACCAAAATAATAGAAGTGTAACAAAGACAGCAACCAACTAAAAGCCAGATGCTAGAGGCGACCTGAGGCCTAAAACAAAGCACAGATCATCAGTAATTGGTGCTGGAGGAGCTTAAAGTCAAGAGATGTTTCTCTCTTTGTCCTGAAAAGTCTCAAGAGCTGGAGGCTGGTGTTTCCAGCACCCCGTGAACGACACAATTTAGAGTTATAACTGATGAACAAGACAGAAACTTCAAAGAGATCAGCAGGTCGAGGACAACCAGGCCTTCTTAACCCGACACCCTCGATTTACATTTGGATTTTATGTTTGTAAATGAAGCCACATACAAATTTAGGGATCGGTGATAAGGAAATGGAAGCTTATGAAAGGTGTCAGGCATCTCGCATCAGGAAATTTCTATGGAAATGCTTGATTGCTAACAGGATTTACGGGTATCTACTTGCTATAATTAATCTTTCTCTTCCACATAATTTCATTACATGTTGCCTGTTTTTACTGAGTACAGTCCCAACATCCCTGAAACCCACGGGTTCAGTGGAGGAAGGGTTTTTAATGTCTAGGAGTTGCATTGCAACAGCAAAGAGGCTCAACAACTCTGCGTTTCAGGGGTGGAGAGCTCCAGGGACTGGCAGAGCTGGAGAGAAGGGCTCGTAAAAGGCAACAGGCTTGAGGAGACAGAGGAAGGAAGGTCTTTAACTGTTAGGCTGAATCACTAAAGCCCGTATCTAATGAACCATACGGTATTTACTGATGCTGCGTGTCCTTGTCTATTACGGACATTTATCAGCAGGCTTGCTCCCCCTTCCCGTTTTCCAACTTCATTTCTTTGTGGTTTGCACGTGTGATGCATTTTCAGTCTTGTCTTGTTAAATAACACAAGTAGTGAGGTGCAGACCCCGAGCCCTCTCAACTTGCAGGTGAGATCCTTTAGCTGAATACAGGGACAGCATTTTAGCCCTTTAGAGTCTCTGTTGCTGGGAATCCTAGGGTCATGGGGGTTGGAAAAGCCCTCCAAGATCACCTGGTCCAACCGTCCCCCTACCACCACCATCACCCACTGACCATGTCCCCAAGCACCACGTCCAACCTCTTCTTGAACACCCCCAGGGACGGTGACTCCGCCACCTCCCTGGGCAACCCGTCCCAACGCCCGACCGCTCTTTCTGAGGAGAAATGTCTCCTCATTTCCAGCCTGAACCTCCCCTGGCACAACCTGAGGCCATTCCCTCTGGTCCTATCCCTGGTTACCTGTGAGAAGAGGCCGACCCCCAGCTCCCCACACCTCCCTTTCAGGCAGTTGCAGAGAGCGATGAGGTCTGCCCTGAGCCTCCCCTTCCCCAGACCAAACACCCCCGGTTCCCTCAGCGAAGGGGAGAGCCGTGCACCCACGCCGGGGCAGGAGGAGGACAGCCTGTAGGCTCAGGAGCGGCAGCCCGGCTGCTCCCCGGTACCGGGGGCTCGGTGCTGCCCGTGCCGGGGGTGCCCAGCGCTGCCCCTTCCCCCCGCTGCCACGCCGCCAGCGGGGACGGAGCCCGGCAGCCCCGCTGCTTCCAGCCCGGCGGAGCGGCAGGCAGGGGGCAGCAAAGGGAAGGCTTTTCACTTTTTTTCCTTTTTTTTTTTTTTTTTTTTTTTTTTTTTGTTCTCAGCCCTTTGCAGTCGGAGCTTTCCAGCCCGATTGTGCTCAGTGCTGGTGTTATAGCAGCGCCTCCATTTACCCTCCCCCCATCTCCACCGTTGGGGGGGGGGGGGGGGGGGCGCCTCTTTTTGGGGGGGGGCTGGCTGGGTTGTGAGGGGAGAAGGAGTCTCGCCCCCTCACTGTGCCAACTGGGGGGGTCTCCCCTCACTGTGTGTAGGGGGGGGAGCGGTTGTGGGGGTGTCAGCGGGGCCGGGGCTGCCCCGGGGAGGGCAGGGGGCCGGGCCCCCCCCCTTAGCTCCCGGCCTGGGACTCTTTCTCTCTCCCGCCCCCCCCCCCCGCTCCTAAGCGGGAGTTTCCAGGAAGCGCTGAGGAGAGCCGCATCACCGCGCAGCCCCTCACACTGCGAGCTCCTTCCGCAGAGGCCGTGGCAGCAACGCCAAGTAGTCCCAGCAGGGTGCCAGCCCTCACCCGCTATAAAGCCCCGTCCCGCTCTCCCCTCGCGGGGTTTTATCACAGGGGGGAGGCGAGGGAAGCGTTTGGCTCCCCTCACCCCGCGGCTTTGGCCGGGATAAGTCAGGAGGAAGTGTGATGGGGGGGGGAGGGGAGGTGAAAAAAACCTGAGCGGCGGAGGGATCCGGAGGCGCGGAGGAGTGAGGCGGTCCGGGGAGCCGTGCGCGAGGGCGGGGGTGAGCGGGAAAACGCGGCGCGGAGCCGGGAACAGCGCCCCCGCCCCCTCCCGCGGGGAAGGGGGGGGGCATGGGGAGAGGGGGGGCGCCGCTGAGGGGGCTCCCGGCCGCCCGCTGCCCGCCCTGAGGGGATGGGGAAATGAGGGGAAGGGGCCGGGGCCGGGGCCGGGCGGCAAAGTTTGGGGAAAGTTTCCCCGGCCTCGAGGTCGGGGGCCCGGGGTCGCGCCTCAGCCCCGGCGCCTGACAGAACGCGGCCCCCCCCCCCTCCCTCCCCCCCCGCCCCGGGCAGGTGAGCGGCCGCGGAGCTTCCACAGCGCCCCGCTGCCCCCAGCCCTCCGCCCACCCGTTTTTTTTTCCTTTTTTCCCCCCGTTTTCCTTTTTTTCCCCCCTCTTTTTCCCTGTCCCCTTTTCTGAGGACCCACGTTCCTGTCAGCGCACCTGGGCCTTGCGGGGGAGCCGCTCGCCCTGTGCCCCGCAGATGTGAGGGGGTGGCTTCACCTCACCCCACAGCCCCTCTCCTCACCTCACCCCGTGGGTGGGCAGCCCCCAGCCCCCCGGGTCACCCCCGTGCCCGAGCTGCACGGCCACGCTCGGGAAGTTCGCCCCAAACGCCCCCCCTGGGTTTAGGACCCCACACAGGACCCCCAAATCCCCACAGGAGAGCGCCCGGGCCCCCCCAGATCCCCCCCAACGAGGGCTCCCCGTCCCCACCCGTTAACCCCTCGGTCTGCCCCCCGCCCGCTCCCCGTCCCGCAGGCCTCATGTCCCCCTATTAACCCTGCCGGGAGAGGACAAAAGCTAAACTATGATCCCGCTCGGCTTCCCCCATCCCATCCCCGGCTACATGAGCTTCACATCCTCCTGCTAGGGCTGAAAGGAGAGGAGAACAAGAGCTGCTGCTGATTGTAAGGCCTTCCTCGGCTTCTCCCCACCCCCTCCCGGCCCCATCCCCCACTGCAGCTCCCATAGCCTCGTATCCCTCCCATTAACGCTGAAAGGGGAGGACAGGAGCTCTGATGGGTTTTTCTCAGGCTTACTCTGTTTTCTCCCCCCCCCCCCCCACCAACCGATACCAGCTCCACAGCCCTGCATAAGTGCAAAGCACGCATCTGGCTCTGCAAGCACAGCGAGTAAATGCCCCCCTTTCCTCCCAGCTCCACAGCCCTGCGAGGGAAAATAACAAAATAAAAAAAAAAAACCGATTCCCCTTGTTTTGCTTATTCATTATAAGGGCTCGGTAGCGTTCTTTTTTAAAACGTGTGATCTCTTGTTTTAGAAGCATCTGTGCTTTAAGAATAAGGTTTTGTCTTCTATCATCTTGAATGTAGCTCTTCATAATAATCTCCTGAAGTGCTCCATTTTTGTCCTTAAAGTTCTATTTTATTACCTCTTGTGGATGAGTGAAGGTCAGTTTAACCCTTTATATAGGAAAATCAGCAGCCACTTTAGAAAAAGGTTGCCTTTTTCTTTACTAATTCGTGGTTATGATAATATTTTATTGAGCGGAGGGTTTTTTTTCCAGACCAGTCCTGATGCACGGTGAAAGAAGTGTGCTTCAGCACTGATTAAAGTCATGTATGAGTTAATGAGAAGCTTGCAGAGTATGTGAAGCAAGAGAAAATCTTTAACTAGCTCTGCTGTTCCTTCTACATACCACAAACTTGTAAGCTGTAACCAGAAGGTGGATTGAATGTGTGAAATGCTGCAGTAGCAGTCCCTTGTAATTGCATCACAGGTGGATGCTCGCTCAATTAATGCATTATCATTTTCAAAATACCTAAAAGTTGTTTGTTTGTTTGTTTTTTCCTCAAATTGTGAGACCTCATGTTTCAAACCGTGTTGAAATCCTTGGATGAAGGACGCTGCAAGCCTACAAAGTATTGTGTTCTGGGTTGTTTTTTTTTTCATTTTAAACAATGTCTTTGTTTGTTTTCATGCTAACTGCTTCCTGGATTAATAGATTGATAACACAGAAGAGCCTCTCAGGTGTTGGGGGAACATAGCGGTGATATCAACATCCTAGTTGTGGGCCTTCTAATTTAAGAAACGTATTGTCAGAAGATGTAAGATCAGGGCTGAATCTTGCTTGCATTTAGGTCCAAATGTAAGATACCCTTCCTAAGGAGTCCCCAGTGAACACTGAGAGTAATTAAGTAAAAATAAAACCTTTCACTTCAGCCCTCCCCGTCGCTTTTAACATAGAGAAGAAAGTGCAACACTGTTTTCATTATGTGTTCTGGTATTTCTTAATTTTGTATTGCATCTTAAATGCTCAAGTGACTTATAATTTCTGTGATTTGGGGGTATTTCTACACCATGCTTTTAAAGAAATCATCTCACTGGGTCCCAAAAGGAGCTATTGAGCAGTCAATCTCTTAAAAAAAAAAAAAAAAAAAAAAAAGAAAAGAAAAGAAAAAGACAACTTCTTACAGCTTTGCCTTTCCTTCTAATTTTCTTCCGGAATTTTCATACTTAATTGGTGAATTCCTCTTTTGTTAAATTAAGTAAATATTTATTGGTATCAGTTGGATTTTTATTTTAATATTTTTTAAGAAGAACAGAACGTTGTCACTGAGACAATCCCTTCACACTGTATTGAAGAGATGACAAAAAGCGAGTAAAGGAGAGTTGTCATGTGCTGGGAATGTCAGTGCCATTTTTGGAAAACAATACTATAGGAAATGGAAAATACATTTTATGCTGGTGGGAACTTTGTAATGAGGCTAAGAGAGGATTTGGTGTCTCAGAAAAGCAATTATTACGAGGGAAAAAGCAGGACTTTATCATCTATTTGTAAGGGTTCTCCGTCTGAATATCCTTTTGGGGAACTGAAATTTGGCTCAAGTCTGTTTATGAACATCTGTTGAATGGAATTTTAAAAAGGCACAGATTATAATCTTAGTTTCTGTTGACTGTTTAAGCAAAATAAAATGCAACTGCCTGTGGGTTTTTGGTTTTTGTTTTTTTTTAAATAGTGAGCTGCGTGAATCTTCCATAGTCTATAGTACCGATTACCTGGTTGTATATGCCTATTCTGTACGTTTTTCTCTTCTGCATATAAAATATAGCTTCCATCCCTTTCTGTAGCTGTTTAATCCCATTACTTTCCTACTGAGCTTTCAAGTTTTATATTTTTTTGCAACAGGAGACTCTTGGATATCAGTATCTCTGGTGTGGTGTTTTTGTTTTGTTTTGTTTTTTCACAAAGAATACAGTGGTATATTTGAGGGGAAATTTGGAGAAACGTTGGGTATTCCCAGGACTGTGACCATTTGCTTAGCTTCACATCCTGCCCACCTGTCCTTAGCTGGGTTTCTGTAAATGCAATCACTTTGTGTCCACTGTCTCTGGATAGTACTACTTCAGCATCTATTTCTGCAGTGTTTGTGACCTCCTGTTATTCAGGGAGGTCTTCACTGTAATTTTCCCTCCTATTATTTTGCCTCTTTTGCAGCCTGATGTTTTTGCTGTTGTTTTATATTCCAAGCGAGGATCCTGTGAATATTTCAGCTCAAAATTTAGGTCATCTTCGATAGAAGAAGGAAGAGGAAACCTAAAAAGTAAAAATAAGATTTCAACGTGCTTTATAAAGTGACAACTCTTTTCAAAAAAAAAAAATGTACAAACTCATCTGTATTTTGTGGCTGTATGGCTGAACGGAGGGTGCCTTTTTTGATTTCAGAAGGAAAGCTACGCATCTTCATGTGAGTGTGGTTTCTTTCCCATGTGCTTTCCTGGTCTTTTTCATTTCCACACCTGCTTTGAGCTTTAATCACTCAAATTATTCATAGACTTGCCCTGGAAAAAGAAGAGAGTGACCTCTTCCCATCTGGAGTAGATGGATTTACCATCAATAATTGTAAATGGACTTGGATGACTTAATGGTTTTTATGCTTAAAATTTTTAATTCTGTGATTTCGTTGCTTTTTAAGAATTCTGCACGTGGTCTTCTCTGAACTGATAAATCTCTATGGTATAACTTCAAGTTATTTCTTGCAAATTATATCTTAACACTGGCCTCACATCTACAAAGTGCTGATGATCCCCCCACGAACTGCTGAGTCGTCAAAGAGCATGCAGTTTGCACAGGACCAGGCCCATAAGTTGCACTCGTCTTCTTTTTTTTTCTTTTTTTTTTTTTCTGTAATTATATGCAATATCTTTCCTTACAAAGAACCTGGAGACAATTTATGAAATCAGCAGCCACAAAAGCAATGTGGTGCCTGTTGGGGGTTATGTATTCACATTGATTACAATTTAACAGTCCCTCAGCCTGAGGATATCTGAAGGGATGTAGAGCCAACTGCTTTTCAATTCGTGTGCGTTGCTATAAGCAGCAAGCTGGAATTGATAGATATCTGTTGCTATTGCCAGCAACTCTTGTTTTTCTGTTACTTTAGTAGCTTAATTTAAATTATTAAGAAACTTGTGAATCTGTTTTGTTTGTTTCTGCTCTTCCCAGCAGCTCTTTGCAGTTTTATATGTATTAAATGTGCTAAGCTTCAGCTGGCCTGGGTGTGTAATAAACACTTTAGTGAATGAGGTTTAGTCCAGTTTCCTCTATTAACTCAAAAGAGATTCGTTTATTTTCTGGATTGTTTCTCCATTCAGAAGGAGAGAAGACCTGCATAGCCAGAGTTCACCTCATAAATCACCTAGACAAGTGGCACTTGGGGCAGAATAAGATACAAAACAAGAGTAATTGTGATTTAGTCTCAACGAACTTGTGGTATTCTGCTATGGAAATGTTCGTGACATGAGACAAACAGAGAGAGCCACCTGGCACCAAGCTCATCTTCACGACGGAGGGAGCACCACGAGAGCGACTTCAATGGGCTCAGCAATCATGCAGGGTATTCAGTGAGTTGTCCCATATCTCCTTAATGCTGTCTTTTGCATACAGTGCTGTGCTTTTTTCTCTTTGTTTTGCTATTTCTGATGCTCAGAACGCAGTGATTTTTGTACAAGCTGCAGGCAGTCTGCACTTGCTCAGTCCCCACAACAGGGTATGGTACTTTCTGGCACTGATGCGGTATTCTCCGCAGTTGCGTGGAGGGGCCTCTTCAGAAATCAGCCGCTCTTCAGCTTCCCGGGTTTTAGCTGAGCTTAACCTTTGGCGATCAGTAAATGGACATGGTAAGAAAATCTGTGGCCCAGCCACTCCTCCTTTCCTGAGACTTGTCAATCAACCTCTGCGCCCTCACCTGCCTATGTTTCAGTATCCCTTCCGTCTTATTGCAGTTTCTAGTCTTTCTGTGGGAGGTGGAGACATGTAAAAACATCTTTAGGGTGATGGATCATGATTGTGGGTACAGATGGCGGTATTTTTGGTGCAAATAAGGAAAGAAAACACTTTGCAACTTCTGAAAATGGGTGCTAGGTGCTTTCTTAACACCAGCTCACTTGATCTCCTGCCTAATTTAAACAATGCATCTTGTCTTTGTTCAATACAGTTATCTTCTACTCTTAGTAGTTTTGTAATATCTTCATTAGTTATTGATTCAAATTCTGAAATATTTGGGGCTGAGGGGGGTTCTTTTTGATTCCAAGTGTCTGATGAATCTATTTGTTGGCACCTGCAAACTCTGTCCTTGCTTCTTCCCCTCATTCTGTGCTTATTTAAAGGACCCTTCAAAATCATGTTGACTCCCCTGGATACGATGGGACTTCTGTTCTACTAGATCAGAGCTTCCTCTCAGGGCTTTGCCATTTCTGAGGAAGGAAAGTCAGGTATCTTTCAGCTCAGTTGTTGCCTCATCTCCTCTGCTCTCCCAGGGGTCTTGCACACGCTTTCAGTTCTGCCTTACGTTTTTGATTTTTGTGAGGTTCCCTACTATTTACATTTCTTCACATATATCCTCTTCATACCATCTGCTACCTTATGTTTTGCTCATCTCTGAAATTTAGCAACCATACTTCATGCAACAGCGTGGTACCTTATTTTCTTAACGTTTAATAAAAGGATTCTAAAAGAACAAAGCAAATTAGAACTCACCCTTTCCATCTAGACATATTAACCGGTGAGGGAACGCTTCAATTAAGACCTTCAAAGCCTCGAGACAAATGAATTTGTAACTGCGATTTTGTACGTTGTTTATCCAAAAGGCATAGTATCCAGTCAACTACAGTAGTTTTATTACAGACTGTGTGATAAGATTAAAAAATAAGATTATTACATATTGCTAGCCTCTCTATTAACTTTTTTCTTTAGAATTCAGCTAGTCTTGTAAGTAGTATTTACTTTAGAGTCAGTGTGTAGCTGTGCCTTGTTAGGTAAAAGCTACAGTAACTGTTTTCCTGAACTTAGCTCCTGACCTACCTTTTAAGGCCACGTCTACAAAGGGATGATGCATCAATCTCGTTTGTTTGATCTAATTACAGCTATTTAACTACACTGAGCACAAGTACATTCACCCCACTTTGTTATGCTGATTTAAGACGTTTTCCACTGTTAATCGGGTGCACACCATTCTTCTTTGCGTCAATTCACCTCTCAAAATATTCTGGGCAGCTATCCCACAGAGCGCCGTTCTGTTACTCAGCTGTATGTTCTTTTTCACAGCATGCTGGTAGGGAATTCTCTGGAATTTGGGAATTCTTCGGGTCAAACTGACTATTTACCGCTGCTTTTTTCTTGGCATTGATTTTTGCCTGTGCAACTTCTTTCTCAAAACGTTGCGAGGTTGCATGAAGAAGCAGCTGGTAAATCCATTACAATGCTTATTCCTGCGAGGTTGCACAGGTGGAGAGATCTAGTCGTACAGCTTCGCAGGTCTTTTGCTACTTGAGGAATGGAAGAAATGCAAAAAAGCGAAACCGCCAGATGTAATCAACCTGTTACTTCTGTACAACATCTACCTGGAGCAGCTTACTCAACGGCGTGCTGTTCTGGGTGTGACTGGTGGCACGGGGTCCTGGTGCAGAGAAGGGATGAGCAGAAGCAGCAGCCGCCCGTCGGGACGAGAAAATTACACTCCTAGAAATCTGCAGGTCTCAGCTGCTGAGGCAGGACACAAAACAAAGGCATCCCTTAGCATGCAGAAGCCCATTGCTATCTGTGGAAGAGCACCGTTTCTGATGACTCGCAACTGAAAATTAGCCAGTTTTATGTCAGGGATGCTGTCGTGGGATTTTTTTATGCATATATCTGAAGAAGGTGCTGATCTTCTGTGTCATAAAGCTTGGTAATGCATAAGAAATTACTGTGAGCTTTTTCTAGGTATAGTCCATGAATCAAGTAGGGGTTATAGGGGTTCAAAGAATAAGCATGGTCTGTTGAGCCAGGAGGAAGAATTTATGGAGACAGCGAACAGTTTCTTAATGGTTGTACACGGCCTTGCTCATCAGTGCAGGTGATTTACCATTAAACGGATGTAGAATGAGCATAGAATGGTATTGTGAAACTTCCTCAGAGCAGAATCTTTAGAAACTTGAACTTACCCTGATTTGTACAACATCCGTAAGAGGAGGGGAAAGATACTAAAGGGTAGACAAAAGCAAGGAATGGGAAGACACTTTCAGTATTATGGACATCCAGTGAAAAAGTGTCTGCAAAACTAGCCACTTGAGGAGGAAAAAATGTGCATTAAGACAAAAGATAACGAAGCAAATTAATCAAAGAAACGGCGTTTGGACTTTATTAGCAGTTACTAAAGTTGCTATCATGCCGCTGCGTGTTCAGTGTAGCTCAGAGATCTTCAACAGAAGTGTCAAAGTAGTTTGACTTGGCAAAATAACATTAATAAAAGAAGAAACATTTGATCTGAAGTGCACTCCCTCATCTCTTCTGTAACTGAAAGTTGCAAAAAAGTCCTCCAAGTAACTTGCTGAAATGGTAGCCTGAGGTGGTGGCCCCGAATCATCTATTCTTCCTCTAAAAGTGTACTATTAAATTTGAAATACACCTTTCTCACTATTTTTATTATTATAGCAAATACAGGAAGAAAAATAGCAGTCATAGAAAGACATCATGAGGCCCATTGGTCACAGCTCTGCTCTGGGACAAGAGAAAGATGCTTCGATGTGTGGAGGTTTTTATATCTTGTCCTTTAAAAATTAAAGCAAAACAACAACGAAACAACTGCCCATGCTAGTATTTTAGTTGTTTAGACATCACTTCTGTTGCTCTGCCAAATCTTACTGTGAATTAAGTCTATTACCTGTTCTGCTTTCAGTGGGCATGAACGTTTGGTTGTCGACCTTCAGTGTAACAAAATGGAAGATGGCTATTTTGTCCTCTCTCACATGAACTCTCCCTTTTTTTTTTTCTTTTCCTTTTTTCTTTTTACTTTTTTCCTTTTTTTTTCCCTGTTTTTAATCCAATATTTCAACTTGTTCTTAGGTTTAGATTTTCTAAGCGCCCTAGCCTTCTTGTTGCTCTCTTTGTGCTCTTCCCAGCTGGTTTATATCTGTTTTTATTTTTAATGTGGTGCCTGAAATTGGATACAATATTCCAGCTGAGATTTCACCAGGACTGAGTTGAACAAGATAATTGTCACGGGTGTCCTACGTAAAACAACCTTATTAAATATTTCTGTGATGTATTATCTTTATTGTGTTGACTCAAATTCAGTTTGTGATCCATTATAACCACTGGCTTCTTTAGTGCAGTACTGCTGCCCAGCCAGTTATCCCCCTTACTGTGCATGTTCATGTCTTGATCTGTGGCTACAGAAAACAACTGAAAATGTCGTGCCTGAAGACAAGGGGGAGAAAAAGATCTGAGGAGGGTTTCCAAATGCACCATTGGTGTGAACTCCAAGTGGGCCAGCCTGCAAATGGAAGAGGAATTGTCAGTTAATGTTCTTTTTCAGCAACGGATGGGATTTATGTTTTGTTACTCAAAAAGTTCATAGAAGTCCTAATGTGAGCTGGAATAGGAATGTTTGCTTGCAAATGGGAAGGAAAATAGTTACAGTACGTGAATCTTAGGTTATTATTCTTGCTAAGTTTTTTGCTGTCTTGTCACTCACAAGATGAGCAGAACAACTTTATTAATGGCCCTTTTAAAAATAATAGTTGTGGCTGTGGAGTTGAGATGAACCAAAGTTAAAACTGAGCAGCTTTGTAGAAAGAAGAAATCAACAACCAGAAGAGCTGTGCAATTCCACTTCTCTCCAAAATGTTAAGGACGTAGCGATGCAATCCGTGTATGCGAGGTGTCCTCTTGGTCTTTCATGCAGCTGTCTCGTGAGAACATCGCCCAAACCAACCAACCACCAAAGATGAAGGATGCATTTGTGCCCCACACCCCCTTGCATATTACTGCTTAAAGAAACGTGAAAAGGTGATAGACAAGGAAGGAGGCTTTGACAACGTGGAGCATGGCGTGCTTGAAGTCGTGAACATCTCCTGTTGAGAATGGAAGACCCCAAGAAGAGCAGCCAAGGTTTGTTTGCTAAAGAGAAGTGTTGCTAAAGCAGGCATGTTTTTGTCTGGAGAGGTTGAGAGACCTTAGACTGTGAAAGAATTAGGTGATAGGTGTTCCAGGTTACATTCTTTGTGGTAGAAATGAAAAGCCATTAGCAAAAATTAGAAATATGGTGGGAGACTTTCACGGTCTTCTGGCACCTTCTGGGTCTTCTTTTTGGAAAGCTCTACCCTAAGAAAAGATTGTTGTTTTATTTATCCATGTTCAGAGTTACATTGCTAAGGTGAGTTTGTGTGTGTGTGTGTGAGTGGAGGTTTGGCTGCAGCCAGGGTCACTGCTGAGTTCTCCAAGTGCTGTCTGACAGAGAACTTGCTGAGCCTGAGCGTATTCCAGCAGCAGGTCAGCCTACATATTATTCGCTCTGTATTTCATGCTTCTTTACGCTCTCGTGACCCGGATGAATTTAACAGGGAACTGAGCACTGTGTTCAGTTTTCCTGTGTGTGCATCTTACGCTTCTGCCCATCTTAGCCCAGTTCCTGCACTGTTAGGCTGTCTGTAATTACAAATCAAATCAGAAAACCTGCCTTCTCAAATCCTGTCTCGTTTAATGAATGTGTTTTTTTTTCTTCAGATTTTCTTTTTATCCTTGTTTTTTGATGTTTGCTTACATATTTATGGCATGCAATTTGCGTGCTGCAGTAAATACAGGATTGCTAATTGTAACAGAATTTCATTATGTTTTTCGCTATGGTATCTGAATACTTTTTAACCGCTGTATAAATGTGTCTTTGTGATATTGCACAGAGGTTTTCCTCTCATTTCATTGATGCAAAGCAAGGAAATTTATGGCAAAGCTATCAAAATTCTTTACTGTATCTTTATATTCCACAGTGTCAATAAACAACTTTTCAACGTGTCCCAGCAAACTAATTATAAATAACTTCATTAGTCATCCACCAGGTTGCAGATGAGAGTTCCAAGTGCACTGCTGGTATTGGTTTTCCCCGGTTGTTGGACTTCCACAATGTGGGTCTCAAGGAGCCTCCTTTGGTCACCAAGCCTTATGCCAGGTGTCTACAGGCAATCAGATCTCATTTTGTCCATAAGGACGACGAACTCCAGCATAAAACTGGTTAGTGCTTTCAGCCCGGTAGCCCCACTAGAAGGGCTTTTTTTAAATCTAATTTTTCTACTGAGACCTCCTACTCTAACTTCCAGCCTAAGTAATCAGGCCTCCTTGTGTATTTGGTGCTAACGAAACCCTTTAGTTTAAGTACCTGTATCCATACCATAAGCTGTGTATACAAACTAATCCTATTCTATTTCAGCCTTTCTTTTGTTGGGAGTTTGCTGAACTAAAACTTCAATCTTTTCTCATGATAGATTCTTTGCTCTTATAACCATCTCAGTAAGCCTTTTCTATGACTATTCCAATTTTCACATATCTGTGAATTCAAACTGTACGCAGAATTTTGTAAGAGTCGCTGCAATAACATCTGGATGTGCCTTACCTGGCCATTAGATCACATTGGTTCTTCTTCATTTTTGTGATGTGTAGTCGTTCTGTGCCTAAATAATGCTTTTGAGTCTTTATCCTTCTCTATTAACTGTGATGATTTCCCAGATTGCAAGAATTTTGGCTAATAGTCCCTGGGTGAACAGCCTTGTGCTTTGCATTAATCTTATTACTGCATTCCACTTTTCTAGTCCATTCCTCAGAATTCCTGTGCTGTTCCAGAACCTCATCTGGTTCTTCATTTACCATGTTCCAGTCTTCTGTACTGACGCTTTTCAATTTTGTCAGGAGCTAGCTGTATTAATGCTCCTCTTGCCATTGCTTGTGTGAAGGTCACTTAACAGGAATAGCACCAGTTCTGAGACCAGTGCTGGAGGAGCTTCTCAAGCACTCACTCTCTAGGCTAAAAGTTTGCATTTCAACACAATTCAGCATGTTTTCTTTAACCACTTGTTATTCACAAAACTCTTCTTTCGCTAATCTTCATCTTTTTCAGTTTAACTAGTAGTTTTGCATGTGGCATCAGATCAAATGTTCTGCTGAAGCTTAGGTGGACTGTGTTTTCCTTTACAAAGAAAACTATGTTTTCTTATTGAAGAAAGACATCAGATTGGTCTGGCGTGATTGCCTTTGTTAAACCTATATTGCATGTTATCCGTTTGTTTTCCTGTTTTCCTCCACATTATTTCAGGTGAGAAATAAGTTTTACATCTCTCACTGAGGTCAGGCTAATTAGTCTATAGCTGTCTGGACATGACTTTCGAAGTCTCTGGTTTGATGTTTTTTTGGCTCCCCATAGTAGCATGACAAATCTAGATTATTTTTGTACCCATAGAGGCGATGGAAAACAAATCACTCATTTACATCAAAACTCAACTCCTTCACTTTTTTTTTTTTTTAAAGAAAGGTTCTATGTCATGGCTGTTAATACAGGGGAAACAGCATTAATTTTGAAGTATTGCAAAGTCCTTTTAAAAAATAATAATGAGAAGTTTATTAACTAATGAATGCTGAATCCAGGACACTGTTATCACATGTAACTGTTGATAACTGCCAGTGGATCATTACAGCCCCTGGAAAGTCTGATCACTTATGTCTGGAAATTACATTCCTTGTGCTGTTTCAGCCTTATTTACTGCTATCATTCCTTTGTTTAAATGGAAAGTAATGTGTGCTGGCTACTCTACACGTATGTATAAAGTAATCCTTAAGAAAATACAGAATAAAAATAGACAAAGTCAGTAAAACATTACAGTAGGAAGGTAGTGGATCTGGAGGAAGACATGGGGAAAACTAGTGCTGTCAGTGATTACAGTAATCCATGGCACTGGAAAACCTAGGTCACTAACTATGTTTCCTTGAAAGTAGGAGAAAATACTTTAAATACTTTGTTTCATAAAGTATGTAGTTACACTCCTTACCAATACATATAATGGGTATGAATCTTTTTGAGCACATTTCACTTAGGTATCTAATTATGAGGGTAGGAATGTAAGCAACAACCCATGGATGTGTTGTGTTTTTTTTTCTTTCTGGGTATGCTCAATATTTTTATAAACGTTATAAACATTTTAAAATTATGTCTTCTTTATGTTTCTTCAGAACGTCTTGAGCTCAGGATTCAGTTTTACAGAGAACGAACATTTCTGACCAGTGCCTTTGTTTTACTGAAGGTGAGTATGATAGTATCAGTCTTTATGAAGAAGTAATATTGCTAAGGTTTGATTGTGGGCCTCTTTAAAGTCATAGATAACAGCTAGATAAAAATGACCTTGTTTCTTTGCTCCAGTAATGAATTCCAGAAGTTCCAGTGAAGCTGGTCTAAATGGCCTTACATTTTTGTTTTTTAATGCAAGTAAATTTTTACTGAGGTGCATACTTGGAAAGGTAAGAATCTTACTTTTAGGCCATGTACATTTGAGCAAGATTACAGAATGGAGGCCTTAAAAGCAGAAAATCAGTCACATCCCTGCATGCAGAGTGCAAGCTCCCCATGTGGGTTAGATTACAGAATTAAGATTTTGAAATACACATTTATGGATGACTGTTGAAAGGTAGATGAGTAGAATTTCTGTCTGGCCCTTTCATGATCAAATGTTTCAAAGCTGGTCAACACCTTGTTTATTTGGAATATTGCATTTTTTTTTGTTTTATTTTATTACATTTTGTGAGAGTTATTTGTGCCTTCCTTTGTACGTCTGAAATGAAGGGACATTACTAAGTGTTCTCCCCATAGCATGAATATTTGTTCTTTCTCTGTATTAAGTATTGGGTGTGCGCCTACATGATATCAACAAAAAGCTCTTAAAATCAATTTTTGAAAGAGATTTTCAAAGCACATCATATGATTGAGTCACAGTGCTGGATGAACTAAGCTATTGTAGAATCTCATATAAAATGCTTAGAATTAATTTGCCAAATAGGGATATTTTACAAATAAGCATGGATTCAGCCAACTTCCCCCAGAGATTTCATTTCAGTGTGACCTGAGTTCCCAACACGGATGAACTGGTGTCTTTTAGAAATCAAAAATCTTTAGCCCTTCTCCAAAGAAGATTTTCTTTGTGTTCTCAGATGCGCAGATACTCATTTTCTTGAGCTAGGAGCTGGTATGAGTCTTATGGGCGGATCCTGCAAAGTGCTGAGTACATGGTTAACTTTAAGGGAGTATATGCTTAAAATCACTGGGGCTGCCGATGTTTAAAATCACGCGTATACTTAAATACTCCGATGGCCCGAGGCCAGTGGCTTTTGCATCTTCTAGGACAGAGCCCTAAGGAGCCTACAGTGAATAGCTGCAGCTGAATTTTCTTTCCCCATTTTAAATATGAGGCTTAAAGCAGATATTCTGACAGACGTTTAATTAAAATCGTTATTTCAAATGTGAGGAATGCAATATGCGAAGTTGATATGCCTGGTTTCTTTCCGTCTCTCCTGGCATCCAGGCTCGCTCCTCTACAGCGTTAGTGCAGGGCTTGCAGTTTTCAGTAGTGCTCCGTTCCTGTGCCGTCCTCCTCCAGCTTTTCCATCTGCTTCATTCTGTTTGGAAAATGGCAATGTAGAATGTGTTTGGTGTAACCTTAATCCTGACCAGCATCTGGGCTCCGTTTAAAAAAAAAAAAAAAAAAAAAAAAAGCATCTACTGCAGGCAAGGTTTCTGTATATGCTTCCCTGCTTCAGTAAAACAAAGTTGGGGAGGGGGGGGAACAACAGCCAAAAATAACAATAGGAAATAATATTTGTTTTAATGGACATTTTTATTAATACGTAGGTTTTAATATATTTTCCTGCCTACGTGGGCAAACCGTGATGCTTGTACTTTTCACCTCATCTCTCCTAGTGTTTCATGTCAGAGGTAAACCGGATTCGCACCATTTCAGTAAGCAAAAGGGGGGGGGGGGGGGTGTCTTTACATCTTCTACCAACCACGTTAATTACTCGCGAAATATGTAAAAGTGAGTGCCACCATAAAAAAAAACGTAACGAAGTGAAATTCCTGCGTGATGCCTTCTGACATCTCCCTATTAAACTTTTCCAGGCCTTTTAGAGGTCCCCGGTGGAGACGCGATTTTATTCCATGTTCCGGAAGAAAGTAACGAGGATGAAAATCGTGGCCAGGTGGGGAACCCCCCCGGCCCCGCAGGTTGCTCAGGTTGGTGGGATGGGGACAGATGGGGGACAGGGACAGCGTGGGGCGCCACTGGTCCCGGCAGTGCCGGGCACCGGGCTCCTCTGGAAATCCGGCGCTAGATGTCTCCAGCACCTGGAGATCGCGCACATCCCTCTGTAAGCGCGGAGCATCCTTGGGTTTGTCCACAAGGGAAAGCAGCCGCTTCGGAGCAAGTCCCGGTCGCTGCGGGGCTCCCCTCGCTACGAGGAGAGCGGCGCCGCTCAGCCCGTGGCGCTGCCCCGGGGGGTGCCCCCCCCTTTCGGTTTTTCTTTCCTTTTTTTTCTTTCTTTTTTGCGTTTCCCAGCCCAGAAGTCGGTGGTACGGTGCCGCATCTGCCCAGCACGCACTTCAGGGTTGTTGAACTTCACTCCCCGAGCAGCCACAGAGGTCGCTTCTGAGCAGCACGAAACGTGGTGGATTTTTTTTTCTTTTTTTTTTCTTTTTTTTTTTTTTTTTTTCCCTCCCCACCGAGGCTCTCGGTCCCTCCTGGCCGGAGTGGCAAAGCACGTTTAAATCCTTAACTCGGATTTCCCACGTGGTGTCTCGTTGAGCTGCTGTCACAGGCACGCTGCTCACTCATTTACACGGGGCGAATTCACTTATTTCCTGCTGGCGCGGGGAACGCAGGAGGTGATTAACACCCTTAATGAAACGGTATTTCCAGACACCAATGAAAAAAAAAAAAAAAGAAAAAAAGAGAAAAACCCACGACTTGTGGGAAAAGACAGCTCTCATCATCAGCAGGCTGTTGCTCTTTGAGTCCACCACCGAGTGGACAAATACACTGTACGAAAATACAAAATACAAAGGCGGCTGAAGTTGGGCTCCACCTTTCACGGGTGTTAATTCAGGGGTTAGTTCAGCCCCGTCGGTAGCGTTTGGGGTGCGGGTACGTGCAAACAGCACGCCTGGTTTTGGGGTGAGGGGTCAGCGGTGTGTGCTGGGGGGGAAACCCCAATTGTTTGTGTGAATGCAGCATATATTGGACGTGTGTGTGTAAGCATTACATTGCGGGGGGGATTTTTTTTGTTACCTTTTCACCCCATTCAGAGACCGTGGACATAACACGTGGTGTTTCGGCACTGAGAAAGGGAATGGGGGGGCAGGAAGGGGAGTGCCCAAAGTTGCATCTGGCCTTCAGCCCCCGCTGTAATTTCTGGTGGAAGGTGTCCCTTACCTTTAATTATTTAGTTTAGCCAGACCTACAGTGCACCTCGTGTCACTTTCAGGCCTTTTTCCTGGTGTCTCTAGGAGGCACCCTTCATCGAGCAAGGGGATAAAATCTTGGCAAAAAGAGCACCGAAGGATGTGAACCCCTAGGAAAATTCCACTTCCTGTATAGTAATGCTTGTCCTTGGGTCTCTCACTCGTTCCCATGCATTTAACAAGGGATTTGTGCCTGAGGCTACGACACCAACTTTCTAAATAAATGCAGCGCTGCAGAGAATAACCAAGCTCGCTGCTTTTCCCCTTTCGCGCTTAACAGCTCGGCACGACCTACGTCTCCTCTCCTCCTCCTCCTCCCCTCCATTTTATTTCTCCTCTTTCTTTTTCAGCAGACTCAACTCTCTCTCCTGCTCAACTTGCTGTGAACAAAAGGCTCCGTTCCAGATCCAGCCCGCAGTTGCTGTGAGAAACTTCTCTGCGAGCGCTGGCTGTCGCGCTGCCTCCCTCGCCTGCTCGCTGCCTCCCTGCCTCGGTAAAATGGCAGTGCAAGAGCTTCATGAAAAGGGTGAAAACCCTCCTTTCTCGGCCCCTGGCTCTCCAGCAGCACTCCCCCTGCCCTATTCGTGACTCCTGAACTCCAACTTGGCTAAAAATACACTTTCAGAGGGCAGAATTGCACGGGAGTGATTTTTTTTTTTTTTTTTCACTCCACTGAAAAGAGCAGCAGAGGGTGGGAGAAACACAGAGGGACAGACTTGCTCGGAGTCGGCAGCTTTCTGCGTGCTGGCGAACTCTCTGCTGGTTTCGCCTCCCTGCACGCTATTGCCAGTTCCCAAGTACTTAAACAGAATAATAGTTTTGCTTCAGTGGGAAAATCGAGGCCCAGAGTTGAGGTCTGTCTCTTTTCGCAGCTTTGAAAGGCTTTTTAACTCTTCCAAGCGGGGTTTGCAGCCTGATGTGGCTGCTCTGCAAGCCCACCCGACAGGTCCCAAATCTGGTGGGATTCAGGAGAAATTAGACGGTTGGCTCCTGATCCAGTGCAGGGGTTTTTACAAACTCCGCTCCGCGTTTTGTTTTATTTTTCGCCCTTTTTTTTTTTTTTTTTTTTTTTAAGTAGATTTACTCTTCCTTCTCGGAGAGCGCTCAGCACCAGAGAGCTGCTGTCTGAGGGCGGCTGTGGGGCATGGTGTGCACAGCCACCTCTAGAAAATTAATGCTGTTGCACCTTCAACTTGTTTTCCTCCTCGCAGGGACCGTGTTCAGAACATCAGTGAATTCCCCCTGGAATTTATACATTCCACTTCCACTCTTTTTGTTTTTAATGCTGGGGGAGAGCTGCTCTCCCCTCTTCCCCCCCCGCCCACGTGTGCACACAAACTTGCTCCGGCTCCGCAGCCTGGACCCGAGAGCAGGACGCGCTGCGGGCTCCGCGCCGCTTCCCTTCCGCTCCGACTCCGCTTCGCTTTTTCCTCCTCCTGGCGAGGGCCGCAAAAATCATGCATTTCCTCCAGCCAGCCCCGCTCCGCTTTCCTCCCTCCATACGCATCCAAAGTTTTGCAGCGCTCTGTCGGATGCTAGCGCCCGGCTCTAGCGGCGCGGCGGAGGCAGGGGCTCGCTCCCTTCCCTCCGTGCCCTTTTTCGTGCCAGCTCGGTGGGAACGCAGCACATGCCGCGTGCAATCCGCTCCTGCCTTTGAGCTGTGCTGCTGCGAGCTGGCGGAGTTACCTTCTGCTGAAACTCCACTTCAGTTTGCAGCGTAGAGCTCTCTCGCTGCGCGCCCCTGTGCCATTGTGTCAGCCCTGGAGAGGGAGATTATACAGTATCTTGACATATTTTTAAGAGGATAAATAAGCATTGTCTCGTACAATGCCCCAGCACATTAGCCACTCGCAGCAAACAAATAATTCAAATAGTGTTAATCTTAGTGGTTATGAAGCTGCGATGAGAGTGCTTAACCTAGATATGATAGTGGCTAAAAGACTGGAAAGAATGGGCTGGACAAATACAAACGCATTTGCAGGAAATGTAATTTTCTTTAGCAAAACTACTCTCAGATAAGCTGAGGGACTGTCGATAACCTTTCCTTATTCCATTCCATATTTTGCGGCGTACTCCGTGAATTATAATAGATGGGTCTCTTGTTCTTGGGTCCAGTCTGCATATCTCAGCACACTGTGCCTTTCAGGAAAATGGAAGAGCATCCTTCTTCACCCAACTACGTTAATTGCTTCTCAGCGTGTTTCATTCGAGCGTGGTTGAGCTGCTCGATACTTTATTAGAGAAACTCTGCCCAATTCCCGAAGTAATAATCCAGTCCATGTTTGTAGCAAGTTGAAAGGCTGGGGATAATGATAACTTGTGTGTGTGCGAGCGTGAGGGAGCGCGGCTGACTTTAGTCCGGTTTCCATGTCAACGATTCAGTCCATATTTGCCATCGCACAGTTGGCAGAGCCTTTTTTTTCTCATGGGGGAGACGCTACTCCTGTTTCTAGTACTCTAATCTACACCAGGTTTCCTACCCTGCCTTAGTGCTGGGTTAAATGGCATGGCCACCTCCATGAAGGAGACTCCGCTCAGCTCAGGAGGAGCCAGCCTAGCGGTGGTGGCCTGCGCTGCCATGTGAGAGCGCCGAGCTGGCTCCCCAGCCTATCTGAGCAGCTAGGGGCTGAGCCTGTCGTGGAGGAAAGCGTGCTCAGCACTTCGGGAGATGGGGGAGAGACGACCGACTGCCGCACGCTGCTCAGCAGCGATCGCTTGGGCTGAGAAGAGCATTGACGTGTTGCAAAGTCTTGTCCAGTTCTGCAGAGCTGGGTAGTTCCAACACGGGATGGCATGAGCGGAGGGAGGATTTTCAGCTCTTAGATGGAAATGTTGTTAAGAACTGTTCCGTCATCTGCCTTCCAAACCCCATGGCTGGAATTTCATTGAATGCCTCAGTATTTAGTAAAGTGCCAAGGCCTCATTGATGAGGCATATTCCAAAATCTGCTTCAGCTTTCACAAACATTTGGTAAAGTGAGTGTCTCCTTATTGTGTGGGTGGCTGGGGAATCCAGCCTGCTTTTCACATTACAGTCAACACCAGGTTTCATAGTCTGCCCTAGCACTCTTTGAAGAAGATTCCAAAAGCCTGACACACGTGGAGTATCTCGGAGTGTGGAGTCTTTGGGTGCACCTGGGCTGAAACTGAAGCTCCTGATCTGCAGCCAGTGAACTTGTGGTGGGGCTCAGCTGGACAGCAGGGCTTTGCCTCCCGAAGCAGACTGTAGCTTTGGAGTTGAGGAGATCGTTGCTCAAGACTGATCTGGAGCTAAATGGCAGAATTGCCTCCAGTTTGTTTTTTCTTATAGTAAACAAAACATCTAAACAAGAGTATTTTGGTGCTGTGGTCCACTAGAGCCCACCACAGGCATTAATAAAGCCACAGGGCCTCCCCTGTGGGAGTCTGGCCTGATGTGCTGAAGGATTTTTTCCCTCTGCTTCTTTGCTTTTTCTAGAATGCAGGGTTTGATCAAGTAACAAAGGCTCCTCCAAAGACAGCACGTAGATCAACTTTTCGTTCTAGCATTTTCCCCAGTTTTCAGACTCTTCTGAAGAAGAGTACCTCGGCAGTTCTGCTGCATGGTCCCGGTAAAGCCATAGGACCTCACCTGGGAGATTCTAGCACTGTGCTGAGGCTCCAAACTTCACGAAGGCCTTTAAGTACTATCACAATACAGATGCCATCATTTATTACCCTTTGCTTTCTAATAGTTTATTTACTGCTGTGGAGAAACACCGACTAACCAGTCTGTGAGGGAATCTGCTCCAGGATGCACAGTCAACTGTAAAGACTGTAAAGTGGCAAAAGGCTTTGTCCAGGAGCCTGCGGGGCAGTTTACTGCTCTAGATTTAAAATTTTGCTATTTATTGCCCCATCCAGACTCCCCTCCCACTTTCAGCTTTGGAATAAACCCTTTTGTTCTGCCACCTGCTTTCTGGATAATAAATATTTTATATAAGTTTTACAGTGAGGGTGAGGGTTGAGTTGACAGCAATAGACACTGAAATCTTCACTTCATCCCTAACAGGCCTGGAACACTGGCAGTGATTCTGTCCTTCTGTGCCTTGGCTTGCCTCTTGCTGCGGACCCAGTTTTCCCCACTGTCCTCAGTGGTGTTAAAATGGGATTTCTCATGGTGCGGCCTGCTGATTGTTAGGCTTGGGCCAAGCTTCATGCCTTCATCACTACCTCTGGTAATCAAGGTTACTTCTGCCCCTTTTTTTTGTTTCAACGTGGTCTAAAATGGAAGTCTGCATCTCAGAAGCTTCCTTTGACTCCTTACCCGTTGTTTTCTGGTGTTTTCTCTCCGTGAAGTTGTGTTGACTTCCACTTGGCTTTTCCAAATACTTCGCTATGCTGGAGGAGACACCTTCCCGCCCAGCTGTCCTGATCCAGTACAGGCCGAGAGCTGAACTGTACAACTGCCATTTTTATTGGGCAACTGTTTCCTAATTTCTAGAAGCTTGTGTTTATAATCTGAATAACTCATATTTTTGTTTCTTTGCCACAGACCTGTACAAGCTGAAGTAAAAATTGCAACCACAGGACCCGCTGGAACAGGACAGGCCGTGTCCAGGACCGAGCTCCAGGTACATTTCTTCCCTCCCTTCTTCCTGCTGTGAGAAAGGCTGCGGGGATGGAGGAGGTGGGAAGCTGGGCCTGAAGTGGTTGCAGAAGAACGTGGCCTAATTTGGCTCACCTTTGGACAGTTGGGGAGCTCCAGCACCTCGTTATCCTTTGAGACGGCGGGAGCATCCCGTCCCATTGCTCAACGTGTTGTGTCTAGACACGTTCAGGTGGTTGTGGTTGTCCCCATTCAGCCACCCCGAGGGAGTTCCTGGTTCACTGCCCACTGCTGTCACTTTGGCAGGAGCGGGAACCGGACTTTCTTGGATGTCCGTGTGTGCAGTTATTGTCATGGCGCGCTGCCAACTCTTGTTTTTTTGTTTTTTTTTTTTTTCCCAGAGGGACACAACCAGCGGAGAGGAAATGACAATCCTTAATAGTTTGCAAAGGCTAATTCTAAATGGAATTTCTAGGGAGAGAGAAGAGGCGCTTCGTTAACCCATGGGCTGTCTTCCCTGCCGAAACCCCCCGAGTTGGCGTCGAGTGACGCAGCCATGCGCCCTCCCTGCTCTCCCCAGGAGGTGGGCTGGCGGCCTCCTGATGGTGGGAACCACGGCCTCACCGCCCCGGCAAGGTAAGGGAGGCTGCCTCCTGAGCAGGGCCTCCGACTGGAGCGGGACAAGCCCAGCTGAGGCTGGGGGGCTTCCCCCTGCCCCAGTTCTCTTGGCTCTCCAGGCGATTCGCTCGCTTCTTGGTTCTGGTTCAGCCCAGCTTGGTTCGGCCCAGCTTGGTTCATCCTGGCCCAGCTCAGCCCAACTGGGTTCAGTTCAGCTCAGCCCATTTCAGCCTGGCCCGCTTCAGTTCAGCCCAGATCAGCCCAGCTCAGTTCAGCCCGGCCCGGTTCAGCCCAGTTCAGTTCAGCTCAGCCCAGTTCAGCCTGGCCCGGTTCAGTTCAGCCTGGATCAGCCCAGCTTGGTTCAGCCCGGCCCGGTTTAGCTCAGCCCTGTTTAGCCCAACCCGTTTCAGCCTCGCTCGGTTCAGCCCAACCCGTTTCATCCCATCCCGCCTCAGCGCCCCCTTCTCCCCCCGCTCTCAACTCCGCGAAATCCACCGCGGGTTTTGCGAGCGGCAGCTCCGCCGCGCCGAGCCGCGAGCGGCCGGGGCCGGCCCCGCTCCTCCTTTGTGATGGGAGGGGAGGGGGGGGGGGGGGGAGAGAGAGAGAGCGAGCAGGAGGGAGGAGGAGGAGGAGGAGGGAGGAGGAGGAGGAGGCTCCCGTCCGGGCCGCGCCGCGTTCCGCTCCGGGTTTGGCAGGCGGCCGCGGCGCTGGGTAAAATGGCAGCGCTGAGCCTCGTGCCGGAGTGAGCCCCGCTCGGCGCGCCCCAGCCGGGAGCTGCTCGCCCAGCCCGGCCCCGCCGCCGCTCGGCCCGGCTCCGGGCACGGCTCCCGCCCGCCCGCCGCTGCCCCCCTCCCTCCCTCCCGCTCCTCGAGCCCCTCGTCCCGGGTCTCACCCCCCCCCCCCCCCCCAACACCCCTCCTCCTCCTTCTTCTTCCCCCCCCCACCCCCCTCCTCCTCCTCCCCTTTCTCCGCCGGCTGCAACCGAGGAGGTACAGCGGGGCCAGGCCCCGGGAAGCCCAGCCCAGCGGAGCCCTCCCCGCCTCGCCGAGCAGGCCGGGGGGGAATGAGCCCCCGCTGCCCTGAAGAGCCCGCCGCCGCCTGAGCGGGGAGCAGCAGAGCAGCGAGGCCTCACGCCGGCCGGCCAGGCAGGGAGCAGCTCGGGGGGGGGGGGGGGGGGACCGGGACCGGGACCGGGACCGGCCCGGGGGGGGCGGCTGGGTGGGGAGGGGGGATCATGGCTGCTCAGGTCGCCCCCGCCGCCGCCAGCAGCCTGGGCGCCCCGGCTCCAGCCGAGCTGAAGAAAGCGGAGGCGCAGCAGCAGCAGCGGGATTGTCCCCCGGAGGAGGCGGGGGGCGAGGCGGCGGCGGCGGAGCGCGGCGGCGGCGAGAAGCAGGCGGAGAGCGAGGGCCCCCCGGGGAAGGAGCTGCAGGACGGGGCCGAGAGCAACGGAGGGGGCGCAGGGGCCGAGGCCGACCTGAAGAGCTCGAACGGGAACCCGGGCCCCAGGCCCGCCGCTGCCGCCGCCACCCTGAACAATAACCTCCCGGAGCCGCCCGGTGGCGGCGGCGGCAGCAGCGACGGGGTGGGGGCGCCGCAGCAGCAGCAGCCGCCGCAGCAGCAGCAGCAGCCTCCCCCTTCCCACCCGGCCGCCTTGCCCCCGCCAGCCTACGGCTTCGGGCAGCCCTACGGCCGGGGCGCCCAGGCCGCCGCCGCCGCCGCTGCTGCGGCCGCCGCCGCCGCTGCCTTCCACCAACATGGCGGACAACAAAGCCCTGGCATGGCAGCGCTGCAGAGCGGGGGCCTGGAGCAGCCCTACCCGGGGCCGACCGGAGCCCCCGCGGGGCCGCCCCCTCCCCAGAACTCGCACGGCGGCGCCGAGCACGGCTTCGCCAACCACCAGTACAACTCCTACTACGCGGCCGGCCGCAGCGCCGCTTCCTACCCGCCTCCCCCCCAGGCCTACGCCCTGAGCTCCCCCCGGGGCAGCGCTCAGAGCTCCGCCGGTGCTAAGTCCCCCGCCGCCGCCGCCTTCCAGCAGCAGCGCTTCGGGGTCATGGGGCCCTCGGCGGCCGGCGGCGGAGCAGGAGGAGGGGGCGCCACCCCGCAGCCCACCGCCACCCCCACCCTCAACCAGCTCCTCACCTCCCCCAGCTCCGCCCGCGGCTACCAGGGGTACCCCGGGGGCGACTATAGCGGCGGGCCGCAGGACGGGGGAGCGGCAGCGGCCGCAGCAGCAGCAGCAGCAGCAGCCGCCAAAGGCCCGGCAGCCGCGGATATGGTCTCGCAGTACGGCGGGGGCAACAGCCAGGGCTGGGCCGCGGCCGGAGGAGCCCCGCCGAGGAGCCACCACGCGCCCATGAGCCCCGGGAGCAGCAGCGGCAGCGGGCAGAGCCTCGGCAGGAGCCAGCAGGTAACGGCGGGGCCGTCGTGGGGGGGGGGGGGGGGGGAGGTGGGGGGACACGGGGGGACCCCGGGGGGCCGGAGGGGCCGGGGGCGGCTGGGGAAGGGGGTCCCGGGGTGTTGGGGGGCCGGTGCTTGTCCCGCGGGTCCCCCCCCGGCGGGCCGGCGCTGCTGGGGAGCTGCCATTGTCTGTGCTTTGCTGGCTCGCTCTAAAATGGCTGCCTCGCTGCCTTCCCTTCCTCCCTCCCCAGCCTTTGTGCGAGGCTCCCGGGGAACCGCCGCCGTCCCGCGGGCTGCCCCGGGGGGGGGGCTCCGGGGGGCTCCCGGTGTGGGGGGGGGTCCGGCGGTCGCCCCCCGGCAGGCTCGGCCCGGCGGCGGCAACCGGGGCCGGGCTCGCGGGCGGCCCGCGTGGGCCAACGCGGGGCCCCGGCAGCGCCGCCGGCCCGGCCCCGCGGCCCCGGTTCCCCTCCCGGGGGGCCGAGCCCATGTGCCGGGGGTCGCCGAGGGCCTGCCGGGGTCGCCGGGGCTCGGCCCGGTTCGTCGGAGCCGCGTTTCCCCGCGGGAGGCCCGGAGGCCGGGCGGGCCGGCGGCTGGGAGCGGTGGTAAACAGCTCGGCGATGGGAGTAGCGAGTGCAGATCGCTTTGGTTTGGGATTTGAATTATGGAGGTAAAATCCTTCTGTCAAAGCCAGGAGACAGTTGGTCTTAGGTTGACATCCTATCTGTGATCTGATTGGCTCCCCATCTCCTGCTCTTGGCCATTTATAATTGCCTCTGATGTAATGGTACAACAATCCTGATGAGCTCATAAACTTTTACACTCGGCTTTTCTGCCAGCCTGGACCCAAAGCGGCCCTGCCGCCCGCTGCCTTCCTCGTCGTCCCCCCCCCCCCCCACCCACCATCCCCCCCCCCCCCCCCCAGCCGAAATTGGCCGTGACCTTGAGGAGGTTCGGTGGCAGCCCCGCGTCCGCGGGAGCCCCAGACAGCCTGCCCTTGTTGCATTGTGCCCGAAACAAAAGAGGAGGCGATGGCATTTTGTTTGTACCTTGGGTTTATTTTGCTTGTGATGTTTTATGCGGCCTGGAATAGAGTCTGTGTTGTCAGAACGGTGGCAGGGCTTCTCTGCACAATGGGCTCGCTGTTTATTTTGGTTATGCGACTTTCCTTTTGGTATAAATGATTTCTTTGATGGATCTGAGGATGCATTTTGTTCCTGGCTAATTTTGGCCCTTTTCAAAACCGGGGCTGTTAGGGTTCTTTGAGATAGAGGTGTGGGGGTTTCTAGGGTGTATTGCAGCCTTAATAAAGGAAGAAAATGGGCAAAAAAAGAAAAACACACCCAACAACGCAATCAGAACCAAACTTGTGGTGGAAGCTCTGGAAATGGTCAATTACCAATTTACATTCAGTCGGGAGCTTTAACAGAGGACAGGCCGAGGGTTCTAACCGTACATATCGGGGCACATTTTGACTTTCTTTGACCAAGCACTGACAGTGCCTGTCCCTCCCTTACATTTAGAGGGAGATATGACGGGCGTTCAGGTCCTTGCTGTGGTCAGGCTCAACAGCGTCACAACTCTTTGCTTTGCAGAGGAATATAAATAGGAAAAACAAGCCTGAAAATTAAAATTATTGCTGTATGCGTAGAATTACTTGATTGCTGGAAATATGGAGGGCCAGAAAAAGTACAGAGGAGAAAGCAGTATGGTGTATACATCACATATTTTAGATACAGGGAAAGGAGATGCTGGTCTATAGTACCTAGAAACTTTGATTAAAACGAGGTTACTCTCTGTGTTTAAACGTGCATCCCCAGGGCCTGTCATGGCCTCGTGCAGGACTGACAGACTTCCCTTTTCTTTCTGTGTACTTTTCTCTAACTTCAGGCCCTGGGTCAGAGACATTTGATACCACGTAGTGTGACATGCAGTCTCCAGAGTTTCCCTTCTTGCTCGGTACTTCTCTTGTGTCAGTCTGAAAACTGCTTAATTTTTGTTCCCTGATTGCTGAAGGCAGCCTCCTTCAGCATCTTGAGTTACTCAACCGCCTTTTCTGTCGGACTGGAGCGGTGCTGTCTGAGAGAGTGGATCTTATCTCTGTGGTCATCGAACTGCCCGATGGCAGCTGGTGGTGAGCTTTCGGCTGTGCCGAGCGGAGATTTCAGGTCCTCGGGAATATGTTCGTGCACACGTGCGATGCAGGCGTAGAGGAACCTCGGACAAATGTCACGGATGCTAGGGTGGTTATTTGAAGGGACTTTCTGTATCCTGACGAATTTAAGTCTAGATAAAATGTCTGCTAAAATACGATGTCTGAACTTTTCAAGCAGGGGTTTTAGTAGGCTGCGTGTCTGACAAAAGCGTACTTCTGACAGCGTGCTGGTACAATGGGAGATGTCTTTGGATTGTGTTTTTGTCCCGGAAAGTGAAATTGACTTGATTCTGGGAGCTGTTGATACATTGTATATCAATATCTGAGAAACTAGTCTCATTAATTGGAATTATTAATGAATAGCTGTTCTGAGGATTAGTTTAACTTCAGATAGTACAAATAGCGTATAAAAAGTAAACCAGCAACTCTCCCACCCTGAAAGCCAAACCAACCCCCCCCCCCCCAAATCCTTTTTGCATGAAGGATTAGTGGACTCAAACTGACAATTCCTTTTTTCTCCTGTAAAAAGGAGAAAGGCCTTTCATCTAGCAGGATGCAGAAAGCTTCCACCTGTCTTCTGAGCTGCTCATGAGAAACGGTTAATTAATAATGATAATACTCCATTCCAAATAACAGCCTCCTTCAGGTGTCTGGCCTGTTAAATTCCCTCAGTTGGAAGGATTTAAAGCTCGTGTCTTTTCTTTGTCTTGTACAGCGGAGAACAGAGTGGGTACTTAGCCCTAACTTCTGAGGAATTGTAGGGGAGCAAGAGGCGAATGTAATTCATCTGACCGTGCACTACAAAGAGAGGCGTCTCTTGGTGCAGGCCTGGAGAAGGTGATGTGGGAAGAGCGTGGGGTTCCTCCGTTCAGGAGTCTTTGGGATAGTTAACCTGAGGTTTTGGGGCTGGGAAGCCGTACTGCGCAGCGAGGAGAAGTGCCTTTAATTCTCCGCACGTGGTAGGATTTATGAATGATGCCATAAGGGGAGTTTCATCACACCGCTCATCAAGAAAGACGAAGTAATTTCTGGCGTGAAAGTTGTTTTGGTGGAACGTTTCCTGTAATAAACCAAGAGCATAATCACTTGATGGAGATGGTCTGTAGCCCTCACGGACCTTTGCTCGCTGGCTGGCTGCAGGAGCGCGGTGCTTCCCGGAGCCCCCGTAAGATAGGTGTGCTCTGTGTTTGGAGGGACTGGGACAGAGGTATAGGGGCTTTGCGTCTGTTTCAGCTGACCTTTACAGCTGGGAAATGTGGAGTAGGGTCAAGAGATTAGAATGCCTGCTTTTACAGAGCGTGGGATGAGAAATCTGTGGTTTTCTGTGGGAATGACTCGTAAGAAACCAGGCTTGGGATCTTAGTTTTCAGTTTTTCCATTTTACTAACAGCTCTGTCGTGCATTTGTTTCCACTTCCCTTCAGAGCGTGTAGCCGTTCTTAATAACAAGCTGGCTCTCCCAGTGTCTTGGGACTTAAAGGAAACTGCTCAAGAGAAAGCACTTCCCTCCCTGTAAGAGGTGGGCATTTCTCGTGGCACGCGCTTTCACTACGGCAGACGACGTCTCCTGTAACGGGAGATGTTTTTGGATTGCATTAAACATCGGCGTGTTGGATAACCTCCCCGTAGGTGCACTGTCGTCTCCAGGCCGCTATTGTAAGTTCAGAGAAGTCAGTTTAAAAATCTTATGCTAATAAAAAACGCTCTTGGGCTCGTTGCCATACAATAGTTATGTTTTGTTGACTTAGATCTCAACTTTAGTGGTAAGCGAGGCATGAAAAATGTTGTTGAAAATATGTTTTTTAAACTAAATTGGCACCAAATGGCTCTGTGCTGCCAATGAGCTGTGATATCTTGGAATCTGCAATTGAGACCTGGCTCCTCTTGGCTTGGAGCGCAGGGTTTTTCCTTGCTTAGCATTGTAATGTTAGGAGGCCTTGAATTGCTTGTGAGGTGCAGTATGCACGAGATCTTTCCAATGAAAATGGGGGTGCTGCATCTTTTTCTGGTGCGGGGTTCACCTCTGAAGGGGCGACTTTAGATTTTCTCTGCATTAGAAAAAGTAGAAAAATGTCAGGGTTGAATTAGGTTGTAAGAATCAATCTAGTTAATTCTGGTGTGGACACTGACGATCTTAGAGGCTTACTTTTTAGAGTAGCCTGAGGAAGACCAGGCGTTGTTGCCCGATCCTGTTAAACACCTTGATTTCTGAAATTCCGTTGTCCGGATGCTTGGTTTTACGGTGACTAGTGTTATTTGGGCAGGATATGTGTGAGCTAGGACACGGGACACTATCCATCCATTCCGATGCTCAACTGCAGCTTAGTTTTCCTGCCCTTAGCCCAGCTGCTTTACTAGGAAACCTGGGACAAACGTGATTGTGCCGTCCTTTTTTATTTTTTCCCCTCGGTGAAACGGGGTTAGTAATGCTTGGCACCTGCCTTTTACTAAGTATAAATTAAATGTTCTGTCAGTCCGTATTTACTAGCTGTACTAGGGGAGGGTTTCTACATCTGGTGCCTCTTGTAATCACGGTGGTGGTTGCAAGACAGAGACGTGCTTTCGGGAAGGTTGTACATTTGACTTTTGGGTCATTTTTTTTTTTTTGGTGAGAACGCCTGCCCGTTTCCTAAAACTATCAGTCCAGTTCAAGTTGTTCTACCTGCTAAAACTTCTCTTTCCTGATATGACTGCTCAGCCGATACGCAGAACCTCTTCCCTGTTCTTAGGTGGTATTAGAAACTGGGGGGAAGCATGAGACTCAAATGCGGTTATATATCTGTGTTACCGGTCCCCTAAACTTGCTGTGTTCATCATTTTTTTTGGTCTGTAGTCTTATTTGAGAGCACTGGTTAATGGATATTATCTTAGAGAAGTTTTAACGTGAAGACCCTATTTAAAAAACAAAACAAAACACAGCAGCTTTCCTTCAGAGAGAAACTGGAGTCTAAAATTAGGCTAAATAGTGCAGCTGTTCATTTTATCTTACTGTTACCTCATACGTGACTTTTCCACCATTTTTCTTTTTACTCTTTTCAAAGGAGCGCCACCAACTTGGAAATCCAGTTTTTGCCCTACGAATCTGAATCCATGATCTTCCGTAATTAAAATACTAGAGAAAGATGCCCTTTCCAGTTTTTACCGGGTGGATTTGAAATTCTTTGTCTAGTCAGTTTGATTTCTCTTTTTTGAATTGCAACTCCTGTGTGATGGATTGCTCTGGGGAAAAGCTCATCAGCATGCCGTTGCCCAATTCCTGCCAAGAATGTTTGAAACTCTCGGGCAGCAGCAAAGCAGAAACCGAAGGCAGGCAGGCGTAAGTGCCTGGCGTAAGGAAAACGAAAAGGATAAGCTGGTCGGTATTAAAGTTGCTGTTAGGGCCACTTGCTTCCTTTTCTGGAAGGGTCCATAAAGCAGCAATAAGGATGCAAAATCGTATCTTCCCTTCCTACCTGGTAGGAAAAATGAAGGGTTATCGGGGAGAAATCCTGCAAAAGTTCCCCCGCCCCCCCCCGCCATGAGCTGATTTGCAGTTCAGCCCTTAACTTATTAGGAGGTTACGCACGTGCACTGGTAAAACTATACTGGATGTCTGTTAGCCAAAGCGATAAACCTCCAGCCTGAAGTGAGTGACAGGTGGGATTGGAAGAAAAAAAAACAGTTTTCTTTGGCACACTGGACCAAAACTGACGCGTTCCGTCTGGGTCCCTGCTGCCCACCTGTTCCTGGGTGACATTAGGGAGGCTGATGATGACTTTCTGTTTTTCGTTTTAGTGGCTGGAAAAGCGGAGAAGTTGGTCACCTAACGAGAGGCCGCGCGTGTTTTCTGCAGGCTCAGGAAGACCATGCTGTATTTATAAACCGATTCCAGTAAAATTCCAATCATAAGTTAAATGTCGTCTCTGCTGGGTCGAGTGTACGCTTACTCTTCTTGAGGCTGAAATTCCGTGGAAACCGTAGGCTTCAGGCAGTCATTTGTTTTGCCCTGGTATGTAGAGGAGGAACGTAAGGTCTCGCGTTCTTACAGTGACTGTTTTTCAGTGGAAGCAGCCGAGACGTTGATGGGGGAAGTTGCCAAGGTGAGGCACGGAGGCTGGGACAGGGCTGAGGATGGAATCTGGGTCTTGTGAGGCTCATCCCGCGCTGTAAGTGTGAGACCATCGTTCCTCCCCCAGTGCATGGCTGGAGCTGAATGCATCCTTAAGACCCTTTTAATGGAGTTCAGAGCTTAGAGAAGCAGCACCTAAGCCTGTCCGCAGAGGCTCGTAGAGTGAAAGAAGCAGGGCTGGAACAGGAGGAGCTGCCTCTCTCAGGGCTGAGCTCATGTACATATTTTACCAGTTCCTGTAGTGTATTAATAAGATGTGATAATACGTATTAACATATGGATGAGGGAGGGGTTCCCAGTTCTTACTCCTCTGTGCACCTGCACTCAGCGTATAACTCAGCAGTTCAGTCATGCAACTTGAGCGTTTTTGAGTTTTTTTGGAGTACGTCAAGAAGAGCATTACCGTGTTTGCCGTGGTGTTCTTCCTGGAGTATTTCTGAGTTGCAGTCACAGCTCAGTAAGTATTTACACAATGTAGGCCTGAGCTTTCCATAGTGAAATGTAAAGGATACTACATAATGACAGGTAAACTCAATAAAAGCTACTTCCGAATTTCACAGCAAATAATGTTTTGTATGTTCAGGGTAAAATGATAGCTGTAGCTAGAATCTAATTTCTAATCTTCTTTCTTCTTATTTTGAGGGTGAAAAAGGGGACAAGTGGGTAGGAGCAAGTCAAGAAAGGGATCGTTTTGTTCTGTAAACACTCATGGTAAAGAAATTTCTTTATGGGGGAGTGAGGTGGTGGAGAGTATGCGCGCTAATTCCTGTGAAATTTCCATGAAAAATCAGTTTGTGTAAATAACCCTGAAAAGCTACCGCTCCATTACTGTTATTGGCATTTCATGCGATAACCAGCATGTCACCGTTTCTTTAAGTTACCTATAGCAATTGAAACTCTTTCAAGGACGTATTAAATTGCTACTAATGTTTTTTTCCCTTTTTTCCTTTTTTTTTAAGCTTGACTAACTTCCTGTTGCTCTTGGATAATTAATAATATGCCTGAACTATCCCAAGAAGCTGCGTTTTAGACACGGGGAGTGGTTTTTGGGGAAGCTGCAGGAAGCCCCAACGCAGGCAGCATCCCCTCTGTGCGGAGCAGACCTCTGCTGCTTGTTCTGCTGTGGGCTGGCCCCGTGTTTTGTGTCAGCACGGGTGTTTTTGGCCCTGTGACAAACCAGAGGGGACCGAGTAACACTTTCACATTTTTTTTTCTGGCATGTGACTGGGAGGAGAGAGTGTTTCGGTGGCAGCAGCCAGTCGCTGATGTCAGACCGCGGCCTAAGGTAGCCGTGACTTTCCGTCCCGAGAGATTCTGTGACTCTTCTCAAAGAGAAATTCTTGAAGTTTGGAGGACTCTGGAATTTCCCCTGGGGAGAATTACTGGGTTAAACAAGTACTTCCCCCCCCCACATGCACTCACTTGTGAGATTTCATTCAGGTTTGACTAAGAGAAACCCTGAAAATTACCGTTTCCCTTCTGATGTCAGCACTGCTCTGGCAGCCTGCCTGTGAATAACTGAGCAGGAATGCTTTAAAACCTGAGCTCGGGCCACAGCTGCAGCTACACCTCCAGACATCGCGGTGGGAGACCCGCTGTGCCCCAGCGGGGGCTGAGATTTGGGATGCGCTCAGATTGCCGGCCGTGGGGTTTGTGCTCAGCGTTGCCCGTGTCGGAGCGGTGGTTGCAGCAGCGTGGATGTGGTCTGAGAAGCAGAAGAGGCAGGGTACCTGCTGAAAACGGCCATTCTGTTTTGGGTTCGGGGCACCGGTTTTGATGTTTTTCGGTGAGGAATGTGCAGAGCAGTCTGTGGTGCCTGCGCGTTTCGCTGTCAGTTCGTTGCCTTTGTTGTCTTTGTGGGTGACGATGGTTTTCTCACTGAGCAGGGGGCTGGATCAGGATTCAGAAGGTCATCTAGCTTGTTCTCCTGCTCCAGGGCAGGATCAGCGCTACCTAAGCACAGGGCAGACGGCGATGAAGGCGATGCAGGTTCCTCAGTCTGTTTCGGTGCTTTGCTATCCTTAGCATTGGACATCAGAAAAACAGTCTAACTCAAGTCATCTTAATTGAGTATCTCTGCTTGTTCTAGTCTGTTTAGGTATTGGGATCGGAGGCAAAAGTTACATGATAACCAGCTTACAAACGTGTGACTTTTCCCTCTGTCCCCCAGTTCCTTGAGGAAAAGCTTGCTAGTTAAATTGCAAAATGTCTCCCTTTATTTCCAGATTACTGTGCTCGCTGGGGACTGCGCCGAAAGGATTGGAGTGTCCTGCTTTTACCACCTGAACCTCTTCCAGGGTCCCAGAGCCCAACAGGCTCGCTCTGTACTTTTCTGGATGGGATTCTTCTGTAGGCTTGTTTTGAGTTTCATTCTTCTTAACAGTCTGATGATGGATTTAAAGTCCAAATGACTGCAGGACTATGCACCCTGTACAAGTTTAGGAGGAGAATCTGGTATTCATTAACTGTATGTAAATAATTAAACTGGTGCTAGACTAGAGGTGGTCTTTCCTCAAACATACTTCTTGTGAAATGGTTTGAAGAAAAGCTTTTACCTCTATGCAGAAGATACATTGAAATGGTAGAAGCGCTGGAATTGGTTGCAGCTTGATTTTTTTTTTTTCTCTCTGAGTTAAGGATCTGACTTTGTAGCTGGCATTGCTCACCCCGGAAAAGGCTTCGCATTCAAGGCCAGTTCACTGAGCACTGTCACGTGTTCCCGAAACGGCCTTTTGGTTGTGCTTTAGCTGCACGCGGTGTAAGGAGCGCTGGAGTCCTGCCCTTGGGGCTGGGGGAGCTGTGTGCGGGGCTTTTCTTCAAAAATTTTTTTTTTAAACAAACTCATTTGGTTGCTGTTGTGTAGGGGACTTGTAGTCGCAGTGCTTTGGAGTCCCTGAAAAGGATCCAGGACAACCGCTGCGTTTTAACAGAGTTGGGCTTTTTTTTTTTTTTTTTTTAAATCGTGTGGGGATAATCGGATGGTATTGCGGTAGGAAGCATTTAAGCATCTCCTAGTTTCCAGTTCATTGTGATATACCACTGAGCCTAGGAAGTGCAGTTTTCTGCCTATCAGAGGGGCTTTCCTTTCCCCCACACTGTAACTGCTGGATCACACTTTATTTCTGGGCACGGGCTTGCACCCGGAACAGTTTTCTTCGTTGGCTTTATGAAAAATCATCTCACTGGAAATGTCAGTTCTGGCTGCCTCCGGGCAGAATTTGGCTCTCCTGGCACGGGGTGTGTTTAAGGGGGGGAACGACTTTAGGTAGCGAGTGTGCTGAGCCTGGATTTGATGAGGGTTCCTAACAGAAATGGTCTGAAAAGCACTCATTTGGGTAATGCTAGGTGGAGAGGCAAAATGCCTGGCTGATGCTTGTCTCCCAGTACCCACTGGTGGATGTACAAAGTGGCTGGCGAGCTCTCCTGGATTGTCCCCCCAGCCTCTACTTTAAAAATATTTCCGAGATGCTTCCGTTGGCCTTCCTGTTTGGTTCACGAGGCATGGCAGCGTTGCAAAAGCTTGCGTCCACGTTAATTGTGATTGATTACTTTGCAATCTAGGACAAGATTTCCTATGAAAAGCTATATGCTGATTTGGTGTCAGGAATTAAAATCAGATGAAGTGATTAGTGTTCTATGAGATATCCCAGAGCAATCGAGTGTTCCTCATCGGCTTTCAACTGTGTTCAGCCCTTAACCCTCGCCTCCCTTCTCTTCTCCGGAGCAAGGCACTAAATCTGTGGTCCGGGTGCTCAGGAGAATAACTCATTAGGCATATTGTATCAGGAGATCGTGATATAATTTGCTGCTGAGCTTCAGGGTGTAGATTTACTGGCTTTAATGATGAGCGCAGAGTATTGGAAGTGCATCGTGTCAAAGTACCAGCGATGCCTGCAGTGGATGGCGAACGCGTATTAATGGGAGCTTTAAATCTGATCGCTCTGCACATGGCCATAAACTGCTCGGAGTTGTCACTGCTGTCAAGGTACAGTCATGCCTCCTCTTCCTTTTCTCATATGAGTTGTCTTGCAGTTTCTTGTTATACCTGTTCCTGAAACCAGGGAAGACTGTGCGACGTTGGCTGTTCCTCCTCCCCCCATGGCATTGGCACAGCTCTGAATTTTTGTATCTTCTCTCCAGCTGCCAGCACGCTCTTTCTAACTCACTCGGCAACTCCCCACGGTGTTCGTTTGGCTTTAAAAGAAGCTGGATTTTTCTGGGCGTAGAAGCCCAAGGACAGAAGCGAGCGTAGGGTGGTAGACCCAGGCCTCCCAACCACTGTGATCAGCTACATAGGGCTGGTGGATTTTTTTTTTAATAACAATGACCTCGTGCCACTGCAGGGCTGGGATTCGTGCCGGGCTTGCCAAGTGTAAGGTACCTGAATCGCGACAGCGCTGGCTCGCCGAGGGCTCTCGCAGTGTCTTTGCTGCTGTCTGGGAGCTGACTTGGCTGCGGCTCCACGTTTCTTGCCTACGTAGTCTTTTCATCTCCCCCAGCCTCCTCTCCTCTCACCAACATAGGCATGACAGCAGCTCTGCTTTCGGGATGCAAATAGATCATTTGGGTATAAATACTGGAGATTGGTTGTTGTTTGCTACGAAGTTACCGAGTACATCCTTGGTGAATGCAGATGGTAACTTGTCATTACTGCAATTTTAAATATTTTTGGTTCCGTGGAACCAAAGTGGAGTCTTGAAGGCTGAATTTTAAGGCTAAAATAAGAGAAGGCTCAATAAAGCCCACAAAAATAGCATCCAAATTTGTCAGCTGCTGTAATAAGAAGGGAAGTAACTTTTTCTTCTTCCTATTAGCAAAGCAGAGCCTTGCTACCCTGCACTGTGTCAGATCCCTCCTATAAAATACTGGGGTGAGGTCGGGAGGGATGGACAGAGCTTAAGGGGTGCCAGGTAGCTCCTAACGAGATGATGCTGGGGCTAATGCTAGTGCAGTATGAGGTGTGCTGCAAGTATCAGCTGCTCGCCCGTGGCTGTGGTGCCTGGAGATGCTCCTGGAGGTATTAGCAGATGGTTGCACCAGCGCTGGGACCAGGCGCTGGCCTGTCTCGGAGCAGCAGCCATGTCCGTGGCTGAGCTGAGAGCTTGAACTCTCAGTTTTAGAGGCGAGGATGGCTGGTGGAGCACTGCGTTTTCCTTTCTGGTCATGGGTTAACTTAACCTGAGATCATCCCTTCCATCAACGAGCTCCGAACCTCAGATTACTTGGATTATTCTGGCGTTCCTTTATGTCGCATTATACACGCTTTTAAACAAATTCAGTTATTCTGCAGAAGCAAGGGAGAGCCTGGGTGCTCCTGAAACGTGGCTTGGAGAAACTACAGGCCCCGACATGCAGCTCTTATTAAGGCAAGCAGCTGCTCTGGACAAGATGGAGCTCTGCATGCTGAGATGAGGTAGCCTCCGACAGCTGCACCTCGCTTTTACCGTGAGCGTGCTGTGTCCTGCTCCATCTTGGTGCTGTGTGCGGTAGGAGAATTCAGACCGTTGGACACCTGGGGTGTTTCAGAGCCCTGAACTATAGGGTTTGCTCTTACCAACCCCATGTGGTAGGTGGCCATGGGAATTTGCTTGTCCAGTGAGTCTGTTCAGCCACCCTTTACGCCGGGGGGGGGCAGGGGAATGAAACAGATTTGCAAAATGTTGAAATATTCAAATACAGATGGAGCTTTCAGACAGACGCAAGTGGGTAGAAACCTGCAGTGCCACATTTATTCCCATTTTATGTATGGAGAACTAAGGCATAGCTTAAAATGATGAAAGCTGCGTAAGGTAGTACAGTCAGAGACTGGATCTCTAGTTCTGCAATTTAGTCTTGTACTCCTCCTTCCCTCCCTAAATGGTGTATGAAGGTCCATCTCCAGACAGCTCACCCATAACTTCTTTCTGGACAGTGGGCAGCTTTCCTGTTTTGTTGCTTTGGAACGGGAGAAGCTGATAACGGGCTCCTTTTCTAGCCTGCTACCCATCCTCTTGATGACGGGTGTTTTCTGCCTGTGTGAAACCAACTGAATTCCCCTCCAGAAGAGTTCATGTGATGTCTTTCTGTTTTATTTTTTAGAGCTTGTGTAAGTTTTGTCTTCATATGAAAAGAAAGTGTCTTTAGAACTAGGAGATGTGCTAGAGGTGCCTAGTCATACTCTTAAATGTGCGCTGGGCCCCTTCGGATTTCTGTGTGCAAAGGGCTTTTAATGAGTTGGTAAATTTAACTTTGTTCCGGAAAATAAACTGTAGCGAGCTCTTTTGCACTGGGTCTTCCTTCAGGGCTCAAGTTGTGGAAAACAAATGTCCGTGGAGTTGAGTACCAAAAGACATCCGTCTCTGAGAGCAGCACTGCCCGTTTGAATGGTAACGGGCACTACGGAGAATTAGCTGCGTGACTGGGGTTTGCCACAGGTCTCAGTTGTCCGAATGGATTTACTGAACTTCTGGAGCCTTTCAGGTTTTCACTGGTGTTTAGGGCAAAGATTTTGCATCTTGCTGGTGAACTGGAGCAGCTGTGCTCTTCGGGATTGAAATCAGATCACCTAAGTCGGGGCGATGCTTAGCGTAACTTTGCTCTTCCATCCCTGCCCTTCCTTCTCTTGCTTTTTTCATGGCTTGCTCTTGGCCTTGTCCTGTTTCTGTGGTACAACAAGAGCTTGCTTGCTCCTTCTGGTGTGTAAGTAGGCCTGGAACGAAAACACTGTAATAAGACACTTAACCGTCTTTTTGTTGACTTGCTTCCAGTTCATTAGAGCGGACGTAGGAGGTTGGCTAAACTTAAAGCCTGATTTAATATTCAGGAAGGAAGTTTCTTTCCATCCTAAAAGGAACACCACCTCGTTACAACTATCACATGTTTCTTGGGGTTGTCTCCCGTAGAGCTGAGGTGAAGATTTTGGGAGGAGTCAGCAGTGACACTTTGGAAATCGTGGGCTGAGTTGGATAAATAGCGTGCTTCTAAAATGAGTTGGAGTTTGGGAGCAAGGGGACAGCCAGTTACCGAATTCTGTGGATAGAAGGAAATAATTTCCGTTTATACTTAGGCATGAAAATAAAACTGGAGGTGTTAGAAGTTACACTGACCCTCTAAATAGCAAATGGGGTAATCTGACTCCAACTACCTGTGAAATGTCTGAAAACTTCCCCAGTCCCCAGCTGTTGCAAAAGGATCCCAATTCTTTGTTAATTTAGACTGCACTTAATTCGGCAAATAGTGTTTGTCAGATTCCCCTGCCACGTTCAAGTAACGACGGACGTAGCTGTCAGCTCCTGCTTCCACTTCAGTGCCTGATAAAGGAGTTGAGATGAGAGCAGAAGGAGCCGATTGCCCGGCCAACTTATCAGATGCAGACAACGCGTCGCTGCCGTTCGGCTGCTGCGGAGCGCGAGGATGAGCCGGGACAGTGAAGGGGACACCATGCCGACTTCAGGTCGTCTCTTCCCTGCGGTTCAGAGCTCCTGTGCAGCCCTCGTGTTACTTTATACACTGTGGATGTTCAAGCCGTCACTGGTGTCGTGCTGGCAAAAGGCATAATGACAGCATCTAACTTCGCATAAAAACAAAGCAGAGTTTCCCCCTCTCCCTGTTGAGCCCACCTCTGTGTTTATAGTGTAAATCTTCTTCAGGTCCCTTTGTACCACGGCTCTACAGAAGTCTAGAAAAATGTCTTGTTACCGTGAGCGTGCATCCGCCTTTGAGTAGATCCTGAAGATTGCAGAAAACCAGCTGTATGTCATCTTCAGATATGATAGCAGCTGAAATATTGCATCGAGGGTCCTAAGAGATACCTAAATAATGTGGTGTGATAAGCTGTGTGGCCGTGTGTCAGAGAGTGACGGGCTGAAGAAAGAAACTGAAATCCAGAGCCTCGATAAGCTGGATTTGTTGAATTTGTTAAGGAGGGCTTAAAGTCAGTCTAGGAGGGAAAGATGAGATCAACAAATGCACTTTGTTTAAAGCGGGGGCACGCTTAGCACCTTCCTTCTGTCTTTCCAAGAAAAAGAAGAAAAAGAATAAACTCAGATCCCCTCTTGTACTTGGGCATGAACGCTGTGCTCCTGTTGGGTTATTTCTGATGAGGGTTTGATGTGGGGCTCTCATTTCACTTCCCGGCCGGATCTTCTGACTTGCTTCTTTCAGGAGTAAAGCGTTCTGTAATAATAGATCCTGCAAGCAAAACTCCAGTCAGTTTTAATCAATTTGAAGAGTATTAGTAAAAGTGGTGCTTAGGAAAGTCCTCCGAGATGTGTGGACTGGCCTCTTGCTGAGAAATGTTAATAGGGTAATTACTGAATTATGTTTAGCCAGGAAGATACAGTTCGCAGTATCGCTGTTTGGAGAAAACTTATTCATCTTTGTTTCCACTGGTAAGACTTAGTATAATGGATTTACAGAAAATCTCCCCAAAGGAACGAGTGTAATAAATCTATAGGCAAAGAAAGGAGCAACGTTTAGCAGGGCTGGCTTTAAATCTACAGGAGCTCCAAATAACTTGGTTAGAAGCAGGTGAGGGAGGTTGTTTACAAAACGTTTTCCTTTTGGGTGTAATGCTGATTTCTATAGCTTATTCTGAGGTCTGTGTGTTAGCAGATTAGAGGAATAGAAAGTATTTGGTCGAACTCTGACCTACTGGAAAAAATCAGAAGAAAACCAGGCTCCCTCTACTCGTAGAACTGAAACTATTGAGCAGAGGTCAGTTATTTTAGCAACCGATCAGGGAATTTGCATCAGACATTGATAACAAGGTGAGCTTTCTGCCCCTCGGTTAATGTGCTCGAATCTAAGTTAGATTCTTGGTTTTGGGGGGCGGTGGTGATTTATTTTTCTGTAGCTCACATAAGAATGGCTTTCTCTCTCAAGTTTCCAAGGGGGATGAGTGTTTGTAACCCTGAAACCAGTCCCGTGCTGTGTTCCAGAAGTCGGGTTTTGTCCAGAAGTCGGGTTTTGGTATCTCTGGCACATGCCCCATGGCATTGCCCACGAGGTGTAGGGTGCTGTGGGGAGGACAAGGCACAGGGACCTCGAAGCAGAGCTGACTGTCGCCGTGGGGGTGACACGGGGCCTTTCAGTGCTGTTTCCAGCCTGGTGCTTGCAGGAGCCTACTTGTGCCCCTCAGGGGTGCTGGCTTTGGTCTCCCATGGGCCGCTCATTCCCCAAAGTGATGGGTGCTGCCCTGGAGGATGGGTGAGGAGGATAACTGCTGGGTGCTGAGCGGTACCAGCGTGGGCTGTGCGCTTCCCTGGTGACACTGAGGGACTGAAGGAAGCTGGTGAAGTTCTCTAAGTTTTAAAAAGGGAGGGGAAAACTACAAGAAGTACGCATTTCTGTGACTTTTCTGAGTAAAGTATGCTCGTTTTAACTATGCTGATGGGACACGCGATCCATGTTAGTTTAGTGTTCGCCGTGGGGTTTTCTAGGTCTTTTTGTCTTTTGGGGACATCTTCAGCTACTACAGGAGGATTTTTCTTGTTATCTTAATGTTTAATTTCACCTCGGCCTCTTCCATCTCTCTTTAAAAACAGGGCACCACAGGGAGAGAGGTAATGAAGCGTGACCCAGTGCACCGGCCCGTCAGGAAGCTATAAAGGGTAGCGAGTTGGGGCTGGGGTATTGACCTTAGCGCAGCCACTTAGACCTTAAATAGATCAACTGAAAGTGTTCCTCGCTGGAAGATGAGCCGTGTTTGCTCGCGAACGAGGCCTCTTGGTAGTTGGTGCTCCTGCCTCGGCCTGAACTCTAGGCTGGTACGGAGGGATTTGAATCACTTGTGCATGGAGTTTCAGAGGCTACAGGTAGGCACAGAAGTGAGTGAAGTGCAAACCAAGGGCAGGAGAGTGAACTGTGGCTGAAAGGGTTTGTGAAGCATCTTGTGTTGCCCGTTGGATGTCCTTCCCTTGGCTCTGTTGCCTCTGCCCACCCCACTGCCGTGTGGAGATGGGTTCCACGCTTGTTCACAAGCACCCGTGCTTTCTGTGCCGGTACCATCACACCTGACACAGCTTAACGCTGGTGAGTGTGCCAAAAACTGTGTTTGTCTCGATGCTGCACGTAGTGTAACTCTAATTGTACCTGTTGAACTTTAAAATATGGCAGAGGTTTAGTTTACGGGGAGGGCTCAGCAGCAGGAGGTTAAATCCCTCGTCCCTGGATGCGTGCTGAGGGTGCTGGAGCTGGGACCTCCGTGGCCTTACCGGTGTTGGTGTTTTACAGCAGGTGGAGCCCTGGGCAGCTCCGCAGGATGTGGAACGTACTGGAAATGCCAAAGTTTGGTGTGGCCTCTTCCTTTTGATTTGGGTCGCTTTTTGGAAATAATGGTCAGTTGATAAGTCCTCTCAGCAGCTCAGAAGTTTTTCCCGAGCGATTCACCGTTGGCCAGGGACTCTCAGGTGGAGGTTCTCTGGCCTTCCTTGGCATAGCTGCTGAATCTGGACCCAGGTCTCTTCCCTGAGCTGCTGTAGGTGTTAGCAGTCAGTTAGGCTAATGCTCTGTTGCTGCTTTTCAACTTTTTCTACGGTTTTCTACGGGCTTATATAGCTGATCGATTTTGATAGACGTGTCACAGAACGGTTTGGGGAGCACAGGTGGTTTTATTCTTTTGCTTGGTTTAAATCCAATATGAATGTGATGCCAATTGACTGATACGTACGGAAAACGATTCCCCTTTCCCAGCATTGTCCATCACTCACACCGTTTTTTATAGCCGACGTGGGAATCCGCTTTGTAACTTCACTGCCTGTGGTGACTACTTGTCCTCGTCTTTGGGCAACAAGGGGTTGGAGACACGAGGAAAGAGCGCGCTCTTCTTCCAAGACCTCTTCATTTCCATAAGGTCCCATCCGGATTCGACCTGGGGGAGGTGACCAGCTCATTCCGTGTGCTCACAGGACGGCGTTAACCGGTGTCAGCGCTGCTCAGCATCTTCTCAGCTCAGCCCTCGGGATCCGGCGGTCCCTGTCCCCCCGAGCGGCCCGGGGGTGGCCCGGGAGCAGCTGCGGCCTCGTGCTGAATTGGCAGGACCCGGCGGGCTCTTTGTACCGGCGCTCAGCAGCCAAACAATAGTTTGTGCTCGCGGGGCCATGTGGCGAGTCACGTGCGCCGCGCTGTTTCTGCCGGGGTCCTTGCCCATCTGTTCTCGGCTCTTTCTGGGTTATCAGGCGCGGGTCCAAGTCCTTGCAGGCAGCCAGCTCCGTGGCCAGAGATTACGAGCACTAACCTTCCTGGCAGGGGTGGCGTGGCTTTGCTTTTATGCAGATTAGCCATGTGCTTCTCACTTCAAGGCGTTCCACAGGAAAAGACGGGTTTCCTGTGTTTGGCTCTCGGTGGGCGTCTCCGGCGCGCTTTGGGGCCGGGGCCCGCGCGCGTGGCGAGAGCGCTCGGGAGAGGGATTACAGCGATCGGCCCCCCCCCTCCATCCACCTCCGCTGCTACGTCACCACAACACAACCACACGCGCGCTCATACTGTTGGTGTCATTCATTCAGTGCCAAGATTGCTTTAAAAAATTCCCTTGGCCCCAGTTCAAACAGGAGTACAGCTGGGATGTGTTAGATTTTAGGCAGTCTGCCCTCAATTTGAGATGAGTTATAAATAGCAGTGCCGACTTCCTTAACTACCACTCTCCGAGGTAAAATGCAGGTTAATTACTGTGGGAATCAATTAGGGCTTCTCTCGGTTAAACAGCCAGGAATGCTTTTTATTGTTTTTTATCGCAAAAAACGGACAACAAATCTGCTCAGGAAAAGATTTTGGATCCAAGGTGAGAGCTTAGTGCTTTTTTGATTTTTTTTTTTTTTTTTTCCTTTTTATTTTTAGTTTTTTGGGGGCAGCTGAGGAAACCAGTTGTGGCCAATACCTCTGTTTGCCAATAGCCGAATGACGCTGATTTGAAACTGGAGAGCTCAGTAAAGAGCTCTCCTCCCTTTTCTTCCCCTGGCCTAATAAAGTCCAAATATGTAATAAGGTGATGGGGAAGGTCAGAATTACACTTTTCTGTACGGCTGTGGAGGGTTTGGCTCTTGCTTCCCAAGTGGGATTTGCCTCTTTTCTTTACTCATTTTCCTGCTGGGGCCATTAAGCAAGTCCCCTCCAATTTCAGCAAACTGTTTTTTGGAGAGGCCAAACTCTTCTTCTGCAGGACAAAATCTAAGAATTATTTGTGAAATCTTATTGTCCACTTAGCGCTTCTTTTCTTTATTTTGTTATTTACCTTTTTAGAAAGCTGTACCTGTCCGCTCGTGCGGCGGGGAAGCAGGACTGCTGGCTGTCAGTTTTTCTCCGCTCGGGGCTGGTTTTTGTTGTAAAGCTTTTTGCCCTGCTCGCCCAGCCAGGAGGCTCTGCCGCTGGTTTTTAGCTGCTTCTCACGGTGCTGCTTCATGGTGGGGGTCTGACGTGCTTTACATGGCACATACTGATCTGGAGAGCTTTTGAACTCGGCCATTTAAGCTTGCTTTGGGCTTGCTGTTACAAGCTCTTAGGCTAGAAATATCTTAAATTTCCTTGAGAACTCAGCAGTTTCTCTGGAGCGCTGGCTTTCGGTTGCTTTCATTCAACGCCGTACCAACCAACTTCACTTTTTAAAGTTTGACTGGTGACAGGGCTGTGTTTTGCCAAGTTTTGGTACTTAACAGTGTTAGAAAACAGCAGAGATACCGAGATTGAAGGGAGAATAGAAGCAATTCCTATGAATGCAAGGAGGTGTAAGCAGGGGGTCTGGACTTCAGTGATCAAGGAGCGACACTTTCTCTCAATTATGTCTCTCTGTGGCAGGGCCTTTGCTTTTGAAGTGTAATCACAGTAATCTACTCCTGTGGTTTCCTATTGAAAGGATTTCCCATGTATCAGTCCAGAGAAGACTCTCCAGCCTTTTGCAGTCGGAGCGTGGTATTTCCTTACTTACCCTCAAGTGCTTTTGCAAGTGAGCAGCCATCGCTTCCTCTCGGCTTTGCCATCCCTCCTGACAGCGGCGTGCAGAGGAGCCGTGCTGCACCTCCGCTCCTCGCTCCAGCTCTTGGATCGATCAGCACTTCGCTGTATTTCAGCCTGGACTGCTCTTTTCTGGGAGGCACGCGTGGTTAAATTTACCTACAAGGATTGAGAGCAGAGTCAAGTAGGCTTTCTGATGGTATGCTCTCGAAGACAGAGCAACGCTGCTAGGAGGAGAGGAGTTGAAGCCCTGTCAGCGCAGTAGGTGTCTGTCTTTTTTGGGAGATTTGGGAGGAAGGAACAAGGTGTTGCAACATTTGAGATGTACACGGCAGCCCCAGGGAACACAAGTTAGCCTGTTGTTTGCAACAGGTCGGGTGCGTGTATGAACTATTGTTCCTTTGTTGGAGGAAATCAACTGGCATTTACTTTTCTTCTGCTTATAGAGTTTTACTTATAAGGCTGCGATGGGGAGTGATGCTCTTCGTGTTTGTTTTTAGCATCTCTGGGTGCTAGGGCCTCGTAGGAGAGTGGCAGTTCAAAGCCACGCAGTTTGGAAGCACGTCGAGTCCTCCCACGCTGAGCCATCAGGGTGACGACTTGGTCACATCCTGGAAATATGTTTGGGTTTTGTGTTTTGGGTTGCTTTTTTCTTTTCTTTTCTTTTCTTCTTTTTTTTTTTTTAATGGCTCTATAAACTGTTCCAAATGTTTCTTGAAATTTTTTAACAGTCGTCATGCTTCCTGTAAAAGTCATGGAAAAGTGGATCTTCACCTTGTTTCTGTCCTTCCTGAAGATCTGATTAGCTTTGTGGGTGACCACAGACAAGAAAATCTGTGCACAGGAGGCAGCGTGTGGTGTGTGCATACTTAAAAAAGAAAAGAAAATGAACAAGAATGTATTTGAGAAGCTGCTTTTGCTAGCGAGCTGTGAAGATGAGGTAACTACTAGGGGGAAACAAGTAACCAATGGAAAAGATGATGAAATGTTCAGGAACCAAAAGTTGCCCTTGAGCAGGTAGCAGAAGAAAGGCACAGCCCCTGTTTTTTGGGGGTAGGATGAAAGAGCATTTACTTACAAAGGCTAGGGGCAAGGAAGCTGTCCTGGTGGTACTGTTTTAACATACCAAAGAAGATAGTGTGGGGAGGGAAAAGATGTCAGTAATCTGAGGTGGTACCCACAAGGCAAGCTCGGGAAGCATTCGGGACAATTGCTTGGAAGATGTAAACGCAATTTGCATCCGTTAGGGTGTATTAAAGCTCCACATGGATGCTCCCATTCAGGAGGTAGTCAGCGTAGCTCTGAGGACTCAGACTGAAGCACTCCAAGGCCTTTTTACCTTTTTTTTTTCCCATTTCTGTCCCCGTGAATGGAAGCTCCTCTTCAGAGCTTGCAGAACCCCTGTGGGGGGGGGTACGGCCTCCCGGGAGCGATGCAGTGCTCCTCCGGGCTTCTTCCAGGACACTGCAGCCTCAATCCGTGCTCCTTGGCAGTAGCATCTGCAGTAACCTCGGCATAAACCATGAACTTCTCCAGGGCTGTTTTAGTATGGACTAAAACGGGGGAAAAATGAGCACAAAGGACTGTAGCAGGGCATGTTTCTCTGTAAAAATGTCTTGATGGAGAGAATCGTATTGGCTCAACATACATGGTTGTCTGTGAGCAACTTCTGTACAATGGCAAACATCGTGTTTGGAGGGGTGTTTGGGTCTGAACGGGAGGGGAGGAGGGGGCTTGGATCTCGTTCTTCATCGATTTGTGCCACGTTGGTGCAAATTGCTCTCGGGGAGCCTGCTTTTGGCTGAGCGGGTCGCACTGCCTTGCCGAAAGTGGGGTGCTTTGCCTGCCCTCCCCGTGAAATTCCCTCCCGTGGCCCACAAGAGCGCCATTAATTCCCCTTTGTGCCCCTACTCACTTCTTTTTGGCATGGGCATGGTGCTGTGTGGCTTGCCTGGCAGGCACGAAGTAGCAGACAGCTGGTCAAACAAATGTTTTCAGGGTCTGCGTGTTGGGACTTCAAGCTGTGCTGGCTGTTGAGGTAGGATTTTCTGAAGTGTAGCATACTGCACGAACTTTTTCCTAGGAGGGCAGATTCTGCAAGCATAACTGAAATACTGTGCTGGTGTCTGGGATTCTTTCAGCTTTCCAGCAGGAGCTGGCTTTGTGCGATATTTGCTTGTGCAGGCCTGTAGTGCCACTCCTCAAGCACCTGATCTCGGCAAGAGAGGGTGGATCCGTACAAATACCACCCTAGGGCTAGTTACAGGAAGGAATGGTGTAATAGAGAGCCCATTGTCATGGTGATGTGGTGGAAAACGTCTAATTGGTATTAGTTAGGTCATCGGGAGATCAGGGAGCAGTGCTTATTCAGCCCAAGTGATGGAGGTTAAAGACTGCGGCTGGGATTCATTTAGAGGTCGCTACGCCAAATCAGGCTGAAGGCAGACCTTGCTTTAGTGTGGTAATGCAACTGCCTAGGTAGAAGGGCTGTGTTTTTGAGGTTTGTAGTATTTTCAGGAAATTTGATTGACTGTTCTTATGTCTTGGCTTCAGGCAGAGGTGGTGCAGATGAGGAAGTCCTAGCAAAGTTGCATTTACTTGCTCATCTCATGATGTCTGCTCTAAAATTCAGGGCCTTGACTTTCAAGGCTGACCAGTGTTTTTTTCATGCATCTAAAGAAATTTGATTTTGAAACCTGCATTATACAAAAGGCAGCAGACACAAAGCTCTTGCTGAAAATCAAAACACAGAACTTCAGTCTTGAACACTGAACATCAGTAGCGCTGCTCAGTATTACTACATCAACGTGGAATAATTGAAATGCGCAAGTGTAAATTAACAGCCTGTAGTGTTTTGGGAGACCTTGTTAAATGTGAAGGAAGAAGCATTTCTTGCGAATATTTAAATTTCCAGCGTAAATTTACCTTGTTGTGGAATATCTGGACATTAAACTACTGCCTGCCATGGGGAAAAGCCACTCACACTGATAATTCATCTCAGTGATCCTTCTCGCCTTTTTTCTGTCCTCTGGCCATAGGAGACCTGTCAGCATAAAATGACTTCTCATTGGGTTTGTTCTTTGTGAAATGTCTGTGGGTTTGAAAGGGCAGCAGGAACCGTGCTGTACTTCAGAATGTAACCGTGGGTTGTAGCACCTGAGAAGGAGCAGGCTGGCTTCTGCTTCTCTGCACCAACTTGTTGAAGTTTTCTTCTGGGGGTTCTTTGGAGGTTGGGAACAATTGTTGTATGCAGCCGGATGTACATCATGTGTCGCAACTTGCTTTGCAGCCTTCAAGCCCAATGGATCAGATGGGGAAGATGAGGCCTCAGCCATATGGAGGAAACAACCCATACACACAACAGCAGGGACCTCAGGCGGGGCCACAGCAAGGACATGGCTATCCCGGACAGCCGTATGGGCCGCAGACTCCCCAGAGATATCCCATGGGAATGCAAAGCAGGACGCAAAGTACAATGAGCAGCATCTCGTATGCACAGCAGGTAGAGCACCCAAGCTTCTCTAGTCTCTGTTTGCAGCAGGGGCAGGCAGAAGAGCAGCAAAGTACCGTGCCTAACGAAGGGACCACCTTCAACCAGGTTGGAATCAGTTGCTTAGGTAAAATGACGTTTCTTTAGGCTATATGTTGCACCACACCTGAATCCAGGTGTGATCCATGTATGAGGATCTGTGAAAGCCTTACTGAAACAAGAGGTAGCAGCAGAGCAGTGAATCAGAACCAAGGAAAAAATAAATAGGAAGGGGACTAAGGTACTCACACCACTGTATTCTGTTAATGACAAAGCTGTTCCTTACAGTGGAAATGACTTCCAGGTCAGTTGTGGCTCACTAAGTAAACCAAGTGGCTCCTGCTGGACTGTTGGCAGGATTTAAAAGGCTGTCTTTTTTTTCTGGAGCAAGCCTTCTTTCCTTTTAACATTATTGTCATTGAAGTGTGTCAAATCCCTAAAAACTTAGTTATGGTGTGTAATTTATTACTAACCGATAGTGTCATACACAAGTGACTTTTGATATTGTCTGGGAGGCTTTCTTACATAGGTAGTGGCATTTCCAATACCTTCCCAGTTAAATGCTCTGCATAGCGCTCTAAATTGTTGCTTCTTGAGTATGATCTTAATTTGTGTGTGTACTTAAAATTGCTTCTTAACCGCTATAATTCTACCCTCTTCTTCTGCAGATTCCGCCTTATGGACAGCAGGGTCCCAGTGCATATGGGCAGCAAAGCCAGACTCCATATTACAACCAGCAAAGCCCTCATCCCCAGCAGCAGCAGCCTCCATATTCTCAGCAGCCTCCATCCCAGACCCCTCACTCTCAGCCTTCTTATCAGCAGCAGCAACAGCCTCAGTCTCAACCTCCACAACTTCAGACATCGCAGCCTGCGTATTCTCAGCAGCAGTCCCAGCCGCCCCATCAGCAGTCCCCAACTCCATATCCTCAGCAGCAGTCCACAGCCCAGCAGCATCAACAGAGTCAGCCTCCCTACTCCCAGCAGCAGTCACAGTCGCCCTACCAGCAGCAGCAACAAACTCAGCAGACAGCTTCCTCAGCTCTTTCTCAGCAGTCATCTTCATACCCTCAGTCGCAGCCGCAGCAGCAGCAGTCTGCATATTCCCAGCAACGCTTCCCCCCTCCTCAGGTAGGCTGGCTCGTGCTTTGGTTCCTTCTGCGAGTGGTTTTCTTAAGAAACTCGGGCGAATCGTTTTCTTTGTGCGTTAGTCGGTTGAGCTACGCGTCAGCAAGCTGGCTGGAATGATTGCGATAATAGATGTGCTGCCTTCTCTGTTGTGTCTAGATCTGTATCTTACAGAGATGTTATGGTGGTAACAGGCTGAGCCGCGGTAACACTGCAGTTTTGAAGACTAGTTCTGAGTAAATGCTGCTGATTGGCAATACTGGTCTAAAGGATTTCATACTGGCATGGCTTTCACACTGTGGTCTCTGGAAGATCTCCAGGTGGTCTACAGAGCTACTTGGGTTAGCACAATAGCAGGGCACTTCTGAGTCTACAAAAAAAAACTGTTTCCTGGTGCTTTTCTATCTCAGTCCAAGACTTCAGGAGGTGTATTGATCACAGAGAGGAAGTGAGCATGGGAAAGCTCCTTGGTTCCTTGCTGCTTGGGTGGAGTTTTTTTCACAGACATTTGCAGATGGCAGCACAAGTGGAAATTGAGCCAATAAAAGACGTTTTGTGGAGTGACACATAGATGGGAGAGTTTGCTCTTAAATGTAAAACTTGGCTTTAGGGAGGAGGAATAAAACATGAAGCACGTGGAATTGAAGATAAAGATCATGAAGCAATCTTTTTTTTTCCCAGTGTGTTTATTTTCAGCAAGGTTTAATATTATTTTAATAGTCGTGTGAAAAGCTAGCTGGGACCTTTCAGCAAACATTTCAGTGCGTTGAAGGTAGCGTACGAAGAGTTGAAGATTTTAATTGACTTGCCGTGTTTGTGTAATAAAGTACTTAGAGCTGTTGTAAGATCTTAGAAGATTGAGAAGCCAAGTGGGCAGTCTCCCAGGACAGTCTCTGTTCTTCAGGATCTGTCTGTAATAAGGAAAAGCTGGATAATTATTGTTTTGTCATGGTTTGAACTTCAACTTCCAACAGTCACTATGGTAGTCCAGCAACGTTTATCCTCCTGTGGAGCGGTAGGCGTGCTGGCTTGAACTCCTTACTGCCCTATTTCCAGTTTTGGGCAAATGTCACCGAGGGTACATAATTCTTCCACAGTGTGAGAATACATCAGAGTGATTCCAGCAGAGCCTTTATTTTATTCACATCTGTGTTTTTATTTGGTGTGTCTTGATGTTTCAGGAGTTATCTCAAGAATCGTTTGGGTCCCAGGCATCATCTGCTCCCTCAATGGCTTCCAGTAAAGGGCAAGAAGACATGAACTTGAATCTTCAGTCCAGACCTTCTAGCCTGCCGGTGAGTGGTGAGCTGTTGGAGGAGTGAATGGGGTGAGGGCAATCAGAAGCACAGCAGGATAAATTAGCACTGGTGGTATTCCACATGGAAATGGGAATGATGGAGGCTGCCTGTGCTTTTTACCAAGTCATTAGCTTCTGGCTTCCCACTGGAGATTAAATGTAATTTACAAAAGGAATGGATCTGAGAGTGAAGTTTAACCCTAGGTACTCTGGTCTGTAAGTTCTAGCTAAAAGATTTCTTGAGTTTTCTGTTCGTAGTGTCTGAAATACCTGGCTACTGTTAGAGTAAGTTCTGACCTTCAGGCAAAGGTGTTTCACTTTTATTTCAGTCCATTGTTCCCACTGTTGGATAGGTGGTTAAGGGCTGGTAGAGCTGTTCCCTTTCTGTGTTATTGGATCCTCATACTGCTGATTTAAGCTTCTTTGGTCCATTCTGACTGAACAGTTGGTGGAAAAGACAAGTTTATTAATACCTGGAGTGAGGAAGTTCAGTCAGAGAGACTTCCCTGATAGATGAAGAGTTATATTTTCTTTTGCATCCTCAATCTGCTTGCTGAAGGTGCAGTGAACAGTTGTGTATAAGATCAGTGCCTAGTTTTCCAGTAAGTTTTGGACCAGAATAGTTTAATTTTGGGTTAAAACTTCATGAAGAAAATGGAGAAAGGTTAGAAGTTTTAAGTTTTTAAGTCTCTCTGTGCCTCTGACTTGGAAGAACAGTATTGAGCTGCTGAATTCTGATTTTTGCTGGTTACTTTCACTTGTAACCAGTAGGAAGTGAGTGAGTTTTTTTATTTATTTTTTATTTAGCCACTGGCTAAGTCTGTTTTCTAAGCTGCAGTTGGATTGGTCAGAGGAAAGTGAGCTGTGTATACAGCAAAGTTATTTTTGCTCTCAGCAATGAGAACAGCTTTGTTGTGAGCCCCTTGAAATAATTCCTTTGGATTGTGGGTACAAATTGTCACCCAAAATACAAAGTGATTCTAGTTCTGACCACCTAATGGGAGTAGTTGTGGGTTGTTTCTTTTTTTCCTTCTTTTTTTTTCTTTTGGACCTAGATTACAAAGATTTAATTTGTTCTGAGGCCTGGGGAAAAATCCTTTTAAATAGCATGTTTCTTTCCACTCTGCCTCTCCACAAGTTCTTCCATGTGACCCATCTTCTGGCGAAGAATGTAGGAAAAGTGAAGCCGCTGAAGTAATTGAAGAAATTGCTCTAGCGCTGAACGGTGGGAAGTCCTGTTCAGTAGCATTGTTGATAGAGCCTTCATGAATCCTACCAATCAGCGCCCTCTGACTCAGATTATAGGAATTAGTTGCTCTGCTTAGCAGAAGTGGCTCCTTCTCAGCACCAGTGGGAATTTTTTATACCTTGTGGTTTAATGCGTTTGGCCCCTTTCAAGCTTTCCGTTTTCCCAAGCAATTTAAGAAAAGATACGCATCTCTGCCGTAGGAGTGAGGGAAAACTTAGAAAAGAGGGAATTTTATCCAGTTTAAAAGTTTTAAATGATAACGTGTCCACTAATTTCTAATGAGATATTCAGAGGTTTTCTGAAAAGAAATTCAGGGCACAAAAATTTGGTCCAGCTTTTATAATCTGCTAGCTGTAAAGCTTATTTTCTGTTTTAAACGGACTTTATAGTCATCTTATTTTTCTGACTATCACCAAATAATTATCGTTTAAGAAAACAAGCAGTGTTTAGCTCACCTAACCCTAGTATACTTTCAGGCCTTTTCTTCCTCGGTAAGCCAAAAAAAAAAAAAACGAGCGAACACCACAAACTCCCTGCAAGAAGAAAAACTCACCTCTATTCTTACGCGTGCTTCATAATTCTTTGCCCCTCTAATTAGGGTACTGTAGGGCAAGATCAGCACCCGTTTGTAAAGTGAGAATGCATCAGACAGCGATGTTGTGGAGTGGTGTAAAGAGGACCTCTGAGGTGTACGGAAGTCAACTCTTTGTTCCACTGATCAGTGTCTTGCACAAAACTTGGCCTGGGGAAGCTTAGAAGCAGAAAAGCTGCATTGGAAGGGTGTTATCAATTTCTTTTATCTTCCTTATATTGCTCACTCTGTCTGTTTTAGAAAGTTTTATACTAGTCAAGGGGATTCCTAGATCCCTGTTTTGCTATTATATATGACTTACAGAAGCGCAGTTAGTTTGTGGGTCTTTAATTTTTTGTGGAGTTCTGAGTCCTCTTCTAAGCCTCCGTGGGCACTGTGGAATAGCTCACTGGGTATCCTGGAATCTGGGCAAATCGTACGATGCATCATCTTTAATTAAACATAGATCAGCTCCAGGAGGAAAAGGAGGTTGTTGCTTTTAGGTACTTATTTACGAAGTGTTAAATTTATGTACCCAGTGCCTTTACGAGACTTTAGCCTTTACACGTTTAATACTGTGCATCGTAGTAATGCCGGAACTTCAAGCAGTAAAAGTGGGAATATATCTTTGGCTGACACTGTCACCGTTTCAGGAAGTGGTGGTCTCCTAGAGATGTTAAGTGTTGGTTTGGCAACGTGGTCAAGTTGTTCAACTCCTGTCAGATCTTGCTGGTTTGTTAGGATCTGCCTGAGAAATGTAACGTTGATCATTCTGGGTGGAGGTCTTCAAGGTATCCTCCTGGCAGTGATTTTTGTGTCCCTAACTAAACTTTTTTCTGACTGTGTTCTTGTATTAAGACTTTTAACAGCAGAAGAGTCAAATTACTGATTGCTCTAGTGCTTTGTCTGAACATCTGTAAGTAGCAAAATGTCTGGTCTTCTATTTCTGCTGGTGTTACTAGGCTGTTCTAGCTAAAGTATTCCTTGGTTTGTTGTTCCCTTTCTGAAGATTATGCCTGCTGCACTGGGGGAGAATGCTGCTGCCCGTGTGAATGTGCTGATGTCTTTTAAAGAGTAATGCATCTACACGAGTGTCCTGGCTGGTACTCTTTTCCTGTAGCAGGCTGGATGAAGAATTTCTCTGAAGAATTTGCTGCTTCCCTAGGGAATCTCTTGTCAGGATTGCAGCTAAACTAAACTTAGATTCCAATTGTGTATGGGAGAAGTGAAGTGTAGTCTTTTGTGTCTGGGTGTAATAGAGGAATAGTAATCCATAGCATAAATCTTACTCTCCCAGGAGATTCCCTAGTCTCATCTCTTCAGCGAAGAATTCTTCTTGGCAAGTTATATCCAGTTTATTCAGTGTTTCTACCTTTGGAGGCTTGGATACAGAGTCTGTAGAAGTCAAATATTTCTAGCTATTAATTACCTTCTGCTTAGGCTTGGAAGATGCTCTGGTAACAGGTACAGGGGAAGCAAACAAGGTGCTAGGGCATCCACTTGGGTTTGGATTGAAGTCAGTTCTGCTGCAGAAATCTCTGGAGTTTTGGGATTGTTGGAAGGAATTTCGTATCTCCTTGTGCAACGTGGAGCAGAGTGTTAACGTTGCCTTGGTCTCTGCCTTGAAGGAGTCAACTACAGGTTCCTGGTGTCTTTGAAGTGGATGCGGAGTAGAGCACAGAGACAGTGCTTGCCATGCTGTTAGCACCTTCCTAACCACAGAAGTTGATAACTGTGGTGTTAGGACCTTTAACAGATTGGCCCTAAAAGCCATGTATAGAGCAAAACTGATTTGCTACCAGTATATACTGGCTGTATGTGCTTTTCATTGGACTTTCTGCGATTTCTTTAGTGAAGTTTTTCTATCTGTAGAAACCAAAACTTGTGTGAGGCACACTGGTATCAGCAGTGCTTTGATGGGAAGGGTTCTGCTTGGGGCGGGACTTCTGGCTGAACCAGGAGGGCAGATACTGGCAGGGTTTTGGAGGCGCTGAAATAGCAAGGTTGCATTTGAATTTTTGTTGCAGCAAATGCATAATGAAGCAAACTGGGGCAGCTTGTACAGAAGTTTCAGAATTCCAGTCACAGAATGTCTTTAGTCGGCTTCGGTCAGTTTACTGTGTAGCTTGAGGGAGGAACCCCATTCCTTTTCTGGGCAACTGATTTTCATCTCAATGTGGAGTGGGAAATCATTTTAATCTCAATATTTTGCACTGCTGGCAAACTGTGTTTCTCATTTAGCTGCATTTCAGTTTGGTTCATCACCAACTTCAGGTCTGAAAAGCATCTTATCAATGTCAGGAAGGAATATAACCAACTGCAAACAAATTCCTGATCTGTTTAACTTTTGAACGTGTGTTCTGGTCTTGGACTTTTTGCATTATGGACTTAGCAAAATTAGACTATGGGAAGGGAGAGAAACGAAGCTGCTGAGTTCTTGCTGGTAGAGAAGTGACTCTTGTGAACATCCCCAGTGTCGTGGGGTATTTTTTGTTTGATTACTTCTTCTTCATAAGCCAAGTAGTTTCTGAATTTGGACATGCTGCAGGGTGTCAGGAAAGCACTGTTTGGATTTGCCAGTTTTACAAGGTGGTCGTTTCAGCTTGCACTCTGCAGGTACTTGAAGTGGAATAAAGTTGAGCTCTGTCAGCTGCATCCCCTGACCTGGAAATAACCAATGCAACAGCCTGACATACAGTGAAAAACTCTCTTAAAGCTGCTGTGGATGAGGACAGAGGCGCAGCCCAGGAAATGAATGTTTTCTTAAAAATTCTTTGAGCTTAATATTTTTCATTTTGGCAATTTCTTTTTGGGGGAAGGGAAAAGAAACTTTTATAGTTGAATCTCTTGGTCACTTCAGTCGCTCCCTCCCCCCCATACGGGACTTCCTGCTTATGTTTGGTTTGTATTTGGCCTTCTGAGCTTGTCTTATTACTTGCCTTGAGAGAGGGATTAGTGGTGTATGCATTTCGAAGCAGGGGAGTTGCAAGCTCCGGTGACTGGGCATCGCAGTGGGTATGCGGATGAACACATCAGCACCCGGAGGCTTGCCCCAAGGAGTGCAGTACCTGAAACACTGGTACTGGAGAGATTGGTGCCTTCCAGTTTATGCTGATGGGAAGGTTTCTATCCCCAGTTATGGTATACGGGGAATTTAAAACATTTTTTATCCTGACCAGGGCTTCTTTGTCTAAGCTTTTCTTGGTGTGTGCGATTTTGGCAATCAGTTTTGTGTGGTTTCTTAAGAAGGCCATGCTTGTTTTATAATTAATTTTAATTTTGCTACTAGCCTTTACAGATGCAGAGAGTGTAGAGTGCTGCTTGCAAAGCTACCCTAATCTTCCAGCCACTCCAGTGACATGCTTCGTGTGTCTGACCTGCTTCTCAGGGCCGCTCTGCTATTTGTCCATGTGGCAATTTCTCTCCTCCCACCCCTTCCTCCGGGCTGGAACCGAGCTGATCTGACCTGGTGCTCAGGAGGAAGCTCCCCACCCCGTGGTGCATCTGTCGGGCCTCTCTGGGCCACACCAAACCCTCTGCCTTCGCCGTCTCCCCCTGGCGAAGCCAAGAAGCGTCCCTTCAGAAATCATGCTGCGCTGGGCCGCTGCTGCAGCTCGGCTTCACGGGAGCCTGCGCTGGCAGCAGATTGCGCTATGCTCGATGCCGGGCTCGTTTCCTGTTTCTATTCTAGTCGTTAGCGGCTCAGCTCTGCTTCCTGCCTGTACGCCTTACACAGATTCCCCTAACTGGAACCTTTCGTTTTCTCAGGAGCGATTTCGGTTACAGGCCTAACGGAAGCACGGAGCGGCCATCTCGGCGGGGAGGGCCTGGACGGCGGCCGCAGCTCGCTCAGGAGCCGGGCCCTGTACGTTCCCGAGGCCGGGTTTAGGCCCAGCTGGAGGGACTAGGCGGGTCAGCGTTTAATCAGGAAATTGCTGTAGGATGACCAGTTCTGATGTTGGATCCCAAACAATAGTCTGTGCTCTCAGTCACACGCATCCCCTGGAAATACAGAGCGTTCTTGCACCGTAAGTGCTGAAGCACACGCATCGTGAGATGACCCTCTGCTTCTAAGCACGCTTTCAAGCAGCTCTCTGTTGTAGGGTAGGGAAATCAGCCTTTCACTTCCTTTTTGCTGCTGAGCTGGTGTTATCAGAGACCCTTGAAAATGTGCGGAAGCCTCAGTCAGCCTGACGTTGGAAGCAACCTAACCCTGCTGGAGATCCCAAACGGTGCAGGGGAGGGAGGGACGGTGCTGACCTGACCTTCGTGTGCCGCGTGGGGCGGTTACAGGGATAAGTGAAGGCGTTTAACTTCGCCTGACAGCACTGCGCTCATTTTAAATGCTGCCGTACCTGTGCTTTCAGTTCACTGGGATCATTTTCCTAGTAATGTCATTTCGGCCTTCTGGATTGACTTGTCTCAGAGATGTGCACAGTCACAAACGCAGTGGAGAAAGCTTTCCATGTGGCTCTCGAATGCAAGGCATGGCGTGGGCCCAGGGCTCTGGCAGTGGCAACGCAGCTGGGACGGGCTTGTGCCCGTGTCCCTGGGGGTGCAAGGTTCGCGCTGAGATTTCAAACGAGGCCTGTGTGGTAATTGGAGGAGGAGTTGCGTAAATGTGTTTTATTGTAGTTTGAATCAAGCCTCGCTGAGGAAAACAGAAATGTTTATTTAAAAAAAAAAAAAAAAAAAAAAAGAATTTCCTGAAGTGAAACGAAGTGGCATCTCTGGGCATTGACTGCTCTGGCAACCCCTGACCCTGAGGGTGGCAGTGGGTGTGCGTCAGTGCGTGGCATGAGCCAGGTTGCCATGGCTGTGCTTACCTCTTCCCCTGCACGCTCGCTGCTCTGAGCCAGGGCAAGAGCAGAATTGCCTTCAGTCCTTTTAAACGTCTCTTCAGTTTCTCTGTCCCATCCAGGTCAGTGGTACCTGGGTGCAGTATTTCAGACAGGTTCTTGGACAAAAGTGTTTTCCCTAGAACCACCCCAGCTGGTGGTGTCGGGGGGGCTTATCCATAGCCCTCGTGTCGCCCCATCGCTGTCTCCCTGCAGGTGCAGCACCGTTCGGAGGGAGCTGCCAGCTTTCGGCTGTCTCTTCCCAGCTTGTTCCATCGAGGGCACTGCCAGATTCATCAGGCTTGCAAATATCCAGTGCCTTAACAAATCTCGTTCCCTCCTAAAATCTTTCTTCTTTACACTTTTTTAGAAATGGATTCTGTCACTCTTAATTGTTTCACAGAGGCTGATGATAACACTAAAAGCGGAGTTGTTTTGAAATCTGAAGTACTGGTCTTAACAGGGGCCTTTTAATTTTTTTAATTATTTCAAACTCCTGCCTTTGCTGCATTTCTTTGCCCACCCAAGCTCCTGTGGTTGGCATGGTGGCATAATCACATGCTGAGATGACTAAATGCTTTGGAGTCTAAATTGAACACATCAGAGATTGGAAAGTGCCTTCCAGAGGAAGCACTGCTGGGGAGTTGGAATATCCTTAAGGCTGGCAACAAGAGGGTAGCTTCCTGCCTCTTACGGGATTGAGCTTCTTGTATGATCTGGGCTTTGTCTTCAGACCGAAGCAGAACAACACAAAAAAAAAACTCTGGAAGAAAAACAAAGGCTCTTTAAATAAACAGGTTGTGGTCTGTCACCTGAGACCCATACTAGCTTCTCACTTGCACTTTCCTTCCCAGGGCCTGGTGCTGGACCAGCCTTTCTGATTGATGTGGTCAACTTGTAGCTCTTGCTCCCCTGCATCCCCAGCACCCTTCAAAAAAAAAAAAAAGTAGAAAAATCAGTGTTGCTGAGAACATCCTCTGATGCTGTTGTGATAGCACTGCTCACTGTGCCCGGGTCACGCATACTTCTTTCCTGCAACCCATTTCAGGGTTGGTGTCGCTGTTGAAGCTTCAAGTTTCACCCTTTTTTGCAGTGTGCTGCTCCTGGATGGCCAGGCCAACTTCTGCGCTAGCCAAAGTGTCAGGCAGAACTTCAGCATTTCCACTGCTGCTTTGAATGCTTTGTCGTACCAGTGGTTAGATAAACCTGGGAGTACTTTTAGAAGCTGAGCAGCTGTCAAAGGGTTAAATGGCAACTATCTCCTGGGGGGCTTTGCTGCTGTGTTTCCCAGGGTCCTGCAGAAGAGTTGAGCACCCAGCGCTCCCTGGGTGGGAACGCCGGCTTTCCACACGGTGGGTTTTCCCTTCAGCGACATCTTGTTCTGTGCGTGAATCACGTTACTCCTTCTGTACTTCGTGCTGCAACCTCAGCCTTCGAATCTCTCCTCTCCAAAGAGGCAGAATATGAAATTTGCTAATCTGGTCAGTGTTTCGAGGGGGAGGACCCCCCCCCTTTTTCTTTATTTTTTTTTAATTTTATTTGGAGGGGGAAGAGAAGGAGGGGTGGCACGGAGTAGGAGCAGTAGATGTGATTAAAGCTCCTGCCGAGCAGATCTGTGGGAGTGGAGTATCGACCTCTGAAAAATCAATGGCTGCTGCGGTAGCAGTGCTGGCTGTTTTGCAAGGTCTCCCGTTGCAGGAATGTAGTAAAGCCAGCAGCACTTCCGTCTTTCTTTCTCCCTTTTTGATTTTGTACCTGCTTTCTGCCAAATGACCCGACTCACCTAGATTTACTGAGGTGGATTAGAACAGCAGCTTATTTTTGCAATCAGAGTAAAATTTCTTGTGTGACGCTGAGCCCCTCCTCCTGACAGCCTCCTTTCCAAACGCTCTTTTTCCTGCAGTGCAGCTAGAGCCAGCAGCTTCTACCAGTTTGTCTAAAGCCAGCCTGGAAGAATGAGCTTTTCAGCTTCTTTTTTGAGCTGAAACTGCACAAATCTCTCTTGCATGTTCTAGTCCCCATCTTAGGTTTGTAATTGTCAGCACTGATGCCTGAGAGGAGCTTAAACTCCTCATAAAGGCAGGGAATATGGACTCCATCTAGCAGAGGCTGAAGCCTTGATAGTGTTACGTTCCTCATACTTGTTTTACTGTGCTGGTGTTTTTTTCCTGAAGTAGTAAAAGCCTAGCACTTGTCCTTTGTTTAAGGACTCCTGGGATGAGTAAGTGGCACATAATAGAACCTGAACGTTTTTATGCATGCTTAGTTTTGTAACTGGGATCTTCGCTTTTTTCCATGAGCATGAAGCAGAACCTGAGAACCCTATTACTGCTCAGATCAGGGTTTGAACTTCTAAGAACAAATTTGAGGGGCAAAACCCAGTCATTTCATTGTATAATTGAACCTCTTTGTTCCTTCTCATTGCTGGCCTTGCCCTATTTGAAGAGGGATAGAAGAGGCAAGGCCTTAAACTTAAAAAGCTCTCATAAAGCACAGAAGCGCGCTGTGCAGCTCATGCTACTGCAGCAGGCATCTTCCTGGGCATTCCCTGTTTCTTAACCCAGGAGAAAGTCATCTTTCCCTTGAAAACTAAAAACAAACTCTTCAGCTCCTCAGAGAGTAAAAACTGAGAGGTACGTGGCAGAGGAGGAAAGCTGTGTATGGTAAAGAAGTGTGTCGCTTGTGTTGCTAGATTTTGATTATATTTGATTAGTCTTTGGTAGCTTGGAAATGTGGATGAGTATAGTTCCCACACAGGTATGAACTCAGAATCAGTAACAGGTAAACTGACAATTCAAAAATACATGCTGTTGGTTCCTGCCACCTGCTCCTCCCCCAGACCTGTCACGTACCGAAGGGAACACTTGGCAACAGTGGCCCTGATTGTGACCTTGCTGTAAGTTCCGGTGATGCTCTGGGTGTGGAGAGAGGTTGTGCTGGAAACGCACTGTGCGTGCATCCTTCCTTCTCCTCCTCCCCTTCGTTTCTTGTCCAGCCAAAGCGTGTTGGAAGAATCCCGTAGAGCTTGACCCTTTATTCTCTACACATTAACGACTGTAGAAGAGCAGAGCGAGCTGAACGATGTTCGTCCCCATCCAGGGCCCTTTCTCAGTCACTTACGTCTTTTTGGTGGTAAGTGCTGATGGGTTTAGACAGGATTTTAAAGCATGGCAGGTGAAGTTGAGCTGGTCGTAGGTGAGGCCTGCAGGAGTGTAGGACCTTTCCAGTGTGCCTCTGGTAAGCAGGATCAGCTGGGAGACTGAAAAACTCCCTTCTGACTGTTCAGTTTGTTGGTGAGAAAAAACTTTGGAGATTGTGGATGCTGTAGATGGAGATTACTCTATCCTAATAAGTATTAAATGGGTTTTTACTGTAGCTTAAGTTGTGTTCCCCAACTCCAGCTTCTAGTTTTTACTGGGGAAGCAGTCTGAAAGAGGCAAGCTGTAAATAGAAAGGTGGTGATGGGCTGTAGGGCCCTGCCTGGACCCCTTGTCAGATCTGGGGAAATCTCAAGTCAGCTTTACGAGGTGTCATTGTGCACCTGAAGGATATGCTAGATGGAGCACAGTGAGGTCTTCAGGCCACTTGGTGTTACGGGATGTGTTGCTCTGTGGGGCATAAGATGCAAGATTCAGTTGTCTGTACTCTAGAAGGAGGAACAAGTCTGTTTTCCCTGAAATAGCAGGGAGATTCTGGCCTGCCGGTCAGCTGTGTCGTTCTTGTGGTAGAGAGGACTTTTGAGGTATGCTGGGGGTGGAAATAAAGGGGAGGAGAGGACAAGCTTGTAATTTTAGGTGTCGGTAGTTCTTGAATGAGTGGAAAGTAAGCTGCAGAGAACGTGAAATTGGAATCAAAAGTAGGTATTTCAATTAGTCAGAAGCAATGAAGAGGCTTTTTCCCTTTCAGAAAGAATCGGGGAAATAAATTTAGCCATTGTGCTGTGGTCTTGCTTGTAAGCATCTTTATGGAAACAACTGGCCTTGCAGAATTTATAACCTCTACCACATGCTCGTCTCCAGCTCATAATTTCCTTGAGTGCTATCTAGTGATCTGATAGACGTAACGATTGTAGGCCCTGACTGCGCTCCTTCCCTCTTCCCCCACACTTTTCATATGCATTTACCTTGGGGACGGGCAGGGGAGCAGCACAGGAAGCTCGCAGTCCCCAGTGAGGAGATCAATTTACTTTCTGGTCAGTCTTCCTGCTCTTCCAGATCAGTGGGGTGGGCCGGAGCAGAGCCTTGAATCTGTTCTCTGGGGTTTTGTTACCTTGATCTGAAGTATTTCTTGTTGTTTCATCTTCGTGTTTGTTTAACAAATGAGCTCGTATCAGATAGCGAAATGGTGGTTCCCCTGTTGGTATAAAAGAAACCTCGCTGTTTCCAGCACAAACTAACCGGCTCCCTTGTGTTGGTCATGCCAGGACTTGCAACCCTCTCCCAGAGATAGATGAACTCCCCTGCCCCCTCCTTTGGGTACCAGATTGTGTGATTTCAGGCATGGTTTTGTTGTGGTGTGAAAAGAAGGTGTTAGCTGCTGAGTCCTTGTTTGTCAGCAGTACTGACAAACCCATGCTGGCATCGGTGAGGATTGGGCAACCAATCGCAGCTGGAACAGTTATCGTTTCAGGGTCCCTGTGGGCTTCCGCTATCAGGTCACATCCCAAAATAACACTGGGCAGTATTTCAAGTGAAGAAACTCAGGCTTTGGGGCTGCAGCCAGCCTGGAGTGTGAGATTCTGTGTGAAATAGTTGGAATCCCTCCAGCGTTTTTGATCTGCATGGCAGATGAGCAATAAAATGCATAAAAAACACATTGGAAACACGTGAGGAAATTCTCCAGACCCTGACGTTTCCTTCAAGTTGGCAGAGTTACTGCTGTTGAGCCTCACCTCCTGTCTCGGCTCGATTGGCTGCGCTCGCAGGAGGAGGGAAGAGGAGAGCCCTTCTCGTGGTGCTGCTGCGTCTTTCCAGGTCTCTTCCTGATGCTCTGCGGGAGGCAAATAAAACCTCGCTGGCCCTCTCCTCTTTGGACTTGGTCCAGAACCCACTGACAGCAGCAGGTCTCCATTATTGCAGCGAGGTTTTCCTTTTTTTCTTTTTTTCTTTAAGGCTTCTCTGCTGTAACTGTTGTTAAAACAGTCTGCAGAGAGGTTGAGAGATTTCCTTTCCCCCAGTTTGTGGTGCACTTGAATAAATGGGATATCAAAGTTGGAGGGTGTCCTTTAGGTCTAGTTAGAAAAACACCGTGTCTTGATGGTTGGCATCCTGAGAAAATAACTTGATAGGTGGAAAACAGCTCCTTACTGATTAGCTGCTTGCACTTAAGCATTCCAGTCTCTGCTTCTCTCCTTCCACTTGCAGGAATCACACTTCTGAGAAACTTAGTGCTGCTGGATAACACACTTAGAAAATGCTGCTGTGCTGCTGGAACATTTCTTTGCTGGGAAATGACTTTATTATCGGGATTCATAAAACTTACAAATCTGTAGAGGTGAAATTTGCTTCGTGAGTTACTTGGTTTATGTGATATTGTCCTGTATCAATTCATACATGTCCTAACATCCAAGAAAGGTTTACACATAATTCATTTTTAACTTATTTAAACTGATTATCTGAGTCTGATCCAAAGCCTGAAAGCTAGAAGGCTTACTTCTCATATATGTGAGGTCCGTGATGGTATGTCAGCAATGCAGAGAGGCCCTCGCTTGCATGTCTGAAGCAACCCCGTATTAACCCACTTAATTAAAACTGAATGTTTTTAAATGACTTGCAGTACTTAGGGTAAGCTTTGATGCACAGGCAAGGTCGACGACATCAGCTTCAAAGATTGTTATCTAGTTACCTAGGAGTTAATATTCAAACAGTTTGTAACACTGCTTCATTTTATGTATCGCAGATATTTTTGGCCTGGTATTGCCAAATCATATCCTCTTGTTCTGCCCGGGACATGCATGGATATCACTCACACCACGTAGCAGACGGTGACCTCCCCACATCCCGGAGGCAGACTCCTTCTGCCACTTGGAGAAGCGTCTCACTTAGGCTCCTGATAATGGAAGGGAACTTGCACGCTTCACCTTTCATACTTGCCCTGTGCCCGTCCTTTCATGCCCATACGCTGTCTCGGGTGTACATTTCTAATGTACTTTTCTTCTGAGCCTAAAAATCTCTCACTGAAATAGCGATAGTAGCTCTGCCCCTCTGGTCTGAAGGTTTAACTGCTGACCAGCAGAACTGCTGGACTGCATGAGCTTGTGGTGGTGAGGGTTTTAAAGCTGCAGAGGGTTTTGGCCTCCAGCTTCATTTCAGTGATGATAAAAACAATGTTTGGATGTGTTTGGTGATTTAGCCTAAAAGGACCTTAAAGGAAATGTCAGTAGCTACTAGAAACAATTTTAGGTCAGGCTGAATTGACTCGTAGGTGTTCTGATCCTCTCATTGACTAGAGGGGAACCTAGATGTGTATCTTATGCCAGTAGCTGAAGTTAAATCTGATTAATCTCAGTCTTAAATGGGAATTGCAAAGGAGAGAAGAGTGTTCAGCTCTTGATTGTTTGTGTTGGTTGATGCCTTTTAATGCAAAATGTTGGAAATTCTCTCTTTGCTCCCACTTCAGATAGTGTCTTTAGTGGGATGTGGGGTTTGACAAAGTTTTCCAGGGAAAAAGAAAAAAAAAGTAGCTGCGTAAATGAGCAATGCTTCTGGTGTTACATTAGGAAGGTAGTGAAAATTGTAAAACCTCAGAGACACTATTTTTAGGCTTTTTCTGCATTTTTTTTTTAGCTTTCATTGAAATAAAACAAAGCTTTTTTTTTTTCCCCAGGAAGATAATGCTTCATAAGTAAGCAAATGTACCTCTGAGGCTGTCGTGCAGGAAATTCTCTCTCAAACAGAAGCAGTAATGGAAGGGGTGGAAGGGCATACTGTGCACTAAGTCCTCCCATCAAGTGACCGGCATTTCCAGCTCAAGTGTGGCATTTGCCAGCATTTTGATCCAATTCTGCTGTTAAAATGGGCAAGATTGCCCTATTGCAGCAGACAAAGTGGTGCAGCTGATGCCCAACTCTCCCCTTTGTCCTTCTGAGTGTCGGTCTCTGTCCAACAAGTGTGATGAGGTTGTTGGATATTTCCCAGGTCTTTTTTATTCCTCCGTAACTCCAGTTTTCCCCTTCCCAAGATGCGAAGTACTGTTCTCCAGCTTAGATAATGGGGATGTGCTCTCAGAGCCTTTTCACACCTCACCTGGCAGACAGGTGTTACGGAGCGATAGGGCTCTTGCTTCTGGCAGCTGATAAGTTTGCAGTGTCCTGTGTCTGACTGAGGTCCTTCCACATTGCACAGAGCTGGGAAAATGTCATCTGAACTGCTGCTAACCAGGGCATCGTCTGGTCAGTGTAAATGAGACCAAGGTGTCCAAGTTATTTTTCAGTCGGCTCAATCTTTATGGTGTTTTAAATGAGGTTGGCTCTGTTTGTGCTGGTCAGCTGAATTCCGTTCAGGGGAGCTTGATCTAAAACGCCTTCAGGGCTCAGTCTGGAGCTCTTCTGATCCAAAGCTGATTGCTCTTGGAAGTCTTTGAAGACTTGCGAAGGGTGGGCAAGGGCCTGGTAAGCTTTGGACTGCCATTTCTTCACCTGCTGCGATCCTTTGAATCTCTGGCAGAGATCAAGTCCCTGGAATAGTTAAAACTTCCAGTGTTCTGTTCAAACACTCCACCACAGCCTGCTCGTCTTACCCTGTTGCGGACTCATTCATGTACTCCAGGCCAACCCTGAGTAGCCAACGCACCCTAGCATCAGGCAGCCAGGACAGTCGTGCACCTTGGATTTGCACGTAATTATCTTGGACATATCACCATTTCTCAGACCTGCCAACTGAATTGTGGTGCTGTAGCTTTGCAGTCCCTGTTGCGGCAACTGGAGATTTCAATTTCCTTAGGCTTTTTGTGCTTTTCTTTTTCAGGGTGAATACGTGCAGTAGGAGAGGCATTCTCTAGCCTTGCCTTCAAAAAAAAAAAAAAAAAAAAGCTGAACTTTAAAAGCTAGTATTGTAATTGCTAGTTTTTGCTACCTTTGAAGAAAGTGGGAACCCTGAAGAATGTTTTATGATTTTCTTTTAAATCTCTATTTAGTTTGTTTTTATTCATCTCAAGTGAGTAGTTTCCCAGCTCATCTGAGGTTTATGAATTAATTATGGTGAAGCAGAAGTTTTCTGTCGTTCAGAGGCTGAGCCATGTTTCTCTTCCAAGTCATGATCACATGGACTGCCTCCTCTGTGTGTATTGTTGATGCATTCTTCAATTTCTTGCCTCTAAACTGAATTAAAAGAAGCAAGTAGGAGAATTAGACGGCTGTTTGGACCATCAGTGAACACTCAGTAAAACAGCTGGGGAGCTGTCAGGTTCAGAGACAGGCAGCAGGATAAGAGACATTCGTCAGTTACCTCGGTCTTCAGCAGCCTTCGTTACTGACAATAACATGAACCAAGTTCATTGATTTCAATTTGTAGTATGCCTAAGGGAGAAATGCAGTCTTTCTTGATGGTATATGAGAGAATAGCCCCGTGTCTCTTCATTTTTGGCTGATCTGTTTCTCTGTGTATTGCAGGACCTGTCTGGTTCAATAGATGATCTACCCATGGGTACAGAAGGAGCCCTGAGTCCTGGAGTAAGCACATCAGGGATTTCCAGCAGTCAAGGAGAGCAGAGTAACCCAGCTCAGTCTCCTTTCTCTCCACATACCTCTCCTCACCTGCCAGGCATTAGAGGACCTTCACCATCCCCTGTTGGATCTCCAGCTAGTGTTGCTCAGTCCCGCTCCGGTCCACTTTCACCTGCTGCAGTACCAGGTAATGCTCCTTGGCACGTGTTGATCTTTGGGTGCAATCGTCTCGTGCAGCTAGAGAATGAATTAAAATGGTCACCTGGGAGAAACTGGCCAGTGTCAGTATTACATGGCTGTTGAGATCTTTTGATCTCTCTTTTTTGCTTTAAAACACCTGTAACTTTTAAAGCAAAATGGGTGGGATGGCTGGCAAACCATCAGTGTTATTTCGCAGGGTTGATGTGGCTGATCTTGCTCTTCTTTTTCTTTGCTGCGGCTAACGTACCCTTCTGAAGCTGTTTGTAGTTCTGGCTTTTAACACTCTTGCATCCTGGATTTTGTGGTGTGCAATTTTTGTGATTAACCACTCTCCTTTTTGTGGTGTAGGCAATCAGATGCCACCCCGACCGCCTAGTGGCCAATCGGACAGTATCATGCACCCTTCCATGAACCAGTCGAGCATAGCACAAGATCGAGGTGTGTGTCTTGGGTTAAAAGGTTTATTTGTACAGATTTGTTTGTACGGCTAGATGCATAACTAAAAATTACCTGGCCTGATGATGTGATTTCTGTGGTGAGATAGCATTTAAAGGCTGCACCAGCTTTATCAGCTGCAAGTGTTTAGGCACCTTGCACTAAAATCAACTGTTACTGGTCTTGTGGCCTCTTAATGTTCCATCCGAGCTAGTAGTTTGGCTTGGAAGGTGTTTTCTCTGGCTTTTGCAGCTCTTTTCTATGAATGCTAGTTGTCCAGGGTGTATGACCTTAAGCTTCAAAATGAGGGATGGTCGCAACAATATTGCATGCCTTTTTCTAGTACAAGAATAAGGTTAGCGTGGAGGGAAAATGTATGTAAAAATTTCAGCTTTCATGGCTGAAAGTATGCAAATGTCACCCAGAGAAAACAAGCAAGCAAACAAAAAAAAAAAAACCCTGACAATGACAGAAAGTCCCTAGCATTTGTCAAGTCCTACTGTCTACTCCTGTGATGCCAAGTTTTTTTTTTTTCCTGGTTAAAACGGGAAATTGAATTTGTTATCTTAGTGGATAACATTGGCACCTTAATAATAACTACTGTAAAATCTGTTTAGTCTGTTGCTGGAAGGATTTTGTTAGTGGGTCCTGTGGATTGTTTCCTAAGAACACGCATGTCCAGTGGCATCTCTGGGTACCGTAATAATTGTCTGCTCCGCTCACTGGGTGACCAGGTTACATGCAGAGGAATCCTCAGATGCCCCAGTACAGCTCACCCCAGCCTGGCTCAGCCTTATCTCCCCGGCAGTCTTCTGGAGGACAGATGCACGCTGGCATGGGGCCATACCAGCAGAACTCCATGGGAAGCTACGGACCCCAGGGGGGGCAGTACGGACCTCAAGGTGAGGCATGGCTGGCTTCTCAAGGTGGGAACTGAGCACAGTGAAAATGAAAGGCCTCTGTCTGTTGTAACATCTTGTCTTTTGATAAATTGTTTTCATTTGTCTCCTAATGCGTGGGTAATGCAAAACAGTGCGCTGCTTATGAGGTGGAAGGAACTGTACTTGTATCACGTTGAGATTCATGAACTATGTTGCTTTCAGTGCAAGATGTAATTATAAATGTAGCATCTTTCCCCTGGTTTAAAAAGACGTAGGTAGTATTGTAGATGTAGAAAAGAAGAGACAGTTCTCTTTGGAGAGGAAGAAAAATGAGCATTGTATATTTTGGAAAGGGCTAAGTGAGTTTTTTACATCCTGTCCTGGGCCATTTAGCTCACTCTGCTTAGTTGAGGTTTGGGAGAGTTTCAGACAGCTTTTGAATAGATGTTGTTGCTTAGCTGTGTCAAAACACATTTTATGTGGCTTATATCCAAGTACTTTGACTTTTTGTTGAGGTGTTAACACTCCCCCTCATCTCTGTTAGTGATCTTTAAATATTTGCTGATAGAAGATTTTTATGGTGATTCATAAACTTAACTAGTTGAATGATGTTGTCTTCCCCTCTTTTTATCTCCTTAGGAGGTTATCCCAGGCAGCCAAACTACAATGCTATGTCCAATGCCAACTATCCCAGTCCAGGAATGGGAGGAAGCATGAACCCAATGGGAGCAGGGAGCCAGATGCACGGGCAGACTGGTGTGCCACCATACAGTGGGCTTCCTCCAGGGAGGATGAGCCATGCCACCATGGGGAACAGACCATACGGACCTAACATGGCGAATATGCCTCCTCAGGTGGGGACAGGAATGTGCCCCCCACCAGGTGGCATGAATCGCAAAGCACAAGAAGCAGCTGCTGCTGCCATGCATGCTGCTGCCAACTCCATCCAGAACAGGTAAGGAATGAAATTTCCCTTTGTCTCGATGTGTTAAATCCGTTCTCTGTGTCATATCTGGATATCAAATGAAATAACCCAATGTTGGGGGTATAGTGAACCTATACTTCCTTAAAGATTTAAGGCATTTTCATCTAAACTGTTAAAAAAAAAAAAAAAAAAAAAAAGGCATAAAGCCTGAATAAGCAGTGTATTTTAATACGTCATTAACGATCTGTCTAGGGAACTTTTAATATTCATTGGTGAAATCTGTTTAACTGAGATCCCTTAACTTGTTTTGGCTTTCTGGTCTACTTTGTTGCATGAGTGACTTAAAAGATGCTGTGTGTGTGGTAAAGCCCATAAATCTAGCAGACAGCCATCCAGCTGCATTTGTCTGAACCAAGGCATTACTTGTCCAGTGTAATGAACTTCTTCCTTTTAGGGCCTTGATGAGCTGCTGTGGGGAAAGGAGCTGGAATTCAGCACTGAACTTTGCAACTATTTTCTGTGTTGTGTTTTTTTTTTTTAATTGCACATTTCAGAGCCGTTGTATATGGCCTACCAGAATGTCATGAGAGCCATGAACTTGCTTATAAATTGGGTTTCCCCAACAAAGCTGTTAGATTTAGATGCATTTGTGGTCTGACTAGGCATTGTGCTCTTTATCCTAAGTTTTTTTTTTCCCCACAGTCTTCTGTCTGATGTTAGCTACTACTGCTAAGAGGTCAGTTTCTGAACACCAATAAAGGCATCAAAGTCTGTCCATTTGAATAACGTGTCTGAGGGACAGTTGTGTATGAGGTTTTCTGATACACGTACAATAATGCAGCTTGTGTGGATAACAAAAAGGAGAGAAAAGGCATTAAATATGGCTGGGGCACTACACCGTCCATCTGTATAAATGTATTCTTACTTAAATGCACAGGGCTGCAGTATTTGCAGATCCCTTCTTCCCTCTAAAGGTGACTTAACATCTGAAAGTTCAGTTTGAGGATGAAGATTGAGTGAAAATGTTTAGAACTGAAGTCCCTCTTTCAAAATGGGCTGCATCCCCTTTTCTTTTGAGAGTGAGGTTAGAGCTCTAAGAGTAGTTAAGCTTTTGAAGAAGCACCTGGTCTTTGGTCTTCTGCTGGAAAAGTGATCTCCTGTTGCTGAAAGCTTCTTCTAGTAAACCTGTTTTGTTAGAAGGCAAGATTTTAACGGTTACTATTTGGAGTAAACGTCTGTTTCTTCTTTGCCTTTTCTAGGCCTCCTGGTTATCCCAACATGAACCAAGGGGGAATGATGGGCACTGGACCTCCTTATGGGCAGGGAATTAACAGCATGGCTGGCATGATAAATCCCCAGGGTCCACCCTATCCGATGGGTGGGAATATGGCCAACAACTCTGCAGGTAAGGCAGTGCTGACTCTTCAGCATTTCACTGACTTCATGGTACTGGATTGAAAATCAGTGTAAAAGATTCTCTTAACTTCCTAGGGATGGCAGCAAGTCCTGAAATGATGGGTCTTGCAGATGTCAAATTAACGCCTGCAACTAAAATGAACAATAAGGCAGATGGGACGCCAAAAGCAGAATCCAAGTCAAAGGTAAAATGCCGCTTTTTTGTTTGTGTGTTTTAATGACACGGTATGTGTATCTATTAGTGTGGTTCCTGAGAGAAACCTAATTTGATTTGCCTGCTACCCTGAACAAACTTCGCAATAGCATGATTGTCCGTGTAGTGTGTGATCTGGCTGCTACATGTGGCCATGATTCCTAACTAACTGTGAGTGTGGCGATTGAGTGGGATGTCCCCTTCTGGGATGTGTTATCTTTTGGAGAGTGGCATATGCTGGCATCTCCTGTTCTGTTTAAGCAAGCTGGTATGAAGTGCTGTTCTCCCCATCCCTCTCCAGATGTCTGTCTGTTCCCATTTCGATCCCGGGCCAGTCTTGCTTTTATTAACCAGGAGGAACATGTAATTTTTGTGTTTGATGTAAGGAGGTTCAACATGAATCGCACTTGAGGCGTCATGCCCAAAGGGCTGTGCTTGAGCTGTGCCAGTGGTTCCAAGAGGTTCTTCAGGATTTATTTAAAAGGTTCAAACAGTGGAGCATCCCACTTCTGTGATTCATAAACTGTTCAGAAGTGAAGGGGAGTGTCTATTCCTTCCAGGGCTTGTGGGAGCGTTTCCTAGTCCTTTGCGAGTAATCAAGCTCGCTTGCAAAACAACTGGGTAGTTCTAGGAATTATCACCTGTCCCAGTGAAACTGTGAAAGAAGTGTAAACAGAGTTTGTTTCTGGTGTAGGCTTGGAGTCAGTTATCACCTCTCAGCTGGGAGGTGGCACGCTGAAGTGTGTTGTTTCACAAACAGACCTCTTACTAGTCTTGTATTAAAGCCAGAAGGAGGCAAGCAAGTTCTTCAAGGAGTATTTTTCTTTGCGTTACTGCTACCAGTTTCAAAAGAACCTCCAAAAAAAAAAAAAGCTGTTTCTCAGCCCTTACTCTCCTCCGTTGCTACCTCAAGGAAAACACATGCTCTGCAAATTTAACACCTGTAACAGGAGCCTGCATGAAGGTTCAGAGGGTCTCTCCCTTCTGCTCCCGTGTTCTGGTATCTGCCTTTCTGTTTATGGGAAACAAGGGCTTGAACGCTCTTGGACTAGAAGATGCTGGAAGCTGTAACTAAGGGTTGCTCTGTCTGCATGGCCTGCCCTGTTCAAGAATCGTCTCGTGCTAATGGGCATCCCTCCAGAACATGAAGGACATAGGTAGTGCTCTTGAGTTCAGGAATATTAATTTTACTTCCATTTGTGACATAAACTCCTTCCCAAAAGAGCCAATGTCACGTGTTAGCCCTGTGGCATCCTAATAAACATGCTGGCTGACTTAATGCTCAGGATGGTGCATCAGCATCTGTAATGCCCTTTTTAGAACAAGACTGGCTGCAGCTTCTAACTTTCAAGCTCTCTAATAGGTATCTCAATTCTTCTGGCCCAGAGAAAATACGTGGGACTTCTGGTAGGAAGTCCTAGTCATAGACACTAAGACAATGCAGTGGATCAGGTGTGTAGGAACTAGTGTGCGATAGTCACGCTCCATAGCTGTGAACTTATATTCCATGTTCATGGGATACAGTGCCATATCAGACGGTCTTCCTGGATCCTGATGTGCCAGCAGTAGCAAAGCGATACGGGAACTCGCATTGCATCTGGGTAGCTGGAGATTTCCGCACTTCTGTCAGTAAATGGGGAAGGGAAGAGCGACTGTCTTTGTGGGGGACTCCTTACACACGTTTGTCAAATAGTTGCCTCTAATCTTTTATTTTTCTTTGGGGTGTGTTTGTTTTTACTCCTCTGCTGTCTTCAGCGTCAGTTTATTCTGTCATCTACTGCTTGGGTAAGAGCAGAGGCTAACCAGGGGGTAGTATTCACCATGGCACAGTGCACAGCCATGGGGAATCTCATTTGCAGGTGGCTTAGATGTTTCCTCACATAGGTATATCTAGTGCAAATGTGCCCACAAAGGATCTCTGAGATAGCGCTGCGAAGTCTCAGAGGTTTGGTTGGTTTCTTCAGCATTCATTAAGCTTTTTAAAGATACATATTCTGTGAATTCCCTGGGTAGCAGCTGGTTTCTTGATACCTTTGCTGAGTAATACTCGTCTTTTAGACTGACGTTGATCTGAGACAAGTACGGGTCTAATATTAAGGTATTCTCAGTATAACAGCAGAACCTTGAACTCTTACCTGGCTGGTTTTTGAACCCCCCTTGGATATAAGCTAGCTGGTTTTGTGCTGCTCAGTCCTGATATGTTTCCTTCTCCTAGAAGTCCAGTTCTTCTACTACGACCAATGAGAAGATCACCAAACTCTATGAGCTGGGTGGCGAGCCTGAGAGGAAGATCTGGGTAGATCGTTACCTGGCCTTCACTGAAGAGAAGGCCATGGGCATGACAAACCTCCCAGCGGTAGGCAGAAAACCCTTGGACCTTTACCGGCTCTACATCTCAGTGAAGGAGATTGGAGGACTGACTCAGGTGAGTGCAGAGCGATCAGAGCGGTGATGGTACCTTTGTGCTCAGAGCTTCCCGCTGTCTGGCAGTCACAAGTCAGTAGGCAACAGAGTTCTAAGTTAACTATGTAGCTAGATGTAAACCATGACTTTCAATTTAGCTGTTTCTTTTAATTTTATTTAAATAATGCTTATAAAACCCAGGATTCTTTAAGCGAGCCAAGTGTCTGCTCTCCCATTGTCTGGTTAAGAACAGTCTGTGGTGAGATTCAAGAGTTTTTTTCTTAGCTTTGTCCATTGCCAAGATTGGTGACACTGTCTTTGTCTTTGCATCTGGCTGTTAACTGACCTCATGGCTAATTTGATTTGCTACTTGTTATCCCTCCCTATTTGAAAAGTTTCCTGTAGGTGAGGAAGAGAGCGTACTAGTTTTTGGTTTTGAACACAACTGTATCTACTCTGCTTAGCCCTTAATGAATGCTTTGTTTTAGATGGCAAGTGATGATTTCTCTCCAGAAAAATTCTTGGAGGAGCTGTAGCTGGGATTTTGAGTTTAGAGCCTCTTGTTTGGTTGTGCAGGTCAACAAAAACAAGAAATGGCGCGAGTTAGCCACAAATCTCAATGTGGGCACGTCCAGCAGTGCAGCTAGTTCTTTGAAGAAGCAGTACATCCAGTGTCTCTATGCCTTTGAGTGCAAGATCGAGCGAGGTGAAGACCCCCCTCCAGATATCTTTGCAGCTGCCGATTCAAAGAAGTCTCAGACTAAGATACAGCCTCCTTCTCCAGGTGAGTTTGGACTCTGGTTTAAGGTGTGAAATGAGTGTTTGAACCAGATCTCTAGAACTGCATGCCTGACTCCTCATGCTGTGGGTCAGACTGGTTCCAAATTTCCACAAAGCCCCCATGTCTGTTTCTAATTGGATGTTCTGTGGATGTGTAGATTAAATACTTTTGTGATGTGGGAGCTAATGATAGTGGGAATAAGTCAAGCCTGTTGAGATAGTTTAGTTTTGTGTCTCCCACCTCTGTAGCTAGGCTTAAGAAGAAGAAAAACATACATACGTACATACACATACATCTAAGCTTACCAGTCCATCACAGCCTTAAAAGAATCTGAAGGAGAGAGAAGTCTGGAGTCAGATCTTCAAGGTGTTCTCTGCTTACTCTAGCAGCATCCCTTGTTGTCACTGCTTAGCTTTGGGAACTTCTAGAAAAAGTTGTGCTTGTTTTGACTATGTGAGCTCTACCTTCTGGGAGTAAATGGTTGGTGTGGGTGTGCACTCATCTTCCTCATGAATTACTTCTTTCTGTCTTTAGCAGGAGACAGTGAGGACTTTCAGAGGCTTTGTGACCAGAGAGCTTTGTAAGCTTGTTATGAGTTAAATGTTCTAGAATTTAAGCCCTTTAAAATGAACTTCTAAAAAGTTAGTAATTCATTAATCCCAATGCTGTTGTTTAAATCTGATGGGGTGTTCCAGTTTCTGAATATTTAGCACAGTGTTCAATTCAAATTAAAAAAAAAAAAAAAAAAAAAAGGTTGGGCTAGCAGTGCATGCTGTACTCTTTAGTCTTTGGAAAGTCTGATCATTTGTCTCATTTGCATTGAGATCGTTGCTTGAATTGCTGCTGAACTTGCCAACCACTTATGCTTCAGTTTTCCAGCTTGTCTTGTAAGTAAAACTCTCAGATGCCTTTTCTGGTCAGGAACTTGTTCATGTAGGTGAAATAAAAACTTTGATGCTTTGAAGTTCCTGTAATGTTCGGAAAAAAAAAAAGCCTTTTTGGTGCTGAAGCTTGGCATCATCTTTGTCTAGCTCTTGAGGAGTGGAATAATGAACCCTTTTTTGATTGTACTGCAGTTGTCTCTCAGCCTTGTTAAGCCCTTGATTGAAAGTGTGCCTGTCCAAATACACTGTTAACAGCTGAATCTATCTATCCTCTCAGTTACAGAGTTTTTCTTAAAATAAAAACAATAATAATAATGTCTTTCTACCAGTCAGGAAACCTGTCCCAGTATAGATTCAGTCTTGGTGTATTCTGCAAGATAAAATGACTTCTGTGTCATTAGACTAAACTTCTGTCTAAAGTGGTGTCTGAGTTCCACTTAAACTAGAACACGAATCCCTCCCCACTTTCTCTCCAAAACCTCTTTCTTTCCCCCTGAGATACTAGGCAGTGGAACAAAGAAGTTAAAAGCATTTGGAGTTTATTTGGAGAGGTCTGAGATGTTTAGGAAGCCACTAAAAACTTCTTCCAGCACTAGGTGCCTGTCAGAATGGATTAGATGGTGCATCAGTTTTATTTATTTATTTATTAGCTAATGTGGTGGTATGTGCAAGTCCTGAGTTTGCCTTCTAGGGCTGTGGTAGAACTGATAATTTTCAGCACATCGGCAGTAGGAATTCCCAGGGTTGCTATCCCAAACTCTGCACGTTTGTGCAGCTCCGTAGACTTAGTCCATCGGTTTGATTCCTATGTGAGAACTGTTCTCTATTTCCTTTTTAAACTGCTCTCACCACTTACTCCAGACTCCTGCAACTAGGAATATGCAGAAGCAGTACTGGTTAGTTGCAGTGACCCTTTCAGCCTTATCACTTAGCTCCTCTTTCGTTTTCCTTTTCTTCCTTTCTCTTGCCCCCCCTGGATTAGCAGGAACGAGGACGTAGGGCACAACTCAAAGGGCTCTCCCATCCTTAGCTCCAGACTTAAGAGCCGTGGAGGAACTTTGAGTCCCAGTGGGCACGGCTGTTCCAGCGGTGTCTGAGGCCCTTTGAGCAGCATCCTCCAGACTTGCACGGGCAGAGGAGTCGCCCTTCCTGGAGGATAACTTCCCTGTTTGAAAAATAAGTGGACAGCAGTGGTGCATTCTGGAATCCCATCATTAGGATGAGGGGCTCTGCCATCCCTCACAGACATGGGTGACTCGCTTGTCTTGCAGACTTCATAACTTGTTGTCTTACGCTTTGTTTGAGCCTGTTCTGTCAAAATGAACTTTTCAGAAGTTGGTGAATGGTGGAAGTGACACGGCGTGGTTGTACGCAGCCCACTTGTGGTGGCCATAGAGGATCTGAAGGCCTTGGGGGCCACTGGTCAGGGCAGCGCTCCTAGCGACCGAGCCGCTTTCCATGCAGCCGGCGTTCACAACCCTCAGAAAACAAAAGTGTTTACAGAAAGGCCTCTGAAGTGGACTGGGGATTGCCTTGTGGGCACTCAGCATGGGTTTGCCGTGAACCATCTTGGGTTCCCGCTCGCAAACTGCAGCGTGTCCCCGGGGAGGCGTAATCAGTCTGCCGTTGGGTTTTAATTCCCAGAGCATGGAGCTGGCCCGGTTCCAACTGTGTGTAAATTTGTGAGTGGGAGGGACAGCGGGGGGTGGGGACAAACACCAAATGGCAGCGACGCGGGGAATGTCTCGGGGCCTCTTCCTGCCGATGCCAGCATTTGTAAGGCGGCGGCGCGGAGACGAGCGGCGAATTCCTGGGGGAAGCGAGCGGAACTGAACCGCTGCCGCCGAGGGAAGGAGGGCGGCGGGGAGGGCTCATGAATGAAACTCCCCGCTGGGCCTGCCTCTGCCCTTCCTTCTGCCGAGACCTCCCCGGGCTGGGAGGGAGTCGCCGAGAAGGAGGACAGGGTGCCAGGAAGGTGGGGTGTAAACAAACATGCCCTGGACGTGACCTCGGAGGATTTTAATGAATAGCTGAAATGAGTCATCAGCCAGCAGGGCTGAAGCTGAGGGATATCGGGTGCTGGGGATGGTAACTAATGGAAACATTAATTAAGAGTTCAGCTCTTGCCAGCTGCGAGGAGCGTATAAACCTGAGAGCTGCCACTGTCACAGCGAGCCAGGGGCAGAGCAGAGCTCCTGGAGCTCCGGCACAGCTGGATTACACGCCATGGCCCGAGAGTTTTGATGAAAGCTTACTGGAGCGTAGAGCAACCCGTACGGAGTCGGGGAACTTGCTGGACAGGTTTCGGCATTCAGTGAAAGATCCGGCATCTCCGGCATTCCCTGTTCCAGGAATCCTTGGGAGTGGTGCTTGAATTCACCTGCATTCACCCAGTCGAAGGGCAGAGCAGACAGAGGAGCCTTGTTATAGTTACAGTGACTTCAGCAGGAGTCCTGCAGTTCCCATCGCTTGCAAAAAAAGTGGTACTTCCAGGAGAGGGCTCAAACCCACCTTCCTCTGGGTAGAAAGAGAATGTGACGGTGATGGGTCAGGGGTTGTCCCTTGGCAAGAAGCAATGCATTCCCTACCACACGGTGCACTGTAGAGCTTCAGCCGTTGAGGCTAGAGAGCTTGGGCAGCTCAGCACAGTGACACTGATGTTGTGGCGTGTAAAAAGGAACGAAGTTAAGTTGTGATACGAATTAACATGTCCTCAGCTTTACATTACTGTACGGGGTTCCTCTGGGAGGTCTGGCCCACTGTGTCCTTGCAAGCATTGAACTCCTTGAACTTTTTTGGCCATGTTTCATCTGTCTCTTTCTTCAAGGACTATTCACTGTCTGTTCTAGAGGCTGTTATTCTGGGAGGTTCTGGGTTACATCTGTAGGGTGCAAAGCTGCTCACACCACATTTCTGTTCTTGCAGCGGGTTCAGGCTCGATGCAGGGGCCTCAGACACCTCAGTCCACCAGCAGCTCCATGGCAGAAGGAGGAGACTTGAAGCCACCAACTCCAGCATCTACGCCACATAGTCAGATGCCGCCTTTGCCAGGCATCAGGTACAAAACCATCGCACCCTCTTCCACCATGCTGGACATAAGCTGTGACTGTGAGGTTGCTTCAGCGTCACTACCACAGATGGCTGGAGCCTTAAGTACCTGTTTTGATGGGGCTCCTTGGCTTTGCTCTTTGTTAATGGCTCACAGCAACAGTGTTGTCTCTGTGTGTGAATAATCATTGCCTTTGAGACTGGGGCTGAGGATAGTATTGTAGAAGGGCAGTTCTTCATGCCTCTGTTGGAGGAGCATGACCACAGATCTTCTAGGGGATCCAACAGCTGAGAGGGAATGTGTGGGGAGAAGAATCGTGAAGCGTTGTGGATCTCTATAGTCCTGTGTTTCTGAAGTGTGTTTTGTTTTGTTTTTTTTCACATCAGGAGTAACTCGGTGGGCCTTCAGGATGCCTTTACAGATGGCAGTGATCCCACGTTCCAGAAGCGGAACTCCATGACTCCAAATCCAGGGTACCAGCCCAGCATGAATACCTCCGACATGATGGGTCGCATGTCTTATGAGCCAAATAAAGATCCTTACAGCAGTATGAGGAAAGGTGAGGAAGTCCACGTGTGCTGCTCTCCCTTTTCTCCACGAACACTAATGTCTGAATCTGGCTGAATGCTGGAATGTGCTGTAGGAGCCTTCTGCTTGCCCTTCTTCCACAAAAGAAGGGATATGTCTCTCTGTTGCAGAGATTGACACGTTTATCGATCCTTCTCTCAATCTTTCAGCTCCAGGAAGCGATCCCTTCATGTCCTCAGGGCAGGGCCCCAACAGTGGTATGGGTGACCCTTACAATCGTGCTGCAGGTCCAGGAATGGGTAACATGGCCATGGGACAGCGGCCACACTATCCCTATGGAGGTCCTTACGACAGAGTGAGGTGGGTACTTGAACTCAGGGAAACCCTGACTTGCTTGACTCACGTGAAATCATTACTTTGTAATTGCTACTGCGGCTTTTCTGGCCATCCTTTTCCAATTGAGGTGAATCTAAGTGGACGTATGGTTTTCTTCTGTTTGTTTCTATGTAGGACGGAGCCTGGCATGGGACCTGAGGGCAACTTAGCAGCTGGAACTCCGCAGCCAAACATCATGCCTTCCACCCCAGAATCGGGGATGTACTCTCCCAGCCGCTACCCGCAGCAGCAACAGCAGCAGCAAAGGTGTGTGGGGGGTGTTGCCACAAACAGCTCTTCCCAGTTCAAGAGCTCTGAGACTGTGAAAGTGAAGCGTGTATCTGATGAGAAAAATAATGAGTCTGTTCCTTCTCCAGACATGATTCCTATGGCAATCAATTCTCCACTCAAGGCACATCCTCGGGCAGCCCCTTCCCTAGCCAGCAGACTACCATGTATCAACAGCAACAGCAGGTAGGTTACCAGAAAGGATCAGAACGGGGAGTTTTATGTGTGCAAAGTGGATAAAAGGAGGGTGATGAAAACTCTTTGCTGTCTGCTTTATGAATGTGTAGGAGTTGGACAGAATTAAGAACTTCGTACAGGAGGCTTTCTTGCCAGTTTCTGAATAAGTTAAAGAAGTTTTAATTAGTGTTTCTAGTGTTGCATTAGGGAAACAGAATGTTCTGAGAATACAGCTTGTGTAGTTCGTAGATGTGCATGCTCTAGTCAGGGAACGGGAGATCAGGAAGCTTTACTGGGCTTTTCTGCTCCTCTAGAAGTGTCTGAATCCCATCCTGTTTCTGTAACACTTTTTGGTACAAGTGATGAAATGAACTCGTTTGGAATAGTTCTTCCATCGTTCTGGGCAACCATTTCAGGTGGATCATTCTGTACAACCCAGGATTTTTTTCTCTACTTTACTGAGCCTGCAGATAAAGGCTCCAGGCCTGCCTGCACACCTGCAGTGCCCCACTGCTTTTTACTTGTTTTTCTCAAAACTATCAACTTTCTTTCAGGGCAGAGTTTGAATGAATGTGTATCTCTTTCCTTAATCCTTATATATGACTTGCTGTTGGTATCAGTGCCAAGACCCATAATGTTTTCATGATAATTTTGAGCCCTCTAGTTTAGGAGAGTATAGAGAGGGCACTTGCAGAGCTGTGCTAAGAATAATTCCAACTGCTCTGCAGTTTGGCTCTACAATCGGAGCCATGGGGCTGTGAGCCAAGAGTTCGAGTTACTCTGGTACTTGTCATCTTTGAAGCCCTAGAGCTCCATCTGAAGCCAGTCATGACAGTAGAGCTTCTGAGTTGACTGTTTAACAGAGCACAGATCCTTGGAGGCAAGAGAGATCTTGGATTTTAATTTTGTCTCAGCGATTGACTGTTTTCTCCTCTTGCACTTAAAAGAAGTAGGGGAGAGAATAGTTCTTGCTCCTTTCAGTGACATGTTTTGAAATCTACAGGAAAGGAAGAAGCAGGAAGTACAACAGTTTTTAACGTATCTTGTTTGATACTTCAGCGGAATCCTGTTTTCTAAGAAATGGAGGGTCTGATAAAATTCCTGGACTTGAAAGGATACAAATACCTGTACACAGTATGGTTTGTGGTGAACGTATGGTAGAGCTGAGTCTTTTCTACAGGAAAGCCCTTTCTGTGGGCAGATTTCTGGCCCCAAGGCATCCTTGTAGAACCCACAAGGAAACTACGCAGCCAGCCACAAGGAATTGGTCTTGGCTTGTAAAACTGAAAGACTGATCCAACTCGCACTGGATATGGCTAACTAGCTACAGGACAAGTCTTGCCCTCGTACAGGCGATGCTGTGGAGCAGGTCTTCTGGCTCTGAACATTTCTACCCACTGAGCTCGGGTTGCCTGTTTCTAACTAGATAATCTCACATTGTTGATGCCTTTTATTTTCCATCTAGAATTACAAGCGACCGATGGATGGCAGCTACGGCCCGCCTGCCAAGCGGCACGAAGGGGAGATGTACAATGTCCCGTACAGCGCCGGGCAGGGGCAGACGCAGCAGCAGCTGCCTCCAGCACAGACCCAGCAGCCGAGCCAGCAGCAAACTGCGCAGCCGTCTCCCCAGCAGGACTTGTATAACCAGTATGGGAGTACATACCCTGCTGCTGACCGCCGATCTGCCGGAGGGCCACAGAACCAGTTCCCATTCCAATTTGGCAGAGACAGGGTCTCGGCTCCCCCGGGCTCCAATGCTCAGCAAAACATGCCTCCTCAGATGATGGGTGGCCCCATACAGTCTGCTCCAGAGGGCCCCCAGCAAGGCGCCATGTGGCAAGGGCGCAACGAAATAGGGTACAGCTATCCAAATCGGCAGAGCACCGGCTCTGCGCCCCAGGGGCCTGCTTATCACGGAGTGACTCGAACAGATGAAATTCTGCATTCAGAACAGAGGGTAAACCACGAGGGACCGTGGTCTTCCCACGGGAACCGGCAACCTCCTTATGGTCCCTCTGCCCCCGTGCCCCCAATGACTAGGCCCCCTCAGTCTAACTACCAGACCCCTCCTAGCATGCAGAATCACATTCCTCAGGTATCCAGCCCAGCACCTCTGCCCAGACCTCTGGAGAATCGCACTTCTCCCAGTAAATCTCCATTCCTGCACTCGGGGATGAAAATGCAGAAGGCAGGACCACCAGTCCCAGCCTCGCATATAACACCAGCAGCTGTACAGCCTCCCATGATACGACGAGACATCACCTTCCCTCCGGGATCAGTAGAAGCTACGCAACCTGTATTGAAGCAAAGGAGGCGGCTGACAGCAAAAGATATTGGTAAGAGGAAACTCCTGCTTTTCTGCTTATGCCCATCAAAGGATGGGTGCTGCCGTTACTCTTTGGTATAGCACTGCCAAACGGTAGGGCTCTGCTGGCTTTGTACGGGGTGCGTATTGCGAGTTAGTTGTGTTATCAGACGTAATGTTTGTGTTCGGCATTGTCTGCAGAGAGGTTGCTTTTGCATGCAGTCTGTACAACATCTTAAGCAGGCTCTGCTCTTCATGGGACCAGAAAGCAGTATCAAGTATCTCCTTTTTGTTTTTAAACTCCAGGAGCTGGAAGTATCGTGTGTTTATATTACAGGAACTCCTGAAGCCTGGAGAGTGATGATGTCTCTGAAGTCCGGGCTGCTAGCTGAAAGTACGTGGGCCTTAGATACCATAAACATCCTGCTCTATGATGACAACAGCATAATGACCTTCAACCTCAGCCAGGTGGGTGCAGATGCTCTCTGGTGCAGGTCTTTGAAGTGCTAATTTGGTACAGTTTTCTGTCAATGAGATAGCAAAAAGCAGCTCATGCCCTCGTAGGACCAGACTCCCAGGTGTCCTTCTACCTGTGGAGGTCTGAAGAGTGCACCAGGTCCGGGAAGTGTGCTGATTACTCACTGGCCTGTGTATTTACATCTTGTTGGCGTGCAAGTGCGTGCTGTCTCCTCTCTGGTGAGACGCATTGCCTCTAACACAGAGGGGAATATTCCTCTAAAACAGAAAGGGAAAAGGTGGGGAGGCCAAAATGGGCTTTGTAGCGAGGTCACTATGAAGGGCTGGAGGTTGTATGTTCTGGTGTTGATGGCTTTTCCCTCCAGCTCTGTCTTTCCCCCTGGATCAGTGCGCAGCAAGGCCTGGGTGCCAGTCCAGAGGGGCCAGCCTGTCTGTTAGTTTCCACATTGCCTACGTGGCTGTCGTAGAAACCATTCCACAGTCCCCTAAAGGCTGTTTAGCTTAGCATTGCCCTTCTCCTTCCTGTGTTTTAACCAGAGAGGAAAGGGAACCAGGAGCCCACGTATGTTTGCACAGGTATGTGTGTGTGGAGTTGGGCGGGTTGGATACTGACAGTCAGTGTCTGTTTTCCCATTGTTCTTTTCTCAGAGGATGGAAAGCTCTCTTTTGCAAACAGTTTACTTGCCAGCATGAAAAGATCCCATTAATTAACAGCGCTGCTTAAATTCTTTGCCCTTTATGCACTGCTTTCCCAGTTCCTCATATTGGCCTAAGTTGTTCTCTGATCACTGTTCCCTTCCTTCCTTCCCCTCCTGTTTTTCTCCTCCCTCGTAGCTGCCAGGCTTGCTGGAACTCTTGGTGGAGTATTTCCGGCGCTGCCTGATCGAGATCTTTGGAATCCTGAAGGAATATGAGGTGGGAGACCCGGGGCAAAGAACACTATTAGATCCCGAAAGGTTCTGCAGATCTTCATCTTCCTCTCATGAAGAAGGGGAGGAGGATGACGAACCACGGAGCCTGAACTGTGAGGAGGAGGAAGAGGATGAGGAAGAGGAGGAGGCTGCATTTTCAGGCAAGGACAAAGTACCTCTAGAGAGCAGCGAGGAGAAACTAGTTAGTAAATTTGACAAGCTTCCAGTCAAGGTCGTGCAGAAAAATGACCCGTTTGTGGTAGATTATTCAGACAAGTTGGGGCGAGTGCAGGAGTTCGACAGTGGACTGCTGCACTGGCGGATCGGTGGTGGAGATACCACCGAGCACATTCAGACCCACTTTGAGAGCAAGATGGAGCTACCTTTGACTCACAAACGAGCTTCCTGCAACTCTGTCTCGAGGAAACGTTCAGCAGCTGAGAGCAATCTGAGCACTAGGGAAGGAGAGACCCTTCCATCTGACAGCTCCTCGGAGAAGAGGATAACTGCCACCATGGACGACATGCTTTCGGCACGTCCCGGCTCCCTGTCAGGGGAGGAGGAAGAGGTCAAAGCTTCAGAAACCGCGAAGGAAAGCGGCAAGTTTCCATTTGGCATTAGTCCAGCTCAGAGCCACAGAAATATAAAAATTCTGGAGGACGAACCTCACAGTAAGGACGAGACACCTCTCTGCACCCTCCTAGACTGGCAGGACTCTCTGGCGAAGCGCTGCATCTGTGTCTCTAATATCATCAGGAGTTTATCGTTTGTGCCGGGCAATGACTTTGAAATGTCTAAACATCCCGGGCTGCTGCTGATTCTAGGGAAACTGATTCTCTTACACCACAAGCATCCAGAGCGCAAGCAGGCACCCCTGACCTATGAGAAAGAGGAGGAGCAGGACCAAGGGGTGAGCTGCAACAAGGTGGAGTGGTGGTGGGACTGCTTGGAGATGCTGCGTGAAAACACACTGGTCACGTTGGCCAACATTTCTGGCCAGCTGGACCTCTCCCCTTACCCAGAAAGCATCTGTTTGCCTATCCTGGATGGACTCCTCCACTGGGCGGTATGTCCATCAGCAGAGGCCCAGGATCCCTTTCCAACGCTGGGGCCAAATGCTGTCCTCTCCCCTCAGAGACTGGTTTTGGAAACACTCAGCAAACTCAGCATCCAGGACAACAATGTGGATTTGATTCTTGCAACTCCCCCCTTCAGTCGCTTGGAGAAGCTGTACAGCACCATGGTGCGTTTCCTTAGTGACAGAAAGAACCCGGTGTGTCGAGAGATGGCTGTGGTACTACTGGCCAACTTGGCACAGGGGGACAGCCTGGCAGCAAGAGCGATTGCTGTGCAGAAGGGCAGCATTGGCAACTTGCTGGGCTTCTTGGAGGACAGCCTGGCCGCCACGCAGTTCCAGCAGAGCCAGGCCGGCTTGATGCACATGCAGAACCCACCCTTTGAGTCGACGAGCGTGGACATGATGCGCCGAGCTGCTCGGGCGCTGCTCGCCCTGGCCAAGGTGGACGAGAACCACTCGGAGTTCACGTTATACGAGTCGCGGCTGTTGGACATCTCCGTGTCGCCTTTGATGAACTCTTTGGTTTCACAAGTTATTTGTGATGTACTGTTTTTAATTGGCCAGTCATGACAGCTGTGGGATCCGAGACCCTGTGTGCGTGTGCGTGAGTGGAGAACTTAGAAACTGACTGTTGCCCTTTATTTATGCAAAACCACCTCAGAATCCACTGTCTGCCCTGCGCTGTCCTGCTTCTCCCTTGGGGAAAGATGTCCCCAATCCCTCTCCCCTTCCCCAGCCCTTCAAATTTGTCCTGAATCCCTTATTAAAGGAGACAAAGTTCTGTCTACATAGAAGACTTTTTTTTATTTTAACCAAAGTTACTGTCGTTTACAGTGAGTTTGGGGAAAAACGACTTGCCGTGTTATCACATTGACAGGCACCACTTTCATAACTGTTTTTAATGGTAAACTCTGAAGGACAAAAGTGACTGCTGAACTCTGTGTGGTTTATTGTTGTACATTCACAATCTTGCAGGAACCAAGAAGTTACCAGTTGTGAACAGACCTTGTCCAAGGGAGGCCTGTGCAGTAGCGTGTAGAACTTCATGTACTGTACACCTTAAACTGTAAACATACTGTAATAATGTCTCACATGGAAAAAAAAAAACGCTGGATCAGCAGCAAGCTGTAGTTTTTAAAAATGTTTTTAGTTAATGTTGAGGAGAAAAAAGGCTTTTCCCCCAAAGTATCATGTGTGAACCTACAACA